>NW_026775572.1:95839359-97138023 GCF_030987335.1 Cornus florida
CGTTGTGGGCGTGTGCATGGCAATGTCATGCTACCGTACTGGCATTCTACATGTGCAGTTCGGATGGAATCAGTGTCGATTTTGTTTTGATAGGCGCTGTCCTTTTGATCGATGATGATAGTGTTTGTTTTGGGGATCAGTTGTGGTGATTGATTTGGTTGTTATTGGCATGGCTATAGTTACCATTTTCTTCGGAGTTCTCCTTGAGTGATGACGCTTTTGGGATTAAGTCGATTGATTGATGTTTCGAGTAGAGAGAGCATTGCATTTTTAGCGTCACTTGTAGTGTTACCTCTAGATTTTGAGTTAGATTGTTAGAGTCTTACCATTGTGGTAAGGGTTCATATTTGTTTTGAGACAGGTTGATGTCGTATTGGTTTTTGGAGACAATTTATGGCTAGGACTGATCCTTCCTTTTGCTTAGACACTCTAGGACACGATGTCCATAGGGTTCATTGTTGCATCATTTTATCTTTTCCAGTTTCGTTTACTACCATGTTAGTAGTATGATTTATGATGTTGTGATGCATGAGTAGATGGAGGTGTATCCACATTTGCCTTCTTGTTGTGTGACATTAGCATGCCTTCCTTATATGCTTAGAGATGCCATACTGT
Organism: Cornus florida; assembly: GCF_030987335.1. Taxonomy (NCBI): domain Eukaryota; kingdom Viridiplantae; phylum Streptophyta; class Magnoliopsida; order Cornales; family Cornaceae; genus Cornus; species Cornus florida. Next base: position 95,839,975 of record NW_026775572.1, read on the forward strand.
TATTACGCTTTAATGACATGCTTTTGTGCTTACGTGGAGACATGTTGCATGTACCTTTGATTTTTTTCGATGTGAGTAGATTTCTTTCTGGTAGTTGCATTCCTTGTCACATGCATGACTTCCAGGTTTAGGTTCCCTTTTGTTTCTCCTCAGTCGCACGCAGTGTCTATGTGGGTTTCCGTAAGAGTTTCGTTGTGAGATTCCTTGTAGAGGAGTTGTCACATTTGTTCCATCTTGAGCTGTCCATTTCCCTAAGGTGGGAAGGATGCTCCATTTTCGTGTTTGTCATATCGACACTTGTAGGAGGATAGGGTTTCTTCTCTTTTCTTGGTTCGTGTTAAGGACTTTACAAGGAGTGAGTCTCTTCTTTTCGTTGCGTTGTGCACAGTTCTTGGTTGGTTGGTTCGTGAGGATCTCCGTTGTTGTTTTGAGTCCTTGGTGAGGATTTGATGGATTTTGGTCGACTTACTTCCATATAGGGGGTGAAGTCTTTGACCTTGTTGTCTTTCATTTTAGAGATGGGGTTGTGGTGTTGTCCTTTTTAGGACTGGTGGTTCTCTTTCTTTCGTGTCTTCCTTGGGGAGTTTTTGCTGTGGTTGTTGACGGAATTGTGGTGCTCGGAGTGAGTTCATTGGTGTGAGATCATTTTATGGGGACTTGTGTCCATATCATTGAGGATTTGTTTGATTGTGAGGTGAGCTCGATGCTCTTTTGAGAATGTCTTTTAGAGACTTGTTTCCGTTTGGAGGTCTGGATGTGGTTAACTTTTAGGAGGAGTTTTGAAGGATCGCTGTTGGATATGGCTTGTTGTAGAGTTTCTCGTCCTAGTTATAAGTAGGCATGGTTTTGAGGAATCGTAGTTCTAGTGGTTGTTTATGGATTGATAGAAATTGAGGAATTTTGATTTAGCTTGGTGTTGCCAAGCATGGTTTTGAGAGATTCATCTTGTGACCTTAGTTGTTGGCATTTTGATGTGTGTGCCACTTAGTGGATTTGTATTTTGAGGATTTAGTTATCCGGGATAGGGATGTGGATCTGATATTTGATTATGGTGTAGTCTTGTAATTGATCTATTTCATGGAGGTATGAAGGACTTTCGATGAAATGTCTTATTGTGAGGTTCGTTTTGATTTCTGTAGGCGTTGATTTGCTTGTCAGGTTTTGGATTCCTGATTAATGTTGTTAATAGTGGTATTTTGAGACATTGGAGATGTTGGTTTTGTTATATTGAGGATTTAAGGCCTTAAGCATCGTGGTACCTATGGCATTGTTGTCAGAGTTTTGGGATTGGCTAGGATGGTCTGGCCAGACATCTTTGGACTATATCTCAACTCTCACAAAATGTTGGTCTCCGTAGTGCTTTTGGCAATGATTATTTTTGACATTGATGTCATTTGTATCGAGAGGTTTCTTGGGTAGACCTTGTGGGGGGCAAGTTATGAATTAGTGCCTTATACTGCCATGCTACCGTATAAAGTTGTGTGTTGTGGGCGAGTACTAGTTGCCGTCGATGCTACCTTACTGACGAGTAAGTGTGGGCGGGCACTAGGCACTGTCATTGCTACCACACATTTGAGTACGTCGTGGGTGTGTTCTGGTCGCTATTCGTACTACCGCATCGTCTTGTTCGGTACCCTGATATGATACGTGGTTATCTTGGAGATCTTTTGGTGGTCGTTGTTGGATCAGTATGATGGTTCATCTTGAGGGATGTTTATGGTTGTTGTCTTCCGTTCCTTTGTCTCATCTTGGGTTCTGTGTGTGAGTTCTGACTTCTTGGGTGGCTATTTAGTCAATTTTTTTTTGAGAGGTTGTCCTGTCATCAGCACGTGGGTGCGAATGACATTGGTCTATGCGTTGTCTTTCAGCTTTGGGATTGCTTTTGTATCACGTTGTGTGGGATACTCAGAGATGTACTCCGTAGTTATCCTGGTTTCGCCTTTTTGTTTTGGTTGGGGCTGGATTTCAGGGACGAAATCCCTTTAAGGTGGGAAGGTTGTAATGACCCGGATTTTCACGGATATTTTTTTTTTCCGTTGTCTTTCCTTTCTGAGTTCAGTTCCTCTTCGCTTAGTGTCGTCTCGAGTGCTCTGGAGTGATTTCCGAGACTCTTTTCTGTGGATTGACAACTTCCTTTGAGGACCGAGTCGTTTCAACATTTTTCTTTTTTCGACATTATTCACTTTTCGTCCTTTTCCTTATTTTGTCCTTTTCCCTATTTCGTCTTTTCCCCGTTTGACACTTTGTTGGCATAACCACACTTCTTGTGTTCGAAGTTGGTTTTTGACTTCATGTATCTCCATCTTGAGTGGTTTCCATGAAATACGTATCTTTACTTTTGCAAGAAAGTACTTTGGTTGCTCCCGGTGTCCATAGGGGCTTGGATGCAAAGTTCTTTGAAATTATTTTCTTTTCTTGGGGTGTTTTTCGTAAATATCTTTCGAAGATATTTTCTTTCAGGGGTTTTTAAGAAAATATTTTTGGAAGATATTTTCATTCTGGGCCATTAGTGCAGTTTTCACTTTTTGGTGGGGCCATTGTGTAATTAATGAAAGTTATTGCTAAATGTCTTGTTTTGAGCCTGGATCCTCGTACGGGATTCATTTTCACTTTTCGTCGAGTCGTGTACTCTTAGAAATTCCTTCTGGTCATTGTTTTCCAGTTTCAGGGTTTCTGGCCCCGGTTAGCGCCAAACTTGTTTGGGGCATAACTTTCTGTTCGGGACTCGATTTTGAAGCCGTTTCTTCAGTTGTTCATATTTTCTCATTTTGAATCTTTTTTGTTCACAAAGTTTTATCATTTGAGCGCGTCTGCTCAAATTTCACTTTTTCGGACCCGGCGAGGCCCATTCGGGGCACTTTTTGAGATTTCTATAAAAGGGGGGTGAGATATTTTATTTTTTCATCTTTCCCACTCTCTTGCACGACCTTAAGCTTCCATGGCAACCCAAGGGAGGCTGCCACCTTCTCTCTCCTCTTTTAAGCTTCATTCCTTCGTCAGAACATAGAAGGGCCTTTGCATTTAGTATTCGTGTTGACTACATGCTTCTTTCACCCTTATTAGAACCCATTTCTGACCATTCTTTGAGTTTGGGTTTGAAGTCAAGTTGTGATTTTGATGGGGCTTCCTTGGGGGTATGTGCACGGTGTAGTCCCCGACAAAACCTAGAAGTTTCGTCGGATTCGGAGCGGTTTCCATTTGGTGGCTTTTGAGATTTTCATCTCAAATTGAGGTAGGGGATGTTCTAGGCTTTTGTGTGTGTTTTATTGAGTGTTTAGCATGATTATACAACTTAATTGCATGCCTTGTATCAATTCTAGAAATTTAGTATTAATTATTTCTTTGTATGAAATTTAATTCACAAGGATGTGTATAACTTAGAATGGAATTGTGGCATGCTAGAAAATTATGTCTTAATATGTTTGTTAACATATATTAAATTGGGATTAATTGAATAAGAATTGCACTTTTTATTTAATATTTATCTTTGGTGAAAGATTAAATCCAATGGCCATACTTTTTATGAAATGAACTTGTAGTATACTTTTAAATTAAGTCTTAGCATGTTTGTTTACATACTTTAATTTGAGAGTATTTGGACAAGTATGATAATCTAGAGATTTTAAATTAAACGATTAATTAAAATCTATTTAATGGTTCCCTTGGCCCAATTAAGTTTTTTACTTGATTATCATGATGACTAGGACTTGTGTACTAGTATATATTAAATTGGGAATATTTGAAGTTGCGTTGAAATTTAGAAGTTTAATTATCATGATATAATTAAATTCTACCTTGTTGTGCCATTGGCTTAATTGAGATTTTAGTGAATGTATGTATATACTATGCTATATTGTATAATATGCATTGATTAGGGGCGATTTGATTGAGATTTGAAAGTTAGGGAATTTAATTAGTTTATTTGATTAAATTCCGTTTCTATTGCTTTAATGATTAAATCCTGAAATTGGCATTGATAGTATATTTGAAGCATGATTTTAGACTTGTAATAGATTTATAAATCATGTTTTCAATATTGGATTATATTGTTATAGCGTGTAGCGAATCGCACACTGAAGATTCGACATGTGATGTTATTATAGCGCGTAACGAATCGCGCTCTGAAGATTCGACATTGTCATCCTATAGTTGTTGTGGATTTAGAGCATGTGTTGTGTGGTTACAACCTACTTGTGCATGAAGGTAGTTTCGTGTACTGTTTAATACGTATATAAGTTGTTAACTTATTTATTTTGGAGTTGCTTGGGAGATTGTTATGCTGTGATGGCTAGGGTTTGGCTCTAGTAAGGGGAGAAGAGTCCTCTAAGTCAAAAGTTCGCGCGTTGGGTAGGCTGCCTGGGGGTTAGTAGCTCCAAATTAGCCCTATAAAGTTCGCGCGTTGGGTAGGCTGCCTAGGGGTTAGTAGCTCCAAATTTGCCTTGTCTCGGTGGAAATCCGAACTATGATGTCCAAGTCTTCCACTATTTGATTTCGCATTCAATTCTAAGTTGACAACTAATGTTTAATTATGACTTGTGGTTTTGGTAATTGGCGATTTGATGTTGTTAAGTACATCAATACTAAATTGATATATTTAGTTGATTTCACACTTTTAGATTGCTAGTTGATAACCGAGAGAATCTATGTCTTGATATGTGGTATTAGATATTCAAATTATGCTAAATTGTTATATTTAGTTGATGTTGCATTTTAGACTTCAAGTTGATAACCTTGAGAACCACTATGTTGTTGCTTTGTGTAAGCATGCTCCTATGTTGTTGGTTTGTGTAAGCATGACCCTATGTTGTTAAAATTGCATGAATGAGGTGATTGATGCTAGAAATGATCTTAGGTAGCTAGGATGCTCCCTGAGTCTCACCTTGACATAGACGTTAGGTGGAATGAACTACAATAATTAAATCATGCAACTTGTAAAACTTTAGGTCGATGCATGCTCATTTCCTACGAGTAGCTTTATGTTACTTACCCCTACGATACTGTGGCATATTTTAGGTACAGGATACAAGATTGGAGATTGCAATTGCTTGGGTGATTTGCTGAGTTGAGCTTCTTTAGAAGCATTCTTGTTCACATGCAAGTGTTAGCATGGTCATGATTTATCTATGAAATGTTATTTTTCTAACTTGGAGGTTTGACATGTTAAATGTTGTAAATGTATTGTAATGCGGCCATAGGCCATTGCAGCACATCTATTTTATCATATTACATATACTTGCATGCTCACTTTGGCAAACAATATCTTCCTTGATGAAACAAAAACTCTAAGTAGCATTTTTAGGGAGTTTTACCTTATTCTGTTCCAGGGACATTTCGGATATTTCACAGTGTATTTTTTTCATTTTTCTTCACGTTTCATGTAGAAATCTCAATTTTGAGGGGGGTTTATTCTTTGTGTTTTTCCAGAAAACATCATCTTGGCCCTCAAAAATCAATATTTTTTCCGAAAAATCCTTGCTGCCAGGTTTTGCAAATTTTTAGTACAAATGTAGTTAGTACTATTCATCAACTTTTTTTGGAAAATCATCACGGCCGATCCGAAACTTCCGGAGGTCTTGTGGGTGTATTTTAAGATTGCATTTTCAATTTAGGCATTTTGAAAACTCCTGAAGCCCTATTTCCAAAACTTGGGCAGTAGCTCGGATAAGTTTTTTTTCCTCTTGCCTGATTTTCTTGGGGCCATTCTGGGCATTTTACAATGCAATTTTTTTTTGTTTCCGTCCACATTAGGGGTGGGAAACTTGATTTTAGGGGGGGTTTCTTCTCTGAGTTTTTCGAAAAAAAGTCCGTTTAGATGCCCGTTTTTACTCTCAGTTACATCAGTGGTGGTTATCCTCGTCGGGCCGCCACGACGTCGTTTTTATTTTTGACCTTTCTCTCCCGTTCGGACTCCAAATGGAGTAAACTTGTTTTGAACTTGACTAATTTGTCATTGTCTTTCCAGCGGTGTGCTCGATAGCACCTGAATCCACTTTTTGCAAAATGACCATTTTGCCCCTAGGTTCTTTTTGTCCGTTTTTGAAACGACACCCCTGCATTTGTTTCCTTTGGGTTCCGTGACCTCATTGAGGGTCACATTGGTGTCTTAGAGATGCATTGTATCTCTAGAGACCGTTGTTTCACCTTTCGCTTCCGCATTTCGGATCCATTATTAGGTCATTTTTTGGTTATCACTGACGCACCGGGTTTACAAAACTTGGGCCATCACAAGTGGTATCAGAGCTCTTAGGTTTGAAAACCTTAAGACGACGGGTTTTGGGTACATATCATGCTTTTGTTGCTTTGCTCTATGTGTTTATATGCTTTATGATAGCATATTTTGGTTGAAAATATGATTATGTGCTTACGTGCTATAAGTTGTATGCCGTTCATTTAGCATTATTTTATTCTAATGTAAAGAGCATGACATGTGACGTATGCTAGATTAGAATTGTATATGCATAATTATGTTGCATATTTGGCATGACACGGGATTGGTCATTGAGGCACGAGTTGAGGTTGATGGTGATTGTAGTCACAGTTTCGTGGTAGTATAAGTTGTTGTCGACCTAGTATTGGTTTTAAGGTAGGTGGACGGTCACCTTTTATTTAGGCTCTCGTGAGATGAGTTGTTTGGCGTTACCATAGTGCTGGATTTGTTGGTTTGGGGCCATTATGAAGTTATGGACCTCTTAGGATCCTTAATTGTTCAGGATGATTCCTCTGGAACTTACGTTTTTCGTAGGCGGGTACGTTATGGGCGTGTGCATGGCAATGTCATGCTACCGTACTGGCATTCTACATGTGCAGTTCGGATGGAATCAGTGTCGATTTTGTTTTAATAGGCATTGTCCTTTTGATCGATGATGATGGTGTTTGTTTTGGGGATCAGTTGTGGTGATCGATTTAGTTGTTATTGGCATGGCTATAGTTGCCATTTTCTTTGGAGTTCTTCTTGAGTGATGACGCTTTTGGGATCAAGTCGATTGATTGATGTTTCGGGTAGAGAGAGCATTGCATTTTTAGCGTCACTTGTAGGGTTACCTCTAGATTTGGAGTTAGATTGTTAGAGTCTTACCATTGTGGTAAGGGCCCACATTTGTTTTGAGACAGGTTGATGTCGTATTGGTTTTTGGAGACAATTTATGGCTAGGACTGGTCCTTCCTTTTGCTTAGACACTCTAGGACACGATGTCCATAGGGTTCATTGTTGCATCATTTTATCTTTTCCAGTTTCGTTTACTAACATGTTAGTAGTATGATTTATGATGTTGTGATGCATGAGTAGATGGAGGTGTATCCACATTTGCCTTCTTGTTGTGTGGCATTAGCATGCCCTCCTTATATGCTTAGAGATGCCATACTGTTATTACGCTTTAATGACATGCTTTTGTGCTTACGTGGAGACGTGTTGCATGTACCTTTGATTTTTATCGATGTGAGTCGATTTCTTTCTGGTAGTTGCATTCCTTGTCACATGCATGACTTCCAGGTTTGGGTTCCCTTTTGTTTCTCCTCAGTCGCACGCAGTGTCTATGTGGGTTTCCGTAAGAGTTTCGTTGTGAGATTCCTTGTAGAGGAGTTGTCACATTTGTTCCATCTTGAGCTGTCCACTTCCCTAAGGTGGGAAGGATGCTCCATTTTCGTGTTTGTCATATCGACACTTGTAGGAGGATAGGGTTTCTTCTCTTTTCTTGGTTCGTGTTAAGAACTTTACAAGGAGTGAGTCTTTTCTTTTCGTTGCGTTGTGCACAGTTCTTGGTTGGTTGGTCCGTGAGGATCACCATTGTTGTTTTGAGTCCTTGGTGAGGATTTGATGGATTTTGGTCGACTTACTTCCATATAGGGGGTGAAGTCTTTGACCTTGTTGTCTTTCATTTTAGAGATGGGGTTGTGGTGTTGTCCTTTTTAGGACTAGTGGTTCCCTTTTTTTCGTGTCTTCCTTGGGGAGTTTTTGCTGTGGTTGTTGATGGAATTGTGGTGCTCGGAGTGAGTTCATTGGTGTGAGATCATTTTATGGGGACTTGTGTCCATATCATTGAGGATTTGTTTGATTGTGAGGTGAGCTCGATGCTCTTTTGAGAATGTCTTTTAGAGACTTGTTTCCGTTTTGGAGGTCTGGATGTGGTTAACTTTTAGGAGGAGTTTTGGAGGATCGCTGTTGGATATGGCTTGTTGTGGAGTTTCTCGACCTAGTTATAAGTAGGCATGGTTTTGAGGAATCGTAGTTCTAGTGGTTATTTATGGATCGATAGAAATTGAGGAATTTTGATTTAGCTTGGTGTTGCCAAGCATGGTTTTGAGAGATTCATCTTGTGACCTTAGTTGTTGGCATTTTGATGTGTGTGCCACTTAGTGAATTTGTATTTTGAGGATTTAGTTATCCGTGATAGGGATGTGGATCTGATATTTGATTACGGTGTAGTCTTGTAGTTAATCTGTTTCATGGAGATGTGAAGGACTTTCGATGAAATGTCTTATTGTGAGGTTCATTTTGATTTCTGTAGGCGTTGATTTGCTTGTCAGGTTTTAGATTCCTGATTAATGTTGTTAATAGGGGTATTTTGAGACATTGGAGATGTTGGTTTTTTTATATTGAGGATTTAAGGCCTTAAGCATAGTGGTACTTATGGCATTGTTGTCAGAGTTTTGGGATTGGCTAGGATGGTTTGGCCAGACATCTTTGGACCATATCTCAACTCTCACAAAATGTTGGTCTCCGTAGTGCTTTTGGCAATGATCATTTTTGACATTGATGTCATTTGTATTGAGAGGTTTCTTGGGTAGACCTTGTGGGGGGCAAGTTATGAATTAGTGCCTTATACTGCCATTCTATCGTACAAAGTTGTGTGTTGTGGTCGAGTACTAGTTGCCGTCGATGCTACCTTACTGACGAGTAAGTGTGGGCGGGCACTAGGCAATGTCATTGCTACCACACATTTGAGTACGTCGTGCTGGTCGCTATTCGTACTACCGCATCGTCTTGTTCAATACCCTGATATGATACGTGGTTATCTTGGAGATCTTTTGGTGGTCGTTGTTGGATCGGTATAATGGTTCATCTTGAGGGATGTTTACGGTTGTTGTCTTCCGTTCCTTTGTCTCACCTTGGGTTCTGTGTGTGAGTTCTGACTTATTGGGTGGCTATTTAGTCACTTTCCTTTTAAGAGGTTGTCCTGTCATTAGCACGTGGGTGTGAATGACATTGGTCTATGCTTTGTCTTTCAGCTTTGGGATTGCTTTTGTATCGCGTTGTGTGGGATACTCGGAGATGTACTCCGTAGTTATCCTGGTTTCGCCTTTTTGTTTTGGTTGGGGCAAGATTTCGGGGACGAAATCCCTTTAAGGTGGGAAGGTTGTAATGACCCGGATTTTCACGGATATTTTTTTTTCCGTTGTCTTTCCTTTCTAAGTTCAGTTCCTCTTCACTTAGTGTTGTCTCGAGTGCTCTGGAGTTATTTCCGGGACTCTTTTCTGTGGATTGACAACTTCCTTTGAGGACTGAGTCGTTTCCACATTTTTCGTTTTTCGACACTAGTCACTTTTCGTCCTTTTCCCTATTTCGTCTTTTCCCCGTTTGACACTTTGTTGGCATAACCACACTTCTTGTGTTCGAAGTTGGTTTTTGACTTCATGTATCTCTATCTTGAGTGGTTTCCACGAAATACGTATCTTTACTTTTGCAAGAAAGTGCTTTGGTTGCTCCCGGTGTCCATAGGGGCATGGATGCAAAGTTCTTTGAAATTATTTTCTTTTCTTGGGGTGTTTTTCTTAAATATCTTTTGAAGATATTTTGTTTCTGGGGTTTTTAAGAAAATATTTTTGGAAGATATTTTCATTCTAGGCCAATAGTGCAGTTTTCACTTTTTGGAGGTGCCATTGTGCAATTAATGAATGTTATTGTTAAATGTCTTGTTTTGAGCCTGGATCCTCGTACGGGATTCATTTTCACTTTTCGTCGAGTCGTGTACTCTTAGAAATTCCTTCTGGGCATTGTTTTCCAGTTTCCGGGTTTCTGGCCCCGGTTTGCGCCAAACTTGTTTGGGGCATAACTTTCTGCTCGGGACTCGATTTTTGACGCCGTTTCTTCTGTTGTTGAATTCCAATTTGACAACCAATGTTTAATTATGACTTGTAGTTTTGGTAATTGGCAATTTGATGTTGTTAAGTACATCCATACTAAATTGATATATTTAGTTGATTTCACACTTTTAGATTGCTGGTTGATAAACGAGAGAATCTATGTCTTGATATGTGGTATTAGATATTCAAATTATGCTAAATTGTTATATTTAGTTGATGTTGCATTTTAGACTTCAAGTTGATAACCTTGAGAACCACTATGTTGTTGTTTTGTGTAAGCATGCTCCTATGTTGTTGGTTTGTGTAAGCATGACCCTATGTTGTTAAAATTGCATGAATGAGGTGATTGATGCTAGAAATGATTTTAGGTAGTTAAGATGCTCCCTGAGTCTCACCTTGACATAGACGTTAGGTGGAATGAACCACAATAATTAAATCATGCAACTTGTAAAACTTTAGGTCGATGCATGCTCATTTCCAACGAGTAGCTTTATGTTACTCACCCCTACGATACTGGGGCATATTTCAGGTACAGGATACAAGATTGGAGATTGTAATTGCTTGGGTGATTTGCTGAGTTGAGCTTCTTTAGAAGCATTCTTGTTCACATGCAAGTGTTAGCATGGTCATGATTTGTCTATGAAATGTAATTTTTCTAACTTGGAGGTTAGACATGTCAAATGTTGTAAATGTATTGTAATGAGGCCATTGGCCATTGCAGCACATCTATTTTATCATATTACATACATTTGCATGCTCATTTTGGCAAACAATACCTTCCTTGATGAAACAAAAACTCTAAGTAGCATTTTTAGGGAGTTTTACCCTATTATGTTCCAGGGACATTTCGGGTGATTCACAATGTGTTTTTTTCATTTTTCTTCGAGTGTCACATAGAAATCTCAATTTTGAGTGGGGTTTATTCTTTATGTTTTTCCAGAAAACATCATCTTGGCCCTCCAAAATCAATATTTTTTCCGAAAAATCTTTGCTGCCAGGTTTTGCAAAATTTTTAGTACAAATGTAATTGGTACTATTCATCAACTTTTTTTTGAAAGTCGTCACAGCCGATCCGAAACTTCCGGAGGTCTTGTGGGTGTATTTTAAGATTGCATTTTCAATTTAGGCATTTTGAAAACTCCCGAAGCCCTATTTCCAAAACTTGGGCAGTAGCTCGGATAAGTTTTTTTTCCTCTTGCCTGATTTTCTTGGGGGCATTCTGGGCATTTTACAATGCAATTTTTTTTGTTTCCGCCCACATTAGGGGTGGGAAACTTGATTTTAGGGGGGGTTTCTTCTCTGAGTTTTTCGAAAAAAAGTCCGTTTAGATGCCCGTTTTTACTCTCAGTTACATCAGTGGTGGTTATCCTCGTCGGGCCGCCACGACATCGTTTTTATTTTTGACCTTTCTCTCCCGTTCGGACTCCAAATGGAGTAAACTTGTTTTGAACTTGACTAATTTGTCATTGTCTTTCCAGCGGTGTGCTCGATAGCACCTGAATCCACTTTTTGCAAAATGACCATTTTGCCCCTAGGTTCTTTTTGTCCGTTTTTGAAACGACACCCCTGCATTTGTTTCCTTTGGGTTCCGTGACCTCATTGAGGGTCACATTGGTGTCTTAGAGATGCATTGTATCTCTAGAGACCGTTGTTTCACCTTTCGCTTCCGCATTTCGGATCCATTATTGGGTCATTTTTTGGTTATCACTGACGCACCGGGTTTACAAAACTTGGGCCATCACAAGTGGTATCAGAGCTCTTAGGTTTGAAAACCTTAAGACGACGGGTTTTGGGTACATATCATGCTTTTGTTGCTTTGCTCTATGTGTTTATATGCTTTATGATAGCATATTTTGGTTGAAAATATGATTATGTGCTTACGTGCTATAAGTTGTATGCCGTTCGTTTAGCATTATTTTATTCTAATGTAAAGAGCATGACATGTGACGTATGCCAGATTAGAATTGTATATGCACAATTATGTTGCATATTTGACATGACACAGGATTGGTCATTGAGGCACGAGTTGAGGTTGATGGTGATTGTAGTCACAGTTTCGTGGTAGTATAAGTTGTTGTCGACCTAGTATTGGTTTTAAGGTAGGTGGATGGTCACCTTTTGTTTAGGCTCTCGTGACATGAGTTGTTTGGCGTTACCATAGTGCTAGTTTTGTTCGTTTGGGGCCATTATGAGGTTATGGACCTCTTAGGATCCTTGATTGTTCAGGATGATTCCTCTGGAACTTGCGTTTTTCGTAGGCGGGTACGTTGTGGGCGTATGCATGGCAATGTCATGCTACCGTACTGGCATTCTACATGTGCAGTTCGGATGGAATCAGTGTCGATTTTGTTTTGATAGGCATTGTCCTTTTGATCGATGATGATGGTGTTTGTTTTGGGGATCAGTCGTGGTGATTGATTTGGTTGTTATTGGCATGGCTATAGTTGCCATTTTCTTTGGAGTTCTCCTTGAGTGATAACGCTTTTGGGATCAAGTCGATTGATTGATGTTTCAGGTAGAGAGAGCATTGCATTGTTAGCGTCACCTCTAGATTTGGAGTTAGATTGTTAGAGTCTTACCATTGTGGTTAGGGCCCACATTTGTTTTGAGACAGGTTGATGTTGTATTGGTTTTTGGAGACAATTTATGGCTAGGACTGGTCCTTCCTTTTGCTTAGACACTCTAGGACACGATGTCCATAGGGTTCATTGTTGCATCATTTTATCTTTTGTAGTTTCGTTTACTACCATGTTAGTAGTATGATTTATGATGTTGTGATGCATGAGTAGATAGAGGTGTATCCGCATTTGCCTTCTTGTTGTGTGGCATTAGCATGCCTTCCTTATATGCTTAAAGATGCCATACTGTTATTACACTTTAATGACATGCTTTTGTGCTTACGTGGAGACGTGTTGCATGTACGTTTGATTTTTATCAATGTGAGTAGATTTCTTTCTGGTAGTTGCATTCCTTGTTACATGCATGACTTCCAGGTTTGGGTTCCCTTTTGTTTCTCCTCGGTCGCACGCAGTGTCTATGTGGGTTTCCGTAAGAGTTTCGTTATGAGATTCCTTGTAGAGGAGTTGTCACATTTGTTCCATCTTGAGCTGTCCACTTCCCTAAGGTGGGAAGGATGCTCCATTTTCGTGTTTGTCAAATCGACACTTGTAGGAGGATAGGGTTTCTTCTCTTTTCTTGGTTCATGTTAAGGACTTTACAAGGAGTGAGTCTCTTCTTTTCGTTGCGTTGTGCACAGTTCTTGGTTGGTTGGTCCGTGAGGATCACCATTGTTGTTTTGAGTCCTTGGTGAGGATTTGATTTATTTTGGTCGACTTACTTCCATATAGGGGGTGAAGTCTTTGACCTTGTTGTCTTTCATTTTAGAGACGGGGTTGTAGTGTTGTCCTTTTTAGGACTGGTGATTCCCTTTCTTTCGTGTCTTCAGTGGGGAGTTTTTGCTGTGGTTGTTGACGGAATTGTGGTGGTCGGAGTGAGTTCATTGGTGTGAGATCATTTTATGGGGACTTGTGTCCATATCATTGAGGATTTGTTTGATTGTGAGGTGAGCTCGATGCTCTTTTGAGAATGTCTTTTAGAGACTTGTTTCCGTTTTGGAGGTCTGGATGTGGTTAACTTTTAGGAGGAGTTTTGGAGGATCGCTGTTGGATATGGCTTGTTGTGGAGTTTCTCGACCTAGTTATAAGTAGGCATGGTTTTGAGGAATCGTAGTTCTAGTGGTTGTTTATGGATCGATAGAAATTGAGGAATTTTGATTTAGCTTGGTGTTACCAAGCATGGTTTTGAGAGATTCATCTTGTGACCTTAGTTGTTGGCATTTTGATGTGTGTGCCACTTGGTGGATTTGTATTTTGAGGATTTAGTTATCCGTGATAGGGATGTGGATCTGATATTTGAATACAGTGTAGTCTTGTAGTTGATTTCTGTAGGTGTTGATTTGCTTATTAGGATTTGGATTCCTGATTAATGTTGTTAATAGGGGTATTTTGAGACATTGGAGATGTTGGTTTTGTTGTATTGGGGATTTAAGGCCTTAAGCATAATGGTACCTATGGCACTGTTGTCAGAGTTTTGAGATTGGCTAGGATGGTCTGGCTAGACATCTTTGGACCATATCTCAACTCTCACAGAATGTTGGTCTCCGTAGTGCTTTTGGCAATGATCATTTTTGACATTGATGTCATTTGTATCGAGAGGTTTCTTGGGTAGACCTTGTGGGGGGCAGGTTATGAATTAGTGCCTTATACTGCCATGCTACCGTACAAAGTTGTGTGTTGTGGGCGAGTACTAGTTGCCGTCGATGCTACCTTACTGACGAGTAAGTGTGGGCAGGCACTAGGCACTGTCGTTGCTACCATACATTTGAGTACGTCGTGGGTGGGTTTTGGTCGCTATTCGTACTGCCGCATCGTCTTGTTCGGTACCCTGATATGATACGTGGTTATCTTGGAGATCTTTTGGTGGTCATTGTTGGATCGGTATGATGGTTCATTTAGAGGGATGTTTACGGTTGTTGTCTTCCATTCCTTTGTCTCACCTTGGGTTCTGTGTGTGAGTTCTGACTTCTTGGGTGGCTATTTAGTCACTTTCCTTTTGAGAGGTTGTCCTGTCATTAGCACGTGGGTGCGAATGACATTGGTCTATGCGTTGTCTTTCAGCTTTGGGATTGCTTTTTTATCGCGTTGTGTGGGATACTCGGAGATGTACTCCGTAGTTATCCTGATTTCGCCTTTTTGTTTTGGTTGGGACTGGATTTCAGGGACGAAATCCCTTTAAGGTGGGAAAGTTGTAATGACCCGGATTTTCACGGATATTTTTTTTTTCCGTTGTCTTTCCTTTCTGAGTTCAGTTCCTCTTTGCTTAGTGTCGTCTCGAGTGCTCTGGAGTGATTTCCGAGACTAGTGCTTTTAAATTAAGTCTTAGCATGTTTGTTTACATAATTTAATTTGAGAGTATTTGGACAAGTATGAAAATCTAGAGATTTTAAATTAAATGATTAATTAAAATCTATTTAATGGTTCCCATGGCCCAATTAACTTTTTAACTTGATAATCATGATGACTAGGACTTGTGTACTAGTATATATTAAATTGGGAACATTTGAAGTTGCTTTGAAATTTAGAAGTTTAATTATCATGATATAATTAAATTCTACCTTGTTGTGCCATTGGCCTAATTGAGATTTTAGTGAATGTATGTATATACTATGCTATATTGTATAATATGCATTGATTAGGGGCGATTTGATTGAGATTTGAAAGTTAGGGAATTTAATTAGTTTATTTGATTAAATTCCGTTTCTATTGCTTTAATGATTAAATCCTGAAATTGGCATTGATAGTATGTTTGAAGCATGATTTTAGACTTGTAATAGATCTATAAATCATGTTTTCAATATTGGATTATATTGTTATAGCGTGTAGCGAATCGCACACTGAAGATTCGACATGTGATGTTATTATAGCGCATAACGAATCGCGCTCTGAAGATTCGACATTGTCATCCTATAGTTGTTGTGGATTTAGAGCATGTGTTGTGTGGTTACAACATACTTGTGCATGAAGGTAGTTTCGTGTACTGTTTAATACGTATATAAGTTGTTAACTTATTTATTTTGGAGTTGCTTGGGACATTGTTAAGCTGTGATGGCTAGGGTTTGGCTCTAGTACGGGGACAAGAGTCCTCTAAGTCAAAAGTTCGCGCGTTGGGTAGGCTGCCTGGGGGTTAGTAGCTCCAAATTAGCCCTATAAAGTTCGCGCGTTGGTTAGGCTGCCTGGGGGTTAGTAGCTCCAAATTTGCCTTGTCTCGGCGGAAATCCGAACTGTGATGTCCAAGTCTTCCACTATTTGATTTCGCATTCAATTCCAAGTTGACAACTAATGTTTAATTGTGACTTGTGGTTTTGGTAATTGGCGATTTGATGTTGTTAAGTACATCCACACTAAATTGATATATTTAGTTGATTTCACACTTTTAGATTGCTGGTTGATAACCTAGAGAATCTATGTCTTGATGTGTGGTATTAGATATTCAAATTATGCTAAATTGTTATATTTAGTTGATGTTGCATTTTAGACTTCAAGTTGATAACCTTGAGAACCACTATGTTGTTGGTTTGTGTAAGCATGCTCCTATGTTGTTGGTTTGTGTAAGCATGACCCTATGTTGTTAAAATTGCATGAATGAGGTGATTGATGCTAGAAATGATCTTAGGTAGCTAGGATGCTCCCTGAGTCTCACCTTGACATAGACGTTAGGTGGAATGAACCACAATAATTAAATCATGCAACTTGTAAAACTTTAGGTCGATGCATGCTCATTTCCTACGAGTAGCTTTATGTTACTCTTCCCTACGATACTGGGGCATATTTCAGGTACAGGTTACAGGATTGGAGATTGCAATTGCTTGGGTGATTTGCTGAGTTGAGCTTTTTTTGAAGCATTCTTGTTTATATGCAAGTGTTAGAATGTTCATGATTTGTCTATGAAATATAATTTTTCTAACTTGAAGGTTTGACATGTCAAATGTTGTAAATGTATTGTAATGAGGCCATAGGCCATTGTAGCACATCTATTTTATCATATTATATACACTTGCATGCTCACTTTGGCAAACAATACCTTCCTTGATGAAACAAAAACTCTAAGTAGCATTTTTAGGGAGTTTTACCCTATTCTGTTCCAGGGACATTTCGGGTATTTCACAATGCATTTTTTTCATTTTTCTTCACGTGTCACGTAGAAAACTCAATTTTGAGGGGTGTTTATTCTTTTTGTTTTTCCAGAAAACATCATCTTGGCCCTCAAAAATTAATATTTTTCCAAAAAATCCTTGTTGCCAGGTTTTACAAATTTTTAGTACAAATGTAGATGGTATTATTCATCGAATTTTTTTTGAAAATCGTCACGATCGATCCAAAACTTCTGGAGGTCTTGTGGGTGTATTTTAAGATTGCATTTTCAATTTAGGCAATTTAAAAACCTCCCGAAGCCCTATTTCCAAAACTTGGATAATAGCTCGGATTAGTTTTTTTCCTCTTGACCTGATTTTCTTGGGGGTATTCTGGGCATTTTACAATGCATTTTTTTTTTGTTTCCATTCGCACTTAGGGTAGGAAACTTGATTTTAGGGGGGGTTTCTTCTTTGAATTTTTCCAAAAAATTCCGTTTAGATGCCCGTTTTTACTCTTCGTTGCCGTAGTGGTGGGTTATTCTCGTCGGGCCGCCATGACATCATTTTTGTTTTTGACCTTTCTCCCCCGTTCGGACTCCAAATTGAGTAAACTGTTTTTTGAACTCGACTAATTTGTCATTTTCTTTCCAGCGGTGTGCTCGATAGCACTTGAATCCACTTTTTGTAAAATGACCATATTGCCCCTAAGTTCTTTTTGTCCGTTTTTGAAACGACACTTCTGCATTTGTTTCCTTTGGGTTCCGTGACCTCATTGAGGGTCACATTGGTGTCTTAGAGACGCATTGTATCTCTAGAGACCGTTGTTTCACCTTTCGCTTCTATATTTCGGATCCATTATCGGGTCATCTTTTGGTCATCACTGACGCACCGGGTTTACAAAACTTGGGCCGTCACAATTCCCTTATTTCAGAATAGGTAGAATTTAGTATTTTAAAACTAATCCATCCTTAGTATGCCACCGTCCCATACCGGTGCATACAATCCATACATCCAGCAGTTGATAATGCAGACCATGAATGTAAATATCAACTAATCCTTAAATCCAACAATTGATAATAAAAATATCAAATATAAATATCAATTGTTCCATAATAAGCATAACAAAATATATAAGTTAACATGCATATTTGATACTACTCCAGCAATGTCCATATAATTGATAACACATATAAAGTATGTAAACATCAATTAATTCCTAATAAGCATAATAGATTTTATATGAATCAACATGCTTATTTTATCCACAAATTCAACCAATAATTGATGAAACAGATAAAGCAGTTCAACAATTAAATCCAGAACAACATCCATTTAATTAACTGAACAGAATTTAATAGTTCATTAATTAAAATCAAACCTAAGCACAAATAAAGTCTAAAAGATACATGACCCTATTATGCATCCAATATAGATTTAAAAATCATATATCAGTCATTTAATTACTAAATCAAATTAAGCAATTAAATTCTCTCTATCCGTTAACAGCATGCAACTTGTTTTAAACTTCCATACTGTTCAAAATCTTTAGCATATAACTCAAATTATGAATCCTAAGGTTTTAATACATCATGAATTAATATTTAGAACCCTCTTAATCTCCAAAAACAATTCAAGAACCTCAACTTGTCCAACAGTACCCAAATAACTCTAGAACGCACTAAAACAAGAGAGCCTGCTCTCAAGTTTTGAGAGCAGGCTCACAACACACATGGAGCCGGCTCCCTAGACCTTGGAGCCGGCTCTATACAAAAGGAAGCTGGCTTCCCATCACCTAGGTCCGGCTCTACACAAGGTGTAATGACCCGGTTTTTTTCCTTCCTTTCTTTTTCTCAGATTTTCACGAATATTTTTTTTTCCGTTGATCTTTTCCTTTCTAAGTTTAGTTCCTCGTTGCTTAGTGTCATCTCGAGTGCTCTAGAGTGATTTCTGAGACTCTTTTATTTGGATTGACAACTTCCTTTGAGGACCGAATCAATTCCACATTTTTTTCGTTTTTCGACACTATTCACTTTTCGTCTTTTTCCCTATTTCATCATTTTCCCTATTTTGTCTTTTCCCCGTTTGTCCCTTTATTGGCATAACCTCACTTCTTGTGTTTGGAGTTTGTTTGTGACTTCACATATCTTCATTCTAAGTGGTTTCCACGAAATACATATCTTTACTTTTGTAAGAAAGTACTCTAGTTGTTCCCGGTGTCCATAGGGGCATGGATGCATAGTTTTTCAGAATCTTTTTCTTTTCTTGGGGTGTTTTTTGTAAATATCTTTTGAAGATATTTTATTTCAGGGGTTTTTAAGAAAATATTTTTGGAAGATATTTTCATTCTTAGTACAGTTTTCACTTTTTGGAGGGGCTATTATGTAATTAATGAAAGTTATTGTTAAATACCTTGTTTTGAGCCTGGATCCCCCTACGGGATTCATTTTCACTTATCTTCAAGTTGTGTACTCTTTTGATTTCCTTCTGGTTGTTTTTCTCCAGATTTAAGGTTTCCGGCACCGGTTGCCGCCGAACTTGTTTGGGGCATAACTTTCTACTCGGGACTCAGTTTTTGACGTCGTTTCTTCCGTTATTCATATTTTCTCATTATAAATCTTTTTTATTCATAAAGTTTTGCTGTTTGAGCATGTTTGCTTGAATTCCACTTTTTCGGACCCGGCGGGGCTCGTTCGGGGCACTTTTTGAGATTTTCTATAAATAGAGTGACTTAAGAGAAAATATCATATTTTTCTCTCTCTCTCTCCCTTCTCTTGGCTGGCCATCCATGGCAGCCATGGCTGCCGGTCTTCTTTCTTCTTTTCCGGCCACTTCCCTTTTGTAAAAAGGTGTAGTGCCTTAGTGTTTATTGCTCGTCTTGACGATGCGCATCTTTCACCCTTATTAGAACCCGTTTTTGACCAATTTTTAAGTTTAGGTTTGAGGCCAAGTTAGGATTTTGGTAGGTCCTCTTTGGAGTTTATTATTCACAGCGTTGTCCCCGATAAAACCCCAAAGTATCGTCGGATTCGGCGCCGTTTCATTTTGGTGGCTTTTGAGATTTTCATCTCAAATTGAGGTAGGGGATGTTTTAGGATTTTGTATGTGTTGTATTGAGTGTTCTCCATGGTTATACAACTTATTTGCATACTTTGTATCAAATCTAGAAAAACTAGTATTATTTATTTCTTTGTATAAGATTTAATTTTCAAGGATGTATATAGTCTAGAATTGAGTTATGGCATGATGATAAATTATGTTTTAATATGTTTGTTAACATATATTAAATTAGAATTATTTGGATAAGAATTGTACTTTTTATTTAATAATTATCTTTTATAAAAGATTAAATTCCATGGCCATACCTTGCATTAAATGAACTTGTGATGTTCTTTTAAATTAAGTCTTGGCATGTCCTTTAACATACTTTAATTTGAGAGTAATTGGATAAGTATGGAAATCTAGAGATTTTATGATTAATTAAAATCCATTTAATGGTTCCATTGGCCTAATTATGTTTTTAACTTGATATTTGTGAGGACTAGGACTTGTATACTAGCATATATTAATTTGGGGCCATTTGATGTTGTTTTAGAATTTAGGGATTTAATTATCATGTTTTAATTTAATTCTATCCTATTGATCCAATGACCCAAGTAAGCTTTTGATTTAATTCATGTAATGAATAAGTTATATTGTTTAGCATGTGTTAATTAGGGTTCATTTGATTGAGATATGAAACTTAGAGAAATTAATTAGGTTATATAATTAATTTTTGTTTCTATTGCATTATTGATTAAATCATTTTTATAACATTGATAATATGTTTGAAGCATGATTTTAGACTTGTAATGGATGCATAAGTTTATGTTTCAATGTTGAAATATATTGTGATAACGTGTAACGAATCGCACACTGAAGATGCGACATATGATGTTATTATAACGCATAACAAATCGCGCTCTGAAGATTCGACATTGTCATCCTAAAGTAGTTGTGGATTTAGAGCATGTATTATGTGATTTCAACCTACTTGTGCATGGAATGTAGTTTTGTGCTGTATATATATATTTCGTATATAAATTGTTAAAAAATTTATTTTGGAGTCTTGAGACATTGTTACTGTGATATGGCTAGAGTTGGGCTCTAGTACGGGAGGTATGAGTTCTCCCCGTTGAGATAGTGCGCACTAGGGCGGTCTTCCCAGCTGGTTAATGCCCGGAATAACCATTTTGTTCTTGGTTTAGTCCGAGACATGATGTCCAAGTCTTCCACTATTTATTTTCGCATTCAATTCCAAGTTGACAACCAATGCTTAATTGTGACTTGTGGTTTTGGTTATTGGCAATTTAATGTTGTTAAGTACCTTTATGCATTATGATTTTGAATGAATCATAGCATGCTTTAATGTTGTTAAGTACATTCATGTTTTATGATTTTTAATGAATCATTATAAATTTTGATGTTGCTAAGTACATTTATGCTATATTATTCAAATGTGACTTAGGAATAATCCTATAGATTCATTTGGAGCATAGACGTTAGGTGGCATGACCCACTCTAGTCATTTACACACTTTGAGATTTCAAGTTGATTACTTTGAGATCTATGTCTTAACCGGTGGTACTAGAAATTCAAATTGTGCTAAATGGTTATATTTAGTTGTTTACACATTTTAGATTTCAAGTTAATGACTTTGAGAATCTATATTTTATCGTTTTGTATAGCATATTCCTATGTCGTTTGAATTGCATGAATGATGTGTTTTATGTTAGAAATGATCTTAGGTAGCTTAGGATGCTCCCTGAGTCTCACCTTTGACATAGACGCTAGGTGGAATGAACCACGATGTTTAAATCATGCAAATATGTAAAACGTTAGGTCGATGCATGCTCATTTCCTACGAATAGCTTTATGTTGCTCACCCCAAAGTTACTAGGGCATATTTCAGGTACAGGATACAAGATTAGAGATTTGCACTTACTTTGGGTGAATTGCAGAATGGAAGTGTCTTTAGAAGCATTCTTGTTCACATGCAAGTGTTAGCATGTTTAAGTTTTGCCTATGAAATGTAATTTTTCTAACTTGGAGGTTTGACACGTCAAATGTTGTAAATGAATTGTAATAAGGCCATAGGCTATTTTAGCATGTTTAAAACGTTATTTTACACTTGTGTGATGTTCACATCATCACACAGTTGCATACAATTCAATTTGATCATGCAATGGGGGATCTAATTGAGCCTAATGGACTTCTTTTCATTTTTGGTGCATAACAGGTTCATTTTTGCATTTTTAACCTATTTCGGTCGATCGGTAGCTTGTTTTGGTTAATCGGTAGCCTTTGAATTTCAATTAAACAGTAAAAGTCCAATTCCAGTAGCCTTTTTCAGTTTTGAGTCACAAACCGATCGACCGGTTTGTCATTTCGGTCAACAGTAAAAGTCCAATTCCAGTAGCCTTTTTTAGTTTCGAGTCACAAACCGGTCGACCAGTTTGTCATTTCGGTCGACCGAAATGAAGGCCCTTTTCCTTTTTTTTTCCTGGCTCATTTTGGCAGACTAAAGCTCTATTTCGATCGACCAAAATGGAGCTGCCTTGTAGGTTTTGTTTGGTTAGTTGTTTCGTCAAGTCTTTATCGCTTCGTTCCTTCCTACTAGATTTTGTTAATCTTGTGTAAGCCATTTAGTGGTGTTCTTGGTTTGGTTTGAACTAGATTTTGTCCCTTTGGTTGTTATTGGTGCCATAGGGTACCATTTGACCCTTTTCATGTTAGTTTTTGCTTCCGGTTATTTCCTTGAGCTCCCTAACTTCATAGAAGGTCACATTGGTGTATTGAGGATGGTTTGCATCTCTATAGACTTTGGATTTATCTTTTGCTTCAACATTTCGGATCCGTTATCGGGTCAACTTTTGGTTCATCACAGTACACACTGGGTTGAAAAATCCAGGGTCATTACAAGTGGTATCAGAGCTCCTAGGTTCGAAAACCTTTGGACGACGGGTTTTTGGTGCATATCATGTTTGTGTTGCCATGCTCTATACGTTTATATGCTTCATGATAACATGTTTTGGTCTGATAATATGTTTATATGCTTATGTGCTACATGTGGTATGCCGTTTGTTTAGCATGATTTAAATTTTATGTAAAGAGCATGACATATGATGTATGCTTGATTTGATTTGTATACGCATGATTGTTTTGCATATTTGGTTGGACTTGGGATTAGTCGTTGGATGTTTGAGTTGAGGCTGAGTCATTTGGTGAGTTTTCACTTAGTACGATGGTTGGTGTGTTTGGTTTCATTTAGGCACTCTTCCTTGAGGTTGTTGGTGATTGTCCACATGGTTTTATGGTAGTGTAGGTTGTTGTCAACCTAACATTGGTTTTGAAGTAGGTGGTGAGACACCTTTTGTTTAGGCTCTAGTGAGGTGATTCATTTGGCATTGCCGTAGTGCTGAATTTGTTGGTTTTAAGCCATGATGAGGTTATGGGCCTCTTAGGATCCTTGATTGTTCGGGATGATTCATCTGGGATTGCAATTTTTGTGGGCGGGTACGTTACGGGCGGGTGCATGGCACTGTCATACTACCATACTAGCTAGCTACAAGTGCAGTTTGGATGGAATCAGTGTTGGTTTTGTTTTGATAGGCGTTGTCCTTATGATCGATGATGATGATGGTTGTTTTGGGGGTCAGTCGTAGTGATTGATTTGGTTGTTGTTGGTATGGCTATAGTTGCCATTTTCTTTGAGTTCTCCTTGCGTGATGACGCTTTTGGGATTAAGTCGATTAATTGATGTCTGGGTGGAGAGAACATTGCACTATTAGTGTCACTTGTAGTGTCACCTTTAGATTCAGAGATGGATTGTTAGTGTCTTACTATTGTGGTAAGGGCTTACATTTGTTTTAAGACAGGTTATTGTCGAATTGGTTTTTAGAGTCAGTTTATGGCTAGGACTGGTCTTTCCTTTCACCTAGACACTCTAGGACACGATGTCCATAGGGTTCATTGTTGCATCATTTTTATCTTCTGCAGTTTCGTTTACTACCATGTTAGTAGTTTGATTTATGATATTACGATGCATGAGTAGGTGGAGGTATGTCCACATTTGCCTTCTTGTTGTGTGGCACTAGCATGCCTTCTTTATATGTTTAGTGATGCCATGTTGTTACTGTATTTTAGTGACATGATTTTGTGCTTATATGGAGACGTGCTATATGTACCCTTGATTTTATCTATATGAGTAGATTTACTTTCTTGGTAGTTGTATTTCCTTGTTATTTGCATGACTTCCATGTTTAGTTTTTCCCTTTTGTTTCCCCTCGGTTGCACGTAGTGTGTATGTGGGTTTTCGTAAGGGTTTCGCTGTGAGATTCCTTGTAGAGGAGTTGTCACATTTGTTTTGTCTTGGGTTGTCCACTTCCCTAAGGTGGGAAGGATGCTCCATTTTCCTGTTTGTCATATCGACACTTGTGGGAGAATAGGATTTATTCTCTTTTCTTGGTTCAAGTAAGGGACTTCACAAGGAGTGAGTCTCTTCTCTTTGTTACGTTATGCACAGCTTTGGGGTTGGCTGGTCTGTAAGGACCACTATTGTTTTCTTAAGTCCTTGGTAAGGATTTGGTGGATTTTGGTCGACTTACTCCCATGTAAGGGGCGAAGTCTTTGACTTTATTGTCTTTTGTTTCAGAGGTGGAGTCGTGGTGTTGTCCTTTGTTTCCGATGTGGAGTCGTGGTGTTGTCCTTCTTAGGACTGGTGGTTCCTTTCCTTCTTATCTTCCCTTAGGGAGTTTTGCCGTGGCTGTTGAAGGAGTTATGGTGCTCAGGATGAGTTGATTGGTGTGAGATCATTTTTACGGGGACTTATGTCCATATCATTAAGGAATTGTTTGATTCGTGAGGTGAGCTCGATGCTCTTTTGGGGATGTCTTTTGGAGACTTGCTTTGGTTTTGGAGATCTAGATGTGGTTGACTCTTAGGAGAAGTTTTGGAGGATCGCTGTTGGATTTGGCTTGTTTATGGAGTTTTCTCGTCCTAGCTATGGCTAGGCGTAGTTTTG
Source organism: Cornus florida (assembly GCF_030987335.1). Lineage (NCBI taxonomy): Eukaryota > Viridiplantae > Streptophyta > Magnoliopsida > Cornales > Cornaceae > Cornus > Cornus florida. The sequence continues at coordinate 95,864,805 of NW_026775572.1, forward strand.
AGGAATCGTAGTTCCGATGATTGGTTGTGGATCGAAATTGAGGAATTTTGATTTAGCTTGGTGTTGCCAAGCACGATTTTGAGAGACTCATTTTGTGACCTCGTTCGTCGAGATTATGATATATGTGCCACTTGGTGGACTTGTATTTCGAGGATCTAGTTATCCATGATAGAGATGTGGATCCGATGTCTGATTACAGTGTAGTCTTGTAATTGATCTGTTTCAGGGAAAAATGAAGGACTTTCAATGAAATGTCGTCTTGAGAGGTTCGTTTTGATTTTTGTAAGCGTCGATTTGCTTATCGGGCTTTAGATTCTTGATTGATGTTGTTAATATGAGTGTTTTGAAACATTAGAGTTGTTAGTTTTGTTGCATTGAGGATTTAAGGACTTAAGCGTAGCAGTACCTATGGCTTTGTTCTCAGAGTTTGGGATTGGCCAGAATGGTCTGGCCGGACGTCTTTGGACCATATCTCAACTTTCACAAAATGACTGGCCTCCATAGTGCTTTTGGTAATGATCATTTGTGACATTGATGTCGTTAGTATCGAAAGCTTTCATGGGTAGACTTAGTGGGGGGCAGGTTATGAACTAGTGCCTTATACCGTTATGTTACCATACAAAGTTGTGTGTTGTGGGCGAGTGCTAGTTGCCGTCAATGATACCTTACTGACGAGTAAGTATGGGCGGGCACTAGGCACTGTCATTGCTACCACACATTTGAGTACGTTGTGGGCGGGTTCTGGTCGCTATTTGTACTGCTATGTCGTCTTTGTTCGGCACCTTGATTTGATACGTGGTTATCTTGGAGTTCTTTTGGTGGTTATTTTTGCATCCGTGTGATGGTTTGTCAGGAGGGATGCTATGGTGGTTGTCTTCCGTTTCCTCATCTGACCTTGGATTCTGTGTGTGAGTCTTGACTTGTGGTGTGGCCGCATGGTCACTTTCCTTTTAAGAGGTTGTCCTGTTGTAAGCACGTGGGTGCGAATGGCATTGGGTTGTACGTTGTCCTTCAGTGTTGGATTTACTTTTGTGGCATGTTTTGTGGGATAGTCAGAGATGTACTCCGTTGTTATCCTAGTTTTTCCTTTTTGTTTTCTTGGGGCTGGATTTCGGGGACGAAATCCCTTTAAGGTGGGAAGATTGTAATGACCCGGTCTTTTTCCTTTCTTTCTTTCTCTCAGATTTTCACGGATATTTTTTTTTCCGTTGATCTTTTCCTTTCTGAGTTCAGTTCCTCGTCGCTTAGTGTCGACTCGAGTGCTCTGGAGTGATTTTTGAGTCTCTTTTCTTTGGATTGACAACTTCCTTTGAGGACCGAGTCAATTCCACATTTTTTTCATTTTTTGACACTATTCACTTTCCGTCTTTTTCCCTATTTCGTCATTTTTCCTATTTTGTCTTTTCTCTGTTTGTCACCTTGTTGGCATAACCTCACTTCTTGTGTTCGGAGTTGGTTTTTGACTTCACATATCTTCATTCTAAGTGGTTTCCACAAAATACGTATCTTTACTTTAGTAAGAAAGTACTCTGGTTGCTCCCGGTGTCCATAGGGGCATGGATGCATAGTTTTTCAGAATCTTTTTCTTTTCTTGGGGTTTTTTTTATAAATATCTTTTAAAGATATTTTATTTTAGGGCTTTTTAAGAAAATATTTTTGGAAGATATTTTCATTCTGGACCATTAGTGCAGTTTTCACTTTTTGGAAGGGCCATTATGCAATTAATGAAGGTTATTGCTAAATGCCTTGTTTTGAGCCTGGATCCTCCTACGGGATTCATTTTCACTTATCTTTGAGTCGCGTACTCTTTGAATTTCCTTATGGTTGTTTTTCTCCAGTTTCAGGGTTTTCAACACCGGTTGCCATCGAACTTGTTTGAGGCATAACTTTCTGCTCAGGACTCGATTTTTGATGTCGTTTCTTCCATTGTTCATATTTTCTCATTTTGAATCTTTTTTATTCACAGAGTTTTGCTGTTTGAGCATGTTTGCTCAAATTCCACTTTTTTAGACCCAGCGGGGCTCGTTCGGGGCACTTTTTAAGATTTTTTATAAATAGAGTGACTTAAGAGAAAATATCAGATTTTTCTCTCTCTCCCCTCTCTTGGCCAGCCATCCATGGTAGCCATGGCTGCCGATCTTCTTTCTTCTTTTCCGGCCACTTCCCTTTTGTAAAAAGGTGTGGTGCCTTAGTATTTATTGCTCGTCTTGACGACGTGCATCTTTCACCCTTATTAGAACCCGTTTTTGGCCAATTTTTGAGTTTGGGTTTGAGGCCAAGTTAGGATCTTGGTAGGTCCTCTTTGGAGTTTTTTGTTCACGGCGTTGTCCCCAACAAAACCCCGAAGTATCGTCCGATTCAAAGCCGTTTCATTTTGGTGGCTTTTGAGATTTTTATCTCAAATTGAGGTAAGGGATGTTTTAGGATTTTGTATGTGTTGTATTGAGTGTTGTCCATGATTATACAACTTATTTGCATACTTTGTATCAAATCTAGAAAAATTAGTATTATTTATTTCTTTGTATAAGATTTAATTTTCAAGGATGTATATAGTCTAGAATTGAGTTGTGGCATAATGATAAATTATGTTTTAATATGTTTGTTAACATATATTAAATTAGAATTATTTGGATAAGAATTGCACTTTTTATTTAATATTTATCTTTTATGAGAGATTAAATTCTATGGCCGTACCTTACATGAAATGAACTTGTGATGTTCTTTTAAATTAAGTCTTGGCATGTCCTTTAACATACTTTAATTTGAGACCAATTGGATAAGTATGAAAATCTAGAGATTTTAATGAAAATCCATTTAATGGTTCTATTGGCTTAATTAAGTTTTTAACTTGATATTTATGAGGACTAGGACTTGTATACTAGCATATATTAATTTGGACCATTTGATGTTGTTTTAGAATTTAGGGATTTAAAAATCATGTTTTAATTTAATTCTATCCTATTGATCCAATGACGCAAGTAAGCTTTTGATTTGATTCATCTAATGAATAAGTTATGTTGTTTAACATGTGTTAATTAGGGTTCATTTGATTGAGATATAAAACTTAGAGAAATTAATTAGGTTATATAATTAATTTCCATTTCTATTGCATTATTGATTAAATCATGTGTTTAACATTGATAATATGTTTGAAGTATGATTTTAGGATTATAATGGATGCATGAGTTTATGTTTCAATGTTGAAATATATTGTGATAGCGCGTAACAAATCGCACCCTAAAGATTCGACATGTAATGTTATTATAGCGCGTAACGAATCGCGCTCTGAAGATTCGACATTGTTATCCTATAGTAGTTGTGGATTTAGAGCATGTATTGTGTGATTTCAACCTACTTGTGCATGGAATGTAGTTTCGTGCTGTATATATTTATTTCGTATATAAGTTGTTAACTTATTTATTTTGGAGTCTTAGGACATTGTTACTGTGATATGGCTAGAGTTTGGCTCTAGTGCGGGAGGTATGAGTTCTCCCCGTTGAGATAGTGCACACTAGGGTCGTCTTCCCAGCGGGTTAATGCCCGGAATAACCATTTTGTTCTTGGTTTAGTCCGAGATGTGATGTCCAAGTCTTCCACTATTTGTTTTTGTGGTTTTGGTTATTGGTGATTTAATGTTAAGTACATTTATGCATTATGATTTTGAATGAATCATAGCATGCTTTAATGTTGTTAAATACATTTATGCATTATGATTTTGAATGAATCATAGCATGCTTTAATGTTGTTAGGTACATTCATGTTTTATGATTTTTAATGAATCATTATAAATTTTGATGTTTTTAAGTACATCTATGCTATATTGTTCAAATGTGACTTAGGAATAATCCTATAGATTCATTTAGAACATAGACGTTAGGTGGCATGACCCACTTTAGTCGTCTACACACTTTTAGATTTCAAGTTGATTTTTGAGATCTATGTCTTGACCTGTGGTACTAAAAATTCTAATTATGCTAAATGGTTATATTTAGTTGTTTACACATTTTAGATTTCAAGTTGATGACTTCGAGAATCTATATTTTGTCGCTTTGTATAGCATGCTCCTATGTTGTTTGAATTGCATGAATGATGTGTTTTATGCAAGAAATGATCTTAGGTAGCTTAGGATACTCCCTGAGTCTCACCTTTGACATAGACGCTAGGTGGAATGAACCACGATGTTTAAATCATGCAAACATGTAAAACGTTAGGTTGATGCATGCTCATTTCCTACGAGTAGCTTTATGTTGCTCACCCTAAAGTTACTGGAGCATATTTCAGGTACAAGATACAAGATTAGAGATTTGTACTTGCTTTGGGTGAATTGCAGAATGGAACTGTCTTTAGAAGCATTCTTGTTGACATGCAAGTGTTAGCATGTTTAAGTTTTGCCTATGAAATGTAATTTTTCTAACTTGGAGGTTTGACATGTCAAATGTTGTAAATGAATTGTAATAAGGCCATAGGCCATTTCAGCATGTTTAAAACGTTATTTTACACTTGTGTGTAAGTTGACATCATCACACACTTGCATATAATTCAATTTGATCATGCAATGTGGGATCCAATTGAGCCTTAGGGATTTCTTTTCATTTTTGGTGCATAACAGGTTCATTTTTGCATTTTCAACCTGTTTCGGTTGACCGGTAGCTTGTTTCAGTCGACTGATGGCCTTTGAATTTAAATTGAACAGTAAGATTCCAATTCCAATAGCCTTTTTCAGTTTCGAGCCATAAACCGGTCGACCGGTTTATCATTTCGGTCGACCAAAATGAAGGCTCTTTTCCTTTTTTTTCTTGGCTCATTTCGGCAGACCGAAGCTCCATTTTGGTCGACCGAAATAGAGTTGCCTTGTAAGTTTTGTTTGGTTGGTTGTTTTTTCAGGCCTTTATCGCTTCGTTCCTTCCTACTAGATTTTGTTAATCTTGTGTAAGCCATTTAGTGGTGTTCTTGGTTTGGTTTGAACTAGATTTTGTCCCTTTGGTTGTCATTGGTGCCATAGGGTACCATTTAACACTTTTCATGTTAGTTTTCACTTTCGGTTATTTCCTTGAGCTCCGTGACTTCATTCAAGGTCACATTAGTGTCTTGGGGATGGTTTGCATCTCTATAGACTTTGGATTTATCTTTTGCTTCCGCATTTCGGATCCGTTATCAGGTCAAATTTTGTTCATCACAGTACACACTGGTTTGAAAAATCCAGGGTCGTTACACAAAGCGGAGCCTGCTTCCACTCCAATAGAGCCGGCTTTCTCCCCCTCTGAGAGCCCTATCACCCGTTCCTCATATTCTACTTCATTATCCCCGTCTCCGGCATGTATAAACACCTCTGTAAGTTTTTAGTATAGTTCATAGGAGTTCAATATATGCCCGAATTTATTCCAAAACATTTAAACATAGTATGCTTTATTTACCACAATTCAGAGTAACAAAAAATATATCAGTTTATATGATAACAAATTTCGATTCAAAATAGAGAATGCATTTAAACACTGAATTAATATCATACATGTTCCATTTTAAAGTCTGAATTAGTCCTGGAGATCATCTAAGCATGCACAGAACACAGATCAAAGAGAAGGAGCAAGGAATAGAACTTGCCTCTAGGTTTCGATTTGAAAGCTTTAACCGTCCTCTACCTAGACTTTCCGGTGACCTCTGATTGTCATCAAGCCTTCTACTGCTCCGGTTCTATTCCACAAATAGGCCCTCTTCATTCCTCCTTGATCCAACCTTTCAACCCTTGGCCAAAACCCTAGCTTCCTCTCTCTGTTTTTCCTCTCAGACCTCACTGTTCGTGAATAGGGTTTTATTGCTTCTAAACCCTAAGCAGCCGTAATATTATGTTTATATAAGCTTAATGCAAAACCTAATTCTAATTCTAAGAGGAAACAGAAAACAAAAAGAAAATAAAATAAAATATAAAATAAAAATATATAAGTCGGCTACGGATTTCATATTTATATAAAACCCTAAAATCATATTAATTAGATTTACCCTATATACATATATACCCATAAATATATGTATAACCATCCATGGGTATTAACTGTACCCATTACCCTCCTATCTGAGTAGTCCGTGAGACCCAAACGGTTGGTCCATCACTACTGTCCAAGCCCAACTCCATTAACAAATAAAAACATAAATAAATAAATCAATTACTGAAATGCCACATAAGCACATAATTCAATTACATCAATTAATTAAAATCAATAAAAACATGCAACCGTAAAAACACATATCCACATAAGCACCTAAAACACAATAAAATAAAATACTTAAATTCCAATTATATCCTTTTTAAAATTAGGGGTATTACATTCTTCCCCCTTAACAAAAGGAATTCCGTCCTCGGAATTCATGAAACTTCGAATTATTTGCTTTTATAATTCATTTTCATTCTCTGGTGGACTCAGCCGCTGTGTATAGGCTCCACTGAAGTCCAATGCATCCACCAATAATCAAAGTTCCCATATTTAAGAAACACCATAAATGTACAACTCCTAGGTTGTATCTAACAATGACTCAATCTTACCCAATATGTAGTTAAGGGTAACGATCCCTAGTCCTCCAAGTTCCATAGGATTATCGCACAAAATTCCTATACATCCAGTGCTAATAATTTGGTAACACTAATCTATATGCAGTAACAAAACCAATAACGAATTTAACAAAGCAATTGTTTTTTTAATTATACTTTAGCAAATCAACCATGCCGTTTAGAATATATTTATTTATAATTGAGCAATTCAACCATGCCTCCTTAAGTATTTTTAGTTATACTTTGTGTGATACCCCTCGATTCTAGAGCCACGGGTGATCAAGTCCGAGCACAGATCCGAGGGATACCAACCAATTAATATGTAAATAAGCACGGAATACAAAGAGAATAATAAGAAATAAATAAAAAAAGACTGAAAGAATTCTAAATTAAAAATCCTCAAAAATAATATTGTTAAAATCCAATAATCCAAAACCTCCATTTATTTAACAACTCGGGAATCCATCAAGTGGACCCCTAATAAAATCCCAAACTAGAAAGGAAACAACTAAAACAAAATATAAAGCTAAACATGGAAAGTAATCCTACGTAGTCAGAGGAATGAGTGTCTGTATCTGCTCTGCACGACCAAGCTCTAACTCTGGAACTAACGAACACCTGAAAAATAAGAGAGTGGATCAGGCCCACATGCAAGTCCTATCCTACTACGATTCATATAGAAACCCGATATGCAGATACATCCTAGATAGCTTAACAATAACTAGAATAGTCCATATATGTATAAATACACACTATAGGATGCTCACTAGCCCAATAGGTCTGTCTCAGCCTGAGTAAATATACCATGCAAATCGCACATAAAGTGGTCATGCGTACCTAGACCTACCAGGGAACAACAACTATGTCTAGTTATCCATCTTAGGCGATATACGTACCCTAACCATGATCCTAAGACTCAAGCTCATACCATGGTTGTAATGACCCGGCCATTTTCCTTCCTTTCCTTTTCTCAGATTTTCACGGATATTTTTTTTTTCGTTGATCTTTTCCTTTCTAAGTTCAGTTTCTCGTCATTTAGTGTCATCTTGAGTACTCGGGAATGGTTTCTGAGACTCTTTTCGGTAGATTGACGACTTCCTTTGAGGACCGAGTCATTTTTACATTTTCACTTTTGTGACACTATTCACTTTCGTCTTTTTCTCGGTTGTCACTTTGTTGGCATAACCTCACTTTTTGTGTTCGGATTCGATTTTGGTTTTGCATGCATCCACGATATTTAAATTCCATACTATGTGTATTTTCACTTTTGTAGAAAAACATGCTAAGTGCTTACTTTTCGTGTAAAGGGTATAGATGCATGACTTTTTTGTAATTTTCTAAACTTTAGGGGTTTTTGTGTAATTACTGTAAAGTAATTATTTTTCGTCTTAGGGACCATTTTGCAATTTAATTTGGAAGATATTTTCAAAAAGGATTTTTTTGCAATTTTTAGAAAGTGTGACAAGTGTCACACTCTCATTGGTCCACTTGTTGATATGTGTGTGGAAACACTTTGAGGCCTTGGATGAGGACATGTGGATGGTGGAGATTTAACCACTTGTTGGCCTAGGATTGGTGCACTTGTTGGCTTAGATGGTTGATAAGTGTAGGCTTGAGATTTAACCTAGGATGGAGCCTTGGATTTGTGACAAGTGTAGGCTCACAATTTGATCTTGCATTAGTGTGTGTGTGAGAGGTAGTGTAAGAGCACATAGTGAGTGGAGGATCTCTATCCCCTCCACTCACATTTCATCTTTATCATTTTTCATTTCCTCCCTCTTTTGTAAAGAAAACCCTAGCCTCCATGGATGGAGCCTAAAGCCTTAAGCTTTGACCTTGATTTTGAGAGCCTTCCATTGATTTCCAAGCTTAAACTTGGGAATACACTTTGTTCCCCTCATCTTCCTCTTCATAACCTTAGAAGGGTTTGCCATTTTGTGTTAATTTTGCCTTGGATTCTAGAGAGACACTTCTTTAGTGAGGTAGGGGATGTTATAGGGTTATATGTTTGTTGTCTTGCATGTTTTTGATGCTTATACAACTTGTATGCATGTAGGGTATTAATTTCAGAAATTATGATTAATGGTAGTTTGCTTATAACTCATTTTAGACTTGATAAATGGCATGGCCATGAGTTGATCTTTGATATATGTTAATTTTGGGTTGATTTAGATGAGTTTTCAAATCTAGAGATTAAATGGATTAAATTTGGTTTAAATTCTAGTAAATTGTGTTTTGCTTGTAATCTATCTTAGACTAGATATATGGTATGACCATGACTTAGTGCTTGATATAAATTAATTTGAGATCATTTGGACAACTTTTGAAATCTAGAGATTTAATTGATTTAAATTAATTAAATTCTATTTGATGATATCTTGCTTATCTTGCACTTTTGATTTGATATATGTAAAGACCATGATATGTTGCTTAACATATATTAATTTGAGGTTATTTGAAATCTAGAGAATTTAATCACCTTGTTTAATTAAATTCTATCTAATGGCTCCATGGATCTATTGGTATTTTAGAGGTTGTTTCTATATTCAAATCATGGACTTGAACTTGTTATGTATTCATTTGGTTGTGTTTTGAGCATTGAATAACTTTGTTGTTATATTTATATTTATGAGAACATGTTTTCTTTATAGAATATATTGATGCCATGTGTAGTGAATTGTACACTTTGTAATTGACATTATGTATGTCATTTTAAAATTGAAACTCTAAGGCATGGATTGTGTGGTTCAACCTACTTGTGCATGGAAGGTGTTTTCATACATTATATAAGTTATGTATAAGTTGTGAACTTATTTGGGTTAATTTTGGAATCTTGGAACATTGTTGAGTTGAGATGGCTAGGGTTTGGCTCTAGTACGGGGACGTGAGTCCTCTAAGTCATTGAGATAGTGCGCACTTAGGGTGGTCTTCCCTGCGGGTTAGTGCCCGGAATAACCATTGAGGTCTCGGCAGAATTCCGAGCGTAGATGTCCAAGTCTTCCATTATTTGTTTTCGCATTCAATTCCAAGTTAACAATCATGTTTATATTGTAACTTGTGGTTTTAGTTATTGGTGATTTTGATGTTGTTAAGAACATCCATGTATATGATTTTAATGAATCATTTTGATGTTGTTAAGTACATCCATACTAAATTGATATATTTAGTTGATTTCACACTTTTAGATTTCTAGTTGATAACCTAGAGAACCTATGTCTTGATGTGTGGTATTAGATATTCTAATTATGCTAAATTGTTATATTTAGTTGATGTTGCATTTTAGACTTCAAGTTGATTACCTTGAGAATCTATATGTTGTGCTTTGTGTAAGCATGCTCCTATGTTGTTGCGTGTAAGCATGACCCTATGTTGCTAAAATTGCATGAATGAGGTGATTGATGCTAGAAATGATCCTAGGTAGCTAGGATGCTCTTTGAGTCTCACCTTTGACATAGACGTTAGGTGGAATGAACCACAATAATTAAATCATGCAAACTTGTAAAACGTAGGTCGATGCATGCTCATTTCCTACGAGTAGCTTTATGTTATTCACCCCTACGATACTGGGGCATATTTCAGGTACAAGAATCAAGGTTGCGATTCTCGTCATGCTTGGATGATTGGTGGACTTGAAGATTTTCATTTCTTGTAAAGGTTGGCTTGAAAAGCCATTTGTAGCCTTACATGTCAAATTATGTATATTTGAATTTAAACATGTAATGTGTACATGAGTGCACTCCTTACAATGTATTTGACATGTATAAGATGAGGCCGGAGGCCAATGACATGTATTTGTATTCTATGTAGTTTTGACTTCATGATATATTATGAAATATTGAAAAATGTTAAGTTATTGTCTCACTATGTTCGCATCTGTCGTTCCTGGGAACCGCGGACCATTCCCGCGTGCTCAAAATCTCTGATTACATTTGCGTGCATATTCGTTTCAGCCTAGAAGTGTATTTGGGGTCAAAAGTATGTTTGGTGCAAACTTACATTTTTTGCCGTTTTGAGCCTAAACTGAGCATAAGGGCATTTTGGGGTTTTTACTTGAAAAATGAAGTTTTCTTTTGGCATGGTTGGCTAGAAAACATGATTTTGAGGGTAGTTTCTTCTTTGTGTTTTTCTCAAAAAGGCCCAGAAAGTCCTCAAAATTGCATTTCAAGTCAACATTTCAGGGCAGCCTATAGGAGTTCGAGCGCTCTAAATAGGGAGTTCGAGCGCTCAAAATTTGGGCAGATTTCTTAGGGAAAATTTCGAGCACTCGAAGTCCTTGTTCGAGTGCTCGAAGTACTGTTCACGGGTGTGTGTGTCTTGGTTCAGCACTGCACCTCCGACTTCAAATCATCATAACTTCTTCGTTTTAACTCCAAATTGGTCCGTTCTTGAGTCTAAATTGATCACGTCGAAATAAGCTTTCCAATGGTACTAATTAGAGCTTCAGATTCTTCTTGTGTCTCTAGTTATTCAAGTTTTAGTAAGGTAGTGTCTGTTTTTGGTTCGAACCGGGATAGGGTATTCCTTCCTTCGACTTCAGAACTTGATATCTTTGCCGTCCGGACCCCGAATCAAGTGATTCTTGGGTCTATCTTTATTAATTTTTCGTTGTCTTTCCAATGGCATCAACGGTGGCACCTATTTCAGGGTGGAATGACCATTTTGCCCCTAGGTTCATTCTTTTCTGTTTTTGAAATGTTGCTTCCGCATTTTCTTCCTTTGGGTTTTGTGACCTCGTTGAGGGTCACATTGGTGTCTTAGAGGAGTGTTGTATCTCTAGAGACCATTGTTCTATCTTTTGCTTCCGCATTTTGGATCCGTTTTGGGTCATCACAGGACACACTGGGTTGAAAAATCCAGGGTCGTCACAATGGTACCATAATTATAAATATATAAAGTCTGTATAAACCTAATACCCAATATCATCCATCTGATATAGTGGCCTGACATAGGTATAACAAACCATCCAAAAACCAAAGTAGGTCATTCAATTGTTTATTGACATGACACAAACATGAGTAGGACTTAACCTTTATGGTTAATCCATACCTCAATCCAGAAGACTTAGTGTTTGAACTAATCCATTCCAAGTATGCCACCGTCCCATACCGGTGCATACAATCCTCCAAATAACATAATTGTTAAAACAATAATTGGTATTCATTAACCATTATCCAGGATATGCATAAATACTGTTTAATACATATATAATGATATTAGGCATTCATTATAAGACCTAAAAATCATGTTTCAATCTCTTAAATTGCTAAAATGAATCTAAGCATTTAAATCCTCCAAACTGTCCATAAATTGATACAGTTTACGGTAAAATAAATACCAATTTACTCCAAACCAAGGATAGTTACCTATAGATAATCAACTATAATTCTAATACTGCTGAAATATAATTAACCAGTATCAAATCATATACAAAAGAATTTCCAATTTCCAGTAAGTAACTTAAGTAACCAAACAGTGTGCAACATGTAGACTTTTCCTTAAGTTCATATTGCTCCATTATTTAATCCATTTATGAATTAATGCTTCTCTATATTTTCACAGGTTCATAATAATTACCTACACCATTTAATGCAATTTAGATGGATTAAAAAGACCCAGTACAGCCTAAACACAGCCTAAAAATAATTAATACACAATTATGGGCAAGAGCAGGCTCTCATAAATTGAGAGCCTGCTCCATTCACTTGGGAGCCAGCTCCCTACCCTTGGTAGCCGGCTCTGTGGAGTAAGGAGCCAGCTCCACACTCCTTGGAGCCGGCTCCATCATTGAGGGAGCTGGCTCCCTCCTTTTGGGAGCCTGATCTCTCACTCCCTGAAGCTGTTACTCGATTATGTTTCGTCTTCTTCGCCTCCGATGATACCCAGGGCCTCTGTAATGTTTTAAATACTTATTCTAGTGTTCTTTCAATGTCCCAGATTATTTATAAGACATCGATATGCATCAACGATCTCAATTAAACAAAGCTTAAAATCAAATACAGCAGGATACAATTAAAAACTTTAAGAATTCTCAAACCAGTTTAATTCCACGAAGCTAAATACAGTTTAAACATGCATAAAAGATATGGTTTAGCATTAATTAAACCCCTGGATTCTACCTAGACATGCACAGAACACAGGTTTAAGGGAAAAAGTTAGAACAGAAACTTGCCTTTAGGTTTCCGTTCAAAACCTTAACCCTCCGTCTCTGAGTTTTCCGACCACCTCCTAGACTGCCGTTTCACACCTCCGTTGCTCTTGGTTCAACCCAGAAGCAATCCGTCTTATCCTCCTTGAACCCCTCTATTTATCTCTCAAGTTTCACTCTCTATTTCTCTCTGCCTCTCACAACTCTCTATTCGTGAAACCAAATTTAAGTCTTATACCCTAGACAGACCTAATAGGAGAATATATATAGGCGTCTCTAAAAACCCTAATTTTAATACCATACTAATCATAAGGCGGCTAAAACACAAAACCCTAATAGTTATCCAATTAACGCATTTAAATAATTAAAACAATTACGTCAATAAAAGAAAATAATAATACTACAAATAATTTAATTAAAAAAAAAAACAAAATACAATTAAATAAAACAATTCATCAATTAATTCAAATAAATAGGCAAAAACACAATTAAACAATAAAAAATGCAATTAAACAAGTAATTAAATACCAGGACTATCCTTTTAAAATTAGGGGTATTACATTCTTCTCCCCTAACAAAAGGAATTATGTCCTCGGAATTCGTTCTTACCTTCTTCCAATATTTCAGGAAACTGTGAGCGAATGACATCTTCCCATTCCCAAGTAGACTCAGCCTCATTGTGATGACTCCACTGAACACGCACTAAAGGGATAACCTTATTACGAAGGATTTAATCCCAACAGTCGACAATACAACATGGTGGCACCCAATATGTTGCATCCGGCTACAACTCAATCTCCCCAACATAGATATGTTGATACCAATCCACATCTCGCAGAAATTTCCACAATATGGAAACATGGAACACATTGTGTACGCGATCCAAATTATCTGGAAGTGCCAACTGATAAGCTATAGCGACAACTCGATCCGTAATCATGAATGGATCGACAAACCGCGGTGACAACTTCCCTTTCTTCCCAAAGCGCATTACTCATTTCATAGGAGATACCTTGAGTAAAACCTGATTCCTAATTTGAAACTCCAATGCACGAGTACGACGATCTGCGTAACTCTTCTGCCGACTCTGAGCATTGCGCATGCGATCCCTAGTAAGAGCAACCTTTTTAGAAGTATCCTTAATGAACTCAGGACCCAAAAATCTGTTCTTGCCAACCTCCATCCAATAAACAGGCTATCGACACGGTCAACCGTACAATGCCTCAAATGGTGCCATACCAATAGTCTTCTAGAAACTATTATTATATGCAAACTCCACAAGTGGCAAATAATTCTCCTAGTAGCCCTTGAAATCAAGAACACATGAACGAAGCATATCCTCCATGATCTGATTAACCCTCTTAGTTTGTCCATCAGTCTGAAGATGATAAGCAGTGCTAAGATGTAACTCTATACCCAAAGTTTGCTGAAAACTCTTCCAAAATCCTGACACAAAGCTCGAATCCCTGTCCGATATAATTGACAACGGAATGCCATGCAACTTCATAGTCTCAATAATGTAAAGTCTCACCAGTTGCTCCCAAGTGAAGTCAGTGTGAACAGGCAAGAAACGAGTTGATTTAGTCAACCTATCCACGATGACCCAAATGGAATTGTGATCCTTATAGGAATTAGGCAATCCTTCCACGAAATCCATAGAAATGCTCTACCATTTCCACTGTAGTAAAGGTAGTGGCTGTAGAGCTCCTAGCGACCGTTGATGATCAATATTGACCATCTAAAAGGTACTACATTTAGAGACAAAAATAGCGATGTCCTTCTTCATACTTACCCACCAAAACTGGCGCTTTATATCTTGATACATCTTGTCTCCTCCTGGATGAACAGAAAACTCAGAGTGGTGAGTCTTGGTCATCACATCTTTCCTCAAATCATCAGCAGAAGGTACAACCAACTGTCCCTTGTACCTTAAACCTCCATCAGCCCTAACATAGTAAAATGGGACCTCCCCAGAAGTTATCTCTGTAATTTTATCAATGCACTGCTGATCCGTGAGTTGCACCTTCAAAACTTTGTGAATAATAGAAGGTGTAACTACCACACAAGCCATAAAAGCATCCGACAACTCATCCACCATCTTCAAAGCATTCCACTCAGAGGTGAATAAAGCAGCAAGACTACCAACAGGTTGGCGACTGAGTGCATCTACCACCACATTCGCTTTCCCTGGATGGTATTGGATAGAGAAATGATAGTCTTTCACAAACTCTAACCATCGCCGCTGTCTCATATTTAGCTCTCGCTGAGTGAACAAATACTGCAGACTCTTGTGATCACTAAATAATCTGAAGGATTCTCCCAACAAATAATGCCTCCAAATGCGTAAAACAAAGACCACAGCTGCCAATTCCAAATCACGTGTTGGATAATTAAGCTCATGAGGCTTAAGTTTTCTGAGACCCGTACGAAATCGGTCGCTCCTCCTGCATCAAAACACATCCAAAACCTTGCAAAGAAGCATCTGTGTAGACAAGATACTCAATCCCACTCTGTGGAGTAGACAGAACTGGTGCAGAAGTCAACTTACACTTTAGCTCATCAAAAGCTTTTTGACAATGTTTATCCCACATGAACCGTACACCCTTTTTAGTTAGATGAGTGAGCGGTCCCGCTATCTTCGAGAACCCCTGGATGAACCTACGATAATATCCTGCCAATCCAAGAAAACTCCGAATCTCGGTGGGTGAAGTAGGTTGTCCTCACTCAACTACTGATGAAACCATGGCTAGATCTACCGCTATTCTCCTTTCTGACACCACGTGACCCAGAAACTTCACTTCCCGCTGCCAAAATTCACACTTCTCGAACTTGGCATATAACTGATGCTCATGAAGCATCTACAAGACTATGCGAAGATGTTGTGATACCCCCGGATTTCCGAATGCGGGTTGGCCAGGTCCACGCCCGAATACCTGAGGATATCAAACCAAATTGATAATAAACGAACACAGAGTACAAAAGAATAAAGAAAATGCTGACAAGAAACTAAAATGATAATCTAATAATAACCCTCAGAATATATTTCCATTAATTAATAAACTCTTCTGATACAACTGATCCTCCAAAATACAACTCGGGAATCCATACTGTGTGCACCCCTAGAAAATCCAAACTAAACAAAGGACAACAATAACCGCCTAAATCAGGAAACTAAATCATAAAGAAACTCCTATGTAGCATCGAAAGAATGAAATAGACTGATCACCGCTCAGCACGAACAAACTCTATTCCTGACGAACACCTGAAAAATAATGATGGGTCAGGCCCACAAACAAGTTCTACTCTACTACAGTCCAAGTAGAGATCCGATATACGTATACATCCTAGTCAATCCAAACAGTAACTAGTAATCCGTATATATATATATATATATATATATACACACTAAAGGAACCTCAATAGACTATAGGGTTGTCTCAACCTGAATAGTAGGCAACATGCAAAACACATATATAGTGGGCACGAGTACCTAGACCTACTAGGGTACACAACTACACTATATCTAGTTACACATCCCTAGCGATATACGAGCCCTAACCACTGATCTTAAGACTCAAACTTATATCATGGCACTATACTTATATATATATAATTTAGTAACCATCCTATCCAGTATAAATTAATCCTCCATAAGTCATTCAACTTGTTCAGCTGACCTGACTTAAATATAAGTAAAACTTAACATTTTAGTTAATCCATTCCCTTATATAATAAATTAATCCTCCATAAGTCATTCAACTTGTTCAGCTGACCTGACTTGAATATAAGTAGGACTTAACATTTTAGTTAATCCATTCCCATATATAAAATAGGTAGGACTTAACTGATAAGTTAATCCGTCCCCAGAATGCCACCGTCCCATACTGGCGCATTAAACCACACAATCCAACAATTGATGTAACGATTAAGGAAATACATCAAACAATCTAGAAATTATTAAGATAATATGATATCAAGTTATCACAAAATAGGAATGACTTATTATTTATTTAAGCTTCCTATATTATATGTCCTACACAAACTGAATCGTATACATGATGATATTTTATTATACCGTCAAATAAGCATTCTCCATATCTAATTCATCCTACACATTTAATCTCAATTGCTAAAATATTGAAAAGGTAAGTAAAATATGTTACGTATATAATTTATGTATATCTTTATTAAATAAATAAATTATACACATCCCATTATTATTAATGGATTATCCAATAATACTTAAGTTACCATAATATTATAAAGTAACTTAAAACATAACACGTATCAAATCTATGTATATTTTTATTATTTAAATAGAAAACATATACATCAAATTGAATATTACTACCCAAGTTACCATAAAAGTAATTAATAAATTACTTTCCCTTTTATATATATTAAAAAGGTAAGTAAAATATGTTACGTATATAATTTATGTATATCTTTATTAAATAAATAAATTATACATATTCCATTATTTATTAATGGATTATTCAATAATACTTAAGTTACCATAATATTATAAAATAACTTAAAACATAACATGTATCAAATCTATGTATATTTTTATTATTTAAATATAAAACATATACATCAAATTAAATATCACTACCCAATTTACCATAAAAGTAATTAATAAATTACTTTCCCTTTTATATATGTATATAATATATATCTATATATATACATGCACAACAATCCATGGGTAATAATCCATACACATTCAACCTCCTATCTAAGTAATCCATGGAACCCAATTGGTTGGCCCATGACTACTAACCATAACCATAAAAGAAAAATAAAATAATAAAAGAAAAGAAAACATTTAATTTACAATTAATCAAAACACCATTTAAGCACATAATCTAATTAAACAATTAACACATAGATAAATACAAATAATACATAGACACATAATCAAATAATCAAGTAATACCTAATTCAATTAAACACATAAGCAATTAGTCAAATAATCAATTAAATAATTAAAAATACAATTAAAATTAAATAATTAAAAATACAATTAAAACAAATAAATAAATACCGAGACTATCCTTTTAAAATTAGGGGTATTACATTCTTCCCCCCTAACAAAAGGAATTCCGTCATCGGAATTCGCCTTTATTTTCTTCCATTATGCTTGGAAACTGTGAGCGAAAACATCCTCCTATTCTCAAGTAGACGCAACCTCACTATGAAGGCTCCACTTAACTCCAATATACCAAGTGGTATACAGGGTTCCTATATTTTAAGAAACACAATAATCATACAATACATAGGTTGTATCAAATAACAACGTAATCCTCCCATGTCGACAAGGGAATGATCTACATACCTCCAAGTGCCATAAAATATACGCACAAACTCCTATGCACCCAGCGCTAATAATTTGGTAACGCTAATTCAGAGGCGACTGCCTCAATTGTGAAACACAATCCTCTAAAAGTCAATGTAATAAGTAAAATTGACCTTTCTCTAAAAATCGTATTTTTTCCTACATGAAAAACAGAACGAGCAAACTACTCCCTGATAGAAAAACTCTAGTATACAAGTTCAACTATTTACAACATCCCATTGTCGCCTCCCAACCGCGCGCAGTTCAATATAAAGGGAAGTATCTTTTTCCGACATATTTTTAAATGAAGTCGAGGTCTGATTGTACAACCCTTACTTCCATTTCCAACCAACAAATGAGAGGTATGCATTGTGAAAGATACAAAACCTCGAAAGTTGTCACACTAACCTCCTTGTGCCAACAATATCACAGACAAAATTCTGACAAGTGAAGTAAACACTTCCAACTGTCCACGAAAATCTAGGATATACGCCTCAAACATATCCTTTATAGTCTAATTTAATCTCTCGATTAATTCCTCTGTCTATAGATATTAAGTAGAGCTGCTGCTCCAAAATCTTCATAAAGCTCTTCAAAATAGCACTTTGCATCCACTAATATAGACATCCACATACTATACTACCACTATCACTGAACTATAGAACTATTCTGAAGTTCTAAAATAAGCATCACTAAAATTTATGTCCTCAAGCGATCTTTCTCAATCCACCACTCAGATTCCATATGGAAAATTAAAATTCCAAATCAATGTCGATCCTTCCCACCGACCGTCACTCCTATTTAATTCAACTTCCATATTTGTTATAGGAAGTGGCTAAAGATTCCTATGATATCCGATGATCAACTTTCCACCTTTGTAATAGGTTTTACACTCAGGGCAATTATATATGCATCCTTATCCGTATTTGTTCACCAAAACTGACATTTGATTTCATGATGTACCTTCTAACCGTCTGAGCACACCAAGAAAAATTATAAACTTTCCAGCTCAGTCGCCCGACCGTCATATCACTATTTATGGAAACTGTTAAATCCTCCTCGAGTACCTTAAACTCCATCTGAGTAAGGTAACACCGTCTCCAAGGTCAGCTCCAATATTCAAAGTTAACCTTCTCAACTACCGTAATAATGTTATTATTACACCTGCTATAAATGCATCTGGTAACTCAACAACTAACTGAAAGATTTAAATATTCTATCGTTTGTTGAGAGCATCCATTTATATCATTGCTTCCACCAGACAGAATTTGATATAAAGTGTTAATCACCACTGTAATCTATCTAAATCGTCTCGTGATCCATTCTATTCGTATGAACTAAAGTCCTACCAGTTCGAAATAGACAAGAATTAAGCTGACCTAATGTATCAGTCAACCAATATCCCATCCAGAATCCTGACCCTTGTGTAAAATCAGAAATCCCACAACTAAATCTGTAAAATGCTCTCTCATTTTCACTTTAGTATAGGAAATGGCTGCAAAGGATCTAGTAATCTTTGATGGTCCATCTCTACTATCTAATAAATATTAGATTTGGAGAAAAATCACTATGTCCCTTCTCCCGCCTATCGTGAAGCATCATATTTCCACCAGGATGAAGAACTAGAAGTTGTGAAACTCAGTCCATACATCCTCCATCGAATTTGTTTATAGAAAGTACCGTTAGTCCGGTACCACCAGCTTTCGTCTGTACCCAATGTTTAAATTAGAGCATCTTCAAAAGCGAATTCTGTAACTAAATCTATCCACCACTGATTCGTAATAAACTTGCCAATATTGAAAATCAATCGGTAATTCCATTTATCAATAGTCAACTATGACTTTAACTCAACAAAAGTCAACAAACTACGACCTTTCCATACTTACCATGCACCTCATCTTTATATAGGTATTTGGTCTCACCATCTTGTCTTTGACACACCCTGCTTCTTTAAGACAAGTTAATGACAATCCGACTTCTTTATCTAATTTCAAAAGAATATGAATTATTTCCATCCTCTACATAAGTTATTAATTTCCTAGCAACAGCTAATTGTTGCAAATTGTGAATAAAAAAATAATTCCATATTATTTATGGAAATGAAGAGACTTAGTTTTCTCCTCCATGTGCAACACTGGCAAATCCCTCTTAATGACACACCCTCGTGAATAAATTCTTGATTAAGAATTTATTGATGAATATTTATTCAGTCTCCTATCCGCACTCGGTGTCATTCCAATAAGTACTTAATCCAGTACTAAATTCTCCTTCTGACTTGGTAACAACTTCTGAAATTTTCAAGAAAATGTTCAGCAAATCTAGCACCTCCGATAAATCATCATGGCATTACAGTGATCTTTATTTACCACTACCTCACGCATACAGAAACATTAACAACCACCAATATCATGGCGTTGTAATATGATACAAATCCATACCTAACGTAAAGTATATCAAACTAATCGTTCTAAATTATTTGACTCGTAGTGATGGTTTAATTATCTCATCCTAAAACACACCATAATGACACATGTCCACGTCCAATAGATTGGCTAGATTTGGTGTATCTACCAAATCCTATGACTGTATGCTCACAAATCTAGCGTAAATAGCGCTATTACTCCATGTTATTAAAACAATAGTTGGCTGATCACACACTTGTGTCCCCAACTAAACCACATACCGAATCCCGAGTAATTAACAAACAAAAAAAATAAAAAATAAAACACGTATGATAAACACAATAAAACATAATATACTCCTAATTAGGACATCGTTCTTTCTAGAAAAGAAAGTCTCCTTTGAAATCAACCTTACTAGATTGTTTCAAAATTTCCTTTTCTAGTTTCATAAATAATCATCCAATCTCGAAACATATCCTTTAAAACATAACTTAAAAACACAAATGTTTGCCTAAGCAAATACCAAGGGCTTAACCCTCATCATTCTTATATGCGGAATGTAAACTGTCTAACTTGGCTTTATAAAGCGAATTAGAACGTCACAACATAATACCAATGCCCTTTTGTATGTGATTTAAAAATTATATATTTCATTTTGATAAGAACACATCCGATCCCCAAACTCCTGAACAATACTTCTTATATACCTCTTTTAGAGACGATAAGAAAGCTTAATTATTTGTAGATTAATCAACCCCAATTCTACTAATAACATTCTCTATACTACTAGCAATTCAGATCACCTCATGTGATCATCCATTTTCAAGATTTAGTACCCTTTCTATTGGATACACATAAATCTCCTCCATTAGGATCCTCTTCGGCTCCTACTACTCACTTGTCTCCTTTTTAAGATCAACTGAAGTCGTGTTGGCCCCGATATGCAGTGACCTATCACGTACACCTAAATCCTTCCTTGGCTTATACTTTTAAAGTAAAGCCAAACGAACCTAAACCATCGATCCCTAACTCTGCCTTCTGGCAACGAAATCGATAACGTACTCCTTTACTCCTTTGGGTCTTTTCCTAGTGCCAACCATTCTATGACTACAGAATATAATTGACATCAGCTCCTCCTAACAAACCGTAAATAGAGTACAACGAATCCTAATACGGGCTCTAAGTTTTAAGAGATGCAACGCGGAAGTCACATAATGAAAGACACTCCTAAGGACACTTAAACCTGGAGTGCTCTGATACCAACTGCGATACCCCCGGATTTCTGAATACGGATTGGCCAGGCCCACGCCCGAATACCTGAGGATATCAAAACAAATTGATAATAAACGAACACATAGTACAAAAGAATACAGAAAATGCTGATAAGAAACTAAAATGATAATCTAATAATAACCCTCAGAATATATTTCCATTAATTAATAAACTCTTCTGATACAATTGATCCTCCAAAATATAACTCGGGAATCCATACTGTGTGGACCCCTAGAAAATCCAAACTAAACAAATGACAGCAATAACCTCCTAAATCAGGAAACTGAATCATAAAGGAACTCCTATGTAGCATCGGAAGAATGAAATAGACTGATCACCACTCAGCACGAACAACCTCTACTCCTGACGAACACCTAAAAAATAATGGTGGTTCAGGCCCACAAACAAGTTCTACTCTAATACAGTCCAAGCAGAG
This sequence comes from Cornus florida, assembly GCF_030987335.1. Lineage (NCBI taxonomy): Eukaryota > Viridiplantae > Streptophyta > Magnoliopsida > Cornales > Cornaceae > Cornus > Cornus florida. The sequence goes on from NW_026775572.1 coordinate 95,886,942, forward strand.
ATCCGATACACGTATACATCCTAGTCAATCCAAACAGTAACTAGTAATCCGTATATATATATATATACACACACACACTAAAGGAACCTCACTAGACTATAGGGTTGTCTCAACCTGAATAGTAGGCAACATGTAAAATGCACATATAGTGGGCACGAGTACCTAGACCTACCAGGGTACACAACTACACTATATCTAGCTATATATCCCTGGCGATATACGCACCCTCACCACTGATCTTGAGACTCAAACTCATATCATGGCACCATACTTATATATATATATAATTTAGTAACCATCCTATCCAGTATAAATTAATCCTCCATAAGTCATTCAACTTGTTCAGCTGACCTGACTTAAATATAAGTAGGACTTAACATTTTAGTTAATCAAGTCTCTTATATAATAAATTAATCCTCCATAAGTCATTCAACTTGTTCAGCTGACCTGACTTGAATATAAGTAGGACTTAACATTTTAGTTAATCCATTCCCTTATATAAAATAGGTAGGACTCAACTGATAAGTTAATCCGTCCCCAGAATGCCACCGTCCCATACCGGCGCATTAAACCACACAATCCAACAATTGATGTAACGATTAAGGAAATACATCAAACAATCTAGAAATAACTATGATAATATGATATCAAGTTATCACAAAATAGGAATGACTTATTATTTATACCGTCAAATAAGCATTCTCTATATCCAATTCATCCTACACATTTAATCTCAATTGCTAAAACATTTTAAAAGATTAAATCCATTCATTTGTTTAAAACATTCAAGTAGCAAGCATCATTATGATTGAGTCTATTTAAATTTATTTAAACCCAAACCTAGTTCCTATTTAATGTTTAGGAATCTTAGGCATGTTTCTACGTTCCATCATTCCACAGATATGAAAAATACATAATTTAAACATATAAAAATTCACACCAGAAATCAAATCAAAATCATGCATTTATCAATTCATAACACAAGAACAGATATGAACCAATTTCATAAAACCTATGTTCTAATCTAATTAAACATACATAATTATTTAATTTTATGTGTTTAATAAATCCTGGAATTTCCTAGGCATGTACAGAAACACGAATCAAAGGGAAAGAGATAGAAGAAGAACTTGCCCTAAACTTTCGGATCGAAAGTTAAACTTCTTCTTCCTTGATCTTCTCTCTACAGGGTTTTTTTCCTCCTTCCCTCTCTAACTCTCTCTCTAGAATACATCACGTGAATATTTCTAACCCCCTTTTACAACCTATAGCTATATATTTATAGGCTAAATAAAATAACCCTAACCCTTTTCCCAATCCAAGTCAACTTAAAAAAATAAATATTAAAATATTAAAAAGGTAAGTAAAATATGTTACGTATATAATTTATGTATATCTTTATTAAATAAATAAATTATACACATCCCATTATTTATTAATGGATTATCCAATAATACTTAAGTTACCATAATATTATAAAGTAACTTAAAACATAACACGTATCAAATCTATGTATATTTTTATTATTTAAATATAAAACATATACATCAGATTGAATATTACTACCCAAGTTACAATAAAAGTAATTAATAAATTACTTTCCCTTTTATATATATTAAAAAGGTAAGTAAAATATGTTACGTATATAATTTATGTATATCTTTATTAAATAAATAAATTATACACATTCCATTATTTATTAATGGATTATTCAATAATACTTAAGTTACCATAATATTATAAAATAACTTAAAACATAACACGTATCAAATCTATGTATATTTTTATTATTTAAATATAAAACATATACATCAGATTAAATATCACTACCCAATTTACCATAAAAGTAATTAATAAATTACTTTCCCTTTTATATATGTATATAATATATATCTATATGTATACATGCACAACAATCCACGGGTAATAATCCATACACATTCAACCTCTTATCCAAGTAATCCATGGGACCCAATTGGTTGGCCCATGACTACTAACCATAACCATAAAAGAAAAATAAAATAATACAAGAAAAGAAAACATTTAATTTATAATTAATCAAAATACCATTTAAGCACATAATCTAATTAAACAATTAACACATAGACAAATACAAATAATACATAGACACATAATCAAATAATCAAGTAATACCTAATTCAATTAAACACATAAGCAATTAGTCAAATAATCAATTAAATAATTAAAATTAAATAATTAAAAATATAATTAAAACAAATAAATAAATACCGAGACTATCCTTTTAAAATTAGGGGTATTACAGATGTCTAGCATGACCGTCGTCTGACTTTTAATAAATCAAAATATCATCTATAAAGACAATGACAAATTGATCTAAATAAGCCTTGAAGACTCTGTTCATCAAATCCATAAAGACTGCTAGTGTGTTAGTCAGTCTGAACGGTATGACACGAAACTCCTAAGAACCATATCTAGTGAGAAATGTTGTCCTAGGAACATCTTACTCCCGTACCCTAAGTTAATGACATCTAGAACGCAGATCAATCTTAGAGAAGTATGTAGCTCCCTTCAACTGATTAAAAAGATCATCAATCCTGGGCAAAGGGTACTTCTTACGAATAGTAACCTTGTTCAACTCTCTGTAATCTATACATAAGTGAAGCGAACTGATAAGTGCCGAATATTACATATTCAAACGCCCTTACTTGCACTAGTTAAGTCCATTAGTGGAGTTTAATGTACAGTTTAACTTTATTTTTGTATTTTTGTCTTCTTTCAGGTTAGTTTCCCCGAATATGGTTATAGAAGCGGTTTTGACAATCTCTTATTGAAGGAGGTGTGCCGTTGCTGGGAGCAATCTTTTGGACCGAGCCTTTTCAGTTGTTGTTTATGTGGAGTTCGGGGCATAATGATTATAATGGAAATCGCGGCAACGGACCGACTTGGAGTGGCACAAGAAGTTTTGTTCAAGTGTTGCAGTTGCAAGTCTCCACGGGCGCCCGCCGCGCCACCGCGGGCGCCCGCCAAATCCACAACTCATTGCCTTGTTTCCCGGGGCCCCGCCACAGGTTCGCGAGCCCCCGCCGAGCTCCCACGGGTGCCTGCCGCGCCACCGCGGGCGCCCACCGTTTATGCCAGTAGCTTCCCTCGAGCCATGAAAGCTCGCGGGCGCACGCACATCTGTCGATGACATTTTACCTGTTACGGATTTCAGGCTGATTTTGGTCTCCTATGCAATTTCTATGCTTCTAATTCATCTAGGGTGGTTGGAGCTTGGGATTGGGGGGATGGAGAGTAGATTTTGGGTGGATAAGAAGGGGCAAAGCATGACTTATCATGCATCTCAAATTTTAGCTAAGTTTTAGAAAGAGAAAGTAGTGTTTTTGGAGGGTTTGGAGTGCTAGCTTGCTTAAACACGAAAATGGAGGGTGGATTTGCTTCTTTTCCTTCATTCCTTGTTCCTATGGGTAACTAAACCTTCATTTAGGGAGGTGATGAAGCCCTCCTTTGTAAGCATATTCTAGATTAATTTCTATTTTGGGGATAATGATGTATAGTTTTGGTCTTTCTATAATCTAGAGCATATTACTTGTTGTAATAGATTCTAATGTATATTAATGATTGTTTTAAGTTAATTATCTTGTCTTAGATGATTTCTTATCTTAATCATAATTCTTGCATTTTCATGGTGACAATGGAAATAAGGTTGTGGAATGGTTTTAATGGCATGTTGATAGAGAGCCTTGGTAGTCCATTGCTTAGGTAATCCCTTTGATGGTTTATGCTTGATTCCTAACTTCATGTGCTTTACCATTTGATTAAGGGCTTGATGATCTTTTTCTTAAGAGAGTATGCTTGATACTACACCCTAGTTTAGGTAGTTCAATTATATGAACTTTTGATGGATCATTCTTATTTTTGATTTAATGAACTTCTTAACGAGTATATGGAAACCATAGGCTGCTATATAATTCTTGACCATTATATATATTGTTTATCCCCAATTTAGTCTTTTTCTAGCATGTGTAAAGGGTTAGAGTGGATTCATTTCCCTAGTCCTCTATTTCTAAATTTCTTTTCTTTAAAAGTTCTTGCAAATCATTGTTTTATACATTTTAAATTCCTAAGTTTAGTGACAAACCAACAAACCTCTACTTACACCCTTCGTCAAATTAAAAGGGAATTTAAAGACCTTAGTTGGCATAAACTGGCAGTCCCAGTGGTTCGACTTACCCTACCAATAGCCTAATTTTACAATGATTTGTGCTATTGCAAAGGTTGATGTACAATTGTCATACCGATTAATTTTTGACGCCGTTGCCGGGGACTGCAAACGGTTTTACAACCAAGGTTTTAGGATTACCTTTGGTTTGATTGTTAATATTGTGTCTTGTGAATATTTTCTTGCTTGGTTTTGATCATTGTGACATTTTAAGTGTTTGTGAGATTCTAGGTATTCAAGGCTTGCTGAGGGAAGCTAGCAAATTTGTAAGTCTAGACGACTTCAGGTAAGTTTTCGAAGCTCTAGTTTAAAAGTTGTGAATATCTTGTATGTGTTTAGATTAGATTTAGTTAAGTTGTGAAGCCCTTGTCGAGGCTATTTATTGTTCTTTTCAATTGCAAGCATCGGTCCTTGTCGTGGCCATTTACATTTCTGTCTTGATAATTGAGGAGAACGGGAACATCGTATGTGGAGGTTATGGTGATGCATTGTTGTTTTGATTGTGTTGTGAGTTGTTGATGTTTGGCCATAGATCACTTTCCTTACTGACTCTTAACTCGCCAGTTGACATAAATTCACTTGAAAGGACTTTTAGAAGAAACCTTAGGGAATCTGCTAACATAAGAGGAATTGAACTTGAATTTAATACAATGGCTGAAAATGTAGGAAATGTCGGAAATGAAGGAATTAATAATGATAGGGCCGAAATTCCAAATGTGGTTTCCATGACTCTTAGGGACCAATTCATCCCTACAACTTATGCCTCTCTCTCTTGCATAGTGATGCCAAACATCGAGGCAGCCAAATATGAGATCAAATCTAGCAATATCCAAATGCGTCTATCTTTTCATGGCTTTGAAAATGAGGACCCCTATAAGCACCTTGATGAATTCCTTGAAATATGTTCTACCATTAAGCTGAGGGGCTTCCCTGACAATGCTCTCCATTTGCATCTCTTCTCATTCTCCTTAAAAGATAGGGCAAAATATTGGTTGAACTCCCTTGCTGCAAATTCCATCACTACATGGGCTCAATTGCAACAAAAATTCTTAAAAAAATATTATCCAGTGAGTAAGACCAATCTAATGAGGCGTTCTATTCTTAGCTTTTCACAAAGCGATAGGAAACAACTCCATAAGACTTGGGAAAGACTACAAGACCTCCTTAGGAAATGTAAGCACCACCTAATTCCAAAATGGCAATTGGTGTAATCTTTCTATGCTGGTTTGACCGACACCCATAGATTCATGGTTGACTCATCTTGTGGAGGGATGTTCATGTCTAAAAGTGCGGATGAGGCGTGGACCTTACTAGAGAATTTGAGTGAGAATTCATTGCAGCACAATTCTTGTAGGGCTCCAGCCTTAACCAATGCCAAGAACACTAACCCATGTCAACCGAAGACAATGAGGGAAGAATCATCTCAAGTGGATACCATAGCTCATAAATTCTATCAATTGATGGCACCACATCTATCTCCTTCCTTGTCTCAAAATTCAGCTAGTGCGGTGTGTGCATCATACACTAGTCCTTTCCATCTCTCAGAAAATTGTCCCACACCGGAACAATTTCCTAATTCCAATCAAAAGCAAGCAAATACAATGTTCTCAAGGCCCGAAAATAATCTATATTCTAATACTTGTAATCCAGGATGGAGAGATCATCCAAATTTCTCATGGAGGCAACAAGCCCCACAAAATTCACAATTTCAAAATCAAGGGCATCAAAATCAGCCCTCTTCTCAATTTCAAAATAGGCCATTTCAGGCCTCGTCAAGCTACCATCCTCCGTATAATCCAAATGTCTCTAATTAACCTCCTGCGTTCCCAACTAATGAGATTTTGGCTGCAAATAAACAAATGATGGAATCTCTAAACAAGTAAATGATGGAATCCAATAAGCAACTATTGACATCATTTCAGCCCACTCTCCAAATGGTTCATTCTCACACTTAGTCTATCGCTAAACTTGAGAATCAAGTAGGGCAAATAGCCACTTCAATGAACCAACTTCTTTAAAGAGATAAGGGGAAGCTTCCCATTCAACCAATTGAGAATCCTAGAGGGATTCATGTGATTGACAAAACCCCTCCACTGAGTAGGCCAACTCATGAACAAGTTCAAGCAATCACCACCCTTAGGAGTGGTCGAGTTGTGGACAACAAGGTTGATGGAAGCAATAATGACAGTTCTTCCTCCCAAAAATCCAAATCTTTTCTCTTGTAATCCAAAGTTCACTCCGGAAAATCCAAAGTCTAATGCTGAAAATTCTAAATTTGTCAACCCAAATGTGGAGACGTCTTACGAGCCTAAGGCTCCGTTTCCTCAACATCTCCAAGAGTCAACACATTTTGGGAATAAGAGTTGCAAAATTCAAGGCATGTGGGAAGTTTTCAAGCAAGTAAAAATCAACTTGCCTCTCTTGGATGCTATAAAGCAAATCCCTCCTTATGCAAAATTTCTCAAGGATTTGTGCACTCAAAAGCGCACTTCCAAAAATCATTTACCAAAGAAGGTGAGATTAACTAAAAATGTGAGTGCAATCATTCAACACAGTGCTCCTCCAAAGTATAAGGATCCGAGCACCCCAACTATCTCGTGTGTCATTGGCGACAACAAGATAGAAAGGGCCCTCCTTGACCTAGGAACTAGTGTAAATTTGATTCCATATTCAGTTTACTTACAGCTTGGGTTGGGAGATTTAAAGCCAACATCTGTGGTCTTGCAGCTTACCGACCATTCGGTCAAGCACCCATGAGGCATTCTTGAGGATGTCATTATTAAAGTGGACAAATTCTACTTCTCGGTAGATTTTGTGGTTCTTGACATGGAACCGGTCCATGACCCAAAGAAGCATATTCCCGTGATCCTCGGTAGGCCATTTTTAGCTACGGCTAACGCTTCAATTAATTGCCGAACCAGGGTCATGGACATCGCCTTTGGAAATATGCAAGTCAAACTCCACATTTTCTATGCCACTCAATATCCTTCCGAAGAGGATGATTGTTTCCTTATTGATGTGGTCGATGAAGTGGTTGAAGAATCTCTCCCCTTCATTCTATGTAAAGATCCTTTGGAAACTTGCATGTCTCATTTTGACCTCTCGAACTTTGATATTGATTAAGCTATCCAAGAAGTAAATTCGTTGCTCAACATAGGTGCTATTATGGATTTTCCTCCTTGGAAGATACCAAAAGAACCACTTCCTCAACTCTCTATTACTCCTCTGATCCCTTCCTTGAAATCTCCACCACAACTTGAGTTAAAGTCGCTCTTGGCCCACCTCAAGTATGTGTTTCTTGGTGTCAATCAAACTCTTCTGGTCATCATTGCATCGAACCTTTTATAAGACCAAGAAAATAACCTTTTAGCGGTGCTTCAAGAGCACAAAGAAGTTATTGGCTGGGCGGTGGCTGATTTGAAAGGAATCGACCCTTCTATTTGTACGTATCGCATCCATATGGAGGAGGACACTAAACCTTCTAGAGAGGTGCAGCGCCGGTTGAATCCCAACATGAAGGAAGTGGTCATGAAAAAAGTGATCAAGCTACTAGATGCGGGAATCATCTACCCCATCTCTGATAGCAAGTGGGTGAGTCCCACTCAAGTTGTCCCCAAGAAGTCCGGCTTCACCGTCGTTGAAAATTCCGCGGGTGAGCTTATACCACAATGAACCACCACCGGGTGGCGTGTGTGCATTGACTACTGAAAACTTAACTCGACCACTAAGAAAGAACATTTTCCACTCCCATTCATTGATCAAATCCTGGAGAGGTTAGCCGGCCAAAGCTTCTATTGTTTCCTTGATGGTTATTCCAGCTATAACCAAGTGGCAATTGATCTGCAAGATCAAGAGAAGACCATATTCATATGCCCCTTCGGAACCTTTGTTTATAGACGTATGCTTTTTGGGCTATGCAATGCACCGGCCACGTTCCAAAGATGCATGATGTCCATATTTTTGGATATGGTTGAAAAATTCTTAGAGGTGTTCATGGACGATTTTTCCGTCTTTGGATCTTCCTTTGACTCGTGTCTCCACAATCTATCTCTTGTACTTCAAAGGTGCAAGGAAACAAATCTCATTCTAAGTTGGGAGAAAAGTCACTTTATGGTCCAAGAAGGCATTGTTTTAGGACATGTCATTAGCAAAGCCAAAGTTGAGTTAATCTCTAACCTCCCTCCTCCAAACTCGGTCCCTTAAATCCGTTCCTTCCTTGGACATGCCGATTTCTATCGTCGCTTCATCAAAGATTTTAGCAAAATCTCTCAGCCCTTGTGTAATCTTCTTACCAAGGATGTTCTGTTCAATTTTGATGAAGCTTGTATGGAAGCTTTCGTGAAACTTCGCATTCTTCTCTCCTCCACCCCAATCATGAAACCACCCAATTGGTCTATTCCATTTGAGATCGTGTGTAATGCATCTGATTATGTATTAGGTGCGGTTCTGGGCCAGCATGTGGATAAGCTTCCACATGCCATCTATTATGCTAGCAAGACTCTCTCCGATGCTCAATTAAATTACACTACCACTGAAAAAGAATTGTTAGCCGTGGTGTATGCCTTGGATAAATTCCGTTCCTATCTTCTTGGATCCAAGGTCATAGTCTTTTTGGATCATGCCGCTCTTAAGCATTTGCTCACTAAGAAAGAGACCAAACCCCATCTAATTCGATGGATACTCTTACTTCAAGAGTTTGACATTTAAATTCGGGACAAAAAAGGGACCGACAATGTTATCGCAGACCATCTCTCTCGCTTACTCATTGAGAAATCCTCTGAATTTACTGCAGTCCGTGATTCCTTTCTGGATGAGCAACTTTTTCAGATTTTCCATTCTAGTCTCCCTTGGTTTGCGGATATTGTCAACTATCTAGCGGTAAGCAAAATTCCATCCAATTGGTCAAAACAAGAGAAAGATCTGTTCTTCTCCCAAGTTAAGCATTTTTTTTTGGAAGATCCGAAATTATTCAAGTATTGCCCGGATCAAATCATCCAGAGATGCATTCCCGACAATGAAACCACAAGTGTCCTAAATTCTCACCACACTCTTTCTTGTGGGGGACACTTTAGTGCCAGAAAGACGGCTGACAAAGTCCTTCAAAGTGGATTTTATTGGCCATCCTTGTTTCGGGATACTTACAATTTCTATAAATCTTGTGAGTGTTGCCAAAAGCTCGGATCCATGTCTAAGAGAGACATAATGCCCCTCACTCCCATCCTAATTATTGAAATTTTTGATGTGTGGGGGATTGACTTCATGGGACCATTTCCATCTTCTTATGGCTATGAGTATATCCTTGTAGCGGTGGATTATGTTTCCAAATGGGTTGAAGTCGAGGCTACCAAAACCAATGATCATAAAGTCGTGATCAAGTTCATTCAATCCAACATTTTTAGTCATTTTGGTACGCCCCGAGCAATCATCAGTGACGGTGGATCTCATTTCCGAAATCGTTACCTTAAATCCGTCCTCTCCAAGTATTCCGTCATTCATAAGGTTGCCACACCTCACCATCCTTAAACGAGTGGTCAAGTGGAAGTATCTAATAGGGAGATTAAGCACATCTTGGAAAAAACGGTTCGACCGAACCGCAAAGATTGGTCATTGAGACTAAACGATGTGCTTTGGGCTTACCGAACAGCTTATAAGACACCAATTGGCATGTCACCATATCAACTTGTCTTTGGCAAAGCCTGTCATCTTCCAGTCGAACTAGAGCACCGTGCTTATTCGGCCATAAAAAGGCTCAACTTTGATCTCAAACAAGCCGGCTCTACTCGCAAATTGTAGCTCAATAAGCTTAAGGAACTTCGCAATGATGCATATGAAAGTGCCAAAATCTATAAGGCAAAGACTAAAGCTTTTCATGACAAGCACATTATCCAAAATTCTTTTGCCCCTGGACAAAAAGTTTGGCTTTTTAATTCTAGATTGAGACTCTTTCCTAGTAAACTCCGTTCACAGTGGGATGGTCCATATGTCATCACCGTCGTACTTCCTCATGGTGCAGTCAAACTCCAAGATCTTACCAATGGATCTCTCTCCAAAGTTAACGGCCAACGGCTTAAGCCTTACATCGATGGCATAGTCCCTATCCGAAAAGTTAAGAAAGTCCTATTAACGGACCCAATTTATGAGGACTAATGCGCCATGCAAAGCCTGGTTCGTCTAGCTATCGACGTTAAATTTAGCACTCATAGGAAGCAATTCTTCCATTTTCCAAACTTCCTTCTTCTAAGTGCCTAGTTCAACGAATTTTTTGGAAATTCATTAAGTTTAACCAAAAATGTGCATTCTTCCGGACTTGACTCATTGAGTATTCCGGCAGTTACATTTGGTTTCCTTCCTCATTTTCAGGTCTTTATACCATTTCTGAAAAAATTTAAGGTCAACTAAGCATTTGTTCTGTCTAATCCAAAGTGTAATTAGCATGCGGATTACGTGCTTTTCTCTTGGGCCATTAAGTGCCAAATCCTAACTCGTCGTCTCTTTGCAGTATCTAGGACCCTCCGTGATTCAAAATTCATGTTTAAATTGCTTGTAGTCGAAATTTCGGGTATTGCAACCTGAGCGTGGCTGCCAAGGCAGCATATGCAAAAGCACCACGGGCGCCCATAAAAGTATCCAGTAGCATTCCAAGTTCAGCGGGTACCCGCCGTTCTTCGCAGGCCCCCGCAGTTCCTCTCGCTGGCCCCTACCGTTCCTAGCGGGGCCCCACCAAACTATCCAGTAGTCTCCGTCGCTCCGCGGGCGCCCGCAGCTTCTCTTCGGCCCATTTTAAATGGGTTTTCAAACCCATTTTGTTTCCTTTAAACCTTCCCTTCTCTCCACTCTCGCCCCCAACTTCTTTCCTCCCCTTTCTCCAACCTTCCATCTCTTTCCATACTTTCAATCTCCCCTCTCATTCATCTATTTCACCCTTCATCTTTCTCTCCTCCACCATCATCTAAGAGCACTTGGGGATTTGTTCAAGCAAATTGGGTAAGACTAATCTCTTCTATTTTCCTATCAATTTTCAAATCTTTAGAAGATGGCATTGTCTTGTGGAGGTTGTACATTGTTTTTTTTTTTTTTTTGGGCTTGTGTATGCTGTTACTAGGTTGAAAATTTTGGGAATTTTTCATCTCTAACATCATTTTATCTCTCTTCCCAATTCTTATGCACACCCGATGTTTGTAAAAAGTCCTGAACCAAATTTTCTCCTTCAAGTGGCACCCAAAGCTGCATCTAAGCGTGCTCGCTCGTCCGAGGGCCCTTCTAATGTGCTTCCAACTCCAAATTGGGCGGAATGGCCAATTGTCCCTGAAGCAAAATTCAACATTGCCAATGATTTTGAATAAAATTAGGAAACCACATGGTCAGTCCGCGAATTACGGGCACGTGGCCTTGCATCGCTTTTCAAACCACGCGCTCATGCCTACTACCCGCGAGTGGTCCGTCTGTTCTATGCAAACCTGTTCCATTCATGTGCGGAACCTGACGTCATCAAAACCACCATTGATGGTGATGTTTATGAATTTGGCTTCGATGACCTTGCTATGGCCATGGATTGTCCATTGGCTTCACTGGTGGATGCGGCAGGCCTCCCTCTTTATGTTGACCCACCGGCTCAGCTTCCCTTGGCGGACATTATGGGCGAAATTTGTCACGGTCAATTTACCAGCAATTGAACCACAAGCACCAATAAATCCTTCTTACCATGCCGGCTGTGTTTCTTGATTCAGTCCTGGCCAAGAATGTCCTTCCCGTGCCAGGCCACTCCGAGCGTAAGGGGGATTTTTTGAAAGCCCTCTATGCCGCTGAAAAGGAGTACTAGTTTTGCCTCCCACAGCTTGTCTAGGATCAAATTCTCAAGATTTATAATGAGTTGATCTTGGTGAGGTCCAGCAGTGCCACCACCTGGGCATTTCCATTTCCATACCTTATCACCAGGTTGCTTAAAGATGCCAAATTTAAAGCACCTCGTGGTGAGACAAAAGAAAAGACAGTGGCTGACTTCAACCTCAGGGTCTGGAAGTCCAGCACAGTTCAACTCAAGATGTCCCGTCAGGCCCGAATTGGAGATGACTTGGCTTGGGGTGCTCCAGCCCCTCCTATGGCTCCGGCCCGTGAGGCCCTCGATGCTCCAGCTGTCCCTATTGCTCCACCGTTAGCTGTCATGACCCGTGCTGATTATCTTTCCCTCAATGCTCGTCTTGATGCATTTCACATACGTTTTGGTAACATAGAGGGCGCCATTCAGAAAACTCAGGAGAGTCAGGAGGTTTTGCAGGCTATGCTCTAGACTTTGCTTAACCGAGCACCCGGCGCACCTGGCGGTTCCTCCACCACTCCGATGATGGAGTGATTCAATGCTTCTCATCTTATTTCCCTATTCAGTAGTCCTTTTTAGACTTCTTTTGGGCTGCGTTTTGTAACAACCCGGTTATTTACCTCCCTTTCCTTTTTTCCTGAAATTTTACGAATGAATTTTTTTCATTTAATTTTCCTTTTTGAACTCTATTTCTTGTTTCTTAGTGTCATCTTGAGTGCTTGAAAATGATTTCTGAGACTCTTTTCCATGGATTGGCTACTTCCTTTGAGGACCGAGTCATTTCTGCATTTTCACTTTTTGGATACTATGCATTATTTCGTCCTTTTCCCTATTCTGTCTTATCTCCGTTTGTCACTTGTTTGGAAAAACCTCAGTTTTCATGCTCGGAGTTAGTTTTTGACTTCACGTACCTTCATCTCCAGTGGTTTTCTCGAAATACGTATCTTTACTTTTGCAAGAAAGTACTCTAGTTGCTCCCGGTGTCTACAGGGGCATAGATGCACAATTCTTCAGAATCTTTTTCATTTCTTGGGGTGTTTTTCATAAATATCTTTTGAAGATATTTTATTTCAGAGGTATCTAAGTAAATATCTTTTTCTGGGCCAGTTTCGCAGTTAACCCTTTTGTAGGGGCCATTGTGCAATTAACGAAAGTTATTGCAAAATGTCTCGTCTGGAGCATGGATCCTCGTATGTGATTCATTTTCACATTTTGTTGAGTCATGGACTCTTGGAATTTCTTTCTGGTCATTTTTTTTCAGTTTTAGAGTTTCTAGACCCGGTTGCCGCCGAACTTGTTCGGGGCATAACTTTCTGCTCGAGGCTTGGTTTACGACGCTGTTTCTTCTGTTGTTCATATTTTCTCATTTTGAATCTTTTTTGTTCACGGAGTTTTGCCGTTTGAGCACGTTTGCTCAAAATCCACTTTTCCGGACCCGGCGGGGCCCTTTCGGGGCACTTTTTCAGACTTACTATAAATAGAAAGTCTTAAAGTGAAAAATCGCTTTTTCACTCATCTTCTCCACCTCTTGGCTGGCAGCCATGGGAGCTACTTGGCTGCCACCTTTTCTCCTTCTCCTCCACTTGATTTCCTTGGTAGAAATCCTTCGGCCTTTACATTTATTGTTCCCCTCGATGTGTTCTACCATTCCCCCTTATTAGAATTCATTTCTGACCATTTCTTGAGTTTGCATTTGAATTCAAGCTGTGATTTTCATGGGACTTCCTTCGGATTCATGTAAATCGTGTTGTCCCCATCAAAACTCTTCGATTTCGGCGGATTCGGAACACTTTTTTTTCGGTGGGCATTTGGGGTTTTCATCTCAAATTGCGGTAGGGGGTGTTATAATTTAAATTCATGCTATATTACATGCTTATGATGCTTATACAACTTGATTACATGCTTGGATGTAAAATCTAAAGATTTTATTATTTATTTTTCTTGTGAAGGATTTAATTTTCCCGGTTGTCCATAGCTTTATTTAATCATGTGGCATGATAGAATATTACCCCTTGATATGTAGATTAACATATATTAAATCTAGATTATTTGGACAAGAAATGAAGATTTTATTTAATATTTATCTTGAATAAAATATTAAATCATGTGGTCTTATCTAGCTTTAAATCAACATGTGATAACATATTATATTAGGCCCTAGCATGCTCTTCAACTTAGATAAAATTGAGAGTAATTGGAGAAGTTTTGAAATCTAGTAATATTTAATTTATTAGATTAATTAATTTGCTCGAAGTGTACTATTCATCCCGTTGGATTTCTGACTTGAAATTCTTAATGTGCATGTAATGTAGTTTCACATATATTAAACCTAGAATATTTTATTAGGTTTTGAAACCTTTCAATTATTATTTTTCTAGTATTAAAGTTTAATACTCGTGGCCGTACCTTGCATGAAATGTACTTGTGCTGTGTTCTTAAATCAAGTTGTGACATGTTGTATAACATATATTAAATTGAGATCATTTGGATGACTTTCAAAATCTAGAGATTTTACTTAAATGAAATAAGTAAAATCCATTTAATGGTTTTATGCACTTGATTAAGTTTTTAACCTTGTATTCATGATTTTCTTGATAAGTTCCTTCATGTGTATTACATTGAGCATAATCGGATAAGTTTTGAAACTTATATTTATTCATTTCTCTTGTATGGAACTTGACTCACATGGTTGTGTCGTGTATGAAATGAACTTAAAACTTGACTTTGAACTTGGCCTTGACATGATCCTTGACATAACTTGTTCGTAGAACATTTGGACTTGCCATGTAACCTTGATAATTTAATCCCTTAAGTAGATTAAATTTCCTTTTATGTCTCCCTCGAGTTAATCATGCCTTGATATCATGTATCTAGACTTCTTGTATCTTGGTTTCATTAATGTGCTTAATGAACATGTTCAATTGTTTCGGAATGGTTTAGTCACACATGTGTTGTTTAGTATACAATTGAATCATGTATCTTATACTTATGGTATATTTGCTTCGATGGATTCCATGTGCTATTTATCTTGGTTGTGGTCTATATAAATGCACACATCGATTTCTTGACATTTCACATGCCATCATAGTTGAGAACTTAGGGCATGACTTGTGTGTTCCAAAATCTTGGTTGTGCATGATATGTGGTTAATGCATTTCTTGTATTTTAATACAATCTTAACTTGCACAATTTGTTAATTTCGGGACTTGGGATATCAATCAAGAATTGACATGGCTAGGACTCGGTTCTAGTACGGGGGAATGTCCCTCTACACTATAGTGCGCACTAGG
Source organism: Cornus florida (assembly GCF_030987335.1). Lineage (NCBI taxonomy): Eukaryota > Viridiplantae > Streptophyta > Magnoliopsida > Cornales > Cornaceae > Cornus > Cornus florida. The sequence continues at coordinate 95,902,252 of NW_026775572.1, forward strand.
GGAAAGGTACCCATGGGTTAGTAGCCCTAAAGTGATCTCAAGAGTACGGTTTTAATTCGGACGATATCCGAGTTTCCACATTGGTTGATTTCACTCTTTAAATTTCAAGTTGCTATTCCTTGAAGATTTAAACTTGTCGTGTATGTGAAATGCTCCAATCTTTTCTCATCGCATAGATTTTATGCTTCATTCGTGATTTAATTCCTTAAATTTCAAGTGTTGTATTCCTTGAAGATTTAAGACTCCTTTCGTGTTGTATGGAAGCTTCCATCCTTATTAAATTGCATATATGTTATGCCTTATTCTTGGTTTCGTGTATAATTTCTTACCTTGTTAATTGGAATGCCCCAATCTTGTTTTATTGCATTGCTACTATGTATTATCCATGATTCTATGTACTATTATTGCCTTGTTAATTGGAATGTCCAAACCTTGTTAAATTGCATAGATATTATGCCATGTTCTTAACTTCATGTATTAATCCTATCGTGTTAATTAGAATATTCCAACCATGATAATTGCATTGAAAATGAAATCCTTGTATTATAGTATCTTTTTGTCGTGTTGTATGGAATCATTCTAAATCTTGCTTAATTGTATTTGATAATGCAATTCATGTTAACCTATGTTCTAGTATCCTTCTTGTCATGATCTTGGATTATCCCAACTATGACTTGTTTCATGTGTATATATATATCATGATTCTTGTTGTTATTACTCAATGGTAGCTTAGGATGATCCCTGAGTCTAATCTTTGACATAGACATTAGGTGGCATGATCCCTTTTTAACTATATCATGTTAGTCCTAAAAATCTCTAAAGAAATCGAGTCGATGCATGCTCATCCCCTACGAATAAACTTGTTAGTCTTGTTTATTCACCCCGAAGCTATTGGGTGTTTTACAGGTAAAGAAGCTTTGTTATGGGATACACAACACTTTTAGACATGCTAGAAGTCTTGAAGTATTTTTGATAACATTGAATATGCACATGTTAGCATATCATGTTTACTTTTGTTTATTTTGAAAGAGCTTGTATCTTTTGATTCCATGTATGAAATGTGTACCTAAGTACACTCTTTACAATGTATTTGATATGTATGAGATGAGGCCGGAGGCCATTTACCTGTATATTAAATTCTATGTATGTTTTAACTTCATGAAATATTATGAAAACATTGAAAAATGCCAAGTCATTGTTTCACCATGGTTGCATCGGGTGTGGGAATTCCATTTTTATTCTTTCATAGGGTCTTATAAATCATGTTTGAAGTGTGGCCAAGGGCCAAATGGTAATTTGAAATCATTTGTTAATTTTGGTTTTCAAATTTTCCTTTTCTTATTCATTTTTGCCTTTTTGCCCCTTGGGGGGTCGGATTTTGCATCGGTGGTATTTTTAAGCCGTGGACCATTGTAGCACATCCTAATAAATAAGTTACGTCTGCGTGCATGGTTGTTTTCAAGAAAAACCCTTTCCTTTGTGATTTGAGCCTCCTATGGACTCATTTCACATTTTTCTTGCATAATCTGGTTTAAGGGCATTTTGGGGTTTTCCTTCAGGAAATAAATTCCGGCCTTGACATGGTCACTTAGAAAACGTGATTTTAAGGGGGGTTTCTTCTTTGTGTTTTTCCAGAAAATGTTGCCTTCATGCCGAAAATCCCATGCAAATTTCAACTTTCTGTTATGCATATAGCAGCTTTTTAATCCTCTTGCCCTTTTCTGATCTAGGGGCATTCTGGGTACTTCACAGTGCATTTTTTTCGTTTTCTTCCACGTGTCGGGTATAAAACATGATTTGGGGGGGGGGGGGGGGGTTTCTTCTTTGTGTTTTTACAAAAAAAATCGTTTTGATGCCGAAAACAACTCGCAGATCTGGAAACCTGGTGCGTTTTAGGTTTTTCCGAAAAAAGTGCTGATCTAAGAGGCATTTTGGGTATTTCACTTGTAAAATAAAATCTTCTCTTGACATGGTCATGTAGAAAACATGATTTTGGGGGGGTTTGTTCACAACTTTTTGCCAAAAAATGTAATTTAAGCCCTCAAAACCATATTTGAAGTCCAAAAATCTGTGCAGGTCCTACCCAGATTTGAACTTAGAAAGTTGGTTTTTTTGAAACTTTGAGGCTTCATATCTTCTTCATCCCGACTCTAAATCAAGTGATTTTTGAGTTTAAGTTTATTAGTTTTTGCTGGTCTATACAATGGTATACACGGTTGCATCCAATTCTATCTTAAAAGACCTTTTTACCCCTTGTCAAATACCCTTGCCGCACTGATTTTAAACCCAAAAGTTGGTTTTTTTGAAACTTTGACGTTTCATATCTTGTTCATCCAGACTCCGAATCAAGTGATTCTTGAGTCTAGATTCATTAATTTTTCCTAGTCTATCTAATAGTATGATTATTTGCATCTAGTTTTGTCTAAAAAGACCATTTTTCCCCTCGTAAAGTACCCTTGCCACACTGATTTTTAACCTGGAAAGTTTAATTTTTATGAAACTTTGGAGCTTCATATCTTCTTGATTCAGACTCCGAATCAAGTGATTCTTGGGTCTAACTTGGTTAATTTTTTGCTGTCTTTCTAGTGGTGTGCTCTGTAGCACTCGATTTTATATTTTCAGAAATGACTATTTTGCCCCTGGGGGCTTATTTGTCATATTTTTGATCTTTTGCTTCCGCATCAGTTCTCATTGAGTTCCACAACCTAATGGAAGGTCACTTTGACTTCTTAGAGTCTTGTTTTCTGTTTTCGCTTCCGCATTTCAGATCCGTTATCGGATCATCCTTTCGGTTCATCACAAGACACGCTGGTCTAAAAATCAGGGCCGTCACACGTTTGGCAATTGCTTTCTATCTTCTTTTGAACTTCCAACTGTCTCAATTTTGCTACTTCGAATGAATTATGGTTTTTAGTTGAATAAATTGCAGTTATTTTCATTCATTTTGGATTCATATGATTCTTGCTGTGTATAGATGCTTTTAATAGGTTTTTACAACCAAATTTGGGGGTATACTCGTGAAATTCACGAAGTGGCCTATTTTTGCACTGCCACTCAATTCCTCTTCAACTTAGAACTATTATTCTTGTTGCACTCTTCCTTTTTAATTATTTATCCTTTGTCTTCTCATATTGAGGACAATGTGAAATTCAAGTTTGGGGGTGCATTTTGCATTATTGCATTTTTGAGATAGCATTTTTGGGATGCATGTAAGTTAATAAAACAATTTTTGTTAGAAGCAATGATAGTGTAATCATGGAACCTTTTGGAGATTGAGCATGTGTTTAAAAATTTGTGTATAAAGGCAAATTATAATTTTGAAACTAAAAAAAAAAAAATTTTTGAAACGACCATGTTGATTCATTTTGGTTTGTATAAATGCTTCAATAGGAATTCATACTCTTCTATGCTTCATATTGCACAGACGCACACCGGGAACCTAATTGTGAGGTATGTAACCCAATTGACCTTGACCATGACATGGTGGATTTGAATTGATGACTCTATTGAATGGTTACCTTTGGCATATTTTAAGTTTAAAAAAAAAAAAAATTGTTTCTGAATGATGATAATGACCAGTTTGAGTTCTTAGCCTTTCCAACTTGAGTTATTAAGCCCTAGGAGTGTTTTTACACTTAGCTACCTAAAGCCATTTGGTTTGGGAGTTGTTGGCCTAACACTTGTTACATGGGTTGGTTAGAAAACTTAAGGGACTTAGATATTGCACGGTCATTCACAAAAAGATAAATAAATAAGTATGGTTCATTGGAGTTCGTAGCCTTTTCAACTCGAGTTATTAAGCCCTAGGAGTGTTCTACACTTAGCACCCTAAAGCCATCTGGTTTGGGAGTTGTTGGCCTAACACTTGCTACATGGGTTGGTTAGAAAGCTTAAGGGACTTCGGCATTGCACGACCATAATATGTATATAAAATAATCAACAAAAAGTGTATTGTTAATAAAGTCATGCCTTAGGGATCCCATTTAGAAGGAAATTCAATGATTTGAAAGCTTCTGTTCCTGAGATTGGAAAAAGAGGGTAAAAGCCGCATATTGGGGATCCGGTTCACTTTCATTGAAGTTAGAGTTCAATTCTATTTTAGAAATGACAATTGAAGTGTTTATATAGACTATAATGATTGATGCATAATAGTTGAAATGTGTTTTACCATATTGTATATCAAGGCCTCGTATATGCCAGGTAGTCTGCTTAATGAGTCTTTCTCCAATTTTTTGTTGTTCCAAGTTACATTTGAGCTTTGTAGATATTTTTGCACTTCACGATTGATGCATGTTGTTAGCATTCCATATGTTGTCATTTTTATTTAGGTTCTAAATTTTGGTTTTGCTATGGGACTAGCAAAATATAAGTTTGGGGGTGTGATAAGCACCGAATATTACATATTCAAGTGCCCTTACTTGCATTAGTTAAGTCCATTAGTGGAGTTTAATGTACAGTTTAACTTTATTTTTGTATTTTCGTCTTCTTTCAGGTCAGTTTCCCCGAATATGGTTATAGAAGTGGTTTTGACAATCTCTTGTTGAAGGAGGTGCGCTGTTGCTGGGAGCCATCTTTTGGACCAAGCCTTTTCAGTCGTTGTTTGTGTGGAGTTCGGGGCATAATGATCATAATGGAAATCGCGGTAATGGATCAGCTCAAAGTGGCACGAGAAGTTTTGTTGAAGTGTTGTAGTTGCAAGTCTCTGCAGGGGCCCACCGTGCCACCGCGGGCACCCGCCACAGGTTTGCGGGCCCCCGCCGTTTATGCCAGTAGCTTCCCTCGAGCCATGAAAGCCAGCGGGCGCCCGCGAATCTGCAGATAACATCTTACCTACTCCGGATTTCAGGCTGATTTTGGTCTCCTATGCCATTTCTGTGGTTCTAATTCATCTAGGGTGGTTGGAGCTCAGGATTGGGGGGATGGAGAGTAGATTTTGGGTGGATAAGAAGGGGTAAAGAATGACTTATCATGCATCTCAAATTTTAGCTAAGTTTTAGAGAGAGAAAGTAGTGTTTTTGGAGGGTTTGGAGTGCTAGCTTGCTTGAGCACGAAAATGGAGGGTGGATTTGCTTCTTCTCCTTCATTCCTTATTCCTATGGGTAACTAAACCTTCATCTAGGGAGGTGATGAAGCCCTCCTTTATAAGCATGTTCTAGATTAATTTCTATTTTGGGGATAATGATGTATAGTTTTGGTCTTTCCATAATCTAGAGCATATTACTTGTTGTAATGGATTCTAATGTATATTAATGATTATTTTAAGTTAATTATCTTGTCTTAGATGATTTCTTATCTTAATCATAATGCTTGCATTTTCATGGTGACAATGGAAATAAGGTTGTCGAATGGTTTTAATGGCATGTTGATAGAGAGCCTTGATAGTCCATTGCTTAGGTAATCCCTTTGATGGTTTATGCTTGATTCCTAACTTCATGTGCTTTACCATTTGATTAAGGGCTTGATGATCTTTTTCTTAAGAGAGTATGCTTGATACTACACCCTAGTTTAGGTAGTTTAATTATATGAACTTTTGATGGATCATTCTTATTTTTGATTTAATGAACTTCTTGACGATTATATGGTAACCATAGGTTGCTATATAATTCTTGACCATTATTTATATTGTTTATCCCCAGTTTAGTCTTTTTCTAGCATGTGTAAAGGGTTGGAGTGGATTCATTTCCCTAGTCCTCTATTTCTGAATTTCTTTTCTTTAAAAGTTCTTGCAAGTCATTGTTTTATGCATTTTAAATTCCTAAGTTTAGTGATAAACCAACAAAGAGATTTACACCCTTCATCTTATTAAAAGGGAATTTAAATACCTTAGTTGCCTTAAACTGGCAGTCCCAGTGGTTCGACTTACCCGACCAATAGCCTTATTTTACAATAATTTGTGCTATTGCAAAGGTTGATGTATAATTGTCATACCGATCACGAACCATCTTTCTTCTTCACAAACAGAACTGGTGCTCCCCAGGGTGAAGTACTCCTATGAATAAAACCCTGGCTGAGTAATTGCTGAATCTGATCCCTCAGCTCTCTCATCTCCACTGGTGCCATTCTGTATGGTACTCTAGCAATAGGCGTAGTGCCTGGAGCTAAGTCAATCACAAAGTCGATCTCGCGACTAGGTGGCAACCCTGGAATCTCCTGAAAAACATCCAAAAAATCCTGTACGATTGGTATGCTATCCAATGACACAGTAATTCTCTCCTCCGTTTCCTCCTCCATATAGAACAAATAAGTGCTAGTGACCCCGTTAGAACATAGCATAGCAACGACGTACATATCCTGACCAGGTATGGTAAAAACAACAGACCTATCATAACAATTAACTTGGGCATGGTAGTGCGGTAACCAATCCATCCCAAGTATCACGTTATAAATGTCCATGTCCAAGACCAAAAGATTAGCTAGAAATCTGAGTCTGCCTATATATAGTGTCACAGGCCCATCACTCTCATGTAAAATGGTAGTATTGCCTAACGGTGTAGAAATACCCTGAGGTCTGTTGTATACCCGCGACGTCATCCCAGATAAAGCAACAAAAGATCTAGTTAAAAATGAGTATGTAGCACCCGTATTAAATAAAACACGACCTTTTGAACCATGAATAAGAAACATACCCTCAACAGCCTAAGGTGGCTGAATGTCCTGTGGCATGGGGTTGTACACCTTGCCATAATGTAACTACTGCGGTGCCTGTCCTTGAGGCTGTGGCAGCACTGGTAACGCCGGATATGTCTGTCCCTGAATCCATGGAACCTGTGGAGCGGGTAAAGGTACTGGTGCCCTCTGTCCTTGCTACACATACTGTCCATGTCCCTATCCTTGTCTTGCTTTAGGACACTGCCTAGAAGTATGACCAAACTCTCCACAAGTGTAGCAACTACCTTGGAAAGTACCAAATGGCCTCCTCGGTCGGTTAGCCGGTGGCTGACCCTGTCCTGCCTGTGGTCCCCCATTCTGCTGCCTCTGAATAGGTACCCCATCCCGGTGAGCATCTGAACCACCCTTATGCTTCTTCCAAGACTGTTGTCCCTGGAATTTGCCCTTATTATTCTGTCGGTGTCCATTACCATTTCCTTTCTCAGCTGACTGATTAGCAGAGTCTCTGTCACCCCACTTTTCACCTTTAGCCTATCTGGAGTCCACGGTCAACTGATATTGCTGTAAAATGGCTTCCACCACCTGAGCATAAGTAGTGTAAGTTGGACTACCTATAATAGCTCGCTTAATAGACCACATCAGTCCCTTAACGAAACTATTTCACTTATTATCCTTTGTATCCACCTCCACTGAAGCAAAAAGAGATAAGCGCGTGATCTGTTTCTTATATTCTGCCACTGTCATGTTTCTCTACTGCACATTAAGGAACTCTGTCTTCATAGCTTCCCTGACTGCATAAGGAAAGTACTTCTCATCAAAGCGTGCACTGAAGGGATCATAAGTCAATGACATCCTCTCCTCTGTGGTGGTAACTGACTCCCACCACTATAGTGCATCTCTAATTAGCTTGAAGTAGTAAGCATCTGCTTCTGAACCTCCGTGCACTGAACCAGGCGAAGATGTCGCTCGATGTCCTGTTTCCATTGGTGAGCTGCTTTCGCATCGGTGGAGCCTGAGAACTCAGGTGGGCTCCCCTTTGTGAAAGAACTCCTAGCCTTTTCCCAAGTATCAATCTGAACAACAGGTGCTGGTATAGGTGCCTGCTGAACCGGTGGTTGATTCCGAAGTGTAGCTGTCACACCTACTATTATAGCCTGAGCAATGAGGTCATTGATATAAGGAGGATACTCTGAATCTCCTCCGTGATCCTGAGTCTGCTGAACTTCCTCTAACTCCTTGTAGAACTGACCATCATCATCCAAAAGCTGCCTACGGGCCGCTTCCCTTCGTCGCTGATTGTTCCATCTGGTTCTAGTGTTAACCATTCTGTTAACATAGAAGGACAGACATCAGTATGATTTAAACCAAACTGTAAAGGAATACAATAAATCCTAAACTTAAGCTCTAAACAAGATAATACGTTACGCGGAAGTCTTATACGATAGAATTCTAGAGACACTGAACCTAGAGTGCTCTGATACCAACTGTGATACCCCTCGATTCTAGAGTAATGGGTGATCAAGTCCGAGCACAGATCCGAGGGATACCAACCAATTAATATGTAAATAAGCATAGAATACAAAGAGAATAATAAGAAATAAATAAATAAAGGCTGCAAGAATTCTAAATTAAAAATCCTCAAAAATAATATTGTTAAAATCCAATAATCCAAAACCTTAATTTATTTAACAACTTGGGAATCCATCAAGTGGACCCCTAATAAAATCCCAAACTGGAAAAGAAACAACTGAAACAAAATATAAAGCTAAACATGGAAAGTAATCCTACGTAGTCGGAGGAATGAGTGTCTGTATCTGCTCTGCATGACCAAGCTCTAACTCTGGAACTGACAAACACCTGAAAAATAAAAAAGTGGGTTAGGCCCACATGCAAGTCCTATCCTACTACAATCCATACAGAAACTCGATACGTAGATACATCCAAGATAGCTCAACAATAACTAGAATAGTCCATATATGTATAAATACACACTATAGGAAGCTCACTAGCCCAATAAGTCTGTCTCAGCCTAAGTAGAGATACTATGCAAATCACAAATAATGTGGTCATGTATACTTAGACCTACCAGGGAACATCAACTATGTCCAGTTATCCATCCTAGGCAATATACACACCCTAACCATGGTCCTGAGACTCAAGCTCATACCACGGCACCATAACTATAAATATATAAAGTCTGTATAAACCTAATACCCAATATCATCCATCTAATATAGTGGCCTGATATAGGTATAACAAAACATCCAGAAACCAAAGTAGGTCATTCAATTATTTATTGACATGACACAAACATGAGTAAGACTTATCCTTTATGGTTAATCCATACCTCAATCCAGAATAGGTAGGACTTAGTGTTTGAACTAATTCATCCCTAGTATGCCACCGTCCCATACCGGTGCATATAATCCTCTAAATAACATAATTGTTAAAACAATAATTGGTATTCATTAACCATTATCCAGGATATGCATAAATACAGTTTAATACATATATGACGATATTAGGTATTCATTATAAGACCTAAAAATCATGTTTCAATTCCTTAAATTGCTAAAATGAATCTAAGCATTTAAATCCTCCAAACCGTCCATAAATTGATTCAGTTTATGGTAAAATAAATACCAATTTACTCCAAACCAAGCATAGTTACCTGCAGATGATCAACTATACTTCTAATACTATTGAAATATGATTAACCAGTATCAAATCATCTGTAAAAGAATTTCCAATTTCCAGTAAGTAACTTAACTAACCAAGCAGTGTGCAACATGTAGACTTTTCCTTAAGTTCATATTGCTCCATTATTTAATCCATTTATGAATTAATGCTTCTTTATATTTTCACAGGTTCATAGTAATTACCTATACCATTTAATGCAATTTAAACGGATTAAAAAGACCCAGTACAACCCAAAATAGCCTAAAATAATTAATACGCAATTCTGGGCGAGAGCAGGCTCTCATAAAGTGACAGCCTGCTCCATTCACTTGGGAGCCAGCTCCCTACCCTTGGGAGCCAGCTTTGTGGAGCTAAAAGCCGGCTCCATACTCCTTGGAGTTGGCTCCATCATTGTGGGAGCTGGTTCCCTCCTTTTGGGAGCCTACTCTCTCACTCCCTGAAGCCATTACTCGATTCTGCTTCATCTTCTTCGCCTCCGGCGATACCCAGGGTCTCTGTAATGTTTTAAATACTTGTTCTAGTGTTCATTCAATGTCCCAGATTATTTATAAGACATCAATATGCATCAACAATCTGAATTAAACAAAGCTTAAAATCAAATACAACAGGATACAATTTAAAAACTTTAAGAATTCTCAAACCAGTTTAATTCCACGAACCTAAATACATTTTAAACATGCATAAAAGATATGGTTTAGCATTAATTAAACCCCTGGAGTCTACCTAGGCATGCACAGAACACAGGTTTAAGGGAAAAAGTTAGAACAAAGACTTGCTTTTAGGTTTCCGTTCAAAACCTTAACCCTTCGTCTCTGAGTTTTCCAACAACCTCCTAGACAACCGTTGCACACCTCTGTTGCTCTTGGTTTAACCCAAAAGTAATCCATCCCGTCCTCCTTGAACCCCTCTATTTATCTCTCAAGTTTCACTCTCTGTTTCTCTCTGCCTCTCATAACTCTCTGTTCGTGAAACCAAATTTAAGTCTTAAACCCTAGACAGACCTAATAGGAGAATATATATAGGCGTCTCTAAAAACCCTAATTTTTATACCATACTAATCATAAGGCGGCTAAAACACAAAACCCTAATAGTAATCCAATTAACGCATTTAAATAATTAAAACAATTACGTCAATGAAAGAAAAATAATAATACTATAATTAATTTAATTAAAGAAAAATCAAAATAGAATTAAATAAAACAATTCATCAATTAATTCCAATAAATACAATTAAATAAAACAATTCATTTAAATAAAACAAGTCATCAATTAATTCAAATTAAAAGGCAAATACACAATTAAACAATTAAAAATGCAATTAAACAATTGATTAAATACCATGACTATCCTTTTAAAATTAGGGGTATTACTCTTCGGCAAATCAACCATGCCGACAATTCAACCATGTCTTTGGTAAATCAACCATGCTTCCTTAAGTATATTTAGTTATACTTGGGCAAATCAACCATGCCGACAATTCAACCATGTCCCGATTTTTAAACTTAACAATGAACTAAATCACACATAGTTATAGCATGCATATCATACGCATAACATTAGTTTAAAACCAACCCATCCAAATATACCAATTAAATATGTCCTTATACCAACCGGTTCATTAGAACAAATATTCGGTATCTTGATGAACCTTATATTCGTCAGAGTGCATTGAGAAGAATTGACAAATTTTTACATCTCATTCACTCTGACATCATTTACATAACTTCTAATCCTCCTCTAGTACCTTAAGCTCTATCTGAATAAGGTAATACCTCCATTTTGATCAGCTTCAGTATTTGAAGTTGACTTCCGTAATTTCCTTGGGAAAAGCAAGTGTTATTATCATACAGGCTAGAAATTCAACTAATTTCTCAACAACTACCCAAAGGTGTAATTATCATATCGGTTGTTAAGAGCATCCATTTCCATATTACTTCCACCAGACAAAACTTAATGTGAAGTGTGAACCACCACTTCTATCCATCTAAGCCATCTTATGATCCACTCTATTTATATAAACTGATTCCTTACCAGTTCAAAACAGACAAAATGAAACTGATTTAATTTATCAGTCAACCAATATCCCAACCAAAATCCTGACCTTTGTAATACAACAGCAATCCCTCAACTAAATCCGTGAAAATGCTCTATCACTTCCACCTCAGTATAGAAAATGGCTGCAAGGATCCAGTGATCTCTGATGGTTCATCTTGATTATTTAACAAATATTAGAATTAGAGACAAAATCACTTTGTTCCTCCTCCTGCCTATCCTCTAAAAATCTGCTCCATATCGTGAGTACATCATATTTCCACCCGAATGAAGAAAAAACTAAGTGTTGTAAACCTCAGTCCTTGCATCCTCTTTCCAATTTGTCTACCAAAAGTACCACTAGTCTAGTATCATCAGCTTCCGTCTGCACCCATTGTTTAATTTGGAGCATCATTAAAAGCTAACTCTACAACTTAAGTCCATGCACCACTGATCCGTGATAAACTTACCGATATGGAAAGTCAACCGATAATTCCATTCATCGAAAGTCAACTAGCTATGACTTTTCCACACACACAGTGCGCCTCTTCCTTAGATAGGTGTTCGGTCTCACCTTCCTGCCCTTGACACACCCAACTTCTTTAATATAAGTAAGTGTCAATTTTACTCCTTGTCTCGCTTCAAATGAATATGGAACTTTTCCAGCTTCCATATAGTCATCAGTCCCCTGGCAATAGCTAATTGTCGCAAAATATGACCTATATAAAAAATAAAAAAAATAAAAAAAAATCATATTTTACAGTGTAGAGACTTTGGTTCCTCCTCCTATTGTAACACCGGCAACCCCTCCAAATGACACACTCATGAATAGTGTCCTGGTTAAGAATAGACTGATGAAGGTTTAGTCAGTCTACTATCCTCTCTCGGTGTCATCCCAATAAGTACCTTGACCAGCACGAAATCCTCCTTCCGTCGTGCTGGCCACTTCTAAAATTTCCAAGAAGATGTTCTGCACCTCTGACCCCTTTGATAAACCATAGTGGCATTACAGTGGTCTTTATCTACCACAACCTCATGAATACCACCGTATTAACATCCACCATTTCTAGGGCGTTGTAAAAATGAATCCATATCTAGCATAGAGCATATCAAACTAATCATTTTAGATTATTTGACTCGTATTGATAGTTTAACTATCCCATCCCAAGTAGCATACCATATTGATGCATGTCCAGGTCTAATAAATTGGCTAGAATTATATGTATCTCCCAAATTCTACGACCTCATGCTCCCAATCCTAGCGTAAATAGCGCTATTACTCCATGTTATTAAAACAATAGTTTACTGATCACATACTTGTATCCCCAACTAAACCATATTCCCAATCCGAACTAATTAACGAAAAATGAAACACGTATAATAGACACATTAAAACAAAATAAACTCTACTTAAGACATCGTCCATTCTAGAAAAGAAAACCTCCTTTGAACTCAACTTGCCAAATTATTTCACAAAAGTTCCTTTTTATAGTTTCGTAGGTAATCATCCAACCACGAAACATATCCTTTAAACATAGCTTAAAAGCAACATTCATTTGCCTAAGCAAATACTAATGCAAACCATTTAACATGGCTTTATTAAGCAACTTAGAACGTCACAACCTAATCCCCATACTCTCTGGAACGTGATATAAAAATCATTTCTTCATTCTGATAAGAACTCCATCAAATCCCCAAACCCCAGAAGAGTACCTCTTACATAACTCTCTTAGACATGATATGAAAATTTAACTATATGTAGATTGATCTGCACCAATTCTACTAATACTATTTGCTATACTACTAGTAAATAAGATTACCCTCGTACGATCCTTCATCTTCAAGATTTAGTATCATCTTTCTTGGATACATTGAAATCTCTTCTATTAGAATCCTCTTTGGACCCTACTCCTTGATTGTTTCCTTTTTTAGATCACCTGAAGTCGTGTGACCCCAATATGCGGTGACCTAACACATACACCTTAATCATTGGTTTATGCTTTTTAAGTAATGCCAACCCCGGAACTAAACCTTCGATCCCAAGTTCTGCTTCTGGCAAAGAACTCGATGAAGTATTCCTTTACTCCTTTGGGTCTCTATCGCTTTTGCCTTGGACCCCATCCTCCTCCTAGTGTCAACTATTCCATAACTATGGAATATAATTAACATTAGCCCCTCCTAACGAACCATAAATAGAGTACAATGAATCTTAAAATGGCTCTAAATTTTAAAAGACGCAACACGGAAGTCCTATAACGAAAGACATTCCTAAGGACACTTGAACCTGGAGTGCTCTGATACCAACTGTGATACCCCCGGATTTTCAGATGCGGGTTGGCCAAGCCCACGCATGAACACCCGAGGATATAAAAAACAAATGGCAATAATCGAACACAGAATACAATTATGATAAGTAGGAATAAATAAAATTCTGAAAGAAAACTAAAATAATAATCCTTTAATGAAAACCTCGGAATAAACTTTTATATATAAGAACTATTCTGGTACATCCAAAACCTCTAAGACAAATCCAACTCGGGAATCCATCTGGTGGACCCTTATTCAAAACCCAACTAAAGATAAACTAAACTAAAAAGAAATCCCAAACTAAATATAAATAGCAGTCCTACGTAATCGGAAGAATGAGTGACCATCTCTACTCAGCACGAACAAGCTCTAAGACTGGAATTGTCCGATACCTGAAAAATAATAGTGGGTTAGGCCCACAAACAAGTTCTATCCTACTTATAATCCAAACAGATACCCGATACGTAGATACATCCTAGATATCTCAACAATATCTATCTAGTCCATACACATATATATCCACACTAAGGGATATTCATTGGACTACATAGGGGGTCTCAACCTGAATAGAAGGTAACATGTAAAATGCACCTGAGTGGGCATGAGTACCTAAGCCTAACAAGGTCCGCCTCAACCTATCATAGCCAGCTACGCATCCTTCTGCATATATGCACCCTAACCATCGACCCTGAGACTCAAGCTCATATCGTGGTACCATAAATATATATTTAAAGTCCGTCCAAAATCAAAGTATGTCATTAAATTGTTCATTGATCTGACATAAGATTAACTAATCCAGTTAGTCACTCAACTTATTCAGTTGATCTGACTTAACCACAAATAACCAATCATCCAGTAAGTCACTCAACTTTATGCAGCTGATCTGACTTAAGTATAAGTAGGATTTATTTTATAATCCATTCCCTTATTCCAGAATAGGTAGGATTTAATATTTTAAAACTAATCCATCCCTAGTATGCCACCGTCCCATACCGGTGCATACAATCCATACATCCAGCGGTTAATAATACAGACCATGAATGTAAATATCAACTAATCCATAAATCCAACAATTGATAATAAAAATATTAAATATGAACATCAATTATTCCATAATAAGCATAACAAAATATATAAGTTAACATGCTTATTTGATACTACTCTAACAATATCCATATAATTGATAACACATATAAAGTATGTAAACATCAATTAATTCCTAATAAGCATAATAGAAATTATATGAATCAACATGCTTATTTTATCCACAAATTCAACCAATAATTGATGAAACAAATAAAGCAGATCAACAATTAAAATCCAGAACAACATCCATTTAATTAACTGAACAGAATTTAATAGTTCATTAATTAAAATCCAACCTAAGCACAAATAAAGTCTAACAGATACATGACCCTATTATGCATCCAATATAGATTTAAAAATCATATATCAGTCATTTAAATTGCTACATCAAATTAAGCAATTAAATTCTCTCTATCCGTTAACAGCATGCAACTTGTTTTAAACTTCGATACTATTCAAAATATTTAGCATATAACCCAAATTATGAATCCTAGGGTTTTAATACATCATGAATTAATATTTAGAACCCTTTTAATCTCCAAAAACAATTCAGGAACCTCAACTTGTCCAAACAGTACCCAAATAACTCCAGAACGCACTAAAACAAGAGAGCCTACTCTCAAAACTGGAGAGCAGGCTCACAACACACATGGAGCCGGCTCCCTAGACCTTGGAGCTGGCTCTATACAAGGGGGAGCCAGCTCCCCATCACTTGGAGCCAGCTCTACACAAAGGGGAGCCGGCTCTCTCCCCCTCTGAGAGCCCTGTCACCTGTTCCTCCTGTTCTACTTCTTCGTCCCCGTCTTTGGCATGTATAAACACCTTTGTAAGTTTTTAGTATAGTTCCTAGGAGTTCAATATATGCTTGAATTTATTCCAGAACACTTAAACACAGTATGCTTTATTTACCACAATTCAGAGTAACAAAGAATATATCAGTTTATGTGATAACTGATCGGTTGGTCAATTAACATCAACCTTCGCAATAGCACGAATCATTGTAAAATAGGGCTATTGGTCGGGTAAGTCGAACCACTGGGACTGCGCTAGTCTATGGCAACCTAAGTGTCTAGAATTGTTCTTAGAATGATAAGGGGTTTATAGAGGTTTGTTGGATGTCACTTAAGCTAGGAAATTAAAAGTGCATAAAACAATAAATTGCAAGAATTCAAGGGAGTGAAGTACAAGTAAAGAAGGCTAGGGAAATGAATCCACCTCCATCCCTATACACATGCTAGGTTAAGAATAATTTAAGGGAAAAACAACATATATGATAGTCATGATACATAACAATACTAGGTTGCTATAATATCCTCAAGAAGTTCATTTAAATAGAAAGGCAAGAATAAACCATCAAAGGTTCACATGATCAACTACCTAAACTAAAATGTAGCTTAGAACATGCTTACTAAGTCAAGGATTATCAAGCCCTAATTTAAATGGTGAATGCACATAAAGCAAAGAATCAAGTATAGACCATCAAAGGGAAACCCTAAGCCATGAACTATCTAGGTTCTCCAACTCCATGCCATTGAAACCATTCCATGATCTAACTTCTATTGTCACCATGGAAGTGCAAGCAATATGATTACGAAAAGTAACCATCCAAGACAAGATGAATAACTCACAATAATCATTTATAAACATTCAACATTCATTACAACAAAAATGAGGCTCTTGACCATGGAAAGACTATCAAAAATACATTGTAATCCCCAAAAATAAACTATACTAACACATGCTTACAAGGGAGGGGTTTCATCACCTCCCTAGAAGAGGAGTTAGTTACCCATTGGAGCCTTAGAATGAAGAAGAAGCTTGAACTCCATCTCCAATTTTCGAGCTCCCCTTTGTTAGCTTCAAGAACACCTTCCTTTCTTGCTCTCTTCTCCCTCCTCTATCTTGCAAAAATCAAAGATAAATAATGTGTGGCCCTTGGGTAGCTTTTTATTCTCCAACACACCCTCTCTCTCCTCCAAGGAACACCTCCAACCACTTCATAAAGAAGGAAGATGGCATTGAGGAAACCAATGTGCAAGTGGCTGAAATTGAGCCATTTCCGAGTGCAATCTACCTGATTTTCGAGCACTCGAAAAGTGATCTCGAGCACTCTAACTTAGTGCAATGTGCAACATGTTCCTCTTGCTCAGCGCTGACCTATTTTGGGAAAACTGCTATAACTTTGTGCCCCGAACTCCGAATGATGATCTGTTTGAAGATTTGGAGAGCTGATTCAGTGTTTTAAAAATTTCATGTTTTGATGAAGACCCAATTCTCAAGTCTGGTTGGTCGAAAATGGGGAGAAAGGCAGTACTTCAGTGCTGCCAGGCAGTTCTGCGCACCTCTGTTACGAAGATCATAACTCTCTGCTCCGAAATCTGAATGATGAACCACTTGAAGATTTGGAAAGCTGATTCAGAGATATAAATCTTTCATGTTATGATGGAAGTCTAGTTCTTGAGTTTGCTAGGTCGAAAATGGCGACAAAAGTCAGGATCACTGCTGCCAGAAATTCAGAAATGGCATCCTTTTTGTTCAAAATCCCACAAGGCATCATTTTTGCTTCCTTTTTGCACTTTAACCTGAAAATGCATAAAAACATGCAAATGGAGTTAATCTACATAAAATAATTAAAAATTGGACTTTGTTAATGTAATTTAGGGCGCTTGAATATACAATATTCGGCGCTTATCACACCCCCAAACTTACATTTTGCTAGTCCCTTAGCAAAACTACAATGAAAAACATAATGAAAAGACAACCATGGGCATGCTACTACAAAAATATCATCCATGGTAAAATAAGATAGATACATAGCTCAAATACAACTTGAAACAGACAAAAACTGGAGATGGGGTCATTGGGAAAACTACCTTGCATATATGAAGCATTGATACAAAAAATGGGAAAAACCATTTCAACATGCATGCATCAACATCATAGTCCATATAAATAATTCAATTGTCATCTCTTAAATGGAAATAACTCAAACTCTAGTGAAAGTGAATTGGATTCTCAACATGCGGCTTTTACTTTCTTTTCCAATTCCCAAGCACAAGTTTTCAAATCATTGAATTCCCCTTTAAATGAGGTCCCTAAGGCATGATTTTATTTACAAGACAACTTTTGTTGCTTGTTGACAATTTATTACAACACATAAGCGAAACATAGAATGGTTGTGCAATGCTAAAGTCCCTTAAGCTTTCTAACCAACCTATGTAGCAAGCGTTAGGCCAACAACTCCCAAACCAGACGGCTTTAGGGTGTTAAGTGTAGAGACACTCCAAAGGACTTAATAGCTCAAGTTGGAAAGGCTACGAACTCTAGCTAACCATGTTTATTACAATTTTTTTTTTTGAATGACCGTGCAATGTTTAAGTCCTTTAAGCTTTCTAACCAACCCTTGTAGCAAGCGTTAGGCCAACAACTCCCAAACCAGACGGCTTTAGGGTGTTAAGTGTAGAGACACTCCAAAGGGCTTAATAGCTCGAGTTGGAAAGGCTACGAACGTCAACTGGTCATTTTTCATTTTTTTTTTTTTTTTTTTTAAACTTAAATCATGCCAAAGATATTCATCTATCAGGTCCATCAAATCAGATTAACTAGGCCAAGGTCAAGGTTGATCAAGCTGCATGCCTCACAGTTAAGTTTCCAATGTGCATCTGTGCATTGTGAAGCTTATAAGAGTGTAAATCCAGCAAGAATCTAATTGAAACATTTATACAGACTAGTTTGAATCTACATGATCATTTCAACTCAAATTTTTCTTTATTTTCAAAATTTTCAATTGCTTCTATACACAAGGTATTAAACATATGTTTCATCTCCGACAAGTGTCAAGTTATACTATCATTGCTTAGCAAAAATTATGAAACTAAAAATATGCCAAGAATGCTTTGATGCACCCCCAAACTTAAACTACACAGTGTCCTCAATGTGGGACATGGATGCAAGTTAGAGACAAAAATGACAAAGAGTATAAAAGGAACAACAATACCTAGGGGGAGGAAACGGCATTTTGAGACAAAAACCCCCAAACTTGAATTGGACTGCGCAACCTGGAGAGCAACATGAAGAACAAAAAGAAACAACCACAAACAGCATTAATAGCACAAGCATAAATACAGAAAAAGAATGTAGCGAAAGTTAACAGAACAGAAAGAATTTGCATTGCAAAAAGAGTTTACATGATGACAAAAAGAGTTGTACAGGGATCATGTCGACTAGAGCAACCTATACATAGCAAATTCTTACAGTTTAAAAGGAAAACAAAAGATACAAGAGAAATAGTTACAGATGAAACAAAAAGAGAAGGTCCACACTCGCAACAAGCTACTGTCCAGAAGGTAAACGGGCGAGGATGGAATGGAGGAGAGATTGAGTCTTACGCCGTTCAGCGGAAGCCAAACGACGGTCCTCAGCAGCGACACGGCGGTCTTCAGCAGCAAGACGACGATCGTCTTCAGCACGTGAAGAAGTCTCACACAGAGTCTGAGTGCACGCGGACAAAGAATTCTCAAAACGATCTAGTCGCTCATGAATACCGGCAATGGAAGCCCGGATGAAAGCCTGGTCCTGGTGAGAGTCGACCGGATGCTCTACCCTTGCAGCGGCTGCGGCGGTGGAAACCGCCTCAGAAGGAGGAGGAGGTGGAGCGTGGATGAACAGGGGGGCAGGAGGCGGAGGGGTACTAGAATGGCTCAGAACATTGATCCACCGGCGCTGGGTAAAAATTTTAATTTTGTCGCCTTTTGGTTCATGGGGAGGAACAACGAAAACCTTGTGCTGAAGGAGCCGAGTGATGAAAAACGGCAAAGGTAATTTCCGATTTTCAACTCGCGGAGCCCGTGTATTATGAGCATCATGCCAAAACTTCATAAATGTGATCCAAATGAGCTCTGGGATGGAGAACCATTGGCCTTGGTCCATGGCATATAAGGCTTGCAGAAGGAGGCCCCGATGCTCGGTGCTATGCACCAAAGGGCAGACATTGTGCTTGAAGACAGTGTCAATGAACCATAGGCGTTCCGGAAGATTGGTTTTGCGGATAAAAGACCGGGGCCTAGTAGGATCGTCAATAGTGCAAATGGCAGCGGCAATCTGCGCCACAGTTAATGTATCTGGCTCCTCATATAAAGGGAGATTCTCACGATTGACAATGTCATCGGGGCACTCAATGGGGCAACCAGAAACCTGAATGATGTCGGTCATAGTGAAAGCATAGGCGGTGCCATCAATGGATGTAGTGAGAGAAATGGGTGGCTCTTCAGGGCATTGGAGATTCTGGTAGAAGAGGCGCACGACACGGGGGTAGGCAACCCTGGCAAGGGGTGCGCAAATGTGTTGCAGACGCCGGTTAGTCAATTCGGCTACAGCCCACGAAGTTGTGGGTAGAATGTCAAAGGCATCCGTGAGCGGAAATGAGAGTTCGTAGTTGAGTTGTTTGCGATCCCAAGGATCATGTGGTCGCTCACGAGTGACAGCATGGGCACCTGAAGAGGGTCTAGGAGGGCGAGAAGGACCGGCACGAGACATTTAGAGAGGTGGACTTGGTTGAGGAATTTCAGCGAACACCTGGCGTGCACCACAAAAAGGAGAAGGTGAAAATGAGTGGGGAGGAGGATGAAACCCAAAATTTTTGACAAACAAACAAGCCCTATTATCAACAAATCAACAACAAAGCATCAACAGAACCAAACTCCAACATTACAAGCCCATCCTCCTTGTAAAACACCATGAATGAACAAAGGAAAAGAAAAACAAATGAAGAGGACACAGACCTGAATTTCAGGGTATCCGAGAGCAAGAAGGAAGGCAGGAAGAGGGAGGTGAGATGATGGGGTGGTGGGGTATTGAGGTGAGTGAGAAGTGGTTTGGGTGTTGGGTTGAGGATGGTTGCTTGTGTGAGAGAGAAAAGGAAGGTGATGAGGTTGGGAGGGTGTTGGGAGGAGGGCCGATGGTGGAGGGATATTGGAGAGTGAGGTGGGTGGCTTGGTGGGTGTTGAGAAGAGAGATGGTTGAGGTTGGGAGAGAGAGAGAGGAAGGTTGGGTGCCGGGAGGGGGAAGGTGGTGGGGTGGTGTTTGGTTTATGGTTGGGGGGAGTGGGTTTTAAAAGAGGAGGGGGGTAAGCTTGGTTCGAGCACTCGAAGTTGGACTTCGAGTGCTCAAGAATGGGGCAGTGGGCTCGGTTGGCTTGGGTGAGAGGACTCAAGGAATGGCGAGCACTCGAAGCTTGGCTTCGAGTGCTCTAGAATTTGGCAGAAAGGGTTTGGTTTGGTGGTTGGGGTGAAAGATAAGGTTGGAATGAAGTTTGGAGCATGCATGGGTGGGTTTGGGAGGTGGATGCAGGTTGGTGAAGGTTGCATGGGAAAGAAGGTTGGTTGGGTGGGAAGAGGGGTGGAGTGGTGAATGGTGTTGGAGGGTGGGAGATGAGGGAAGATGGAGGTGTATGCATGCATGCATGCAGGGCGTGGGTTGCATGGTGTGTTGCATGCATGTTGCCGAGAGGAGATGAGGAAGGTTGTGTGAGTTGGTAGAGGTTGGGAGGTTGGTTAGTTGGTGGAGGTTTGTTGGTGGTTGTTTGGTTGAGAGGTTGGTTGTGTTGGGTAGAGAGAGAAAGTTTGGTTGAATGGTGATGGAAGAGGAATGCCGAGAGGTGGTTGGGTTGTTGAAGTTGCTGAGGTTTTGGTGCATGGGGGTTGCTGGGATGGTTATGTTGGGTTGTAAATGCCGAGAGGGTGGTGAGCTTGGGGGTGGGGTTGTGCATGGGAGTTGGTTGCATGGTTTGTGTGAGGTTGGTAAGGTGGTGAGTGGGGGTAGTGAAATGAGGAGTGAGTAGGTGAATGTTGGGATGTTGGTTGTTGGAGTTGTTGTCGAGCACTCTAAGCATGGAAGTAGAGTGCTCGAATTGGGACCAGTAGCCTCAGCAGCTTTGGGGTTCAAAACTCAAGCAAGGTCGAGCACTCCAAATTAAGGTTTAGATTGCTCGAAATGAAGCCAGAGAGTTTGGGTTTGCTGGGATGAGGCTGCGAGCACTTGAAGCTTGGTGGTAGAGTGCTCTAAACTGGATCAGTAGGCTCAGCATTGTGGGTTGAAGAATTTGGAGCACTCAAATTGGAATTTGAAGTGCACGAAAGTGGCTCAGTAGCTTGGAAATGAACTGGCATATGGAGATTGAATGTTTCAGCCAACTTGAATGCATGGATGATCCTGCATGGATGGATTGCATGGCTGCATTTTGAGTGCATGGATGAATGCATTTGATGGATTGCCATGCATGGTGCTTCCAACTATCCATCCATCATGTAAGATTGCAACAAAGAAATGCATGGAATGCATGCAACATAGAAATGCATGCAACATAAAAATGAATGGAATGCATGCAAGCAAGGTGTCGAGGCATGCACAAATGCAATATGGAATGGAATGCCATGCATGGTTGCATGGATTTGGAACTTTCTAAAAATTTTTTTTTTTTTTCTTTTTTTTTTTTTTTTTCTCATGCATTGCATGACTGCATGCATTTTTCCTATACATGGATTGAATTTTAAGAACTTTGCATGGACGGAAAAGTTGAAATTTTTCATGGAAAAATTTGTTCATAGAAAAAAAATTTTTTTTTTTTTTTCTTTAATGATGCATGCATGAATAAGTGTAAGAAAATGAAATTTTTCAAAAAAAAATGAAATTTTTATGCATAGAGAATTTTTGAAAATTTTCATGTCAGTCCTAAATTCAAGCCATGCATGGAAAATGTGAAACTTTGCACATTATTCTAATCCAATGCATGGATGATTTTGAGAAACCATGACCCAACAATGCATTGAAGATAAGAGGCTATGCATGTGAGAGCCATGTCGAAAGTCCGAGAAAATTGCCTGATAGAGCCAACAACTTCCGGGAATGAAAACAAGAGTTAAGAAGGTCTAAGAAGCCAGTCTAAAAATGTGGAACACAACTTAAGATAGTTCCAGAGAAAGTTAAATTTTGGCATTTCTACCCCGTTTCCCAGAAAATTGGCGAGGCAAAAGCAATTTCAAGGAGAAGGAAGCTTGGAAATTGAAAGAATTGCTTCCCTTGCTTTGCTAAATTTACTGTCGATAGCTAGACAAAGCTAGAGCAGGCACTAATCCTCATAAATTGGATCCGTCAAGAGGACTTCCTCAACTTTTCGGGTTA
Organism: Cornus florida; assembly: GCF_030987335.1. Taxonomy (NCBI): domain Eukaryota; kingdom Viridiplantae; phylum Streptophyta; class Magnoliopsida; order Cornales; family Cornaceae; genus Cornus; species Cornus florida. Next base: position 95,925,163 of record NW_026775572.1, read on the forward strand.
GGATGGTGCCGTCAATGCAAGGCTTAAGCCTTTGGCCATTTACCTTGAAGAGTGATCCACTTGCAGGATCATGAAGTTCGATTGCTCCATGAGGAAAGACGGTAGTGACAATGTATGGACCATCCCATCTTGACCGGAGTTTACCGGGAAAGAGTTTCAAGCGGGAATTGAAAAGCCAGACCTTTTGTCCCGGGGCGAAAGACTTCTTGACGATGTGTTTGTCATGAAAAGCTTTAGTCTTTGCCTTGTAAATTTTTGCGCTTTCATACGCGTCATTACGCAATTCCTCAAGTTCATTTAATTGCACGCACGATTAGAGCCGGCTTGTTTGAGATCAAAATTGAACCTTTTTATGGCCCAATAAGCACGGTGCTCTAATTCTACCGGGAGATGACATGCTTTGCCAAAGACAAGTCGATATGGTGACATGCCAATGGGTGTCTTATAAGCTGTCCGGTAAGCCCAAAGCGCATCGTTTAGCCTTACGGACCAATCTTTGCGGTCCGGTCTAACCGTTTTTTCCAAAATGTGCTTAATCTCCCGGTTAGAAATCTCTACTTGACCACTCGTTTGAGGGTGGTAAGGTGTAGCAACCTTATGAATGACGGAATACCTAGCAAGGATAGATTTTAGATAACGATTTCGGAAATGAGATCCGCCATCACTAATGATTGCTCGGGGCGTACCAAAACGACTAAAGATGTGAGACTGAATGAAATGGATCACGACTTTATGATCAGTGGTTTTGGTAGCCTCGGCTTCAACCCATTTAGACACATAATCCACCGCTACAAGGATGTACTCATAGCCATAAAAAGATGGAAATGGTCCCATGAAGTCAATCCCCCACACATCAAAAATTTCAACAATTAAAATGTTGGTGAGGGGCATCATGTCTCTTCGGGACATGGATCCAAGTTTTTGACATCGTTCACACGATTTGCAAAAATTGTATGCATCCCGGAACAAGGTAGGCCAAAAGAATCCGCTTTGAAGGACTTTGTTAGCGGTCTTTTTGGCACTGAAATGGCCTCCACATGCAAGAGTATGGCAAAAATTTAAAATGCTTGTGGCCTCGGTTTCAGGAATACAACGCCGGATGATTTGGTCCGGGCAATACTTGAATAGTTCCGGATCTTCCCAAAAGAAATGCTTGACTTGGGAGAAAAACCGGTCCCTCTCTTGTTTGGACCAATGAGCTGGAATTTTGCCAACCGCAAGATAATTGACAATATCCGCAAACCATGGAAGAGTAGAATGTGAAACTTGAAGAAGTTGCTCATCCGGAAAGGAATCACGGATGGCTGCAAATTCTGAAGATTTCTCAATAAGTAAGCGAGAGAGATGATCGGCGACAACATTGTCGGTCCCTTTTTTGTCCCGGATGTCAATGTCAAACTCTTGAAGTAAGAGGATCCATCGAATTAAGCGGGGTTTTATCTCTTTTTTCGCTAACAAATGCCTAAGAGCGGCATGATCTGAAAAGACGATGACCTTGGAGCCAAGAAGATAGGAGCGAAATTTATCCAAGGCGTACACCACAGCTAGCAATTCTTTTTCAGTGGTGGTGTAGTTCAATTGGGCATCGCAGAGAGTTTTGCTAGCATAATAAATGACATGCGGAAGTTTATCCACACGTTGGCCCAAAACCGCCCCTAATGCATAGTCGGATGCATCACACATGATCTCAAAGGGAAGAGACCAATTAGGGGGTTTCATGATCGGGGCAGAGGAGAGGAGAATGCGAAGTTTGATGAAAGCTTCCATACAAGCGTCATCAAAATTGAATGGAACATCCTTGGCTAAGAGATTACACAAGGGCCGTGAGATTTTGCTAAAATCTTTGATGAAGAGACGATAGAATCCGGCATGGCCAAGAAAAGAACGGATTTGACAGACGGAATTCGGAGGAGGAAGATTAGAGATTAACTTAACTTTTGCCTTGTCTACCTCGATTCCCCGCTTAGAAATGACATGTCCTAAAACAATGCCTTCTTGGACCATAAAGTGGCTTTTCTCCCAACTTAGAATGAGATTCGTCTCTTTGCATCTTTGGAGCACAAGAGATAAATTTTTGAGACACGAGTCAAAGGAGGAGCCAAATACGGAAAAATTATCCATGAAAACTTCCAAGAACCTTTCAACCATATCGGAGAATATGGACATCACGCACCTTTGGAACGTTACCGGTGCATTGCATAGACCAAAAGGCATGCGTCGATAGGCAAAAGTACCAAAGGGACATGTGAATGTTGTTTTCTCTTGATCTTGGGGGGCGATTGCCACTTGGTTATAGCCGGAATAACCATCAAGAAAACAATAGAAGCTTTGGCCGGCTAACCTTTCTAGGATTTGATCAATAAATGGGAGTGGGAAATGATCCTTCCTAGTTGATGAGTTGAGTTTACGATAGTCAATGCACACACGCCACCCGGTGGTGGTTCGTTGTGGCACGAGCTCGCCCGCTGAATTTTCAACAACGGTGAGCCCGAATTTCTTGGGGACAACTTGTGTGGGGCTCACCCACTTGCTATCAGAGATAGGATAGATGATTCCCGCATCTAGCAATTTGATCACCTCTTTCATGACCACTTCCTTCATGTTTGGATTTAACCGGCGCTGGACCTCTCTAGTAGGCTTTGCGTCATCCTCCATATGAATGCGGTGCATACAAATGGAGGGGTCAATTCCTTTCAAATCTGCCACTGTCCAACCAATAGCTTCTTTATGCTCTTGGAGCACCGCTAAAAGGTTGGTCTCTTGGTCTTTTCGAAGGTCCGAGGCAATAATGACCGGAAGGGTTTGCTTTGGACCAAGGAACACATACTTGAGATGAGCCGGGAGCGGCTTAAGCTCAAGTTGTGGCGGAGATAACAATGATGGGACCGGAGGAGTGGTGGAAAGTTGGGGAAGTGGTTCTTTTGGAATTTTCCAAGGAGGTACATCCATGATAGCATTAATATCAAGCAAGGAATTGACTTCTTGAATGGCTTGATCAACATCAAAGTTTGAGAAGTCAAAATGGGACATGCAAGTTTCAAGAGGATCTTTGCTTAGAATGAAGGGGAGAGATTCTTCAACCACTTCATCAATGATATCCACAAGAAAACAATCATCCTCATTGGAGGGATGTTGAGTTGCATGAAAGATGTGGAGTTTGACTTGCATGTTTCCAAAAGCAATGTCCATCACCCCGGTTCGGCAATTAATTGATGCATTAGCCGTGGCTAAAAATGGCCTACCAAGGATCACGGGAATGTGCTTTTTTGGGTCATGGACTGGTTCCGTATCAAGAACCACAAAATCTACCGGGAAGTAGAATTTGTCCACTTTGATGATAACGTCCTCGAGAATACCTCGTGGATGCTTGACCGATCTATCGGCAAGTTGCAAAACCACGGAAGTCAGCTTAAGATCTCCCAAACCAAGTTGTAGGTAGACCGAGTATGGAATTAAATTCACACTAGCTCTTAAGTCAAGGAGGGCCCTCTCGATTTTGCTTTCACCAATGACGCACGAGATTGTGGGGGCACCCGGATCCTTATACTTCGGGGGAGTGCTGTGCTGAATGATAGCACTAACATTTTCAGTCAACCTCACTTTTTTTGGCAAATGATTTTTAGAAGTGCGTTTTTGAGTGCACAAATCTTTGAGAAATTTTGCATAGGGTGGGATTTGCTTGATAGCATCCAAGAGGGGCAAGTTAATCTTCACTTGCTTGAAAACTTCCCACATGTCTTGAATTTTACAATTCTTGTTCCCAAAATGTGTCGACTCTTGAAGACGTTGAGGAAACGGAACTTTTGGCTCATAAGTAGTTTCCACATTTGGGGAGACATGTGTGGGATTTCTGTGAATGGTATTTGGACAAGAATTTGGATTAGAAGAGCTTGAATTTGGATTTTTCAAAGGAGAAACTTCCTCACTTTTGTCTCCATCGACCTTGTTGTCAACCACTCTACCACTCCGAAGGGTGGTGATAGCTTGAACTTGTTCATGAGTCGGCCCACTCGGAGGAGGGGTTTCGTCAATCACATGCATTCCTCTAGGATTTTCAAAAGGTTGAGAGGGAAGCTTGCCCTTGTCCTTTTGAAGCAATTGATTCACCGAGTTAGCTATTTGGCCCACTTGATTTTCGAGATTAGCTATGGATTGAGTATGAGAGTGAACCATTTGGAGAGTAGGCTGCAAGGATGTCAAGAGTTGCTTGTTGGCATCCATGATTTGCTTATTTAATGATTCCATCATTTGCTTGTTTGCAGCAACTATCTCGTCAGTTGGACACACAAGAGGTTGATTGGAGACATTTGGATTGTAAGGAGGACGGTTGCTTGAAGAGGCTTGGAAAGGTCTACCTTGATATTGAGAAGAGGGCTGATTTTGCCACCCTTGGTTTTGGAATTGGGAATTCTGTGGGGCTTGTTGCCGCCACGAGAAATTCGGATGATCTCGCCAACCCGGATTGTAGGTGTTGGAATATGGATTGTTCCCGGGCCGCGAGAACATGGCATTAGCTTGCTCTTGGTTAGGACTAGGAAATTGCTCCGGTGTGGGGCAATCTTCCGAGAGATAGAATGGACTAGTACATGAAGCACAAACTGAACTTGCCGAATTTTGAGACAATGAAGGAGGAAGATGTGGTGCCATCAATTGGTAGAATTTATGAGCGATGGCATCCACTTGAGATGATTCCTCCCTTATTGACTTTGGTTGACAAGGGTTGGTGTTGTTTGGAGTGGTTGCGGTTGGAGCCCTACAAGAATTGTGTTGAAGTGAATTTTCACTCAAATTCTCAAGTAAGGTCCAAGCCTCATCCGCATTCTTGGACATGAACATCCCACCACAAGAAGAATCAACCATGAATCTATGGGTTTCGGTCAAGCCAGCATAGAAAGCTTGCACTAATTGCCATTTTGGGATCAAATGATGAGGACATTTTCGAAGAAGATCTTGTAGCCTTTCCCAAGTCTCGTGGAGTTGTTCTCCATCAACTTGAGAAAAGCTTAGAATGGAACGCCTCATTTGGTTGGTTTTACTCACCGGATAGTACTTCTTAAGAAATTCTTGTTGCAATTGAGCCCAAGAGTTAATAGAGTTGGGAGCGAGGGAGTTCAACCAATATTTTGCCCTATCCTTTAGGGAGAATGGGAAAAGATGGAGATGAAGTGCATTGTCCGGAAAATCTCTCAACCGGATGGTCGAACAGATTTCAAGGAACTCATCAAGATGCTTATATGGATCTTCATTATCAAAGCCATGAAATGATGGAAGCATTTGAATGGTACTAGACTTGATCTCATATTGAGCTGCATCGATGTTTGGCATCACTATACAAGAAGGAGAAGCATAGGTGGTAGGAATGAAATGATCTCTAAGAGTCACTGGTTCTACATTAGGAATTTCAGCCCTTTCATTCCCCGGATTTCCTACGTTATCCCCCATTATATTGAATTCAGTTTCAAGGTCCCTTGTAAGAGTGGGTTCCCTAAGGTTCCGTCTAAGAGTTCTTTCAAGTGAATTTATATCAATAGGCGAGTCAAGTGTGGGAAGAGAGAGTAACCTACGGCCAAACATCAACAATTCACAACAACATCATCACAACAAATCTTTATCATCAACTCCACATACGATGTTCCCTTTCTCCTCAATTATCAAGACAGAAAATAAATGGCCACGACAAGGACCGATGCTTGGAATTGAAATTACACATTTGAAAAAGCCTCGACAAGGGCTTGCAATTTATCTACTTCTAAGCTTAACACATGCACGATATTCACAATTCGAAACTAGAAGGTCAAGAGACTTACCTGGGGGCCTCTAGACTTACAATTTGCTAGCATTCCCCACGGCGAGCTTCGAGTTCCTAGAATCTCACTTACAACACAAAAATGGTTAAACCACACAAGAAATATTCACAAAACACAGTATTCACAATCAAACTAAATTTAACCCTAGAACTTTGGTTGCTAAACCGTTTGCAGTCCCCGGCAACGGCGCCAAAAATTGATCGGTTGGTCAATTAACATCAACCTTCGCAATAGCACGAATCATTGTAAAATAGGGCTATTGGTCGGATAAGCCGAACCACTGGGACTGCGCTAGTCTATGGCAACCTAAGTGTCTAGAATTGTTCTTAGAATGATAAGGGGTTTATAAAGGTTTGTTGGATGTCACTTAAGCTAGGAAATTAAAAGTGCATAAAACAATAAATTGCAAGAATTCAAGGGAGTGAAGTATAAGTAAAGAAGGCTAGGGAAATGAATCCACCTCCATCCCTATACACATGCTAGGTTAAGAATAATTTAAGGGAAAAACAACATATATGATAGTCATGATACATAACAATACTAGGTTGCTATAATATCCTCAAGAAGTTCATTTAAATAGGAAGGCAAGAATAAACCATCAAAGGTTCACATGATCAACTACCTAAACTAAAATGTAGCTTAGAACATGCTTACTAAGTCAAGGATTATCAAGCCCTAATTTAAATGGTGAATGCACATAAAGCAAAGAATCAAGTATAGACCATCAAAGGGAAACCCTAAGCCATGAACTATCTAGGTTCTCCAACTCCATGCCATTGAAACCATTCCATGATCTAACTTCCATTGTCACCATGGAAGTGCAAGCAATATGATTACGAAAAGTAACCATCCAAGACAAGATGAATAACTCACAATAATCATTTATAAACATTCAACATTCATTACAACAAAAATGAGGCTCTTGACCATGGAAAGACTATCAAAAATACATTGTAATCCCCAAAAATAAACTCATGCTTACAAGGGAGGGGTTTCATCACCTCCCTAGAAGAGGAGTTAGTTACCCATTGGAGCCTTAGAATGAAGAAGAAGCTTGAACTCCATCTCCAATTTTCGAGCTCCCCTTTGTTAGCTTCAAGAACACCTTCCTTTCTTGCTCTCTTCTCCCTCCTCTATCTTGCAAAAATCAAAGATAAATAATGTGTGGCCCTTGGGTAGCTTTTTATTCTCCAACACACCCTCTCTCTCCTCCAAGTAACACCTCCAACCACTTCATAAAGAAGGAAGATGGCATTGAGGAAACCAATGTGCAAGTGGCTAAAATTGAGCCATTTTTGAGTGCAATCTGCCTGATTTTTGAGCACTCGAAAAGTGATCTCGAGCACTCTAACTTAGTGCAATGTGCAACACGTTCCTCTTGCTCAGCGCTGACCTATTTTGGGAAAACTGCTATAACTTTGTTCCCCGAACTCCGAATGATGATCTGTTTGAAGATTTGGAGAGCTGATTCAGTGTTTTAAAAACTTCATGTTTTGATGAAGACCCAATTCTCAAGTCTGGTTGGTCGAAAATGGGGAGAAAGGCAGTACTTCAGTGCTGCCAGGCAGTTCTGCGCACCTCTGTTACGAAGATCATAACTCTCTGCTCCGAACTCCGAATGATGAACCACTTGAAGATTTGGAAATCTGATTCAGAGATCTAAATCTTTCATGTTATGATAGAAGTCTAGTTCTTGAGTTTGCTAGGTCGAAAATGGCGACAAAAGTCAGGATCACTGCTGCCAGAAATTCAGAAATGGCATCCTTTTTGTTCAAAATCCCACAAGGCATCATTTTTGCTTCCTTTTTGCACTTTAACCTGAAAATGCATAAAAACATGCAAATGGAGTTAATCTACATAAAATAATTAAAAACTGGACTTTGTTAATGTAATTTAGGGCGCTTGAATATACAATATTCGGCACTTATCAATAACAAATTTTGATTCAAAATAGAGAATACATTTAAACACTGAATTAAAATCATATAAGTTCCATTTTAAAGTCTGAATTAGTCCTGGAGATCATCTAAGCATGCACAGAACACAGATCAAAAAGAATGAGCAAGGAATAGAACTTGCCTCTAGGTTTCGATTTGAAACCTTTAACCGTCCTCTACATAGACTTTTTGGTGACCTCTAATTGTCGTCAAGCCTTCTACTGCTCCGATTCTATTCCACAAATAAACCCTCTTCATTCCTCCTTGATCCGGCCTTTCAACCCTTGGCCAAAACCCTAGCTTCTTCTCTCTGTTTTTCCTCTCAAACCTCACTATTCGTGAGTAGGGTTTTGTTGCTTCTAAACCCTAAGCAGCCGTAATATTATATTTATATAAGCTTAATGCAAAACCTAATTCTAATTCTAAGAGGAAATAGATAACAAAAAGAAAATAAAAGAAAATATAAAATAAAAATATATAAGTCGGCTACGGATTTCATATTTATATAAAACCCTAAAATCATATTAGTTGGATTTACCCTATATACATACATACCCATAAATAAATGTATAACCATTCATGGGTATTAACTGTACCCATTACCCTCCTATCCGAGTAGTCCATGAGACCCAAACGGTTGGTCCATCACTACTGTCCAAGCCCAACACCATTAACAAATAAAAACATAAATAAATAAATCAATTACTGAAATGCCACATAAGCACACAATTTAATTACAACAATTAATTCAAATCAATAAAAACATGCAACCATAAAAACACATTGCCACATAAGCACCTAAAACACAATAAAATAAAATACTTAAATTTCAATTATATCCTTTTTAAAATTAGGGGTATTACACAAACTCTAGGTTAATAACTTGTAGAAAATAAAATAAAATAAAAAATAAAAAAGTGAGGACTTCTCCCAAAAGGTGAGAAGTGGGAAATGATTAGATGGAGGTTGTTTTGATTTGTAACCTAGTTGATTTGTGCTTGTAAGTCCTTAGGGGTGTTTAAATACCTAATGCCCTAAAGCCGTCTGGTTTGGAAGTCATTGACCTAACGCTCGACCTCATAGATCACTAGAAAGCTTAATAGATCACTACATTGCACCATGCTTCCATCTTTGATCCTTAGGGCTTAAAAAAAAATAAAAAAAAAAAAAAAAAATTGAGTGGAAAGAATAAGTGCACCTAGATGAATCAAGCTTTAATAAAAGGTTCATTCTTTGTCTTAATGATCGGTACTAAATTTGTGTGTTACCTTGAGACCCAATGTGATCATTTCTTTAGTTGGCTTAGATAGCAACATATTTGATGTCAGTTCACTTAAAAAGATTCTAGAGCTGTTTTGATTTGCATGATCTTTGTCTTTGTGTGTGGAGGACCATACTTGCTTTCTTGATATTGAAATTTTGGGAGATTGCTTAAGGATGGTTGAAAAATTGCATACTTAAGGTAGTTTTCTCCCAATACTTGTTTGATATATTAGTGCCTCTTTAGTGAGAAAGAGCTTAATGTTTGTGGGTATCATTTCTGGAAACCCTCATGAGACTTCACTCACCCACTAGGGGTTTAAAACGCTTGTTGCATATGCTAAATGCAATCGTTTTCCCTACGAAAGTGGCGTTATCCATTTATTGCTTCTAAGTTTATAGTTGTTTAGTTGTTCATTTCATGTCTTTATTTCGTAGTTCATTGCTAGGGACTAGCAATATTTAAGTTTGGGGGTATGATAAGCGATAAAAAGTGTGCATTTAAACCCCTTAATCTTGCATGTTCTAGGACCTTTATCTATCTTATTTTTCCATTTTAGTCTAATTTCATGTTATTTCCCTTTTCAGGCACTTATCTCCAAAACATGTCAAATCAGCTAAATTAGACCATTGGAGGAAGCAATCTAAAGTTTAGTTGAAGAAAGGAGCAAAGTGGAAGCAAAGTGGTGAAAAAGTCCTCTATGATCGATCGAATTAAGCCATGATTGATTGCATTGCGATCATTCTAACCCTGCCACGATGGATTGAACCCCTTGTCCTTATCCTTAAAAAAATATCCTATTCGATCGATACAACCTTTCATTTGATCGATCGAACCTTTTGATCTTATCCTCACCAACCACTTTTGTCCTTTTCCCATAAATATCTTAGCCTTTGTCCTTATCCAAATAAATGCGCCGCCTTACTTCGATCGATCAGAGCAACCATGTGATCGATCAAACTGCCTCAAATTGCGTGCAAAACAAATTTCAAGCTGAATTGAAGGTGTGCTCGTGGTGCAATCATTTGGAGGTCCTAGTTCACGAGGTCTGACCATTGGGTATGACATTTGAGCTACTTATATAAGGAATTTGGCTATTTTTAGCAATGAGGCTGGCTAGTTAGAAAGAGAATTGGCTAGAGATTAGAGAGAAAAAATTACATTTTGGGAAAATTCTTCATTCTTCTAGGGTTTCCACCAAGAACACCAAGGAGGAGGATGAATTTAACCATGGAGAAAGCCCTTGAGGGTTGGATGACACCAATCATGAGTGGCTAGACTATTCTCTTGGGGCTAGAGATAGCCCTAAGCATGCTTTCTAGACTTTGATGATTATAATTAATGGGGATTTGTGTTGTAACTATTGTTTTGACCTCTTATATATATAAATCTTGTTTCTACATGATTTCTGTAGTGCAATACTCCCAATTGATCTTTTAATTCTATTCATATGTCTATGTATGTTGGAATGAATGGTCATGTGTTTTACACTTGATTCTTTACATTTGATGCATGTCTATGTATGTTAAATTGATGAGTCAAGTGTGGGTCAAGGCATTGTGCTTAATGGATTACTCTTGTGGTTTATTTGATGATTCATACTTATTTATTGATGGATTATGCCACCTCCTTAGTTTAATTAATTTAATTTTCATATCATTAGCATAGTTGTAGTTTAATTGCCTTAATTTCCTAGATAGGTGGACATTCCATTCTTGTTATTTGATGATTCATGCTTATGAGTACAAGCAGTATATTTCTCTAGATTCTTGGGTGTGCATTGATTGTGGGCTTATGGAATGATTAATGGCTTAATTTGATATGTTGTGTTATTCAATTGATTGTTAGACAATGTATGCTTGCTTGGCCATCCAAGTTTAATATTTCAATCAATTGCACACACCTTGTTTATAACACATAATCCCCCTAATTTATTAAATGTTGAATGTCTAGGTAAGCAATGCTTAGTGGTGAACTCTATGTCCCAAGAACACTGTCTCATTCTCTACATCTCACTTGTTTTACATTGCACTACTTTAGTTTACATTGTAGTATAATTAAACTAACAAACCCCTCTTTTGATCATTCGACCTACTATCCAATATTGATTCCACAATACCTTTTCGTTCCCTTGGGACAATCTTTACTCACTCTTGCTACTTTAGTAGTTAGTAGTGGTAGTGGCATTTTACAAATTTAAGCTTGGCCACAATTTTGTCACATAATTCAAGCGTTGGTCCGACGACATATCACAAAATTAGTTAGAAGTAGGTAGGTGGATAGTTCATGCTAACCGTGGATAGGCTATAATTAATTGAAATTCATGAAACATCTTTCTTTAAAACCGAATTAAATGAATGTTATTAAGTTTAATTCATATGATATATAAATTGTTGAAATCCTGTGACGACCAAAGTTTTTCAACCCGGTGCGTCAGTGATGAACCGAAAGTTAATCCGATAACGGATCTGCAATACGGAAGCAAAAGATAAAACCAAAGTCTATAGAGATAAAAATATCCCCAAGACACCAATGTGACCTTCCATGAAGTCACGGAACTTGATGAGCACTGAAAAGTGCGTATTTAAACTCCTTAAGTTTAGGTATTCTAGGACCTTTATCTATCTTATTTTACCGTTTTGTATTGATTTCGTGTTATTTCCATTTTTAGGCACTTATCCCTAAAATAAGCTAACTCAGTCAAATAAGAGCATAATTGAAGCAATTTTGGGATGAATCAAAGAAAGGAGCAAAGAAGAGCAAAAGGAAGTAAAGGCTGGAATTTCAGCAACTTCGATCGATCTCAAGAAAAGTTCGATCGATCCAACTTTCATCGATCTCAGCACTTCAAGATGGATCTGAGCCATGTTTCTTCTTACTCAAAAATCTCAAAGTTCGATCGATCCAACCTCTGCTCTGATTAATCGAACTCTCTTGTCCTTATCCAAATGATTGATCTTATCCAGTTGTACCACCCTACCAACCACTTTTGTCCTTTTCCCAAAAATATCTTCAAAATATCTCAGATTTGTTTTTATCCAAAAAGGCGCCGCCATTGATGATCGATCCAACTTAAATTTGATAGATCTCAGCCATGTTCGATCGATCATACCTCAAGTTCGATCGATCGAACATCCCAAATCCCGAGAAAAATCTAAATTCCAGCTCATTAAAAGTTGTCTCATATCCAATCATTAAAGGATCATTGGTGTACGAGCCCAGCTCATTTGGGGTGATTTTTGACCTACCTATATAAGGAATATGAGCCACTTTTTGAGAGAGCCTTTTGATATACTTTGATACACATACTTTGGGAGGAAGAAAAGAAGAGGAGGAGGCTAGAGACACCATTGGAGACTCTTCATCAACCAAGGAGCAGATTTCTTCCATGAAGCCCTTGAGGGTTAGAGGACATCATCCATGAGTGGCTAGACATCCTTTTGGGGCTAGAGTTAGCCCTAAGCATGTTTTCTACTTCTTGATTTATGTATTTTTTAGGGGATTTGTATTGTGATTCATGTCTTGACACTTTCATATATATAGATCTTGTTTATTCAGTGATTTAAATGGTTTAATGCTTCCAATTGATCATTTCATTCTATCCATATGTCTATGTATGCTAGAATAGATGTTCATATGTTTGTCTCTATTTCTTGTGTTATTGATGCATGTCTGTGTATTGATGCTATAGATCTAGAGATTGTCAAGACATAGTGCTTAATGTCATGTTCTTGTGGTATATTTGATGGTTCATACTCATTTCTTGATGAATTATACCTCTCCCTTAGTTTAATTAGTTTAATTTCATGCAATTAGCTTAGTTCTAGTATAGTTGTTAAATGGGAGGACAATCCATACTTGTTGTTGATGTTCCATACTTATGAAAGCAAGTAACATATATCTTTAATCTTGTGATGTGTTTGGATTGGAAGCTTAAAGAAAGAATTAATGGCTTAATTTGATATGTTGTGCTATCCACCATGTTATTTAGACAATATATGCTTAATTTGTCATCCATGCTTGTTGGAACAACCACACACACACACCTTGTTGTAATACATGCTCTTCCCCTCATTAATCATTCATTAAAGGTGTAGAAAAGCTATGCTTAGTGGTGATCTCTAAACCCCAAGATCTCTCTCTCTTTTATTCTCTTTATTGCATTATTGCTTACTTTAATTTAATTTGCATTTAGTTTAATTCTACTAACCAACCACTATTTTGATCACTCGACCTACTAACCCTAATCTTGATTCCTCAACCTAGTGCGACCCTCAATCCCTTGGGACGATCCCTACTCACCCTATCTATATTTTTAGTGAAAGGTAGTAGTGACAATTTTTAAACGTAAAACTTAGTCACATTGCATAAACTTTGGGTTCGGAGTGCGACCTCCGCAACACACAACCAAGTTTTTGGCGCCGTTGCCGGGGATTGATTGATTGGCAACGTCGTATTTGTGGAATCAATTAGGAATTAGTACTCTTTTGATCGTGTCTTTACTTTGTTTTCAATTTTTGTTACTTATTGTGTTTGTTCTTGTTTGACAAGGTGCATTGAGCTAAGAAGGTGAGCAAAGGAGTAATCCAAGCAAAAGAGCTAAGCAAGCAAGGAAAAATGCTAAAAATCTAAAAAAAATTGCTAAACTAAGCTATAAATTTGGAGTTGAAGTGCTAAAGGACCTTTATGAGCTTTTCTTTACTCATCCCTTAGTTAAATCGTCGGCCCGCGTGGAGGCTTGTATTTCAATTCTTAGATATATCGTGAACCCGCGTGGAGGCAATTTACTTTTCTTGCATATTGTTCAAGCATGAGAGTATGAGAACATTGTATGTGGAGGAAGTTTGTTGATTATTGATTTGTTGTAAAGGTGAAGTGTTTGTGTTATTTCTTATTGTGTTGCATTGTGCATGCATGGTCGTAGATCATTGAGACTCAGTCTTGTCCCTTTAAATTTTCATATTGAATCCATTGTTCGAAACCCTAGGGGAAGAGGTAGTTCTAGTCAATCCATTTCATCAATGGAAGGACACAATGAGGACCATGTGGAGGACCTTGGTTACATAGACCAACAAGGCATCCTCCACCCCAATGTGCATCATGATACCATGCAAGTTCCATTAGGCATGCCAAGGCCATTTGTTCATCCACCACAACAACAAGGCCAAGTTCCATTAGGAATGCCAAGGCCATTCAATGCTCCACCACCTCCTATCAATAAAGGCAACCAAGGTGCCCATGTTGCACCTCCAATTGCTAATCCTCCCCTTGCTTTAAAAGATCACTATGTGCCTAATGAATATAATGCACCCACATGCATTCAATTGACACCATTTAGAGCACACCACTATGAAATCAAGCCACAAACCATTCAAATGCTTCCTAATTATCATGGACTTCCAAGTGAAGAACCTTACAAGCATTTAGATAAGTTTCTTAAAGTATGTTCCACCGTAAAATATACGGACGTGCCAAAAGAGGTCTTAAGGCTTAAAATTTTTCCATTCACCTTTAAAGACAAGGCAAAATATTGGTTTAACAATCTTAGGCCATTTTCAATAACTTCTTGGGCAGAAATGCAACAAGAGTTCTTGAAAAAGTACTATCCGATTTCTAAGACCAATGCCATGAGAACTTCAATTAAGGAATTTTCACATGGGGATGGAGAAACATTTCATGAGGCATGGGAATGCTTTAATAAATTACTTAGGAAGTGTCCACATCATGACATACCCAAATGGAAATTAGTTCAATATTTCTTTAAGAGCTTATCGGATAATTACAAGGGCATGGTTGATGCTTCCATGGGTGGCTCTTACATTGATAGGCATGAGGATGACGTGTGGCGTCTTTATGAGAGCATGAGTGAAAATTCTTTGCATCGTACTTTATCTTCGAAGAATGGTAGAAATTCTAGTGGTAGGAAGAGTGTTGGCTTACATCAAGTCGACCACTCCAATGAAATTGCCGCCGAAATGAAATCATTATCTCAAAGGTTTGATCAACCAAAACTCGGCGAATCAAGTATCTTCCTTCCCTAACCATTCTCATCATGCATCTAATGAGACATGTATGACTTATTCAAGTGTTTTACATTCTATTTCCAATTGTCCCCATGGACATGTACAAAGTGAGCATCATGAACAAGCAAATGTTATTTTTGCTAATCAAGGGAACAATCCTTATGGAAATCATTACAATCCTAGTTAGAGGAATCACCCGAATTTCTCTTGGAAAAGCCAAGGGGAGGGCTCAAACCCATCCTAAGGTGGTTTTCAAGGAAAGTACATTCCACCTCCAATGCAAAGCCAAGGTTCCCAAGGTTTTAGATCATCATATCAATCACAAGGAAACCAATTTTCAAATTCTCATTTTCCCAATCAACCACCATATTCCCAAGGAAATGTTAGAAGTCCCGCTTTTGAAGAGAAAGTTTTGACCGCTTTGGGCACTTTAGAAGCAAACACACAATTACTTCATTCTCACTCTCAATCTATTGCAAAGCTAGAAACCCAAGTAGGGCAAATAGCTAGCACTTTAAATGCAAGAGAGAAGGGAAAAATGCCTTTGAATGCCCCACAAAAGCAACAATGTGTTGTGGAGACTCATTCTTCATCAGAAGGTCACACAATAGAGCATGTCAATGCGGTGACTACCTTGAGAAATGGAAGGATTGTGGACAACCAAGTGGGTATGTCCAATGAAGAGAGTGAACCGATGCAACCACAAGTTGACACCCGTCCCGTTTCATATCATTTTCCTCCTTCATTACATGTGCATGACCATATAAATGAGAATGTGTTGAAAAGTGATTTTGAAAAGAAAGATTTGCAAAATAAATTAAAAAATTCTTGTGTTGAAGAGACTTCAAAGAAAAATTTTGAGAAGGTTTTTGAACCAAAAGCTCCATTTCCGGATGCCTTAAAAGGATCCATTTCAAATGATAAGCAAAAGGCCAAAGTCAATGAAATCATGGACGTGTTTAGGCAAGTGAAAGTTAATCTTCCACTTTTGGATGCAATCAAACAAATTTCGGCCTATGCCAAATTCTTAAAGGACTTGTGCACCCAAAAGAGGAAGAACAAAAGCCAAGCACCTAGAAAAGTGGTCTTAACTGAGCAAGTGAGCTCAATTTTGCAGCATAACACTCTTCCAAAGTTTAAGGACCCCAGTTCACCTACCACTTCATGCATCATTGGTGATCATATCATTAATCGGGCTCTTCTTGACCTAGGAGCAAGTGTTAATCTTCTTCTATACTCGATATATGTCAAATTAGGCTTAGGAGACTTGAAACTGACGTCGGTGGTTTTACAACTTGCCGACCGATCAATCAAAAAGCCTAAGGGTATCATTGAGGATGTTTTGATTAAAATTGATAAATTCTTCTTTCCCGTTGATTTCATTGTCATTGACACAGAACCGGTTCCAAATCCTAAGAGCCAAATTCCCATTATCCTTGGCCGTCCTTTCTTGGCTACCGCGAATGCCAACATCAATTGTAGGACGGGGATAATGAAGATTTCATTTAGCCACATGAAGGTAAAGTTGAATATTTTTAATCCAACCCCCAATTCATTTGACAAGCATGAAGAGATTCATGTTGTAGAGAAATGTCATGACCTTAAAAGTGAAGGAATTAAGTTTTTGTGTGAGACCAACATTTCAAAAAGTCCATCTTCAACCTTAAAACCAAAGAAAGTTGTTTCAAAATCTTATTTTGAAAGGGCGTAGAAGCCCAAAGATTGTCTTGACCAAGGACTGAAAATGTCTTTTGAGCTTAATCCAATAAGTTCCTTAAAGAATCATTTGTTGGGTGGAGTTCAAAGCACTTATCACCCCATTGAGGAGGGGATGCACTACAAGATGTTTAATCCGGGCTAAAAGAGCCCAACGTCTTGCTAGAGACGTTAAAGACTAGCACGACATTTCATAGGGCGTCAAAACCCTATTCCTCCCTCATTTCTATCTTTAATTTCATTTCTTGCGAAGTCTAGATATTGGCTTTGGGTTCATATGCATTGCTAGGAGCTGTGATTAGGATTGCATGCACTTTTATGTTAAAATTGAGCATTTTGCATAAGTTCGATCGATCTCAAAGGAGTATTCGATCGATCGAACTTCGACCTACATCCAACACTTAGAAAAATTTTGACCTGCATTCAACCTGCATCCAAATTACCTCTCTGTCCCATCGATCGAATTTGTTCTCAGATCAATCATAAGTCCTTAGATCGATCCAAACTTCAAGTTCGATCGATCTTGAGTTCCAACACTTAGAAAAATTTCTGAACCCAAAAACCTACATATTTCTAACTCTCTGTCAGATCGATCAAACATTTGTTCAGATCAATCTCATTTCTGGAATTCATTGCTTGGACTTTGTTTTGACTTTTTAATTTTAAAATTCCAAAAATATTTTTTTATTATTTTTATTTATTTATTTATTTTATTTTCCAAAAATCCCAAAAAGATTTTATTTTATTTTAATTCTTCAAAAATCCAAAAAATTTTATTTTCAATTTTTAATTTTTAGTTTAAAATTTTAATTTTTAATTAAAAAAAAATCTCAAAAAATTCAAAAATACTTTAAGGAGAGATCGATGTCAGTTCGATCGATCTGAAGCTTCAGTTCGATTGATCGAACTGGCAAGGGAATGTTTTTAAAAAAATGAACCGAGGATTTCTAGATCGATTCCTAAGATCGATCTAACCCTCTCAAACCCCTTTCCCTCTCATCGTCGTTGCTTCTCCATCTCCGGCGAGCTTCATCTCATCCTGAATCTCTCTCTCCTCTTGGATCTTCATCTCATCTCATCCTTCGATTTGGGTAAGATCTGAATCTCAGCTTGTATTTCAAGCTTCGATTTACTTTATACATGTTTTCCATGTTAGATCCATAATGTTTTAATGATGATTATTGCTATCTGAAAGTTTGAAGCTTTTTGTTTATATGTGTATATCTGATTGTATATATAGTTGAGATTTGATCTGATTTTTGGGAGTATGGGCTTCATTGAGTGCTTAGGATTGATGTTATGTTGTGTTGATGGGCCCATGACTTTGTTCATGAAGGCCCCGTGCCATCCACGTCACAGATCTGTGACTGCTCGTGTTCTTCGCAGAGTTCGATCGATCGAACATATTTCTCAGATCGATCTAGTGAGATCGATCGTACTTAGTTTCTTAATTTCTCAGATCGATCATGTGAGATCGATCTCACATTTTTTGTGATCAATTGAACTTCACAGATTTCATATACACATTCCATGCATCTTATCTTATGTCCATGCTATCTCCTTCATGCCCAATGCCTGTGATCTTCCACATTGTATGCATTTTACACTTATACTACTTAGCATGTTCACATCCTATCACTTCCATAGATTCATGTCATTTATCTGTTTTGTCTATCTTACTTGACATACATGATTCTATTTTGTACTTTAAACTCTTTATTCTGGCACTGGCTTCCCTTGTAAGTTTTTCCTTTTATTTTGCAGACCATCGCCAGGGTCAAGACTGTAGCCCATGGACACTATCACCGCAAGGGCAGGCCAAGTTTGGATGACGAGGCAGGTCCATCTCGTGCCCAGGAGCCTACTTCACCTCAGTCTCCAGTTGACAGCCGCCTACAGTCTTCAGACGGAGCATCTCCTTCACACGATGATGCTGAGGCTGAGCATTCTTCACCTCCATTAGCTCAGCCAGATGAAGAGTTAGACCAGCCATTGCATAGATACTCACGCCTTTCAATAGCGCACGAGTCGGTCTTCGACACAGACTTCTTTCCCCGGTCGGTACTTACCCGATCTGCATATGATGATATATTACGGAGAGGCCTGGTAGCCATTCTTGCACCTGTCACATACCCGGTGTACTCGAGGCTAGTACGGATGTTTTTCCAGAACCTCCGGCCTGCCCCGCATAACACGGCGGAGCTGAGGACCACCATTGATGGTCATTTGATTTCTATTACAGTGGACACATTTTCCAAATCTTGCCACTATCCACATCACTACCCTCCGGAGCTATAGGACACATATCCCACTGTCTACAGGCCATCATATGCGGACAAGGCAATTCTTCTCACAAGTCACTATTCCGATGGCGAGACTTTCGCCACCCACACCTATCTTCCAGACGACCTATGGTTTTTCGACTCTGTCTTGTACCGTAACATCTTTATGGCTGGCCATAAGATACAGCGGAGAGGTGACTTTTTGACAGCTCTGTACGCATTCTATTCAGGGCATTGGCTATCTATCCCAGCGCTCATCTAGAGTGTGATGAGGAAGCTCTATAATGACTACATTAGCAAGGAGAGGCCCAAAAGGGCTAAGTATTTCCCATTCGGCCACCTTATCACCCAGATCTTACGTAATCAGCACTATCCCTTTCAGCCACAGGAGCGCCCTTAGAGAAGATCTTGTACCTTCCAGAAGAAGGACTGGGATAAGAGCTACAATGCTATTATCGCGAGATTACAGGATAACGCAATAGAGGCGGCAGAGGAGCTAGAGGCTGAGGAGGCAGCAGCAGCAGCAGCAGCAGACCCAACAGCGGACAACATACCAGTCGATCCGGCTGCCGTACATATAGATATTGATTTAGAGGAGCCTGCCGAGGACGCAGAGCAGCACTCTTCAGTTGGGTCACCCATTCACGCACAGGAGCAAACTTAGGATCATCATTCTCCCGATCCAGCACCTGAGGCTCCAGATCACATACCCAGCTTTGGAGAGCGTCTTCAGACTCTAGAGGACACAGTGGTATCTATCCGTGCAGAGACTATCGCCCTCAGAGCTGACATTGCTTCCTTCCGCACAGATGTCATGGCCGCATTTCGTGATCTATCCCCAGACATTCGTGAAGCACAATCTACCCGTCCTGCCTCATCCACCTGAGATTCCTAGTCCCTCTTCCTTATTATACTTGATATTTGTGATACTTGCTACATTTTGTCACTATATACTATTTTTGTAGCCCGTCTGTCGGCTTTGATTTTATTATGTACTGTACTTTATTCTTTGTTTATATATGCTTTCTTTATGGATGTCATATTTTCATATTTTTATAGCTATCTGTTTGACTCCATCAGGTGCATCTCAGTGTCTTCAGTGAGAGAGAGTGCTACACAATTTTCAAGACCATCCTTTTTCCTCTCTCCTTACTTCATTTCTTATCCCATTTACACTTTCATGACCACTGTGCACTGTATTATCCCTTTTGTTATCTGATGAGTTTATACGAGTGCCAAATTTCAGGACCACAGTTAATCCCAAGTTTAGGGGGGCTATACCACCCACTTTGGATACTTCTGTCCTAGCCATTCATTGTCTTAATTGCACTATATACTCTTTCCTTTTGTTCTCTTTGCACATTGAGGATACTGTGCCATTTAAGTTTGGGGGTAATGATGCTTCGCAATGTTTGCTTTTAAATTCAAAATTTTGAGCATGACTTGTGTATTTGAGGAATTTTCTATGATTGGTCCATGATTAGCTATGATTTTGATCTTTTGAGGACTATATTGCTTAGAATTTAAAATTTGCATAACTTGATAGTTCAATACTCCTTGTATGCCTTGTGGATGCCATTTGGGAGTAAATTTTTCAAAAAATTGATATCTTGCTTACACTTATGATCCACATTATCTTGATTTTGTGATTGTTTTGAGATTCACTCTAGTATTCTACACTAGCATAGGCGCACACTAGCATTCATTTGTAGGGTACATGCTTTGTTGATTATTGAATTGGTTATATCCCAATTGGGCTAGTAATGCATTGAAAGCTTTCATTCTTGATAAAGGTGGATAACAACCCCTTTTCACTAAGTAGCCGGGATTCTAGCCTCATCAAGCACTGAATTTCTCGCGCCGAAAGGTGGAGGGCCCAAACTCTAGGTTAATAATTGAAAAAAAAAAAAAAAAAAAAAAAAAAAAAAAAAAAAAAAAAAGTTACAAAAGTAATAAAAAGTGAGGACTTCTCCCAAAAGGTGAGAAATAGGAAATGATTAGATAGAAGTTGTCTTGATTTGTAGCCAAATTGATTTGAGCTTGTAAGTCCGTAGGGGTGTTTGAACACCTAGTGCCCTAAAGCCGTCTAGTTTGGGAGTCATTGACCTAACGCTCGACCTCATGGATCACTAGAAAGCTTAATAGATCAACGCATTGCACCATGCTTCCATCTTTGATCCTTCAAAAAAAAAAAAAAAAAAAAAAAAAAAAGTAACATATTTGATGCCGGTCCACTCAAAAAGGATTCTAGAGTTGTTTTGATTTTCATGATCATTTTCTTGATGTGTGGAGGACCATACTTGCTTGCTTGATGTTGAAATTTTGGAAAATTGCTTGGAAATGTTTGAAACATTGCATACATGAGGTAGTTTTCTCCCAATGCTTGTTTGCAATATTGGTGCCTCTTTTGAAAGAATGAGCTTAATGTTTATGAGTATCATTTCTGGAAACCCTCACGAGACTTCACTCGTCCACTAGGGGTAACCTAGGGGTTTAAAAGGCTTGTTGCATATGCTAAGTGCAATCGTGTTCCCTACGAAAGTGGCGTTATCCATTTATTGCTTTTTAGTTCATAGTTATATTGTTGTTCATTTCATTCCTTTACTCGTAGTTCATTGCTAGGGACTAGCAATATTTAAGTTTGGGGGGTGTGATGAGCGCTGAAAAGTGCGTATTTAAACTCCTTAAGCTTAGGTATTTTAGGACCTTTATCTATCTTATTTTACCGTTTTGTATTGATTTCGTGTTATTTCCATTTTCAGGTACTTATCCCCAAAATAAGCTAACTCAGCCAAATAAGAGCATAATTGAAGCAATTTTGGGATGAATCAAAGAAATGAGCAAAGTAGAGCAAAAGGAAGCAAAGGCTGGAATTTCAGCAACTTCGATCGATCTCAAGAAAAGTTCAATCGATCCAACTTTCATCGATCTCAGCACTTCAAGATGGATCTGAGCCATGTTTGTTCCTATTCGAAAATCTCAAAGTTCGATCGATCCAACCTCTGCTCTGATCGATCGAACTCTCTTGTCCTTATCCAAATGATTGATCTTATCTAGTTGTACCACCCTACCAACCACTTTTGTCCTTTTCCCAAAAATATGTTCAAAATATCTCAAATTTGTTTTTATCCAAAAAGGCGCCACCATTGAGGATCGATCCAACTTAAATTCGATAGATCTCAGCCATGTTCAATCGATCGTACCTCAAGTTCGATCGATCGAACCTCCCAAATCCCGAGAAAAATCCAAATTCCAGCTCATTAAAAGTTGTCTCATATCCAATCATTAGAGGATCATTGGTGTACGAGCCCAGCTCATTTGGGGTGATTTTTGACCTACCTATATAAGGAATATGAGCCACTTTTTGAGAGAGCATTTTGATATACATTGATACACATACTTTGGGAGGAAGAAAAGAAGAGGAGGAGGCTAGAGACACCATTTGAGACTCTTCATCAACCAAGGAGCAGATTTCTTCCATGGAGCTTGCCATTGAGGGTTGGAGGACATCATCCATGAGTGGCTAGATATCCTCTTGGGGCTAGAGTTAGCCCTAAGCATGCTTTCTACTTCTTGATTTATGTATTTTTGAGGGGATTTGTATTGTGATTCATGTCTTGACACTTTCATATATATAGATTTTGTTTATTCAATGATTTAAATGGTTGAATGCTTCCAATTGATCATTGCATTCTATCCATATATCTATGTATGCTAGAATAGATGTTCATGTGTTTGTCTCTATTTCTTGTATTATTGATGCATGTCTATGTGTATTGATGCTATAGATCTAGAGATTGTCAAGACATAGTGCTTAATGTCATGTTCTTATGGTTTATTTGATGGTTCATACTCATTTCTTGATGGATTGTACCTCTCCCTTAGTTTAATTTCATGTCATTAGCTTAGTTGTAGTATAGTTGTTAAATGGGAGGACAATCCATGCTTGTTGTTGATGTTTCATACTTATGAAAGCAAGTAACATGTATTTTTAACCTTGTGATGTGTTTGGATTGTGAGCTTAAAGAAAGGATTAATGGCTTAATCTGATATGTTGTGCTATCCACCATGTTGTTTAGACAATATATGCTAAATTTTTCATCCATGCTTATTGGAACAATCACACACACATACCTTGTTGCAATACATGCTCTTCCCCTCATTAATCATTCATTAAAGGTGTAGAAAAGCTATGCTTAGTCGTGATCTCTAAACCCCAAGATCTATCTCTCTTTTATTCTCTTTATTGCATTATTGCTTACTTTAATTTAATTTAATTCAACCAACTAACCACTACTTTGATCACCCGACCTACTAACCCTAATCTTGATTCCTCAACCTAGTGCGACCCTCAATCCCTTGGGACGATCCCTACTCACCCTAGCTATATTTTTAGTGAAAGGTAGTAGTGGCAAATTCTAAATGTAAAACTTGGCCACATTGCATAAACTTTGGGTTCGGAGTGCGACCTCCGTGGGACACCACCAGAACTCGAAGAAAGCAAAAGCGAAAACAAAGGTCAAAATGGGCAAATTCTATCAACCAAGCGGCAAAAGAGTCAAGTCATAAATAAAAAGAGAAACTTGACTCTAAACAAGTCAAACAAGGTGTATACAACCAAACCTAGTCATTTCATAACATTCCAAGAGGTTCCAAGAACATTGTACAAGAATCCCACAAAATGCCCTTTACCGGTTTAAGCAAAAACTGACACTGTCTCACTAAAACTTTAATAAATCCCACTACAATTTGAATCTGAGAATGATATTGGTTCCATTGGAAAGCTGACTCAAAATCCTTGAGTTTAGGCTTAAGAATCACCCCATTTGGGTTAGAAATGAAGCAGATGTAACCATTTGAAATCGGAACAACAATGCTGAAATCGAACTAAAGAAACTGGAGTGTGGAAGCTATTTAGGTCGATCGAAATGGCATTTCGGTCAACCGAAATGACCAAAAATTTTCCTGAAATCCTGAAGGTGAAGAAAAAACACTTCAATCGACCGAAATGAACCATCGGTCGACCGAAATGAACCTGAAACTCGAATTTGGCTACTGGAATGCATGTTTTACTATTCAAATGAAACCAAAAAGGGAATCGGTCGACCGAACTAGCATTTTGGTCAACCGAAATGGCTCAAGAAAGTACCTATGAACCTGTTATGCACCAACATAAAGAAGAAGCCCCTAAACTTTATTTGAATCCCTCATGGATGATCAAATTTAATAATGTGCTATTGTGTGATGATGTGAACATACACGCAAATGTAATATGACATTTTAAACATATTGCAATAGCCTACGGCCTCATTATATCACATTTCCAAGATTTGATATGCTAAACCACAAAGTTAGAAAAATTACATTTCAAAGGTAAAACTTAGAATTTAAATGCATACACTTGAACTTAGAAGCTTGTAGCCCTTGGCCTCATGTCATACTTATCAATTAGGTTCCAAATAGTGTATCCAAGTATACTTTACATTTTATAAGTCAAAAATGACACAATTGAACCTAACTAAGTATTACATCTTTAAAAGCAAGACTCAAACATGCTAACACTTGCATGTGAACGAGAATACTTTAAATAAAGCTTCAAATCTACGAATCACCCAAGGCAAGTGCAAATCTCCAATCTTGAATCCTGTACCTAAACAAATCCCCAGTAACTTCAGGGTGAGTAAACAAGTTTACTCGTAGAGAATGAGCATGCATCGACTTAATTTCTTACAGATTTTTATACTATCACGAAACAGTTCAAAAGGGGTCATGCCACCTAACGTCTATGTCAAAGGTGAGACCCAGGGAGCATCCTGAGCTACCTTAAATCATTTCTAGCATAAAACACATCCTTTATGCAATTTCAACAACATAGGTGCATGCTATACTAAGCATCAAGACATAGATTCCCAAAGTTACCATCTTGAAATCTAAAATGCAATAACAACTAAATATAACAATTTAGTACAATTAGAATTTCGAAAACCACACATCAATACATAGATTCTCTAAGTTATCAACTTAAAATCTAAAAGTGTGAAAACAACTAAATGTAACAATTTAGTATGGATGTACTTAACAACATCAAATCGCCAATAGCCAAAACCACAAGTCACAATTAAACATGATTGTCAAGTTGGAATTGAATGCGAAATCAAATAGTGGAAGACTTGGACATCACACTCGGAATTCTGCTGAGACCTCAATGATTATTCCAAGCGTTAACCCGCTGGGAAGACCACCCTAGTGCGCACTATCTCAATTGGGGAGACCTCATACCTCCCGCACTAGAGCCAAACTCTAGCCATATCACTTGTAAAAATAATGTCCCAAGACTCCAAAATAATCCAAATAAGTTCGCAACTTATACATAATTTATATAATGCATGAAAACACCTTCCATGCGCAAGTAGGTTGAAACCACACAATCCATGCCTTAGAGTTTAAATTCTAAAATGACATACATAATGTCAATTACAAAGTGTGCAATTCATTACACAAGGTAACAATATATTCTATGAAGAAAACATGTTCTCATGAATATAAATATAACTACAATGTTATCCAATGCTCAAAACTCAACTATGTGAATACACAAAAGTCCAAATCCATGATTTATACATAGAAACAACTTCTGCAACAAAATTAAATTCATGGAACAACAAGATAGAATTTAATTAAATATTTATAATTAAATTCTCTAGATTTCAAATCATTTCCAAATGGCCTCAATTTAATATATGCTAAAGGACATAGCACGGTCATTACATATATTCATTCAAAATCCTAATTAGACCAATGGAACCATAAAAAATAGATTTTAATTAATTCTCTTAATTAAAGTCTCTACATTTTCAAACTCATCCAAATGCTCTCAAATTAAAGTATGTTAAAGAACATGCCAAAACTTAATTTAATAACATATCACAAGTTAATTTCATGCAAGGCACGTCCATGAAAATTAAACTTTCAGAAAGATAATTATTAAATAAAAAGTGGAATTCTTATTCAAATTATCCTAATTTAATATATGTTAACAAACACATCAAAACTTAAGTTCCTAGCATACCATAATTTAATTCTAAGTTGAATACCATCATGAGAATTAAATCTTAACCATAGAAAATAATTAAATTAAATTCTAAATTCTTAACAAAAGCATGTATACAAGTTGTATAAGCATCAAAAACATGCAAGACAACTAAAATATGAAATTATAACACCCCCTACCTCCATTTGAGATGAAATCTCAAATCCCCACCAAAACAAAACCGCTCCGAATCCGACGAAACTTCTAGGTTTTGTCAGGGACAACATGATGAACATAACCACCAAGGAAGCCCCATCAAAATCACAACTTGACTTCAAACCTGAACTCAAGAAATGGCCAAAAATGGATTCTAATAAGGGGGAAAGGTGGAGCACGGCGAAGAGAGCATAAAACACTAAGGCACTACACCTTTTTACTTAAGGGAAGTGGCCGGAAAAGAAAAGAGAAGGGTGGTAGCCCCTTAGCTGCCATGGCTGCCGGCCAAGAGAGAGAGAAAAATCTGATTTTTCTTCTTAAGACCTCCTATTTATAGAAAAACTCTAAAAGTGTACCGAACGGGCCCCGCCGGGTCCGAAAAAGTGGAATTTGAGCAGACGAGCTCAAACGAAAAAATTCCATGAATAAAAAAGAAGCAAAATGAGAAAATATGAGCAACGGAAGAAACAGTGTCAAAAATCGAATCCCAAGCAGAAAGTTATGCCCCAAACAAGTTCGGCGGCAACCAGTGCCGGAAACCCTGAAACTGGAAAAAAAACGACCAGAAGGAAATTCAAAGAATACGCGACTCAATGAAAAGTGAAAATGAATCCCGTACGAGGATCCAAACTCAAAACAAGGTATTTAGCAATAACTTTCATTAATTGCACAATGGCCCCTCCAAAAAGTGAAAACTGCACAACTGGCCAGAATGAAAATATCTTCCAAAAATATTTTCTTAAAAACCCCTGAAATAAAATATCTTCAAAAGATATTTACGAAAAACACCCCAAGAAATGGAAATGTTTCTGAAAAACTGTGCATCCATACCCCTATGGACACCGGGAACAACCAGAGTACTTTTCTGTAAAAGTAAAGATACATATTTCATGGAAACCACTTAGAATGAAGAAACGTGAAGTCAAAAACCAACTCCGAACACAAGAAGTGAGGTTATACCAACAAAGTGACAAACAGGGAAAAGGACAAAAAAGAGAATAGTGTCCGAAAAATGAAAATATGGAAATGACTCAGTCCTCAAAGGAAGTTGTCAATCTAAAGAAAAGAGTCTCGGAAACCATTCCAGAGCACTCGAGACGACACTAAGTAATGAGAAACTGAACTCAGTAAGGAAAAGATCAACGGAAAAAAAATATCCGTGAAAATCTGAGAGAATGAAAAGGAAAAGAAATGACCGGGTCATTACAACGTTCCCACCTTAAAGGGATTTTGTCCCTGCAATCCAGCCCCAAGAAAACAAAAAGGCGAAACCAGGATAACTACGGAGTACATCTCCGAGTATCCCACAAAACATGCTACGAAACAATCCCAAAACTGGAAGACAGCGTACAACCCAATGCCATTCGCACCCACGTGCTCACAACAGGCCAACCTCTTAAAAGGAAAGTGACCATGCGGCCACACAACAAGTCAAGAGTCACACACAGAATCCAAGGTCAGACGAGTGAACGGAAGACAACCACCCTAGTATCCCTCCTGATAAACCATCACACGGATGCAAAAACAGCCACCAAAAGAATTCCAAAAATACCCACATATCGAATCAAGGTACTGAACAAGGACAATGTGGCAGTACGAATAACGGCCAGAACCCCCCCACGACGTACTCAAATGTGTGGTAGCAATGACAGTGCCTAGTACCCACCCATACTTACTCGTCAGTAAGGTAGCATCGACGGCAACAAGCACTCGCCCACAACACACAACTTGTACGGTAGCATGACAGTATAAGGCACTAGTTCATAACCTGCCCCCACTAGGTCTACCCATGAAACCTCTCAATACAAATGATATCAATGTCAAAAATGATCATTACCAAAAGCACCATGGAGGCCAGACATTTTGTGAGAGTTGAGATATGGTCCAAAGACGTCCGGCCGGACCATCCTGGCCAATCCCAAACTCCGACAACAAAGCCATAGGTATCGCTACGCTTAAGGCCTTAAATCCTCAATACAACAAAACTGATAACTCAAATGTTTCAAAATACTCATACTAACAACATCAATCAAGAACCCCAAGCCTGAAAAAAAAAAAAAAAAAAAAAAAAAAAAAAAAAAACAAGTCAAAACCTCCAGAAACCAAAATGAACCTCATTACAAGACATTTCATCGAAAGTCCTACATATCTCCCTGAAACAGATCAATTACAAGCCCAATCAGCATGATCAAACATCAGATCCACATCCCTATCATGGATAACTAAATCCTCGAAATACAAGTCCACTAAATGGCACATATATCAAAATCTCAACAACTAAGGTCACAAAATGAATCTCTCGAAACCGCACTTAACAACACCAAGCTAAGTCAAAATTCCTCAATTCCCATCGATCCATAAACAACCATTGGAACTACGATTCCTCAAAACTATGCCTAGCCATATCCAAGATGAGAAAACTCCATAAACAAGCCATATCCAACATCGATCCTCCAAAACTCTTCCTAAGAGTTAACCACATCCAGGTCTCTAAAACTGAAACAAGTCTCCTAAAGACATCCTCAAAAGAGCATCGAGCTCACCTCACGAATTAAACAAATCCTTAATGATATGGACACAAGTCCTCGAAAAATGATCTCACACTAATCCACTCACTCTGAGTACCACAACCCGTCAACAACCACGGCAAAACTCCCCAAGGGAAGACACGAAGGAAAGGAAACGACCAATCCTAAGAAAGACAACACCAAGACTTCATCTCTGAAATCAAAGACAACAATGTCAAAGACTTCACCCTCTACATGGAAGTAGTTGACCAAAATTAACCAAATCCTCACCAAAGACTCAAGACAACAATGGTGATCCTCACGGACCAGCCAACCCCAAATCTGTGCATAACGTAATGAAGAGAAGAGACTCACTCCTTGTGAAGTCCCTACCACAAACCAGGAAAAGAGGAGAAACCCTATTCCCCCCCCCCCCCCCACCAAGTGTCAACACGATAAATGAGAAAATGAAGCATTCTTCCCACTTTAAGGAAGTGGGTAGCTCAAGACAAAACAAATGTGACAACTCCTCTACAAGGAATTTCACAACCAAACCATCGTGGAAACCTGCATGCACACTACGTGCGACCAAAGGAAACAAAAGGGAAAACTGAACACGAAGGTCATGCATATGACAAGGAATGCAACTACCAAGAAGGTATATCTACTCACATAGACAAAATCAAGGGCATATGCAGCACGTCTCCACGTAAGCACAAAATTATATCACTAAAGTACAGTAACAACATGGCATCTCTAAGCATATAAAGAAGGCATGCTAATGCCACACAACAAGAAGGCAAATGTGGACATACCTCCACTTACTCATGCATCACAATATCATAAATCAAACTACTAACATGGTAGTAAACGAAACTGCAGAAGATAAAATTAATGCAACAATGAACCCTATGGACACCATGTCCTAGAGTGTCTAGGTAAAAAGAAAAACCAATCCTAGCCATAAACTGACTCTAAAAACCAATACGACAACAACCTGCCTCAAAACATACGTGTGCCCTTACCACAATGGTAAAACTCTGACAATTCATCTCTGAATCTAAAGGTGACACTAACAGTGCAATGCTCTCTCTACCCGAAGTATCAATCAATCAACTCGATCCCAAAAGCGTCATCACGCAAGGAGAACTCAAATAAATGACAACTATAACCATATCAACAACACCCAAATCAATCACTACGACTGATCCCCAAAACAATCATCACCATCATCTATCAAAAGGACAATGCCCATCAAAACAAAACCAACATCGATTTCATCCGAACTGCACTTGTAGCTAGCCAGTACGATAGCATGACAGTGCCATGCACCCACCCACAACGTACCCGCCCACAAAAATTACAATCCCAGAGGAATCATCCCAATCAACCAAGGATCCTAAGAGGTCTATAACCTCATCATGGCTCAAAACCAATAAATCCAGCACTACGGCAACGCTAAATGACTCACCTCACGAGAGCCTAAACAAAAGGTGTCTCACCACCTACCTCAAAACCAATGCTAGGTCAACAACAACCTACACTACCATTAAACCATGTGGATAATCACCAACAACCTCAAGGAAGAGTGCCTAAACAAAACCAAACAAACCAACCATCGTACTAAGTGAAAACTCAGCAAACGACTCAATCTCAACTCAAACATCCAATGACTAATCCCAAGTCCTGCCAAATATGCAACACAACTATGCATATACAAATCAAATCTAGCATACATCATATGTCATGCTCTTTATAATAAAATTTAAATCATGCTAAACAAACGGCATACCACATGTAGCACATAAACATGTTATCAGACCAAAACATGTTATCATGAAGAATATAAACATATAGAGCATGGCAACACAAGCATGATATGCACCCAAACCCATCGTCCTAAGGTTTTCAAACCTAGGAGCTCTTATACCACTTGTGACAGCCCAAGTTTTTCAACCCGATACGTCAGTGATGAACCAAAAGTTGATCCAATAACGGATCTGAAATACGGAAGCAAAAGATAAAACCAAAGTCTATAAAGATAAAAATCATCCCCAAGACACCAATGTGACCTTCCATGAAGTCACGGAACTCGAAGAAAGCAAAAGCGGAAACAAAGGTCAAAATGGGCAAAATCTATCAACCAAGGGGCAAAATGGTCAATTCACAAATAAATAGAGAAACTTGACTCTAAACAAGTCAAACAAGGTGCATACAACCTAACTTAGTCATTTCACAATATTACAAGAGGTTCCAAGAACATTGGACAAGAATCCCACAAAATACCCTTTCCCGGTTTAAGCAAAAACTGACACTGTCTCACTAAAACTTGAATAACTCCCACTACGATTTGAATCTGAGAATGGCATTGGTACCATTGGAAATCTGACTCAAAATCCTTGAGTTTAGGCTCAAGAATCACCCCATTTGGGTTAGAAATGAAGAAAATATAACCATTTAAAGTCGGAACAACTATACTGAAATAGAACTGAAGAAGCTAGAGTGTGGAAGCTATTTAGGTCGATCGAAATGGCATTTTGGTCAACCGAAATGGCATTTTGGTCGACCAAAATGACCAGAAATTTTCCTGAAACCCTGAAGGTGAAGAAAAATCACTTCGGTAGACCAAAATGAACCATCGGTCGACCAAAATGGACCTGAAACTCGAATTTGGCTACTGGAATGCATGTTTTACTGTTCAAATGAAACCAAAAAGGGAATCGGTCAAACGAACTAGTATTTCGGTCAACCAAAATGGCTTGAGAAAGTGTCTATGAACCTGTTAAGCACCAAAATGAAGAAGAAGCCCCTAAGCTTTATTTGAATCCCTCATGGTATAATCAAATTTAATAATGTGCTATTGTGTGATGATGTGAACATACACGCAAATGTAATATGACATTTTAAACATATTACAATAGCCTACGGCCTCATTACATCACATTTATAAGATTTGATATGCCAAACCTCAAAGTTAGAAAAATTGCATTTCAAAGGCAAAACTTAGAATTTAAATGCATACACTTGAACTTAGAAGCTTGTGGCCCTTGGCCTCATGTCATACTTATCAATTAGGTTCCAAATAGTGTATCCAAGTACACTTTACATATTATAAGACAAAAATGACACAATTGAACCTAACTAAGTATTACATCTTTAAAAGCAAGACTCAAACATGCTAACACTTGCATGTGAACAAGAATACTTTAAATGAAGCTTCAAATCTACGAATCACCCAAGGCAAATGCAAATCTCCAATCTTGAATCCTGTACCTGAACAAATCCTCAGTAACTTCAGGGTGAGTAAACAAGTTTACTCGTAAAGAATGAGAATGCATCGACTCAATTTCTTATAGATTTTTAGACTATCATGAAACAGTTCAAAAGTGGTCATGCCACCTAACGTCTATGTCAAAGGTGAGACTCAGGGAGCATCCTAAGTTACCTTAAATCATTTCTAGCATTAAACACATCCTTTGTGCAATTTCAACAACATAGGTGCATGTTATACTAAACATCAAGACATAGAGTCTCAAAGTTACCATCTTGAAATCTAAAATGTAATAATAACTAAATATAACAATTTAGTACAATTAAAATACAAAAACCACACATCAATACATAGATTCTCTATGTTATCAACTTGAAATCTAAAAGTGTGAAAACAACTAAATGTAATAATTTAGTATGGATGTACTTAACAATATCAAATCGCCAATAGCCAAAACCACAAGTCATAATTAAACATGATTGTCAACTTGGAATTGAATGCGAAATCAAATAGTGGAAGACTTGGATATCATGCTCGGAATTCTGCCGAGACCTCAATGATTATTCCGAGCATTAACCCGCTGGGAAGACCACCCTAGTGCGCACTATCTCAATTGGGAAGAATTCATACCTCCCGCACTAGAGCCAAACTCTAGCCATATCACTTGTAACAATAATGTCCCAAGACTCCAAAATAATCCAAATAAGCTCACAACTTATACATAATTTATATAATGCACGAAAACACCTTCCATGCGCAAGTAGGTTGAAACCACACAATCCATGCCTTAGAGTTTAAATTCTAAAATGACATACATAATGTCAATTACAAAGTGTGCAATTCATTACACAAGGCAACAATATATTCCATAAAGAAAACATGTTCTCATGAATATAAATATAACTACAATGTTATCCAATGCTTAAAACTCAACTATGTGAATACACAAAAGTCCAAATCCATGTTTTATACATAGAAACAACTTCTACAACAAAATTAAATTCATGGAACAACAAGATAGAATTTAATTAAATAAAAATAATTAAATTCTCTAGATTTCAAATCATTTCCAAATGGCCTCAATTTAATATATACTAAAGGACATAGTATAGTCATTACATATATTCGTTAAAAATCCTAATTAGACCAATGGAACCATAAAAAATAGATTTTAATTAATTCTCTTAATTAAAGTCTCTAAATTTTCAAACTCATCCAAATGCTCTCAAATTAAAGTATGTTAAACAACATGCCAAAACTTAATTTATAGCATATCACAAGTTAATTTCATACAAGACACATCCATGAGAATTAAACTTTCACAAAGATAATTATTAAATAAAAAAGTGGAATTCTTATTCAAATTATCCTAATTTAATATATGTTAACAAACACATCAAAACTTAATTTCTTAGCATGCCACAATTTAATTCTAAGTTGAATACTATCATGGAAATTAAATCTTAACCATAAAAAATAATTAAATTAAATTCTAAATTCTTAACAAAAGCATGCATACAAGTTGTATAAGCATCAAAAACATGCAAGACAACTAAAATATGAAATTATAACACCCCCTACCTCCATTTGAGATGAAATCTCAAATCCCTACCAAAACAAAACCGCTCCGAATCCGACGAAACTTCTAGGTTTTGTCGGGGACAACACGATGAACATAACCCCCAAGGAAGCCCCATCAAAATTACAACTTGACTTCAAACCTGAACACAAGAACTAGCCCAAAACGGATTCTAATAAGGGGGAAAGGTGGAGCATGGCCAGGAGAGCCTAAAACACTAAGGCACTACACCTTTTTACCTAAGGCAAGTGGCCGGAAAAGAAGAGAGAAGGGTGGCAGCCCCTTGGCTGCCATGGCTGCCGGCTAAGAGAGAGGAGAGAGAGAGAGAGAGAGAAAAATCTAATTTTTCTTCTTAAGACCTCCTATTTATAGAAAAACCCTAAAAGTGTACTGTGACGGCCCAAGTTTTTCAACCCGGTGCGTGAGTGATGAACCGAAAGATGATCCGATAACGGATCCGAAATGCGGAAGCAAAAGACAAACAATGGTCTCTAGAGATACAATAAGACTCTAAGACACCATTGTGACCCTCAACGAGGTCACGGGACTTAAAGGAATCAAATGCGGAAACAACATTTCAAAAACGGACAAGAATGCACCTAGGGGTAAAATCATCATTTCTAGCCTAAAAGTGGGTGCCACTGAGCACACCATTCGAAAGACAATGAAAAATTAATGAACTTAGACTAAAAAATCGCTTGATTCGGAGTCCGGATGAAGAAGATATGGCTTACGGAAGAAGAAGGGGCAAAACGGTCCAAAAGTGCAAACCCTAGATCATCTAACCGGTTAGGAAGCCAAAAATCTCACCAAAAACACTGCCCATGCACATATAATCGGTTACGAAACCCCTCGTAACCGTTTACATGTGAAGGAAGCAGAATAGGCAGCCCAAAAACTTGGCAGCAGGGGTTTTTCCGGGAAAAATGAAAATTTGAGAGCCAAGATGACATTTTCTGGAAAAACTCAAAGATGAAACCCCCCTCAAAATCGAGTTTTCTATGTGACTCACAAGGAAAAATGAAAAATACACAATATGAAATGCCCAAAATGCCCTCCCAAGAAAACTGGTCCAGAGGGTCCAAAAAGCTGCTAAATTTAAAAACTGAGAGCTGAACTTTGGATGCGATTTCCGATGCCAAGATGGCATTTTCCGGAAAAATACGAAAAAGCAACCCTCCCTAAAATAATATTTTCTATTTAACCATGTGAAGAACGGAATTTATTTCCCAAAGTACCCTTAGGTTAGAAAATGCAACAAAAGTGTAAAATGAGTCCGTAGGAGGCTCATTTCACCAAAGAAGAAGCTTTTCCCGGAAACGACCATGCACGCAAACGTAACTTACCTAGTAAGATGTGCTACAATGATCCATGGCCCAAAAATATGGCCGATGCAAAATATGACACCCCAACGGCCAAAATGCCAAAAACGAAGTTTAGAACGAAAACTTGGAATTTAAAATCATGAGATGGTTTCAAAATGCCGTTTGGCCCTTGGCCACACTTCATACATGGTGAATGAATGCTAATGGAAAAATCAAAATGGATTTTCCACACCCAATGCAAACATAGTGAAGCAAAAACTCAATATTTTTCAATACTTTCATAATATTCCATAAAGTCAAAAATTACAAAGGATACAAATTACATGTCATTGGCCTCCGGCCTCATCTCATACATGTCAAATACATTGTAAAGAGTATACTCATGTACACATTACATATATGGAATCAAATGTACACATGTTGACATATAAGACTACAATTGGCATTCCAAGCCAACCTTCACCAAAAATGGAAGTCCCCAAGTCCACAACCATCCAAGCATAATGAAGACCTCAACTTTGATTTTTCTACCTGAAATATGCCCCAGTATCGTAGGGGTGAGTAACATAAAGCTACTCGTAGGAAATGAGCATGCATCGACCTACGTTTTACAAGTTTGCATGATTTAATCATTGTGGTTTATTCCACCTAACGTCTATGTCAAATGTGAGACTCAAGGAGCATCCTAGCTACCTAAGATCATTTCTAGCATCAATCACCTCATTCATGCAATTTTAGCAACATTGGTTCATGCTTACACAAAACAACAACATATGAGCATGCTTACACAAGCAACAACATATAGATTCTCAAGGTTATCAACTTGAAGTCTAAAATGCAATATCAACTAAATATAACAATTTAGCATAATTAGAATATCTAATACCACACATCAAGATATAGATTCTCTAAGTTATCAACTATAAATCTAAAAGTGTGAAATCAACTAAATATAGCAATTTAGTATGGATGTACTTAACAACATCAAAATCGCCAATAGCCAAAACCACAAGTTAACAAGGTAAACATAATTGTCAACTTGGAATTGAATGCGAAAACAAATAGTGGGAGACTTGGACATCACAGCTCGGATTTCTGCCGAGACAAGGCAAATTTGGAGCTACTAACCCCCAGGCAGCCTACCCAACGCGCGAACTTTTGACTTAGAGGACTCTTGTCCCCGTACTAGAGCCAAACCCTAGCCATCACAGCTTAACAATGTCCCAAGCAACTCCAAAATAAATAAGTTAACAACTTATACACATTACTACTACATAGTAACAAGTTAGCAATATAACTCTCAATTGTGCATAATAAGCATTTCATATCCATAATGCTACAGAATCATAAGCCAACAATATATTCATATAGAAACATACTCTAGTGAATATAAATTTAACAACAATGCTATTCAATGCATATAACACAATCTAGTGAATACATCACAAGTTTAAATCTATGTTCTTAAAATAGAAACAACTTCCAAAACATGATTAGATCCATGGATACACAAGATAGAATTTAATTACATCAAAATAATTAAACTCTCTAGATTTCAAATCATTTCCAATTGGCCCCAATTTATTATATGTTAATAGACATATCATGGTCATTACATATATTCACACACAAGCTTAATTAGGCCCATAAAACCACCAAAATAGATTTTAATTAATTCCATTAATTAAAGTCTCTAGTTTTCCAAACTCAACCAAATGCTCTCAAATTAAAGTATGTTAATAAACATGCCAAAACTCAATTTAGAAGCATAATACAACTCAATTGCATGCAAGGTATGGCCATGAACTTAAATCTTTCACAAAAGATAAATATTAATTAAAAAGAGCAATTCTTATTTAATTAATTCCAATTTAATATATGTTAACCAACATATTAAAACAAGAGTTTCTACCATGCCACAATTCAAAACCAAGTTTCTCATCATCATGAAAATTAAATCTTATACAAAGAATTAAATATTTCAAATTTCCTAGATTTGATACAAGGCATTTATATAGGTTGTATAAACATGGAAAACACATAATACAACACATATAAAATCCTAAAACATTCCCTACCTCCATTTGAGATGAAATCTCAAATCCCCACCAAAATAAATCGGCTCCGAATCCGACGAAACTCATAGGTTTTGTCGGGGACAACACCACGAACATGAATCCCAAGGAAGCCCCATCAAAAACACAACTTCACTTCAAACTTGAACTCAAGAAATGGCCAAAACAAGATTCCAATCGGTTGGAATCGAAGGCCTCGTCGAGGGGAACAATAAACACAAAGGCATCACCACTTTTTAATGAATGGAAGAAGTTCAAAAGAGGAGAGAGAAGATGGCAGCCATGGATGGAGCTTGGACCGGCCATGAGAGAGGAGAGAGAGAGCAAAAATCTGATTTTTCACTTAAAGACCTCTTATTTATAGAAAAACTCAAAAAGTGCCCCGAACGGGCCCCGCCGGGTCCGGAATGAAAAAGTGCCCCGAACGCGCTCAAATGGCAAAACTCTGTGAACGAAAAAGATTCCAAATGAGAAAATATGAACAACAGAAGAAACGGCGTCAAAAACCAAGTCCCGAGCAGAGAGTTATGCCCAAAACAAGTTTGGCGCAAACCGGGGCCAGAAACCCTGAAACTGGAAATTATCGTCCAGGAGGAAATTCTAAGAGTCCACGACTCAACGAAATGTGAAAATGAATCCCGTATGAGGATCCAGGCTCAAAACAAGGCATTGAGCAATAACTTTCATTAATTGCACAATGGTCCTCCAAAAAGTGAAATTTGCGAAACTGCCCCAGAATGAAAATATCTTTGAAGATATTTTCTTAGATACCCTTGAAATAAAATATCTTCAAAAGATATTCATGAAAAACACCCCAAGAAGAGAAAAGGTTTCCAAAGAACTTTGCATTTATGCCCCTATGGACACCGAGAGCAACTAGAGTACTTTCTCACGAAAGAAAAGATACGTATCTCATAGGAATCATTGAGAATGAAGATACGCAAAGTCAGAAACCAACTCCGAACACAAGAAGTGTGGTTACGCAAATAGAGTGACAAACTAGGAAAACACGAAATAGGGAAAAGGACAAAATAGGGAAAAGACAAAAAGTGAATAGTGTCGAAAAATGAAAAGTGCGGAACTGACTCGGTCCTCAAAGGAAGTTGTCAACCCACAGAAAAGAGTCTCAAAAATCACTCCAGAGCACTTGAGATGACACTAATCGACAAGAAACCAAACTCAGAAGGGAAAAGACAACGGAAAAAATTTATCTGAAAAATCCGGGTCATTAGATGTACCGAACGGGCCCCGCCAAGTCCGAAAAAGTGGAATTTGAGCATACATGCTCAAAAGACAAAACTCTGTGAACAAAAAAGAAGCAAAATGAGAAAATATAAGTAATGGAAGAAACGGCGTCAAAAATCGAGTCCCAAGCAGAAAGTTATGCCCCAAATAAGTTCGGTGGCAACCTGTACCGGAAACCCTGAAACTGGAGAAAAACAACCAGAAGGAAATTCAAAGAGTACGCGACTCGATGAAAAGTGAAAATGAATCCCATACGAGGATCCAGACTCAAAACTAGGCATCTAGCAATAACTTTCATTAATTGCACAATGGCCCCTCCAAAAAGTGAAAACTGCACAACTGGCCCAGAATAAAAATATCTTTCAAAAATATTTTCTTAAAAACCCCTGAAATAAAATATCTTCAAAAGATATTTACTAAAACACCCCAAGAAATGGAAATGTTTCTGAAAAACTGTGCATCCATACTCCTATGGATACCGAGAGCAACTAGAGTACTTTTCTGCAAAAGTAAAGATACATATTTCATAGAAACCACTTAGAATGAAGATACGTGAAGTCAAAAACCAACTCTGAACACAAGAAGTGAGAGGTTATGCCAACAAAGTGACAAACGGGGAAAAAGGCGAAAAAGAGAATAGTGTCCGAAAAATGAAAATATGGAAATGACTCAGTCCTCAAAGGAAGTTGTCAATCCAAAGAAAAGAGTCTCAAAAACCATTTCAGAGCACTCGAGATGACACTAAGTGACGAGAAACCGAACTCAGAAAAGAAAAAATCAACGAAAAAAAAAAAATATCCGTAAAAATCTGAGAGAATGAAAAGGAAAGGAAATGACCGGGTCATTACAAATCCCAAGGTTAAACAGTTAACCATAGTAAAAGGTTCGTGGTGAAGTCAAGCCCTAAGACTCTTTCTCTCTGATCTCTTTACCTTAATTTAGTTTAACTGTATTTTATGTTCGTGACAAACAACCAATTAAAACAACTCTTATTTCTAAATCAAAATCGGATTAATTGGTAAGAATATTGTAAACACTCATCTCTCTATGGGATCGACACCCTCTATATAGTCTTATCTAACAAGGATTCGTTTTATTGCGAGTGGTATATTTTGGCACACATCAAGAACCGGTCGACGTATGGCAGCTCAGATGTCGACATATATCTCAATTTTGAAGGTAATGGCCAGTTTTACTGTATAGACCCAAACCAGTCAACATTTGGGACTAGACGTCAACCGAGTTACCTGAACCGGTCAATGTGTAACCTGCACATGTCGACCAAGTCCTGTTGCTTTTCCATTTCCTTTTATTTTCCCAGTTTATCCAATCGCGA
This sequence comes from Cornus florida, assembly GCF_030987335.1. Taxonomy (NCBI): domain Eukaryota; kingdom Viridiplantae; phylum Streptophyta; class Magnoliopsida; order Cornales; family Cornaceae; genus Cornus; species Cornus florida. The sequence goes on from NW_026775572.1 coordinate 95,964,773, forward strand.
CCTATTCACTGATGCTATTGCTTACTATAAATACTAGTAACAAGTATTATGTACATTTTGACCTTGGAAATGACTGTATAGCCCTAAATGGCCTCAGGTTCGGTTAAAGACTCGGATACTGATTAAGAACCCCGGGTTCGGGTCGTTACAGACCCCCTCTTGGTCCAACATATGTTAAGATCTTTCCTATATTAAAAAAATATATATACTTTTAAAACATACAAAACAGTCAAATAAGCTGACAAATAAGCAGTCACCTAATTAAAGATAAAATTACAAATCAAAATTAGTAAAGTATAGCATTTTTCTATATATATATATGAAATTTGAATAATATTAAAATAAAAAAGAAGTATTTGTGTTGGATTGGCACTCCATAGATAACCTACATCGATACAAACAAAAAAGTGTAGATGGAAGAATAAATAAGGAAAAAATTGAAAAAAATATTAGGTTTATTCAATCAATAATATTAAGTGAAGTAGGCAAACTTTATTCTTTTCTTGTTAGTGGAGTTCCATCGAAAACCAACCAATTGATATGCCATATACATATGAGAATATATATTAATAATAATTAGATTTCATTTGATGATGCCATATACAAACGAACAAATTGTGTGTGTGTGTGTCTTCATTAACATATTTTGTTGAGATATTCGTGTGAGTCTCAAATAAATTAAAATCTATTGATTACTCTTCTTTTGAATATTAAATTATTTGACTTATATTCCTGGTTTGAGAACATATTTCATATATATATATATATATATATATATATATATATATATAATGAACTTCACAAAAAAATAAATAAATAAATAAATTTGATAGGTTGTAAAAGCATCATATTCATGTGGGCGAAAAGTCGTTGTATTGGCATTAATTATGACTTATATGTTGTTATACCGACTCCATATCAAGGATAGACCAAGTTCCATTAATTTTAACTTATATGGTGTTAATTTAAGGGAAAATTACATATAAATGTAGTCAAAGTTCCATATTTACTTAGAGGCTGAGTCAAAGTTCCATATTTCTCTAAAATGGATTGCTGAGGTGGCACATGGTTTTTTACTGTTTAGAAATTGTGGTGCCTAAAATACCCTTCCGCGAAGGTACTACTTTTTCTTCGAAGGTACTACTTTTTTGAACTGAAGGTATTACTTTTTGGTGTTCAGGTACCATGTTTTTTAAACACCCGCGAAGGTACTACTTTTTAAAACTGAAGGTACTACTTTTTTGAACTGAAGGTACTACTTTTTTGTTAGGGAAGGGCATTTTAGGTACCACAATTTTCTAAACAGTAAAAAACCATGTGCGACCTCAGCAATCCATTTTAGAGAAATATGAAACTTTGACTCAGTCTCTAAGTAAATATGGAACTTTAACTCCATTTATATGTAATTTTCCCTTAATTTAAAGTCTACGAAAACAAGATGAAGAACTCTTTTAATGCTTAGGATTTTAAAGTCTCAGCTGGCCTCCTCGACTAGTCTTGTAGACTTATGTAACACAATTCTTTTTAAATTTACGTTTGAAATTGCCGGTTGGACATTCATTAAAGATTTATTTGAATTTTGAAAAAAAATAATAATTAGAATATATTCCCAACAAATGTATTTTAACTCATGTGTTAGCCAAGAATTGACTCTAGAGGGAGGTGAATAGAGTCAATGACAAACAATGGATAATTTTCACAATATAGAAAAGCAATTTCAAGTAAAGTGCTTAACACAATTTTGCAACTGTAAAGATATGAAATTAGCAATTAAATAGCACAATTATAAGGGAGATAAGGGAAGAGAAATTGCAAATATTGACTCGGTGATTTTAGCGAGGTTCGGAATTCCTACTCCTTGGCTCAAGACTCCTCTTGAGACTTCCCAATCCACTATGGCTTCTCCTTACGGGTGTAGAGCAAACATTTACATGAAGCAAGACTTTGTTTCTTTTCCTTGCTAGGAGAACGCCCTTCTCCTAGGCTTCTTTTGGGTCACACCAACCCTTACAAGTTTATAGAAAAGATTGTAATTGAAATACAAGATTGAATCTCTCTCAAGATATACAAGTGCAAGCTCACAAGAAATATCTCTCAAATATTGATGTATAAACTTTAGCTCTCAACTAGAGTATATATGAATATAAGTGAAGCTCAAACTCTATAAATAATATGAATGAGAGAAAATGATATAAGTGAAGAACAAAAGCTCTAATGAACTCAATAAGATCTCTCAAGTGTAGAATAGAACAAAAGCTCTATGAAGATTCGAATTAGAGCAAAAGCCCTTTGAATCCTTAGTTAAATCTCTCAAGATTTGTATATGAGTGAATGAAAGAGATGAAGAGAAGATTTGAGAACAAAAGTTCTCTTTAATGCAATGTAAAGGCTTTCAAATGATGTCTCTTAATTATTAAGACATTCTCCACTCTATTTATAGAGTTTTCAAGCTCAATATAGCTGTTAGGAGTTAAATGCACAAAGGTCAAGGAGAATAGAGCCGTTACATTTTGAAATCTGCAGATTCGACAAGAACCGGTTGACATATGGCATAAACCGGTCGACGTATGGCATAAACCGGTCGACGTATGGCATAAACTGGTCGACGTATGCTCCAAACCGATCGACATATGTTGTGTTCCTGAAATTTCAGTACTGCCTAGATACCGGTCGACGTATGTATCAAACCGGTTGACGTATGCATCAAACTAGTCGACGTATGCATCAAACCGGTCGACGTATATAAGCTCCTCCTTGAATTTTGCTACTGCCTAGATACCGGTTGACAGTTGCATCAAACCAGTCGACGTATGCATTAACAGTTTTGATAGATGACAGCTTATGCATAAGACTTTCAATACAGGACATCTGCACACAGCTTATTTCCATTAAAAACATTTAAGTAAAGACATTTACTTTAAGTTTACAATGTAAATAAGGAAGTAACCCCCATTTGGATTCAATAAAAAATACTAAAAAATTGAAATCCAACTAAATCAAAATGTAGAAATTCAGTTTTAGTACAAATTTGGATTTCCGACAGTTTTAGTAAAAATGAATCCTTATGTAGACCAATGTAGACTTGGTCAAAAATTCTGATAAAATCAGTTTAGACTAGTGGAAGTATAAAGAGTTATTATCGGGAAAAATTATTTTGAAATAATCATTATTTCAAAAATTCATTTTTCACACTTAGCCAAAAACATAATTTTTCATGACGCGCATTCTGGGGTCCTAATGTCCGTTACCAATTTATGGTAATGAGGCTTCTCATGCCTTAATTGTTGACCAATATGAATTTTATGATTGATGTGCATGGTCTTAGCATTTTTAGCACAAGTGATGATTTCTTTCAAAGCTTATGCAAGCTTGACCTAACTCACTCTTAAACAAAGACTCCATATGTCAATTGTATATGAATGAAGTGCATAGTCAATTGCTAATGGATATAGGAGCATACGAATGATGATATGATATGCATGGTCCTATAGAGATGAGCTTCAAATGGATTCATAAATACTTTGACATTGAATCCTAAACACTCACCATCCTATCTACCCCTTTCTTCACGCTTTGTCCATGATCGTGTAGGCTTTCAGGTAGACTCGATTTCTTCCTTTCTTTGAGTTGCTTTCTTGCTCGTTGTAGTCCAAGTTATCTTTGGATGGACTTTGCATTTAGTTCCTTGCAACTTTAAGTTCCTTTGACTTCTTTACTTTCCATAGATGTGATCTTGAGTAATGGAATACTTGGAATGATCTTTATGATCTTCATTGAGGTTCTTCATTGAATATAAGTCATCTATAACACTCAATGTCAACATTAGTCCTTAAACACCATTAATGGTTTGTTATCATCAAAACAACTAGATTGTCCTTGGATAAAATCCTTAAGGTCAATATCATGTAATCACTATTTATTCCATGTGTGCCCCACTTCATTTTAACCCTATCCTCATATGGATAATGCTTAGCTAATCACCGGTGAGTAGGATAAAACTACTCACCCCTATGTGGTCCAATAATAAAATAACACATCACCTTTAAGAATTAAATAATCCGCACATTTCTCTGCTTTCTCGGATCAACTATCGAATGAATGTATATAGTGTTTTTAGGTGTGTATTATTTTATTATTGAAAGTAATGTGTTATTTTGTTATGGGACCATATAAGGGTGAGTAGCTTCACCCTACTCACCGGTGAGTAGTTAAGTATTATCTTTCTCATATAGCCCTTTTTTAAAATATTTTTAATATCTATATACTCCCTCCGTCCCATTTTATTTGTCCACATCGTAACTGGACAAATAAAATGGGACGGAGCAAGTATATAACTGATAGTCTAAACACTAAACTTAACTCACTCCAGTGTGGAGAGAAAGAGGAGAGAGAATGGAGGAACACATAAGCTTGGTGTATGGTTAATGCAACAGAAACTATGGTGCTGCACATGGCAATTTTGTCTTGGATAGCTGTAGTGAGTTCGTTTAAGACCCCGCCGGCTTACCAAAATGCTTTGCTTGTGGTTGCCACAGCAGTTTCCACCTTATCAGAAATGCCCAGAGAGGAAATGCAGGCCAACACCCTAATGAAGGTGGAAGCAATGGAGAAAGGGTCTCCAATAACAACGTGCATGATTCACCTGTACGTGATGCGTCGGGGAAGAGGGTTAACAAGAGGTATACGGAAGAAGAGGTGGTGAAAATGCGAGCCTTTGCCACCAGCATAAGGGTGGACGATGACCAACAGGGAGCGAAGCCGGGAGATAAATGAGTTCTGTGAAAGGATGGGGATGGGCAATCAAACTTACAGGCTCTGGATGAACAACAACAAGAGGCGTTTGCAAGTGGGTTCTACTTCAAAGGCTATATGGTAGTGGCTAAATATTCTTCACCCAGCAGAGCTTGTTAGGGTTTTCATATTGTGTCCTTTGGCTTTGCTTTCTGTTCTGTTTTTCTGTTGTGCTTGTTATGGTTTTCATGTTATGTCATTTGGCTTTTGCTTTCTGTTCTATTTTTTTGTTTATTTTCATTTGAGTCTTGTTTAGGCAAAACTCTACCTAGTTCTTGTTTATGCAAACTCTAGGGTTCTTGTCTGTTTTATGTTCTATAACTATAAATTAATGTTTAGTTTCTTATATTATTATTATTATTGTTTTTTTTTTTTTTTTTTTTTCTTGTGATAGTGGTTTCGGATGTTTATTAATAGCATCCATCCTGAATGAACCGAAACTTGCCCTTGTTGGAGTGTGTGCACACTTTTGGCCTTCCCAGTGACATAGCGGTGTCATACCCTTACTTCCCAAAGAAAGACCAAGGGTTCAGGTCTCAATAGAGGCATGTGTGTGTAAGCACCAAAAATTTCCCTTCCTCTTTGAGGACGGAGAAGTTGTACCATTAAGCCAGAGGCCTTTTGTTTTTGAGCAACAAGGGTTATACAAAGGGGAATACAAGAGCAATGCCCAGTATCAATGAGATGAAACATAATTGGAAATACAAGAGCAAGATGGAGTAAAGCTATATCAAATGCTCCCCATTTCAAAGTAATTTTGAACTAAATCCCAAAAAACCAAGAATACAAGGCAAGGTTTACTTTTCAGAAATAGCATAATATACTTCCATACATAATATAGTCTCGTTTCAAGATTGATCAATTGGAATCCCATTTCAATTACACTTATTTCGATTTTTTTTCAATATAGTTAGTATTAGAATAAATATATAAATATATATTGCTCTTATACAAATAAAACTCTCTTCGTTTCACCTCATCTAGGATTCTTTCTAAAGAAAAGGAATTCTAAATAGAATTCTTACTTTTTTTAGAAAAAATTTATAATTCTATTTATTATTATTATAAATTGAAATCCATTTTGGTTCTATTTATATAGAATGAATATTCTAAAAGAAATAGAATCAAGAGGTCTTTTTATCTCTTTTTCTTAGTGATTTAGGTGATTTAGAACAGAGCAAATAAGTAGATGGAGGAGAATGTTTAGGAATTTCCATCTCAAGATTTAGAATATATTGGTGTTAATATCGTTTTTTTTATTAGAATCCAAGCGGCGGAGTTTATATTGATTGAATACAGAAAGAGAAGACTACTTGTTTTATGCTTTGCTAGGTAAGGTATACGAAGAAAAAGAAAAAGCCGATTTGGCATTGTTTACAATGGAACTTTTTTATATTGTTTAAAATGAAACTTACAAAAAATATTTGTTTTTCAAACTTTAGCTTGTGCACAAATATAGCAGGCCTTTCCTAGATCCATGTGAATTACTATTCGATTCGATTTGGGTTGGGTTGGGTTAGTTTGGAGTTTTTAACCGGGCTCATATCCTGATTTTAACTTCAAAAATTCACTAGGATTAGGTATACCAAAAAGAGGCGTATCAATAACTCTTTGATTGTGGACAGGAAAGGAGGAAAATTAATATGTAATTAACCTTCGAAGATCAATGAAGAAACGTTGGTTGTTTGTTTATTCGAGACTGGAAAAATATCGATTGGATCCATTGAAATGCGTTTTTGCTTTCAGTTTTATGTTTTGCTCAAAACGATGCCCAAAACGATGCCCATGAGTGAGCTTATAGGGATGTTTTATTTCGATGAACTAACCGGACAGTTATAAACAACAATAAGGAAATAAAAATGATACAGTTTTTTTTTTTTTTTTTTGAATTTTACAATTTTTTATTTTGTAGGGCAATACGGACTCGAACCGTAGACCTTCTCTGTAAAATAGATCAAACTAATTATTATCAAAATGATAAGAACTGTTTCAAAGACCCAACATGCATTTTTTTTGCATTGGACTCTTTCATTAACTGATATAAATAAAATATCAGCTAGTCTGCCATATTTTTTCTTGAAAGGAAATGGCTCCTTATACTCATCATGCCTAGCATTGAATAGACTGGGTATTCACCTTATCAATATCTCAAATCAATGATGGGTTATGTTTGCTAACTAAATGGGCACCCGAATCGGACCGAACCATTTGTCAAGCTATTGTTCTCTTATCCCCTCAAAATTATGGAGTAGAACATCGATTTCTTAATAAGATCAATTCTTTTGATTGCATGATAGACTCCACTGAAAAACATTGGCGCGCCTGTAAATGAGGTGCTCTACCTAATTGAGCTATAGCCCTTAGTGTTTGTAATACCTATTTTATTTGATCTGTTTGATTGGTATTGCTTATAAGTAAAATGATATATACAATTCATCAATGCTATTTGTTCCATTTGGTTCTATTTGTAATGATAAATAACTTACACATATATATATACTCAAAAGATGGTACATTTTGACTGATTTATGTCACCAGATAGAGCTTGTTAGACAACCATAACTCAGCAGCATCATTTCATTACTTCAACAGCTCAAAACTAGGTCAGCTCGAAGTCACAACTCGATCAAAATAACGGTTCTATGTTATCTTTTGGTGCCACCAGAGAACTATTTGGTCCAGTTCCAAAGAATTAAGCATTCAGATACAAAAGGAGATGCATAAAATATTTAGGGTACTGAGAGTCGGTCAGACAACTCACACCGGTTATAAACAACCTGGAAGACATAAAACTTCTCTTTCCATTCAAACATCCTACAACCAGCACTTTAAAGGAAAGAAGTTTACTACGTAAAATGATGGCCTCACACTGAATTACATATATACACACACGAAGAAGCAGTAGACAAGCAAAATCCGAAACATACATTGTCACTAGCATCTATTTCAACACACACGACGTAAAGTTAACTAGTATAGCCCAACTACAATCTATCAATGCCACCGCTTCCAGCATCTGCTTTTCTTCAAACATGATTAACACCAAGTGCATGATCCTTGGTCAGTTACCACAGTTCATTCTAAAATATGCCAACCGCAATACAAGTGTACATTCCGTATTCACAATGTTTCTGCTATCCTAACCAGTGTACAGTCGTTGGGATCATAAGAAGTTGCTTCTTCCTGCACAAGATATTTGAAAATAAAAGTTTCAGTCGGAAAATTGCAGTAGACTACAAATTCAAAAGATTAGACACCAATCATATAGCCATTCCATCCATTCCTTACAACAATCAGAAAAAATACGTATTTCCTTTCTATTCTAAGTCACATGGATTCTCAGATAGACAAATGCTGCACTGGTAGCGGTAAGTCAGTGATCCAGCCACTAAAGAAATATAGTGATGTGTTTGTTTAACACGTCAGACATGGTAAATTCACTCATAACAAGTTCAGAAACCAAGAAACGTCTGGCAAAGTAGGAATTTGTTGTCTTAATACATTTTTTGTTGAATACCCGTACTTGCTACCCATCTGGGAAGAGTACTCCATCGGGTATGAACTATGAAGTGTGCATGTGACCTCATATTTCCAATTTAATTTAACTTTTTATTGAAAAATATTAAAATAATTGAAGGGCAAAAAAGTAGAATGACAAGATTCATCAACACCATTCTATAGAAGTTTCTGACAAGGGAGGTAAATATAATTTTTATAACTGGACCTCAAGGGCAGTGAATGAAGTTTACCCAAAAAGGCAAAAAAAACATGATATAAATTTTTAACTTGCATGACTTCCAAATGCCAACAAATCTGTGCAAGTTTCATCCTAAAATGGCACAAAAGAGGTACAAGGAAAACTAAAGCAAGACATACCAATTCAACTTCAGCCTTGAGGAGGAGACTCCGGTTCAGAACCACAAACAGATGAGGAGGACATGGCATCTTCTTTTGTTATAGCAACGAAGTTCAGTGGTGCAGTTGACAGTCTTCTCATTTCCTTGAAATACCCATTTTGTCGCCCAGAATATGATCGCGGCGTTCGAAGCTCCGGAGTTGGACTGCCAATTGAGTTCCGGCGGGGTGTGGGAGGCATGGATCCATTTCTACTCAGATGATATCCATTCACCTTCCTAAAGCTATTGCCTTTTCTTGGACTAGGTTTAGAACCATACATGGCTTCCTTCTCTGTAAGCAGCAGGTCTTGGAGCTTCTTTTGGTCCTGCGGAAAGGATGATTCTTGGATCAGCATATTATCCATAATAAATGGAATCTCATCATTTAGCCATTCAGAACATATAAAACTGAAATAAAACCACTGTAGTTTCATAATGTAAAATGACTCAAAGTTAATAATATACAATTGATATAACATGTTTCCATGAGGAGCTAATAAAGTATGATCACGTAAAAAAAAGAGTCCATCATTTTCGCAATTTACATAGCAAACTGGAGTGCCTAACATTGCAGAACCTTGCTGTCTGTGTTTTTTCCAAAATGCAGTATATATAACTTCTTAAGCTGCTAACAACTTTTTATGTTTTTACCTACCCAAAAATTTTGAAGGAAAAATTAAATAAATAAATGACCTTGTATCGCTTCTTCGCCTCTTCTTTCTGTTGTCTGGTTACTTTGAAATCCTCCAGTATTGATACCAACCGAACCTAGAAAAGCATTATAAATTACTCAAATAACAGCACCACCAGAAAAGCGTGATCTAGACGTCTCAGTCTGCAGAAAAACTCACCCCATCGTAAAGAAACAGCTTCTTTTTCTCGGATTCCCATGCTAGTGTCTTATTTATTAAATTGTCAACCATTGCTAGAAAGAGTAACTCATTAACTCCAAAGAATAATGCCAGCTCAGCCAAAAGATGAAATTATTAATTAAGCAGAATGGAATACCTGGAATCTTATTTACAGTAACTCGAGCCCGTTCTGCACGCTTTAGGTTTATGTGAGCACCTCTTCCAGCACTGTACCGGTTCTCATCCTGCAGAAAGATTCCTTAGAATACGACAAGATCTAGAAGTTCTCACTTGTACCTCACAAATAGTGATCAATTCACTAAAAATTTAATTTCCTATCTTGAGCTGCGGTGAACCACAAAATCAGGATATATTGAAAAGAAAAACTTTGAAAAATAAAAGAGAATATAGTCATGCAATTCATGACACTGGTCCCCGTCTTCAACATGTTCGAGGCTATATAACTATAATCATTTCTAGCTTACCTGATTATAGTCTTCAAGCCAATTTTCCTCATCAGAGGCAGAAAGCCATCGCTCTATCCTATCCATAATTTCGTTCCGACTTAAAGCTTCGGCTTTTGTTTTGATTATTTGTGCTTCAATGTTCGCCAGAAGTTCGCAAGGATCCACAAGACCTAAACAACAGAGATTTAGGATGCATTAGTTTTAAACGCAAAACAGGTTCAAAATGGAAAATACGGACAGATTATGCTATGAACACAAGATATTATACCAGAATCTATCATTGCACTGGATTTTTCAGCAGCTGTGCTTGGATCAGGTTCAATATGGGTCTTATGGCATATATCCTCCAATTCTGACCTCTTTTTCATAACCAGTTCCTTCATTCTGCTTGCTTTCAGTTTAGTGAGCCTATCCACTTCTGCTGATGCCTGTCAGACAAATGATTACTTAAGAATCTACTTTTTGCATTGCAACAAAAAAATAATGTGAGGCTGTGTTGGACACCTGTTCGAGAATATCTATTGAAAGAGTGCCTGGTTCCACAATTTCCAACTCTGATGATCCACTAATGGAAGTAATCCTTGAAAAGTTACTCCTATCTTCTTTGGTGGAGTCCATCAAATTCCAAAGTTCAAATAGTGAAGCCACAATATCTTTCAGCTGCATTTCAAGACAGGGATAACTTTATATACCGAAAGAAAAGCAACATGTAATACGAAGGATTCGTATAACCTTTTGAAATCGAACTTTTCTCTCTGTCTTCAACCTTCGAATGGCCTGTTCCAGACCTTCCAAAGTGCTGTCACTGATGTTTGTGGACTGTTCTAGGTTTGTCCCTTGCAAGCTTGGATGCACATCACTCACAGTCTTGCCAAAATCCAACCCAAGCAAACCACATAAGGAATGCACCTCGTTCACACACTCCAAAATTTTATGGAGCCGTTCAGACTGAAAAGTAAATGAAAAACAAGGAGTATTTAAAAGCTGAATCACCAAAAAACCCATAAAATTGATGGCATTGTGTAAAGCAAAGAATACAGGATTTCAATTTTATTTCGTTTAATACCTGCTATGCTAATTGGCAACAGGAACCAGTGGCTCTTGCTACACTAATACAAAATGCTCAAATCTTTAGTTCAAAGTATGTATATTATCACACAATGTTTTCCCATCTTTCAGACATGGATGAATTGCATTTGATCTTGAAATGCTTTAAATGAGATGACTCAAGAAACATACCATCTATTAATTCGTGGAATTAGGTATATCATAATGCAAACAGTCACCAGTTACCAGGATACTAATATGACAAGTGCAAGTACCTAGTTTTACATAGTTGACACAAACCCAGAACATTCGAGGCATCAACTGAAAAGAGGATGACAGCACAAATACCTTCTCCTTTTGAAGATTATGAAGATGTGTTTGGAATTCAGTAAGCTTTCTCACTGACAAGTCTTGTTCTTCCAGATTTGAAGAAGCCACAGCATTGATGAGATGACTGTATCCTGATATCTCGCCAGTAATCTTTTCAATTTGTGCTTTTATCTCTACAAATTGCTTAATTCGTTCTTCTTTCTTTAGTTTCAAGTCTTCCACCAGTGGTGTGACCAATGCAAGTTGCTCCTTCAGTGGTGTTGTTCTCCTCTCTCTTGTGATCTGTTAATTAAACAAGTTGTATAAGTAAGGAAGTCATATCAAATGAAATGCATGGGTTAACCCTTAAATTTAATTGACATGAAGATCCAACGGGTACTGTAAATCCTAGTTTGTATGCTAGTAACTTTCAGCAACCATTTATAGCTTAAACAATATAAACAAATTAGTAAGAAACAATTAGAAGCAATACATTTTAGACTATATGTAACAACTGCATAAACCATTATGGTATATATGCACTAAAATAGATTTCATTTCCACTTATCAAAAATAAAAAATAATAGATTTCATTTCCAGTTGAATACACAGTTGCATTTACAAGCTACAAATCCAGATGCAAGAATGCATTTAGCATGACTTCTTCTGTCAACTACTTACAATAATACCCTTTCCGTTCATATAATACCACTTCCTATCACTTTTTGGATGCAATGAATACCAAACTAACCATTGGTGATCAGTTAATTTGACAATCAGAGACCAGTTAGTTCGACCATTGGGTGTGTTGGGACTTGTGTGTCAAATTCCTAGTTTAATTTGGTTTCTATTTTAGAGTTGTACTTTGTTAGGCAAGTCTTGGACTACAAAGAATTATAATCCTTGTCCAACAAGGAATTGGGTTTGAGACTCTATAAATAGATACCTTGGTTACAGATTGAGACATGAAATTGAGAGAGATGTAATCTCATGAGGAAATTGATTGGGTAGAGGCAGTTTATGAGTTGGTATAGTAGGAAAAACACCCTGGTAGTGGGAGACAGGTTCGTGGAGTGGAACTTGGTAAAAGGCATGTACACGATGTTAGTACTCTATTGTTGTAATATCTTTACAGAATCATAGTGGAATCTCTTCTCATTTGTGGATGTAGGCTGGTTTGTTTCGAACCACGTTATATCTTGTGTTGGTGTGTGATTGCTTTGTTGGCTTCCATTGGATCTCCATGTTCGTGCATTTCCGCAGCCCCAACACAGAGCAACGCATGTAATACTACATGCTTACCTATCAGTTAGTTTGACCATTGGTGACATTAAACAGATTTAGATGTCAACCTTTATTGACTTCATTATATCCTCTTTTCATTTCAGTGCCATTATATTTACTCTTCCTATCAGCCAAAGGTGCAATCAGAAGAGGCCCCTGATCACAAGTCTCACTCTTCAGTGTCCATTGTTTTGCATGGCAGGTACTTGAAGTTATCTTTGTGTAATCCTCGTATATATAGTGAAATTTGAATTCAGACAGCATAAAAAAGCTTCATCCTCATCTCTGCTTGTTCCGTTCCTTTTACTTGAATTTCTTTTCCTCACAATAGACCAAAAGGCTAGTAAGACAATGTCAAAATCTCATGGCATGCATGTTTTGCCCATACCAAGAGGTAGGTTAATCCACAGCCAAACATACTGAAGCAAACATAAAGTAAATTTTCAAATTTGAAACTACCAAGCCAACAAAATTTATTTAGAAAATAGAAAAAATCTAGGACCATCGAAGAAAAGATAAGGAAAAATTAATGTCAGGAATCCATAAGGGCAAAACTAGATTAAAAAAGTTCAAAACCAAATCTATATATATATATAGAAGAGAGAGAAAGATGAAAACATAAAAAGGTGAAAATTTGGGAAAAACTGAAATGACAAAATAAAAAATGGGCGCACATCAACAGGTCAGTGACCTTGCTTGAATTTGATTATCCAACCCTTCATCTCAAAACTCTTTGGATCAACCATTCCTGCCACCTCATCTAGTTTCTAGTGTGTTACCAAAGTGAAAAGTCTAAAACCACTCAAATAAAGAAGTAAAGTTGTGTTTGGTGTGCAGGAATGGAATACCCATTCCAACAATTCCTTCGTTTGGTATGCAATTTAAAGTGGGAATAGCCATTCCATTGGAAAGAAAACCCATTCCCCAACTTCAACGTATGGAATGACCATTTCATTCCCAAGTAAATTTTTTTAAAATCAAGTTCCCAAAAAACCCTCATGTTCCAAGTCCAAAAACAACCACCACCACCACCACCTTCCACCACAACCGCCGCCGCCTTTCACCACTGCCACCTCCATTGCCTTCCACCACCGTCATTGCTACCGCCACCATTGTTGCCACCTTCAACCACAACACCAACATCGCCTCCACGGCCACCACCACCACTTCCACCGTCAACCACCGCCACCGAAATTGCCTTTCCACCACTGTTACTATTACCGCCACCGCCGTCACCGCCACTTTTCACCACATCCACCACCATCACTGTCACTATCACCAACTTCCACCACCACCACACCACCGCCACTTCCACCACTACCACCTCCACCACTACCACCGCCTTCCACCACTACCACCGCCACCTCCATTGCCTTTCCACCATCGTCACTATTACAGCCGCCACCGCCACCGCCTTCGCTTTCCACCACCATCACTGCCACTGTCACCAACTTCCACCACCGCCGCTTTAACTGCATTCCACCGCCACTTCCACCACTACCACCTCCGCCGCCATCACTACCACCACCGCCTTCCACCATCATCACCTACACCACTAATGCAGAGACCAGTTCACTTTTTCCATTTTCGGCCTCTTTTCTTTTATTGTGTATGATGTTTTTCGTGGCATAGGGATGCGTGTTCCAAAATTAATTTAAAGTCTTTCTTAGAGTCACAGACTCTTAGAAATTCATTTAGGATTGTTTCCCTTCCTTCCAGGTTTGTGGGCCCGGGTGGTTCCCGTGTGGGCCCGGGTTTGGATTCCGTGTTCTGGAATTTCCCCGACTTCACTTACTTTATTTTCATAGTGTTGGGACACTTGGATTTTATTTTGTTGTAACTTCTTATGTATGGTAGGAAATGGGACATAGTGGTCATTTGTATGGTTATAGTGGAGGGACCCATTCCACTAACCTTTGGAGCTATATAAGCATATGAGTGGGACAAAAGAAAGACCTTTTCTTCCTTCCTTTCTCAGCCTGCAACACCCTTTTCTTTCCCCATTTCCTTCTTTTTCTTCTCTTCATCATTTTACATTAGACCATGATATCATCTATCATCTTTAGGAATTTGTTCAAGCCATATCTGAAGAAGTGAGAGAGCTCATCAAGGCCTACAAGCCTATGGTCTTTGATTTCAATTTGGAGAACTTTAGAGTTTTGGGGTGAAGGTAAGACTTGGAATTTAAAGAGGCTACAAGAGGATTAGTTGTTCTCCTCTCCATCCTCTTCAATCCTACAGAAGTAATTTCAAAATTTGAGCACTTTGACTCCGGTGGAGATTGGGGTTTTCATCCCAATTAGAGGTAGGGGGTGTGATACTTTTAAAAACTATGATTTTATGCATTTTTAGAGGTGTGGGTGTGTAAAGCATGCCAAAGTATTATGTGCCTATGTGATTCTATGTGCTCTAATCCATGTGTAAAAGCATGTTTTATGTTGAGTTATTTATGTGATTTCTATTGGCCAAAGTAATGAAAATATTACTTTAGAAATGTAATATGAAATGTATGCTACTCCTTCATTTAGGAAAAAAAAATGTATGTAGCATGCCTAATTTTGGAATGGGAATTTAGGATTGAAAAGCATGATAGAGGGGAAGGGAAATTAAGTATGGTATTGCTATGGTTGTCATCTTAGTGTTATCTTACCTAATTGTGGGAAAATTAAGCATGTGTGTATATGACATGGAAAGTGTATTGAAGGTGTTTGATAAATTGCCTATATGAAAGCATTAATTGTGGAATTACTGATAATGGTAACAAAGTGATGGTTACGCGCATAAGAGATTGTGTGAGTGGCATACCAAGCATGGGTGAGTGGCATTGCATCATCTCATGGCATGAATTGTGTGGGAATTGTGGTGGAAAGGAAACAAGTTGTGCTCGGAGCCCAAGGGTCGAAAAGCCTCACAAGTGGCCACTCGGGTGTCACGTACCGTCAGGTTAGTAGCCCAAAAAGCGAGGACAGGATATGGGAGTGACGTCCTCCTATCCTGAGGCGCAGAGTAGCACCCTTTGATTGTGCAACTGGCACTGTGTTCATTTGACATTTGAAAGATGGTCTCGGCATGTGTGAGTTGGCATGGTTGCATCATGGCATACACGTGTGAGTTGCATTTTGGTGACATTGTGGAGTTGAGTTGAGTCCTTGCCCTTAGTATTGTTGAACCTTAGAGCTTGTATTGGATATGTGGGAAGTGCTTATAATTGATCATTGTGGATATGTGCAAACTTGTATAAGCCATGTGTAAACTTGTATAAGCCATTATGTGCTCTTAACTTATGACATGCCTTCCCCCGTTCATAATTGGATCATGACTTGCTTATTTGTTCAGTTGCTCTACATTGACTTACCATGTTATGAACCTAAAGCAAGGGAGCATGACACCCATCCCTCTTTGTTTTGCCGAGCATGCTTATATGTTTCTAGAAATCCAAGAAATGTAGTTTATTATGCTATCATTCAATCCTACTGGGCATTCGTGCTCACCCCCGTCAGGCACGGATTATGTTACATAGACTCGGGTACAGGTGTCGAACACGGGTATTTATCCATATGTCAAACGTGTCAAATCTCCAAATAGAATGACGCACAGACACAACTAATTATTCATTTTATTAATTATTTTATTTTATTTTCTAGAGTAAAGTAATGTTTTTATCTAATATAATGTTCAATATAGGCATTTAACTCATTTTAAAGTAATAATATAATGAAATTGAATGATTGCATATGCTTTTTAAGTACATGTCCAACCAAAAGTGTCGAACACATATCACATACCCATGTCCGAGGGATGTGTGTCCGACACGGATACTTCACTACTTTTGAAGAGTCTATGTAACAGAGGGCACGGACCCATGAAGGGCCCAGTAGGGGCAACCACCCCCACTGGAATTTTTTTTATTTATAAAATTACCTATAGATTTTGTGAAAATCTTAAAAATGTCCCTATTTTTTAAAAAAAAGTTTAAAAACGCCCCCACTAAATTTCTAATTATACCTCAGCATACATTATTGTTGTTAACATTTTTCAGGTAGAAGGTTGCTAAGAAGGACCATCATCATGAAGAATCACCCTGTAGCTTCATCTTGAGGGCTTGGGACTTTCCTTGAGTCACACTTTAGTATTTTGACGTAATTGAACTTATGTGTAGTTATGAGCATTTATGTATGTATATTTGGACTCATGTATGATTTGGAGAACCGTCATGTATGTAATGGAAGCGTGTATTTTGTAAAGTTATATATTATGGGCCATTCCATGACTTATCTAAGGACTTGTGGGAAACAAAGAAGCTCTAGTGAGACCACTTTGAGACACTTAGCATGACTAACACATGATATAACCCCAGAAATGACCATTGTACCCTTGACTTTCACACTTGACTTGAGTGAGAGTCCGATGTCCCTCCTTTCCTAGTCGTGATCCAAGTCCTACGGATTTGGGTTGTGACAAACTGACAACTAACGCCTTCCAACACTACCACCACTGCTTCCACTGTCACCACCTTCCACGAGCACCACTGCTCCGTCGCCACCTTCCAGCACCACCACCTACACCACCATCATCACAACCATCCACCACCGTCTCCAATTCTTTTTAAAAAATTATAGAAGAATGTTATTTTGTTAATTTAATTTATTTGTCACTAAGAGGGGTATTTTGGATAATTCAATTTGAAATTCATTCCATTCTAAATTTTAAATTGGTCCAACCAAACACTAGAATGGTTATTATCATTTCATTCCTACATACTTCATATTTGCAACTAAACAATAGAATAAGAATGACCATTCCATTCCATTTCCATTCCTACTTACATTCCATTCCATTCCTACATACCAAACGCAGCATAAAGGAAAACTTTTATGGCATTGAATACAAGAATTATGAGCTCAAATTTGCAATCCAAACCATCCATATAAATAGCATCAGCTGCTTGATTACACTAAAGAAATCAACACATTTAAGGGGCTAGGAATCTCGTTACCAACAATTAGGTAACATCTAATTTAGAAAAGGCAACTAAAAGTTTTCATATTAAAATATTTATTGCCAGCGTGGTGAAATCCAGTTGATCATTACTTAGGATACCCTATTTACCTAGGGAGTGCAGACTGCAAAGTGGCTCAGCCAATTTTGGAGTCCAGTGAGAATGTGGAACACTCAAAAAGATTGACCTGTTAAGATGCGGATTCAGCCGCATTGTCCACATTTAAGCCTAAGAAAACTTGTACAAAGGTGTCATGTCCGTGTCTAACACAGTCACTACAAGTGAAATAATGTAACTAACACTTTTTTATATAGGAAAAGAAAATAATTGCCATCAATATATATTTCTATATAATAGCAGGGTACTAGTTGTAATATTATAAGATTAAATTTTTTTATGACATTTGCATAATTTTGTCTTCCACAATATGCAATTCTTAGTATGGGTTAGAAAAATCAAAATTCTAATAGTTGTATTATATAAATAAAATTGTATATTTACAATTTATAAATATAGTTGTGTCCATGCCGTATTCATATTCTACCATTTAGAACTTGAGGTGCCGAATATCCATGTTGTATCGTATTTGTGTTTTGTGTCAGTGCTACTTAGCATTTAAAATGTTATCTATGTCCAAAAAATTTAACTTTTGTTGCTTCAAAGGCTCGAACACCTGACATTATAGTTAGGAAAACCACGCCCAACCACAAGGTTATAATCAACTTTGGCTCAAATTTAACTTCATAAAATTTTTAATCTACATGAATATTTATATTCTAATTTTTAGACACTCTCAGCCTCGTAGGTTTTCTGAAATGGGCATTCTCACTTTCTCGTCCTTCTCTTTCTTAGCACTAGTAACCTACCTTTTACCAAAATGTCTGGTAATAATTTTGTTACTCATCAGTGTTGTAAAGTGAATAACCCTAAATACTTACATGATGCACTTCCTGATAATCTCCACTAAAAATTTAGCTGAAATGCTGGTCAAGGGCTAGCCTAGCAAAGTTGGATAGATAGTACAAGGGGTGAAGATCATTGAATCACTAATAGGCACCTTTTGATCGTAGATCTCTTTCGTTTAAAGTACACTGGACTCATAAAAACAATTTCAATATGAGCTAGCAATCTGACTCAATTCTATCAGCTCTCGTGAGCAACTATGCTGAGTTGTTAAACCAATTTCAAGGTAGAAAAAGCTTCTTTAGATATCAACGGATCCCAAGTGAATCAGATCATGTAAATCCCAATTTCCATTTCCATTTTAAATGAACTGTCAGTCTCAATAACCAGTTCAAACTATGAGTGAAGCTATTTCATTTGTTCTCCAAATATTTAGTGAAACAAATTGCAATGACAATTCATTTATTCCATAAGACGAGTATTTTGTTTTTCCAGTTGGAATAGGGTCTGTGTGTTCATGTTTGTGCGTGTGTGAGAGAGGGGGAGAGAGATTATAATACTGTTAAGAACGATAATGATGTGTAGGCCACATACTTCATTATTTCAGAAACATGAGGGAATTTGTCCACGCTCAACTCCATAGCATAGAAAAATAGCAACTTGTTAAAATAAAATATCAATGGAAACAACTGGCATTAGATAATTTACCCTCATAAGGAAAAACATTAATAAGTTTCTTCAAAAGTCAAATATCTATTAGCAGACGAACGAAGCTCTTCTGTCTTGAAAACAATGATGAAACAGTTGAAGTAGCATATGTAGGAGATAAACGAGAGAAAATTGACAAAGTTGACTTCACCATGTGCAGCAAAATTCAATAATTGTATCAGCGACGTCAGCGTGATCAAAATTGTGGGTAATGGTAAGGAAAGGAAAGGTCTAAATTAACATGGTTAAGGAAAAATATAATTGCACATATTTTAAATAATCAAACGGTTAATTAGATTAAGGATTTTTTTCAAAGAATGTCTATGTGATTAATGGGGGAAAAATAATTCCAAAAGGAGGTGATGATTTTTAATGGGTTGGGGTGTCTACAACTCAGACTTATAATGCCCAATTTGACGTTTAAGGTTACACAGTGAGTGGCATAATTATCTATAAAAGATATATTAGTATAAATTGTAATAAAACCTCATCCTTACAAGATGTCTGCGCACCAAAACATGTTGGTTCCAAAAGGTTTTAGATCTGGAATATTAATATTTGTTATTTGTCGAAATAATTTAATAATGTAAGGGTGAATAAGACAACAAATGGATGATACGAGTTCTCTATTTCTCATTTACACTAAGATTTTCACAAGAAATTCCTCATGGTGTTTGCTAGTCCCTTACCTAGGTCCTATGATACATTACAGCCAAGGAAATCCACTCTTTCTCCAATCGCAGATCCCATAAAATGCTATGAATAAGAGCAAAGTGATACATGAATAACAGTATCTTTTATTTATTTGTTTATGTCCCTTCTTCTTCATTTTTCTTTGTTAGCATCTTGAGACATGATTGATTTTGTCGTTGATATCCCACTTATGACAAAATCTTAAACATTCCACTCAATCCCTGTATAAAATAATTGGTTTTATCTATCAAAATTGTTGGGAATTATACCCCTTCAATCCATATGGCACAGCGGAAGCAACACACAAATAAGCAAGAAGAGAATATACAACTATAGAGAATGCCCACCCATTTATTTTGCACCTCTCTCTTCTCACTCACTCCATTCTTTTTTCTTCTCTACCTTCTCCACTCAACTCCCTCCCTATTTATAGAGAGTTCCAAACCCTAGCTTGGTGAACAAGCAATAAAAATCCTTGTTGGGCAAGGAAAGCAACTACTTGGGGCTCAAGTACAATTACTTTGGGCGCAAGTCTAACAAACACTCTCAAACCATTACAATTCAAAACCCAACACAATAAGAATTTGAGACATCCCCAACAAAAATGATGATTGATTTACAATCCAATCGCCTAGATCATTAGTGACCATACATCTGACATGCACAAAATATAACAAAAGTTCTTAAGCCCCCATTTGGATCGAGGGAGTTGGAAGGAGTAGAGAGGAAAGGAAATGAAGGGACTATTGTGTTAGGAGAAGGAAGGATTTGAAGGGATAGCTTGATCCTCTAAACAGTATACTCCCAAAATAGGAAGAAAACCAATGGCAAGGAGAAGCGTGCTTAATGAAAAATCCGTAATACCAAAAAGAAAAGAAAAACACTTAAAACTGATGAAGAACAAATATCAAAATTACATCTATATCCTAGGACAGTCTTTTTAACTTTAAATCAAAAGTTAATATATGTTTATCCAAAATCACTCTTATAAATATGAATACGCAAGAAAGTGGATGCTTTTCTGGTGAAAGTATTAATCTGTAAACATACAACTGTGGAAAATATAATTGTGATGAGAAAACAACTAACCTACCTAAATATTCCACTTTAATGTAAACAGGCATATTGGTGAATTTATTAAGATACTTTCTTTTATTTTCTCTCTCAAAACATGAGCATGAGTAATTCTATCATTTCCTGTCCTTTCTCTAATTACTTATCCAAACACGATAAAGGGATTACACAATCATTTCTTTTCTTTTCCTTCATAATTATTATTATCCTTTCTTTTTTTACCTCCTACTTATCCAATGAACCTTAAAAAGCAATCTTAGTGGAAAATATTATCTGAGACAAGTTGGCTATTCAAAAAAAGTATTTAAATTTTGAAAATTCAGAAAAATTTGGATGTCAAAAAGAAACTACCAATGGATCAGGGAACCAAAAAAAAAAAAAAAAGTAACAATAAATAATGCATCAATTAAATAGGAGTTAAAGCATTGGTAATGATAGTTTCAGTTCCTAGAGATATTTTCTGTGTTTTTTTTACCGGTGACTGAAGATTAAGTTCCCCAAGAGCAGCCATTAGGGTTGCAAGCTCCGCTTCCTTTGCTGCAAGAGACTGATGAAGCCGTGCCTTAGCATTGGCAGCCTCATCAACCTTTCTCCGGTAAACTTCCAAGCACTCTTTCTCTAGCTCCCACAACATACGATCTTTATCTCCTTCACTCTCGCCAATGTCATTCCATATTTGCTGCTTATAAAAACAACAACATCAAAAGATGGCTCTATATTCCTCCATTATATGACAAGCATAACTACAAATTTGAACTTAGATGGGTACAGATTTCTGTATACAATAAAAAATTTGACGACTTCTACTAATTGTAAAATGAAAAGTGAAGAAAACAAATTAAGTTTGACCAAAAAATGCTCTTCAATTTCATCAATGGAAAATTTCTCTATTTCACATCATTTCGAATTCAACAAAGGAAACAACACTTTTCCATAACATCATTCCGCCCCCACCAAGCAGAATCTCTCCTGAAATCCCACATTTAGAAAACAATTGAATTAAAATTTAAATAGAATAGTCAAATTCACTTGAATTCAACCACACAAAACACCAGCTTAGCAACAAAGCATATATCCCAAGTATTTCCTCACCCCAAAAAAGAAAAAAGAAATCAAATCCAAAATAACAACAATAATAATAGTAATAATAGATATCTCAACAAAATCAGATAACACCAACATGAATTGAACCCCCACACTCCCTCTTCCGAACCCAAAGAAGAAATTTGTCATAGAATACAGAATTAACAAACCCGGAAATACCCACATCAATTCAACCCACCAACAAGCACAAATTATCTTCAAAACCCACTTAAAATTATCCCCAACAATTCACAAATCCTCTACAAAACCCACAAAAAGAGAATCAAGAACACCGAAAATAACATGACTAAAACAGAAAGAACCCAAAACGCATACAAGATACTCAAAAACACTTTTTTTCTTATAAAACAACGACAACCCAAAAAAAGTGAAAGAAATTAAGAGAGAGAGAGAGAGAGACCTGAAGTTCTGTGAGTAAAGCATTGCAAGTAGTGGTCGTACGGTCACTGTTAGGACTCCCCATCCCAAACATTGCTACCTATTTCTCTTTAATTTCTCTCTAAACCCCCCAAGAAGACGTTGACCCTCTGTCCCTTTTCCACCAACACCCCCAAGAAAGCAAAAGATTTCAACTACACTTCTCTCAAGAAACAGAGAAGAACCCAAAAAGCCTTCACAACCAAAAGGGTAGAGAGAGAGAGAGTTTATCTGAGAACAGAGTTAAAGTTGTTGGAAGGGGGGGTTTTAAGTCAAAAAAGACGAGACCATCAATGATAATAATAAGCAGCATTCGCGTGTCAACATCTCTTGTGACAGCCAGACCAGACCAAACCAAACCAACCCTCTTCTTCGTCAGATCTGAAGCTTTCTTAAAGCTCAAAACCAACCTCCATTACCCAAAATCTGTTTTTGTTTTCCGAAAACAAAATTTAGCGAAACAAAAACAAAAGGGTCTATTGTCGGAAGCAAAACGGAAAGCGGATAAGAGAGAAAATTAGGTACGAATAAGCCAAAATTAACAGAACAACAGGGCCAACAAAGGATACCAACTACACTCTCGGACAGAGAGAGAGAGAGAAAGAGAAGTGCTTTTAGGGTTTTGGGTTTGGGCTAAAATTCACCAATCTCAAGATTACAAGAACGGATCTGCATACAATTAGCACCTATTCCTAGTTTCTCTCTCTAGGAAGTGGACTTGAGTGACGCTTCAACGGCAGTGAAATGAAATCACAGTGAACAAACTATACAGTATACACACATAAATTGTCTGTTTAGATCATTATTATATAGTGAGATTGAAAGTGAGAGTGAGACTATAGTGTGAAGTGAAGGGATGATAGATACTTCTTCACCAATCATGAGTTAGTATTGGGTTTCACGGACTCGAAGGCGCGTGAGTTGGAGTTTCTGTTGTGACAAAATGGAGGTGACAGCACTGAGGCAGCTGTTCAATACAAAGTTCACAACCAAATTTTTTTTTTTTTTTTTACTTCTTCTTCTTTTGTTTTTCTCTTTTTTTACTTACTTATAGTAAAATCCAATCAAAATTTCCGTTAGATTTGTTTTAAATATTTTACTATAAGTTCACTCTTCTTATTTTTAGAATTCCGATTATATTGAACCACAGGATATACAACCATCTAAAAAAATTTTCACAAATACTCCGTATTCACAAAACATAAAATTGTGTTAGGAAATATAAATAAAAAATAAAAATAAAAATAAAACTTAATTATACCAACCGATTAGATATTAACATGTAGAGATAAGACCCATTCAAATAAAATACTTTTACTTATCTGACATGATATGATTGGTTAATGGCACAAGTTGTAGGGAAGTTTTTCTTTTTCAAAACCAAGAGATGATGGAAGTTTAAAGCCTACTTAGTTCAATTTTTTTTAAATATTTTTCAAAAATTCGTGAAAACAAAAAATTATTTTCCCAAAAATATAAAAGGCACTACTCTAAAAATAGAGTTTTTAGAATGCATTCAAGTGGGAGTTTGTAACATCCATATCCCCTTAGAGATGAGGATGTTGGCACATGTGTGAATGTTTTCTAAATGTGAAAATACGTTTTAAAAATTCGACAAAAATTATATGGACAGGGAACGGGTCCTAAACACAGTTGGCATATAACGGACTTAGACAAACATTGATGTAAACTAATCAAATTAAGCGGTTTATGGAAGTGTATAATGATATCGAACTTTTAAAAAAAAAAATTTGACAAATCGTTCTATACATCACTGTGTGAACAAATTCCTATGACAATTCCTGTGCTGAAAAGTGATGCATTAGTGATTGGTGAAATCAAATTTTTTTTTGTCGGAAATGAATCATCAAATTTTCTTTGTCGGAAATGAATCTAGCTACTTTCCACATCTCCTTTAGAGAATCCATCATTATTTTGAGAGTTTTATATTTATTTGAATGATGAACCTTATTAAATTTAAGCTGGGAAAAGTATTTTACTAATTTAGGGTAGTAGTATAATGTATGGCATCAATGCTGTGGAAAGGCATTACCCTTTTATTGCTTCCTTGCATTTATCATTTATGTCTCATCCCAAGATACTTAGAAACTTTATTGGGTTTTGCTCAAAATATTTAATATTGCAAATGCAATTCTTTTCTTGTAGCAATAAATAGAACCCAATTAAATAGGGCTCAATCAAAACGTCTCAAAATGAAGTTGATCTCAGATTTTGTGAGAGTAAATGTTTGCTACTAAATAATGCAGAGATACATTAATTGGATAATTGAAGAGGGCTCCTCCATATTTGTCTTAAATGGAAGTCTTTTTCCATTCCAAACTAGGGTTTCTGAGATTCAAAACATGCTTGTAAATTATATTGTCGCTTCCTAAGAAGTCAAAGAAGCTAAAAACAATTCATAATGTATAACTCAACTTTTTTGAAAATATATCACACATTCACGTCGTCTTTGAGTTTGACTAAAAAACAATTTGGGAAAGTTAGTTGAAAAAAATTAAAATGAGTACTTTTTTTTTTTTTTTTTCTGAAAATTAGCATGACCATAGGGTCCGTTTGGTTAACAACAAGCAGCAAGAAAGGAAATAAAAGAGAAAATTTAAAAAAAATTAGTAGTTTGGTTAGATAAAAAGTGAAAATTTTGAAAAATGTAAATTTCCCACATCTGAAAACTTATAAAAATCTACTTTCCCGCAAAAGTTGTGTACTTTATTTCTTGTTTTTCCTATTATGCCCATATCTGTTGGCTAAACTAGATAGACTTTTCAAAGTTTCCTTGTTATGTAAATTACTTAATTTGTCTATTACTAATTTAATTGTTTGTAATTTTATGCGTGTCTGTAAAATTAATTAATTTTTCCTTCCATTATTAAATTATTATTTTTCATTATTTTTCGTGATGGCTGCTATTGTTCAATTTTTTGTAGTTGGTAATACTATTATCTCATAAACCATGTCATCTCAAGACAACATACAATAATAATACAAACATATATGTAGAGTGCTACCATGTTCCACTCATTGAGATGCATCCAATGACTCAATATTTTGTTAAAAATAGAACAGAGTTGGCATAATTTTTTCGTAGTAATAATAATCAATATTTTTTCATATACACAAGTTAAATTAGTCAATTATATTGGTACTTACTCAACTTTTAAAGTGTAAAAATTTTGAGGGTTCTATCCTTGTAAAAAAATACAAAAAATTATACACGATATCACATATTATTTTATTTCATATTTCACTATTTGCTTACTAAAATAAATAATTAAGCATAAAGAATATTAGTCTAACTCAAATTTATTTATTTTAATTTGTTAGGAGTTTGGTTAGTATGAAAAAGAAAATTTTTAGGAAGTAAATTTATCGCAACTGCTTAATTTTCCACAAAATGTTTCTCGCAAAAAACACAGCCAAATTTTACTTTCCCGTAAAAGTGACGCCTTCATATCTTAGTTTCTTATTATGCCCATGCCACTTTCTCCACAAACTTCATTAATAGGTAAGTTCCCTTCTATTGTATATCGCTTATATAATAATATAATACTATTTTAATTGTATATAGTTTTATACGTGCATACAAAATTAAAATTTTATTATATTTTATTAATAATGATTTAAAGTGATATATATATATATATATATATATATATATCTAAGCAGAGTGTTGGGTGAAAAATTAGGATTAGTGTCTCTACGCATACAATTTACAATTTAATTCGTACATGTACTTTTTCATACATAGACTTCTCTTGACTTTATGACTCGAAGTAATTAGATGTATCAAACTAATTTAATTTTAATTCTACATATATTAAATGTATCAAATTAATTTAGTTGAAACATTTTTCTATGACTAAAAAGTATATATATTAACTTCAATCTTTTTTCCTAAATATTTTTCAAAACAAAATTTTTTATTAATTAAACTTGTAACTATAATCACATATATAAAATTATTAAATATCAGAATCATTGTTTCATTTTGAACTTAAAAATTTAATTTTGTTCATGAATCAGAAGATAAAGCAATGTCTCAAAAGAGTACAAAGTAATCTTATAACTAAAAAGGTAGTTTTAGTAACTGCAATCATTTTCTTTTTACTTTCATGCTTTCCAAACTCACAAAATAGTATTTTCTCACAACTTTCTTGAAAAAAATTCTTGCTAACCAAATGCATGATGGAAATTTGATTTTCTTTTCTTTTCTTTCACTTTATTTTCCTTTCACTTTCTATCATAATTTTCTGTCTAACTAAATGGACCCATAGAGAATTGTGGATAATCTAGTATTCAAAGAGCAATAGAAAATTGATTTTTACCATTAAGGTTTAGAAAATAAAGAAGGAATCTGAATCACATCTCGTCTTGGTCTTGAAGCTTTACAATGCTAATGAAACAATTTTGTTTTACTTATGTAACAACTACATTACATTATTATTTTATGGCGTTGCATTTCATGATGTAATAATAATTGCATTACGATGTATGGTGTTGCACTGGTGATATATGATGAGTGCACAAGATCTCCTTAGGAATCCTGGCTTGTTGACAAAACCACGCCGAAAGCGGTTTTTTTTTTTTTTGGTTGACAAATAAAAAGGTCATAATTGAAAGCATAAAAAATACAGTTATTTGGTTCAGTTTTCAAGAATTTACAAGTAAGTTTTTAAAGAATTATAAAAGATAGTTCTATAAAAATAAATATATTTAAAAATGTATTTATACAATTTTTTAATTTTTAATTATAAAAGAAAAATTAAAAAAATTGTTCTCAAAAAATTAAACTAAATAGACCGGAAGTGTTTTTTGGGGGTCATCTCTATAAATATATATTTTTAAGTAATTAGTAAGTTAATTTAATTTCTCCAATGATTTAACTCACGTGACCCACCATGCATTAGAATTGCTACTTAATACATGAAATTTGAGAAAGGACCATTATTTACGAAAGAATGATTAAAATAGAATTAACTTGTGGGCCCAAGCAAGCACTGGTATTCTGGTAATAAATTAATGCGTTTATTTTATGTAAAATTATTTTTACACTGAATTGTTATAATAAATTGTCTAATCTATTGTTTTTAAATGGTCATTTATGTCATAAATAAAAAGAATACCCCTCCACTACTTATATTATGATAAATAATCAATCAAAAGTATTTCATATCCTATTACTATTTTTATTTGTTGTTTCTTCTAACGATGAACCTTATTAAAGATTAAGGGTAAGCATTTTACTAGTTAAGGTAAGTAAAGTGCGTGCATATATAGGTTTAATGGATGGAAAAGGTCTGAAGTTTTGTGAGAGAAAGCATCACTGGTTTAAAAGTTGATGTTCAATCATCATGATAATTTATAGAATGCTTTTAAATTTTTAGGTTGCTTCCTTTGATAAAGTTACATGTAAAAAATTTCATTATAGAATATATATATATATATATATATATAATAAGCACATTTCGTACAAATTATGGGGAATCCACCCTTTATGTAAAAAAGGTCAAAGAATCCAGCATAGACAAAGTTCGGAAGTCGAGAAGGTGGTATTAAAGAAAGCCTAATTAATGAGACCCTAGAGAAAGATAAAAGTGAAATTTTATTTTATTTATTTACTTTACGTGTCATCTCTTTTTTTAGGCAATTATTAACTTAATTTACTCCCAAAGTGTTATCAAGGTTTAACTCACGTGCCTCCGGGGGTTTGGCTCGGTTGGTAGGTGTTTGACATTGGCTCACACTAGGTTAGTATTTGATCTCTGTCAACCCCATTGTCACTCTCGACTTACCCAGTTTATAATTTAAGGTGGGTTCCGAAGAGATCATGCCTAGAGGAGTTCTTGGTATTAACTTAAAAAAAAAAAAAAAAAAGATTTAACTCACGTGACCCACCATGCATAAGAATTGATAAAGGAACTTTATTCACTACACAAAGTCTACAAAGACTAGAATAGTTCTGACTTGTGGTCCCAAGCAAATGTTGGTACATAAATAAAAGGATAAGAGTGAATGATTGAAGCATGTAGTTTGGTATACTCAGAGCAATATACTCTAGTCGTAGAAGGTAGATAAATATTGTACCTATGTTTTTTTATTTATTTTTTATTTATTTTTTTTTTTTCTGAAGGTACTTTGATTCATCTTCGTTTATCAGATTACCTGCGAAAACAATGATGCAGGCTAAAGTGGACCCTACTTTTGCCATGTAACAATCAGTGGATGGAAAGAGATGAGTCTTCACATATCCTTCGTTTATCAGATTACCTGCGAAAACAATGATGCAGGCTAGAGTGGACCCTACTTTTGCCATGTAACAATCAGTGGATTGAAAGAGATGAGTCTTCACATGT
Source organism: Cornus florida (assembly GCF_030987335.1). NCBI lineage: Eukaryota > Viridiplantae > Streptophyta > Magnoliopsida > Cornales > Cornaceae > Cornus > Cornus florida. Next base: position 95,993,687 of record NW_026775572.1, read on the forward strand.
CCTTGTCCATGAGTGTACATCTTCGTATATCTTTCTCAACGAGTGTTCCTTTTTATTTTGATTTGTCCTAAAAAAAAAAAAAAACATAAACTTGTCAGTTTTAAATGATCATTTAAAAAATTACATTTTATGATTTTTTAAAAAAAAAACTTTTTTTAATTACATAATTTAAAAAGTTGGAGACCCATAATCTAAGTCACACAATTCGTTTAAAGAAGACCCACTCTCAAGCTCCACAAGCGAATTTGCGATTTGAGAAAATTCGCACAAAATCCACGAATTCAATTTTTACAATTCGCGAATTTGTTATCCTAATTCGCGATTTCCATACGAATTCATTTTATACAATTAAATTTGTTGGAGTCTATATAAAATACCTATATTACCATATATGCATTTATTTATTTTTGATAGTTACCATATATACATTTATTACTATTTCACGTGTGCCCCAACTGTATGACATTGCTATACTATCATATATATATATATACACACATACATACATACATACTACGAAAAGGTATGTGCGATGCACGTGATGAATGTTTTGTAACTTATCGAATTTTTCTTTTTATATATATTTTAATTATTTTATAAAAGTTATTTTATTTTATTTAAATATATCCTTGTCTAATTAAATTTTCTTTTATTAAAACAGTCATAATAAATAGATAAATACAGAGGCTATAAATAATTTGACATAGAGTTTTAAAATAAGTAATTTCTGGTAGAGTTTTATAGAAATTATTTTATTTTCTTTAAATATATCCTTATCAAATTAGATTTCCTTTTATTAAAAACTCATAATAAATAGATAAATACAGGTTATATGTGATAGAGTTTTAATGAAAACAAATTAGTTAATTTGTGGTAGATTTTAGGTAATTTGTATTAGTGTTTTATAGAAACTCTTTTAATATATCTTTGTCTAATGTGATAGAGTTTATGGTAGGCTACCCTTTTGTCCTCGAAATCAGACACATCCCATGGAGAAACAAACCAGAACCAAGCACAAGGTCAAATCTGGAAACACCTCAACAAGTCTCAAAGGACAACTCCAAAAACCGTAAGATCAACGAAAGAACATAAAACTACCGAATTGTGAAACACATTACCAACTGAATCAATGTACGAATCCAAAGACAATCACCAAAAGAACTCCAAAACAACAACACGTTAAATCAAGGTACCTAGTTAAAGGCAACATGGGAGAATGAATAGTGACTAGAACCCGCCCACAACATACTCAAATGTATGGTAGCATTGACAGTGTCAAGAGCCCGCCCACATATACTCGTCAGTAAGATAGTAGTGTCGGCAACTAGCACCCGCCCACGGCACACAATTTCGTACGGTAGCACAACAATATATAGCCCTAATTCATACATGTCCCCACTAAATCCACCCATGAAATCTCTCGATACAAATGACATCAATGCCATAAAACAATCATTGCCAAAAGTACTACAGTAACCCGGTATTCTGTAAGAGTCGGGGTATGGTCCAAAGACATCTGGCCAGACCATCTCGGCCCATCCCAAAACTCTGACAATAATGCCATCGACACCGTCACGCTTAAGCCATAAATCCTTAATTCAAAGAAAACCGATAACTCAAAAATCATAGGACCTCTAAATCAAGTCACTTTAATCAAATCAAGGACTCCTTAAAACATCTCTATCAAATAACTCCAATCACAAATCCAAAGCTTGAAAAGTCTATGCCTTCAAACCAAAATGGATCGAAATTCCCAAAATAATAAAAGCAACAATATTTCCCAAGTCACAACTGTTGATGCAAAAATCTATACGCTCCGGAACCCATGGCGATTCCTACAAGTCAAGTTTGGATCGATTCCTGCAAGACAAAGAGAAATGATGACCGGCTTGGTGCCAGTCGGGTGCACTCCGACGATCAAGTTAATACTTGACAATTTCCTTCCCGATAAAGGATTCAATATGGGATTTATGGCATACCTTTTTAGGTTGACCGATGACTTCTTTTATAGAAGGATTTATTTTCCTTGTCCATTCCGAATTGTCAGAGTCATTGGATAAGGCAGTAGTTGTTATTTCTATCTCCTTAAGTTTATCCATTCCCTTTGAGTCTCCATGTCACGTGAAATTCTTATCTAGTCGAATATTCCGTATCAGTAGCCCCCCATTCCCATAATCTTGCTTGTCAAGCGTCGGGAATGCCAAGTTCTTCCAAGCTAAGTATGCTAGATTATTACTTTCTTGCCCCTTTAAATAAGGGAGTGGATTTGCTTGAGCTTTTTGAGCTTACCCTTTAATAAGGGAGTAGTTAACCCCTGTCTCTTTACCGAGGGAAGAAGATGAAATTGACCCTTCGTTCCTTTACGAGAGTGACCTTTTTAATGGGGGAAAGAGGTGCAGTTTTAATGAGGGTGACCTTTTTAATACGAGAGTAGTCATCTCATCTCTATAGTAAATGAAGGAAGCTTTAATTATCTCACCCTTCTGTGTAGAGGGAGTAGTCGGATTCGTGTCCCTTTAATGAGGGAAGAATGTGTTGATGGCCTTTGGTCCCTTTAATGAGAAAACCTTTAATAAGGTGTGGTCGGGTTCTCGTCCCTTTAATAAGGGAAGTACATTAATACGAGTTTCGCTCAACTCGTCTCGTCTCTCTAGTAAATGAATGAAACTTTAATTGTCTCACCCTTCTGTGTAGAGGGAGTAGTCGGATTCTTGTCCCTTTAATGAGGGAAGAATGTGTTGATGGCCCTTGGTCCCTTTAATGATAAAACCTTTAATAAGGTGTAGTCGGCTTCTCGTCCCTTTAATAAAGGAAGTAAATTAATATGAATTTCGATCAGCTTGTCTCTTTAATAAGGAGGGAAGTAGATTAATACGAGTTTCGCTCATCTCGTCTCTTTAATAAGGTAAGTAGAGTACTATGAGTTTCACCCAGCTCACCCTTTAAAAAGGGAAGTAAATTACTATGAACTTCACCCAGCTCACCCTTTAACAAGAAGTAGGAGAGTTATTAGGGAAAAGTAGTCATCATTATCTCTACTACTTATACTCTATCTGACCCCTTGGGTTAATGGGACTCTTGAACCTCTTAACTAGTCAAATACGCCACATCAGTTGCCCCTATTTCCGTGCTTGCTCATCAAGGTTAGGAAATATGAGTTACTACTTTGCACCCCTGTACTTCTTTTTCAGCTTATAAGTGGCAAACAAATGTATAATAGAAATATTGATAAGTATACTCAAGCCATAAATAATTGTCCAGGGGTTGAAGTTTAATTAACAAAGTGCCAAACTGAATTGTACTAGTAGTCACCTGCCCAAAAATAAAAACCTTTTGCAAATCTTACATGTGGACTTGCCTGGATGAATGGGCAAGCTTTCTTGTTTGAAAACTTCTATACATACGCATCAACCCTCAAGATGCAACAAATGATATTCAACTAGATGCAAGCATAGCACCAACTATTGATTAACCCCTCCTTGAATCGGAGATCTGGGTAGTAGTGTCCTCTTGTATGAATATCTTTGTATATATAAAAATATGTTGATAAACTTTTCTTATCATGCCCATGCCCATGGCCATTTGCCAAATTGGCTTTTTATGTCAAAATTCTAAACCAAAAGTCTGTTGTACAAGGTAAAGAAAGAAATAAAGCCAAACAAGAAAGTTTAAATTCCAATGAAACTTCTCCTTTAAATCTAGACTGTCACTATTTAGGACCATTTGTTTTCTCTTTTTTCTTGTAAAAAGAAGAAGTAAAATAAAATAAAATCGCTTTGCTCTTGAAAAATGCTCGAGACAATATTCCCTAGCTTTTCCTCCAAATTTCGTCCAGCCCAAAACTGAACTCTGTAAATATATATTCTCAGCAAACCCACAATGAGATTTTATTTGTAACAGAAGTGGAATATGGAGACAAAAATATCAGCCTTAGTTTCACATGTATATGCAATCTTTTTTTTTTTTATAAAAAATACTCTTTTTGATAGAGTTAACCAACAAAGAACTCTTATAGAAGTATATGCTTATAATGATTGGACTTTTACAAGTTTTAACATCTATATCCCGAATTATGATAATCAGTATTTGAAATATACTAGATCATGAAGATGGAAAACTTAATTCTTTAAGAAAGGAATTCAATTTTTGAATTTATGTAATACAAGAAGTGTTGATATATAGATTAACAAGGAAAATAGTGTCGGTCACAGTAGCATCGATCTCAATTGATAAAGAAGTGTTGATATATAGATCAACAAGGAAAAAAGTGTCGTTCACGATTATTCTATAAGTCCCACCAACCAATTGAGATTGTTTGGTTTGGAGAGTTTATAAATATTGGAGTAGTGTATATATAATTCCTATTCTTGAACAATGATTTTTTTTTAAAGTACCACAAGCAACGGTTTGCTTACTTGAAAGTAAGCATACCGGCCTTTATAAGGCATTGGGTGGAGTGGAGAAATTTTTACATATGGTAGTGATAGTTCATGACTACTTAACTGTATGTATAAAAACAAACCACTTTGGTATTTTCAGAATGCAATATATATTATCATTGCAAATATATGTACTGGGTGTACACACAATATATATTAGCGTTGCAAATAGATGCACAATACTACATGCAACATATATTATCATTACAAATAGATACACAATACCGTTTGGATGTTAAAGTACTGCAAATATGAGCACAATGTTATGCAATTGATACCTTTGATCAGAGACTTCGCTGACTATCATGATGGTAGATGAGGATCAAGGGTTGTATTATAGTGACGAATTGTGTTCGTTGTACTGCAAGATGAATATATGGACCCTCAAGTTAAGTGGAACTCTATTGACCCACCAAAATCATCTATGGAGCTAGCGATTGTTCTCTAAAATAAGAAAATGTAATCCTGCTCTTTATTTTATGACTACTCAGCCAAACAAAGTATGAGTTAGAGAATTCAAAATAAAGTCGCAATAGCAGAGTCATCATAATGTGGTTTGTACCCACTCATATGAAACCAAACAAAGAATTTCTATTTAAGAAAATTTAGATATCAAATGTGATAAGCGCCGAATATTATATATTCAAGCGCCCTAAATTGCATTAGTAAAGTCCGTTGTATGTTAATTTATGTAGATTATCTTCATTTCTATGTTTTTATGCATTTTCAGGTTCATTGGCCAAAATGGAACAAGAATAAGGCCTTGTGGAATCTTGAGCAACAAAAGGTGCCAATGCTGAATTCTGGCAGTAGAACCTGGACTTTGCTTGCCATTTTGACCTTCCAAACTCAAGAACTGGACTTCCCTCATAACATGAAAGATTTAGAGCTCTGAATCAGATTTCCAAATCTTCAAACGGTTTGTCATTCGGAGCTCGGAGCAGAGAGTTATGGCCTTGTTACCAGAGGCGCGCAGAACTGCCTGGCAGCAATGAAATTCTGCCTTGATCTTCATTTTCGACCAACCATCCTTGAGATTTGGATCTCCACCAAAACATGAAATATTTAGATCTCTGAATTAGCTTTCTAAATCTTCAAACGGTTCATCATTCGGAGTTCGGGCCGCAAAGTTATGGCTGTTTAACCAAAGTAGGTCTGGGCGGAGCAAGTGAAACATGGAGCTTTTTACACTAAATTCGAGTGCTCGAGGCCTTGCTTAGAGTGCTCGAATTTTGGGCAGAATGCCCTTCGGAAATGGCTCATTTCAGCCCACTTGCACCTTGGTTTCTTCATTTTGTTTTCCTCTTTAATGAAGTGGTTGGAGATGTTGGTTGGTGGCATTTTGGGTGGTAGATAAGGCAAGGGAGGCCACACATTTAGAGAAGCTTTTTCTTTAGCAAGAGAAAGGGGAGAGAAGAGAGCAAGGAGAAGGGTGTTCTTGAGTGCTACAGTAGGAGCTCGAAAATGGAGACGAGGATGATGCTTCTTCCTTCTTCTAGCTCACCAATGGGCAACTAAACCTCATCTAGGGAGGTGATGAAACCCCTCCCTTGTAAGCATGTGTTAGTATAGTTTATTTTTGGGGATTACAATGTATTTTTGATAGTCTTTCCATGGTCAAGAGCCTCATTTTTGTTGTAATGAATGTTGAATGTTTTAAATGATTATTGTGAGTTATTCATCTTGTCTTGGATGGTTGCTTTTCTTAATCATATTGCTTGCACTTCCATGGTGACAATGGAAGTTAGATCATGGAATGGTTTTAATGGCATGGAGTTGGAGAACCTAGATAGTTCATGGCTTAGGGTTTCCCTTTGATGGGCTATACTTTATTTTTAGCTTTATGTGCATTCACCATTTAAATTAGGGCTTGATAATCCTTGGCTTAGTAAGCATGTTCTAAGCTACATTTTAGTTTAGGTAGTTGATCATGTGAACCTTTGATGGTTTATTCTTGCCTTTCTAATTAAATGAACTTCTTAAGGATATTATAGCAACCTAGTATTGTTATGTATCATGACTATCATATATGTTGTTTTCCCCTTAAATTAATCTTAACCTAGCATGTGTATAGGGATGGAGGTGGATTCATTTCCCTAGCCTTCTTTACTTGTATTTCACTCCCTTGAATTCTTGCAATTTATTGTTTTATGCACTTTTAATTTCCTAGCTTAAGTGACATCCAACAAAACCTCTATACACCCTTCATCATTCTAAGAATGATTTTAGACATTTAGGTTGTATTAGACTAGCGCAGTCCCTGTGGTTCGACTTACCCGACCAATAGCCCTATTTTACAATGATTCGTGCTATTGCGAAGGTTGATGTTAATTGACCAACCGATTAATTTTTGGCGCCGTTGTCAGGGACTGCAAACGGTTTAGCAACCGAAGTTTCTAGGGTTAAATTTAGTTTGATTGTGAATATTGTGTCTTGTGAATATTCCTTGTGTGTTTTGACCACCTTTGTGTTTTAAGTGTTGTAAGATTCTAGGGACTCGAAGCTCGCCGTGGGAATGCTAGCAAATTGTAAGTCTAGAGGACCCCAGGTAAGTCTCGTGACTTCTAGTTTCGAGTTGTGAATATTGTGCATGTGTTAAATTTAGTTTTAGTTTAGTTGTGAAGCCCTTGTTGAGGCTCTTATCCTGTTTAAATTTTGTGTTCAAGCATCGGTCCTTGTCGTGGCCATTTACATTTTCCGTCTTGATAATTGAGGAGAAAGGGAACATCGTATGTGGAGTTGTGGTTGATGAATTGCTTTGTTGAGTATATGCTTTGTTGTTGATGTTCGGTCGTAGGTCACTTTCCTTACCCACAATCGATTCGCCCATTGATATCAATTCTCTTGAAAGAACTCTTAGACGGAACCTTAGGGAACCCACTCTTACAAGGGACCTTGAAACTGAATTCAATACAATGGGGGATAACGTAGGAAATCCGGGGAATGAAAGGGCTGAAATTCCTAATATCGAGCCAATGACTCTTAGAGATCATTTCATCCCTACCACCTATGCTTCTCCATCTTGCATAGTGATGCCAAACATCGATGCAGCTCAATATGAGATCAAGTCTAGTACCATTCAAATGCTTCCATCATTTCATGGCTTTGATAATGAAGATCCATATAAGCATCTTGATGAGTTCCTTGAAATCTGTTCGACCATCCGGTTGAGAGGTTTTCTGGACAATGCACTTCATCTCCATCTTTTCCCATTCTCCCTAAAGGATAGGGCAAAATATTGGTTGAACTCCCTCGCTCCCAACTCTATTACTTCTTGGGCTCAATTGCAACAAGAATTTCTTAAGAAGTATTATCCGATGAGTAAAACCAACCAAATGAGGCGTTCCATTCTAAGCTTTTCTCAAGTTGATGGAGAACAACTCCACGAGACTTGGGAAAGGTTACAAGATCTTCTTCGGAAGTGTCCTCATCATTTGATCCCAAAATGGCAATTAGTGCAAACTTTCTATGCTGGCTTGACCGAAACCCATAGATTCATGGTTGATTCTTCTTGTGGTGGGATGTTCATGTCCAAGAATGCGGATGAGGCTTGGACCTTACTTGAGAATTTGAGTGAAAATTCACTTCAACACAATTCTCGTAGGGCTCCGACCGCAACCACTCCAAACAACACCAACCCTTGTCAACCAAAGTCAATAAGGGAGGAATCATCTCAAGTGGATGCCATCGCTCATAAATTCTATCAATTGATGGCACCACATCTTCCTCCTTCATTGACTCAAAATTCGGCAAGTTCAGTTTGTGCTTCATGTACTAGTCCATTCCATCTCTCGGAAGATTGCCCCACACCGGAGCAATTTCCTAGTCCCAACCAAGAGCAAGCTAATGCCATGTTCTCGCGGCCCGGGAACAATCCATATTCCAACACCTACAATCCGGGTTGGCGAGATCATCCGAATTTCTCGTGGCGGCAACAAGCCCCACAGAATTCCCAATTCCAAAACCAAGGGCGGCAAAATCAGCCCTCTTCTCAATATCAAGGTAGACCTTTCTATGCCTCTTCAAGCTACCATCCTCCTTACAATCCAAATGTCTCCAATCAACCTCCTGTGTGTCCAACTGACGAGATAGTAGCTGCAAACAAGCAAATGATGGAATCATTAAGTAAGCAAATAATGGATGCCAACAAGCAACTCTTGACATCCTTGCAGCCTACTCTCCAAATGGTTCACTCTCATACTCAATCCATAGCTAATCTCGAAAATCAAGTGGGCCAAATAGCTAACTCGGTGAATCAATTGCTTCAAAAGGACAAGGGCAAGCTTCCCTCTCAACCTTTTGAAAATCCTAGAGGAATGCATGTGATTGACGAAACCCCTCCTCCGAGTGGGCCGACTCATGAACAAGTTCAAGCTATCACCACCCTTCGGAGTGGTAGAGTGGTGGACAACAAGGTCGATGGAGACAAAAGTGAGGAAGTTTCGCCGTTGAAAAATCCAAATTCAAGCTCTTCTAATCCAAATTCTTGTCCCAATACCATTCACGGATATCCCACACATGTCTCCCCAAATGTGGAAACTACTTATGAGCCAAAAGCTCCGTTTCCTCAACGTCTTCAAGAGTCGACACATTTTGGGAACAAGAATTGTAAAATTCAAGACATGTGGGAAGTTTTCAAGCAAGTGAAGATTAACTTGCCCCTGTTGGATGCTATCAAGCAAATCCCTCCCTATGCAAAATTTCTCAAAGATTTGTGCACTCAAAAGCGCACTTCTAAAAATCATTTGCCAAAAAAAGTGAGGTTGACTGAAAATGTTAGTGCTATTATTCAGCACAGCACTCCCCCGAAGTATAAGGATCCGGGTGCCCCCACAATCTCGTGCGTCATTGGTGACAGCAAAATCGAGAGGGCCCTCCTTGACTTAGGAGCTAGTGTGAATTTAATTCCATACTCGGTTTACCTACAACTTGGTTTGGGCGATCTTAAGCCGACTTCCGTGGTTTTGCAACTTGCCGATAGATCGGTCAAGCATCCACGAGGTATTCTTGAGGACGTCATCATCAAAGTGGACAAATTCTACTTCCCGGTAGATTTTGTGGTTCTTGATACGGAACCAGTCCATGACCCAAAAAAGCACATTCCCGTGATCCTTGGTAGGCCATTTTTAGCTACGGCTAATGCATCAATTAATTGCCGAACCGGGGTGATGGACATTGCTTTTGGAAACATGCAAGTCAAACTCCATATCTTTCATGCAACTCAACATCCCTCCAATGAGGATGATTGTTTTCTTGTGGATGTCATTGATGAAGTGGTCGAAGAATCTCTCCCCTTCATCCTAAGCAAAGATCCCCTTGAAACTTGCATGTCTCATTTTGACTTCTCAAACTTTGATGTTGATCAAGCCATTCAAGAAGTCAATTCCTTGCTTGATATTAATGCTATCATGGATGTACCTCCTTGGAAAATTCCAAAAGAACCACTTCCCCAACTTTCCACCACTCCTCCGGTCCCATCATTGTTATCTCCGCCACAACTTGAGCTTAAGCCACTCCCGGCCCATCTCAAGTATGTGTTCCTTGGTCCAAAGCAAACCCTTCCGGTCATTATTGCCTCGGACCTTCAAAAAGACCAAGAGACCAACCTTTTAGCGGTGCTCCAAGAGCATAAAGAAGCTATTGGTTGGACAGTGGCAGATTTGAAAGGAATTGACCCCTCCATTTGTATGCACCGCATTCATATGGAGGATGACGCAAAGCCTACTAGAGAGGTCCAGCGCTGGTTAAATCCAAACATGAAGGAAGTGGTCATGAAAGAGGTGATCAAATTGCTAGATGCGGGAATCATCTATCCTATCTCTGATAGCAAGTGGGTGAGCCCCACACAAGTTGTCCCCAAGAAATCCGGGCTCACCGTTGTTGAAAATTCAGCGGGCGAGCTCGTGCCACAACTAACCACCACCGGGTGGCGTGTGTGCATTGACTATCGTAAACTCAACTCATCAACTAGGAAGGATCATTTCCCACTCCCATTTATTGATCAAATCCTAGAAAGGTTAGCCGGCCAAAGCTTCTATTGTTTTCTTGATGGTTATTCCGGCTATAACCAAGTGGCCATCGCCCCCCAAGATCAAGAGAAAACAACATTCACATGTCCCTTTGGTACTTTTGCCTATCGACGCATGCCTTTTGGTCTATGCAATGCACCGGCAACGTTCCAAAGGTGCATGATGTCCATATTCTCCGATATGGTTGAAAGGTTCTTGGAAGTTTTCATGGATGACTTTTCCGTATTTGGCTCCTCCTTTGACTCGTGTCTCAAAAATTTATCTCTTGTGCTCCAAAGATGCAAAGAGACGAATCTCATTCTAAGTTGGGAGAAAAGCCACTTTATGGTCCAAGAAGGCATTGTTTTAGGACATGTCATTTCTAAGCGGGGAATCGAGGTAGACAAGGCAAAAGTTGAGTTAATCTCTAATCTTCCTCCTCCGAATTCCGTCCGTCAAATCCGTTCTTTTCTTGGCCATGCCGGATTCTATCGTCGCTTCATCAAAGATTTTAGCAAAATCTCACGGCCCTTGTGTAATCTCTTAGCCAAGGATGTTCCGTTCAATTTTGATGACGCTTGCATGGAAGCTTTCATCAAACTTCGCATTCTCCTCTCCTCTGCCCCGATCATGAAACCCCCTAATTGGTCTCTTCCCTTTGAGATCATGTGTGATGCATCCGACTATGCATTAGGGGCGGTTTTGGGCCAACGTGTGGATAAACTTCCGCATGTCATTTATTATGCTAGCAAAACTCTCTGCGATGCCCAATTGAACTGCACCACCACTGAAAAAGAATTGCTAGCTGTGGTGTACGCCTTGGATAAATTTCGCTCCTATCTTCTTGGCTCCAAGGTCATCGTCTTTTCAGATCATGCCGCTCTTAGGCATTTGTTAGCGAAAAAAGAGACAAAACCCCGCTTAATTCGATGGATCCTCTTACTTCAAGAGTTTGACATTGACATCCGGGACAAAAAAGGGACCGACAATGTTGTCGCCGATCATCTCTCTCGCTTGCTTATTGAGAAATCTTCAGAATTTGCAGCCATCCGTGATTCCTTTCCGGATGAGCAACTTCTTCAAGTTTCACATTCTACTCTTCCGTGGTTTGCGGATATTGTCAATTATCTTGCGGTTGGCAAAATTCCAGCTCATTGGTCCAAACAAGAGAGGGACCGGTTTTTCTCCCAAGTCAAGCATTTCTTTTGGGAAGATCCGGAATTATTCAAGTATTGCCCGGACCAAATCATCCGGCAATGTATTCCTGAAACCGAGGCCACAAGCATTTTAAATTTTTGCCATACTCTTGCTTGTGGAGGCCATTTCAGCGCCAAAAAGACCGCTAACAAAATCCTTCAAAGCGGATTCTTTTGGCCTACCTTGTTCCGGGATGCATACAATTTTTGCAAATCGTGTGAACGATGTCAAAAACTTGGATCCATGTCTAGAAGAGACATGATGCCCCTCACCAACATTTTAATTGTTGAAATTTTTGATGTGTGGGGGATTGACTTCATGGGACCATTTCCATCTTCTTATGGCTATGAGTACATCCTTGTAGCGGTGGATTATGTGTCTAAATGGGTTGAAGCCGCGGCTACCAAAACCGATGATCATAAAGTCGTGATCCATTTCATTCAATCTCACATCTTTAGTCGTTTTGGTACACCCCGAGCAATCATTAGTGATGGCGGATCTCATTTCCGAAATCGTTATCTCAAATCCGTCCTTGCTAAGTATTCAGTCATTCATAAGGTTGCTACACCTTACCACCCTCAAACGAGTGGTCAAGTAGAGATTTCTAACCGGGAGATTAAGCACATTTTAGAAAAAACGGTTAGACCGGACCGCAAAGATTGGTCATTACGGCTAAACGATGCACTTTGGGCTTACCGGACAGCTTATAAGACACCCATTGGCATGTCACCATATCGACTTGTCTTTGGCAAAGCATGTCATCTCCCGGTAGAATTAGAGCACCGTGCTTATTGGGCCGTAAAAAGGTTCAATTTTGATCTCAAACAAGCCGGCTCTAATCGTGCGTTGCAATTAAATGAACTTGAGGAATTGCGTAATGACGCGTATGAAAATGCAAAAATTTACAAGGCAAAGACTAAAGCTTTTCATGACAAACACATCGTCAAAAAGTCTTTTGCCCCGGGACAAAAGGTTTGGCTTTTCAATTCCCGCTTGAAACTCTTTCCCGGTAAACTCCGGTCAAGATGGGATGGTCCATACATTGTCACTACCGTCTTTCCTCATGGAGCAATCGAACTTCATGATCCTGCAAGTGGATCACTCTTCAAGGTAAATGGCCAAAGGCTTAAGCCTTGCATTGACAGCACAATTCTTACCCGAAAAGTTGAGGAAGTCCCCTTGACGGATCCCATTTATGAGGAGTAGTGCCTGCTCTAGCTTGGTCTAGCTATCGACATTAAATTTAGCAAAGCAAGGGAATAAATTCTTTTGATGTTCCAAGCTTCCTTCTCTTTGAAATTGCTCGTGCTTTACAAAATTTTTTTTTTTTCTTTCTGGGAAACGGTTTAGAAAAGCCCAAAATTTGATTTTTCTTAGACCTTCTCAACTCTCATTTTCATTCCCGGAATTCTCCATCGCTTTCTAGCAATTTCATTAGATTTTTCAAATGCGACTCATGTGCATATTTTCTCATTTTTACTAAAAAGTTTGAAATTTTTCTCAAAATTCTTCATGCATTTGAGATGTTTAAACAATTGACAAATTGCAAGGTTTCAAAACAAAACCTTCAAAATTTCCCATGCATTGGAATGGAATGAATTTGCAAGTTTTAAAAAAAATTTTCTCCAGAAATTTCATTCATGCATTTGGTGATGTTGCCAAGGTTTGAAAATTCTCTTACATCCACCCATGCTTTGGGTGATGTTGCAAAAAAAAAAAAAAAAAAAAAAAAAAAAATTTGCACAATGTGAAATTTTCTCTAAATTTCCATGCATTGCATTGAAGCTTCGAGCTTGGCAATTTTTCCATCCCACAAGTCCATCCCTGCAGTGCATTAGAATAGCATGCCAAGTTTCACTTTCTATCCATGCATGCAAGGTGCAACTATTCTATCCATGCATTGATTTGGAAGCATCTTTCAAGGTTGTATCAATTCTTCAGCTCTCAGTTGATCATATTCACATTCACAATGCATAAGAATGAAGCACATAATGTTACAATGCATGCAACAATTCATCTCTCCACCTCAATGCTCACTGCCGAGTGCTCCAAGGCTTTAACCAAGTTTCCATGAGCCTACTGCCTTCATTTAGAGCACTCTAGCTTCCAATTTGAGTGCTCCAAATTCTTCAACCCATACTGCCGAACCTACTGCTCTCATTTCGAGCACTCTCAAGTCTGGTTTGAGTGCTCGAATTCCATGCACCAACCAACCCTCACTCTCTGCCACAATGTCGAGCACTCGAAAAGGCCATTTCGAGTGCTCCAACTCCCATTCCCAAACCCACCTCCCTCACCACCCAGCTCACCACCCAGCTCACCACCCTGCCTGCATGCATGCACGCCCATGCATGCATGCCCAACCTCTCACCTCACCACCCAGCTCACCACCCAGCTCACCACCCTGCCTGCATGCATGCACGCCCATGCATGCATGCCAAACCTCTCACCTCACCAACCCTCTCAATCCACCCTTCCCCACTCTCGGCCATCACCCACAAACTACCCAACCCCAACTCTCGGTTTCTCTCTCTTCCATACACAACCCATCATCAACTTCCATGCAACACCATCAACCCTCCTGCATGCATGCATGCCAAACCCATGCATGCATCCCACCACCCTCCTACCAACCCTCACAACCAACCTCACCACCCCTCCACCTCCATCAACCCTCACCATGCCATGCACCTCAACCAACTCACACCCAACTTCTCTCGGCAACCCACTGTTCCACTTTCGAGCACTAGAAGACCAATCTTCGAGTGCTCGAACTCCTCATGCCAACACCCTAGCCCATCACCCATCTCTCTGCCCCAATTTCGAGCACTCGAAGTGGGACTTCGAGTGCTCGAACCAAGCTCTCACTTTCTCTCTTTTAAAACCCCTTCTCTCCCTCGAAACCCACCTCCCTCTCAACCCACAAAACCACCACCAACCCCTCTTCCACCTCACAACCACCTCCCTCTCTCTTGGCTCCTCACCTTCCCCAAACCCACCAACCAACCTCCCCACTCCATCTCCCTCTCAACCCACAAAACTGCCAAACATCCCACCCCATCACACCACCTTTCTCTCGGCACCCTCCACTCAACCCCTCCATGCACCACATGCATGCAACCACTTTCTCTCTCTACCCAAAACACACAATCCAACTCTCATCCACCACCAGCCCACCCACATTGCCACCACCCCTACATATCTGCAGTTCCCATTTCATATTCTGTCCCAAGGTATGTGAGCTTCCTATTGTTCTCCTTTCCTTGTCTTTATTTCACCATAAGGAGGATGGGATTGCATGTCGGTGATTTTGTTGATGCTTGTGTTGCTTGTTGTTGATGTTGCTCTATGCTAGAGCTTGTTTTCTTGCCAAATTTTTTGGGTTTCCTCCTCCTCCCCACTCATTTTCACCTTCTCCTTTTTGTGGTGCACGCCAGGTGTTTGCTGAAATTCCTCAACCAAGTCCACCTCTCTAAATGTCTCGTGCCGGTCCTTCTCGCCC
This sequence comes from Cornus florida, assembly GCF_030987335.1. Lineage (NCBI taxonomy): Eukaryota > Viridiplantae > Streptophyta > Magnoliopsida > Cornales > Cornaceae > Cornus > Cornus florida. Next base: position 96,008,833 of record NW_026775572.1, read on the forward strand.
TCCTCGACCCTCTTCAGGTGCCCGTGCTGTCACTCGTGAGCGACCACGTGATCCTTGGGATCGCAAACAACTCAACTACGAACTCTCATTTCCGCTCACGGATGCCTTTGACATTCTACCCACAACTTCGTGGGCTGTTGCCGAATTGACTAACCGGCGTCTGCAACACATTTGCGCACCCCTTGCCAGGGTTGCCTACCCCCGTGTAGTGCGCCTCTTCTACCAGAATCTCCAATGCCCTGAAGAGCCACCCATTTCTCTCACTACATCCATTGATGGCACCGCCTATGCTTTCACTATGACTGACATCATTCAGGTTTCTGGTTGCCCCATTGAGTGCCCCGATGACATTGTCAATCGTGAGAATCTCCCTTTATATGAGGAGCCGGATACATTAACTGTGGCGCAGATTGCCGCTGCCATTTGCACTATTGACGATCCTTCTCGGCCCCGGTCTTTTATCCGCAAAACCAATCTTCCGGAACGCCTATGGTTCATTGACACTGTCTTCAAGCACAATGTTTGCCCTTTGGTGCATAGCACCGAGCGTCGGGGCCTCTTTCTGCAAGCCTTATATGCCATGGACCAAGGCCAATGGTTCTCCATCCCAGAGCTCATTTGGTCCACCTTTATGAAGTTTTGGCATGATGCTCATAATGCACGGGCTCCGCGAGTTGAAAATCGGAAATTGCCTTTGCCGTTTTTCATCACTCGGCTCCTTCAGCACAAGGGTTTCGTTGTTCCTCCCATGAACCCAAAGGCGACAAAATTAAAATTTTTACCCAGCGCCGGTGGATCAATGTTCTGAGCCATTCTAGTGCCGCTCCGCCTCCTGCCCCCCTGTTCATCCACGCTCCACCTCCTCCTCCTTCCGAGGCAGTTTCCACCGCCGCAGCCACTGCGAGGGTAGAACCTTCGGTCGACTCTCACCAGGACCAGGTTTTCATCCGGGCTTCCATTGCCGGTATTCATGAGCGACTAGATCGTTTTGAGCATTCTTTGACTGCGTGCACTCAGGCTCTGTGTGAGTCTTCTTCACGTGCTAAAGAAGATCGTCGTCTTGCTGCTGAAGACCGCCGTGTCGCTGCTGAGGACCGTCGTTTGGCTTCCGCTGAACGGCGTAAGACTCACTCTCTCCTCCATTCCATCCTCGCCCGTTTACCTTCTGGCCAGTAGCTTGTTGCGAGTGTGGGCCTTCTCTTTTTGTTTCATCTGTAACTATTTCTCTTGTATATTTTGTTTTTCTTTTAAACTGTAAGACTTTGCTATGTATAAGTTGCTCTGGTCGACATGATCCCTGTACAGCTCTTTTTGTCATCATGTAAACTCTTTTTGCAATGCAACTTCTTTATGTTCTGTTAACTTTCGATACATTCGTTTTCTGTCTTTATGCTTGTGCTATTAATGCTGTTTGTGGTTGTTTCTTTTGGTTCTTCATGTTGCTTTCCAGGTTGCGCCGTCCAGTTCAAGTTTGGGGGTTTTTGTCTCAAAATGCCATTCCCTCCCCCTGGGTATTGTTGTTCCTTTTATGCTCTTTGTCATTTTTGTCTCTAACCTGCATCCATGTCCCACATTGAGGACACTGTGTCGTTTAAGTTTGGGGGTGCATCAAAGCATTCTTGGCATATTTTTGGTTCCATAATTTTTGCTAAGCAATGATAGTATAACTTGACACTTGTCGGAGATGAAACATATGTCTAGTACCTTGTGTATAGAAGCAATTGAAATTTGTGAAAATAAAGAAAAATTTAAGTTGAAATGATCATGTAGATTCAAATTAGTCTGTATAAATGTCTCAATTAAATTCTCGCTGGATTTGACACTCTTTTAAGCTTCACAATGCACAGATGCACATTGGAAACTTAACTGTGAGGCATGCAACTTGATTGACCTTTACCTTGCCCTAGTTAATCTGATTTGATGAACCTAATGGATGAATACTTTTGGCATGAATCTATTCAAAAAAAAAAAAAAAAAAAAAAAAAAAACTGAGAAAGAAAGAAAATAATGATCAGTTGACGTTCGTAGCCTTTCCAACTCGAGTTATTAAGCCCTAGGAGTGTCTCTACATTTAGCACCCTAAAACCATCTGGTTTGGGAGTTGTTGGCCTAACGCTTGCTACAGGGGTTGGTTAGAAAGCTTAAAGGACTTAAACATTGCACGGTCATTCAAAAAAAAATAAACTGGTAATAAGCATGGTTCGTTGGAGTTCGTAGCCTTTCCAACTTGAGCTATTAAGCCCTATGGAGTGTCTCTACACTTAACACCCTAAAGCCATCTGGTTTGGGAGTTGTTGGCCTAACGCTTGCTACATAGGTTGGTTAGAAAGCTTAAGGGACTTCAGCATTGCACAACCATTCTATGTTTCGCTTATGAGTTACAATAAATTGTCAACAAGCAATAAAAGTTGTCTTGTAAATAAAATCATGCCTTAGGGACCTCATTTAAAGGGGAATTCAATGATTTGAAAACTTGTGCTTTGGAATTGGAAAAGAAAGTAAAAGCCGCATGTTGAGAATCCAATTCACTTTCACTGAAGCTAGAGTTGATTTCCATTCAAGAGATGATAATTGAGTTATTTATATAGACTTTGATGTTGATGCATGTATGTGGAAATGTATTTAGCCAATTTTTGTATCAATGTTTCATATATGCAAGGTAGTTTTCCCAATGACCCCATCTCCAGTTTTTGTCTGTTTCAAGTTGTATTTGAGCTATGTATCTATCTCATTTTACCATGGATGATATTTTTGTAGTAGCATGCCTATGGTTGTCTTTTCATTGAAGTATTCATTGTAGTTTTGCTAAGGGACTAGCAAAATGTAAGTTTGGGGGTGTGATAAGCGCCGAATATTATATATTCAAGCGCCCTAAATTGCATTAGTAAAGTCCGTTGTATGTTAATTTATGTAGATTATCTTCATTTCTATGTTTTTATGCATTTTCAGGTTCATTGGCCAAAATGGAACAAGAATAAGGCCTTGTGGAATCTTGAGCAACAAAAGGTGCCAATGCTGAATTCTGGCAGCAGTAGAACCTGGACTTTGCTTGCCATTTTGACCTTCCAAACTCGAGAACTGGACTTCCCTCATAACATGAAAGATTTAGAGCTCTGAATCAGATTTCCAAATCTTCAAACGATTTGTCATTCGGAGCTCGGAGCAGAGAGTTATGGCCTTGTTACCAGAGGCGCGCAGAACTGCCTGGCAGCAATGAAATTCTGCCTTGATCTTCATTTTCGACCAACCATCCTTGAGATTTGGATCTCCACCAAAACATGAAATATTTAGAGCTCTGAATTAGCTTTCTAAATCTTCAAACGGTTCATCATTCGGAGTTTAGGGCGCAAAGTTATGGCTGTTTAACCAAAGTAGGTCTGGGCGGAGCAAGTGAAACATGGAGCTTTTTACACTAAATTCGAGTGCTCGAGGCCTTGCTTAGAGTGCTCGAATTTTGGGCAGAATGCCCTTCGGAAATGGCTCATTTCAGCCCACTTGCACCTTGGTTTCTTCATTTTGTTTTCCTCTTTAATGAAGTGGTTGGAGATGTTGGTTGGTGGCATTTTGGGTGGTAGATAAGGCAAGGGAGGCCACACATTTAGAGAAGCTTTTTCTTTAGCAAGAGAAAGGGGAGAGAAGAGAGCAAGGAGAAGGGTGTTCTTGAGTGCTACAGTAGGAGCTCGAAAATGGAGATGAGGATGATGCTTCTTCCTTCTTCTAGCTCACCAATGGGCAACTAAACCTCATCTAGGGAGGTGATGAAACCCCTCCCTTGTAAGCATGTGTTAGTATAGTTTATTTTTGGGGATTACAATGTATTTTTGATAGTCTTTCCATGGTCAAGAGCCTCATTTTTGTTGTAATGAATGTTGAATGTTTTAAATGATTATTGTGAGTTATTCATCTTATCTTGGATGGTTGCTTTTCTTAATCATATTGCTTGCACTTCCATGGTGATAATGGAAGTTAGATCATGGAATGGTTTTAATGGCATGGAGTTGGAGAACCTAGATAGTTCATGGCTTAGGGTTTCCCTTTGATGGGCTATACTTAATTCTTAGCTTTATGTGCATTCACCATTTAAATTAGGGCTTGATAATCCTTGGCTTAGTAAGCATGTTCTAAGCTACATTTTAGTTTAGGTAGTTGATCATGTGAACCTTTGATGGTTTATTCTTGCCTTTCTAATTAAATGAACTTCTTAAGGATATTATAGCAACCTAGTATTGTTATGTATCATGACTATCATATATGTTGTTTTCCCCTTAAATTAATCTTAACCTAGCATGTGTATAGGGATGGAGGTGGATTCATTTCCCTAGCCTTCTTTACTTGTACTTCACTCCCTTGAATTCTTGCAATTTATTGTTTTATGCACTTTTAATTTCCTAGCTTAAGTGACATCCAACAAAACCTCTATACACCCTTCATTATTCTAAGAATGATTCTAGACATTTAGGTTGTATTAGACTAGCGCAGTCCCTGTGGTTCGACTTACCCGACCAATAGCCCTATTTTACAATGATTCGTGCTATTGCGAAGGTTGATGTTAATTGACCAACCGATCAAAATGATTATGAACTTAAACATATGGTGAGGTGTAGTAGAGAAAATTTCTATGTAAAAGTGGAAGATTCAGTGTAGTTTAAATAAAAATTATGAAATGCATTCTCTATGATATTTGCTCAAATTCACTTATAAGAGGATGACATTAATCAAAACATAACAACAAATATGGCGATAAATTGATCACTTGGGGCACCTTTGCAATTATTGGAGCATCAGTTGTGAAAATTCTTTTGCATACAGACTTGAATGCAAGTTTGCAATTGAAAAGTGGTATTACTTAATAATGAAAATAAACTGCAACTAAAAAGTATTAGTTATGCATTTTGAATTTTGTACTCGTTTTGTAACCAATGATGCTAAACAACTTTGAGCTTCAAAAGATATTGCCCATGTAGCTTAAATAGCGGTTGTACGGTGACATGGGGTATACCGTGAGGAAAAATAAAAGTTTGTTTGATTCCAAATAATTTTGGAAAAAGTTAATTGATTTTAGTTGAGTTGAGAACTATATCATATGAAATGTTGAATTTTGGCTACGCAACTTGTTACTGTAATACTCACTTATATCAAATATAAGTATGCGTGTATTACAAATATAGTATTATGTTCTTTGAACAATATAGCCATATTATTTTAAAGTGATCAGAGCACATTTTCTTTTGTGTTGGACAAGTATACATGCCACGTACAGATGAGCATATCAGCCACAGACAGTGCAAAGGAAAACATATTGACATATTGTATAAGCAAAGTAATTTGAATAAAAATTTGCATAAGAAGAGAAACTTATCAAATTTCGAAGATTGGTGACACAAGTTGTGAAAGAGGGTTTCCTGCACTTTAGGTGATTCAAGCATCTTGACTGGCAAAGATTCATTGAGCGATAATTTGCAATACTTTTTTGACTTTTTCTGTCAGGCAGCACATAATCAAACACATTTTTTTGGCCTTGCTCTACTAACAATTACCCGATATTTTTTTTTTTACATTATAATGAACTGGGTCTCCATGATCCGCTATACACATGCAAGCTTCAAGCATTTCCTATCAGCCTATATTTTCTAACAGTTCAATCATGAATGAGCTTGTCTAAGAAAATCGATTTAATGAACTTCTCACTATGTTGGTCCTGCTCCTTCACACTATTATGCCATAGCCCTAGTTTTAGGTTTCTTCCAGACCATCACTTTTAACCCACCATTATCCAAAATCTGGTAATTTACATTTCGTGCAAATTTCTTTAGAAAAGATTTGACTTCAATATCCATATATACTCACAGTATTGATCTCAATTTGGCATACTAACATAATCTCCCTTCATACTCATGATGGATATGCATTATATATATTTATATATTTGCTTGGAACCTAAAGAACTTTGAACGGTCATATAAATCTATGTCTGGAAGCAATTTCTTCTTCCTTTTTTTTTTTTTTTTTTTTTTTTTGAAACACAGAAAAATTTGTTTCTCTTTAAATTATGTGAGGAAGTGTAGACATATATTTTGATATACAAGTAATGCCTGAAACTTACCCGGTTAACAGCGATGATAAAACAACTGCTAGCGGTCGGGTGGGGCTTTCCAACAATTTTACCGGATTGAGCAATTGTACCCTTGCTTTTGGCGTTCTCTTTCTTTTAGAGACGGCCAGATTGTAAAGGGACTAAATTGCTTTTAAATTTTGTCGTAACATCAAACTTGACATTAAGATTTTCAGAGATATAAGGGTAAAAGCCGATTTCCCTTGTACGAACCATGATTTCTTGGGATGGGTAAAAGACTATTTCCCTTGTATGAACCATGATTTCTTGGGATGTTTATGTTCCCACAGACGGTGCCAACTATTGATGCAAAAATCTATACGCTCCGGAACCCGTAGCGATTCCTGTAAGTCAAGTCCGGATCGATTCTTGCAAGACAAAGAGAAATGATGACCGGCTTGGTGCCGGTCGGGTGCACTCCGATGATCAAGTTAATACTTGATGATTCCCTCCTCGATAAAGGATTCAATATGGGATTTATGGCGTACCTTTTTAGGTTGACCGATGACTTCTTTTATAGAAGGATTTATTTTCCTTGTCCATTCCGGATTGTCAGAGTCATTGGATGGGATAGTAGTTGTTATTTCTATCTCCTTAAGTTTGTCCATTCCCTTTGAGTTTCCATGTCACGTGAAATTCTTATCTAGTCGAATATTCTATATCAACAACGATCAGTACCACAAGACAATACATCGAAATTTTTATACACAAAGTCTCCTTAACGCAACGAGTCTCCAAATCGAGTATCATACCTCGAACCCATCCTTTAAACAAAATCTCTCCACAAGAGAATCAAAGAGAGAAGTCACCATGAAATAGTCACCTATCATCAATGTGACAAATCCCAAATGAATCAGAAAACAAAAGTGTCAACAGGTCTCCCAAATTGCTTAAAAGCCAAACTCTCTAAAGAAGTCATCAACGATCACAAAACTGTGAAATCCCACACCATCCTGAAACAGATCTACCATAAGGCAGCCTACTAAAACCACAACGCTGGACCAAAATCCCTATCATGGACAACTAATCCTCAAAACACAAGTCTAGCACGTTGCTCACAGATCACAATCCCGACAACCAAGGTCACAAAACACCATGCATCAATGCATGAATGACAAAATGGTATGAACACCATGAATGAATAGTTATTTTTGAGTCATATGCCTGCTGGTAACAACCCATGCAATATAGTTATTTTTGAGTCACATGCCTGCTGGTAACAACCCATGCAATGATGTCATGAACCCATGTCATGATAAAACCCAACAATGAAATACCGAAACAAAATGCTAACATAAAAATGTCAAAATAGGACCATATCCCTTATCATAAAACAACCACAAATATAGTGACCATGTCCAATCCCGAAATAGATGTACACCATGTATGCAAATCCAATGCAACACAATGTACCCATGTCTGTACTCGACACCCACATAGCACATACCCAAATAACATAGCACAAACCCAAATAATACTCTACAAGTATGCCACATAGCCCAGATAAGGCAAAGAAATAGATCACATATCCCATAGGGATCCAAATAAATGAAAACATGCTATACATCACTAATGATACTAGTATAATAAGCAAACACGATATGTGAGAAATGCATCATTTCTATCATCACATGAACCAACACGTAGTCACATAGCCTAAACATGTATTTAAGGCATGCTCAAAAACAGTAATGCATATAAACATGTAAAGGTGACTACATATAACAATGCCACAAAATCATAAATAAAATGGGATGCCTCTCAAAAGGACCACCTCACAGAAAGCGTGTCCCAAAACATGGATGAGTCCAATTCCTCACTGTAAGAAAAAGAATCATCTCCCAAAATGACTACTAATTGATACGTCTTTGCAACGATCAATAATAAATCAACCTTTTGTAATAGCACAAATCATTGTAAAATAGGGCTATTGGTCGGGTAAGTCGAACCACTAGGACTGCTAGTTTATGGCAACCAAGGTCTTTAAATTCACTTTTAGTTTGATGAAAGGTGTATAGAGTTTTGGTTGGTTTGTCACTAGAATTATGAATTTAACAATTGCATAAAACAATAATTGTAAGGAATTGAAGAGATAAAAATAATGTAGAGGGGATTAGAGAAGTGAATCCACTACCTTCCACATAAACATACTAGATTGCAATCAACTTGGGAAACAATGTCAATGTATGGCAATGATATGTAGCAATACTAGATTGCTATATTATCTTCAAGAAGTTCATTGGATTAAGACTTAAGTATAACCCCTCAAAGTTCCACATGCTTGAACTACCTAAACTAAGGTGTAGCCATAACATGCTCACTAAGCTAGGGATTATCAAACCCTCAATCAAATGATAATATATAGCACATGAAGTAAAAAATCAAGAGTAATTCATTAAAGGAAGGCCCTAAGCTATGGAATATCAAGTTTCTCATACAACATGCCATTAAACCCATTTCACAATTTTCATTTCCATTCTCACTATGAAGATGCAAGTTATTTAATCATGAGAGGATAAAATCTAAGACAAGATAATGAACTCAACATGATCATTTATAGGCATTAAAATCCATTACAACTAGTGTAAGTGCTCTAAATCATGAAACTACCATATACATGAATCATTCTCCAAATTAAATGAAACTAAGGCATGCTTACAAAGAAGGGCTTCATCACCTCCCTAGAAAGGGAGTTAGTTACCCATATGAGCAATGGAGGGAGGAGAAGAGATCATCATCCCCACCATTTTCACACCTCAAGGCCACAAGATACACAACCCTCAAGCTCCCAATATTTCCCTCTCTAGAAACCTTACAAAATGAGATATATCCTCTTACATGCTTCAAGCCTCTAATATATCAACCTTAGCCTTCCATCCACTCCAAATTCATGGTCCTAAAGCCTCTAGACAATTTTAGAGCAATCCCCTAATTAAGGGGATAACATTGAAGAGGAGGGAGCCCATGCTCTCTTGTCTGCAGGTCGGTGGGGGCCCGCGGGTGCTTGTCAGCTCTACGCGCCTTTGGTAAAAAGATCATAACTCCCTGATCTGAAGTCCAAATGATGAACCATTTGATGATTTGGAAAGCTAACTCAAAGATCTAAGTACTTTATGTTTTAATGGGAGTCCAATTCTCAAGTGTGGTGGGTCAAAAAAGAAGAACAAAGTCAAACTTCACTGCTGCCACCCGCGGTTGTCCTCAACTTTGCACACCTTTGGTAAAAAGGCCATAACTCCCCGCTCCGAACTCCAAATGACGAACCGTTTGATTATTTGGAAAGATAACTCAAAGATCTAAGTATGTCATGTTTTAATGGAAGTACAATTCTCAAGTTTGGTGGCTAAAAATAAAGAACAAAGTCAAACTTCACTGCTGCCAGGCTGTAAATTTCAGCATTGCACACCTGGGGCAAAAAATGACATAACTCTTTGGATACAAATCGAATTGAGGCAAACTTTATGTCTATGGAAAGCTGACTCATAGCCCTTCATATTTTATGTTTTACTGAATATCAACCGGCGCCCGCGCTGTTACAACCTTGCACCAATTTGCTACTTGCAACCTGAAATGATTTGGCTTGGCCCGAAGACGCGGTAATTCTTCCTAGAAATTTTTGCATAGAGCGTCATGAGTCCCGTGGATCATTAATCTTGGCCAAAACGAAGTTCCCTGGCAACGGCGTGCTTTGATTCTTTAAGAACTCGTCAAAGCATCTCTTTTAACTCTATTTGGGAAACCAACCAGAAAATAAACAAAAGCATGCAAATGAAGCTAGAATATGCAATATGATAAAATAATGGACTTAACTAATGCAAATAAGGGCACTTGAATATGGAATATTTGGTGCTTATCACACCCCCAAACTTACATTTTGCTAGTCCCTTAACAAAACAAAACTGAACACACAATGAAATAACAAAATGACTATTCTTTCGTGAGAGTGACGGTTGCATTTAGCATATGCAACAAGCCTTTTAAACCCCTAGGCATCCCTAGAGAACGAGTGAAGTCTTGTGTGGGTTTAACAGGAATGTTACCCACAAACATCAAACATGGTGCAAGAAGATGCACAAAACTCATTTGCAACTTGGAACATAGAAAACATTGGAGATGGAATCATTATGAAGACTACCTTGTGTATATGAAGCATTGATAGAACAAAATGGCTAATCATCTTTCAATTATCACGTATTAACATCATAGTCTATATAAATACTTCAATTGTCATATCTATAATGGAAATCATCTCTAACTTCATTTAAAGTGAACCGGATTCCCAATATACAACTTTTACCCTCTTGTTCCAATTTTAAGAACACAAGTTTTCAATTCATTGAATTTCCTTTTATGAGGTCTCTAAGGCATGATTTTATTCAAAATACAACTTTTTTTTTTTTTTTTTTTTTAATGATACATATTATGGTCGTGCAATGCCGAAGTCAAATTTTTTAACTAACCCATGTAACAAGTGTTAGGTTAGCAACTCCCAAACCGGATGGCTTTAGGGTGCTAAGTGTAAAGACACTTTTAGGGCTTAATAACTCAAGTCAGCAAGGCTACGAACTCCAACAAACCATATTTATTTATTTTTATTTCGTGAATGACCGTGCAATGCCTAAGTCCCTTAAGCTTTCTAACTAACCCATGTAGCAAGTGTTAGGCCAGCAACTCCCAAACTAGATGGCTTTAGGGTGCTAAGTGCAAAGACACTCCTAAGGCTTAATAACTCGAGTTAGCAAGACTACGAACTTAAACTAGTCATTATCATTATTCAACTTCTTATTCTTCTTCTTTTTTTTTTTTTTTTTTTTAAGTTTCAACATGCCAAAGGTATCCATTCATTAGGGTCATCAATTCAAATCAACTGAGTCAAGGTTAAGGTCAATCAGGTTGTATGCCTCACAATTGAGTTTCCGGTATGCATATGTGAAGTGCGAAACATAGAAGAGAGTGATACTCGAAGATAATCTAATTGAAACATTTATACAACCATTTGGAAACCACATACTCATTTCAGTTTTTACTCATTTCATAACTATCATTTACCTCTATACACAAAGTATTCAACACATGCTTCAATCTCCAACAAATTCCAAAATTCCAAAATCATCACTTCCATTTTTTTTTTTTAAATTTTCAGTTTTATACCTCTCAAAATAGTAAATGCAAACACAAAATAATAAATGCAAACACTATACAATACACAATACCCCTAAACTTGAATGACACATTGTCCTCAATGTGTGAAGACAAAGATGTAGAAATAAAGAGCATATGGGTTAAAAGGAACAATAATACCAAGTGAGTGAGGCAACTCTGGCATTGGAGCCACATGCAATCCCATAAAGAGATGCCAAAATGATCTTCCCCCAAACTTGGACATGAAGACCTGTCAAAACACAACTAATATACACATGTAAAAGCATAGGTTTCTTAAGAAAAACTAAAACAGAATTAATAACACAAACATGAATTTTATTGAAAGATAAAAATCCACATAAAACACAAATCTGTACACAACGAAATCAGCCACAAGTTTAAAACGGATAACAAAATAATGCCAAAAGTGGAGCCATTTAGAGAGATGAAGTTGGGTCAGGAATTTTGTCGAGCAGGTGGTGTGCACTCTGCAAAAATTAGAGACAAAGACAATGAATAGTTCTTGAAAACCCAAAATTTATCCTGCAATCAAGATACACTAGCCCCAAATCAACCACAAATCTCCACTACATGCAATCCCATCTTCCATTTATACCAAAAACTTTGAGAGAGTGGAGGGGAAGAGAACTTACCCAAATAGAGATGCCTAACCATGCCTCATTGCTTGGTGCAAATTGGAGGGGAAGAGAATGAGAGATGAGGGATTGAGAGAATGATGAAGAGGGATAAGGGATGAGAGGGAGAGAAGGGCGCCACTGGAATGAGAGAGGGGGAAAGATAGAGTTTGAATTAGGCCTTGGAAATGGGCTTTTAATGGTTCTGTGAAGCACGGTAGGCTCTCGCACAGTGTCCTGGTGTGCAGCTGGAAGGCCCCATGGGCACTCGGCGGGCCCCCGCAAGGATTGGCGGGGCCCCGCGACCTTGTAAAACCTACTATCTGTTTTGGGGGGCGCTCGCGCTACTTCTGGGCAGAAAACTTCCTAGAAAGTGAATTTTTTTTTTAGAAGGTCTGGCCGGGAAAAATTCTCAAATTTGAAAAGTAAGCTTTTATGGACCCTAGACATCATGTAAAAACCCCCAGAATGAGAATTGGAGTGCAATTGCAAAATTGATATTTTAGAGGCCCGAATTTCCCGTGATGTTTGGATTTGTCGAGAAAATTGCTAGAATGACTTTGAAAAATTCCGAAAATGGTACTAAGACCTTAGAATGACTAAGAAAACCGAATATGACTTTTGGAACGTAATTCAAGACAATTCTAAAAAAGTTCACATTTTGGCTACACTTCGCTAATTTCCGGAAAATCTTGGCCAAGGTCACTTAAGGAGGGAAGTTTGGAAATTGGAAGAATTGCTTACCATGAGTGCTAAATTTAATGTCGATAGCTAAACGAAACTCAAAGTAGGGTTTACCCTACACCAAATCTCTCTAGAGAGTTATACTTCCCCAAATAAGAAAGTTCTTGTAGAAGCGGAGGAAAAAGAGCTTGAAGAGAAAAAATAAGAAGAGGAAAAAGAAAGACTTCAACCCACTCTTCATCCTCAATGAGGAACTTTGGATTATGGGGTTGTTTTGGATTATGGGAAGGTGGATCAAGCGAACGCACATCAAGCAAAGACATGTGACAGGTCATATTGAGCACGAGAATGCTCAAAAAATTATCCTTCAGACTTTCAACATCCTCTTCACGCTTATCCAGCGGTTCGGGCTCAACAGCTTGAGATAACTCAAGTGAGGGAATGGGAGGAGATGCAAGCTCCTAAGAAAGAGATACATTTCATGTTGCCCAAGGAAGATAGTGAATGGGTGGAGGAATATCAAGCAAAGAATTTACCTTCCAAATAGAATTGTCGACATCAAAATTCTCACAATTAAAATGAGCCAAGCAAGCTTTTAGAGGATCCTCCATTGAAGGAGGTGTATCAAGCAAATGATTCTTTAGGGGCTGTTTTGGATTAGGGGAGACAATCTCTTCATCATTATTTTTCTCATTTTGAAACACAAATTCTTCAATTTTTTGTGTGGCAACAATTTGATCTTCAACCACCATTTCTTCATTTTCACATGTGGTAACCATTTGATCATTCTTATAATGAAAGTTACTAGGAGTAATCTCATCATTCATAGAATTTTCTTTTGGATTGGCCACAAGTTCAATGGGAAATTCTTCTTCCTTTTTATGATTTAGAGCATTAACCATTTGTTGAATTTAGGCTATTTGGTCATCTAGCTCAACTCTAGATTGGGAATAAGAATAGGTGTTGGATTGCATGTTAACAGTGTCATCTAATATTTGCTTATTGGAATCCATCATTTGCGTGCTGATAGACTCCATCATTTGTTTATTAGTAGCAATAAACTCATCCACTTGAGACGGTGGAAAAAGAGAAGACGGCTGGAAATAATGATCATTGGGTTAAAAATTGGATAGAAAATGTTGCCCATGAGATTATGGGGCTGAATTTCCCATGTCATGCCACAAGAAGTTTTGATGATCTCCCCAACCCGAGTTATAACCATTGAAGTATGGATCATTACCCGGTTCAAAGAAATTTTCAGTTAGTTGCTCTAGATAAAAATTCGAGAATTGTCCCGATGGAGGACAATCTCTTATATGATGTGTATGACTAGAGCAAAATGCATAAAACTCATGTGGTGTGTAAAATTAAGTTAGAAGATAATTACCCTCCATCTAGGACTAATTCAGCCACTTGTTTAGATACATTAAGATAAATTCACACAAAACAAAATATTTACAACACAAAAATGGATGTAAAACTAGAACATCAAACACTTACCCGGAGTCCTTAAGATTTCAAATTTTCAGCTTCTCCTTAGCAAGTTTTGAGTTCCTAGGATCACACAGAAACACACAAAACACAAAAACAAAATATATACACAAAACAAAATATTCACAATCAAACAAAAGGTAATCTTTAAAACCTCGGTCACAAAACCGTTTGCAATCCCCGGCAATGGCACCAAAAATTGATTCGTCTTTGCAACGATCAATAATAAATCAACCCTTTGCAATAGCACAAATCATTGTAAAATAGGGCTATTGGTCGGGTAAGTCGAACCACTGGGACTACTAGTTTATGACAACCAAGGTCTTTAAATTCACTTTTAGTTTGATCAAAGGTGTATAGAGTTTTAGTTGGTTTGTCACTAGAATTAGGAATTTAACAATTGCATAAAACAATAATTGTAAGGAATTGAAGTTCCACATAAACATGCTACATTGCAATCAACTTGGGAAACAATGTCAATGTATGGCAATGATATGTAGCAATACTAGATTGCTACATTATCTTCTAGAAGTTCATAGGATTAAGACTTAAGTATAACCCCTCAAAGTTCCACATGCTTGAACTACCTAAACTAGGGTGTAGCCATAACATGCTCACTAAGTTAGGGATTATCAAACCCTCAATCAAATGATAATATATAGCACATGAAGTCAAAAATCAAGAGTAATCCATCAAAGGAAGGCCCTAAGCTATGGAATATCAAGTTTCTCATACAACATGCCATTAAACCCATTTCACAATTTTCATTTCCATTCTCACTATGAAGATGCAAGTTATATAATCATGAGAGGATAAAATCTAAGACAAGATAATGAACTCAACATGATCATTTATATGCATTAAAATCCATTACAACTAGTGTAAGTGCTCTAAATCATGAAACTACCATATACATGAATCATTCTCCAAATTAAATGAAACTAAGGCATGCTTACAAAGAAGGGCTTCATCACCTCCCTAGAAAGGGAGTTAGTTACCCATAGGAGCAATGGAGGAAGGAGAAGAGATCATTAACCCCACCATTTTCACACCTCAAGGCCACAAGACACACAAACCTTAAGCTCCCAATATTTCCCTCTCTAGAAACCTTACAAAATGAGATATATCCTCTTACATGCTTCAAGCCTCTAATATATCAACCTTAGCCTTCCATCCACTCCAAATTCGTGGTCCTAAAGCCTCTAGACAATTTTAGAGCAATCCCCTAATTAAGGGGATAACATTAGGTGAAGAGGAGGGAGCCCATGCTCTCTTGTCTGCAAATCGGCGGGCGCCCGCATGTGCAAGGCGGGCACCCGCGGAAGCTCGAAGATTCTGCCCAACACGGCGGGCGCCAGCGTGTGCTTGTCAGCTCTGCGTGCCTTTGGTAAAAGACCATAACTCCCTGCTCCAAAGTCCAAATGACAAAATGTTTGATGATTTGGAAAGCTAACTCAAAGATCTAAGTACTTTATTTTTTAATGGGAGTCCAATTCTCAAGTGTAGTGGGTCAAAAATGAAGAACAAATTCGAACTTCACTGCTGCCACCAGCGGTTGTCCTCAGCTTTGTACACCTTTGGTAAAAAGGCCATAACTCCCTGCTCCAAACTCCAAATGATGAAATGTTTGATGATTTGGAAAGATAACTCAAAGATATAAGTATGTCAAGTTTTAATAGAAGTCCAATTCTCAAGTTTGGTGGGCCGAAAATGAAGAACAATGTCAAACTTCATTGCTGCCAGGCTGTAAATTTCAGCATTGAACACCTGGGGCAAAAAATGACATAACTCTTTGGATACAAATCCAATTGAGGCAAACTTTATGTCTATGGAAATATGACTCATAGCTCTTCATATTTTATGTTCTACTGAAGACCAAATTTGCACACACAAAGGGTCAAAATTAGAGGCCAAAGTATGATGGAATATCAATCGGCGCCCGCGCTGTTACAGCCTTGCACCAATTTGCTACTTGCAACCTGAAATGATTTGGCTCGGCCCGAAGACGCGGTAATTCTTCCTAGAAATTTTTGCATAGAGTGTCATAAGTCCCGTGGATCATTAATCTTGGCCAAAATGAAGGTCCCTGGCAACGGCGTGCTTTGATTCTTTAAGAACTTGTCAAAGCATCTCTTTTAACTCTCTTTGGGGAACCAACCTGAAAATAAATAAAAGCATGCAAATGAAGCTAGAATATGTAATATGATAAAATAATGGACTTAACTAATGCAAATAAGGATGCTTGAATATGCAATATTTGGCGCTTATCACAAAACAACAAAACAACAATGTAATGGATAGTTCCAACACTAGCCATCACAAGACATCCACGAGAAGGACATATCTCAAGATGCCAAAGAGTCCGATGGAAACTCTATAGGATTCAATCGGAACCCTAATACCCAACCCCAAGTCTCCAAGGATAAGGGATAGTGATTAATTGCACTAATGTAATTAATCACACAAAACCACACACATCCCAATCGTAGCTCACAAGAGTTGTCTAAAGCAAACACAAGAAGGATCCTAGGTCAACACACCTACCAAGTCCCTAAACCATCACTCCAAGAAGACATGACACGAGAACCTCACCATTGAGGCTCGCAAAAACAATCTCTCATTCCCCGAGGAAGAACCTAAGTCAATCTTGACTCACCATCTCATAATGCTAGAAACTAAACCCCGAATGATGTCACCGCATCAAGGTCACCACAAAGCCCTAAGAGAGGATACCAACGCCTCTAACACAATCATGACTATGTCATGAAGTAACTAAAGAAAATGAGATGAAATGGTGCCTCCATGACCCATGTCCCATCCCGCTAAACAAAGACTACAACCCTACGCTCACATGAGCCTCACTCACATTAACCACAAACCCTAAGTCTCAAACTCCCAAACCGTCAAAACAGACAAGAAAGCTCCTACCGTGGAGACCTTACCAAATAAATCCCTCTTATACAAAGAAGAAACCCTAAATGAAGAATACTATGGACTCCAAGAGACAATGCACTAGCATCAATCTCACCTAATCGAGCATGAACAATGCGCAAGGTAAAAACAGGATACAAAATAAACATAAGACCATCAAAATCATACGCATTACATAGAAAAATCTCAAGATAAAAAGATTCAAGAAACCACATCTCATGTTGTCACTACAATCATGCTAAGTACATAGAATACATTCATTTATACATATAGGCACGCTAAACATTCAACCATAATATGGCAACAACACCACATAGTAAGTAGATATAAATTAAAACAAACAATGCAAGTAGTGACTAGTATGCTCATAACCTAACACAAGGTCAACATAAACACTTAACATTTAATCATGCTCAACAGCTAGCATACATTATACGTCATGCTTAATACTTTTAAAATCAAATCATGCTAGACAAATAGTAAGCACACATAGCACATACAAGTATCAACTAGTATGCCCTACTACAAAATGCACCTAACAATGCATGAAAACCAAAGATTGAGAAGCATGCATGCCTCTCTCACACCCTACTAATTCGTCTAAGTCAAAGACACAATGAGTGACGAGGAAGGATGGTCAGTCATTTCCAAGCACTTATGACCACATGCAACTCACCAAATGAATGCACCAACAAACTCCACATGGCAAAACATAAAAACACTTAAATCATATCAAGTCATGCAGTAAATGTTTTAAATACTTAAGCACGTAAACAGACACATCATATAAGAGATGCTTCTAAACACATAATCATATAAGTATGTAAACATATGAACACATCAAAGCATGTCAACAATAAGTATTAAATGAACCATAAACCCGCCGTCCTAAGGTTTTAGAACCTCAAGCTTTGATACCACTTGTGACGGCCTGAATTTTGAAGAATCCGGTGTGTCAGCGAGTAATCCGAAAGGCTAATTCGAAAATGGATCCGAAATGCGGAAGCAATGAAAAGGAAAGTGGTCAGTAGGGATGGACACCATCCCTAAGACCCAAAGTGGACTTCTAAGAAGCCATGGAATTCAAGAGAGAAACAAAAACGGAAACAATGGTCAAAACGGGCAAATTCATTAATCAAGGGTAAAATGGTCATTACACAAATAAAAAAGGTAAATTTGACTCCAAGCAAGTCAAATGAGGTCCATGCAACCTTATCTAATCATTTCATAATATTACAAGAGGGTTTAAGAACTTTGGCTAAGAATCCCACAAAACACACATTCCTGGTTTAAGAAAAATCTGACACTGTCCCATAAAAACATGAATAAGTCTCACTGTGATTTGAATATAAGAATGACATTGATACCATTAGAAATCTGACTCAAAATCCTAAAAGATAGGCTCAAGAATGACCCCATTTGGTTTAGAAATGAAAAAGGATATGACTGCTTGAAGTCTGAGAAATAAAGTTGTCCCAAAACTGAGGAGAAGTGAGCCTAAGGTATTGCGGTCGTCCAAAATGAACCTAGTCTCACCAAAAATCTGAAAAGAGAAGAAAATTCATTTCAGCCATCCGAAATGAAGAACCGGTCGTCCAGTTGTGACCCAAACAGAGCTTTCGCTACTGGAAAATGACTTTTAACAGTTTAATTGATTCTAAAGAGAAACCGGTCATCCGAAATGATTTGAGAAAGAGTAAAAAAATCTGTTATACACCATAAATGTTAAGGCTTCACACAAGCCTCAATCCCCATCATGAATTGGTCCAAAAACAAAGATTTAAAGCTGTGTAGACATGCTAACAAACATAATTGTTAATAAATAATGAAATACATCGGCTTATGGCCTCATTACGTGTCAATAATTCAAAAACATATTCCATAAGGTAATAGTTACAAAAAAATACGTCAAAACAAACATGCTTATCAAACCAAAAGATATGTAAAACATACATTGAACGCTAAAATGGCTCATTGGCCTCAATTGCAATCTTTGAAGGTAAAGTACATGTTTTTCCCCAAAATAGACATGAATTTACATTTCAAAAAGTAAAAAGTGCACTACATCAACTACGACAGGTTTGATATCATAAAATATACAAGATAGCATGGTTACATTCGACATGAATCCAAAAGGTAAGAAGTCTTCAACTCAAATCATCCGATGCTACTCCATTCCTGAAAAATGTTTGGAATAAAGGGGGTAAGCCGGCCGCTCAGTAGGAAACGTATTATATAAGTAAATGCGCCATTTAGAATCCCATAGACATGCAAAAATGCTAAGCATCCCAAGGATGAAAACATATACACTAATGCCCAAGCTTTGTGAAATAAAAAGGGAATCATAAATCCTAACTCTAATTTCTATAGCATGATAGTCCGATTCAACTTAAATAAGCACAGAAACAAAACACACATTTAAATACCAACTCATTCAAAGATCAACACAATGAACCAAAAACCACATAAGGCACATTATCACATAATGGCTAGCATAGAACTATGTCCGAAACAAAAATTACATAATCCTATGAATTATGAACTCGACACAATCCATGAACTCCAGCATGATGTTACTCACACATGAAACTCCACGAATGCGAAATGATGTTGTGCTGGATTAAATCTGCACCTAAAAATGAATGCGCAGGAGTTACAGGAATCATATTCCATACCTACAACAAATGAGTGCCCCTCCGCACCCTATGGATAACATCTATCCTTTAGTCATGCAATATAAATATATAATGAATGTCGTGCCACTCACCCAATGCACTCATGAACCTAATGGTGACCACAATGAACCCATGGCCAAAGTGGCACACACACCAGGACCCAAGCATGATGAAAATAACCCAATGTATCTCAATGCAATAAAAATATCTAAACTACTGAAGTCGACATTAATTCAAATACTCTAAAGTCACATAAACACATATGTACACAATTATCTACAATGATACTAAATTCATGTAAACATGATTAGGCAATTATATATATTAACCAAATATCGCAATTTATCCCCACCCCATGTGGT
The DNA here is from genome assembly GCF_030987335.1 of Cornus florida. Taxonomy (NCBI): domain Eukaryota; kingdom Viridiplantae; phylum Streptophyta; class Magnoliopsida; order Cornales; family Cornaceae; genus Cornus; species Cornus florida. The sequence goes on from NW_026775572.1 coordinate 96,028,865, forward strand.
TCATTCTACCTAACGTCTATGTCCGAAATGAATTTATAGGATCATTCCTAAACTACATTAGAACAGTATAGCATAAACCATAATAATTATGTAATTAAACAACATAGGAGCATACAATATAACGCAATAAGATATAGATTCTCAAAGTTATCAACTTGAAATCTAAAATACGAAAACAACTAAATGATACAATTTAATTGTGAAATTAAAAGAATTCTTAAAAAAACGGTTAAGCCAGATCGTAAAGATTGGTCATCACGACTAAATGATACTTTGTGGCCTTACCGAACAGCTTTTCAAACTCTGATTGGTATGTCACCTTACCGTCTCGTCTATGGTAAAGGGTGCTATCTTCATGTAGAGTTAGAACACAGAGTTTTTTGGGCCATAAAAAAGCTTAATTTTGATATAAACTCTGCTGGTTCTAATAGGAAGCTTTAACTAACTGAGCTTGAAGAATTACGTAATGATGCTTATGAGAGTGCTAAGGTTTACAAATCAAAGACTAAGGCATTTCATGATAAGCATATCTTGCGTAAGACTTTTGAGCCTGAGAAAAAGGTTTGGTTGTTTAATACACGACTAAAACTTTTTCCTGGAAAGCTGAAGTCACATTGAGAAAGTCCATACATGGTTATTTCTGTTATACCGTATGGTGCAATAGAGATACAGGATTGCAAGACTGAATAATTGTCCAAAGTCAATGGACAAAGACTTAAACCCTACATAGAGGGTAATGTGCAGAGAGGCATAGTGGAGGCAGTAGAACTTCATGATCATATTTACTTGGATAGAGAGGTCATTTTTCGTCGAGCTATCGACGTTAAACTTAGCATGATGTCGAGGTATCGACATTAAACTTAGCATTTGTATGTTGTACCGTAGTTTAATTTTATTTTTATTTTTGCTTTCATTTGTAGGTTTTAGTTATTTTTATTAGTATTTAATTTTTAGTTTAGTTTAGGGTTAGGTTTATTAAGAAAAAGAAAATAAAAATTGAAGCAAAGAAAAATACAAAAATTTGTCTCAAAGCTCAAGCTTTCACTTTGAAGCTCGAGCATAAGCTACCAAAAGCTCGAGCTTGCATGCTAAGGTCGAGCCCTCCATCATCGCTAACTTTAGCGTTTTTGGGGGCAGGCTCGAGCTCTCCATCATCGCTAACTTTAGGGTTTTTGGCGGCAAACTCAAGCTCTCATTCCGAAGCTCAAGCCTTGGGTTCTGAACGTCTTTAAAAACCTGAGTTCTCCTTCTTTTATTATATCATACTTCTCTCTTGTGAAGTTTATCTGTAAGTTTTCTCTCTATACTAATTCCCCATGAAATTTGACATTCTCTTTTCAGATTTGCAGGCACTATTCAGGTAAAAATCTTCTTAATTATCTTATTTCCATTGCTTCATCCTTAGTTGATTAAATTTCTAGATCTGGAATAGGAAAGCATGAGTTTCTTATTGGATGAATGATTATTTAGATCTTTATACATCATCTGCATATATTGGTTGTCTAAAATGACTATTTAGTTGATCTATGTATTGATTTTTAGGATCTGTGTTGGTGTAGTTTCAGGTAAAGCTCGAGATCTACAACTTTAAGCTTAAGCATTGGTTGAAGCTCGAGCCCAAAAGATTAAGCTCGAGCCTCAGTTTCCAGATTGCAGAAATTAGAGAAATTTGGTGATTTTAGGAATTATTCTTAGGGGATACTATTACTTGAAAGTGGAGATGGTTCGTCCTGCTCCTTCTAACTATGTTAGGGTGACTAAAGATGTTTTGCCAAGTGCTTAGAAGATAATTCCAATTTCTTATGAGACGATCTTTGATTATCAAGTGTTCATCACTAATCCTTGCACTAGATGGGCTATGAAGTCCTTCAATTACAGGCATCTTCTGCATCTTATGGTCCCTGTTACTAAGATTGCTTATCCTCATCTTGTTCGTTTTTTTTATCTCAATCTTGTTTATAGTGAGGATGACCTTTGGGAGCTTAGCACTATGATCGATGGGCATGAGCTCATTATTAATCCTTATGCTATTGCTAAAGCTTTAGAATGTTATCATACGCTTCCTGAGGTGGTAGATGAGAGGCATAGTTGTTCTACTTTCACACATTTCCCTAGGGTACCAATTGCAGAGAATTTGATTCAAAAAATGTATGATGGTAGATTTGTAAGGAGAAAGTGTAGTAGTACTATAAAGGCAAAGATTGCAAAGAGATTATGGATTCTAGATTCTATTATCTCTACTAATGTCCATCCCCTTGGGCATAAAAATATTAGGAATACTGATTTTCTCCAAGCACTTTATGCTATTTAGTTTGAGCACTGGTATTCGTTTCCTAGGATGATTTTCTATCTTCTACTGGAGTTTTGGTCAGAGATTGGACCACATAAGACTGTTCCTACCCATATGCTACCTTTTCCATATATGATTACCAGGTTATTAGAGCTACAGGGTTTCGTGGTAGGCCAAAAAGAGGAGTCTTGTGATGAATCTCCAAAGTTTAATATGAAGGAATGGAATAAGGTGTGGACACATATATCGGCACATCACCGCAGTGCAGTAGAGTTTGGCGATGAGGGGTATATAGCAGTTACTTCTAGGCGGCCAAAAGATGTCGATGAGACCATGGAGGATGAGATGGATACCTCTGATGGCCAGGCCCCACTGAGGAGGAGGCCAGTTCTTGCAGCCCAACCTGAGAGTTCTTTTCAGGCTGAGATTAGAGAGTTACAGGCCAGGGTGACAGAGCTACAGGATGGATAGACAGTGTTGAGACATATGCTAATTGCAAAGCAGAGCATTCTTGAGGAGCTATTACACCGCACTCCGTCTAGCCCATCTACTTCTACTGATACTCCTCCACCTCATATAGATTAGCTGTCTAGGGCTTTTTTGTATTTTCTTTTGCTAGATAGGCACTTTTGTTTACTAGGGCAATATTTTTGATGTATTTATTTTTTTATGCTGTATTTCTACCATAAGTCTAGTTCAAAAGCATTGTACTGATATTGATTATTTATATACATGTTTTTTGCCTATATTATCATTGTGTTGATATTTGAGCTACAAGTGATAACTCTTTGTTATTACTCCATATACTTGATACTCTGATGTGTGCTGGAGTTTGTTGACTTTGCTAGGTATCACAGATTAAGTTTGGGGGTGATTTCTCTATTTTACCCTTCTATGCTTCATTTTGGGTGTATCTTTGCTGGTCTGCTTGTATGGTAATATATTTCTAACTCTCTTTTGTTCTCACACATTGAGGACAATATGCATACTAAGTTTGGGGGTAAGGTAAATTGGGAAAAATAAAAAATTTTGCTTGCACACGGTCATGATATTTGATGTTATAAGCATGAGTTTGAGTCTGTTGATTGTTATATATTCTATTTGTAGTCTGATGTTGGTTAGAAATGGTTTGTATGCCAAAATAATGTGAAAAGGGATTCTTGAAATTTTTTTAAATCAGTTGGTGGCCTGTGGTCCACTCAGTTAGGATGATCATTGTTTAATAAAATTAATCTCTGAGATGCTACACTTTGCACATATTCACACTTGCATGAATTCTGTGGGATAAAAACTAGAAGCCATGTTTTGTTTTGAGTTAAACTAAGATGAGCAGGTGGATTTGATAATTTTGATAACCAAGAGAGAGAAAGAGAGAGAGAGAGAGAGAGAGAAAAAAAATGGTATGTATGCAATGCAATAAAAGAAAAAAAAAAAAATTCTTCACCAATGTGAATGAAAAAAAAAAAAAAGAGAAAGAAGAAAAGAAGTAAAAAAGGGTCAAGTTTAGGTTTGTACCTAGATTGCTTGAGCAATTAAGTCTTTAGGGTTGTGTTCTGACACCTAATACCCTAAGAGCATCTGGTCTGGGAGACGTTAGCTGAAAGCTTGTTACATAAGGGGTTTAAGTTGCCTAGATTACTTGAATAATTAGGTCCAGAAGGGTGCTTTATCACTTAATGCCCTAAGACTATCTAGCCTAGGAGTCATTGGCTGAAAGTTTGTTACATGGGTGATTTAGAAAGCTTAATAGACCTGAACATTGCACAGTATCCTTTTTGAAAAATGCATACCTGTAGAAAAAAAAAAATAATGCCATGGGAGTTGGAATTTGAAAAGTTTACCTGTAAATGAGGAATAGCAAGGAATAAATGCAAGTATAGATAGCAAGCCACATGTTTTTGTTGGGAAACGTGCTAGTTTTAAAAACTTTTCGAGGGATTTAAATTCATAGATCTTGATTCATCACATAGAGACAAGTTTTATACAAAAATAAAATATGATGTATCATTCAATTAAAAGATTGAATACTTACATCAAGGTTTGAGTAAACCTTAGATCTCTCCTCTAAAGTGAATGTTCTCACTTATTGTAGATCCCTTTTGTTAGACACCTTTTCCATGGATCTCCATCTTCTTGGTAATTGTTTAGCCTTTAGGAATCACTCATAAGCCTCCATGAATGACCTTGGAAAACTAGGCTTGTGGGAGCCTTCATTAGATGAGAACACTAACCCTAATTTTCTAGAGAGAGAAAATATATTACTTTTTTACTTCTTCCAAAAATCACCCCTAAAAATATACATAGACCATGTATATTTATAGGCAACATAAAGATAAAGAAAAGGAAACAACAAATCCTTCTCAATCTCTAATTCACATGTCTCAAATCTAATATGATTCCAATATCAAGTTAGGCTATGAGTGAGAATCCATTGGGTCTATTATTTTATTGGCTACAATGAATTAATAATTGGCCCGGTCCATAGACCTAATTCAATTAATTCATAAATTAATTTCTATTTCACTAAAAGAAATTAATTGAATTCCAATTAAATAATAAATAACCTCTAAATCAATATTTCACTTTGACCCCTCTATGCATAATTAGTTATTGGATAAATAAAGCCATCAATCCGACTACTTAATTAATATATTTATTTTGGTACCTTAGATTATTTCTGGCTCGATCATAATAAAACATTTGTTTGACAAAAATAATAATTTAAATAAATAAATATATAATAAATTATTTTGTCTAAAAACATACGAAGGCCTTCGAATTTACTTTGTGATCAACCATAATCAATACAAAATAAATATAAGTAGCAATGATGCAAATATTGAAAATATAACCCTCTAACTATTAATTACATAACTACCCAAAGTGTCGGTCTAAGGATCCCGAAGAATCCGCCGAACAAATCAAAGTAATTATTAATTAATAAAAGAGTCTATACTTTTCTCATGCTTAAGAGTCAAATGCCATGACGGTGATAGGGAGTAATTGCATACGACGGCTCTCGCAATATATCTCAACCTAACGCGGATCCAGTTCTAGTCTTAATTAATTATAAGTCCATCCATAATTACCGACTATGAACAATTTATAATTACTATTTATATATCATGCATTGATTGCCATCACATGCATATATATAAATATTTCTTGTAATTATAGGGATATTATCAATTTCATAGTGAATCGAAATATAATACATTGAATTCACCAATTATATAAATTATAAATATTTCAGATATGTCAGGAACATATGTCACTATAATCCAGATAGGAATTTGCTATGCCAGGGTATATAAATCCCAACAGCTTTATTATAACATCACTTTCAAAAAGTGTTTTGGAGTTTAAGATTGTTGAATAAATGATTAAATTGATATATGGGGACCATAGCTGCTAAATTGAAATTGGAAGTTGAAAGTTTTTTTGATGATTGGTTGTACTTGCTATATTTGACTGATTAATGAACTGCATGGATATTATGATTTAAAAATAGGTATAAATAAGCTGATTGTGCAATTAAGGCACTTATTGAGATGTTTATAGGTACTATCACTAGAAACCCTCACGAGACTACAACTCGTCTACTAGAGGTAACCTAGGAGTTTAAAGGCTTGCTGCATAAGCTAAATACAACTGTGATTCTCATGAAAGTGGTTTTTTAGTTCTGTATTGCTAAGGGACTAGCAATATGTAAGTTTAGGGGTGTGATGAGTATAGAATATAGCATATTAGAGCCCCTAAATATATATATGTTAAGGCCTAAAGTGATACTTCTATCCATTACTAGACTAATTTAAGTTTAATGTGTGATTATAGGTACTTTCCCAAAAAAATGGTTAAAACCGGGACTTTATGATGAAAAGACTGATATTGAAGCTTATAGAATCATTGCCGATCATTCAGAGCAAGCCGAGAGCTTAAATGGTGAGGTTTGGAAGAATTTAGGATCCTAAGCTCGAGCCCAAGTCTTAAGGCTCGAGCCTTGCAAGAGAAAGAAGAAAAATCAACCAAGCATTGAAGCTCGAGCCTTGTACCTCCAGAGCTCGAGCCATACTCAATGGTGCTCGAGCCTAACCTCAGGGTGCACGAGCCTTGAACCTCAAGCTCAAGTACAAGGGGTCAGAATTTGAAGAGTTGATTTAATGGAAAAAACCAAGCTCCCAGGGCCTCGTGCTAGACCTTAAAGATTAAGCACCATCATTCAAAACTCGATCCTTGAGTACTCAAACCTCGAGCTTGGTACCTAGAGCTTGAGCCCATGAAGCTTGGATCGAGTAATGTTAAAAGCGATGAATCCCAAAATATTATAAATGTTGAAGGAAAAGACGCTTCAGAAAATAGTTGAAAAAATTTGGCTAAGTGTAAAAGTGAAAATCAAGCACCATTCCTTGAAGCTCGAGTAATACCTCAATGAAGCTCGAACCTTGATCCCAAAGCTCGAGCCTGAACCTCAATGCTCGAGCTCTACTTCCTAAACCTCAAGCCTTCCATGACAGATTAGATTTTTTACTGGATTATTCTTTTCAAAGCCGTATCTCATTCCAGATGGGTCAGAAGACCTAAAAGCCCACCATACCTTTATTTTCTTCTATAAAAGTAGGCACAGGCCTTGATAGAAGAAGTTCTTTTTTTCTCGTATTATTCAAAAGGCTGATACAGTGGTGGTGGCTTTTAGGGTTTTTGTAACTATAGAAGGTGAAGATCTTGAGAAGAGAAGTGTTGTCCGTGACGATGGAGACGACTACAACATAGATGATATTCGACGTCGTCATGAGTAGCTAATTCCTTTCTTAGGGCACTGATGTAACCCAATTTAGTACTATGGTTTGATTGTTTTAACTTTGGATATTTTAATATATATTATGTTTTTTTATTACATGACTATGAGCAATTGAGACAACTCAATTGGATTTATTATTTTAAATAGGCTTAGAATTGTTATTACCTTGTCTTAGATATAACTATTTGTTTTTTATTCTCAACCTATTCTTATTGGACGGTATCTGGCGGAGCCCTGCCAGACATAAGAATGGAGGTCATGTAATGGTGTTCCAATGTTTTTATAAAAGAATGTTTTCATAGTCTTTGCTTAGGAAAGATGGATTGTTTACAAATTAATTAAAGTAGTTAGACTAGAAAGGTGGAAAGTCCATGCTAACCGCAGATAGGTTATAGTTAACTGTATTTTATAAAGCATCTTTCTTTCAAAACCCGAATTGAATGAATGTTACTAAGTTCAATTCATTTGAAATATAATTTGATTAAATCCCCAGAGTTGAAATAGTTAACCAAAGTATGAAGGTTGTGGTGAAGTCAAAGCTCTAAGACCTTTCTCTCTCTGATCACTCTAGTTTAATTTTAGTTTATAATCGTGACAACCAATCAATCACTTTAACCAGTTACTTGTAAACCAATAAAGATTAGTTAAAAGCATAACATAATAACTCATCTCCCTGTGGGTTCGAAACCCTCGCTATAGTGTTATCCTATAAAGATTCGTACTATTGCGAGTGGTTATATATAATTGACACATCACAATAGGTTTGTTGTTTAAATTATGTCGTCGTAACTTTTTGTTTTATATTGGCTTTTCAAATATTGTTTACATTAAGTCGTTGTAACTTACCGTTTTGTTTTGGCTATGTCCAATGTCATTTAATTACTTCACTATTTGTGGTTCATGTTTAAAATGTTCTAAGGTAGCTTAGGATGATCCCTTAGTACCATTTTGAACATAGAAGTTAGGTGGCATGTACCACATGCTCTCGTTTATATGACTTTACAAGTTAATATCACCTAGGGTTTGTGACTTGTTGTATCTTGTGGAATATTACCTTTGTAATAAGTTATCTATCTATTGTGGATTCCTTTTAAATTGCTTTAAACATAGCTTAGGATGATCCTTTAGCTCTCCCATGGAATATAGATGTTAGAAAGCATGAACCACGAGTAACTTTGGTTTATATTACATTGCAAAGGTTCATTGAAACTTTAGGGTATACACATATACTTCTTCCTACGTGTAACTTTGGTTGCTTACCCTCGTTGTTTGGGATATTTTCAGGTAACGGAGACTTTGTTTTGGGATGCACAACATCCCTAAGGTTGCTTAGTTGCTTGGAGTATTTTGTATACATGCACGTGTTAGCATATTTGTCTTTATTTTGGTTTGATATTCTGAAACTTGTTTCTTTCATTTGAAATATGTAATGTGCACTTAAGTGCACCTTTTGAGACTTATTTGACATGTATGTAATGAGGCCAAGGACCACGTACCTTTAAGTTTACTTTTATGCTCTTTGGTTTCTTAGCTCACTTATGAAAATTATGAAATTCGAAGGTTTGGTATGTGATAATTTGCAAATGACATGTATTAAGGTTGTAGGCCATTGTAACATACTTAAATACATATTTTACGTTTGCGTGCATGATCATTTCCGCACATAACATCAAACTTAGTGAAATGAACACTTGGAGCTACATGCATTTTGCATTTTTTTGCAAAATCTGATCTTAAGGGTATTTTGGTCATTTTCTTTGAAAAATAAGAACTTCTTACGACATGGTCGTATGGATACCATGATTTTAGGGGGGATCACGTCACAACTTTTTTCCAAAAAATGTCATTTAAACCCTAAAAATTCCATTTTAAACTCTCAAATTTGGTGCAACTTGAGCTACTGTCAAGGTGCTATCGCATGCATCAAAGCGCGTAAGCGGTGTGCACCAGTGCGCGCGTGGTGTTTGCCCATGGGTGCCCATGTTGTCCTCCTTGGTAGCTTCTTAACCCGATTTTGAAACTATCACAACTTCTTCGTCCGTACTCCAAATCAGGCGATTCTAAAGTCCAACTTCGTTGATTTTTCGTTTTCGATACAACAGTTTGCTTGGTAGCACCCACTTTTGTTTTAAAAATACCATTTCTACCCCTAAATTAGTACTTATCTGTTTTTAAAATATCACTTCCGCACTTTGTTTTCTTTGAGTTCCGTGACCTCATGGAAGGCCATTTTGGCGTCTTAGGGATGTGTTATATCTATAGAGACCTTGATTCTGTCTTTTGCTTCTGCAGAGTGACCTTCGAGTCATTATAGGATGCACTGGCTTGTAAAACTAGGGCCATTACATGTGGTATCGGAGCTCCTAGATTTGAATACCTTGGGATGACGGGTTTTGGGTGCATATCATGCTTTTATTGACTTTCTTTGATATATTCACGTGCTTCTTGTTAACATATTTGGTATGATCACTTGTTTATGTTCTTATGTGCTTAAGTGTTTAAGCTTTTACTGCATTACTTGGCCTGATTTAAGTGTTCATATGTTTTGCCATATGGGGTATTATCTGAGCATTCATTGGTGGGCTGCATTGGGTCGTGAGCACATGAATTTGATTAATGACTTAGTCAAATTTCTTGGTGCTCATTTGTCTTTGACTTAGACTAATTAGTGGGGTATGAGAGAAGCATGTGTGCTTCTCATTTTTGGTCTTCATGTATTGTTAAGTGTATTTTGTGGAAGAGCATGTTTGTTGCTACTTATATGCACTGTATGTGTTTGCTATTTGTTGAGTATGCCTTAGAAACATGTGTAGGATATGCGACTGTGTGTTGGTTTATCTAATGATTGGAATAATGCATTTCTCACATGTTGTAGTTTATGTTGTGCTAATAGCATTGGTGATATCGTCGTGGATATTTGTGCACATATGTGTTTAAGTATTTTTAAGGTATTTGATTGGAGGTCTATTTAAGTAGTTGGACATTTTTATTGCATTGAGTACATTGGGTGTGTACTAAGTCCTTCATGACATTTTTATATATTATTCAGTAAATAGATGTCATTCATGGGATACAGAAGGGCAATCATTATTGCCAGTGCGGAATTTGATTCCAGTGATTCCAGTAAATTATTGTCGTCGGTGCGGAATGTGATTCCGGTGATTCCAGCAAATCACTGTTGCAGGCGCAAAACGAGATTCCGATGATTCTAGCACATCATCATTGCATGATTGATGAATAGATGCTATCAATAGGGTGCGGAGGGGTACTCATTTGTTGCAGGTGCAGAATTTGATTCCGGTGATTCCAGCACATCATTTGTCGTGGGTGCGGAATTTGATTCCTGTAATTCCAGCACATCATTGTTTCAGGTGCGGAATGTGATTTCGGTGATTCCAGTACAACAATGTCATTTTACATCATGTCATTCACATGTGTATGATTGGGTCATGTGTTCTGCTTTACGAGTATATGCTACTTGAGTGTCAAGTACATACATTGGTACATTGTATTGCATTAGAGTTGCATACATGGTGTACATACATTTTGAGATTATGATGTGGTTACTGTATATATGTTTGTTTTATAATGAGGGACATGGTCTTAATTTAGCATTTGTGTGCTTGTATTTTGTTTCAATGTTCCATTCACGAGTTTTATCTATACATGGTATTCATGTTATATTAGTGTTCCTACATTTATACATGCTTATATACTTAGAGATGCCATGTTATAATTATGCTTTATTGATATGATTTTTGTACTTACGTGGGGACGTATTGTATGTATCATTGATTTTACTTACGTGAGCAGGTTTATCTTTTTAGCAATGTATTCCCATGTTATGTGCATTGATATCCATGTTTAGTGTTACCTTTGTTTCTTTTTCGTATGACATATGATGTCTAGGCGAAATTTTTCTTTTGTTCATTTTGAGAGAACACGAGCTAGTGTCGTATTCCTTTTGTTTGCACGTAGTGTCCTTACGGACTTTTGCAGTGGTTTCGTAGTGGAATTCCTATTAGGGAGTTACCACAGCTTATTTCATTTTAGCTTATCCACTTCCCTGTGATAAGAAGGATGTTTTATTTCTTTCGTGTTTGTCTTTTTTGACACTTGCAGGAAAGCAAGGCTTTTCCTCTTTTCTTGGTTTATGTTAGGGACTTCACGAGGAGTGAGTCTCTTTTCTTCGTTGCATTGTGCATAGTCGTGAGTTGGTTGATATATGGGGATCACCATTGTTGTTTTGAGTCCTTGGTAAGGATTTGCTTGATTTTAGTCGACTTACTTCTGTATGGGGGGTGAAGTCTTTGACCTTGGTGTTTCAATATTTTTTGTGTTTGTCTTATGACATTTTAGAACCTTAAGCATGATGTTGCCTATGACATTGTTGTTAGAGTTTTGGGATTAGCAACCCCAACTCTCATAGAATGTTTGGTTCCCACAATGTTTTTGGCAATGTTTGTTTTGTGTCATTGATGTCATTTATATCGAGTGGTCTTACGGGTAGACTTAGTAGGGGTATGTAATGAACTAGGGCTATATACTGTCATGCTACCGTAAGAAGTTGTATGTTTTGGGCGTGTGCTAGTTGTCGTCGATGCTGCCTTACTGACGAGCAAGTGTAGGCGGGCTCTAGACATTGTCATGCTCCCATACATTTGAGTACGTTGTGGGAGAGTTCTAGTCACTATTTATACTGCCATATTACTTTGATCTCGAAGCTTTAAGAGTTGTTATTGTGTCAGTTTTTATTTCCAATAACAAATAACCACTCGCAATAGCACAAATCTTTGTAGAATAGTACTATAAAGTGGGTGTCGAACCCACATGGAGATGAGTGTACTTCATTTCGCCTTTAACTAATTTTTCTTAGTTTACAGGTAACTGGTTGAATTGATTGATTGGTTATCACAATTATAAACTGAAATTAAACTAAAATTAAACTAAAGTGATCAGAGAGAGAGAGGTTTTAGGGCTTTGACTTCACCACAACCTTCATACTATGGTTAACTATTTCAACTCTGGGAATTTAACAAATTATATTTCAAATGAATTGAACTCAATAACATTCGTTCAATTTGGTTTTTAAAGAAAGATGTTTTCTAAATTGCAGTTAACTATAACCTATCTGCGGTTAGCATAGACTATCCATCTACCTACTTTAACTAATTTTGTAAACAATCCAACTTTCCTAAGCATAGATTATGAAAACATTTAGTTATAAAAAACATTGGAACACCATTACATGACCTTCATTTTTATGTTCGGCAGGGCTCTGCCAGATACCGTCCACTAAGAATGGGTTGAGAATAGATTACGAATAGTTATATCTAAGATAATATAGTAACAATTCAAAAACTATTTAAATCATTAGAATCCAATTGAGTTGTCTCGATTGCTCATAATCATGTAATCAGAAACATAATATATATTAAAAATATCCCAGAGTTAAAACAATCAAACCATAGTCCTTAGATCAGGTTACATCAGTGCCCAAAGAGAGGAATTAGCTACTCATGATGATACCGAATATCATCTGTGTTATGGTCGTCTTCATCGTCACGTACGACACTTCTCTTTTCAGGATCTTCAACTTTTAAGGTTATGGAAACCCTAAAAGCCACCACCACAATATCAACCTTCTGAATAATACAAGAAAAAGGGACTTCTTCTATCAAAGCCTGTGCCTTCTTTTATAGAAGAAAATAGAGGTTTGGTGGGCTTTTAGGTCTTCTGGCCCATCTAGAGTGAAATATGACTTAGAAAAGAATAATCCCCATAACTTTAAATTTGATCTGTTCTAGAAACCTCGAGCTTAAGAAGTGAAGCTCGAGCTTTGGCGCTCAGGCTCAAGCTTTGGGAACAATGCTTGAGCTTCATTGATTTATTGCTCGAGCTTCAAAAGATGGTGCTCGATCTCCAATTTTATACTTAGTCAAATTTCTTCACTTATTTTCCGAAGCGTCTTTTCCTTCGACACTTAGAATATTTTGAGGTTCTCTTCTATCAACATTGCTCAATCTAAGCTTCATAGGGCTCGATCTTTTGGTACCAAGCTCAAGCTTTAGGTACTCAAGGCTCGAGTTTTGAATGATGGTGCTCAATCCTTGAGGTTTAGCACGAAGCCCTGGGATCTTGGTTTTCCTTTAAAATCAACTTTCCAAATTTCGACGCCTCATACTCGAGCTTGAGGGCCAAGGCTCAAGCACCCTTAGGTAAGGCTCGAGCACCACTGAGTAGGGCTCAAGCTCTAGAGGTACGAGGCTTGAGCTTCAATGTCATATTAATTTTTTTTTCTTTTTCTTGCATGGCTCGAGCCGCAGGACTTAGGCTTGAGCTTTGGTACTTGAATTCTTCCAAACTTCACCATTTAAGTTCTCGGCTTCCTTTGAATGACCGGCAATTACTCTATAAGCTTGGATATCAGTCTTTTCATCACAAAGTCCTAGTTTTAACCATTTCTCTGGGAAAGTACCGATAAACACACAATAACCATAAATCAGTCTAATAATGGATAGAAGTATCACTTTAGGTCTTAACATACGTATTTTTAGGGGCTTGAAAATGTAATATTTAACACTCATCACACCCCCAAACTTACATATTGCTAGTCCCTTAGCAATACAGAACTAAAGAGCCACTTTCGTGGGAATCACAGTTATATTTAGCCTATGCAACAAGCCTTTAAACCCTTAGGTTACCCCTAGTGGACAAGTTGTAGTCTCGTGAGAGTTTCTAGTGATGATACCCACAAACATCTCAAACAGTGCCTTAATTGCACAATATGTTCATTCAAGCCTATTTTCAAATCATAATATCCATGCAGTTCATCAATCAATCAAATATAGCAAGTACAGCCAATTATATTAATCAGAAAAACTTTCAACTTCCAATTTCAATTTAACAACCATAATCCTCATATGTCAGTTTAATCATTTATTCAACAATCTCAATCTACAAAATTCTTTAAAAGTGAACTTACAGTTAAACATGTGGCTTACTGTCCACACTTGCATTTATTCCTTGCTATTCCTCAACTCATAGGAAAACTTTTCAAATTCTAACTCCCAAGGCATTATTATTTTTTTCTACTGGTATGTATTTTTTAAAAAGGATACTGTGCAATGTTCAAGTCTATTAAGCTTTCTAAATCATCCATGTAACAAACTTTCAGCTAATGACTCCCATACCAGATGGTTTTAGGGCATTAAGTGATAAAACACCCCTCCGAACCTAATTGTTCAAGTAATCTAGGCAACCTAAACCCCTTATGTAACAAGCTTTCAGCTAATGACTACCAAACCAGATGGTCTTAGAGCATTTGGTGTCAGAACACACCCCTAAGGACTTAATTGCTCAAGCAATCTAGGTACAGACCTAAACTCGACCCTTTTCTAGTTCATTTCTTCACATTTTTTTCTTTTTTTTTTCTTCATTCACATTGGTGAAGAATTTTTCCATTTATTGCATTGCATACATACCTTTTCTTTCCTTTTTTTATTCTTTTTTATTTATTTATGCCTCGGTTATCAAAATCGTTAAATTCACCTGCTCATCTCAGTTTAGCTCAAAACAAAACAAAACTTCTAGTTTATACCCCACAGAATTCATGCAAGTGTAAATATGTGCAAAGTGTAGCATTTCAGTGATCAATATCATCAAACAATAATCATCCTAACAAAGTGGACCACAGGCTACCAACTGATTTCAAAAGTTTTTAAGAATCCGTTTTCACATTATTTTGGCATCTAAACCATTTCTAAACAATATCAGACTACAGAAAGAATATATGACAATCAACAGACTCAAAATCATACTTGTAACAACAAATTTTAGGACCTTGTGTTATCAAAAAAATTGAATCTACCCTTACCCCCAAACTTAGTGTGCACATTGTCCTCAATGTGTGAAAACAAAAAAGAGTTAGAAAGATATTACCAGACAACCCCAGACCAGCAAATATGTACCAACACACAAACTTGGTCTATAGTACGGAAGGGCAAATGAAAAGTCGCCCCCAAACTTAATCTGTAGTAACCTGGCAAAATCAATACACTCTAACACACATCAGAGTATCAAGTATATGAAGTAATAATAGAGAAATATCACATATAGCTCAAATATCAACACAAGGATAAGATAGGCAAAAAGCATGTATATAAATGATCAGAATCAGTATAATGCTTTTAAATAACAAACTTAGGGTAGAAATACAGCATAGAGAAATAAATACATAAAAAATACTACCATAGTCTCCAAAAGTGCCTATCTAATAAATCAAAATACAAAAAAGCCCTAGATAACTAATCCATATGCGGTGGAGGAAGATCTATAGAAGTAAAAGTGGCAGACGGAGTACGGCGTAAAAGCTCAGCAAGAATGCTCTGCTGCTCTATCAGCATCTGCGTCAGCACTGTCTGTCCATCCTGCAGCTCCGCCACTCTGGCATGTAACTCTCTAATCTCATCCTGAGAAGAACTCTCAGGCTGTGCTATAGGAACTGGCCTCTTCCTTAGTGGTGCCTGGCCATCAGAGGTATCCATCTCATCCTCATCTTCCTCCCCTACTACCGCTACATCTGCAGGATTGGCAGAGTGCATAAGGTGGTCCATCCAGCACATATGGCACACTTTTAGCCTCAGCATCCAAACACCGGCGATCCTCCCTAATCTCATCATCAAGCCCCCACTCTCTGCATCTGGTCTTGGGTATATGGCCCCAGACATTATTCCACTGAATGAAATGATACTGTGTAAAGACTGTCATCGTCGCCTCATTTGGGTGTAGTGGAGCCGAGATCTCCATCAGGCGAGTAATCAGCCTAGGGAATTGTAAGTGGTGGGTAGGAGGGCGTCTAGCTTCTCCCAACTTATCATGGAACTGGCACATCTGTAAGAACATTAGCTGGGATATGGACACCCAATAGTCGGCATGGAATGTGTAGTGAGCATCCACTATCTCTAGGAAATGGACACACAATAGCCGGCAAAATCAATACTTGAATCAAGATAAAAAAAAAATAAAAAAAAAGCATGCTTAGGGCTAACTCTAGCCCCAAGACAATGTCTAGCCACTCATAGATGGTGTCCTCCAACCCTCAAGGTCTATCTCTATAGTAGAAATGCTCCTCTTCTTGAAGTTGATGGAAAACTTCTCAAGAATGTCTCTAGCCTCCTCTCCAAGAATATGTTATACAATATGTAAGTTATGTCAAGTATGTTCTCAAGAATGGTTCATATTCCTTATATAGGTAGGTTAAAATGTCACACCCAATAGTTTGGGCTCGCACATCAATATTCCTCCAATGATTGCACCATGAGCCAACCTTTAATGAGCTGGATTTCGTCTTTTTTTGGGGCTTGAGGAAGATCGATCGATCGAACTTGTGGTGAGATCGATCGAACATGGCTCAGATCTATCAAACATTGGCTGGATCGATCCCCCCATGGCAGCACCTTTTTGGATAAAGACAGATTTGTGATATTTTGCGGAATGAGACAAAAGTGGTAGGTGGGGTGGTACAATAGGATAAGATGGAATCTTTTCGATCAATCTGAGAATTGTTGGATCGATCGAACTTTGTGGGATCTTTGGATAAGGATAAAAGAGCTTGGATCCATCTTGAAATGTCTAGATCGATGAACTTTCGATCGATGAAATATACTTATGATCGATTGAACCAGCTGAATTCAATACTTTGCTTCAATCTGCTTCCACTTTGCTCATTTATTCCATTTAGCTTCTTTTAAGCTCTTATTTGGCTGAATTAGCCTATTTTGGGGATAAGCACCTAAAAAGGGCAATAACACGAAATTAGTCTAAAACGGGAAAGTAATATAGATAAAGGTCATAGAATACCTAAGCTTAGGGGGTTTAAATGCGCACTTTTCAGCGCTCATCACACCCCCAAACTTAAATATTGCTAGTCCCTAGCAATGAACTAGAAAGTAAAGGAATGAAATAAACAACTATACAACTATGAACTAGAAAACAATAAATGGATAATGCCACTTCTGTAGGGAACATGATTGCATTTAGCACATGCAACAAGCCTTTTAAACCCCTAGGCTACCCTTAGTGGACGAGTGAAGTCTTGTGAGGGTTTCCAGAAATGATACCCATAACATTAAGCTAATTCTCACAAAAGAGGCACCAATATTGCAAACAAGCATTGGGAGAAAACTACCTCAAGTATGCAATTTTTCAACCATTTCCAAGCAATCTCCCAAAGTTTCAACATCAAGCAAGCAAGTACGGTCCTCCACACATCAAGAAAATGATCATGCAAATCAAAACAACTCTAGAATCCTTTTTGAGTGGACCGGCAACAATTATGTTGCTATCTAAGCCAACTAAAGAAATGGTCACATCCTTACCCTCAAACTAGCACACAAATCCAGTACCGATCATCAAGACAAAGAGTGGACCTTTTGGAATACTATCCTAAAGATCAAAGATGGAAGCATAGTGCAATGTGTTGATCTATTAAGCTTTCTAACAATTCATGAGGTCGAGCGTTAGGTCAATGACTCCCAAATCAGACGGCTTTAGGGCATTAGGCGTTCAAACACCTAAGGACTTACAAGCTCAAATCAACTAGGCTACAAATCAAAACAACCTCCATCTAATCATTTCCCTCTTCTCACATTTTGGGAAAAGTCCTCACTTTTTTTTCTTTTTCTTTTTTAGCAAGTTCAATTATTAACCTAAAGTTTGGGCCCTCCACCTTTCGGCGCGAGAAATTCAGTGCTTGATGAAGCTAAAATCACGGCTACTCAATGAAAAGGGTTTGTTATCCACCTTTATCAAAATGAAAGCTTTTAATGCACTACTAGCTCAATTGGGATATAACCAATTCAATAATCAACAAAGCATGTACCCCACAAATGAATGCTAGTGTGCGCCTGTGCTAGTGCAGAATCCTAAAGTGAATCTCAAAACAATCACAAAATCAGGATGATTTGGACCACAAAAGCAAGCAAGGTATCAATCCTTCGAAAAATTTACTCCTAAATGGCATCCACAAGGCATACAAGGAGTATTGGACTCTCAAGTCAAACAATTTTTAAATTTTAAGCAATATAGTCCTCAAAAGATCAAAATCATAGCTAGTTATGAACCAATCATAGAAAATTCCTCAAATACACAAGTCATGCTCAAAATTTTAAAGTTAAAGCAAATATTGTAATTAACACCATTACCCCCCCCCTAAAACTTAAATGGCACAATGTCCTCAATGTGCAAAGAGAACAAAGGAAAGAGTATACCAATTCAGCTAAGCAAAGAATGGCCGGGACACAAGTATCCAAAGTGGGCGGTATAACCCCCCCAAACTTGGGATTAACTGTGGTCCTAAAAAGATGGCATTGGATAAAAGTTCATTAGACAACAAAGGGGATAATAATAGTGCAAAGTGGACATCCAAGTGTAAATGGGATAAGAAATTGAAGTAAAGAGAGAGGAAAAAGGGTGGTCTTGAAAATGTGGGCAACACTTTCTCTCACTGAAGTCAATGGGATGCACCTAATAGAGTCAATCACAAACAGATATATCAATATAAAATCCAAGCATCCAAAAATATTATGCATAATATAGATGGTGGGTTTCCTTCGGTGTCGCACCCTAAAGTCCAAAAAGTTCATGCACCAAAAGATAATGGTGTAGAGCTATGATGAATATAGCCAAGTTATATATTTAGAAATTGCCACTACTATCTTTAACTAAAAATTTAGTTAGGGCAAGTAGGGATCGTCCCAAGGGATTGGTGGGTCGTACAAGGTTGAGGAATCAAGATTAGGGTTAGTAGGTCGAGTGATCAAAAGATTGGTTAATGGTTGAATTACACTAAGATGCAATTTAAACTAAAGTAGGCAATTAAATGTAATGGAGAGAAAATAAGAGAGAGATCTTGGGGTTTAGAGATCACCACTAAGCATACCTTTTCTACACCCTTAATAAATGATTAAATAGGGGAAAAACATGTATTGCAACATAGTGTGTGTGTGTGGTTGTTTCAACAAGCATAGATGACAAATTAAGCATATATTGTCTAAACAACATGGTGGATAGCATAATATATCAAATTAAGCCATTAATCCTTTCTTTAAGCTCATAATCCAAACACATCACAAGGTTAGAGATATGTGCTACTTGCTTTCATAAGCATGAAACATCAAACAATAAGAATGGATTGTCCTCCCATTCAACATCTAAACTACAACTACACTACAATTAAGCTAATGACATGAAATTAAACTAATTAAACTAAGGAAGAAGCACAATCCATCAAGAAATGAGTATGAAGCATCAAACAAAACACAAGAGCATTCCATTAAGCACTATGTCTTGACAATCTCTATATCTATAGCATTAATACACATAGACATGCATCAACAACACAAGAAATAGAGACAAACACATGAACATCTATTCTAGCAAACATAGACATATGGATAGAATGAAATGATTAATTGGAAGCATTAAACCATAAAAATCATTGAATAAACAAGATCTATATATATATAAGTGTCAAAACATGTATCACAATACAAATCCCCTCAAAAATACATAAATCAAGATGTAGAAAGCATGCTTAGGGCTAACTCTAGCCCCAAGAGGATGTCTAGCCACTCATGGATGGTGTCCTCCAACCCTCAAGGGCTAACTCTATAGTAGAGATTGCTCATCTTCTTGGTTGATGGAAGAACTCCAAGCTTGTGTCTTTAGCCTCCTCCTTTCTTTTCTTTTTCACTAAGGATATCGATATTGTGCCTCTATCTACTCTCAAGCATATCAAGTATCAAGTCTCTCAAAAGTGGCTCATATTCCTTATATAGGTAGGTCAAATATCACCCCAAATGAGCTGGGCTTGTACACCAATATTCCTTCCAATGATTGGATATGAGACAACTTTTAATGAGTTGGAATTTGGATTTTCTCAGGATTTGGGAAATTCGATCAATCAAACTTGTGGTGAGATCGATCGATCGAACATGGCTGAGATCTATCAAATTGAAGCTGGATCGATCCTCTATGGCGGCGCCATTTTGGATAAAAATAAATCTAAGATATTTTGAAGATATTTTTGGGAAAAAGACAAATATGGTAGGTATGTGGTACATGTGGATAAGATGGAATCTTTTTGATCGATTGGAAGAAAGTTGGATCGATCAAACTTTGTGGGATCTTTGGATAAGGACAAAAGAGCTTGGATCCATCTTGGAATGCTGAGATCGATGAACTTTCGATCGATCGAATATTTACTGAGATCGATCAAACTTGCTGAATTTTTACCACTTGCTTCGTTTTGCTGCCACTTTGCTCATTTCTTTGATTCATCTAAAGATTACTTCAATTATGCTCTTATTTAGCTGAGTTAGCTTATTTTGGGAATAAGTACCTAAAAATGAAAATAATACAAAATCAATCTAAAGTGGGAAAATAAGATAGATAAAGGTTCTAGAATACCTAAGCTTAAGGGGTTTAAATGCGCACTTTTCAACGCTCATCACACCCCCAAACTTAAATATTGCTAGTCCCTAGCAATGAACTAGAAAGTAAAGGAATGAAATGAACAACTATACAACAATGAACTAGAAAGCAATAAATGGATAATGCCACTTTTGTAGGGAACCAATTACATTTAGCATATGCAACAAGCCTTTTAAACCCCTAGGTTACCCCTAATGGACGAGTGAAGTCTCGTGAGGGTTTCCAGAAATGATACCCACAAACATTAAGCTCATTCTCACAAAAAAGGCACCAATATTGTAAACAAGCATTGGGAGAAAACTACCTCAAGTAGGCAATTTTTCAAACATTTCCAAGCAATCTCCCAAAATTTCAACATCAAGCAAGCAAGTATGGTCCTCCACACATCAAGAAAATGATCATGAAAATCAAAACAACTCTAGAATCCTTTTTGAGTGGACCGGCATCAAGTATGTTGCTATCTTAGCTAACTAAAGAACTAATCACATCCTTACCCTTAAACTAGCACACAAATCTAGTACTGATCATCAAGACAAAAAGTGGACCTTTTATTAAAGCTTTATTGTTCTAGGTGCGCTTATTCTTTTCACTCGATTTTTTTTTTTTTTTTTTTTTTTTTTTTTTTTTTTTTTTTTTTTTTTTTTTTTAGGATCAAAGATGGAAGTATGGTGCAATGTGTTGATCTATTAAGCTTTCTAGTGATTCATGAGGTCAAGCGTTAGGTCAATGACTCCCAAACCAGACGGCTTTAGGGCACTAGGTGTTCAAACACCCCTATGGACTTACATACTCAAATCAACTAGGCTACAAATCAAGACAACCTCCATCTAATCATTTCCCACTTCTCACCTTTTGGGAGAAGTCCTCACTTTTTATTGCTTTTGCAACTTTTTTTTTTTTTTGAATTCATTTATTAACCTAGAGTTTGGGCCCTCCACCTTTTGACGCGAGAAATTCAGTGCTTGATAAGGCTAGAATCCCGGCTACTTAGTGAAAAGGGGTTGTTATCCACCTTTATCAAGAATGAAAGCTTTCAATGCACTACTAGCCCCATTGGGATATAACCAATTCAATAATCAACAAAGCATGTACCCCATAAATAAATGCTAGTGTGCGCCTGTGCTAGTGTAGAATAATAGAGTGAATCTTAAAACAATCACAAAATCAAGATGATGTGGACCACAAGTGCAAGCAAGATATCAATTTTTCAAAAAATTTACTCCTAAATGGCATCCACAAGGCATACAAGGAGTATTGGACTCTCAAGTCAAGCAATTTTTAAATTTTAAGCAATATAGTCCTCAAAAGATCAAAATCATAGCTAGTTATGGACCAATCCTAGAAAATCCCTCAAATACACAAGTCATGCTCAAAATTTTCAATTTAAAGCAAACACTGCAAATCACACTATTACCCCCAAACTTAAATGGCACAGTATCCTCAATGTGCAAAGAGAACAAAAGGAAAGAGTATACCAGTGCAACTATAGTAAAGAATAATCAGAACAGAAGTATCCAAAATAGGTGGCATAGACCCCCCCCCCCCAAACTTGGGATTAACTATGGTCCTGAAATTTTGGCACTTAGATAAAACTCATCAGATAACAAAAGGGATAATAACAGTGCACAGTAGACATGCAAGTGTAAATGGGATAACAACTGATAATAGAGAGAGGTATAAGGGTGGTCCTGAAAATTTTGGGCAGTACTCTCTCTCACTGAAGTCACTGGGATACACCTGATGGAGTCAATCACAAATAGATATATCAGTACAAGGTATGACATCCAACATATAGCATGTATAAATAGAAATAATATACATTATAGCACAGTATCAGGGCCAACAGACTGGCCGTAAAAATAGAGTAACAGTAATAATGTATCACAGATATATAGAATGAAAAAAGTAAAGGGGTAAAGAGATCAGGAAGAGGAGGTAAAACGGGCAGGGCGTGTTCCGCAGATATCTCGAGATAAGTCTTGCAACGCAGCCATGACATCGGTACAGAGAGATATAATGTCAACTCGAATTAAGATAGCATCCTCTCGGATAGAGACCGTGTCGGCGCGGATAGACACTGCAGCATCCTCCAAAGCTTAGAGTCGCTCTCCAAAGCTAGATGTCTATACTGGTGCCTCAGGTACAGCTGGAGCGGGAGACTCGATGATCCTTAGCTTGCTCTTCATCATGAATGAGCGACCAAGCCGGAGAGTGATGCTCCTGGTCCTCTGCGGGCTGCTCCAAGTCAATATCCATGTACAAGGCAGGTGGATTGACTGGTATATCATCCGCCACCTGCTCTACTACTGCTGCTGCCTACTCCATCTCCTCTCTCTCTAACTCCCCAGCTACCTCGACTGCGTCGTCCTGCAGACTCTTAATAAGAGCATTGTAGCTCTTATCCCAATCCTTCTTCTTGAATGAATAGGCCCCAGACTCAGTATTCTCCTATAGCTGGAAGGGATAGCGCTGGTCTCTCAGAATCTGTGTGATGAGATGGCTGAATGGGAGATACTTAGCCCTTTTAGGCTTGGCCTTGCTGATGTGATTAACATACGGCTTTATCATAACGCTCTAGATGAGCACAAGAATGGATAGCCAGTGCCCTGTATAGAAGGCGTATAAAGCTGTTAGATAGTCGCCGCACCTCTGTATCTTATAACTGACCATAAAAATATTTCGGTATAGCACCGAATCGAAAAACCACAGGTCGTCTGGTAGATAAGTCCAGGTAGCGAAGGTCTCGCCACCGGCATAGTGACCTGGAGATCAGGAGGGCAGACGTGTGGACAACGGCAAGATCTGGAAAGAGTGTCCACCGTGATACTGATAGGGTGGCCATCGATGGTAGTCCGCAGCTCTGCCAGGTTACTCGAGGCAGGTCAGAGGTTCTGGAAGAACATCTGGACCAACCTTAGGTACACTAGGTATATGATAGGGGCTAGTATGGCTGAGATACCCCTCCGGTCTATATCATCATATGCTGCTCTAGTAAGAACAAACCGGGAGAAGTAGTCTATGTCAAAGACTGACTTGTACGCCACTCGAAGGCATGAGTATCTCGGCAATGGCCGATCTAAGTGCTGGGCTGGCTGAGCTGGCTGTGGTGATGGAGATGGTATGTGCTCAGCCTCAGCGTTAGCTTGTGAAGAAGATGCCTCGGCTAAAGACTGTAGTCAACTGTCGGATGGAGACTGAGGTCGAGTGGGCTCTGCTGGCTCCTCCTGAATGGGGTCCTGGGCGTGAAATGGACCTGCCTCGTCATCCAAACTCTGCCTGGCCCTGCGATGATAGTGTCCGCGAGCAACAGTCTTGACCCTAGCCATGGCCTGTAAAATAAAAGGAAAAATTGCAAAAAGGAAGTCAGTACCGGTATAAAGAAATAAAACACAATTTATAGAATCAAGTATGCCAAATAGGATAGACAAAACAGATAAAGAACATGAATCTATGTAAGTGACAAGGAATGAATGACATGATGTGAAGTATACTAGACAGTATAAGTATGGAATGCATCCAATGTGAAAAACATAGGCATTGGGCATGTATGAGATAGCATGAAACACAAGAGATGTTGTGTGAAATGTGTGAAGTATATCTATGAAGTTTGATCGATCACAAAAATGTGAGATCGATGCAAGTTCGATTGATCGAGAATAAGTGAGATCGATCTGTTACAGATCGACTGGAGAAAAAGTTTGATCGATCGAATTGTGAAGAGAAACTCAAAAAGTCACAGATCTGTGATGTGGATGGCACGGGACCTTCACGAATATGGTCGTGGGCCCATCTATATAACAAAGCATCAACATTGGTCACTTGATTCGGCCCGTGACCCCAAAATCAAATCAAATCAAGAACTATTCAAAACATATATACATATATATACACAGAGGTTCGAAGCTTCATCTATGGCGATATGCATCACCAAAACAACATAGATCTAACATTTAAGCATGGATTCATCAAATCGAAGCTTGAAGTCACAGATGAGATCTCAGATCTTACCGGAATCGAAAAAGAAGGTGAGATGAAGATGAGATCCTAGATCCGAGAAGAGAGAGAGATTCAGGATGAGATAAATATTGCCGGAGTTTCGCCGGAGATGGAGAAGAGATGGGATGTAGCGGTGAATGGTGAAATGAGGGTTTGAGATCGATTCTTATGAAATCGATCGAATGACCCTAAATCGATTTTTAAAAACATTCCGTCACCAATTCGATCGATCGAACTGAATCCTTAGATCGATCGAACTGAAATCGATCTCTCCTCTTAAGTGACAAAATATTTTTGGGATTTTTGAAAAATAAAAATAAATAAAAGTAAAAGTATTTTTAGGATTTTTGAAAAATATTTATTTATTTATATTATTTATATATATATATTTTTTTATTACTATATTTTTATTATTATTTTTTTTTATAGAAAATAAAAATGACAATAAAAATTAAAAAAAAAATTGGAATTTTTGAAATTAAGAATTTAAAACAAGGTCAAAACAAAGTCAAAATTGAAAATCAAGGATCAAAGATCAATTTCTCCAAGATCGATCTTAGAATACTTTCGATCGATCGAGAATGCAAAGATTTGAAGAAATGTTCGATCGATGAGACAGAGAGGCTTTTGGATACAGGTTCAAAAATTTTCTAAGTGTTGGAACTGCAGATCGATCTAAGATAAAGTTGGATCGATCGAAGAACTAAAGATCAATTTAGGAACAAGTTCGAAGATGGGACACAGAGCTGAAATATGCAGGTTTTGTTCAAACGATTAGACAGAGAGTGATTTGGATACAGGTTTGATGCAGGTGGGAAGTTCGATCGATCGAACTCATTTTGAGATCGATCGAACTTATGCAAAATGCTCAATTTCAACATAAAAATACATACAATCCTAATCACAGTTCCTAGCAATGCATATGAACCCAAAGCCAAAATCTAGACTTCGTAAGAAATGAAATTAAAGATAGAAATGAGGGAGGAATAGGGTTTTGACACCCTACAAAATGCCTTGCAAGTCTTTAACGTCTTTAGCAAGATGTTGGGCTCTTTTAGCCCGAATCAAACATCGTGTAGTGCATCCGCTCCTTGATGGGGTGATAAGTGTTTTGAACTCCACCCAACAAATGGTTCTTTAAGGAACTTGTTGGATTAAAGCTCAAAAGAAGTTTTCGGTCCTTGGTCAAAGCAATCTTTGGGTTTCATTACCCTTTCAAAGCAAGAATTTGAAACAATTTTCTTATAATGCAGGGTTGAAGATGGACTTTTTGAAACTTTGGTCTCACACAAAAACTTAATTCCTTCATATTTAAGGTCATGACATTTCTCCACAACATTAAGTTCTTTATGCTTGTCAAATGAATTGGGGGTTGGATTGAAGATATTCAACTTCACCTTCATGTGGCCAAATGAGATCTTCTATATCCCCGTCCTACAATTAATGTTGGCATTCGCGGTTGCCAAGAAAGGACGACCAAGGATAACGGGAATTTGGCTCTTAGGATTCGGGACCGGTTCCGTGTTAATGAAAACAAAATCAACAGGGAAGAAGAATTTATAAATCTTAATCAATACGTCCTCAATGATACCCCTAGGCTTTTTGATGGATCGGTCGGCAAGTTGCAAAACCACCGACGTCGGTTTCAAGTCTCCTAATCCTAATTTGACATATACCGAGTATGGAAGAAGATTAACACTTGCTCCTAAGTCAAGAAGAGCCTGATTAATGATATGATCTCCAATGATGCATGAAGTGGTAGGTGAACCGGGGTCCTTAAACTTCAGAAGAGTGTTATGCTGCAAAATTGAGCTTGCTTGCTCGGTTAAGACCACTTTCCTAGGTGCTTGGTTTTTATTCTTTCTCGGGTGCATAAGTCTTTCAGAAACTTGGCATAAGCCAGAATTTGCTTGATTGCATCCAAAAGTGGAAGATTGACTTTCATTTGCCTGAAGACATCCATAATTTCATTTGTTTTGGCCTTTTGCTTGTCAATTGAAATCGATCCTTTTAACGCATCCGGGAATGGAGCTATTGGCTCAAAAACCTTTTCAGACATTTTCTTTGAAGTCTCTTCAACACAAGAAGTTTTGAAATCATTTTACATATTTTTCTTTTCAAAATTACTTTTTAAATCACTTTTCAAGATATTCTCATTTAAAAAATCATACATATGCAATGAAGGGGGAATAGGATGAGAAACGGGACCGGTGTCAACTTGTGGTTGCACCAGTTCACTCTCTTCATTGGATGTACCCACTTGGTTGTCCACAATCTTCCTACTTCTTAAGGTAGTCACCACATTGATATGCTCTATTGTGTGACCTTCTGATGAGGAATGAGTCTCCACAACACATTGTTGCTTTTATGGGGCATTCAAAGGCATTTTCCCTTTCTCTCTAGCATTTAAAGTATTAGCTATTTGCCCTACTTGGGTTTCTAGCTTAGTAATGGATTGAGAATGAGAATGAAGCAATTGAGTGTTTGCCTCTAGAGTGCCTAGAGCGGTCAAAACTTTCTCTTCAAAAGCAAGACTCCTAGCATTTCCTTGACAATATAATGGTTGATTAGGAAAATGAGAATTAGAGAATTGGTTTCCTTGTGATTGAAATGGTCCATATCCTTGGGAACCTTGGCTTTGCATTAGAGGTGGAACATAATTCCCTTGGAAACCACTTTGGGGAGGGTTTGAGCCTTCCCCATGGTTTTTCCAAGAGAAATTCAGGTGATTCCTCCAACTAGGATTATAATGATTGCCATAAGTGTTGTTCCCTTGATTAACAAAAGCTACATTGACTTCTTCATGATGCTCACTTTGCACATGTCCATGGGGACAGTTGGAAGTAGAATGTAAAACACTTGAACAAGTCATACATGTCTCATTGGATGCATGATGGGAATGGTTAGGGACAGAAGATACTTGATTTGCCGAGTTTTGGTTGATCAAGAATTGATCAAACATTTGAGATAAGGATTTCATCTTGGCGGCTATTTCATTGGAATGGTCAACTTGATGTAAGCCAACACTCTTTCTTCCACTTAAATTCCTACCATTCTTAGGAGATAAAGTTCAATGCAAAGAATTTTCACTCATGCTCTCATAAAGACGCCACACGTCATCCTTATGCCTATCAATGTAAGAGCCACCCATAGAAGCGTCAACCATGCCCTTGTAATTGTCCGGTAAGCTCTCGAAGAAATATTGAACTAATTGCCATTTGGGCATGTCATGATGTGGACACTTCCTATACAATTCATTGAATCTTTCCCATGCCTCATGGAATGTTTCCCCATCCCCGTGTGAAAACTCTCGAATTGAGGTTCTCATGGCATTGGTCTTAGAAACCGGATAGTACTTCTTCAAGAACTCTTGTTGCATTTCTGCCCAAGAAGTTATTGAAAAGGCCTAAGATTGTTAAACCAATATTTTACCTTGTCTTTAAGGGTGAATGGAAAAAGTTTAAGCCTTAAGACCTCTTCCGGCATGTCCGTGTATCTCATGGTAGAACATACTTCAAGAAACTTATCCAAATGCTTGTAAGGTTCTTCACTTGGAAGTCCATGATAGTTAGGAAGCATTTGAGTGGTTTGTGGTTTGATCTCATAGTGGTGTGCTCTAAATGGTGGCAATTGAATGCATGTGGGTGCATTATATTCATTAGGCACATAGTGATCTCTTAAAGTAAGGGGAGGATTTGCAATTGGAGGTGCAACATGGGCACCTTGATTGCCTTGAATGATGGGAGGTGGTGGAGCATAGATTGACCTTGGCATTCCCAATGGAACTTGGCCTTGTTATTGTGGTGGGTGAATGAATGGCCTCGGCATGCCTAATGGTACTTGAATGTTATCATGATGCACATTGGGGTGGAGGATGCCTTGTTGGTCTATGTGACCAAGGTTCTCCACATGGTCCTCATTATATCCTTCCATTGATGAAATGGATTGACTAGAACTTCCTCTTCCCCTATGGTTTCGAACAACAGATTCAAGATGAAAATTTAGAGGGACAAGAGTGGGTCTCAATGATCTACGACCATGCATGCATAATGCAACACAACAAGCAATAAGTAATGAACAAGCACTTCACATTCGCAACAAAACAACAATCAACAAACTTCCTCCACATACAATGTTCCCATACTCCCATGCTATTAACAATATGCAATAAAAGTAAATTACCTCCATGTGGGCTCACAATTTATCTAAGAATTGAAATACAAGCCTCCACATGGGCCGACGATTTAACTAGAGATTGAGTTAAGAAAGAACTAACAAATGGTCATTTAGCACTACATTTCTATTTTCAATTTTAGCCTTGCAAATTTTTAGATTTTTAGCCTTTTTCCTTTGCTTTTGCTTAGCTCTTTGCTTGGAATGCTCCTTTATTCACCTTCAAGCCCAATGCTCCTAGTCAAACAAGAACTAACAGAATAAGTAACCAAAATGAAAACAAAGTAAAGACATGATCAAAAGAGTACTAATTCCTAATTGATTCCACAAATACGACGTTGTCTTCAATCAATCCTCGGCAACGGAGCCAAAAACTTGGTGGGTTTCCTTTGGGTGTTTCACCCAGAGGTCCAAAAAGTTTGTGCACTAAAAGATAATGGTGTAGAGCTATGATGAATGTGGCCAAGTTTTACATTTAGAAATTGCCACTACTACCTTTCATTAAAAATATAGTTAGAGCAAGTAGGGATCGTCCCAAGGGATTGGTGGGTCGTACTAGGTTGAGGAATCAAGATTAGGGTTAGTAGGTCGAGTGATCAAAAGATTGGTTGGTGGTTGAATTACACTAAAATGCAATTTAAACTAAAGTAGGCAATTAAATGTAATGGAGAGAAAATAAGAGAGAGATTTGGGGTTTAGAGATCACCACTAAGCATACCTTTTCTACACCATTAATAAATGATTAAAGAGGGGAAAAACATGTATTACAACATAGTGTGTCTGTGTGGTTGTTTCAACAAGTACGGATGACAAATTAAGCATATATTGTCTAAGCAACATGGTGGATAGCACAATATATCAAATTAAGCCATTAATCATTTCTTTAAGCTCACAATCCAAACATATCACAAGGTTAGAGATATGTGCTACTTGCTTTCATAAGTATGGAACATCAAACAACAAGCATGGATTGTCCTCCCATTTAACATCTAAACTACAAATACACTACAATTAAGCTAATGACATGAAATTAAACTAATTAAACTAAGGGAGACGTACAATCCATCAAGAAATGAGTATGAACCATCAAACAAAACACAAGAGCATTAATACATATAGACATGCATCAACAACACAAGAAATAGAGACAAACATATAAATATCTATTCTATCATGCATAGACATATGGATAGAATGAAATGATCAATTGGAAGCATTAAACCATAAAAATCATTGAATAAACAAGATCTATATATATAAAAGTGTCAAAACATGTATCACAATACAAATCCCCTCAAAAATATATAAATCAAGATGTAGAAAGCATGCTTAGGGTTAACTCTAGCCCCAAGAGGATGTCTAGCCACTCATGGATGGTGTCCTCCAACCCTCAAGGGCTAACTCCATGGTAAAGATCGCTCCTCTTCTTGGTTTATGGAAGAACTCCAAGCTTGTGTCTCTAGCTTTTTCCTTTCTTTTCTTCTTCACTAAGGATATCAATATTATGCCTCTATCTACTCTCAAGCATATCAAGTGTCAAGTCTCTCAAAAGTGGTTCATATTCCTTATATAGGTAGGTCAAATATCACCCCAAATGATCTGGGCTCGTACACCAATATTCCTTCCAATGATTGGATATGGGACAACTTTTAATGAGCTGGAATTTGAATTTTCTTAGGATTTGGGAAGTTCGATCGATCGAACTTGTGGTGAGATCGATCGAACATGGCTGAGATCTATCGAATTGAAGCTGGATCGATTCTCTATGGTGGTGCCTTTTTGGATAAAAACAAATCTAGATATTTTGAAGATATTTTCGGGAAAAAGACAAATGTGGTAGGTAGGGTGGTACAAGTGGATAAGATGGAATCTTTTTTATCGATCAGAAGAAAGTTAGATCGATCGAACTTTGTGGGATCTTTGGATAAGGACAAAAAAGCTTGGATCCATCTTGGAATGCTGAGATCGATGAACTTTTGATAGATTGAATATTTACTAAGATCGATCGAACTTGTTAAATTTCCACCACTTGATTCCTTTTGTTCCCACTTTGCTTCTTTCTTTAATTCATCTCAAGATTGCTTCAATTATGCTCTTATTTAGCTGAGTTAGCTTATTTTGGGGATAAGTACCTAAAAATGGAAATAATACAAAATCAATCTAAAGTGGGAAAATAAGATAGATAAATGTTGTAGAATACCTAAGCTTAAGTGGTTTAAATGCGCACTTTTCAGCACTCATCAATAGAAAATGGAAACAGTATATATAGTACATCATAGTAATAGGGTCGACGAACTGGCCTCAAAAATATAATATAACAGTATCAAAATAGCAGTCTAATATCATAGATATGTATAAAAATGAAAGAGAAGTAGAGAAATCAGGCAGAGGATGTAGGGCGGGTGGGGAGTGATCCCCAAATATCTCTGGATATACCCTGCAGCGCAGCTAGAACGTCTGAGCGGAGAGATGCTACATCTGTGCTAAGGGAGACGACGTCTACTCTGAGAGAGACAACATCTACCTGGAGAGAGACAACCTCACCCTCTAATGTCTGGAAACGCTCTCCTAGGCCAGGTGTATGAGCTGGAGCCTCAGGTATGACTGGATCATGAAACAGCGATATGTCCTGAGTCTGCTCTTGAGAATGAACTGGCAACCCTGCTAGAGAGTGATGCGGCAGCTCCTCTGCTGGCAGCTCTCTCTCTAAATCAATATTCATATGCTCATTAGCAACCATTGGTGGGTCTGCTGGATCAGCTGCTGCTGCTGCAGCTGTTGCCTACTCCATCTCCTCTATCTCAAGCTCCTCAACTACTAAAACTGCCTCCTCACGCAAACTCTTGATAAGAGCATTGTAGCTCTTATCCCAATCCTGCTTACCAAAGTGGCAAGCTCTTGTCTCTGCACGCTCGTCCGTACAGATAGGGTAGTGCTAGTCTCAGAGTATCTAGGTGATCAGATGGCCAAATGGTAGAAAAGTAGCTCGCTTGGGCTTGGCCTTGCTAATGTAAGTGGAATATAACTTCATCATGACACTCCAGTAGAGTGCCGGTATAAAAACACAGTGGCCTTTGTAGAATCCATATAAAGAAACTAGAAAATCTGATCGCCTCTGGATCTTATGGCCCGCCATAAATACGTTTCAGTATAGGACCGAATCGTTGAACCATAGCTCATCAGGCAGATAAGTTCGAGAGGCGAAAAGCTCGCCATCTGCATAGTGGCCTGTGAGTGCCACAACTATGTCTGTGTAAGAAGGCCTCCTCTCCAAAATAAGATAATGAACATCGGGAGGGCAGGCATGAGGCATTGGGATGATCTCGCTAGAATATCAACTGTGATCCGGATGGGGTAACCATCGATAGTGGTCTACAGCTCTAATAAGTTACCCAGGGCTGGACGGAGATGCTGGTAGAATAACCAAACAAGCCGCGGATAAACTAGATAGGTGACTGGGGTAAATATAGCTGAAAGACCCCTCCGGTCAAGATCATCGTAAGCTAGTCGGGTCAGTATATACCGGGAGAAGAAAGAAATGTCGAACACCGACTCATGCGCCACCTGAAGGCATGAGTATCTCCTGTCAGGTCTCTCGGGGACCAGGTCTGGTTGTACTGGTGGTGGTGAAGGAGATGGTACATGCTCAGCCTCAGCTGAAGAAGATGATGCAGCAACTGAAGACTGTAGTCTAGAGTTAGCGGATGGGGACTGAGCTGTATCTGCCTCTGACTGGTCCTGTATCTGCTCTGGCTCTGGCTCAGGAATGGGGTCCTGAACGTGAGATGGGCCTACCTGGTTATCTAATCTCTGCCTGACTCTGTGATGATAATGTCCACGGGTAACAGTCTTGACCCTAGCCATGGCCTGCAAACTAAAAGGAAAGCTTACAGAACAAGTCAGTAGCTGAATAAGGAAATAAGGCATAGCATTTAGAAACATGTATGTCAAATAAGATAGACAAAACAGAATAAAGGACATGAATCTATGCAAGTCATAAGAAATAAATGACATTAAGTGACTCATGCTTAGACAGTATAAGTATGGAATGCATCCAATGTGGAAAACACAGGCAGTGGGCGTGTATGAGACAGCATGAAACACAAGAAATGATGTGTAAAGTATGTGATGCAAATCTGTGAAGTTCGATCAATCACAAAAATATGAGATCGATATAAGTTCGATCGATCTTGAATCAGTGAGATCGATCAATTATAGATCGATCTGAGAAAAAGTTCGATCGATCAAACTATGAGTTGAAATTTAAAAAGTCACAAATCTGTGATGTGGATGGCACGGGGGCCTCACAAGCAAGCTCGTGGGCCCCTCTACACAACAAATTAACAAACATGGTCACTTGATTAGGCCCGTGACCTCCAAAATCAAAAATCAAAATCAAAAATATAAAACCGATATATACACACATATATACAGAGCTTCAAAGCTTCATCAATGGCTATAATCATCATCATCATCATCATCATAAATCTAACATGGAAAGCAGTGATGGCATCAAAATAAAGCTTTGAAATCAAAAAGGGATCTTGGATCTTACCCCAAACCGAGAGAGAAGATGAGATGCGAATGAAATCCAAGATTCGGGATGAGGGAGAGAGATTCGGGATGAGATGAAGTCGCCAGAGGGTTCGCCATAGATGGAAGAGTAGGTTTACAGCGGCGATGGGCTCTAGGGTTTGAAGATCAATTTCAAAGACATTTCCCTAGGTTCGATTTTTAAAAACATTTCCTTTTCAGTTCGATCGATTGAACTGGAATCGATCTCTCCTCTTAAATAACAAAATTATTTTTGAAATTTTTGGATTTTTCTGAATTAAAAAAATAATTAAAAATTAAAACTATTTTTGAATTTTGGAAAATTAAAATTTAAAAATCAGAAATTTAAAAATTAGAAATTAAAAATCAAAAATGTTTTTTGGATTTTGTTTGGAACATGAATAAAATAAAATAAAAATAAATGGAAAATTAAAAAATGGAAAATTGAAAATATTTAAGTTTTTCAAAAAAAAAAAAAAATAATAAAAAAAAAATAAACAGAAATATTTTTGTATTTTTTGACAATTTCTTTTTTTTTTTTTTATCTTCTCTTTTTTTAAATTTAAATTCGAAACAAAAGTCAAAGTCAAAGTCAAAGTCCAAATAGTAAATCAAAGAACAGAGATCGATTTCTCCAAGATCGATCTCAGAAGTACTCCGATCGATCGAACATGCAAAAATCTGCAGACATGTTCGAACAATGGGACAGAGAGGTGATTGGATGCAGATATGGATGCAGGTTCAAAATTTTTCTAAGTGTTGAGACTGCAGATCGATCCAAGATGAATCTGGATCGATTGAATGATTTACGATCGATCAAACAGAGACCTGAAATATGCAGGTTTTCTTTGAACGATTGGACAGAGAGAAGATTGGATGTAGGTATGGATGCAGGTATGGAGTTCAATCGATCAAACCTTTTTTGAGATCGATTGAATAGGAACAAAATGTCTATTTTCAACATGAAAGTCCATGCAATCCTAATCACAGTTCCTAGCAATGTATATGAACCTAAAGTAAATATCTAGACTTCGCAAGAAATGAAATTTAAAATAGAATTGAGGGAGGAATAGGGTTGTGACACCCTACGAAATGTACTAGTCTTTAACGTCTCTAGCAAGACGTTGGGCTCTTTTAGCCCGTATCAAACATCTTGTAGTATATCCCCTCCTTAATGGGGCGATAAGTACTTTGAACTCCACCCAACAAATGGTTCCCTAGAGAACTTGTTGGATTAAGCTCAAAGGAACTTGTTGGTCCTTGTTCAATGTGATCTTTGGGGTTCCATGCCCTTTCAAAACAAGATTTTGAAACAACTTTTTTTGAATTCAAGGTTGAAGATAACCCTTTTGAAATTTTGGTTTCAAGCAAAGACTCTATTCCTTCACATTTATTAGCATGACATTTCTCTACAACATTCACTTCTTCATGCTTGTTAAATGAATTTGGGGTTGGATTGAAGATATTCAACTTCACCTTCATGTGACCGAATGAGATCTTCATTATCTCCGTCATACAATTAATGTTGGCATTCGTGGTTGCCAAGAAAAGACGGCCAATGAATTTGGCTCTTAGGATTCGGGACCGGTTCCGTGTCAATGAAAACGAAATCAATGGGGAAGAAAAACTTATCAATTTTAATTAAGACGTCCTCAATGATACCCCTAGGATTTTTAATTGTTCGATCAGCAAGTTGTAAAACCACCGACGTCTGTTTCAAGTCTCCTAAGCCTAATTTGACATATACCGAGTATGAAAGAAGATTAACACTTGCTCCTAAGTCTAGAATAGCCCGATTAATGACATGGTCACCAATAACACAAGATGCAGTAGGTGAACCGGGGTCTTTAAACTTTGGAAGAATGTTATGTTGCAAAATAGAGCTCACTTGCTTGGTCAAGACCACTTTCCTAGGTGTTTGGGTTTTGTTCTTCCTCTTTTGGGTGCAAAGATCTTTTAAAAACTTGAAATAAACCGGAATTTCTTGATTGCATCCAAAAGCGGAAGGTTAACCTTCACTTGCCTAAACACATCAATGATTTCATTTGTCTTTGTCTTTTGCTTGTCAAGATAAATGGATCCTTTCAAGGCATCCAGAAATGGAGCTCTTGGCTCAAAAACTTTTTCAAAATCCTTCTTTGAAACATCATCAACACAAGAATTTTTCAAATCATGCTTTGATTCATCTTTCAAATCATTTTTGAACTCACTTTTCATATTACTTTTTAACATTTTCTCATTTTAATGATCATGCATATGCAATGAAGGAGGAATATGATAAGAAACGGGACGGGTGTCAACTTTTGGTTGCACCGATTCACTCTCTTCATTGGACACACCTACTTGGTTGTCAATTATTCTCCCACTTCTCAAGGTTGTCACCGCATTGACATGCACGATTATAGGACTTTCCGATGAGGAATGAGTCTCCACAACACATTGTTGCTTTGGTGGGGCATTCAAAGGCATTTTCCCTTTCTCTCTAGCATTTAAAGTACTAGCTATTTGCCCTACTTAGGTATCTATTCAGATGGTTCCTCCAACTAGGATTGTAATGATTGCCATAGGGATTATTCCCTTGGTTAGCAAAAATATCATTGGCTTGCTCATGGTTTTCATTTTGCATATGTCTGTGGGGACAATTAGAAATAGAATGCAAGACACTTGAACAAGTCATACATGATTCATTAGATGCACAATGATGAACTTGATTAGGGGCGGAAGACATTTGATTCGCCGAGTTTTGGTTAATCAAGAATTGATCAAACCTTTGAGATAAAGATTTCATCTCAGCGGCTATATCATTGGAGTTGTCAACTTAATACAAGCCAACATTCTTCCTTCCTCCTAGATTTCTACCATTTTTAGAAGATAAGGACCTATGCATGGAATTTTCACTCATACTTTCATACAATTGCCATACATCATTTTCATGCTTGTCAAGATAAGAACCACCCATTGATGCATCAACCATACCCTTGTGGTTATCCGGTAAGCTTTCAAAGTAATATTGAACTAGTTGCTACTTAGGTATGTCATGATGAGGGCATTTTCTAAGCAAATCATTAAACATTTCCCATGCCTCATGAAACATTTCCCCATCCCCTTAAGAAAATTCATGAATGGAAGTTCTCATGGCATTGGTCTTTGAAACCGGATAGTACTTTTTCAAGAACTCTTGTTGCATTTTTGCCCAAGAAGTTATCAAAAAAGGCTTAAGATTGTTGAACCAATATTTTGCCTTGTCTTTAAGGGTAAAAGGAAAAAATTTAAGCCTTAACACTTTTTTCGGCATGTCCGTGTATTTCACGGTGGAACACACTTCAAGAAACTCATCTAAATGCTTATAAGGTTCTTCACTTGGAAGTCCATGATAGTTTGGAAGCATTTGAATAGTTTGTTGTTTAATTTCATAGTGATGTGCTCTAAATGGAGGCAAATGAATGCAAGTGGTTGCATTGTATTCATTAGGCACATAATGGTCTCTCAATGCAATGGGAGGATTCACAATTGGTGGTGCTAGACGAACACCTTGATTAGCTTAAACTATGGGGGGTTGTGGAGCAAATATTGGCCTAGGCATTCCCAATGGAACTTGGCCTTGTTGTTATAGGTGAATGAATGGTCTAGGCATGCCTAATGGTACTTGAACATTTTCATGATGCATATTAGGGGGGAGGTTGCCTTGTTAGTCTATATGACCAAGGTCCTCCACATGGTCATCATTCAAATCCTCCATTGGTGAAATGGAGTGATGAGAAGTACCCCTTCCCCTAGGATGATGAACAACTGATTCAAGATGCAAATTAGGAGGGACAAGAGTAGGATTCAATGACCTACGACCATGCATACATTAGAAAAGCAAATAACAAGCAAGTAACAATCACTTCGCCCCCGGAACAAATAAATCAACAAATCTCCACATTCAATGATCCCATACTCCCATGCTTAAACAACATGCAAAGAAAAGTAAATTGCCTCCACGCGGGCCGACGATTTAACTAGAGCTTGAGTTAGAAAGGTCTCACAAAGGGTCCTTAAGCAACTTCAATTGATTTTCAACTTCCAAACTTTGCTATGCTTTGCATTTTTTAGATTTTTAGTCCTTTTTGTGCTTAGTTTAGCTCCTTGCTTTGAAGTTTCCTTTGCTTAATCTCCTTGCTCAATTTCACCTAGTCAAATAAGAACAAACACAATAGTGACCAAAAATAAAAATAAGGTAAAGACACGATCAAAGGAGTACTAATCCTTAAATGTTTCCAAAACACAGCGTTGCCAATTAGATTCCCCAACAATGGCGCTAAAACCTTGGTGTTGCCGTCGCACCAACACTTAAAAGATGTTCAAAAGGTAGTGAATATGCAATGTGGCCAAGTTTTAAATTTATAAATGCCACTACTACCTCTAACTAAAAATATAGCTAGGGTGAGTAGGGATTGTCCCATGGGATTTAGGGTGCACTAGTAGTGGAAACAAGGCTTAGGGTTAGTAGGTTGAGTAATCAAAGGTAGGTTGTTTGGTTGATTAAACTACAATTAAAACTAAACAAGATCAATATCAAGCAAGAAATTAAGGGATAGAGAAAATAAGAGAAAGAGGTCTTGGGACTTAGAGATCACCACTAAGCATCACTTTTCTCTATACTCAATTCACAATTAATGAGGGGAAAGCATATGTTGCAACAAGAGTGAGTGTGTGTGGTTGTTTCAACAAACATGGATGACCAATTAAGTGTATATTGTCTGGACAACACAATGAATAACACAATATATCAAAGTAAGCCATTAATCCTTCTTTAAGCTCACAATCTAAACACATCACAAAATTAAAGAAATATACTACTTGCATTCATAAGTATGGAACATCAAACAACAAGCATGGATTGTCCTCCCATTTAATAACTAAGGTAACTACACTACATCTAGGCTAATGACATGAAAATTAAACTAATTAGACTAAGGGAGAGGCACAATCCATCAAGAAATGAGTATGAACGATCAAATAAACCACAAGAGCATTATATTAAGCATTATGTCTTGACAATCTCTAGATCTATAGCATTCATACACATAGACATGCATCAACAACACAAGAAATAGAAATAAACACATGAACATCTATTCTAGCATACATAGACATATGGATAGAATGAAATGGTCACTTGGAATAATTAAACCACACAAATCATTGAATAAACAAGATCTATGTATATAAATATGTCAAAACATGTATTACAACACAAATCCCCTCAAAAATACATGAATCAAGATAAAGAAAGCATGCTTAGGGCTAACTCTAGCCCCAAGAGAATGTCTAGCCACTCATGGATGGTATCCTCCAATCCTCAAGGGCTATCTCCATAGTAGAAATGCTCCTTTTCTTGAAGTAGATGGAAAACCTCTCAAGAATGTCTCTAGCCTCGTCTCCAAGAATATGTTATACAATATGTAAGTTATGTCAAGTATGCTCTCAAGAATGGCTCATATTCCTTATATAGGTAGGTTAAAATGTCACACCCAATAGTCTGGGCTCGCAAATCAATATTCCTCCAATGATTACACCATGAGCCAACCTTTAATGAGCTGGATTTTGTCTTTTTTTCGGGCTTGAGGAAGTTTGATCGATCAAACTTGCGGTGAGATCGATCGAACATGGCTGAGATCTATCAAACTTTGGATGGATCGATCCTCCCATGGTGGCGCCTTTTTGGATAAGGACAGATCTGAGATATTTTGGGGAACGAGACAAAAATGGTAGGTGGGGTGGTACAACAGGATAAGATGGAATCTTTTCGATCGATCTGAGAATTGTTCGATCGATCTAACTTTGTGGGATCTTTGGATAAGGACAAAAGAGCTTGGATCCATCTTAAAATGTCTACATCAATGAACTTTTGATCGATCAAATTATACTTGTGATCGATCAAACCTGCTGAATTCCATCATTTGCTTCAATCTGCCTTCACTTTGCTCAAATTTTCCATTTAACTTCTTTTAAGCTCTTATTTGGCTAAATTAGCTTATTTTGGGGATAAGCACCTAAAAAGGGCAATAACACGAAATAAGTCTAAAACGGGAAAGTAAGATAGATAAAGGTCCTAGAATACCTAAGCTTAAGGGGTTTAAATGTGCACTTTTCAGCGCTCATCAATGTATATCTGTGCCGCTCAAAATCAGCCAACATAAAATCCGTCTCCTGATGGATGGTTCTAAACCTCTAAGCATCTGCTAGTGCCATAGCTAGAGTCTGAACACGTCTCTGTCGCGGACGTCGAGGTATATCTATAACAACGTCCAAAGCCCCTGCAATACCCCTCAACAACTACCCAAGAAATCTCAAACCTGTGCTCCAAAGCTCGAGCCTCAAACCCTATGGCTTGAGCTTTCCACTGTGTAAGGCTCAAGCTTGGTGTTCCCTATGCTCGAGCTTACTCCAAGCAATTGCTCGAGCCCAAATATGAGAGCTCAAGCTTTTTGGGTTTCAACATAATCAAAACTCCTTTAAATCCTTCCAAAGTCGTCCAAACTAATTCCAAATCAACCCCAAACTTCTATTCAATTACAATACTACCCCAAACCTCCAAATATTTCAACCCAACATCTCCAAAATATCCAAACCCGTGTTCATCAAATCTATTAATAGATCTAGAATTTCTGCAAGTTTGTATGATAAGTAAAGGTTAGTTTATTGGTATAGGTGATGAAAACGAGATTTTAGGAAATTTGGGCATGGTTTTGCGGCAAAACAGAAAGCTATACATAGAAAATATATAGGTATATATACATATATATATATATATATATATATATATATATATATAACTAAGAGAGATTGAGAGGAAATTTTACCTTTTGATGTAGGATTTGGAGCTTGAGACGATAGAGATGATTAACTTGAAGAGATTGGAGAGATTGGGAGACAAAGGAGGCTAGAACGAGTGAAAGCACGAGGGTTTCAATCTTGGTACAAGGTTTTCTTTATATATTAATGTACCAGAGCTCGAGCCCTAGGCTTAAGGCTTAAACTTAGCTGCTGAAAACCCTAATGTTAGTAATGGAGCATAACTCGAGCTTAGCGTGTGTAAGTTCGAGCTTTTGATAGCTGATGCTCGAGCTTTAGAATGAAAGCTCGAGCTTTGAGGACAATTGTTTGAATTTTTCTGTTTTTTCAATTTTTCTTGCTTTTTCTTAATAAACCTAAACTAAGCTAGAAACAAAATAATAATAAAAATTAAGTAAAACCTAAATTAAAGCAAAAATAAAATAAAAGAAACTACAGTATAAAATACAAATGCTATGTTTAACGTCGATAGCTCGACAGCATGCTAAGTTTAACGTCAATAGCTTGACAGCATGCTAAGTTTAATGTCGATAGCTCGATGAAAACTGACCTCTCTAGTCCAAGTAAATAGGATCATGAAGTTCTACTGCCTCTACTATGCCTCTCTGCACACTACCCTATATGTAGGTTTTAAGTCTCTGTCTATTAACTTTGGACACTTGTCCAGTCTTGCAATCTTGTATCTCTATTGCACCATAAGGTGTAACAGAAATAACCATATATGGACCCTCCCAACGTGATTTCAGTTTTTCAGGAAAAAGTTTCAGTTGTGTATTAAACAACAAAACCTTCTTCCCGGGCTCAAAAGTCTTATGCAATATATGCTTGTCATGAAATGCCTTAGTCTTTGATTTGTAAACCTTAGCACTCTCATAAGCATCATTACGTAATTCTTTGAGCTCAGTTAGTTGAAGCTTCCTGTTAGAACCAATAAAGTTTATATTAAAATTGAGCTTTTTTATGGCCAGAAAGCTCGATATTCTAACTCTACAAGAAGATGACAACCTTTACCATAGACTAGACGGTAAGGTGACATACCAATCATAGTCTTAAAAGCTGTTCAGTAAGTCCACAAAGCATCATTTAGTTTGGTCGACCAATCCTTACGATCTGGCTTAACCATTTTTTCAAGAATTCTTTTAATCTCATAATTGGATATTTTAACTTGGCCACTTGTTCAGGGATAATAGGAAGTAGCAACTTTATATGTGATGGAGTATTTTGGTAACAAAGTACGAAAATATCTATTATAGAAGTGAGCACCCCTATCACTAATAATAGCCCGTGCGTACCAAACCGACTAAAAATGTTTGTTTAAATGAACTCAA
Source organism: Cornus florida (assembly GCF_030987335.1). Taxonomy (NCBI): domain Eukaryota; kingdom Viridiplantae; phylum Streptophyta; class Magnoliopsida; order Cornales; family Cornaceae; genus Cornus; species Cornus florida. Next base: position 96,070,338 of record NW_026775572.1, read on the forward strand.
CCACGACTGCAGGATCAGCGGTTTTAGTAGCCACTGCTTCAACCCATTTAGACACATAATTTACAGCCACAAGAATATACTCAATTTTATTTAACTGAACAAAAGGACCCATGATATTAATACCCCATACATTAAAAACCTCAACGACTAAGATCGGAGTTAAGGGCATCATGTTTCTTCTGGAAATTGATCCTAAATGCTGACATCAAAGGCATGACCTACAGAATAAGTATGCATCCCGAAAGAGTGAAGGCAAAAAGAAACCACACTGAAGAATTTTAGCGGCAGTTTTCTTTGCACTGAAATGACCTCCACAAGCCAAACTGTGACAAAAGGTCAGAATACTATGAAACTCACTCTCAGGAACACATCTACGAATGATTTAGTCAGCACAATACTTGAAGAGCTAGGGATCTTCCTAATAATACATCTTAATCTGAGAGAAGAATTGATCTTTTTCCAGCTTTGACCAAGATAAAGGAATTTTGCCTATTGCGAGATAATTCACAATATCAGCAAACCAAGGCAAATCTGTATGAGAAACCCCAAATAGTTATTCATCTGGAAAGGAATCATAGATTGGAAGTGAAGTTGAGGTATCCTCAATCAGAATTCTAGAAAGATGGTCAGCAACCACATTCTTTGACCCTTTCTTATCCCGAATTTCATAATCAAACTCTTGAAGCAAGAGGATCCATCAAATCAAACGGGGTTTGGTTTCCTCTTTGGAGAGAAGATGTCTCAAAGCAGAATGATCATAATTGACCACTACTATGGAACTCAACAGATATAATATGAATTTGTCCAAAGCAAAGACAACTACAAGTAACTCTTTTTCAGTAGTGGTATAATTCAATTGTGCATCTGAAAGAGTTTTGCTCGCATAATAGATAACATAAGGAAGTTTATCAACTCATTGTCCCAAGACAGCACCCATAGCATAATCAGATGTGTGACACATGATCTCAAATGGAGGAGCCCAGTTTAGAGGATTCATGATAGGAGCTGAAGAAAGAAGAAAGCGAAGCTTATAAAAAGCTCCTAGGCATGATTCATCAAAGACAAAAGGAGCATCCTTTGCAAGTAGATTACACAAAGGACGAAATTTTTTGATAAAATCTTTAACGAAACATCAATAGAACCCGGCGTCCCAAGAAATGATCGCACTCCCCTTACGGAGGTAGGAGGAGGCAATTTAGAGATCAAATCTACTTTGGCTCTATCAACTTCAATACCTCTCTCTGAAATGATATGTCTTAAAACAATCCCCTCTTGAACCATAAAATGGCTCTTCTCCCATCTAAGAATAAGATTAGTTTCCCTATAACGCTAAAGCACTAGGGACAGATGTTGGAGACATTTTTCGAATGTGGACCCAAAAATAGAAAAGTCATTGATAAGCGCCAAATATTGTATATTCAAGCGCCCTTAATTGCATTAGTTAAGTCCATTATTTGGTATTTGTATACAGATTATCTTCATTTTTGTGTTTTTATCTATTTTCAGGTGTACTCTCCAAAAAGAAATAAAAAGAAGACTTTAAGAGATTTTGAAGATCAAATGCACTGCGGGTGTCAACATCTAGGGCTAGTCAAGAAAAGAGGTTTCAATGTACCTATGGAAACTCTCAATAACACAGTTTGATAAAGAATGACTCAATGGTCCAAGCTGAAGAAATGCAAAATAATTGCATTTAGACATAATCAGCCTTCGCGTTTGGACGCCAGACCTTGCGTTAGGATGCCATACAGTAGCCTTCGCATCCAAACACCAGCCTTTACATCTGGACGCCAGCCTACGTGGCCCAACTTTGATTTTGTCAAAGTTTGTTCCTCTTTTCTAGGATTTTTGAATTTCAACGAGTTAGGGTTGTTAGGCAGCCTATTCTGAGTTTAAGAAGGGGCAAAAAGCTGGTATCAAAGATTATTATTATATTTTTTAAAAATATATTGCAGAGGGAGGAGTTTTTCTAGGTTTTTATGCTAAGTTTTGCAATAATGGGGCTGTAAAGGAAATCTTCTTCTTCTTCAATCCTTAAAGCTGCAGCCATATCCATGAGGAACTAACTCCTCTCCTAGGGAGTTAATGTAACCTAGACCAAGTAAACATGTTGTAATTGTCTTTTCAATTTGGGGATTTATCTTGTATATATTGAAGTTATTTACATTGAATTGATGTCTCTTTATATTGAATTAATGTATGTGATTTTCACTTGCATAGATAGTTATATTTATATGTATATCTTGTCTTAGAACTCATATTGGCATAATTATACACTTTATATTATTACAGTGACAATGGGAATGTGACTTTATGAATGGTTATATTGGCACGTTAATTGATAATTTGTATAAATTATACTAAAGGAAGATGGACCATGCTACACCTTTAGGTTAATTTATGTTAGGTAGATAGTCTATACCAACTGAAGATAATTTATGATAGATAATCGAATTTCATGTGCTTCAACATACAATTGAAGGACCTTAATAAGCCATGCCTAGGAAAGATGGTTCATACCATAACTTAGTGTAGGTGGATAAGCCATACCAACGAAAGATGGTTTATGCTTAGTCCTGAAATGTATGAATTTCTAGAAGATGTTGTGCTTGTTTTATACTTCTATACATCATTTTATATACATATTTGTTAATCCCCAAGTTGAATACAAGTTAGCATGTTTATGAGGTTTAGCTGATTGCATATGGTTTTGTAATCAAAGTTTAAAAATTACTTTTGGTTGTATATATATTTTTATATTTTTTTATGTTTTTGTGTTACTAGGGACTAAAGACTTTCCAGGTGATCTAATTGAAAAATTTTAAGTTTTAAGGACTTGGGGTAAGTTTTTGAAGTTTCTAGTTTATTCATTGTTTGGCCCTTATCGAGGCTATTGCAATTTTCTATTTTATTCAGAGCATAGGTCCTTGTCGCGGCCATTTCAATCTATTTTCATTATTGTTGAATTGAGGAGAAAGGGATCAATGTATGTAGATGTATTGGTGTTGTAGTGCTTGTTGTGTTTGATAGTTTTAGGATCAAGTGTAACTCTGATTCCTTACTCAGTATACTTACAACTTGGCTTAGGAGAACTAAAATCCACTTCAGTTGTCTTACAACTTGCGGATAGATCCATAAAACAACCCCGTGGTATCATTGAGTTTGTACTCGTCAAGGTGGACAACTTCTACTTCCCGGTAGACTTTGTGGTTCTAGATATATTCCTGTAATCCTTGGTCGGCCCTTCTTAGCTACGGCTAGTCCTTCCATTAATTGTCAAACCGGGGTGATGGATATTTCTTTTGGAAATATGAAGGTGAAGCTCAACATCTTTAGTGTTTCTCAACATCCTCAAGGGGAATATGAGTGCTTCTCTCTTGACATCATTGATGAAATAGTCGAAGAATCTCTCCCTTTTATTTTAAGTCAAGATCCTCTTGAAACTTGCTTGGCTCATTTTGACTTCGAAAATTACGATATTAATCAATCCATTTGTGAAGTCAACTCTTTGCTTGATGTCAATGCAATCATGGACTTTCCCTTTTGGAAAGTACCAAAGGAACCTCTTCCATTAATTTCCAGCACACCTCATGTCCCTTCGCAAAAATCTCCACCTCAACTTAAGTTAAAGCCACTCCTGGCTAATCTCAAGTATTTCTTGGTGCAAATAAAACTTTTTTGGTCATTATTGCATCGGATCTTTCCAAAGACCAAGAAATCAGCCTTTTAGCGGTGCTACAAGAGCACAAAAAAGCTGTTGGTTGGTCAGTGGCTGATTTAAAAGGAAATGACCCCTCCATTTGCATGCATCGCATTCTTTTGGAGGAGAACTTCAAACCTTCCTAAAAGGTGCAGCGCTGGTTGAATCCTAACATGAAGGAGGTTGTTATGAAAGAGCTAATCAAGCTATTAGATACAGGGATCATCCACCCCATCTCGGATAGCAAGTGGGTAACCCCTACTTAAGTTGTTCCAAAGAAGTCTGGCCTCACCGTTGTTGAAAATTCAGTGGGAGAACTTGTGCCACAATACACCACCACTGGTTGGCGAATATGCATAGATTACCGGAAACTCAACTCTGCAACTAGGAAAGATCATTTTCCACTTCCATTCATTGATCAAATCCTAGAAAGTTTAGCCTGTCAAAGTTACTATTATTTTCTTGATGGTTATTCTGGCTATAACCAAATGGCTGTAGATCCTCAAGATCAAGAGAAGACCACCTTCACTTGTCCTTTTGAAACTTTTGCTTATCGTCATAAGCCCTTTAAGTTATATAATGCATCGGCCACTTTTCAGAGATGCATGATGTCCATATTTTCTGATATAGTCGAAAAATTTCTTGAAGTATTCATGGATGATTTTTCTGTCTTTGGATCTTTCTTTAACTCTTGTCTCCATAATCTGTCACTTGTGCTTCAAATATGTAAAAATACAAATATGATCTTAAGTTGGGAAAAGAGTCACTTCATGGTACAAGAAGGGATTGTCTTAGGACACATTATCTCTAAAAGAGGGATTGAGGTCGATACGGCAAAAGTTGAATTAATGCACAACCTTCTTCCTCCCTCTTCGGTGAGATAAATTCGATCTTTTCTTGGCCATGCTGGTTTTTATCGCCCTTTATCAAGGACTTCAACAAGATATACTGGCCTTTGTGCCATCTTCTTGCCAAGGATACTACTTTCAACTTTGATGAAGCATGTTTGGAAGCTTTTAAGAAGCTCCGTTCACTACTCTCTTCCTTTTAAAATCATGTGCGATGCATCAAATTATGCATTAGGTGCTGTTTTGGGCCAACGTGTGGATAAAACTCCTCATGCCATTTACTATGCTAGTAAGACCCTCTCAGATGCTCAATTGAATTATACAACAACTGAGAAAGAGTTGCTTGCAGCTGTCTATGCCTTGGACAAATTTTATTCATATCTTCTTAGATCCAAGGTTATTGTCTTCACGGATCATGCCGCGTTAAAGCATCTACTTGCAAAGAAAGAGACAAAACCTTGACTCATTCGTTAGATACTCTTACTACAAGAGTTTAATATTGAGATTAAGGACAAGAAAGGCACTGATAATGTTGTCGTAGATCATCTCTCTCGGCTTCTTATTGAAAGCACTTCTGATTTTTCTGTAGTTCATGATTACTTTCCGAATGAGCAACTATTCCAGATTTCTTATGTGTCACCTCCTTGGTTTGCTGACATTGTCAACTATCTTGCGGTTGGAAAAATTCCATCCCAATGGTCTAAGCAAGAGAAAGACCGGTTCTTCGCTCAAATCAAAAATTTCTTTTGGAAAACCCGAAACTGTTCAAGTATTGCCCGGATCAAATAATCCAGCGATGCATTCCTGAATAAGATCTCGAAAATATTTTGAAATTCTGTCACACTCTCGAATGTGGAGGACACTTCACTGCTAAAAAGACTTCATCAAAAGTCTTTCAAAGTGGATTTTATTGGCCTTCATTATTCAGGGACGCTTACAATTTTTGCAAGTCTTATGAGCAATGCCAAAAGCTTGGGCCATGTCTAAAAGAGATATGATGCCATTGAACTCAATTCTAATTATCAAAATCTTTGATGTATGGGGAATAGATTTTATGGGACCATTTCTATCTTCTTATGGCTACGTTTACATTCTCCTAGCGGTGGATTATGTATCTAAATGGATAGAGGCTGAGGCAACTATAACCAATGGCCATACTACAATGGTCAAGTGCATTCAAATGAACATATTCAGTCAGTTTGGTACACCTAGAGCACTCTTAAATGATGGAGGATCTCATTTTTGTAATTGCTATCTTAGATCTGTCCTCCTTAAGTTCTCTGTCACTCACAAGGTTTCCACGCCTTACCATCCTCAATCGAGTGGTCAAGTGGAAGTCTCGAATCGGAAAATCAAAAATATCCTTGAAAAGACGATTAGACCGGACTGCAAAGATTGGTTATTACCACTGAACGATGCGCTTTGGGCTTACTAAACTGCGTTTAAGATGCCAATTGGAATGTCACCATACCGGCTCGTTTACGATAAGGCATGTCACTTTCTGATTGAATTAGAGCATCGTGCCTTTTGGGCCATAAAATGGTTCAATTTCAATCTTGATCAGGCCTGATCTAACCGAAAATTGCAACTCAATGAGCTAGAGGAAATCCGGAATGACGCTTATGAAAGTGCTAAAATTTACAAAGCAAAGGCTAAAGCATTCCATGATAAGCATATCATCAAGAAGTCTTTTGCTTCAGGTCAAAAAGTTTGGCTTTTTAATTCCCGTTTGTAACTCTTTCCTGGGAAGCTCCGTTCCCGATGGGAAGGACATTTCCTTATAATTTCTGTTTTCCCTTATGGTGCAGTTGAGTTGCAAGACCCAAATAATGGGAATCTTTTTAAGGTCAATGGTCAGCGGCTTAAGCCTTACATTGACACTCTAGTCCCAATCGGATATGTGGATTCCATCATCTTGACAAATCAAATTTATTCCGACTAGTTAGATTCTCATATCGTTTAGCTATCGACGTTAAATTTAGCACTACAAGGAAGCAATTCTTTCTATTCCAAGCTTCCTTATAGCTTTGCTATCGTAAACCAAGATTTTTTGAAAATGACTAAGTAGAGACTCCATTTGGAATCATCTAAAATTCCATTTCAATGGTCATCAAGGGTTTCTATAGTCCTATTATGGTTTCGATAACATCTTCGGGAATTTTTGGCCTTATCTCAAGCAAATACCTGGGCATATTCGCGTCAAGACGCCATTTTTTGCTTCCCAACACCAACACCAGGGCAAATCTGCGTCTGAATGCCAATCCTTGCATCTGGACGCACATTCCTAAGTAGAACCGCGTCCGGACGCCATCTTCGCGTTCGGACGCCAACACCTGAACAAACCCGCGTCTGAACGGCAACCCATGGGCACTCTCGCGTCCGGACGCCATCTCTTTCAGCGCCCACATCTGCGCGAAACACAACCCACGTGTCCATTCCAACACCTCGCGTCCTGATGCCAAAATCTGCGTTCCGATGCCACGGCCCATGTGTGAACCCTAGCCCATGAATTCTATATAACCTAGCCCTTTTCTGTGACAACCCTGGATTTTTTAACCCAGTGTCTCCTGTGATGAACCAAGAGTCAACCCGGTAACGGGTCTGAAATACAGAAGCAAAGATAAAACCAAAGTTTTAAGAGATATAAACCATCCTTAGGACACCAAAGTGACTTTCCATGAAGTCACGGAACTCAAGGAAATAACCGGAAGCAAAAGCTAGAATAAAAAGGTTAAATGATACCCTATGGCACCAATGACACCCAAGGGAACAAGATCTAGCTCAAACTAGACCATATACACCATTAAATGGCTAGAACGAGATCAACAAGGTCAAATGGGAACGAAAAAAAACAAGGTTAACCTATCTAGGCAACAAACCAAATAAAACTCACAAGGCAGCTCCATTTCGGTTGACCGAAATGGAGCATCGGTCTGCCGAAATAAGCCTGGAAAAAGAAGAGAAAAGAGCTCTCAGTTCGGTCGAATGAAGTGACAAATCGGTCGACCAGTTTAAGGCTCGAGATGAAAAAAATGAGTTTCGGTCGACCGATGTAGAGAATCGATCGATCAAAATAAGTCTCGATGGTGAAAATGGCTACTGGAGTTGGGATTTTTGCTGAACCATGAAAACCATGAAAGGTTCGGTCGACCGAAATAGACCACTGGTCGACCAAAACTAGGCAAAAATGTAAAGATGAACCTGCTATGCACCAAAACGAAAAAGAAATTCCTAAGTCTTAAATAGATCCCCCATAGCATGATCAAATTGAATTGTATGTAAGTGTGTGATAATGTGAACATACACGCAAGTGTAACATTTTAAACATGTTACAAAGGCCTACGACCTCATTACATTTTATTTACAAGATTTGACATACCAAACCTTTAAAGTTAATAAAAATACATTTTTCAAACAAAATATGGCACCAATTGAATACAAGTGCAATTATAAACATGCTTGGCCCTTGGCCTCATGTCATACATGTCAAACACATTACAAAAAGTGTACTTATGTACACATTACATATTTAGAACAAACATACAAGTTTTGTCATAAGAGGCCACAAATCAACTAAGGTAGGTGAAGTCTCCAAGTCTTGAATCCTGTGCCTGAAAAATGTCCCCACTACGTGGGTGAGTAACATAAAGTACTCATAGGAGATGAGCATGCATCGATCTAGCATTTTACAATTTTATCACCTTAAGGTGAAACATATTAAAGAGGCTCATGCCACCTAACGTCTATGTCAAAGTGAGACTCAGGGATCATCCTAAGCTACTCATGCAATTTAAAGTAAACAACGGCATACCAATACACATGCTCAAGTATACTAAGTAATGTTAAAACATGTTATGCATCGTCTAAGCATGTATATACAAACATACAATTTACATGGAAAACTCATGAATCAAGTATACAGGCACAAGTATAGTAAGCTAAATGAAGTACACATAAGGCAAGCATACACGACACAAGTATACATAATGAAGTCCGATTGCACAAATCTGATAAGCGCTGAATATTGTATATTTAAGCGCCCTAAATTGCATTAGTTAAGTCCGTTGTTTGTTTAATTAAGTAGATTATCTTCATTTGTGTGTATGTATATATTTTCAGGTCCACTTGCCAAAAAAGGAGCAAAATCAAGGCTTTGTGGAGTTTTGGCCATCAAAAGGCACAAGGCTGAATTTCTGGCAGCAGTAGAACCTGGGCTTTGCTCGCCATTTTGACCTTCCAAACTCAAGAACTGGACTTCCCTCATAACATTAAAGATTTAGAGCTCTGAATCAGCTTTCCAAATCTTCAAACGGTTTGTCATTCGGAGCTCGGAGCAGAGAGTTATGGCCTTGTTACCAGAGGCGCGCAGAACTGCCTGGCAGCAATAAAATTCTGCCTTGATCTTCATTTTCGACCAACCATCCTTGAGAATTGGATCTCCACCAAAACATGAAATATTTAGAGCTCTGAATTATCTTTCTAAATCTTCAAACGGTTCATCATTCGGAGTTCGGAGTGCAAAGTTATGGCTGTTTAACCAAAGTAGGTCTGGGCGGAGCAAGTGAAGCATGGGCATTTTTACACTAAATTCGAGTGCTCGAGGCCTTGCTTAGAGTGCTCGAATTTTGGGCAGAATGCCCTTCGGAAATGGCTCATTTCAGCCCACTTGCACCTTGGTTTCTTCACTTTAACTTCCTCTTTAATGAAGTGGTTGGAGATGTTGGTTGGTGACCTTTTGGTGGTAGATAAGGCAAGGGAAGCCACACAATATGGGAGAGCTTCATTCTACAAGATTAGAGGAGAGAGAAGAGAGCAAAGGAAGGAGAGTTCTTGGAGCAAGAAAGGGGAGCTCGAAAATGGAAGGAGGATCCATGGTTCTTCTTCATTCTAAGGCTCCCATGTGTAACTAACTCCTCCTCTAGGGAGGTAATGGAACCCCTCATTGTAAGCATGCTTTACTTTTGATTCTAGTTTGGGAAAAATAATGTATTTTTGTGGTGATTCCATAATCTAGAACTCTTACTTGATGTAATGAATTGATTTTGATTTAATGATCATGTTGGACCTACTTTCTTGTCTTAGAATGTATGTTTTCATGGTTGTATGGTTTACATTTTCATGGTGACAATGAAGATGAGATTTTTGGAATGGTTTTAATGGCATGTTGTTGAGAGATTTGATAGGCCATAGCTTAGGTTCTTCCTTTGATGGCTTATTCTTAATTCTTAGCTTCATGTGCTCTTATCATGTGATTGATGGTTTGACAATTTCTAGCTTAGTGAACATGTCTTAAATTACACTTTAGTTTAGGTAATTGAGCATGTAAAATCTTTGATAAATTGTTCTTGCCTATTGATTCCATGAATCCTTTGAAGGTAATGTAGTAACCATGAGTAACTACTTATCATAGCCACATATTTATGTTGTTTTTCCCCGAATGAATCATATTCTAGCATGTTTATATTGTAGGTGGTGAAGTTACTTCCCTAGTCTCTTTTACCGACATTTTATCTCTTTTAAATTCTTGCAAGTTCTATTTTATGCATCTTAATTTCATAGCTTTAGTGACAAACCAAGCAAACACCCTATTCCCCTTTATCATTCTAAAACGATTCTAGACGCTTAGGTTGCCTTAACCTAGCGCAGTCCCAGTGGTTCGACTTACCCGACCAATAGCCCTATTTTACAATGATTCGTGCTATTGCGAAGGTTGATGTATAGTTGATCAACCGATCAAAATCCAACATGCAATGCTTAAGTATACTAATTAAGGTTTAGCTACACAACTAAGGATACAAGTTCAAGTATACTAAATGAGATCTAAATACACAAGACAAGTATACTGTTTCAAGTATACTAATTATGATCTAAATACATAAAATAAGTATACAGTTTCAAGTATACTAAAGAGGATTCAAATACCCAAGTAAGCATTAATTCTCAAGCTACAAGTAATCCATGATTAACAACTTGAAATTAAATGCAAAATCAAATAGTGGGAAAACTAGGACATGTGGTCGCTAGACCAAGCAAGTATTTTCGGGTAATTACGACCTACAAGGTACCACCTAATGCGCACTTATGACTTAGAGGACACTTGTCCATGTACTATAGCCAAACCCTAGCCATCACATAAATTATGTCCTCACAAGCTTTTCAAAATCAATAATTTCAAAGTTATACAAAATTAAATGCAAGTTACCATATTCCATGCACAAATAAGGTTGAATCTACACAAACCATATCCTAGAATTTAAGTCTAAATGGCATATGACATGTCATGTCCTCAATATGTAATTTATACACAAAGCAAGAATATTTTAAAACAATTGAACTACATTACCATCCTTAGCCACAAGTACTAAATAAGCTTCAATTTAGTAACTAGCTTTCAAGGTAAACAATTGTAATATTCTAACAAGTTATATACCTACACAAGATATATTTAAACAAGTCAAGGAAGTCAATGATATTCTATATCATGCTAAGCCCAATTCCTTGATTTAAACATGGAATTACTTTCTAAGACATAATTAAATCCATGGAACAAGTATATAGAATTTAATTAACTAAAATAATTAAATTCTCTAGATTTCAAATCATTCCCAAATAATTTCAATTTAATATATGTTAAGGGACATAGCATAGTCTTCACATATATGATACCCAAAATCAATTTAAGTGACTACAGCACTTAAAATAAAATTAATTAAGCTAATTAATTAATTTTCTCTAGATTTATAAACAACCCCAAATATCCTCAATTTAATATATATTAAAGAACTCACCAAGGCCTACTTTAATATCACATTACAAGTTTATTTCATGCTTGATACAACTATGTAAATTAATCTTTCACAAAAGATAAATATTAAATAAATTATGCAATTCTCATTCAAATGCTCCCAATTTATTATATGTCAACAAGTATACCAAGGCCTAAATTACTAGCATGCCACAATTTAATTCTAAGTTACACACCTTCATGAGAATTAAATCTTAAACATAGAAAATAATTAAATTAAATTCTAAAACTTGAACAAAGGCATGCTTACAAGTTGTATATGCTCATATAACAATCAATACAACATTGATATAAACCTAAGACATCCCCTACCTCATTTTGAGATGAAATCTCAAATCCCCACTGAATTGAAACTGCTCCGAATCCAACGAAACTCCTAAGTTTTGTCAGGGACAACACGATCTACATGAACCCCCAAGAAGCTCCATAAAAATCACAACTTGACTTCAAACCCGAACTCAAGTAATGTTCAGAAATGAATTCTAACCAGGGAGAAAGGTAGAGCACGTCAAGGGGAATGATAAACGTTAAGGCCGAAGAGTTTTTACTAAGGAAATCAAGTGGAGGAGAGGAAAGAATGAAGGCAGCACCTTAGGCTCCCATGGCTGCCGGCCAAGAGTGTGAAGAAGATGATGGAAATTGGAATTTTTGACTTTAGAACCCCTATTTATAAAAAATCTCAAAAAGTGCCCCAAACGGGCCCCGCCAGGTCTGAAAAAGTGAAATTTGAGTAAACACGCTCAAACAGCAAAAATCTATGAATGAAAAAGATTCAAAATGATAAAATATGAATAACAGAAGAAACAGCGTCAAAAACTGAGTCCCGAGCAGAGAGATATGCCCCAAACAAGTTCAGCGGCAACTAGGTCCAAAAATCCTTAAACTGGAGAAAAATGACCAGAAGGAAATTCTATGAGTACATGACTCGACGAAATGTAAAAATGAATCCCGTACGAGGATCTAGGCTCAAAGCAAGGTATTTTGCAATAACTTTCGTTATTTGCACAATGACCCCTACAAAAAGGGTTAACTGCAAAACTACCCTAGAATGAAAATATCTTCAAAAAGATATTTTCTTAGATACCCCTGAAATAAAATATCTTCAAAAGATATTTATGAAAAATACCCCAAGAAAAGAAAAAGATTCTAAAAAACTATGCATCCATGCCCCTATGGACACCGGGAGCAACTAGAGTACCTTTCTACAAAAGTAAAGATACATATTTTGTGGAAACCACTTAGAATGAAGATACGTGAAGTCAAAAACCAACTCCAAACACAAGGAGTGTGATTATGCCAACAAAGTGACAAACTAGGAAAAGACAAAATAGAGAAAATGACAAAACAAGGAAAAGGACGAAAAGTGAATAGTGTCAAAAAATGAAAAATGTGGAAATGACTCGGTCCTCAAATGAAGTTGTCAATCCAAAGGAAAGAGTCTCAGAAACCATTTTTGAGCACTCAAGATGACACTAAGCGATGAGAAACTGAACTCAAAAAAGAAATTTCAACGAAAAAATTTCATCCGTAAAACTTCTGAGGAAAAAGAAAAGGGAGGAAATGACCGGGTCATTACATTTTCTCTTTTTATTCTTCATTCCTTCATTCAATATTTTCCCTCTACGCATCCCATATCCTTTCCCAACTTTCCCAACCTTCTCAATCTTGTCTTTCACCATCTACACCTCCATATTTTCCCTATTCTTCACCTCTTATCATCATCATTCCATCAAAAAGGGCAAAGTTTGGAACTCCAACTTGAGATAAGTTTCTTTAATCTTCTATCCTTTCAATTCTTAAATATTTAATGGAAATTAGGGCTTGATATTGTAGGGGATTTATAGATTGTTTGGGGGATTGTTATGCTTTAATTGTAGATTCATTAATCTTTGCCTTTCCTCCATTTTATATTCATACTTGCTCTTTACCTTTCAATCTTGCACACCACGTGCTTGACAAAAGTTCTGAACTAAATTCCTTCACTCAAATGGCTTCTATTTCTGCTTCCAAACGTCCTCACACTTCCGAGGGGTCTTCTGAGGAGGCTCATACTCCGGATTGGTCTGACTGGCCAATTGAAATTAATTCTGAATTCACAATTGAGAATGAATTCCATGACCACCCGAAAATAGTTTGGTCAGTTTTGGAGTTAAAGAATCGTGGCCTCGAATCTTTATTTAAGCCATGTGCTTGTGTTTTCCTTTCGCGGATCATCCGACAATTTTAAGCTAACATATCACACTCATACGCTGAGCCAAATATGATAAGGACAACTATTGATGGCACACCTTATGCGTTCACCATCAATGACATTGCCACAGCTTGGGATTGTCCTTTGACTTCCCCTTTGAATGACGAGAATGAGCCTATCTATGGTATTTTCCTGGACACTATTACCTTACTGGACATTGTGCGAGAAATTTTTCATAACAATTTCACAATTTGTCACACAACTAACACTAATAAGTCTTACATTCTGTGTTGGATTTGGTTTTTGGACTCTCTCTTTATTCAGAACGTCTTTCCGGTTACTAGGCATTCTAAAAGAAATGGTGCTTTTCTGAATACCCTTTATGCAGCGGAAAGAGGGTATTGGTTTTGTGTCCCACAGCTCATTTGGGATCAGATTCTGAAACTCTATCGTGAGCTCATTGTTAAGCAATCGGATAATGCTATGACATGGTCGTTCCCCTTTCCCTATTTGGTCACGAAGATGCTAAAGAACAAAGGGCTCAAGGTGCACCGTAATGAGGAAAAGAAGGAGGATGTGTATTTGTACAACCTCACTGAATGGAAGAAAATCCGCTCTCAATTTAAAAAAGCTAGACAGCTATGCATTGGTAATGAATTCAATTGGGGCGATGTGGATATTCCTATGGAGCTTGAGCATGTTGGCCCACAACCACATGTTGGCCCACAGCCCCCTGTTATGACTAGAACAGAGTATGACTCTCTCAGCACTAGGCTTGACACTCTTCAGTTACAGGTTGGTACTACGGAGGGCAACCTTGTGGATTTTCGTAAGGAGATTAGAGAGGGACAGCAGCTTTTGCAGGCGATGGTGCAGTTTCTCTTTTTATTCTTCATTCCTTCATTTAATCTTTTCCCTCTACGCATCCCACATCCTTTCCTAACCTTCTCAATCTTGTCTTTTACCATTTACACCTCCATATTTTCCCTATTCTTCACCTCTCATCATCATCATTCCATCAAAACCGTCAAAGTTTGGAATTCCAACTTAAGGTAAGTTTCTTTAATCTTCCATCCCTTTAATTATTGAATATTTAATGGAGATTAGGGCTTGATATTGTGCGGGATTTATAGATTGGTTGGGGGATTGTTATGCTTTATTTGTAGATTCATTAATCTTTGCCTTTCCTCCATCTAATATTCATACTTGTTCTTTACTTTTTAGTCTTGCACACCACGTGTTTGATAAAAGTTCTAAACCAAATTCCTTCACTCAAATGGCTTCTACTTCTGCTTCCAAGCGTCCTCACACTTCTGAGGGGTCTTTTGAGGAGGCTCCTACTCTGGATTAGTCTGACTGGCTAATTAAAATTGAGTCCAAATTCACAATTGAGCATGAATTCCGCTACCACCCGAAAACGATTTGGTCGGTTTTGGAGTTAATGAATCATGGCCTCGAATCTTTATTTAAGCCATGTGCTCATGTTTTCCTTCCGCAGATCATCCGACAATTTTACGCTAACATATCACACTCCTGTGCCGAGCCAAATGTGATAAGGACAACAATTGATGGCATACCTTGTGCGTTCACCATTAATGGCATTGCCACAACTTGGGATTGTCCTTTGACTTCCCCTTTGAATGACGAGAAGGAGCCTATCTATGGCGTTTTCCTGGACACCATTACCTTACTGGACATTGTACGAGAAATTTGTCATAACAATTTCATAATTCGGTGCACAACTAGCACTATGAAGTCTTATATTCCGTACCGCATTTGGTTTTTGGACTCTGTCCTTACTCAGAATGTCTTTTTGGTTACTAAGCATTCTGAAAGAAAGGGTGCTTTTCTGAATACCCTTTATGTAGCGAAAAGAGGTTATTGGTTTTGTGTTACCCACAGCTCATTTGGGATCAGATTCTGAAACTCTATCGTGAGCTTATTGTTAAGCAATCGGTTAATGCTATGAAATGGTCATTCCCCTTTCCTTATTTGGTCACAAAGATGCTAAAGAACAAGGGGCTCAAGGTACTCCGTAATGAGGAATAGAAGGAGGATGTGTATTTGTACAACCTCACTGAATGGAAGAAAATCCGCTCTTAATTTAAAAAAGCTAGACAGCTACGCATTGGTGATGAATTCAATTGGGGCGATGTGGATATTCCTATGGACCCTGAGCATGTTGGCCTATAGCCACATGTTGGGCCACAGCCCCCTGTTATGACTAGAGCAGAGTATGACTCTCTCAGCGCCAGGCTTGACACTCTTCAGCTACAGGTTGGTACTATGGAGGGCAACCTTGCGGATTTTCGTAAGGAGACTAGAGAGGGACAGAAACTTTTGTAGGTGATGGTGCAGTCACTTATTGACCGTAGTGGTGCAAGTCCGATTCCATCTTCCTCCACTTTTATGGAGGATTGAGCATCTTGTTGCTCTTTTAGCTTTTTAGTTCATGCCATTTATTTCTGCATTGTGTGTTTTGAATAAATCTAGGTTTTGGGCCGTGTTTGTCATGACAATTGTGGGTGCACTTTTTGATGTGCACAGATTTTGGTTTCTTTCCTGGTTTTGAATAAAGCATGACATATTACTTCATATTTATATCTTTATATATGTCTATGTTTTTCTGCTTGGTACCTAGTTTATGTGGACAGATTATCAGGTACAAGTTTGGGGGAAGAACTTTGGCATTTTATTGGATACAATGACATCACTGTTTCGCACTAAGTAGTTTATCTCTTTTTACACTTCTATGCATGCTTAGTTTCTATACTTGTCTTCATACAATGGGGACAATGTATCATTTAAGTTTGGGGGTGTTGAGAGTTAACTATTCATATGCATTTTGTCATTGTCAGATATGTTTCTATTGTTGATATATTTCTATTGTTAATATATATATATATATATATTAATAAAAAAAATAAAAAATAAAAAATTCTTTATTTAGGCAAATGATTTTTGGTATTGTTGGAACTAAGTTTTGGGGGAGATTTATGTGATTAATAAAATTTGTATGCTTATATATGATATCAAGGAATGATTGAAAGTTGCTAGCAAAAGTGTTCAAATGAAAAAGGTCCATTGCATGATATATATGTTTTATTTTGGAGTCTTTCATTTCTAAGTGACTTCACAATGCACATTGAGCACACCGAAAATTGCATTGCCTTCCTTGTGGTTTTACTTAATTGGCTCCCTGAATTAATAAGTCGGGTGAAAGAAATAATCCAAGGCATAAAACTGAAAAAATAAAAAAAAAAAAAAAAAATGCATTCTTTCAATATGTTAACTGATTAAAAAGGAAGATAAGGAAATAATGTAAGATGTATGATTAGTTTGAGTTTATAACCTAACCATTCCTAGTCATTACGCCCTTAGGAGTGTCTTTACACTTAACGCCCTAAGACCATCTGGTTTGGGAGTCGTCGGCTCAACACTTGTTACATGGGGTGATTAGAGAGCTTAAGGAACTTAGACATTGCACATGGTCATGCATAAAATAAAAAAAATAAAAAAGCAACACAAAATGTATTTAAATAAATTCATGCCTTGGATTATGATTTCAAAAGATTAATTAAGGATGTGGAAGACATTATATGAGCCATAAAAGGGTTAAAAGTGATTTGTAAATAGAAAATTAAATTCCAGTTCACTTTTAAGGAACTTAAGATGAAATTTTATTATAAATGCGATGTTGAAGATCATGTATGTGGACTAGCTTGTTGATACATGAATGCTGGAAATTGAATATTGTTTTGAGATGTCATTATATGCATACTTGTTGTAGTCTTCATGATAGAGTTTTTCCCCAAAGTCACATGTTTCAATGTATACTAGAATGAGCCTTGTTGCTTAATGTTTGTGGGTATCATTTCTGGTAAATCCTCACGAGACTTCACTCATCCTCTAGGGATACCTACGAGTTTAAAAGGCTTGTTGCATATGCTAAATGCAATCGTCACTCCCACGAAAGAGAAGAAATGTGGATAGTTTATGGTGTGTTTCATTTTTGTTTTGCTAAGGGACTAGCAAAATGTAAGTTTAGGGGTGTGATAAGCGCCGAATATTGTATATTCAAACGCCCTTAATTGCATTAGTTAAGTTCATTATTTGGTATTTGTATGTATATTTTCTTTATTTTTGTGTTTTTATCTATTTTCAGGTGTACTCTCGAAAAAGAAATAAAAAGAAGACTTTAAGAGCTTTTGAAGATCAAATGCACTCTGGGGGTCATCATCTAGGGCTAATCAAGAAAAGAGGTTCCAATATACCTACGGAAACTCTCAGCAATACAGTTGGATGAAGAATGACTCAATGGTCCAAGCTGAATAAATGCAAAATAGTTGCATTTAGCCATAGTCAGCCTTCGCGTTCGGACGTCAGACCTTGCTTCCAGACGCCATACAGCAACCTTCGCGTCCGGACATCAGCCTTTGCGTCCAGACCCCAACCTACGCGGCCCAACTTTGATTTTGTCAAAGTTTGTTCCTCTTTTCTAGGATTTTTGAATTTCAACGGGTTAGGGTTGTTAGGCAACCTATTTTGAGTTTAAGAGGGGGCAAAAGGCTGGTATCATAAATCATTATTATATTTTTGAAAAATAGATTGCAGATGGAGGACTTTTTCTAGGTTTTTATGCTAAGTTTTGCAACAATGGGGCTGCAGAAGAAATCTCTTTCTTCTTCAATCCTTGAAGCTACAGCCTTGTCCATGAGGAACTAACTCCTCCCGTAGGGAGTTGATATAACCTAGACCAAGTAAACATGTTGTAATTGTCTTTTCAATTTGGGGATTCATCTTGTATATATTTGATTTCATAAATGAGAAGTTATTTACATTGAATTGATGTCTTTTTACATTGAATTAATGTATGTGATTTTCATTTGCATAGATAGTTATATTGAATTGTATATCTTGTCTTAGAATTCATATTGGCATAATTATACACTTTATATTCTTATAGTGACAATGGAAATGTGAATTTATGAAATGGTTATATTGGGATGTTAATTGATAATTTGTATGGATTATACTAAAGGAAGATGGACCATGCTACACCTTTAGGTTAATTTATGTTAGGTAGATGGTCTATACCAACTAAAGATAATTTTTGATAGATAATCAAATTTCATGTGCTTTAACATACAATCGAAGGACCTTGATAGGCCATGCCTAGGGAAGATGGTTCATACCACAACTTAGTTTAGGTGGATGAGCCATACCAACCAAAGATGGGTTATGCTTAGTCTTGAAATGTATGAATTTCTGGAAGATGTTGTGGTTGTTTTATACTTCTACACATCATTTTATATACATATTTTTTTATCCCCAAGTTGAATGCAAGTTAGCATGTTTATGAGGTTTAGGTGAAGTCAATTCCCTAGCCTTCTCTCTTTATTTTCTCAAATTAATTTAATTATTCTACTTTTTGTTTTAAGTTTTAATTTCATATTAAGTGACAAACAAATCAAATCATCATATCTCTAATCAAACTTGAAGTGATTTTACAATTTTGGCTGCCATAAACTAGGAATCCTTGTGGTTCGACAAATCCTTATAATAGCCCTATTCTACATTGATATATGAGCTATTGTAAGTGGTAATTTTAAGTGGTAACAATTTATGACCCACCAGTCATCCATAAATACCTCGAGAAACTTTTCAACCATGTCCGAAAAGATAGATATCATACACCTCTAAAATGTTGTTGGCGCATTACACAATCTGAAAGGCATCCATCTATATGCAAATGTACTGAATGGACAAGTAAAAGTAGTTTTCTCTTGATCCTTAGGATCAATGGCCACCTGATTATAGCTGGAATATCCATCTAAGAAGCAACAATAGCTCCGGCCAGCCAACCGCTTTAAGATCTGATCAATGAATGTTAATAGAAAATGATCATTTCTAGTAACGGAGTTGAGTTTCCGGTAATCAATACATACAAGTCATCCAGTGGTGGTGCGTTGTGGAACTAATTCTCCCTCAAAATTCTCAACTACTGTAATACTTGACTTTTTAAGTACTACTTGAGTAGGACTCACTCACTTGCTATCTGAGATGGGGTAGATTATTCCCGCATCTAACAACTTCACAACTTCCTTCATAACCACCTTCTTTATATTAGGATTCAATCTTCTTTGGAGTTCCTGAGATGTTCAGGAATCCTCCAACAAATAAATCTAATACATGCAAATTGTAGGACTAATTCCTTTTAAATCAGCCACACTCCACCCAATAGCCTCTTTATTTTGCTCAAGAACTTTTAAGAGACTACTTTCTTGGGAACTTGTAAATTGGAAGCAATGATCACCGAGAGGGTGTCATTTAAACCCAAGAAAGCATTACTTGAGCTTGTCCAGTAGTGGCTTAAGCTCAAGTTTAGGTGGAGACTTTAAGGAAGGAATAGGCGGAGTACAAGAAAGTGGAAGAAGAGGCTCTAGTCTAGATTTCCATGGAGGAAAATCTATAATAAGAGTGGAGTTGAGTAATGAATTCACTTCAGCAATTGAAGATTCAATATCAAAGTTTTCATAATTGAAGTGATTCAGTCAAGCTTCTAAAAAATCCTTAGATAAAATAGTTGGGAGTGATTGCTCGACCAACTCATCAATAACGTCAAGGAAGAAGCATTCACTATCATCGTGGGGATAATGAATAGTATTGAAGATGTTTAGCTTGACTTTCATATTCCCAAAAGATAAATCTGGGTTCCGGTCCTACAATTTATACAAGCATTCGCCGTGGCTAGAAAAGGACACCAAAGAATGACTGGAATATACTTTTTGGAATCATGGACCAGTTCTATATCAAGAATTACGAAATTGACTGGAAAAAAGAACTTGTCTGCTTTTATGAGTACATCTTCAACAATACCTCGTGGTTATCTGATAGAACGGTCAGCAAGCTATAAAACAACCGACGTAGGTTTTAACTCTCCCAAACCTAACTTCTCATATACTGAGTAGGGAATAAGATTCATACTTGCTCCAAGATCAAGAAGTGCTCGCTCTATCACATTGTTTCCAATGATGTAAGAAATTATAGGAGCACCAGTATCTTTAACCTTTAGAGGAGTGTTGTACTTAGGACTATATAATGACCCAGTCATTTTCCTTCCTTTCCTTTTTCTCAAATTTTATGGATAAATTTTTTTTGTTAAACTTTCTTTTCTGAGTTCTATTTCTAGACACTTAGTGTCATCTCAAGTGCTCAGAAATGGTTTTCGAGACTATTTCCCTTGGATTGACAACTGTGTTTAAGGACTGAGTCATTTCCACATTTTCACTTTTTGGACACTATTCACTTTTCGTCCTTTTCCCTATTTTATCTTTTCCCCGTTTGTCACTTTTTGGCACTACCTCACTTTTCATGCTCGGAGTTGGTATTTGACTTCACGTATCTTCATTCTAAGTGGTTTCCACGAAATACGTATCTTTACTTTTGCAGTAAAGTACTATGGTTGCTCCCAGTGTCCATAGGGGCATGAATGCATAGTTTTTCAGAATCTTTTTCTTTTCTTGGGGTGTTTTTCATAAATATCTTTTGAAGATATTTTATTTCAGGTGTTTTTAAGAAAATATTTTTGAAAGATATTTTCATTCTGGGTCATTAGTGCAGTTTTACTTTTTGGAGGGGCCATTGTGCAATTAAGGAAAGTTATTGCAAAAATGCCTCGTTTTGAGCCTGTATCCTTGTACGGGATTCATTTTCACATTTCGTCAAGTTGTGTGCTCTTAGAATTTCCTTCTGGTCATTTTTCTCTAGTTTCAAGGTTTCTTGCCCCGTTTGTCGCTGACCTTGTTCAGGGCATATCTCTCTGCTCAGGACTTGGTTTTCGACGCTGTTTCTTCTGTTGTTCATATTTTCTCATTTTGGTTCTTTTTTGTTCACAAAGTTTTGCCGTTTGAGCACATCTGCTCAAATTTCACTTTTCTGGACTCAGCGAGACCTTTTCGGGGCACTTTTAGGGTTTTACGACAAATAGAATGTCTTAAAGTGAAAAGTCACTTTTTCCATCATCTTCCTCCCTTTTTGGCCAATAGCCATGGGAGCTGCCACCTTTTTTTCTTCTTCTCCACTGGATTTCCTTGGTAGAAAGTCTTCGGCCTTAACATTTATCGTAGGCCTCGTCGTGCTCTACCTTTCCCCCTTATTAGAACCCGTTTTTGGCCAAATTTTGAGTTCGGGTTTGAAGTCAAGTTGTGATTTTGATGGGGCTTTCTTAGGATTCTTTTTCATAGTGTTGTCCCAGAGAAAACCCCGAAGTATCGTCGAATTTGAAGCACTTTTCTTTCGGTGGGGATTTGAGATTTTCATCTCAAATTGAGGTAGTAGGTGTTATAGGTTATTATTTTATTGTCTTACATGCTATTGATACTTATATAACTTGTATGTATGCTTTTGTTCAAAATCTAGAATTTAATTTAATTATTTTTTATGTTTAAGATTTAATTCTCATGATGATATTCAACTTAGAATTAAATTGTGGCACGCTAGTAAATTAGGGTTTGGTATGTTTGTTAACATATATTAAATTGGGATTATTTGAATAAAGATTGCATCTTTTATTTAATAATTTTCTTTTAAATTGGGATTATTATGGTCGTACCTTGCATGGAATTAACTTGTGATAGGCTACTAAATTAAGTTTTGGCATGCTCTTTAACATACTTTAATTTTGGAGCATTTAGATAAGTACGAAAATCTAGAGATTTTAATTAAAAGAATTAATTAAAATCGATTTAAGGGTTCCATTGGCTTAATCGAGTTTTAAAATTGATATTTGAAATGATTAAGACTTATTTACTAACTTATATATTTATTTGGGACCATTTGAAGTTGCTTTAGAAGTTGGAGATTTAATTACCATGATTTAATTAAATTCTACTTTGTTATTCCATTAGCCTAATTAAGATTTTGAATGGATTTATGTAATGACCAAGCAATGTTGTTTAACATGTGTTAATTAGGGGCCATTTGATTGAGATTAAAACTTAGAGGAATTAATTAGTTTATTTAATTAATTTCCGTTTCTATAGCGTTAATGATTTAATCATGTGTTTGACATTGGTTATATGTTTAAATCATGATTTTGAACTTGTATTAGATTCATGAGTTTATGATTTCAATGTTGAGATATATTGTTATAGCGTGTAACGAATCGTACACTGAAGATTCGACATTTGTCATGCCTTAGTAGTTGTGGACTTAGAACGTGTATTGTATGTGTTTCCAAATTCAGTTGTGCATGGTAGATAGTTGATTATCTTGTATATACATGTTGATATATATACGTTGTTGCATAACTTGTTGATTTTAGAAACTTGGGGATGTCGTTGTTTGATTATGGCTAGGACATTGTTCTAGTACGGGGGATTGTCCCTCTATAGTCTAGTGTACACATAGGGAGGTTACCCATGGGCTAGTAACCCTAAAGTACTTATGGTGTCGGTCTGATCCAGCATGATGTCCAAGTATCCACTTTGTTTGATTTCGTATCTCATTTCAGGTTGATAACTAGATGATATCGTAACTTGTTGTTCCTTAATTGATTTCCCACTTTGAGTTTCAAGATGTTAACTTTGAGAATCATGCTTTATGCGTTGTATTGGAAGTTCCAATATTGGTTAAATTGCATCGATATCATGATTTGTGTTTTGATGTTCAAATGTAACTTAGGATGATTCCCTAGACTCATTGAAACATAGACGCCAAGTGGCATGACCCACTTTAGTTGTTTTCGTATCTTAAGTTGCTAGTTGATACTTTTGAGAACCTATATCTTGTTGCTTTGTATAACATGTTTCTATATTGTTCAAATTGCATAAATGATGTGATTTATTCTAGAAATGATCTAAGGTAGCTTAGGATGTTCCCTGAGTCTCATCATGACATAGACGTTAGGTGGCATGAGCCCTTTTGACTTATTTCACCATAATTTTGTAAAATGCTAGGTCTATGCATGCTCATTTCCTACGAGTAGCTTTATATTACTCACCCCGAAGTTACTGGGGATTTTTTTCAGGTACAAAGGCATGGTTCGTGATGCTCATCATTCCTTGGATGACATGTAGTCTTTGAATTTGCATTCATGCAAATGTTAGCATGAAATGTCATTTTGTAGCCTTATACATCAAAACTTGTATCTTCGATTCCATATATGTAAAGTGTACATAAGTACACTCTTTTCAATGTATTTAACATGTATAAGATGAGGTCGAAGGCCAATGACATGTATCTTGTATTTTATGCACTTTCATTTTCAAGGTTCACTATGAAAATAATGAAAAATGTTAAGTCTTTACTTCACCATATTTGCATCGGGTGTGGGAATTCCATTCTTTCTTTTTCGTAGAGTCTCTATGATCATGAATGAGGTGTGGCCAAGGGCCAAACACCACTTTGTTCGAGGTTCCGTATTTTGGTTTCCATTTTTGCATTTTAAGGCATTTTTGGCCATTGAGAGGTTATATTTTGCAATGGGGTTATTTTGAGGCCGCGAACCATTGGGACGCGTCTTAAATGTCTTTTACGTTTATGTGCATATCCACTTTTCACAAAACTCTTAAGTTTCAACTTTTGACCTATTTTTGGGCGATTTTATGAATTTTTATGAAAAATTCATGCATTAGGGTATCATTTTAAGTTCCTTTTTGTTTTGGCATATTTTGGATGCTTGCACGGGGTTAAGGAATGTTTTCAAACGTGTTTAGATCATATAGAATGCATGTATAGCCTTAGAGACAGACCAAGTACCTCATACACACATTGCAGTAGCTTTTCCGCTGCAGTAGATGTGTCAGTCGGCTGATGAGGATCCATCAGTCGGCTGACAAGCCTCGAGACCCAATTCCAGTACCCTTTTTAGGAAAAATGGCATTTTAGCTAGCTGATCAGTGGGGTTCGGTCAGCTGACAATGGGGTTTTGGTCGGCTAATGGTTGCATTTCGGTTGACCGATCCTTCTTGGGACCATCTTCTTCGTCTTTTCCTTGGACAGCTTTGTTATTCCAACTTTGGGGAATCATATCTTTTTCATTTCTAATCCAAATCTGGTCATTCTTGAGTCTAAATTTAAGAGTTTGAAGTTAGTTTTCCAATGGTACCAATCACTCATCAAAACTCCACTTATAGTGAGAGTTATTCCAGTTTTAATAAGACAGGGTCGTGGTAACTCTTAAATGGCGAAGGCCACTTTGTTTTAATTTCATATCTTTTCTATTCGGACTCAAAATCAGGCGAGTATTAAGTCCAACTTTGTTTATTTTTCGTTTTCTTTCCAATGGTGTGTAAGGTGGCACCCATTTTAGTGTGAAACGACCACTTTACCCTTAGTTCATTTCTTTTGGGGTTTGGCATTCTTGCTTGGCTCATTTGAGTTCCGTGGCTTCATGGGGAGTCATCTTGGTGCCTTAGGGATGACGTACGTCTCTTAAGGCCATCTTGCTTCTTTTGCTTCCGCATTTCGGATCCGTTATCGGGTCATCTTTTAGTTTATCACAGGACACACTAGGTTAAAAAATCTAGGGTCGTTACAGGATAATACTGACTTCCTCGGTGAAACAAATTTTCTTAGGAACTTGGTTTTTGGCTTTTCTTTTAAGAGTGCACAAGTCCTTTATAATTTTGGAGTAGGTTGGAATTTGCTTTATAGCATCAAGCAGAGGAAGACTGATTTTGACCTGTTTAAAGACCTCCATCATATCTTGGATTTTCTCCCCTTGCTTACCAAAGTAGAAGGGTTCCTTGAGACATTCAGAATAAGGCACTCTTGGCTCATAAGTTGTCTCAAGGTTAGGATAAGATGAAGAAGTGACTCCACCTTCAACTCCTGTCGTGGTTTGTGGAATAGAGTTTGAGGAAACATCCCTGGGATGTGGATTATGAATGATAGGAACAATGGGAACCCTAAGCCTCTCTTTTTCTTCCTATCCTTTTTCAACTTGATTATCAACCACTATACCACTCCTTAATGTAGTAACAGCCTGAACTTGCTCATGATGAATACCTGAAGAATTGGTTTCATTAATTATATAAGTCTGCCCTTTTGGGTTGGCTACTGGCTGACTAGACAACTTTTCATCCTCTCTTTGAGACAAAGTACTCATTATTTGCCTAACTTGTGCCTCTAGCTTTGCTATGGCTTATGAATGAGAATTAAGAAGTTGGGTATTGGCTTTAAAATCAATAAGAGTGTTGAGTACTTGATCCTCAAAAGCAGAATTTCTGGGAAGAGGTGAAAGATTAGGAGTTTGAGTGGGTTGATCCCTGAACTGAGGTTGACGATAAATAGCAGATTGATTGAAAGAGTTATTTTGTGACAGAGGATTGGATGAATTTTGGTACTGTCCCTATGCTTATGGAACAGTGGCTCCTTGACTTTGATAACGCCATGATAGATTTGGATGATCTCTCTAGCCAGAATTATATGTAAAAACATATGGATTGTAAGTTGGTCTAGAGAATGCAACATTCACTTGCTCCTATGGGATCTTAGATGATTGTTCCATCATAGGGAAAGTGTCAGCAAAATGGGAAGGATTAGCACAGATTGAACAAACTTCCTTTGGTAAGGCAGTTTGTGGATTAGCAACAGAAACATAGCCAGATGATAAGACTTGGTCAAACCTACGGTTCAATGCTTCTATTTGAGCGACTAACTCACTAGATTTGTCTACCTTATAGATTTTTTCAACTTTATGCATTCTAGGTGAAGACCAGACCTAAAGAAAGAAACATGTTACATTGAATTTTCACTTAGGGACTTAAGCAGATCACAAGCGTCAGCCGGACTCTTACGCAGAAAAGCTCCATTACTGGATGCATCAACCATATTCCTATGAGAATTAAAAAGACCATCATAGAAAATCTGTACTAAGTGCCATTTAGCAATATCATGGTATGGACACTTTCTTAGAAGATCATTATATCTTTCCCATGAGTCATGGAACTGTTCTCCTGGGATTTGGGAAAATGCCATGATATCTCTTCTCATTTGAGAGGTTTTACCCACTGTGTAGTACTTTTTCAAGAACTTTTGTTGCAACATATCCCATGTAGATATGGAATTTGTTGGAAGGGACTGCAACCAAGTTCTTGCTTTGTCCTTAAGAGAGAATTGGAAAAGTCGCATCCTAAATGAATTATTGGTAAGAGTGGTCAACTTGGTAGTCGAACACAATTCCAAAAATAAATCCAAGTGCGTATAAGGATCTTCTATTGAAAACCCATGGAAAGTAGGAAGCATTTGGATCATAGCAGGTTTGATCTCATAATGGGTTGCAACAGTATCAGGAAATACAAAGCACGAAGGGGAAGTGTATGTGGTTGGAATAAAATGATCCCTCAATTGTGGTTGTAGAGGAACAGGTACTCTTAGCCCTCCATTACCATTACCATTACCATCACCATTACCCGGTGCATCACAATTATCAGCCATGTTATTAAAGGAACATCCTACTGAATTAAATCCTTTTTAAGTTTTCTTAATTGACTAAGAGTTTTCTCTGTTTCAGGATCATACACTAAAGGTTCTGACTGAGTGTGGCGAGTTAACATGCACTAATTCCACTAACCCTAATAGTAACAAAAATAAAATTTCCAAGCAAAAGAAAACAGCAAAAACTCATAGAAGGTTTTATAAATCGAAGCTTTTTATCCCTTAAACATCTTTGTTTTCACTGCTACTTTCCTACACTTGAAAAGAAAAAGAATTAAGGTGAAATATTGGAAAGTCTGAAGACTGGTAACCAAACTAATAAACAAATCTCCCCGGCAACGGCGCCAAAAATTGTTGTGTCAGTTTTTATTTCTAATAATAAATAACCACTCATAATAGCACGAATCTTTGTAGGATAGTACTATAGAGAGGGTGTCGAACCCATAGGGAGATAAGTGTACTTCGTTTCGCTTTTAACTAATTTTTCTTGGTTTACAGGTAACTGGTTGAATTAATTGATTGGTTGTCACGATTATAAACTAAAATTAAGCTAAAGTGATCAGAGAGAGAGAGGTCTTAGAGCTTTGACTTTACCACAACCTTCATACTATGGTTAACTATTTCAACTCTATGGATTTAAAAAATTATATTTCAAATGAATTGAACTCAATAACATTCGTTCAATTAGGTTTTTAAAGAAAGATGTGATAAGCGCCGAATATTGCGTATTCAAGCGCCCTTAATTGCATTAGCTAAGCCCATTATTTGATCTTTGTATATAGATTATCTTCATTTTTGTGTTCTTGTGTTTTTGCCGGTTTATTTGCTAAAAAGAAATAAAAATAAGGTTTTAAAGGTTTTTGAAGAACAAGTCATATCGGACCTAAATATCAAGTGATTTTTAAGAAGAGATGGCCTAAATATTCAATAAATGTATTCAGCACCGCAGAAGAGAAGAAAGAAGCCAAGCTAAGCCAAGTGTCTGCCTTGCGTCAGGACGCCACTTCCCACGTCCGGATGCCATCCAGCTACACCTCACGTCCGAACGCCATAATTTGCGTCTGGACGCCAGCCTATGGCCTTCATTTTGGATAAGTCAAAGTTTGTTCCTTTTTAAGTGGGAATTTGAATTTTGACGAGTTGTTTTGTTTTTAAACTCATTTTGGGATTAAGAGGGGGCAAAGGCCTGGATTAAATGAGTTAGTTTTGGATTCTAAAAATATAGAGAGAGGGAGAGAGATTTTCCTAGGGTTTATACTAAGTTTTGTAACAATAGGGCTAAAAGGGGAATCTTCTCCTTCTTTAATCCTTGATGTTGCTACCATATCCATGAGGAACTAACTCCTTTCCTAGAGAGTTAATTAAACCTAAACAAAGTAAATATGTTGTAATTTCTATTTTAATTTAAGGATTCATCTTGTGCATATTTAATTTCATAAATTAGAAGTTGTTTACATCGAATTGATGTGTTTTTACATTGAATTAATGTATATATTTTCATTTGAACATATAGCTATGTTGATATGTTTATCTTGTCTTAGAAATCATATTCGCACAATTATGCACTTGATTTCCAATAGTGATAATGGGAATGAATTTATGAAATGGTTTTATTGGCATGTTAATTGAGGATTTGTATAGATTATACTTAGGGAAGATGGACCATGCTACACTTTTAGATTAATTTAGTTAGGTAGATGGTCCATACCAACTGAAGAAAATTTATGATAGATAATCAAATTTTATGTGCTTCAACATACAATTGAAGGACCTTGATAAGCCATGCCTATGGAAGATAGTTCATACCACAACCTACTTTAAGTGGATGAACCATGCTAACCAAAGATGGGTTATGCTTAGTCCTGAAATATCTAATTTTCTAGAAGATGTTGTGGTTGTTTTATACTTCTACAGATCATTTTATATACATAGTTATTTATCCCCAAGTTGAGTGCAAGTTAGCATACTTATAAGGTTTTGGTGAAGTCAATTCCTTAGCCTTTATCTCTATAAGTTCAATTGATTTGAATTTATTTTATTTACTATTTTTATACAATTTCAATTCATAGTTTAAGTGACAAACCAATCAAACTATCATCTCTCTTATTAAACTAAAAAGCAATTTTACAATTTTGGTTACCATAAACTAGCAATCCTTGTGGTTCGAAAACCCTTACTATAGCCTTATTCTACATTGAATTGTGTTATTGCAAGTGGTATTTTAAGTGGTAACAATTTATACCCATGAAAATGTATTATAAATTGCACTTAACTATAACCTATCTGCAGTTAGCATAGACTATTCACCTACCTACTTTAACTAATTTTATAAACAATCTATCTTTCCTAAGTATAGACTATGAAAACATTTAGTTACAAAAAACATTGGAACAACATTACATGACCTCCATTCTTATGTCCGGTAGGGCTCCGCCAAATACCGTCCAATAAGAATGGGTTGAGAATACATTACGAACAGTTATATCTAAGACAAGGAAATAATAATTTGAAAACTATTTAAAACATTAAAATCCAATTGAGTTGTCTCAATTGCTCATAGTCATGTAATCAGAAACATAATATATATTTAAAATATCCCAGAGTTAAAACAATCAAACCATAGTACTTAGATCGGGTTACATCAGTGCCCTAAGAGAGGAATTAGCTACTCACGACAATGCCGAATATCATCTGTGTTATGGTCGCCTTCATCATCACGAACGACACTTTTCTTCTCAGGATCTTCACCTTCTAAGGTTATGGAAACCCTAAAAGCCGCCACCATAATATCAACCTTCTGAATAATATGAGAAAAAGGGACTTCTTCTATCAAGGCTTGTGCCTTCTTTTATAGAAGAAAATAAAGGTTTAGTGGGCTTTTAGGTCTTCTGGCCATCCAGAGTGAAATACGAATTAGAAAAGAATAATCCCCGTAACTGTGACGGCCCTGGTTTTTCAAGCCAGTGCGTCCTGTGATGAATAGAAGATTAACCCGATAACGGATCCAAATGTGGAAGCGAAAATAGAAAACATGACCCTAGAGTCCTTGGGAATGTACATCATTCCTAAGACACATACGTGACTTCCCATTAAGTCACGGGACTAAAAAGAAAGTAGCGAAAACAAATTAAAAGAAAACCGGATAAATTTAGCCCCAAGGGCAAAATGGTCATTTTTGAAAATATAAAATCGGGTGCTACCGAGCACACCACTAGAAAGAAAGCAAAAAATTAATCAAGTTAGACCCATGAATAACTTGATTTGGAGTTCGGATGAAGAAGATATGAAACTCCAAAGTTTCATAAAATCAAACTTTTGGGTTTGAAATCAGTGTGGCAAGGGTACTTTATAAGGGGTAAAATGGTCTTTTCAGACATAATTGAATGCAACCGTTTACTCCGTTGGATAGACAAGCAAATATTAATAAATCTAGACTCAAGAATCACTTGATTCGGAGTTCGGATGAAGAAGATATGAAAGGTCAAAGTTACAAAAAAACCAACTTTTGGGTTTCAAATCAGTGAGGCAAGGGTATATAGCAAGGGTTAAAATGGTCTTTTCTGATAGAATTGGATGCAACCGTGAAATCTGTTGGATAGATTTGGAGTCAGTACAAAGAGGATATGAAACGTCAAAGTTTAAAAAAAATAGACTTTCTGGGTTTCAAATCTGTGCAGGACTTGCACAGATTTTTGGACTTTAAATGTGGTCTTGAGGGCTTAAACTACATTTTTTGGCAAAAAGTTGTGAACAAACAAACCCCCCCCCCCCCCCCCCCCCCCCTCTTCTAAATCATTGTTTCTACATGACTATGTGAAGAGAAGATTTTATTTTTCAAGCAAAATACCCTTTAAATCAAACTTTTCCCTGAAACAAAAACACGGGCAATAGCTTTTCCAGATCTGCGAGCTGTTTTCGGCATTAAAAAAAAAAAAATTGTAAAAGCACAAAGAAGAAACCCCCCTTAAAATCACATTTTCTACTTAGTAATGTGGAAGAAAACGAAAAAAATACACTGTAAATTACCCAGAATGCCCCTAGATCAGAAAAGGATAAGAGGGTTAAAAAGCTACTACATGAATAACAGAAAACTGAATTTTGCACGGGCTTTCCGGCATCAAGACGACATTTTCTAGAAAAACATGAAGAAGAACCCCCCTCCCTAAGATCACATTTTCTAGGTGACCATATCAAGGCCAAAATTTATTTCCCGAAGGAAAACCCCAAAATTCCCTTAAACCATATTATGCAAGAAAAATGTAAAATGAGTCTATAGGAGGCTCAAATCACAAAGGAAAGAGTTTTTCTTGAAAATGATCATGCACGCAGACATAGCTTACTTATTAGGACGCACTATAATGATCCACAGTGTAAAAATACCGCCGATGCAAAATATGACCCTCCCCCCCCGCCCCCCGACGGCCAAAAATGGTTAAAATGAACTAGAAATGGAAAATTTGAAAACCAAAATTAACAAATGATCTCAAATTACCGTTTGGCCCTTGGCCACACTTCATACATGATTAATGAGATCCTATGAAAGAATAAAAACGGAATTCCCACACCCGATGCAAACATGGTGAAGCAATGACTTAGCTTTTTTCAATATTTTCATAATAAACCTTGAAAGTGAAAATGCATAGAATACAAATTTGATGTCATTGCCTATGACCTCATCTCATAAATGTCAAATACATAATAAAAAGCATACTTATGTACATATTACTTGTTTATAATCAAATATACACATTTCGACATATAAGGCTACAATTGGCTTTTCAAGCCAACCTTCACAAGAATTGAAACTTCTGAGTTTACAAATCATCTAAGGAATGATGAGCATCACAAACCAAGCCTTTGTACCTGAAACAAATCCCCAGTAACTTCGGGGGGAGTAACATAAAGCTACTCGTAGGAGATGAGCATGCATAGACCTAGCATTTTACAAATTTATCACCTTAAGGTGAAACATGTTAAAGGGGCTCATACCACTAACATCTATGTCAAAGTGAGACTCAGGGAGCATCCTAAGCTACTTTAAAGTATTTCTAGCATAAACCACATCATCCATGCAATTTTAGCAACATAGAAGCATGCGATACACACAACAAGATATTCAATATACAAGTATACGTATACAAGTATACAATCAATATTGAAATGCACTTAAGACAAGTATACAAGACACAAGTATACTAGGTAATCTAGAAAGTAAATCATCAATATGCAAATGTACATACTAAGTGCGCTAGGCAATATTGAAATAGAATACAACATATATATTCAAGTATACACTTCTAAGTATACTAAGCAATGTTGACATACATGGCATACAAGTATACAAAGCATTTTTGATATATACAAGGCATACAAGTATGCAAACACAAGTATACGAAGCAAGAAATGAAGTACCATGCGTCCAAGCACAAGTTAAAAGTAATCCACAATTACAACTAGGAATTGAATGCGAAATCGACCAATGGTGGAAAGACAAAGGACATATGGTCTCAATGACCAAACAAGTGATCTCGGGTTACTAGCAGAACTACCTAGTGCGCACTATATGTTGTAGAGGGAACTCTCATCCCCCGTACTAGAAACATACTCTAGCCTTAAAATATTACAATGTCCATACAAGATTTCCAAAAAATCATCAAGTTGTGCAACAAGTATATCACATATACACAATGTACATTGTCAATTACTATGCACAACCAAGTCATGGAATACACACAAGATATGCTCTAGACCTTCAAGCTACAATGGCATATTAAATGTCATATAGGTATAATATGTATACAACAAGTTAAATCATAACTTTTACTCATGGAATACCATCTTGTAATCATACACCAAGTTGCAAATTATAAGTTAAGCAAGAATATAACATCAATACTTAATTACCTCAAGGAAAGCATACAAGTGGAACTTAATTAAATTAAAAAAAAATTAAATTGTCAAGATTACAAAGCAATTCCAAAAATTCTAAATATATTATATGTCAAAGGTCATAGCAAAGCCTAATTTAATTTTAAGTTACAAGCTAATTCTACCTTAGTTATAACAAGGTAAATTAAGATCAATGCGAAGAAAATAATTAAATAAATTTCTCAAAACTCATTCAAATATTCTCTATTTAATATATATGAAAGAACATGTCAAGACATTGTTTAAACTTAAGTTACAAGTTAATTCTACACTAGATACAACTAGGTGAATTAAATTTCATACAAAAAAATAATTAAATAAAGTTTCCTAAACTCATTCAAATATTCTCAATTTAATATATGTTAAAAAATATACCATACTCATTACATATATCAAGTCAAATGTCAATTTAAATGAATGAAACACTTCAATAGAAATTAATTAAACTAACTAATTAATTTCTCTAGAATTTAAATCAATTTCAAATGACTCCAAATAATTATATGCCAATGGTACTATCATGGTAATCACATATATCAACTCAAAGAAATTAATTAATTTTAAATAATTAAATCTCTAGATTCTAAAACAACTCCAAATGACTTTATACTAATACAAGTTATAGATCAAGTCATGGCCTTCAAGAATATCATGTCCTAGCTTAATTTCATGCAAGGTACTATAACTTATTAATTTAAAAATTAAGTATAAGACATATAAACAATTTATTGTAAGCTATAAAAACAATTAAAACACTTAGATTAAAAACCTAAATCACCCCCTACCTCACAAGAGGATTGTTCCTCTTGAATCCAAAGCAAACAAAGGAATTTTTGAATTTCCTTCAAGGGTTATATAGAGGAAGGTGAGACAAGTATTTTGTGTTCCAAACTTTTAAGTCTAAGATGAGTGGAAGGAAATCAAAACCAAGGTTTTAAGCCTAAGTTAATAGTTTCCTTCAATGGTGGCTAGGGTTCTAAGTGAGGAAGAAGAAGTTTAATGTGTAAAATGAAATAATTAAAACACTTTAGTGTATTCCTCCACTCACTTGGTCAATGGAAGTCAAACACACCTAGTCTTGTACCATCCCCTCACACACACAAAAGCTAGACTTTAATTAGAAACATACACTTATCATTAATCCAATGGTTCATTCTAGGCTTAATCTAAAGCCTACACTTGTCAACAATCAAAACCAACAAGTGCACCAATGCTAAGCCAACAAGTAGGTGAATCTCCACTCTCCACATGTCATCATCCAAGGCTTCCAAGTGTTAACCAATGAGATGCTTACAAGTGGACCAATGAGAGTGTGACACTAATTACAAAAAGGTCCTTTTTAAAAATATCTTCCAAAATAAATTAAAAAAGGTCCCTAAAAAATAAAATAATTACTTTCTATACTTACGAAAAAACCCCAAAAATAAATAATGTTTCTAAATAAATTATGCATCCATGCCCTTTTACGTAAAACTAAACAACTAGCATACTTTACTATAAAAGTAAAAATACAAATATCATGAAAATTACATATCATGGATGCATGCAAAAATGGAACCTAATCCGAGCACAAAAAGTGAGGTTATGCGAAGAAAATCATTCTCAGGAAAAAGACGAAAAGTGAATAGTGTCCAAAAAATAAAAAATGTGAAAATGACTCAGTCCTTAAAGGAAGTTGTCAATCCAAAGGAAAGAGTCTCAGAAACCATTTTCGAGCACTCAAGACGAACTAAGTGATGAGTAACCGAACTCAGAAAAGAAAATTCAACGGAAAAAATTTATCAGTAAAATTTCAGGAAAAGTTAAGGAAGGAAAATGACCGGGTCATTACAGTAACTTTAAATCTGATCTGTCCTGGAAAGCTCGAGCTTGAGAAGTAAAGCTCGAGCTTTGGGGCTCAGGCTCGAACTTTGGGAACAATGCTCAAGCTTCATTGATTTATTACTCGAGCTTCAAAAGATGGTGCTCGATCTCCAATTTTATACTTA
Source organism: Cornus florida (assembly GCF_030987335.1). Lineage (NCBI taxonomy): Eukaryota > Viridiplantae > Streptophyta > Magnoliopsida > Cornales > Cornaceae > Cornus > Cornus florida. The sequence continues at coordinate 96,105,241 of NW_026775572.1, forward strand.
GTCGAATTTCTTTAACTATTTTCCAAGGCGTCTTTTCCTTCAACACTAAGAATATTTTGGAGTTCTCTTCTTTTAACATTCTTCAATCCAAGCTTCATAGGGCTCGAGCTTTTGGTACCAAGCTCGAACTTTAGGTACTCAAGGCTCGAGCTTTGAATGATGGTGCTCGATCCATGAGGCTTGGCACGAGGCCCTAGGAGCTTGGTTTTCCTTTAAAATTAACTCTTCAAATTCCGACGCCTTATGCTCGAGCTTGAGGGTTAAGACTCAAGCACCCTGAGGTAAGGCTTAAGCTTCAATGCGTTGTTAATTCTTCTTCTTTTTCTTGCAGGGCTCGAGCCGCAGGACTTAGGCTCGAGCTTTGGTATTTAAATTCTTCCAAACTTCACTATTTAAGCTCTCGGCTTGCTTTGAATGGCCGGCAATGACTCTATAAGCTTCGATATCAGTCTTTTCGTCATAAAGTCCCATTTTTAACTGTTTCTCTGGGAAAATACCTATAAACACACAATAAGCATAAATCAGTCAAACAATGGATAGAAGTATTACTTTAGGCCTTAACATATGTATATTTAGGGGCTCGAATATGCAATATTCAGCGTTCATTAGTTGTCCTTTAGTACTCGATGATTTGTTCGGTGTTTGAGTTTTGATGAGTTGTGTGGGATACATGGAGATGTACTCCATAGCTATCCTAGGTTGGTCTTCTGTTTTGTCGAGGCTGGATTTCGGGGACGAAATCCCTTTAAGGTGGGAAGGTTGTAATGACCCTGTCTTTTCTTGTTTTTCTGATTTTTTGTCATAAGTTTTTTTTTTTATTTAATTATTTGATTTATTCTTTTCTTATGACCTTAGGGTTTTGAGTTCGGTTTGGAGTTTGGATTTGACTTCCGACTTCACGTGCAACTTCATTATTTTATTTCCATGAAATGCGTAGTCTTACTTTTGTACAAAAGTATGTTAGTTGTTTACTTTTCCCGTAGGGGCATGGATGCATAGTTTCTTTGAAAATATTTTTGTTTTACGCGGTGTTTTTTGTAATTGAATTTTCTTAAGATATTTGTCTTAGGGACTTTTTTGTAATTTTATTTTAAAGATATTTTGGGGAGGGACCTTTTTGCAATTTCTGAAAAAGTGTGACAAGTGTCACACTCTCATTAGTCCACTTGTAGGCATCCCATTGGAGACACTTGGGAGCCTTGGATGATGATATGTGGAGGGTGAGAATTCACCCACTTGGTGGCCTAGGATTGGTCCACTTGTTAGCCTTGAATAAGGGCAAGTGTAGGGCTTGGATTAAGCCTTAAGAGAAGGCTTTAAGTGGTGACAAGTGTAGGCTTTTGATTTAATCTTGTGAGGAGGCCTAGCATGGTGACAAGTGGAGGGCCTAGATTTGGTCTTGCATATGTGTGTGAGAGAGGTAGTGTTGGTATGTGTGTGTTGGGCCAACTTAGGGTTTGAGTTAGTGGAGGAATTAGAGAAATTTTCATTTTTCTTTAAACTTCCACCTTGCAGCCAAACAAAACCCTCTTTGCCATTTTCAGATTTTGAACCCCCTACCTTAGGAATTTGATATTTGGCCTTGAAGATCATAGCTTCCTATCTTCTTGATCTAGAACACTTTTTTCTATTTTTTCATTTTGACCTTGTTTGCATGGGATTCTAGAGGGGTGAATCTCGGGTAGGTGGTTTGGGGGAATCCTGGAACCTATTTTGCCATTTCTGAAATTTAACCCCCTTGCTTAAGGAATTTGGTCTCCAACATTAAAGATTATAGCTTCCTCTCTTCTTAATCTAGATGACCATTTTTTAGTTTTTCATTTTGAGTTTGTTTGCCTTGGATTCTAGAGGAACAATCCTCTAGTGAGGTAGGGGATGTACTATGTTTATATTCTTGTTATGGTTTCTTGTTCCTTTGTTGTTGATATACATTGTATGCATGTAAATTGATGTTTAAGGTGTCATTTACACGAGGCTTATATGTGATTATTCACTTGTATTATTGTTGTTATACATGGCGAAAATTGGAATTTTATATATAGTCTTGTAGTTGTGACTATGATATTCTTGTACAATTATTGTTCCTAATTGTATTGTGATATTTGACTATGTCATTGTTAAGTTAAGGATTTAATGAATACCTTGTTAGCATGACAAAAATCACTATGTTTATACCCTTAGTGTTTTATGTGTTCTTGGAGTTGGTATGTATGCTTACGTGTTAATTTCACATTTTAGGGTTGTATATAGATGTATATAACTTGAAATTAACTTAGAGTTTTGTTTTGTATAAACCTTGTACTTGGTTATTAACTTGTGTTAAGCTTACTTTAATTATTAGTGTTTTGGACATCATGTGATTTTAATTGTAAAATTATTGAGCATATATATTGTTGTGGCTGTTGATTAATTGTGAAATTGATATTATCTTAATGTTTAAATCATGGATTTAAAGCGCATTTTGTATTAACATGAATGGAATTCAAGTGTTGATAATATTGTTTTAGCTTGATGGAATTCACATTATAATCTTGTTGTTGATGATATAATTGTATACGTGGTGTACTTGTTAATTAACTTGATTTAGATGAATTGTGAAATAGTTGTTAAGTATAACGAATTGCACATTGAAGATTCGATTTTGTCTATACTATTGTTGTGTGTAACGAATTGCATATTAGAGATTCGATTTTGTCTATGCCATTTAGCTTGAGGACTTTGGGCAAGACTTGTGTGAATTCCTATTGGTTTGTGCATGATAAGTGATTAAATGGGTTATATACTTAGGGTATATTTTTTAAATTAAGTCGTTGTAACTTATTGTTTTATATTGGCTTTTCCAATGTTGTTTACATTAAGTCACTGTAAGTTACCATTTTGTTTTGGCTATGTCCAATGTCGTTTAATTGATTCACTATTTGTGGTTCGTGTTTTAAATATTCTAAGGTAGCTTAGGATGATCCCTTAGTACTACTTTGAACATAAAAGTTAGGTGGCATGCACTACATGTGCTTGTTTATATGACTTTATAAGTTAATATAACCTAGGGTTTGTGACTTGTTGCATCTTGTGGAATATTACCTTTGTAATAGATTGTCTATCCATTGTAGATTGCTTTTAAATTGCTTCGAACATAGCTTCGGATGATGGTTTAGCTCTTCCATGAAGTATAGACGTTAGGTAGCATGAACCACATGTATTGGTTTATATTACGTTGCAAAGGTTCGTTGAAACTTTAGGGTATATGTATATGCTTCTTCCTACGAGTAACTTTGGTTGCTCACCCTCGTTGTTTGGGATATTTTCAGGTAAAGGAGACTTTGTTTTGGGATGCACAACATCCCTAGGGTTGCTTGGAGAATTTTGTATACATGCACGTGTTAGCATGTTTGCCTTTATTTTGGTTTAATATGCCAAAACTTGTATCTTTCATTTTAAATATGTAATGTTCACTTAAGTACACCTTTTGAGACTTATTTGACATCTATGTAATGAGGCCAAGGGCCATGTAACTTTAAGTTTACTTTTATGCTCTTTGGTTTCTTAGTTCACTTATGAAAATTATGAAATTCGGAGGTTTGGTATGTGATAATTTGCAAATGACATGTATTAAGACCATAGGCCATTGTAACACGCTTAAATATATATTTTACGTTTGCGTGTATGATCATTTTTGCACACAACATCAAACTTGGTGAAATGAACACTTGGAGCTACATGCATTTTGTATTTTTTTACAAAATCTGATTTTAAGGGTATTTTGGTCATTTCTTTTGAAAAGTAAGAACTTCTTTTGACATGATCATATGGAAAGCATGATTTTAGAGGGGATCACTTCACAACTTTTTTTCCAAAAAATGTCATTTAAACCCTAAAAATTCCATTTTAAACTCTCAAATCTAGTGCAACTTGGGCTCTGTCAGGGTGCTGCCGTGGGCATCAACGCATGCGCACGGTGTGTACCAGCACATGCCTGGCGTGCGCCCGCGGTGCCTATGGTTTCCTCCTTGGCAACTTCTTAACCTGATTTTGAAACTATCATAACTTCTTCATTCGGACTCCGAATCAGGTAATTCCTAAGTCTAACTTCATTGATTTTTTGTTGTCTATCCAATGGTGTGCTTTATAGCACCCACTTTTGTTTTTAAAAGACCATTTTACCCCTAGGGTAGTACTTATCCATTTTTAAAACGTCACTTCCGCACTTTATTTTTTTTTAGTTCTATGACCTCATGGAAGGTCATTTTGGCGTCTTAGGGATGTATTATATCTCTATAGACCTTGATTGTGTCTTTCACTTCCGCATTCGGGATCAGATCAACCTTTGGGTCATCATAGGACGCACTGACTTATAAAACCAGGGCCGTCACAAGTGGTATCAGAGATCCTAGGTTTGAATACCTTGGGACAATGGGTTTTGGGTGCATATCATGCTTTTTTTAACTTGCTTTGATATGTTCACGTGCTTCTTGTTAACATGTTTGGTATGATCACATGTTTACGTGCTTATATGCTTAAGTGTTTAAGTTTTACTACATTACTTGGCGTGATTTAAGTGTTCATATGCTTTGCCATACGGGATATTATCTGTGCATTCATTGGTGGGGTGCATTGGGTCATGAGCACTTAAATTTGATTAATAACCTAGTAGAATTTCTTGGCGCTCATTTATCTTTGATTTAGATTGATTAGTGGGGTGTGAGAGAGGCGTGTGAGCTTCTCTATTTTGGTCTTCATGCATTGTTGAGTGCATTTTGTGAAAGAGCATGTTAGTTGCTACTTATATGTAATGTATATGTGTTTGCTATTTGTTGAGCATGCCTTAGAAACATGTGTTGGATATGCGACTATGTGTTGGTTTATCTAATGATAGGAATTATGCATTTCTCACATGTTGTAGTTTATGTCGTGCTAGTAGCTTTGGTGATATCGTCGTGGATATTTGTGCACATATGTGTTTAGGTACTTTAATGTATTTGATTGGAGGTCTATTTGAGTAGTTGGACATTTTTATTACATTGAGTACTTTGGGTACGTAGTAAGTCATTCATGACAAGTTAGGTGGCATGCACCACATATGCTCGTTTATATGACTTTACAAGTTAATCTAACCTAGGGTTTGTGACTTGTTGCATCTTGTGGAATATTACCTTTGTAATAGAATGTCTATCTATTATGGATTGCTTTTAAATTGCTTCAAACATAGCTTAGGATGATCCTTTAGCTCTCCCATGGAACATATACATTAGGTAGCATGAACCACAAGTATTGGTTTATATTTCATTACAAAGGTTCGTTGAAACTTTAAGGTATATGCATATGTTTCTTCCTACGAGTAACTTTGGTTGCTCACCCTTATTGTTTGGGATATTTTCAAGTAAAGAAGACTTTGTTTTGGGATGCACAACATCCCTAGGGTTGCTTGGTTGCTTAGAGTATTTTATATACATGCACGTGGTAACATGTTTGTCTTTATTTTAGTTTGATATGTCGAAACCTATATCTTTCATTTGAAATATGTAATGTGTACTTAAGTGCACCTTTTGAGACTTGTTTGACATGTATGTAATGAGGCCATGGACAATTTACCTTTAGGTTTACTTTTATGCTCTTTGGTTTCTTAGTTTGCTTATGAAAATTATGAAATTTGGAGGTTTGGTATGTGATAATTTGCAAATGACTTATATTAAGGCCATTGTAACATGCTTAAATATATATTTTACATTTGCATGCATGATCATTTTCACACACAACATCAAACTTGGTGAAATGAACACTTGAAGCTATATGCATTTTGAAAATTTGATCTTAAGGATATTTTGGTCATTTCCATTAAAAAATAAGAACTTTTTTCGACATGGTTGTATGGAAAATATGATTTTAGGGGGGGTGTGTCACTTCACAACTTCTTTCCAAAAAATGTTATTTAAACCCTAAAAATTCCATCTTAAACTCTCAAATCTGGTGTAACTTGGGTTGTTGTCAAAGTGCTGCCGCATACATCAGCGTGCGTGCGCAGTGTGTTCCAGCGTGCGCATGGCGTGCTCTCACGGGTGCCCATGGTGTCCTCCTCAGCAACTTCTTAACCCGATTTTGAAACTATCATAACTTCTTCATCCGTACTCCAAATCAGGCGATTCTTGAGTCTAACTTTGTTGATTTTTATTTTTCTATCCAATGATGTGCTCAGTAGCACCCAATTTTGTTTTGAAAATACCATTTTACCCCTAGGGTAGTACTTATTGTTTTTAAAACGTCGCTTCCGCACTTTATTTTCTTTGAGCTTCGTGATCTCATGGAAAGTCATTTTGGCATCTAAGGGATGTGTTATATCTCTAGAGACCTTAATTGTGTCTTTCACTTCCGCATTCAAGATCCATTATTGGATCAACCTTCGGGTCATCGCAGGATGCACTGGCTTGTAAAACCAAGGCCGTCACTCCAGATTTCTATGGAACCACTTAAATCGAGCTTACCTGACTGTCTGAAATTGGGTAAATAATGCATGCATCAAGTATTTGGACTACTTCCTTTTTCACCACCTCTTTCATATTTGGATTTAACCGCCTCTGTGCTTCTCGCGAAGGTTTGGATTCATCTTCTAAGAAAATTCAATGCATATATACTGAAGGATCAGTCCCTTTGAGATTAGCCACACTCTAGCCAATAGCTTCTCGATGGGTGGCCACTACCTTTACCAATTTCTCCTTTTATATGTGTGATAGTTCTGCTAAAATAATTACTGGAAGAGTACTTTCTGCCCAACAAATGCATATTTCAGATGATAGGGTAACTACTTCAGTTCTAGCTTTGGTGGAGACTCCAAAGATGGTGTAGGTGGTTTACTTGGCAATAGTAGAAATGGCTTAATATGAATCTTCTATAGTGGAATGTTGTGCATGCTCGCCGCATCAAGTAGGGCACTCAACACTTCAATACTTTTGTTAACATCAAATGACTTAGTATCAAAGTAAGATAGGCATGCTTCCAATGGATCTTTTGTCAAGGAAAATAGGGCCATCTCTTCAACACATTCATCGATGGTATTGATAAGAAAACAATTATTATCATCTGAAGGTCATTGACTGGCATTGAAAATATTTAAGCGCACCTTCATATTGCTAAAAAATAAGTCTATGAAGCCAGTTCTGTAACAACCCTATCATTTTCCTTTCTTTTTTCCTGTTTTTATAGAATATTTTTTTTCTTTTCTTATTAATGTTTTCCTTTCTAAGTTTGAGTTTTGCAACTTCGGGTTGTCTTAAGTGCTCGGGAATGGTCTTCGACACTCTTCCCTCTTGAGATTTTGCTTCATTTTGTGAGAACCGTGTCATCTCCTCACTTTTTTTGATATTTTTCTTTTTCATCTTTTTATCATTTATCATTTCATTTTGTGCTCGGATTTGATTTCTGACTTTGCGTACCTTCATTCCGTTTGGTTTCCATAAAATGTGTGTCTTTACTTTTATGGAAAAGCACGCTGGTTGTTCACTATGTCCGTAGGGGTATGGATGTAGAGTTTCTTTGAAAATATTTCTTTTCTTGGGGTGTTTTTCATAAATATCTTTTGAAGATATTTTATTTCAGGGGTTTTTAAGAAAGTATCTTTTAGAAAAAATTTCATTTTGGGTCATTTGTGCAGTTATCCTTTTGTAGAGGGGCCATTATGCAATTAACAAAAGTTAATGCCGAGTATCCTATTTTGGGCTTGGATCTTTGTACGGGATTTATTTTCACTTTTTGTTGAGCCATATACTCTTAAAATTGTCTTCCGGTCATTTTTCCCAGTTTTAGGGTTTTTGACCCTAGTTGCCGTCGAACTTGTTCGGGCATATCTTTCTTCGCGAAACTCAGTTTTCAACGATGTTTATTCTGTTGTTCATTTTTTCTCATTTAAGTTCTTTTTTGTTCACAATATTTTTCTGTTTGAGCACGTTTGGATAGATTTCACTTTTTGGGGCCGCGTGGGGCCAGTTTAGGGCACTTTTTAAAAATTCTATAAAGAGGGGGTAGGGGAGAGAAAACATCAGATTTTCTCTTCCCCTCCCAGGGATGCTGCCCATGGCTTTTCTCCTCCCTCTTCCTTCTCTTCTTATTTTAGTTGCTTTCCCCTTTGATTTTTTCGTTGCCGATGAAGGCTTTATCGTCGGCCTTGACAAGGCCTTTATTTCCCTTCTATAAGAATCCGGATTCGACTATTTTTGAGTTCAGATTCTGATTTTGGTGTTGCCCCAAGAGGGTTTGTTGCTCCCCTCATTTTCCCCGATGTATCGTCGAATTCAGAGAGGTTTCATTTTGGTGTAATTTGATATTTTCATCTCAGATGGAGGTAGGGGATGTTTTCATATTTATACCCTTAGTGTTCTATGGGTTCTTGGGGTTTATATAAGTTGTATGCATGTCTTTGGATAAAATCTAGAATTTAATTTAATTATTCTTTGTATGAAATTTAATTCACATAGTTGTATCTAGTGTGGAATTAACTTAAGACATGATATTTAATTAAACCTTGACTTGTTCTTTAACATCTATTAATTTGAGAATATTTGGATGAGTTTTGAAATCTAAAGATTTTAATTAAATGAATTATTTAAAATCTATTTAATAGTTCCATTGATTTAAATAAGTATTTAACTTGATATATGTAATAACCTTTGACGAGCCCCTTTCTATGTGTTTAGAAAGCGGACTTTGTAATGCGAGAGGTTGCTTCACAAGGTCAAAATATGAATATGGTTTAGGAAGCCTTTCTAGTCAAATTTACATTTATAAAAACCACTACTACAACTAATGAATCATAGCGAGTAGGGATCGTCCGCAGAGATTATACATGTTGGAATTTAATTTCGACTCTAATTTACTAATTGATTGCAAAGAGAGAGATTGGTTGATTAAACTAATATGCAAGGAAATTAAAATGAAATTAAAATAAACTAAGTTGAGTTATGGATTTAAGAGATGAGAAGTGAGGTCTTGGGGTGTATTAGAATCGCCACCAAGCTCGTTCACCAAACCACACACTTTCAACTAATTTAGGGAAAACTTTCTTGTGAACAAAATACGAATACCAATTGCAATATTAAGCATGGACTATCAAATCAATAATGAATTATCTACCTAACCGATAAATAAACTAAGTATAGCACAACCCATCAATTCTAAGCATGACCCATCAAACTAGTTACAATTGTAGCACACATCAATCTAGAGAATCATAAAATTTGCAATAATAAGCCATAGAATATCAAATCAAGTCTAGATTGTCTACCTACCTACAAGCATGAATTAAATTGTAGAACAACCCATCAAGTATAAGTATAATCCATCAAATTAATTGACAAACCCATCGAATAAAAACCATGTCTAGCCGTCACTAGATTCTCAATCAACCACACATAGAAATGCAATTAATATAGAAAAACTAGTGTAGAGATCAATTCCCAAATAATCACACATAAGACAACATGTAATCACATAGAGAATCAATAGAAAGAATTAATCCATAGAAATCAAAGGAGAACCCAAGATTCATTAAATTCACAAGGATAAAACACTAATCAGAAGATATTATTCCCTAAAAAGTATGAAAGAAATAGAGGTTTAGATTACAAACTTGGGGCTCATCCAAGCCCCAAGGAGAAGTCTAACCAATCATGGAGGAGGTGGGTGTGATCTTGGAACCCTCAAGGGCAATCCCAAAACATAGCTTCATCTTCTTCCTCTTCTTCTTTGTTGAATTCTAGAGAGAGAGTGTGTGTAGATCTTGAGATGTGTTCTTGGTGCCTCCACTCTTCTCTTTTCTTCTAACCCTAATCTTTAATTTTTCTAGAGAGAGAAACTAACTATTACAATGAAATAAAATTGAAGACAAAAGATAGATTACAAAATGGTTCAATTCCCTTTAAATACAAAGTCCTTGGAGTAGTGAATAAGTCAAAAAATAAGACCTTAAAATATCTAATCCCGTAACTATGTGGTAGGTGGAGTTCAGGCGCACTCGAGAATTAGACAACACACTGCCAGCAGTCATTTCGATCGATCAAAGGGTTTTCGATCGATCAAACACTTACTTTGATCGATCGAAGCTGACGTGTCATGAAAATATCTTCTTGGCCTTATCCGAGTTGCTGAGCTGGCACTGCTTTGATTGTAATCGATTGTAGCTTTCTTCGATCGATCGGGACTTTCTTCGATCGATCGAAGTCTCTTCAGGTGCAATTTTTCTGACTTCTTCTGGGTCTTCTCCTTAGCTCCAAAACTGAGTTAAAAGGCTCTTTTTAGCCTGTTTGAGCCTTATTGACCTGAAATAGACAAAAATACAAATAAGTACTAAAACATGAAAGTAAGATAAATAAATGGACTAAAATACCCTAGCTTAGGTGATAAAATGCGTCACATTTAAGCATTCATCACACCCCCAAACCTAGATATTTCTAGTCCTAAGTAATGAACTACAAGGAGCAGAAAGAAATGAACATCTATACAACTATGAACTAGAAAGCAATGAAATGATAGTGCCACTTTCGTAGGGAACACGATTGCATTTAGCATATGCAACAAGCCTTTTGTAATGACCCGGTCATTTGCCTTCCTTTCCTTTTTCCTGAAATTTTACGAATGAATTTTTTTCGTTTAATTTTCTTTTTTGAGCTCTGTTTCGTGTCGCTTAGTGTCATCTCGAGTGCTCAGAATTGGTTTCTGAGACTCTTTTTCGTGGATTGACAACTTCGTTTGAGAACCAAGTCATTTTTGCATTTTCACTTTTCGGACACTATGCGCATTTCGTCCTTTTCCCTGTTTCGTCTTTTTCCCTATTCTGTCTTTTCCCCATTTGTCACATTGTTGGCACAACCTCACTTCTCATGCTCAGAGTTGGTTTTTGACTTCACGTGCCTTCATCTTGAGTGGTTTCCTCGAAATACGTATCTTTACTTTTGCAAGAAAGTACTCTAGTCTCTCCCGGTATCCATAGGGGCATGGATGCAAAGTTCTTTGAAATTATTTTCTTTTCTTGGGGTATTTTTTGTAAATATCTTTTGAAGATATTTTATTTCAGGGGTTTTTAAGAAAATATTTTTAGAAGATATTTTCATTCTGGGCCATAAGTGCAGTTTTCACTTTTTGAAGGGGCCATTGTGCAATTAATGAAAGTTATTGCAAAATGTCTTGTTTTGAGCCTGGATCCTCGTACAAGATTCTTTTTCACATTTTGTTGAGTTGTGTACTCTTGGAATTTTCTCCTGGACGATGTTTTCCAGTTTCAGGGTTTTTGGCCCCAATTAGCGCCAAACTTGTTTTGGGCATAACTTTTTGCTCGGGACTCGGTTTTTGACGCCGTTTCTTCTATTGTTCATATTTTATCATTTTGAATCTTTTTTGTCCACAAAGTTTTGCCATTTGAGTGCGTCTGCTCAAATTTTACTTTTTCGGACTCGGCGGGGCCCGTTCGGGGCACTTTTTGAGATTTCTATAAAAGGGGGGTGAGATATTTCATTTTTCATCTTCTCCCCTCTTCATGCACGACCTGGAGCTCCCATGGCAGCCCAAGGGGTGCTGCCATCTTCTCTCTCCTCTTTTGGTTCACTTTTCCTTGATGGAAAGTCTTCGGCCTTAACGTTTGTTGTTCCCCTCGCCGTGCTTTACCTTTCCCCCTTATTAGATTTCAGTTTTGACCATTTCTTGAGTTTGGTTTTGAGGTCAAGTTATGATTTTGATGGGGCTTTCATGGGGGTTATGTTCACGGCATTGTCCCCGACAAAACCTAGTAGTTTCGTCGGATTCGGAGCCGTTCCATTTTGATGGCATTTGAGATTTTCATCTCAAATTGAGGTAGGGGATGTTTTAAGTTTAAATTCTTGTTATATAGCATGCTTGTGATACTTATACTACTTGTTTGCATGATTAAATATAAAATTTAGAGATTTTATTATTTATTTTTCTTGTATGGGATCTAATTTTCCCGGTTGCTCATGACTTGGTTTAAACATGTAGCATAATTTTATATTGTCCCTTGATATGCTCATTGTCGTGTATTAAAATTGGAACATTTGAATAAGTATTAAAGATTTTATTTAATATTTATCTTCGGTGAAAGATTAATTCACATGGCCTTAACTAACTTAAAATCAATATGTGTTAGCATATTAAATTAGGCCTTTGTATGCTCTCCAACATAGTCGAATTTGAAAGTAATTGGAGGTGTTTTGAAAATTAGTAACTATTAATTAATTTGATTAAATTAATTTTCCCCGAGTGCACTATTCACTCTATTTAAATTCTGACTTGATATTCTTGACTTACATACCATATAGCTTCACATATGTTTGATTTAGAATATTCGGTTAGGTTTTCAAACCTTTCATTTAATTAAATTCCTTGTTTAAGATTTAATCCTCATGGTGATATACAACTGGGAATTGAATTGTGGCATGCTAGAAAATTAAGCTTTGGTGTGGTTGTTCACATATATTAAATTGGGATTAATTGCATGAGAATTGCAACTTTTAATTTATATTTAACTTTAGTGAAAGGTTAAGTCACATGGTCTTAAATTGAATGAAATAAACTTGTAATGTGATATTACATTAGTCCTTGGCATATTCTCTAAGATATGTTAAATTGAGAGCATTTGGTTAAGTTTGAAAATCTAGAGATTTTAATTAAAAGAATTAATTAAAATCTATTTTGTGGTCCTAATAGCTTAATTAAGGTTTTAACTTGATATTTGTATTGGCCATGACTTGTTTACTAGTATATATTAAATTGGGACTATCTGAAGTTGTTTTAGAACCTTGGGATTTAAATTAGCATGATTTAATTAAAGTTCTACTTTGTTGTTCTAACAACCTAATTGAGTTTTAGAATGGATATAGGTGATGACCTTGCCATGCCCTTTAACATGTATTAAATTGAGGTTAATTGAAATTGAATCAAAAATCTAGAGAATTTAATTGTGTTTATCTATTTAAATTCTATCAATTTGCTCCATGATCTAGTTGTGTTTTAGAAGTGGTTTCTATATTCAAATCATAGACTTGGACTTGTTGTATATTCATTTGGTTATGTTTTGAACATTGGATAACATAGTTGCTATGTTTGTATTCATGAGAATATGTTTTCCTTATTGAATATATTGTTGTCTTGTGTAATGATTTGCACACTTCGTGTTTAACATCTTTCATGCATAGCGTGTAACGAATCGCACACTGAAGATTCGACATTCATCATATCATATTAGTTGATTTAGAGCATGTATTGTATAGGTTTCCAAATTTGGTTGTGCTTAGTAGATAGTTGATTATCTTGCATATTCCTGTTGATATATGTGTTGTTGCACAACTTGTTGATGTTGGAAACTTGGGGATGTCGTTGTTTGACTATGGCTAGGACGTGGTTCTAGTACGGGGGATAGTCCCTCTATATATAGTCTAGTGCGCACATAGGGAGGTTACCCATGGGCTAGTAACCCTAAAGTAACTATGTTGTCAGTCTGATCCGGCGTGACGTCTGAGTATCCACTTTGTTTGATTTCGCATTTCATTTTCAAGTTGATAACTAGATGATGTTGTAACTTGTTGTTTCTTATTTGTCGTTCTATTTTAAGTTACAGGATGTTAACTTTGCGAAATTGTGCTTTATGCGTTGTATTGGAAGTTCCAATGTTGGTTAAATTGCATCGATATTGAAAATCGTGTTTTGACGTTCTAATAAAGCTTAGGATTGATCCTATTGATTCATTTATAACATAGACGTTAGGTGGCATGAACCACTACTGTTATTTTGTGCTTTAGATTCTAAGTTGATGGCTTTGAGAACTTAAACCTTGTTGCATTGTATAACATGCTCTTTTGTTGTTGAATTGCATGGATAATGTGATTCTTGTTAACTTGTATTCAAATATGCTTTTGTCATGTTGTATGAATTACTCTAGACCTAGTTCAATTGTATTGAAAATGTAATTCATATTAATATATGCTCAAGCATTCTTCTTGTCGTGTTTTTTTGGATTATCCCAACCATGATTCATTTCATACACGTATGTATATCATGATTCTTGTTGCTTAGACTCTAAGGTAGCTTAGGATGCTCCCCGAGTCTCACTTGGACATAGACGTTAGGTGGCATGAGCCCCTTTAACATGTTTCACCTTAAGGTGATAAATTTGTAAAATGCTAGGTCGATGCATGCTCATCTCCTATGAGTAGCTTTATGTTACTTACCCCTACGATACTGGGATATATTTCAGGTACGAAGACTTGGTTTGTGAAGCCTAGCATTCCTTGGATGTCGTGTAGCTTTCAAGTTTCCATTTCATGCAAATGTTAGCATGAATGTCATTTTGTAGACTTATATGTTAAAATATGTATATTTGATTCCATGTATGTAATGTGTACATAAGTGCACTCCTTTCAATGTATTCGACGAGATAAGGCCGGAGGCCAATGACATGTGTATTGTATTCTATACAACTTTTTAACTTTATGAAATATTATGAAAACCTTGAAAAATCACAACTCATTGCTTCACCATGGTTGCATCGGGTGTGGGAATTCCATTTTCATTCTTTCATAGGGTCTTATTAATCATGTTTGAAGTGTGGCCAAGGGCCAAACGGTCATTTGATCCCGTTTTGCATTTTTGGATTCCATGTTTTCCATTCCAAGTCCATTTTCGCCTTTTTGCCCGTTGGGGGGTCAGATTTTGCATCGGCTATATTTTTAAGCCATGGACCATTGTAGCGCGTCTAAATAGGTAAGTTACGTTTGTGTATATGGTCATTTCCGGGCAAAACCTTATCGTTTGTGTTTTGAGCCACTTGTGAATTCATTTTGCATTTTTTTTGTATATTTTTATCTAGGGGCATTATGGACCTTTCACATCAGTTTTGTTTTCTTCTTTTAACTTGGTTGAATAGAAAACATGATTTTAGGGGGGGTTTCTTCTTCGTGTTTTTCCAGAAAATGTCGTCTAGGTACTGGAAATCCCTCGTGAAGTTTCAGCTTCCAGTTTTCATTTAGCAGCTTTATGACCCTCTTGTTCAGTTCTGATCTAGGGGCATTTTGGGGATTTCACAGTGAGTTTTTTTTCGATTCCGTCCGCGCTGTCGGGTAGAAAACTCGATTTTAGGGGGGGTTTTTTCTTCGTGTTTTTCCAGAAAAACTCGTCTTGACTTCCGTTTCAAGCCTCAGTTCTGGAAAGATAAAAAAAAATGTAGCAGCAGCCAAGGGCTGCCACCAGCCATGTCTTTGGGCGCCGGCATGCGCGCCGGTCGGCTCGCGCATGGGCGCCGTGTGCGCCATGGCCCCTCGTCGGGCCGCCGCGACGTCAATTCTTCTTTTGGGCTTTTCTCCTTCGTCCGGACTCCGATTCAAGTGAATTTTTTTTTTTAACTTGACTAATTTTTCACTGTCTTTCCAACGGTGTGCTCGGTTGCACTCGGTTCTTCCTGGATAATTATCAGTTTACCCTTTTTTGCTTTTAGTGCTCGTTTTTCTTCGTCATGTCATTTCTCCTTCGTCCGGACTCCAAATCATGCGATTCTTGAGTCCATCTTGATTAGTTTTTCGTTGTCCTTCCAGCGGTATGCTCGGTGGCACCCGAATCTACAGTTTTCAGAAATGACTATTTTGCCCCTGGGGGCTTATTTGTCCTATTTTTGATCTTTTGCTTCTACATCAGTTCTTGTTAAGTTCCACGACCTCATGGAAGGTCATTTTGACTTCTTAGAATCTTGTTTTCTATTTTCGCTTCCGCATTTGGATCCGTTATCGAATTATCTTTACGGTTCATCACAGGACACGCTGGCTTAAAAACCTGGGTCGTCACACCTTTTAAACCCCAAGGTTACCCCTAATAGATGAGTGAAATCTCGTGAGGGTTTCCAAAAATGATACCCACAAACATTGAGGTCTTTCTCACTAAAGAGGCACCAATATATAAAACAAGCATTAGAAGAAAACTATCTCAAGTATGCAATTTTTCAACCATTTTCAAGAAACTCTCAAAATCTCAACATCAAGCAAGCAAGTATGGTCCTCCACACATCACGACAATGATCATACAAATCAAAACAACTCTAGAATCCTTTTTAAGTGAACTGGCATCAAATATGTTGCTATCTAAGCCAACTAAAGAAATGATCACATCCGGCCTTAAACTAGCACACAAATCTAGTACCGATCATCAAGATAAAGAATGGACCATTTATTAAAGCTTTATTCAACTAGGTGCACTTATTCTTTTCACTCGATTTTTTTTTTTTTAACTAACCTAGAGGATTAAAGATGGAAGTATGGTGTAATGTGTTAATCTATTAAGCTTTCTAGTGATCCATGAGGTCGAGCGTTAGGTCAATGACTCCCAAACGAGACGTCTTTAGGGCATTAGGTGTTTAAACATCCCTAAGGACTTACAAGCTCAAATCAACTAGGCTATAAATCAGAACAACCTCCTTCTAATCATTTCCCACTTCTTACCTTTTGGGAGAAGTCCTCACTTTTTTTATTTGCTTTTGCAACTTTTTTTTTATTTTCAATTATTAACCTAGAGTTTGGGCCCTCCACCTTTCAGCGCAAGAAATTCAATGCTTGATGAGGCTAGAATCCCGGCTACTTAGTGAAAAGGGTTTGTTATCCACCTTTGTCAAGAATGAAAGCTTTCAATGCACTACTAGCTCAATTGGGATATAATCAAATCAATAGTCAGCAAAGCATGTACCCTATAAATGAATGCTAGTGTGTACCTGTGCTAGTGTAGAATCCTAGAGTGAATCTCAAAACAATCACAAAATCAAGATTATGTGGACCATAAATGCAAGCAATGTATCAATCTTTTAAAAAATTTACTCCTAAATGGCATCCACAAAGCATACAAGGAGTATTGGACTCTCAAGTCAAGTAATTTTTAAATTCTAATATCATGGTCCTCAAAAGATCAAAATTATCGCTCGAATGGATCCCAAATCTCAATCATGCAATTAAGTCTCAAACTTAAGTAGAATGCAACAAAGTCACCTTACCCCCAAACTTAAACCACACATTGTCCTCAATGTGCAATGAGAATAATGGAAAAGATGGAAAAAATATACCGTGGTGGCAAAGACATGAAGCTCGGTAATAATCAATTGGGAAAAAGTACACCCTCAAACTTGGAATCAACAACCTACTTGAATAACCACACTAGCAAACTCATATCAAATATCAAATGGGATAAAAATAACCAAATCAAGCATTCTAAGGCAATATAGCACAATATGAAAGAGAGATATGAGATCAAGGCCAATAGAAAATATGAAAGTAGCATGGCTACACATAAGGGCACAATGGTGAAACAAATTTTTGTATTTTTCATTTTCTGAAAGCATGTATAGACAAAATGCAAGAAAAATAAATAATAAAATGCATGAACAAAATACAAAAAGAAAAATAAAGAAGGTAAAATGCAATGAAATAATGTGTACAATGCAAAAAATGAAAAACAAAAAGTAAGAAAGGATGTAAAAACAAAATAATAAAAAATGAAAATAAAACTCTTTATTTATTTATTTTTTGTTAACATAACAAGTTTGTACACACACAAAAATAAAACAAATAAACATGTAAGGAATGAAAATGAAAGGAAATAAGGGATGCAAATATATATATATATATATATATATATATATAATTATTTTTTTTTTGAACAGTGTTAGATCAATCGACAGGGGCACTCGATCAATCAAAAAGCTTGTAGAATGATGCCCTGAGAACAAAAATTTCTGACGCAATTCCGATCAATCGAAATTATTTTCGATCAAAATTATTTTCGATCGATAGGAATAACCATTAATCGATCGAGAAAGTCTTCGATCGATCGAACAAGGTGCTGCCTAGGCATAAAATGCTGAATTTCAAAAAAATTTCAAAGGCAGAAATTTTTTGAGGCCCCAAAATGCATGAATATGGTCTAAAAACCTAATTTTTGACAATGAAATGCAATGGAACATATCTAGACGATGCAAGAAATAAAAAATAAAAAGAAGTGTTGAAGGAATAGAGTTGTGAAACTCTAGGAATGCTAGTGTTTAACGTCTCTAGCAAGCCGTTGGTTAGACTCACTAGTCGAATGTATTAAAAACTGATTATGAAACATCCTTATTGACCCTCTTATCCATTTTCTCATTTAATGCCTCACCTACAACAATATACACATCCTCCAAAAGAATTAATTGAAAAGAAATTATGAAAGATGCAATTTGTTTCCTTTCATCCACGGTCTTGAAAATAAAATCAATGATGAGCGGCCTTGCACTTGGCAAGGCAAAGTCTTTCAAAGACTCAATTAGATTAATAGGAATTGCACTCTCTTCATCTCTTTTCTCTTCCTCAATAATCACTATCTCCTCACCTTCCAAGTTAGTTAAGGAGTCTATTAGAAATTTCACTTCATTTTTGGAGCTTTCAAGGTCAAAACCACAATTTTTATAAATTTTAAAAAGGCATATCCCAAGAGGGTCTTTGGAGATAATAGAAAGAAGGCCCTCTTCAACAAGTTCCTCCTCCTCCTCTCCTACCTCTATAGTGGTCATCGTCTCCTCACTCTCTAAAGTATCAAAGGCCGAGAAAAAATCATGATCAAAATAAGAAAAGTCCTCATTAATCATGTTTTGCTCTATTGGGCTAGCCATTGGTGGACTCATTAATTCCTCAAATTGCTCAGTTGCTACTTCTTCCTCTTCACTCTCATCATCCTCATCTATATAAATTGAAGTTCTTGCTATTTTTTCATTTGCCTCTAGCTCCTCCTCTTGTCGAGACATAGTACTTGCAATTTGCTCAACTTGAGCTTCAAGCTTGGCTAAGATTTGATAATGTGAAAGAATAAGTCGAGTTTGTAAATTAAGCACATCAAGTAGAACTAACACTTTTTCTTAAAATTTGGGTGAGTACCTAGAAGGTGATGGAGTTGGTTCATCATAAAATGGTAGGGGAGGGAAATAGTCATAAGAAGGATTAAAAGAGTGATCAAATCCATGATAAAATGATGCATGTTGAACATTAGACTCAATCTCATAAGGATTAAAATATGATAGAGGGGCATAAGGTGAAGGGAAGAAAATTCCCCCCAAACTTGGATCAAACAATGGCTCCATTCACATTAAAAATCCAAATGCAAGAAAAAAAATTTGGCCTCCATATGGGCCGATGCTTGAACTTAAAATAAAGCATTGAAATTAGCCTCAACAAGGGCTATCACAAGCATGCAAAGAAGTGCACAATTAAAATACAAGAGTTTTAAGAATTGCTCACAAAGGTCCTTAAGCAACTTCAAATTTTAATGTTAGCTTTAAGCTCCAATGATTGCTTCAAGTTCCAAAGTTTGCCTTTCTTATAGTCAAGTACCTAATTGACATACAATATTAAGAATGAGAAATGAATATACAATGGAAAATCAAATAAAAATAGGAGTAATCCAATGAACACTATTGTCTAGTCTAATTCCAACAAAACCGTTAATCCCCGGCAACGGCTCCAAAATTTAACGAGCCCCTTTCCATGTGTTTAGAAAACAGACTTTGTAATGCGAGAGGTCGCTTCGCAAGGTCAAAATATGAATGTGGTTTAGGAAGCCTTTCTAGTCAAATTTACATTTATAAAAACCACTACTACAACTAATGAAGCATAGCGAGTAGGGATCGTCCGCAGGGATTTTACGTGTTGGAATTTAATTTCGACTCTAATGTACCAATTGATTGCAAAGAGAGAGATTGGTTGATTAAACTAAGATGCAAGGAAATTAAAATGCAATTAAAATAAACTAAGTTGAGTTAGGGATTTAAGAGATGAGAATTGAGGTCTTGGGGTACATTAGAATCGCCACCAAGCTCATTCACCAAACCACACACTTTCAACTAATTTGGAAAAAACCTTCTTGTGAACAAAATGCGACTACTAATTGCAATATTAAGAATGGACCATCAAATTTAATAATGAATTGTCTACCTAACCGACAAATAAACTAAGTGTAGCACAACCTATCAATTCTAAGTATAACCCATCAAACTCGTTACAATTGTAGCACACATCAATCCAGAGAATCATAGAATTTGCAATAATAAGCCATGGAATATCAAATCAAGTCTAGATTATCTACCTACCTACAAGCATGAATTAAATTATATAACAACCCATCAAGTATAAGTATAATTCATCAAATTAATTGACAAACCCATTTAATAAAAACCATGTCTAGCCATCACTAGATTCTCAATCAACCACACATAGACATGTAATTAATATAGAAAAACTAGTGTGGAGATCAATTCCCAAATAATCACACATAAGACAACATGTATCACATAGATAATCAATAGCAAGAATTAATCCATAGAAATCAAAGGAAAACCCAAGATTCATTAAATTCACAAGGCTAAAACACTAATCACAAGGTATTGTTCCCTAAAAAGTATGAAAGAGATAGAGGTTTAGATTACAAACTTAGGGCTCATCCAAGCCCCAAGGAAAAGTCTAGACAATCATGGAGGAGGTGTGTGTAATCTTGGAACCCTCAAGGGCAATCTCCAAACATGGCTGCATCTTCTTCCTCTTCTTTTTTGTTGAATTCTAGAGAGAGAGTGTGTGTAAATTTTGAGATGTGTTCTTGGTGCCTCCACTCTTTTCTTTTCTTTTAACCCTAATCTCTAATTTTTCTAGAAAGAGAAACTAACTATTACAATAAAATAACATTGAAGACAAAAGATAGATTACAAAATGGTTCAATTCCCTTTAAATACAAAGTTCTTGTAGTAGTGAACAAGTTAAAAATAAGCCCTTAAAATATCTAATCCCACAGCTATGTGGTAGGTGGAGTTCGGGCGCGCTCGGGAATTAGACAGCACATTGTCAGCAGTCATTTCAATCGATCGAAGGGTTTCCGATCGATCAAACACTTACTTCGATCGATCGAAGCTGACATATCATGAAAATATCTTCTTGGCCTTATCCGGATTACTGAGCTAGCACCGCCTTGATTTCGATCAATTGTAGCTTTCTTCGATCGATCAGGACTTCCTTCAATCGATCGAAGTCTCTTTAGGTGCAATTTTTCTGACTTCTTCCGGGTCTTCTCCTTAGCTCCAAAACTAAGTTAAAAGGCTCTTTTTAGCCTGTTTGAACCTTATTGACCTAAAATAGACAAAAATACAAATAAGTACTAAAACATGAAGTAAGATAGATGAATGGACTAAAATACCCTAACTTAGGTGCTAAAATGTGTCACATTTGAGCATTCATCAACCTTAACTTGTTCTTTAGCATATATTAATTTGGAATCATTTGGAGTTGTTTTAAAATCCAGAGATTTAATTATGTTATTTTACTTAAATTCTATTTAATTGTTCCAATGATTTAATTAAGTTTTTGAGTTGATATATGAATTGACCATGATATAATCTTTGACATATAATTATTTGAAGTCTTTTGAAGTTGATTTAAATTCTAGAGAAATTAATTAATTTGTTTAATTAATTTTTATTTAAATGTTCCATTCATTTAAATAAATATTTGACTTGATATATGTAATGACCATGATATGACATTTGACATATATCAATTAAGGATTATTTGGATGAGATTTGAAATAAAGGGAAATTAATTATTTTATATCATTAATTTTCATTTTGTTATATTAATGATTTAATCGTGTATTTGATGTTGTTTACATATTTAAATCATGACTTTAGACTTGTTGTATATTCATGCAAATATGTTTTCAATATTGATAATATTGTTGTGGTGTAACGAATCGCACATTGAAGATTCGACATATGATTTTATTGCAAGTGTAATGAATCGCCTATTGAAGATTCGACATCTTACATGCTATTGTAGTTGACAACTTAGAGCATGTATTGTGTGTGTTTCCAAAATTGGGTTGTGCATGGTAGATAGCTTATTGCCTTATATATACATGTTGATATATACGTTGTTGCATAATTTGTTGATTTTGGAAACTTAGGACGTCGTTGTTATGACTACGGCTAGGGCATGGTTCTAGTATGGGGGATATGAGTTTTCCCTACAGTCTAGTGCGCACATAGGGAGGTTACCTGTGGTCTAGTAACCCTAAAGTAACCACTTGTCGGTCTAATCTGACGTGATATCCGAGTATCCACTTCATTGATTTCGCATTTTAGATTTTAAGTTGATGACTTTGATAATCTATATCTTGTCGCGTTGCATTAGATGTTCCAATTATGTTAAATTGTATCATTTAATTGTTTTCGCATTTTAGATTTCAAGTTGATAACGTTGATAATCTATATCTTGTCGCGTTGTATTGGATGTTCCAATTATGTTTGGATATTTCAACTTGGCCACTTGTTTGGGGATGATAGGGAGTAGTAACTTTATGAGTGATGGAGTATCTTTGTACTAAAGTATGGAAATACCTATTACAGAAGTGAGCACCCCCATCACTAATAATAGCTTGTGGTATACCAAACCGACCAAAAATGTTCGTTTGAATGAACTCAACCACGAATGCGTGATCGGTGGATTTAGTAGCCACCACTTCAACCCATTTGGACACATAATCAATAGCCACAAGAATATACTCATTATGATATGACTGAACAAAAAGACCCATGAAATCAATACTCCCATACATCAAAAACCTCAATGACTAAGATTGGAGTTAAGGGCATCATGTTTCTTCTGCAAAATGATCCTAACTGCTGATATCGAAGGCATGACCTACAGAACAAGTATGCATCCCAAAAGAGTGAAGGCTAAAAGAAACCACATTGAAAAATTTTAGTTGTAGTTTTCTTTGCACTGAAATGACCTCCACAAGTTAAACTGTGACAGAAGGTCAGAATACTATGAAACTCACTCTCAGGAACACATCTACTAGTGATTTGATCAGGACAATACTTGAAGAGCTGGGGATCTTCCCAATAGTACATCTTAATATGAGAGAAGGATCGATCTTTTTACTACTTTGACCAAAACAAAGGAATTTTGTCTATTGCGAGGTAATTCACAATATCAGTAAATCAAGGCAAATCCGTATGAGAAACCCCAAATAGCTGTTCATCCAGAAAGGAATCACAAATTGGAAGTGAAGTTGAGGTATCCTCAATCAGAATTCTAGAAAGATAGTCAACTACCACATTCTCTGACCCTTTCTTATCCCAGATTTCGTAATCAAACTCTTGAAGTAAGAGGATCCATCGAATCAAACAGGGTTTGGTTTCCTTTTTAGAGAAAAGATGTCTCAAAGTAAAATGATCAGAATAAACCATTACTTTGGAACCCAATAGATATGATCTGAATTTTTCCAAAGCAAAGACAACTGCAAGCAACTCTTTTTCAGTAGTGGTATAATTTAATTCTGCTTCTGAAAGAGTTTTGCTCGCATAGTAAATAGCATGAGGAAGTTTATGTACTCGTTGTCCCAAGACAGCACCCATAGCATAATCAGATGCGTCATACATAATCTCAAATGGAAGAGCCCAGTTTGGAGGATTCATGATAGGAGCTGAAGAAAGAAAAAAGCGAAGCTTATGGAAAGCTTCTAGGCATAATTCTTCAAAGACAAAAGGAGCGTCCTTTAAAAGTAGATTAGAAAAAGGATGAGAAATTTTGCTGAAATCTTTAATGAAATGTTGATAGAACCCAGCGTGCCAAAGAAATGATCGCACTCCCCTTACAGAGGTAGAAGGAGGTAATTTAGAGATCAAATCTACTTTGGCTCTATCAACTTCAATACCTTTCTCTGAAATGATATGTCCTAAAATAATCCCCTCTTGAACCATAAAATGGCTCTTCTCCTAACTAAGAAAAAGATTAGTTTCCCTACAACGCTGCAGTATTAGGGACAGATTTTGGAGACAGTTTTTGAATGTGGACCAGAAAACAGAGAATTCATCCATAAAGACCTCAATAAACTTTTCAACCATGTCTAGAAAGATAGACATCATACACCTCTAGAATGTTGCTGGCGCATTACACATTCCGAAAGGCATCTGTCTATATGCAAATATACCAAATGGACAAGTGAAAGTAGTTTTCTCTTAATCCTTAGGATCAATGGCCACCTGATTATAGCCGGAATATCCGTCTAAGAAGCAGTAATAGCTCTGGCAAGCCAATCACTCTAAAATATGATCAATGAATGGTAATGGAAAATAATCTTTTCTGGTAACGGAGTTGAGTTTCCGATAATCAATACACACACGCCATCCAGTGGTGGTGCGTTGTGGAACTAATTCTATCTCAGAATTCTCAACTACTATAATACCTGTCTTTTTAGGTAGTACCTGAGTAGGACTCACCCACTTGCTATTTGAGATGGGGTAGATTATTCTCGCATCTAGCAACTTCACAACTTCCTTCAAAACCACCTCTTTCATATTAGGATTGAATTTTCTTTGGAGTTCCTGAGATGTTCGGGAATCCTCCTCCAAATGAATCTGATGCATGGAAATTGTGGGACTAATTCCTTTTAAATCAGCCACACTCCACCCAATAGCCTCTTTATTTTGCTTAAGAACTTTTAAGAGACTACTTTCTTGGGAGCTTGTAAGATTAGAAGCAATGATCACCGGGTGGGTGTCATTTAAACCCAAGAAAGCATACTTGAGCTTGTCCGATAGTGGCTTTACCTCAAGCTTTGGTGGAGACTCTAAAGAAGGAATAGGCAGAGTACTAGATAGTGGAGGAAGAAGCTCAAGTCTAGATTTTTATGGAGAAAAATCTGTGATAGGAGTAGAATTGAGCAAGGAATTCACTTTAGCTATTGAAGATTCGATATCGAAGTCTCCATAATTAAAGTGATTTAGACAAGCTTCTAAAGGATCCTTGGATAAAATAGTTAGGAGTGATTCCTCAACCAACTCATCAATAACATCAAGGAAGAAGCATTCACTATCATCGTGGGGATGATGAACTGCATTATAGATGTTCAGCTTGACTTTCATATTTCCAAAAGATAAATCCATGGCTCCAGTCCTACAGTTAATGCAAGCATTCGTTGTGGCTTGAAAAGGACGCCCAAGAATGACTGGAATATACTTTTTGGAATCATGGGTCGGTTCTGTATCAAGAACTAAGAAATCGACCAAAAAAAAAAGAACTTGTCCACTTTTATGAGTACATCTTCAACAATTCCTCGTGGTTATTTGACAGAACGGTCAGCAAGATGTAGAATAATCGACGTAGGTTTTAATTCTCTTTGACTTAACTTCTCATATACCGAGTAGGGAATAAGATTTACACTTGCTCTAAGATCAAGAAGTGGTCGCTCTATCACATTGTTTCCAATGATGCAAGAAATTGTAGGAGCATCAGGATCTTTAACCTTTAGAGGAGTGTTGTACTTAAGAATAGCACTGACTTGCTCGGTGAGATAAATTTTCTTAGGAACTTGGCTTTTGGACTTTCTCTTAAGTGTGCACGAGTCTTTTAAAAATTTGAAGTAGGCTGGAATTTGCTCTATAGCATCAAGCAGAGGAAGATTGAGTTTGACCTGTTTAAAGACCTCCATCATATCTTGAATTTTCTCCCCTTGTTTACCAAAGTGAGATGGTTCCTTTAGAAGTTTAGGATAAGGCGCTCTTGGCTCATAAGTTGTCTCAAGGTTAGGAGCAGATGAAGAAGTGACTCCACCTTCAACTTCTGTGGTGGATTGTAGTATAGAACTTGAGAAAACGTCCTTAGGATGTGGATTATGAATGATAGGAACAATGGGAACCCTAAGCCTTTCTTTTTCTTTTGGTCATTTTTCAACTTGATTATCAACCACTTTACCTCTCCTCAATGTAATAATAGCCTGAACTTGCTTATGATGAATACCTGAGGAATTGGTTTCATCAATCATGTAAGTCTGCCCTTTCGGGTTGGCTACTGGCTAACTAGGCAGCTTTCTATCCTCTCTTTGAGATAGAGTACTCGTTTTTTACCCAACTTGTGCCTCTAGCTTTGCTATGGCTTGTGAATGAGAATTAAGAAGTTGGGTATTGGCTTTAAGATTAATAAGAGCATTGAGTACTTGATCCTCAAAAGCAGAATTTCTAGGAGGAGGAGGAAGATTAGGAGTTTGAGTGGGTTGATTCCTGAACTGAGGTGGACAATAAATACTAGATTGATTGAAAGAATTATTTTATGACATAGGATTGGATGAATTTTGGTACTATCCCTGTGATTGAGGAATAGTAGTTCATTGACTTTGATTACACCATGATAGATTTGGATGATTTCTCCAGCCAGAATGATATGTAGAAGCATATGGATTATAAGTTGGTCTAGAGAATGCAGCATTCACTTACTCTTGTGGGATCTCAAATAATTGTCCCATCATAGGGCAAGTGTCAGCAAAATGGGAAAGATTAGAACAGATTGAATAAACTTCCTTTGGCATGGCAGTTTGTGGATTAGCAACAAGAGCAAAGCTAGATGATAAGATTTGATCAAACCTACGGTTCAATGCTTTTATTTGAGCGACTAAC
This sequence comes from Cornus florida, assembly GCF_030987335.1. NCBI lineage: Eukaryota > Viridiplantae > Streptophyta > Magnoliopsida > Cornales > Cornaceae > Cornus > Cornus florida. The sequence continues at coordinate 96,131,726 of NW_026775572.1, forward strand.
TCACTAGACTTGTCTACCTCATAATGTTTTTCAACCTTATGCATTCCAGGTGAATACCTAGACCTTGAGGAAGACGCATGTTGCACTGTAATACCCCTAATTTGTAAAGGATAGTCTTGGCATTTTAATAATTATTTAATTGCATTTTTATTTGTTTAATTGTTTATTTACTTGTTATTTGAATTAATTGATGAATTGTTTAATTTAATTGTGTTTTTTTTTTTCTTTAATTGAATTAATTGTATTATTATTTTCTTTCATTGAAGTAATTGTTTTAATTATTTAAATGCGTTAATTGGATTACATTAGGGTTTTATTAATGTTTAATATAGGTTTTATTATTCTTTTATGCTTCACGTGGTGGCCGACTGGGATTAATTAGGGTTTTTCCGTCTCTAATTATAAGTGGACTAGGGTTTATATTAGCTTATAAATATATGGTGATAAGTCTGTATACAGTTACAAATAAACCTTATTCACATATTGAGAGGCAAAGAGAAACAGAGAGTGAAACTTTAGAGATTAACAGAGGGGTTCAAAGAGAACGGGATGGATTGCTTCTAGGTTGAACCAAGAGCAACGGAGGTGTAGAACGGTAGTCTAGAAAGTGGTCGAAAAACTCAGAGATGGAGGTTTAAGGTTTTGAACGAAAACCTAAAGGCAAGTCTCTATTCTAACTCCTTCCCTTAAACCTGTGTTTTGTGCATGTCTAGGCAGACTCCAGGGATTAAATTAATGCTAAAACATATCTTTTATGCATGTTTAAACTGTATTTAATTTCGTTGAATTAATCTGGTTTGAGATTTCTTAAAGTTTCTAACTGAATCCTGCTATCGTTGATTGTAAGCTTTGTTTAATTATTTTTGTTGATGCATATTGATGTCTTATAAATAATTTGGAACATTGATTAAACTTTAGAACAAGTAATAAAAACATTACAGAGGCTCTGGGCATCACCAGAGGCAAAGAAGACGAAGTAGAATCGGACAATGACTTAAGGGAGAGAGAGAACATGCTCCCAAAAGGAGGGAGCCAGCTCCCTCAAAGCAAAAGCTGTCTCCCACATGGAGGGAGCCAGCTCCCAGCTCCTCAGAGTTGGCTCTTAAGGGTGGGTTACCGGCTCCCAAGTGTTTGGAGTAGGCTCTCAACTTTTGAGAGCCTTCTCTCGCCTAGAAACGCGTATTAACTGTTTTAAAGTTTTGTTTGGGTTGTATAGGGTATTTTTAATCCATTTAAATTGCATTAAATGATGTAAGTAATTACTATGGACCTGTAAAATATGGGGAAGCATTAATTCATAAATGGATTAAAGAATGGAGCAATATGAATTTAAGGAAAAACCTACATGTTGCACACTGTTTTGTTAATTAATTTATTTACTGGAACTTAGAGATTTTTCTGTATATGATTTGATACGGTTTAATCATATTTCCATAGAGTTATAAGTATAGTGGATTATCTGAAATTAACTATGCTTGGTTTGAATTAAATTGGTATTTAATTTGCTGTAAACTGTATCAATTTGTGGACGGTTTGGAGGATTTAAATGCTTAGATTTATTTTAGCAATTTAAAGGATTGGAACATGATTTTTAGGTCTTATAATGAATGCCTAATATCATTATATATGTATTAAACTTTATTTATGCATATCTTAGAGAATGGTTGATGAATACCTGCGTATCGGGTTTCTGTATGGATTGTAGTAGGTTAGAACTTGCATGTGGGACTGACCCATTCTTATTTTTCAGGTGCTCGTCAGTTCCAAAGTTAGCGCTTGATCATGCAGAGCATATACAGTCATTCACTCCTCTGACTACGTAGGATTGCTTTCCATGTTTAGCTTTATATTTTGTTTCAGTTGTTTCCTTTCCAGTTTGGGTTTTTATTAGGGGTCCACTAGATGGATTCCCGAGTTGTTAAATTAATGAAGGTTTTAGATTATTGGATTTTAATAATAGTATTTTGAGGATTTTTAATTTAGAATTCTTTCAGCCTATTATTTTATTCTTATCATTTTTGTATTCTGTGCTTATTTACATATTAATTGTTTGGTATCCCTCGGATCTGTACTCGAACTTAATCACCTGTGGCTCTAGAATCAAAGGGTATCACATGCACTGAATTTTAACTTAGGGCCTTAAACAGTTCCCAAGCTTCAATCGGACTCTTACGTAGAAAGGCTCCATTACTAGATGCATCAACCATGTTTCTATAAGGATCAGAAAGACTATTATAGAAAATCGTATTAAGTTCCATTTAGCAATATCATGGTGTGGACACTTTCTTAGAAGATCATTATATATTTCCCATGAATCATGGAGCTGTTCTCCCGGGTTTTGGGAAAATGCCATGATTTCTCTTCTCATTTGACAGGTTTTACCCACTGTGTAGTACTTTTTCAAGAACTCTTAATGCAATATGTCCCATGTAGATATGGAATTTGGTGGAAGGGACTACAACCAAGTTCTTGCTTTGTCCTTGAGAGAGAATTGGAAAAGTCGCATCTTGAATGAATCATTGGTAAGAGTGGTCAACTTGGTAGTCGAACACAATTCCAAAAATACATCCAAGTGCGTATAAGGATCCTCTGCTGCAAATCCATGGAAGGTAGGAAGCATTTGGATCATAGTAGGCTTGATCTCAAAATAGGTTGCATCAGCATCCGAAAATACAAAGTAGGAAAGGGAAGTATATGTGGTAGGAATAAAATGATCCCTCAATTGTGGTTGTGGAGGAACAGGTGGCACTCGTCCTCCATTACCATTGTCGTTACCCGGTGCATCACGATTATCCGCCATGTTATTAGAGGAACTTCCTATTGTATTCAAATGTTTTTTAAGTTTTCTTAATTGACTAAGAGTTCTCTCTATTTTAGGATCATGCACTAAAGGTTTTGACTGAGTATGGCGAGTTAACATACACTAATTCCACTAATCCTAATAATGACAAAAATAAAATTTTCTAAGTAAAAGAAAACAGCAAAAACTTACAGACGGTTTAATAAACCGAAGCTTTTTATCCTTTAAGTGTCTTTGTTCTCACTGCTAATTTCTTGCACCTGAATAGAAAAAAATTTAAGGTGAGATATCAGAAAGTCCGAAGACTAGGAAACCAAAAGTAAAACTAATTAAAAACTAAACTAATAAACAAATCTCCCCGGCAACGGCGCCAAAAATTTGTTGTGATGTGTCAATTATAAATAACTACTCACAATAGTACGAATCTTTGTAGGATAGCACTATAAAGAGGGTGTTGAACCCACAGGGAGATGAGTTATTATGTTCTGCATTTAACTAATCTTTATTGCTTTATAGGTAACTGGTTGAAGTGATTGATTGGTTGTCACAATTATAAACTAAAATTAAACTGAAATTAAACTAGAGTGATCAGAGAGAGAAAGGTCTTTGGGCTTTGACTTCACCACAACCTTCATACTATGGTTAACTATTCCAACTCTGGGGATTTAATCAAATTATATTTCAAATGAATTGAACTCAATAACATTCGTTCAATTTGGGTTTTAAAGAAAGATGCTTTATAAAATGCAGTTAACTATAACCTATTTGCGGTTAGCATGGACTATCCATCTACCTACTCTAACCACTTTAACTAATTTGTAATCAATTCATTTTTCCTAAGCATAGTCTATGAAAATATTCTTTTATAAAAAAATGTTGGAACACCATTACATGACCTTCATTCTTATGTCCCGCAGGGCTCCGCCAGATACCGTCCAATAAGAATAGGCTGAGAATAGAAACGAATAATTATATCTAAGACAAGGTAATAACAATTCGAAGACTATTTAAAATAATAAATCTAATTGAGTTATCTCAATTGCTCATAGTCATGTAATCAAAAACATAATATATATTAAAATATGCTAGAGTTAAAACAATCAAACCATAGTACTAGATTGGGTTACATCAGTGCCCTAAGAGAGGATTTAGCTACTCATGATGACGCTGAATATCATCTGTGTTGTAGTCGTCTCTATCGTCACAGACAGTACTTCTCTTCTCAAGATCTTCACCTTCTAAGGTTATGGAAACCCTAAAAACCGCCACCACAGTATCAGCCTTCTGAATAATACGAGGAAAAGGAACTTTTTCTACCAAGACTTGTGCCTTCTTTTATAGAAGAAAATAAAGGTCTGGTGGGCTTTTAGGTCTTTTAGCCCATCTAGAATGAGATACAGCTTTAACAAGAATAATCCCGTAACTTAAATCTGATCTGTCATGAAAGGCTCGAGCTTTAGGAAGTAAAGCTCGAGCATTGAGGTTCAGGCTTGAGCTTTGGGAACAAGGCTCGAGCTTCATTGAGTTATTGCTTGTGCTTCAAGGAATGGTGCTCGATCTTCACTTTTACACTTAGCTAATTTCTTCAACTATTTTCCGAAGCGTGTTTTTCATCAACACTTAAAATATTTTGGGATTCATCTCCTTTAACATTGCTCGATCCAAGTTTCATGAGCTCGAGCTCTAGGTACTAAGCTCAAGCATTGAGTACTCAAGGCTCGAGCTTTGAATAATGGTACTCGATCCTTGAGGTCTGGCATGAGGCCCCAGGAGCTTGGTTTTTTCCATTAAATCAACTCTTCAAATTCTGATGCCTTGTGCTTGAGCTTGAGGGTCAAGGCTTGAGCACCCTGAGGTTAGGTTCGAGCACCACTGAGTAGAGCTCAAGCTCTGGAGGTACAAGGCTCAAGTTTCAATAACTGGTTGATTTTTCTTCTTTTTCTTGCAGGGCTCGAGCCTCAAGACTTGGGCTCGAGCTTTGGATCCTGAATTCTTCCAAACTTCACCATTTAAGCTCTCGGCTTGCTCTGAATGACAGGCAATGACTCTGTAAGCTTCGATATTAGTCCTTTCCTAATAAAGTCCCAGTTTAACTATTTTTCCGGGAAAGTACCTATAATCACACATTAAACATAAATTAGTCTAACAATGGATTGAAGTATCACTTCAGGCCTTAACATACGTATATTTAGGGGCTCGAATATGCAATATTCAGTGCTCATCAATACCCTAAGTATATAACACACTTAACCACTTATCATACATAAACCAATAGGAATTCACATAAGTCATGCTCTAAGTCCTCAAGTGATAAGTGCTCAAATGTAGCACATTTTATCACCTAAGCTAGGGTATTTTAGTCCATTCATTTATTTTATTTTCTTGTTTTAGTTCTAATTTATATTTTTGTCTATTTCAGGTTAATAACATTCAAATAAGCTAAAAATGGTCCATTATAGCCTTTTTGGAGTGAAGCATAAAGTTCCGAAAAGTTTCAGAAAAATACAGAATTTTTCCACCAAGGGACTTTCAATGGATCGAGAATGGCTTCGATCTATCGAAGCCATCCGTGATCCATCGAAATGCCATGTCAACAAATAGGATTGTCAGCTTTACAGATAAGGATGCCACGTCATTCTTGATCCATCGAAGCTATTCTCGATTTATCGAGAATATACTGGCAGCGAGTTGTCCAATTCCAAAGTGCACCAAATTTCCACCTAACTTTTGGTAGCGAGATTAGATATTTTTGGGGTGTATTTTTTGACTTTTTGACCACTCTAAGAGGCTTGTATTTAATGGGAATTGGACCATTTTGTAGAGGAGATTCATCTAGATATATTTTATTTTTACTTTTTATATTATGGATATAATTTACTTTTCTTTAGATAGAGATTAGGGTTAGAAGAAAGAGAAGGGTGGAGGCACCAAGAACACATCTACACAAACTCTCTCTAGAATTCATCAAAGAAGAAGAGGAAGAAGATAGAGCCATATTTGGAGATAGCACTTGAGGGTTCCATGACCACATCCACCTCCTCTATGATTGGCTAGGCTTCTCCTTGGGGTTTGGATGAACCCTAAGCTTGTAAACTAAACCCTTTCTCTTGACTTTTTAGGGAATTTATCTTATGATTAGTGCTATAAACTTGTGTATAAAATGAATCTTGGTTTATCTCTATAATTTTTATGGTTTAATTCTTCATATTGATTTTCTTTGTGATTACATGTTGTCTTATGTGTGATTATTTAGGAATTGATTGCTACACTAGATTCTCTATGTTGGTTCTATGTGTGATTAATTAAGGATCTAGTGATGGCTTGTAATGACCTGAACCCGTGGGTCCGACCATTAACTGGGTCCTTACCCAGACCCGTGGTCAACTAAGGGTAACACTGTCCTTTGCTAGGATTATAGATGGTATACAGATCATTCTAAGCTGGCTGAAAATGCATGATCAGCCGGCTGACCTACAGGGTCAGCCGGCTGAAATTATCATCAAAATTTCATGCTCTCGGGACTTTCTCAAAGTGAACTGTCAGTTGGCTAAAGATGGGGTACTAGCCGGCTGATGAAAGAGTTTTGGTCGACCGATAGTGAAGTTCGGCCGACCGAAACAAGGTTTTCCAATACCCAACTCACTAGAATGGTCACGAAAAGCCAGTCAGTCGGCTGATATGCCTTGTCAACTAGCTGATGAGCCCAGGGATGCTGCTATGTGCAGTGTGAAAGTCCAGAAATGAAGGCTTGTTGTGAGCCAACCTCACTAAACTGGATACACGACAAAAGTCTGAATTCACGGCAACAACGCATAACATTATACATTTAAAAGCATCCATAAATTCTCAATTTACATCATAGATTCCCATTCAACATGAAAAATCTGTATAGTCTCAATTTACATCAAAATGTGGCCTTAAGGCCTTACATGGATCCAAATACTCGAGAAGTTTCCATAAATACATGGTCTTTTACAATATAAACGATTACATCAAAATATCAATTTCTAAATAAGCTAAGGACCTAATCAACGAAAAACATCTACACACTAGCATGGATAAAGTGTGAATCGTCCATTGCCTCCCTTGCGGCTCCTGAAAAATGATAAAATGGGGTGAGCACAATGACTCAGTAGGAAGTGCCTAAAATGCACCCCTTAACGATCCTGTGAATCCAAACAAAGAATGATATATAGAAGAGGGGTCATATTCATTTTGGGAAATAAATATACTGATAAGCGCTGAAAAGTACATATTTAAACCCCTTAATCTTGAATGTTCTAGGACCTTTATCTATCTTATTTCCCGTTTTAGTCTAATTTCGTGCTATTCCCCTTTTCAGGCACTTATCTCCAAAATAGGTCAAATTAGCAGAATTAGAGCATTGGAGGAAGCAATCTAAAGTTAAGTTGAAGAAAGGAAAAGTGGAAGCAAAGTGGTGAAAAAGTCCTCTATGATCGTTCGAACCAAGCCATAATTGATCGCATTGCGATCGTTCCAACAATGCCATGATGGATCGAACCCCTTGTCCTTATTCTCAGGAAAATTTCCTATTCGATCGATCCAACTTTTCCTTCGATCGATCGAACCTTTTGATCTTATCCTCATCAACCACTTTTGTCCTTTTCCCATAAATATCTCAACCTTTGTCCTTATCCAAATAAATGCGCCGCCTTACTTTGATCGATCAGAGCAACCATGTGATCGATCGAACTACCTCAAATTGCATGTAAAATAGATTTCAAGCTGAATTGAAGGTATGTGGTGTGGCCGTAGTCGTGTCAACCAACAAGTTGCAATAAAAGTGTGGCCAAGTTTATATTTATAAAGTGCCACTACTATTTCTAACTACTAATATAGCTAGGGTGAGTAAGGATCATCCCAAGGGATTGGAGGCTATGTTAATTTGGAAATAAGGTCGGATTAGTAGGTCGAGTGATCAAAAGGTGTTTTGATTGGTTAATTAAACTACAATATAAATAAATTCAATACTAAATAACTAAAGTAAATAAAAAGGTAGAAAACAAGAGAGAGAGGTCTTGGGATATAGAGGTCACACTTAATGTGTAATGAATGAGGGGAAACATGTGTTACAATACAAAGAGGTGTGATTAATTGAATCAACAAGCATGGATGACTAATTAAGTATATAATGTCTAGACAACCTACTGAATAACACGATATATCAAACTAAGAAATTATTCCTTCCTTTAAGCTCATAATCAATACACTAACAAGTTAGAAAATAATATTACTTGTATTCATATGTATGGAATATCAAACAACAAGTATGAATTGTCCTCACATCCAAGAAAGTAAAGCAACTACACTACTTCTAAGCTAATGACATGAAAATTAAACTAATTAAACTAAGGTAGAGGAATAATCCATCAAGAAATGAGTATGAACCATCAAATAAACCACAAGAATAATCTATTTAAGCATTATGCCTTGACAATCTCTAGATTCATAGCATCAATACACATAGACATGGATCAATATCACAAAACCAAGAGATAAACACATGAACATCTACTCTAGCATACATAGACATATGGATAGAATGAAATGATCAATTGGAAGTATTAATTAACACAAATCATTATAAGAACAAGATTCATATATAAATCAAGTGTCAAGATAAGATTACAACACAAATCCCCTTAAAATACAAAGCATTAAGGTCTAGAAAGCATGCTTAGGGCTAATTCTAGTCCCAAGAAGATGTTTAGCCACTTATTGATGTAGTCATCCAACCCTCAAGGGCCATCTCCATGGTAGGAATGATCTTCTTCTTGATGGAAACCCTAAAAAAATGGAAGAACTCCCAAATAGTGTATGTCTCTCTAAGTTCTAGCCTTCTCTCCAAGATATGTGATATGAGATGTATTGAGATATCTAAGTTATGATGTAAAAATGGCTCAAAATCCTTAAATAGGTAGCTCAAGTGTCACACCCAATGGTCAGGTCTCGTGCATTAGGGTCCCTTCAGTGATTGCACAACGAGCCATCTTTTAATGAGCTAGACTCTGTGTTTATTTAGGACTTGAGGAGGTTCGATCGATCGAATTCAGATGAGATTGATCGAACTATGACCAGATCCATCAAAGTTGGGCCAGATCGACCAATCCATGGCGGCGCCTTTTTGGAATAAGACAAATCTGAGATATTATTGGGATATTTTGGGAAAAAGACAAAAGTGGTAGGTGGGGATAAGATCAAGGAAGTTCGATCAATCTGAAGAAAGTTGGATCGATCGAAGATGGAATTTCTTGAGGATAAGGCAAGGGGTCTGATCTATCTTAGTGAGGTGAAATCGATCAATGTGAGATCGATTGAAAATATTTCTGATCGATCGAAGTTTTTTGATTTCCACCACTTTGCTTCCACTTTGCTTTATTTTTCTATTCAGCTTGAGATTGCTTCTTTTATGCTCTAATTTAGCTGAATTGACTTATTTTGGGGATAAACACCTGAAAAGGGCAATAACATTAAATTAGTCTAAAATGGGAAACTAAGATAGATAAAGGTCCTAGAATACTCGAGCTTATGGGGTTTAAATGCACACTTTTCAGCGCTCATCACACTCCCAAACTTAAGTATTGCTAGTCCCTAACAATGAACTACAAAGTAAAGGAATGAAATGAACGACTATACAACTATAAACTAGAAAGCAATAAATGGATAACGCCACTTTCGTAGGGAAAATGATTGCATTTAGCATATGCAACATGCCTTTTAAACCCCTAGGTTACCCCTAGTGGACGAGTGAAGTCTTATGAGGGTTTCTAGAAATGATACCCACAAACATTAAGCTCATTCTCATAAAAAAGGCACCAATATTGCAAACATGCATTGGGAGAAAACTACCTCAAGTATGCAATTTTTCAACCATTTCTAAGCAATCTTCCAAAATTTCAACATCAAGCAAGCAAGTATGGTCCTCCTCACATCAGGAAAATGATCATGCAAATCAAAACAACTCTAGAATCCTTTTTGAGTGGACCGGCATTAAATATGTTGTATCTAAGATTACTAAAGAAATGATCACATCCTTACCCTCAAACTAGCACATAAATCTAGTAACGAGCATCAAGACAAATAATGGACCTTTTATTAAAGTTTTATTGTTCTAGGTGCATTTATTCTTTTCACTCATTTTTTTTTTTCTTTTGCTAATCCTAAGGATCAAAGATGGAAGCATAGTGCAATGTGTTGATCTATTAAGCTTTCTAGCGATCCATGAGGTTGAGCGTTATGTCAATGATTTCCAAACCGGACGGCTATAGGGCATTAGGTGTTTAAACACCCCTAAGGACTTGCAAGCTAAAATCAACTAGGCTACAAATCAAAACAACCTCCATCTAATCATTTCCCACTTCTTACCTTTTGGGAGAAGTCCTCATTTTTTTTTTTTTTTTTTTTTTTTTTTCACAAGTTCAATTATTAACCTAGAGTTTGGGCCCTCCACCTTTCGGCGTGAGATATTTAATGCTTGATGAGGCTAGAATCCCGGCTACTCAATGAAAAGGGTTTGTTATCCACCTTTATCAAGAATAAAAGCTTTCAATGCACTACTAGCTCAATTGGGATATAACCAATTCAATAATTAACAAAGCGTGTACCCCACAAATGAATGCTAGTGTGCGCCTGTGCTAGTGTAGAATCTTAGAGTGAATCTCTAAACAATCACAAAATCAGGATGATGTGGACTATAAGTGCAAACAAGACATCAATCTTTCGAAAAATTTACTCCTAAATGGCATCCACAAGGCATACAAGGAGTATTGGACTCTCAAGTCAAGCAATTTTTAAATTTTAAGTAATATAGTTCTCAAAAGATCAAAATCATAGCTAGTTATGGACCAATCATAGAAAATCTCTCAAATACACAAGTCATGCTCAAAATTTTGAATTGAAAGCAAACACTGCAAATAACACCCATTACCCCAAACTTAAATGGCACAGTGTCCTGAATGTGCAAAGAGAACAAAGGAAAGAGTATACCAGTGCAGCTAAGGCAAAGAATGGCTAGGACACAAGTATCCGAAGTGGGTGGTACAACCCTCCCAAACTTGGAATTGACTGTGGTTCTGAAAAGATGGCACTGGGGGAAAAGCTGATCAGATAACCAAGGGGATAATAACAGTGCACAATGGACTTGCAAGTATAAATAGGATAACAAATGAACTAAGGAGAGAGTAATAAGGATGGTCTTGAAAATTTTTGGGCAGCACTCTCTCACTGAAGTCACTGGAAGGTACCTGATAATGGAGTCAATCACAGATGGATATATCAATATAGCGACTGGACATCCAAAAATATCATGCATATGATAAAGAAAATAAAAATAGTGTTTGGGCCAACAGATTGGCTGCAAAAATAACAGTATCCATGTAACAGTAACAGTCAAATATCACAGATATATAAAATGAGGGTAGAGAGATAGAGAGATTGATCAAGCAGAGAAGGTCGGGCGAACGGGGCGTGATCCGTGGATATCTCTGGAAATACCCTGCAGCGCAGTCAACCGCATCCTCTATGGTCTGGATACGCTCTCCTAGGCTAGGTGTGGGAACTGGAGTGTCAGGGATGACTAGATCATGAAATTGAGGTACATCCTGACTCAGCTCCTGAGAGTGTAATGGCAACCCTGCCGGAGAGTGATGTGGTGACTTTATTAGAGGTTCTCACTCTAAATCTATATCCATATATGCGTCCACAGCCACCGATTGGTCTGCTGGATCATCTACTACTGCTCCCGCTACTGCTGCCTGCTCTGCCATCTCAACTAGCTCTGCCTCTGCAGCCTCCTCTACTGCTAAAATGGCCTCCTACTCTAAGCTCTTGATAAGAGCATTGTAGCTCTTGTTCCAATCTTTCTGGTCATAGTGGCAAGCCCTTGACTTAATATGCTCCGCTGGATGGAAATGGTAGTACTGATCTTAGAGGATCTGAGTAATAAGATGTCTAAAGGGGAGGAAAGTGGCTCGCCCAGGCCTAGCCATACCGATGTAGCTCGCGTATATCCTCATCATAACACTCCAATAGAGTACAGTAACAAAAAAAATAATGGCCAGTGTAGAAGGCATAAAGAGTTACAAGAAAGTCTGAGCGCCTCTGGATCTTATGACCCGCCATGAATATGTTTCGGTATAGAACCGAATCAAAGAACCATAAATTATCGTGTAGATAAGTCAGAGTGGCGAACGTCTCGCCATCACTGTAATGGCCAGTCAGAGCAACGGCCATATCTGCCTCAGATAGCCGCCTGAGAATAGGATAATGAAGGCCGAGAGGGCAGATATGTGGGCATCGAGATGATGTGGCTAATGAGTCAACAGTAATTCAGACGAGATGGCCATCTAAAGTAGTCCGCAGCTCCGATAGGTTACTCGGGGCCGGCCGATGGTTCTAGTAGAATAACCAGATGAGCCTCGGGTAAACCTTGTAAGTGACTGGAGCAAAAATGGCAAAAATACTACGACGATCAATATCATCAAAGGCCGCCTTGGTTAGAATCGATCGGGAAAAGAAAGCAATGTCGAAGACCGACTCATACGCCAGATAAAGGGGTGAATATCTCCTGCTCGGTCTATCTCGGACTTGGCCTGGCAGTGCCGGTGGTGGTGAAGGAAGCGGTACATGCTCAACCTTATCGGCTAATCAAGAAGATGAAGAGGCTAAAGCAGAAGAAGAAGAATGCTCAGACTGAGCTGGAGCTGGCTCCTCATGCTCTTCTGGCTCCTCCACACGCTGTCGCACTAGGCGTACATATTATCGGTTTGCAGCAGTCTTGACTTGGGCCATGGCTTGCCAAAGAAAAGACACACTCGCAACTAAAGTTAGTAATAGGAATAATATATGAAATGTAGAATTGAAAGCACACAAATAGAAACATGTTTGTCAGGTAAGATAGACAACTTAGAATGAATCGACATAAATCTATGCAAGTGGTAATGCAGCCAGGCATGGACAGTGAATGTTCAAATAAGTGAAGAATGCTGAACAATATAAGTATGAAATGCATCCAATGTGGAAAACACAGGCATTGGGCAAAAATAAACTAGTATGAACACTGTAGAGGGTGCAGAGATATGAAAATGCAAAGTGATGAAATTCGATCGATCAGGAAAAGATGAGATTGATCCAAGTTGGATCAATCTAGACATGGTAAGATTGATCTTTCTTTGATTGATTAGAGAAAAATGTGATCGATCGAACTCTGCAAAAATACAAAAAGTCACAGATATGTGACGTGGGCAACACGGGGGGCACCCGAGCAAGCTCGTGGGTCCCTCTACACTTCAACACATCAAGATTGGTCACTTATGTAGGCATGTGACCCCTGAGATTGAAATCGGAATCTAAAATATAAAAACATATATACACATATATACACATGCTTCATCAACTCAAAAATGGAAACAATCAATCATGGAAAGCTTAGATCTAAATATGGAAATCATGGACTTTACTAGATTAAAGCTTGAAATTAAAAAACAAGATTAAAACTTACCAAATGGAATAGAGAAGTGGAGACTGAGAGAATGAGACGAGATCGGAGTCGAGAGTGAGTTTAGAAGCTTAGAATGTTGCCGGAAGGTCGCCGGAGATGGGAGAGAAGATGGGAACTCGCCGGAGAACAATGAGGGTTTTGGTTCGATCTTGAAATCGATCCAAATAACCCTTAGGTTATATTTTTAAAAACTGTTTCCAACGTGTTCGATCGATCACTAAGAAATCAGATCGATCGAACTCTGATCGATTATGAAGGAACTCAGATCGATCGAACCCACAAAACGACACAGTATTTTTAAAATTTTTTGAATTTTTGAAAATGAAACAAATTTTCAAATTAAAAATATTTGTGGATTTTTTGGAAATTAAAACAAAATGCTTTTTGGATTTTTTTTTTTTAGAAAATAAATAAACAAATAAATAAAAACATAAAATAAAATATTTTTGGATTTTTGATTTTTTTTTTTCTAATAAAAATAATTAAATTAAATTAAAAACAAAATTTAAAAAGAAGTCAAAGTCAACTGGAGGCATTGAGATCGATCAAACTTAGATCGATCAAATCTCGATTGATCCAACAGGTGAAAACCTGTAGACAAGTTCGATCGATGCACAGAGAGGTGATTTTTCATGGGTTCAAAAATTTTTCTAAGTATGGAATGAAGATCGATCTGAGGAAAATCTTAATAGATCTTGGAACACTTAGATTGATTGGAAATGAAGTTCGTACGATACATAGAGAGTTGATTTATGCAGGAAAATTATGTTCGATGGGATAGAGAGATAATTGGATGCAGGGATAATGTTCAATTAATCGAACCTCTTTTGAGATTGATCAAACAGGCACAAAATGCATAATTTAAAAATGACAATGCATGCATTCTCAACTAAAGTCCCTAGCAATGTGTATGAACCCAAAACATATCTAGACGACACAAGAAATGAAAGTAAAAATAAAAATAAGGGGGGAATACGGTTGTAAACCCTACGAAGCACTAATGTTTAACTCCTCTAGCAAGACTTTTGGCTCTTTTAGCCCGGATCAAAAATCTTATTATGCATCCCCTCGTTGACAGGGTGAATGGCACTTTGAATCCCACCCAACAAATTGTTCCCTAAGGAACACGTTGGATTTGACTCAAAGGAGATTAACGGTCCTTTGTCCATGCTATTCTTTGGCTTCCATGCCCTTTCAACACTAGCTTTGTACACATTTTTCTTTGAGCTCTTTTTGGTAAGCAAACCATGGGAATGTTCAACACTAGGCAAAGACTCAACTTTGTCACATTCATTATCAATACATTTTTCCACAACACACACTTCTTCATACTTGTCTATTGAACTCGGGGTTAGATTCAAGATGTTCAACTTCACTTTCATATGTCCAAATGATATTTTCATTATCCCCATCCTACAATTGATGTTAAAATTTGCGGTTGCCAAGAAAGGACAGCCATGGATAACGGGAATTTGATTCTTGGGATTTGGGACTGGTTCTGTGTCAATGACAATGAAATCAACGGGGAAGAAGAATTTATCAATCTTAATCAACACATCCTCAACGATGCCCAAGGGCTTTTTAATGGATTAGTTGGCAACCTACAAAACCACTAACATCAGTTTCAAGTCTCCTAAGCCCTATTTAACATATACCGATTAAGGAAAAAGATTAACACTTGTTCCTAAATCTAAAAGAGCCCGATTAATGACATGGTCACCAATGATGTAAGTAGTAGTAGGTGAACCGGGGTGCTTAAACTTTGTAAGAGTGTTGTGTTGCAAGATGGAGCTTACTTACTCTCTCAAGACCACTTTCTTTGGTGCTTGACTTTTGTTCTTCCTCTTTTGCAAAAGTCTTTTAAAAACTTGGCATAAGCCAGAATTTGTTTAATTGCAACCAAAAGTGGAAGATTGATCTTCACTTACCTAAACACTTCAATTGTGATGACCCTGGATTTCTCAACCCAGTGTGTCCTGTGATGACTTGAACTAGATCCAAGATGCGGAAGCAAAAGATCAAAAATATAACAAATAAGCCCTCAGGGGCAAAATAGTTATTTTTAAAAAATGTGGATTCGGGTGCCACCGAGTACACCGTTGGAAAGATAACAAAAAAATAATCAGGATAGACTTAAGAATCGCATGATTCGGAGTCCGGACGAAGGAGAAACGGCCTGACGAAGAAAAACGAGCACTTAAGGCTAAAAGGGTAAATTGGTAATTATCCAGAAAGATCCGGGTGCAACCGAGCACACCGTTAGAAAGACAGCGAAAAGTTAGTCAAGTTCAAAAAAAAGTTCACTCGATTTGGAGTCCGGACCAGAGAGAAACGAGGGTTTGAAGTTGAGACGTCGTGACGGCCAGACGAAGGCCATGGCGCCCATGCTGGCGCCCAATGGCATGCATATGCTGACAGCAAGGGTCTAAAGCAGATTTTTCGGAACTAAGGCTTGAAACGGAGGTCGAAACGAGTTTTTCTGGAAAAACACGAAGAAGAAACCCCACCTAAAATCGAGTTTTCTACTCGATAACGCTAACAGAAATGAAAAAAACTCAACATAAAATGCCCAAAATACCCCTCCAAGAAATCTGGTCATGAGGGTCAGAAAGTTGCTAAATGAAAACTGGAAGCTGAAACTTCACGAGGGATTTCCGGTACCAAAACAACATTTTCTGGAAAAACACAAAAAAAAACCCCCCCTAAAATCACATTTTCTAAGCGACCATGTTGAAAAAAGAAAATAAAACTGATGTGAAAGGTCTAGAATGCCCCTAGATCAGATTATGCAACAAAATTTCAATATGAACCCCTAGGAGGCTGAATTCACAAAGGAAGAGGTTTTTCTTGAAATCGATCATGCGCACAAACGTAACTTACCTATTAGGACATGTTACAATAGCCTACGACTTAAAAATACCACCGATGCAAAATTTGACCCCCCAACGGCCGAAAAGGCAAAAATGGACTAGAAATGGAAAATATGAAAGCCAAAATTAGGAAATGGTTTCAAATGACCATTTGGCCCTTGGCCACACTTCATACAAGATAAATGAGACCTAGTGGAGGTGCCGAAACACACTTTGCACCACCTGATTTGAAAATGAACCCTTAAAGGCTAGGATTCTACTATTTTAGCCCAAAATGCAATATGTGAACTAAAATGCAAAAATGAAAACTAAATGGTGTTAGGCCCTTGGCCACACCTCACATATGGCAAATGAATGCTAAAGGATGAATTACATACACAATGCACACACCGGTGCGAAAATGACATATCAAAACCCTAATTTTCATACTTTACACATTAAAGGCAAAATTCAACATTCATGAATATTCATGGATTTCAAATAAAGTTTGGCCCTTGGCCATAAATTATATACATAGAATGAATACCAAAAAGTATGCTTAAGCACATAATACAAGCCAAAGGCGAAAAATGACATTTTAGCCTAATTACACAATACAATTCAAAAACTGAACTCAAGCATGCTAACACTTGCACGTGATCAAGAATGCATTTAATGGGACTTTAAGTCTCCAAACCACCTAAGGAATGCTAAACATCACGAACCAAGTCTTTGTACCTGAAATATGACCCAGTAACTTTGGGTTAAGCAACATAAAGCTACTCGTAGGAAATGAGCATGCATCGGCCTAGCATTTTACAAATTTATCACTTTAAGGTGAAGCATGTTAAAGGGGCTCATGCCACCTAACGTCTATGTCAAAGTGAGACTCAGGGAGCATCATAAGCTACCTTAGAGTCTAAGCAACAAGAATCATGATATACATACGTATATGAAACGAATCATGGTTGGGATAATCCAAAGAACACGACAAGAAAACAATGGAATATAAGGATCACATTATCAATGCAATTTACATGATTGGAATTAAACCAATTAACACGATGAGAATTATACACATAATCAAGAACAAGGCATAATATCTATGCAAGTATACAAGGATGGAACATTCCATATAACATGAGAATAAGTATGCTTGGACATATGTTAACAAGAATTACATTATCGATGCGATTAACATGGGAGTATACTTGAAATCACGAATAAGGCATACTATCTATGCAATGAAACATGATTGGAGCATTTCACATAACACGACAAGTTTAAATCTTCAAGGAATAGCAACTTGAAATTTAAAGAGTGAAATCAACGAATATGGAAACTCGGATATCGCTCGGATTAAAACCGTACTCTTGAGATCACTTTTGGGCTACTAACCCATGGGTACCTTTCCCCTAGTGCACACTATAGTTGTAGGAGGACATTCCCTCGTACTAGAACCAAGTCCTAGCCATGTCAATTCTTGATTGATATCCCAAGTCCCAAAATCAACAAGTTGTGTAAGTCAAGATTGTATCAAATACAATAAATACATACGTTTCATACACAACTAAGATTTTGTAACATACAAGTCATGCCCTAAGTTCATCAACTATAATGGCATGTGAAATGTCAAGAAATCATAGTATGCATCTATATACATTATAACCAAGGTACATAGCATAAGGATTCCATTGAAGTAGATATACCACAAGTATAAGATACATGATTCAAGTAATTACTAAGCAACACATGAGTAATTAAAATCATTTTAAGACAAACGTACTAGTTCATTAAACATATTAATGAAGTCATGATACTAGGGGTCATGATTAAACCGATGGGAGCATAAAAAGGGAACTTAATCTACTCAAGGGATCAAGTTATCAAGATTATAAGGTAAGTCCAAGTGTTCTACAACAAGGCATGTCCAGGATCATGTCAAGGACAAGTCTAAGATCAAGTTACTAGTTCATTTCATACAAGATTCAACCATGTGAATTTAGTTCCATACAAAGGAATTAATTAAATATAAGTTTCAAAACTTATCCGGTTATTCTCGATTTGACACATGTGAAGGAATTTATCAAGGAGATCATGAATACCAAGTTAGAAACTTAATCAAGTTCAAAGAATCATTGAGTAGGTTTTAATTAATCCTTTTTAATTAAAAACTCTAGATTTTGGAATTCATCCAATTGCTCTCAAGTTAATGTATAATATACAACATGTCAAGCCTTGATTTAAGAACATGATACAAGTGAATTACATGTAAGATACGGCCATGAGTATTAAACTTCAATACTAGAAAATTAATAAATGAATGGTTTCAAAACCTAATCAAATATTCTAGATTAAATATATGTGAAACTATATGGCATGTACATCATGAATATCAAGTCGGAAATGAAATGGAGTGAATAGTACACTCGGAATAAATTAATTAATCAATTAATTAAATAATCTCTAGATTTTAAAACATCTCCGATTACTCTCCAATTTACCTATGTTGAAGAGCATTCTAGGGCCTAATATAATATGCTAACACACATCAATTTCGAGCTAGTTATGGTCACATGTATTAATATTTTATTCTAGTAAAATATTCAATAAAATCTTCGTTACTTGTCCAATTTCTCTCAATTTAATATATGTTAATCTACATACCAAGGGGTAATATTCTATCATGCCACATGTTTAAACAAGGCTATGGGCAACCGGGAAAATCAAATCACATGCTAGAAAATAAATAATTAAAATCTCTAGATTTAATATCCAAGCATGTAAACAAGTATCATAAGCATCACAAGCATGCTATATAACAAGAAAACAACCTAGAACACCCCCTACCTCAATTTGAGATGAAAATCTCAAATCCCCACTGAAAAAAAAGTGTCCCGAATTCGCCGAAACCGAAGGGTTTTGTCGGGGACAACACGATCTACATGAATCCAAAGGAAGCCCCATGAAAATCACAACTTAATCTCAAACCCAAACTTAAGAAATGGTTAGAAATGAATTCTAAATAGGGGGAATGATAGAACACGTCGAGGGGAACAAAAAACGTGAAAGCCGAAGACTTTTTCACTTAGGAAAAGTAAATCAAAGGAGGAGAGAGAAGGTGGCAGCTCCATGGACATCCATGGCTGTTTCAGGTCGTGCATGGAGAGTGGGGAAGATGAAAATTGAAATATCTCATCCCCCTTTTATAGAAATCTCAAAAAGTGCCCCGAACGGGCCCCGCCGGGTCAGGAAAAGTGGATTTTGAGCAAACACGCTCAAATGGCAAAAGTCCATGAATGAAAAAGATTCAAAATGATAAAATATGAATAAGGAAAGAAACGGCGTCAAAGACTGAGTCCCGATCAAAAAGTTATGGCCCGAACAAGTTCAGCGGCAATCGGGTCCAGAAATTCTGAAACTGGAGAAAAATGACTAGAACGGAATTCTATGAATTTATGAGTCAATGAAAAGTGAAAATGAATCTCGAACGAGGATCTAGGCTCCAGACGAGATATTTTGCAATAACTTTTATTAATTGCATAATGGCCCTTATAAAAAGGGTTAACTATGAAACTGCCCCAGAATGAAAATATCTTCCGACAACCCTGAAATAAAATATCTTCAAAAGATATTTATGAAAAATGCCCTAAGAAATGAAAAAGATTCTGAAGAATTGTGCATCTAAGCCCCTGTGGACACCGGGAGCAACTAGAGTACTTTCTTGCAAAAGTAAATATACGTATTTCGAGAAAACCACTCAAAATGAAGATACGCGAAGTCAAAAACTAACTCCAAGCATGAAAAGTGAGGTTTTGCCAAACAAGTGACAAACGGGGAAAAGAAAGAATAGGGAAAAAAACAAAACAAGGAAAAGGACGAAATGCGCATGGTGTCCGAAAAGTGAAAATGCAGAAATGACTCGGTCCTCAAAGGAAGTTGTCAATCCACAGAAAAGAGTCTCGGAAACCATTTCTGAGCACTCGAGATGACACTAAGTGACATGAAATAGAGCTCAGAAAAGAAAATTACCGAAAAAAATTTATCCGTAAGATTTCAGGAAAAAGGAAAGGGAGGTAAATGACCGGGTCGTTACAACCTACCCTCCTTAAAGGAATTTCGTTCCCAAAATTCAGAACATACCAGAAAAGAATAGAGCAGGGACCAAACAAAAGGTCAAACCAAGGATAGCTCATAAAGTACTGAAGGACAACTCCTGAAGTCCAAGATCAACTGAAGGAATGCGGAACTACGGACTGAGGCAACACCTCATACGAATCAGTACATTAACTAAACGTTAACCATCGAGAGAATCCCAAGACAACGAAACATTGAAACATAATAAAAGAGTGACAAGGTAGTACAAACAGTGACCAGAACCCGCTTACATTTACTCGTTAGCAAGGTAGCATGACAGTCTAAGGCACTAGTCCATAACATGCCCCAAACTAGGTCAAGTCTGAGAAACCTATTGATACGAATGACATCAATGTCAGAAATGATCATTACCAAAAGCAGCATGAGAACCAGGCATCTGTGAGAGTTAGGGTAGCTAATCCCAAAACTCTAACAATAATGCTACTGGCACCATTACGCTTAAGGCCTTAGATCTAGAAGCCACAAAGGAAAAGGAAATGAAATGGTGCCTCCCTGGCCCACGTCTCACTCCACCAGACAAGGAAAAGGAAATGAATCGCATTCGTCTACGCTCACATGAGCCTTACTCGCATCAACCAACAGAATAGACAAGAAGGTTCCCTACATGGGTCCTCACAGAATGAATTTCTCCTATCCAAGGAAGAAACTCGTGAAACAAAAATGAATCCAAGGGATACGACAGATCCTAAGAGACAATGCCAAAACCTGACATAAAGTAAATAAGTAGCATGCAATATAGCATAACTATCTACTCACACAAGTAGTAAATAAGTTGCCACATAAGTAAATAGGCATGTTATCAAATCAAACATGTTATCAAGAAGCACGTAAGTACATGGTACGACAATACACGTGAATGAAAAGCATAAGGTATGTCAAAATACGTCGCATATGGTCATACTAACATAAGCACGCAGACATGATAGAAACCCAGATCATGTTATTAAGAGCATATATACACATAAAGCATATTTAACAAATAATAGATGCCTTAAAACACCTAAGTATGTGAACATGTTATCATACAAGACATGTTATCAAGATACAAATGACATATCAAAGCAAAACAACATGAGCATGATATGCACCAAAAACCCGTCATCTAAGGTATTCGAACCCGGACGCTCTGATACCACCTGTGACGACCCTGGATTTTTTAACCCAGTGTGTCCTGTGATGACCCGAACTTGATCCAAGATGCGGAAGGAAAAGATCAAAAATATGACAAATAAGCCCCTAGGGGCAAAATAATTATTTTTAAAAAATGTGGATTCGGCTGCCACCAAGCATACTGCTGGAAAGACAACAAAAAAATAATCAGAATAGACTTAAGAATCGCATGATTCGGAGTCCGAACGAAGGAGAAATGGCCTGACGAAGAAAAATGAGCACTTAAGGCTAAAAGGGTAAACTGCTAATTATCCAGGAAGATCCAGGTGCAACAGAGCACACCGTTGGAAAGACAGCGAAAAGTTAGTCAAGTTCAAAAAAAAGTTCATTCGATTTGGAGTCCGGACGAGGGAGAAACAAGGATTTGAAGTTAAGACATTGAGGCGGCCCGACGAAGGCCATGGCGCAAACGGCGCCCATGCATGAGCCCACCGGTGCCCATGCCAGCGCCCAATGACATGCATATGCTGACAGCAAGGGTCCAAAGCAGATTTTCCAGAACTGAGGCTTGAAACGGAGGTCGAAACGAGTTTTTTTAGAAAAACACGAAGAAGAAACACCTCCCTAAAATTGAGTTTTCTACCCAACATCGCAAACAGAAATGAAAAAAACTCACTGTAAAATGCCCAAAATGCCCCTCCAAGAAATCTGGTCATGAGGGTCATAAAGCTGCTAAATGAAAACTGGAAGCTGAAACTTTACGAGGGATTTCCGGTACCAAAACGACATTTTTTGGAAAAACACGAAAAAAAAACCCCCCCTAAAATCACATTTTCTAAGCGACCATGTTGAAAGAAGAAAATAAAACTGATGTGAAAGGTCTAGAATGCCCCTAGATCAGATTATGCAACAAAATTTCAAAATGAATCCCTAGGAGGCTCAATTCACAAAGGATCTTGAAATTGATCATGCACGCAAACGTAACTTACCTATTAGGACGTGCTATAATAGTCCACGACTTAAAAATACCACCGATGCAAAATTTGACCCCCCAACGGTCGAAAAGGCAAAAATGGACTTGAAATGGAAAATATGAAAACCAAAATTAGGAAATGGTTTCAAATGACCATTTGGCCCTTGGCTACACTTCATACAAGATAAATAAGACCTAGTGGAGGTGTCGGAACACACTTTCCACCACCCGATTTGAAAATGAACCCTTAAAGGCTCGGATTCTACTATATTAGCCCAAAATGCAATATGTGGACTAAAATGCAAAAATGAAAACTAAATGGTGTTTGGCCCTTGGCCACACCTCACATATGGAAAATGAATGCTAAAGGATGAATTATATACACAATGCACACACCGATGTGAAAATGACATATCAGAACCCTAATTTTCATACTTTACTCATTAAAGGCAAAATTTAACAGTCATGAATATTCATGGATTTCAAATAAAGTTTGGCCCTTGGCCACAAATTATAGACATAGAATGAATACCAAAAAGTGTGCTTAAGCACATAATACAAGTCCAAGGCGAAAAATGACATTTTGGCCTAATTACACAATACAATTCAAAAACTGAACTTAAGCATGCTAACACTTGCATGTGATCAAGAATGCATTTAAAAGGACTTCAAGTCTCCAAACCACCTAAGGAATGCTAAACATCACGAACCAAGTCTTCGTACCTGAAATATGCCCCAGTAACTTTGGGGTGAGCAACATAAAGCTACTCGTAGGAAATGAGCATACATCGACCTAGCATTTTACAAATTTATCACCTTAAGGTGAAACATGTTAAAAGGGCTCATGCCACCTAACGTCTATGTCAAAGTGAGACTCAAGGAGCATCCTAAGCTACCTTAGAGTCCAAGCAACAAAAATCATGATATACATACGTATATGAAATGAATCGTGGTTGGGATAATCCAAAGAACACGATAAGAAAATAATAGAATATAAGGATCACATTATCAATGCAATTTACATGATTGGAATTAAACCAATTAACACGATGAGAATTATACACAGAATCAAGAACAAGGCACAATATCTATGCAAGTAAACAAGGATGGAACATTCCATATAACATGACAATAAGTACGCTCGGACATATGTTAACAAGAATTACATTATTGATGCGATTAACATGGGAGTATACTTGAAATCACGAATGAGGCATACTATCTATGCAATGAAACAGGATTGGAGCATTTCACATAACACGATAAGTTTAAATCTTCAAGGAATAGCAACTTGAAATTTAAAAAGTGAAATCAACCAATGTGGAAACTCGGATATCGCCCGGATTAAAACCGTACTCTTGAGATCACTTTAGGGATACTAACCCATGGGTACCTTTCCCCTAGTGCGCATTATAGTTGTAGGAGGACATTCCCCCGTACTAGAACCATGTCCTAGCCATGTCAATTCTTGATTGATATCCCAAGTCCCAAAATCAACAAGTTATGCAAGTTAAGATTGTATCAAATACAATAAATACATACGTTTCATACACAACCATGATTTTGGAACATACAAGTCATGCCCTAAGTTCATCAACTATAATGGCATGTGAAATGTCAAGAAATCATAGTATGCATCTATATACAATATAACCAAGGTAATAGCATAAGGATTCCATTGAAGTAGATATACTACAAGTAAAAGATACATGATTCAAGTAATTACTAAGCAATACATGAGTAATTAAAATCATTTTAAGACAAACGTTCTAGTTCATTAAACATATTAACGAAGTCACGATACTAGGGGTCATGATTAAACCGATGGGAGCATAAAAAGGGAACTTAATCTACTCAAGGGATCAAGTTATTAAGATTACAAGGTAAGTCCAAGTGTTCTACAATAAGGCATGTCCAGGATCATGTCAAGGACAAGTGTAAGATCAAGTTACTAGTTCATTTCATACAAAATTCAACCATGTGAATTTAGTTCCATACAAAGGAATTAATTAAATATAAGTTTCAAAACTTATCCGGTTATTCTCGATTTGACACATGTGAAGGAATTTATCAAGGAGATCATGAATACCAAGTTAGAAACTTAATCAAGTTCAAAGAATCATTGAGTAGGTTTTAATTAATCCTTTTTAATTAAAAACTCTAGATTTTGGAATTCATCCAATTGCTCTCAAGTTAATGTATAATATACAACATGTCAAGCCTTGATTTAAGAACATGATACAAGTGAATTACATGTAAGATACGGCCATGAGTATTAAACTTCAATACTAGAAAATTAATAAATGAATGGTTTCAAAACCTAATCAAATATTCTAGATTAAATATATGTGAAACTATATGGCATGTACATCATGAATATCAAGTCGGAAATGAAATGGAGTGAATAGTACACTCGGAATAAATTAATTAATCAATTAATTAAATAATCTCTAGATTTTAAAACATCTCCGATTACTCTCCAATTTACCTATGTTGAAGAGCATGCTAGGGCCTAATATAATATGCTAACACACATCAATTTCGAGCTAATTAAGGTCACATGTATTAATATTTTATTCTAGTAAAATATTAAATAAAATCTTCGTTACTTGTCTAATTTCTCTCAATTTAATATATGTTAATCCACATACCAAGGCGTAATATTCTATCATACCACATGTTTAAACAAGGCTTTGGGCAACTGGGAAAATCAAATCACATGCTAGAAAATAAATAATTAAAATCTCTAGATTTAATATCCAAGCATGTAAACAAGTATCATAAACATCACAAGCATGCTATATAACAAGAAAACAACCTAGAACACCCCCTACCTCAATTTGAGATGAAAACCTCAAATCCCCACTGAAAAAAAAGTGTCCCGAATTCACCGAAAGCGAAGTGTTTTGTCGGGGACAAAACGATCTACATGAATCCGAAGGAAGCCCCATGAAAATCAGAACTTGACCTCAAGCCCAAACTCAAGAAATGGTTAGAAATGAATTCTAATAAGGGGGAATGATAGAACACGTCGAGGGGAACAAAAAACGTGAAAGCCAAAGACTTTTCACTTAGGAAAAGTAAATCAAAGGAGGGGAGAGAAGGTGGCAGCTCCATGGACATCCATGGCTGCTTCAGGTCGTGCATGGAGAGTGGGGAAGATGAAAATTGAAATATCTCATCCCCCTTTTATAGAAATCTCAAAAAGTGCCCTGAACGGGCCCCGCTAGGTCCGGAAAAATGGATTTTGAGCAAACACGCTCAAATGGAAAAACTCCACGAATGAAAAAGATTCAAAATGATAAAATATGAATAACGGAAGAAACGGGGTCAAAAAATGAGTCCCGAGCAAAAAGTTATGCCCCAAACAAGTTCGGCGGCAACCGGGTCCAGGAATTCTGAAACAGGAGAAAAACAACTAGAATGGAATTCTATGAATTTATGAGTCAATGAAAAGTGAAAATGAATCCCGTGCGAGGATCCAGGCTCCAGAAGAGATATTTTGCAATAACTTTTATTAATTGCACAATGGCCCCTATAAAAAGTGTTAACTACGAAACTGCCCCAGAATGAAAATATCTTCCAAAAGATATTTTTTTAGACAACCCTGAAATAAAATATCTTCAAAAGATATTTATCAAAACACCCCAAGAAATGAAAAAGATTATGAAGAATTGTGCATCTAAGCCCTTATGGACACCGGGAGCAACTAGAGTACTTTCTTGCAAAAGTAAAGATACGTATTTCGAGAAAACCACTCAAGATGAAGATAAGTGAAGTCAAAAACTAACTCCGAGCACAAAAAGTGAGGTTTTGCCAAACAAGTGACAAACGGGGAAAAGACAGAACAGGGAAAAAGACGAAACAAGGAAATGGACGAAAGACGCATAGTGTCCGAAAAGTGAAAATGCAGAAATGACTTGGTCCTCAAAGGAAGTTGTCAATCCATGGAAAAGAGTCTCGAAAACCATTTCCGTGCACTCGAGATGACATGAAGCGACAAGAAACAGAGCTCAGAAAAGAAAATTAAACAAAAAAATTTATCGGTAAAATTTCAGGAAAAAGGAAAGGGAGGTAAATGACCGGGTCGTTACAACAATTATTTCATTCACTTTGATCTTTTGCTTTTGAATAAAAATGGATCCATTCAAGGCATCCGGAAATGGAGCTCTTGGCCAAAGTCTTTTTCAAGATTTTTCTTCAAAACATCTTCAACACAAGAATTGTTCAAATCATTGTTCAAATCACTTTTTAAATTATTTTTCAACACTTTCTCACAAAGATGATCATGTACATGCAATGAAGGAGGAATAGATTGTGAAATGGTACGGGTGTCAACTTTTGGTTGCACTAGTTCACTCTCTTTATTAGAAACACCAATTTGATTGTCCACAATTTTCCCACTTCTCAAGGTCGTCACCGCATTAACATGTTTAATTGTGTGACCTTCATTGGTGTCTACAATGAATTGTTGCTTTGGTGGGGCATTTAGAGGCGTCTTCCCTTTCTCTCTAGTATTTAAAGTACTAGTTATTTGGCCGACTTGGGTTTCGAGCTTATCACTGGATTGAGAATTAGAATGAAGCAATTGAGTGTTTGCCTCTAGAGTACCCAAAGCGGTCAACACTTTCTCTTCAAAAGTGGGACTCCTAGAATTTCCTTGGGAATAAGATGATTGATTAGGAAAATGAGAATTAGAAAATTGGTTGCCATGTGATGATTGAAACGAAGAACTATAACCTTTGGAACCATGGCTTTGCATTGGAGGCGGAACATACTTGCCTTGAAAACCACCTTGGGGAGGGTTTGAGCCTTCCCCTTGGCTTTTCCAAGAGAAGTTTGGATGGTTCCTCCATCCGAGATTGTAGTGTGAGCCATAGGGATTATTCCTTTGGTTGACAAATGCAGCATTTACTTATTCATGATGCTCATTTTGCGCATGTCCATAGGGAGAATTGGAAGTAGTATGTAAGACACTAGAATAAGTCATATAAGATTCATTAGATGCATGTTGAACATGATTAGGGGAGGAAGACTAATGATTTGCCGAATTGTGGTTGACAAAAAATTGATCAAACCTTTAAGTTAAGGATTTCACCTCGACGACTATGTCATTTGAATTGTCAACTTGATATAGGCCGACATTCTTCCTTCCACCTAGAATTCTACCATTTTTAGAGGACAAAGATCTATGCATGGAATTTTCACTCATACTTTCATACAATTACCAAACATCATTCCCATGTTTATCAAGGTAAGAACCACCCATAGATGTATCTTCCATTTCTTTTTTATTATTCGGCAAACTTTCAAAGAAGTATTGGACTAATTGCCACTTAGGTATGTCATGATGTGGACATTTCCTAAGCAAATCATTAAATCTTTCCCATGTCTTATGAAACAGTTCCCCTTCCCCTTGAGAAAATTCACGAATGGAAGCTCTCATAGCATTGGTCTTTGATACCAGGTAGTATTACTTCAAGAACTCTTGTTGTATTTCTGCCCAAGAAGTTATCGAAAAAGGCCTAAGATTATTGAACCAATATTTTGCCTTGTCCTTAAGGGTAAAAGAAAAAATTTTGAGTCTTAACATTTCTTCTGGCATGTCTGTGTATTTCACGGTGGAACACACTTTAAGAAACTCTTCCAAATGCTTATATGGTTCTTCACTTGGAAGTCCATGATAGTTAGGAAGCATTTGAATGGTTTGCGGTTTAATCTCATAGTGATGTGCCTTAAATGGGGACAATTGAATGCATGTTGGTGCATTGTATTCATTTGGGATATAATGATCACGCAAAGCAATGGGAGGATTCCCAACCAGTGGTGTTAAACAAACACCATGATTAACTTGAACCATGGGAGGTTGTGGAGCAAAAATTGGCCGAGGCATTCCCAATGGAATTTGGCCTTATTGTTATGGTGGAATGAATGGTTTAGGCATGCCTAATGGTATTTGATTGTTGTCATGATGCACATTAGGGTGGAGGATGCCTTGGTGGTCTATGTGACCAAAGTCCTCCACATGGTCGTCATGTTGCTCGTCTATTGGTAAAATGGAGTAATGAAAACTGCCTCTTCCCCTAGGATTACGAACAACTGATTCAAGATGGAAATCAAGTGGGACAATGGTAGGATTTAGTGACATATAACCATGTATGCACTAACAAAATAAATAACAATCAAATAGCAATCACTTCGCCCCCACAACATATCAATCAACAAATCTCCACATACAATGATCCCATACTCCCATGCTTGAACAATATGTAAAGAAATTAAATTGCCTCCACGCAGGCTCACGATTTATCTAAGAATTTAAGAACTTGTCACCATGCGGGCCAACGATTTAACTAGAGATTGAGTTAGAAAGATCTCACAAAGGGTCCTTAAGCAACTTTAATTCGTTTTCCAATTTTTGCTTAGCTTGCAATTTTTAGATTTTAGCGCGTTTGATGCTTAGCTTAGCCCTTTGCTTTTCAATTCTCCCTTGTTTGACTTCCTTTGCTTAATTCACCTAGCTAATCAAGAACAAACACAATAAGTAACTGAAAAGAAAATAAAGTTAAAACATGATAAAAAAAGTACTAATTCCTACTTGTTTCCAAAACACGGCATTGCCAAATCAATCCCCGGCAATGGCGCCAAAACTTGGTATGGCCCTAGTCATGTCGACCAACGAGTTATAATAAAAGTGTGCCCAAGTTTAAATTTATAAAGTGCCACTACCTCTAACTACTAATATAGCTAGGGTTAGTAGGGATCGTCCCAAGGGATTGAGGGCTATGTTAATTTGGAAACAAGGTCGGATTAGTAGGTCGAGTGATCAAAAGGTGTTTTGATTGGTTAATTGAACTACAATATAAATAAATTCAATACTAAACAACTAAAGTAAATAAAAGGGTAGAGAACAAGAGAGAGAGGTCTTAGGATGTAGAGGTCACCCCTAAATATCACCATTCTAGACACTTAATGTGTAATGAATGAGGGGAAGCATGTGTCACAATATAAAGTGGTGTGATTGACTGAATCAACAATCATGGATGACTAATTAAGTATATAATGTCTAGACAACCTAGTGAATAACACAATATATCAAACTAAGCCATTATTCCTTCCTTTAAGCTCATAATCAATACACTAACAAGTTAAAAAATAATATTTCTTGCATTCATAAGTATGGAACATCAAACAACAAGCATGGATTGTCCTCACATCAAAGAAAGTAAAATAACTACACTACTTCTAAGCTAAGGACATGAAAATTAAACTAATTAAACTAAGGTATAGGCAAAATCCATCAAGAAATGAGTATGAACCATCGAACAAACCACAAGAGTAATTTATTTAAGTATTATGCCTTGACAATATCTAGATTCATAGCATCAATACACATAGACATGCATCAATATAAAAAAAGCAAGAGATAAACACATGAACATTACTCTAGTATACATAGACATATGGATAAAATGAAATGATTAATTGGAAGTATTAATCAACACAAATCATTGTAAGAACAAGATTCATATATAAATCAAGTGTCAAGACAAGATTACAACCCAAATCCCCTCAAAGTACAAAGCATTATGGTCTAGAAGGTATGTTTAGGGCTAACTCCAGCCCCAAGAAGATGTTTAGCCACTCATTGATGTAGTCATCCAACCCTCAAAGGCCATCTCCATGGTAGGAATGATCTTCTTCTTGATGGAAACCCTAGAAGAATGGAAGAACTCCCAAATAGTGTATGTCTCTCTAAGCTCTAGCCTCCTCTCCAAGATATGTGATATGAGATGTATTGAGATATATAAGTTATGTTGTAAAAATGGCTCAAAATCCTTATATAGGTGGCTCAAGTATCACACCTAATGGTCAGGTCTCGTGCACTAGGGTCCCTTCAATGATTGCACCACGAGCCATCTTTTAATGAGCTGGACTCAACTTTTGAGCATGCTATGTTGTTTAACATATATTAATTAGCGGTTATTTGAATTTGATTTGAAATCTAGAGAATTTAATTATTTTGTTTAATTAAATTCTATCTAATGGGTCCATGGATCTATTTGTGTTTTAGAAATTGTTTCTATAGTCAAATCATGGACTTGGACTTATTATGTATTCACTTGGTTGTGTTTTGAGCATTGGATAACATTATTATTATATTTATATTCATGAGAACATGTTTTCTTTATGGAATATATTGTTGCCTTGTGTAATGAATTGCACACTTTGTAATTGATATTATGTATGCCATTTTAGAATTGAAACTCTAAAGCATGGATTGTGTGGTTTCAACCTACTTGTGCATGGAAGGTGGTTTCGTGTATTATATAAATTATGTATAAGTTGTGAACTTATTTATTTATTTTGGAGTCTTGGGACATTGTTGTTATAAGTGACACGGATAGAGTTTGGCTCTAGTGCTGGAGGTATGAGTTTTCCCCATTTATAGTGCGCACTAGGGTGGTTTTCCCAGCAGGTTAATGCCCGGAATAACCGTTTAGGTCTTGGCTTTATCTAAGGCATGATGTCCAAGTCTTCCACTATTTAATTTCGCATTCAATTCTAAGTTGACAATCATGTTTAATTGTGACTTGTGGTTTTGGTTATTGGTGATTTGATGTTGTTAAGTACATCTATGCTAAATTGTCATATTTAGTTGTTTTCGTACTTTAGATTTTAAGTTGATAACTTTGAGAATTTATGTCTTGATGCATTGCATTTGAGATTCAAATTATGCTAAATGGTTATATTTAGTTGTTTTCATACTTTAGATTTCAAGTTGATAATTTTGAGAATCTATATCTCGTTGCTTTGTATAGCATGCTCTTATGTCATTTGGAATTGCATGAAGGATGTGATTTATGCTAGAAATGTTCTAAGGGAGCTTAGGATGCTCCCTGAGTCTAACCTTTGACATAGACGTTAGGTGGCATGACCTTTATAAATTGTTTCATGTTAATGTAAAAATCTATAAGAAATTGAGTCGATGCATGTTCATTCTCTACGAGTAAACTTGTTTACTCACCCTGAAGTTACTGGGGGTTTTGTTCAGGTACGAAGACTTGGTTCATGATATTCATCATTGCTTGGATGATTGTAGACTTAAAGGTTTTAATTCTTCTAAAAGTTGGCTTGAAATGCCACTTGTAGCCTTATATGTCAAAATGTGTATATTTGATTCCATATATGTAATGTGTGCATGAGTATACTCTTTACAATGTATTGGACATGTATGAGATGAGGCTGGAGGCCAATGACATGCAATTTGTATCCTATGCAATTTTTGACTTCATGGAATATTATGAAAATATTGAGTTATTGCTTCACCATGTTTGCATTGGGTGTGGGAATTCCATTCTGATTTTTCCATAGGGTATCATTAATCATGTATGAAGTGTGGCCAAGGGCCAAATGGCATTTTGAAACCATTTCATAATTTTGAATTCTGAGTTTTCATTCTAAGTTCCATTTTTGTCATTTTAGCAGTCGGGGGGTCGTATTTTGCATCGGCGATATTTTTAAGCCATGGATCATTGTAGCACATCCTATTAGGTAAGTTACATTTGTGCACATGATTGTTTTCAAGAAAAACTTCTTCCTTGGTGAAATAAGTCTTCTATGGACTCATTTTGCCTTTTCATTGCATAATCTGGTCTAGGGGCATTTTGGGGTTTTCCTTCAGGAAATAAATTTCGTTCTTAATATGGTCACTTAGAAAATATGATTTTAGTGGGGGTTTCTTTTTTGTGTTTTTCTAGAAAATGTCGTCTTGGTACCAGTAATCCATTGCAAAGTTCAGCTTTCTGTTTTTCATTTAGCAGCTTTTTGGACCCTCATGACCTGATTTCATGGAGGGGAATTTTGGGTATTTCACAGCAATTTTTTTTTCATTTTCTCCCATGATGTCATATAGAAAAGTCAATTTTAAGGGTGGTTTCTTCTTTGTGTTTTTGAAAAAAATGTCATATTGGCCCTCAAAATTCCATTTTTTGCCGAAAAACCCCTGCTGCCAGGTTTTTACTGAGTTGTAGCACAAGTGATCGAGTGGTGGATCATCGTAACTAGTTACATGAGCATGGGCAGTGTAATGGTCATGATTTTTAGCCTCCTAACCAGTTAGGAAGGTCTCCTAACCTGTTACATGTGCTTGGGTTGGCTCATTTTGACCGTTTTGCCCTTTTTCTTCCGTTAGCCATATCTTCTTCATTCCGACTCCGAATCTAGCGATTCTAAGTTCATTAATTTTTTGTTGTCTTTCCAACGGTGTGCTCAGTAGCACCCACTTTCATGTTGGAAATGACCGTTTTGCCCATAGATTCATTCTTGTCCGTTTTTGAAATGCCGCTTCCGCATTTGTTTCTTTTGGGTTCCATGACCTCGTTGAGGGTCACAATGGTGCCTTAAAGATGTGTTGTATCTTTAGAGACCGTTGTTTCATCTTTTGCTTCCGCATTCTGGATTCGTTATCGGATCTTTGTTCGGTTCATCACAGGACGCAATGGCTTAAAAACCAAGGCCGTCACATGATGGGATAGAGAGATGATTGGATGCAGGGATGATGTTCGATTGATTGAACCTCTTTCGAGATTGATCGAATAGGCACAAAATGCATAATTTGAAAATAACAGTGTATGCATTCTCAACCAAAGTCCCTAATAATGTGTATGAACCCAAAACATATCTGGACGACGCAAGAAATGAAAGTTAAATTAAAAATGAGGGGGGAATAGGGTTTTAAACCTTATGAAGCACTAGTTTTTAACGTCTCTAGCATGACGTTGGGCTCTTTTAGCCTAGATCGAAAATCTTATTGTGCATCCCCTCCTTGACGGGGTGAATGACACTTTGACTCCTACCCAACAAATTGTTCCCTAAGGAACTCGTTGGATTTGACTCAAAGGAGATTGGCGGTTCTTTGTCCATACTATTCTTAGGCTTCCATGCCCATTCAAAACTGGCTTTGTACACATTTTTCTTTGAGCTCTCTTTGGTAAGCAAACCATGGGAATGTTCAACATTAAACAAAAACTCAACTTTGTCACATTTATTGTCAATATATTTTTCCACAACACACACTTCTTCATGCTTGTCTATTGAACTCGGAGTTGGATTAAAGATGTTCAACTTCACTTTCATATGCCTAAATTATATTTTCATTATCCCCATCCTATAATTGATGTTGGCATTTGCGGTTGCTAAGAAAGGACAAACATGGATAACGGGAATTTGATTCTTGGGATTTGGGACCGGTTTCGTGTCAATCACAACGAAATCAACGGGGAAGAAGAACTTATCAATCTTAATCAACACATCCTCAGTGATACCCCAAGGTTTTTGATGGATTGGTCAGCAAGTTGGAAAACCACCGATGTCAATTTCGAGTTTCCTAAGCCCAATTTAACATATACAGAGTAAGGAAGAAGATTAACACTTACTCCTAAATCTAAATGAGCCTAATTAATGACATGGTCACCAATGATGCAAGAAGTAGTAGGTGAACCGGGGTCCTTAAACTCTGGGAGAGTGTTGTGTTGCAAGATGGAGCTTACTTGCTCGGTTAAGACCACTTTCTTTGGTTCTTGGCTTTTGTTCTTCCTCTTTTGGGTGCAAAGGTCTTTTAAAAACTTGGCATAAGCCAGAATTTACTTAATTGCATCCAAAAGTGGAAGATTGATCTTCACTTACCTAAACACTTCAATTATTTCATTCACTTTGGTCTTTCGCTTTTCAATTGAAATAGATCCTTTCAAGGGATCCGGAAATCTAGCTCTTGGCTCAAAGTCATTTTCAAGATTTTTCTTCAAAACATCTTCAACACAAGAATTGTTCAAATCATTGTTCAAATCACTTTTCAAATCATTTTTCAACACTTTCTCATAAAGATGATCATGCACATGCAATGAAGGAAGAATAGAATGTGAAACGGGATGGGTGTCAACTTTTGGTTGCACCGGTTCACTCCCTTCATTAGAAACACCAATTTGATTATCCACAAATTTTCCACTTCTTAAGGTTATCACTGCGTTAATATGTTTAATTGTGTGACCGTCATTGGTTTCTATAACGAATTTTTGCTTTGGTGGGGCATTTAGAGGCGTCTTCGCTTTCTCTCTAGCATTTAAAGAACTAGCTATTTGCCCGACTTGGGTTTTTAGCTTAACAATGGATTGAGAATGAGAATGAAGCAATTGAGTGTTTGCCTCTAGAGTAACCAAAGTGGTCAACACTTTCTCCTCAAAAGTAGGACTCCTACAATGTCCTTGGGAATAAGATGATTGATTAGGAAAATGAGAATTAGAAAATTGGTTTCCATGTGATAATTGAAACGAAGATCTAAAACCTTGGGAACCTTGGCTTTGCATTGGAGGCGGAACATACTTGCCTTGAAAACCACCTTGGGGAGGGTTTAAGCCTTCCCCTTGGCTTTTCCAAGAGAAGTGTGGCTGGTTCCTCCATTTAGGATTGTAGTGTGAGCCATATGGATTATTCCCTTGGCTGACAAATGCAGCATTAACTTGCTCATGATGATCATTTTGCGCATGTCCATGGGGACAGTTAGAAGTAGTATGTAAGATACTAGAACAAGTCATACAAGATTCATTAGATGTATGATGAACATGATTAGGGGAGGAAGACATTTGATTTGCCAAATTGTGGTTGACCAAAAATTGATCAAACCTTTGAGTTAAGGATTTCACCTTGACGGCTATGTCATTTGAATTGTCTACTTGATATAGGTTGACATTCTTCCTTTCACCTAGAATTCTACCATTTTTAGAGGACAAAGATCTATGTATGGAATTTTCACTCATACTTTCATACAATTTTTAAATATCATTCTCATGTTTATCAAGGTGAGAACCACCATAGATGCATCTACCATTCCTTTTGATTATCCGATAAACTTTTAAAGAAGTGTTGGACTAATTGCCACATAGGAATGTCATGATGTGGACACTTCCTACGCAAATCATTAAATCTTTTCCATGCCTCAGGAAACAGTTCCCCTTCCCCTTGAGAAAATTCACGAATGGAAGCTCTCATAGCATTGGTCTTTGATACTGGGTAGTACTTCTTCAAGAACTCTTGTTGCATTTTTGCCCAAGAAGTTATCGAAAAAGGCCTAAGATTATTGAACCAATATTTTGCCTTGTCCTTAAGGGTAAAAGAAAAAAGTTAAAGTCTTAACACTTCTTCTGGCATGTCCGTGTATTTCACGGTGGAACACACTTCAAAAAACTCATCCAAATGCTTGTATGGTTCTTCACTTGGAAGTCCATGATAGTTAGGAAGCATTTGAATGGTTTGCGGTTTAATCTCATACTGATGTGCCTTAAATAGGGACAATTGAATGCATGTCGGTGCATTGTATTCATTTGGGACATAATGATCACGCAAAGCAATGGGAGGATTCCCAACCGGTGGTGCTAAACGAACACCATGATTAACTTGAACCATGGGAGGTTGTGGAGCAAAAATTGGCCGAGGCATTCCCAATGGAATTTGGCCTTGCTGTTGTGGTGGAATGAATGATTTAGGCATGCCTAATGGTACTTAATTGTTGTCATGATGCACATTAGGGTGGAGGATGCCTTGTTGGTCTATGTGACCAAAGTCTTCCACGTGGTCGTCATGTTGCTCATCTATTGGTAAAATGGAATGATGAGAACTACCTCTTCCCCTAAGATTATAAACAACCGATTCAAGATGGAAATCAAGTGGGATAAGGGTAGGATTTAATGACATACGACCATGCATGCACTAATAAAACAAATAATAATCAAATAACGATCACTTTGCCCCCATAATAAATCTCCACATACTATGATCCCATACTCCCATGCTTGAACAATATGCAAAGAAAAGTAAATTACCCCAAGAAGATGTTTAACCATTCATTGATGTAGTCATCCAACCCTCAAGGGCCATCTCCATGGTAGGAATGATCTTCTTTTTAATGAAAACCCTAGAAGAATGGAAGAACTCCTAAATAGTGAATGTCTCTTTAAGCTTTAGCCTCCTCTCCAAGATATGTGATGTATTGAGATATCTAAGTTATGATGTAAAAGTGGCTCAAAATCCTTATATAGGTAGCTCAAGTGTCACACCCAATGGTCGGGTCTCGTGCACTAGGGTCCCTTCAATGATTGCACCACGAGCCATCTTTTAATGAACTAGACTCTGTTTTATTTCAGACTTGAGGAGGTTCGATCGATCGAATTCAGATGAGATCGATCGAACTGTGGCCAGATCGATCAAAGTTAGGCTAGATCGATCAATCCATGGCGTCGCCTTTTTAGAATAAGACTAATCTGAGATATTTTTGGGATATTTTGGGAAAAAGACTAAAGTGGTTGGTGGGGATAAGATCAAGGAAGTTCGATCGATCTGAAGAAAGTTGGATCGATCGAAGATGGAATTTCTTGAGGATAAGGACATGGGGTCTGATCCATCTTGGTAAGGTGAGATCGATCAATGTGAGATCGATCGAAAATATTCCTGATCAATCGAAGTTTGCTGATTTCCACCACTTTGCTTCCATTTTGCTCTATTCTTCCATTTAGCTTGAGATTGCTTCTTTTATGCTCTAATTTGGCTGAATTAACTTATTTTAGGGATAAGCACTTGAAAAGGGTAATAACATGAAATTAGTCTAAAATGGGAAAGTAAGATAGATAAAGGTCCTAGAATACTCGAGCTTAAGGGGTTTAAATGCGCACTTTTCAATAGACTTTGATGATTGTAATTTATGGGGATTTGTGTTGTAACTATTGTGTTGACCTCTTATATATATAAATCTTGTTTTTACATGATTTATGTAGTTTAATAGTTCTAATTGATCTTTTAATTCTATTCATATGTCTATGTTTGTTATAATGAATAGTCTTGTGCTTTACAGTTGATTCTTTTCATTTGATGCATGTCTATGTATGTTAAATTGATGAGTCTAGCATGGGTCAAGGCATGGTTCTTAATGGATCACTCATGTGGTTTATTTGATGGTTTATACTTATTTCTTGATGGATTTTGCCACATCCTTAGTTTAATTTTCATGTCATTAGCATAGTTGTAGTTTAATTGCGTTAATTTCCTAGATAGGTGGATATTCCATTTTTCTTGGTTGATGATCCATGCTTATGAGTACAAGTAGTATATTTCTCCAGATTCTTGAGTGTGCATTGATTGTGGGCTTATGGAAGGATTAATGGCTTAATTTGAAATGTTGTGCTATTCACTTGATTGTTTAGACAATGTATGCTTACTTCGTCATCCCAGTTTAATATTCTAATTAATTGCACACACTTTGTTTGTAACACATAATCCCCTTAATTTATCAAATGTTGAATGTTTAGGTAAGCAATGCTTAGTGGTGAACTCTATGTCCCAAGAACCATCTCTCATTCTCTACATCTCACTTATTTTACTTACTTTACATTGCACTATTTTAGTTTACATTGTAGTATAATTAAACCAACAAAACCCTCTTTGATCATTCGACCTACTAATCCAACATTAATTCCAGAATACCTTCTCTTTCCCTTGGGACGATCCCTACTCACTCTTGTTACTTTAGTAGTTAGGAGTGGTAGTGGCATTTTACAAATTTAATATTGGCCACATCTTTATCACACACATCGAGCGTTAGTCCGTCAACACACCATATACCATCACACATCTTTACATACAATTCATATATGATGAGTGTAATTCTATGCAAATCCAAGAGATGAAATGTCTAGGTAAGTAATGCTTAGTGATGAACTTTATGTCCCAAGAACCCTCACTTATTCTCTACATCTCACTTGTTTTTCTGGCTTTACATTGCACTACTTTAGTTTACATTGTAGTATAATTAAACCAACAAAACTCTCTTTGATCATTCGACCTACTAATCCAACATTAATTCCGGAATACCTTCTCTTTCCTTTGGGATTATCCCTACTCACTCTTGCTACTTTAGTAGTTAGTAGTGATAATGTCATTTTACAAATTTAGGCTTGGCCACATCTTTATCACACACATCAAGCATTGGTCTGACGACACACCATATACCATCACACATCTTTACATACAATCCATACATGATGAGTGTAATGCTATGCAAATCCAAGAGGTGAAATGTCACTCCCCATTTCCAAGCCTTTTCCCGAAATAGTTTTCCTTCCTTTCCAAAACCCTTTCCTTTCTTTTCTAAAATAATTTTCCCTTTCCTCACCTATGCTAATGCATGAATATATGTATGCAATTCAATCTCAAGAAATTCCATGCCTTTGAACCTTAATAACATAACAAGCTTAGAAAAGAATTTCAACACTACAAGCAAGAAAGATATTGTCACTTAACAAACATAGCATTTTACTCAAAAATTTCATGATACAACATACATTAAACACCAATCTTCATAACAGCTCACATAATCATAACATTCTACACATTTCATTACATAATACATGGAGATCATACTTAAAAATTATAAAATACGTAAGTTAGATCACAATTAGGAGATTAATTCACAAAAAATCCAAAGACTTGCGGTTTAGAAACCCCTACCTCAAGGTTATAGCCAAACAAGCTCTAAGGCTAAACCAATTTTTAGATCTCCCCAAACCCTAGCAATAATGGCCTCAATTTGAAGCTCATGCCAAGCTCTCCAACTTCCCTTCTTCCTCTTCCTCAAAATCTAACTCTAACCTCTTCAAAATCAAGCTTTAATCTATGGAGATATATATATGTTTATAGATATATAGAGAGATAGATGGAGAAGAGTTAGAGAGAAGGAATATTTCGTAAAATGAAGGGGAAAATGAGGGGGGACTTGGTCTATAATTTGGATGAAAGGCTCTCATTGAGCCAAGTGTCACTCACCCATGGGTTACTAATTTTT
This sequence comes from Cornus florida, assembly GCF_030987335.1. NCBI lineage: Eukaryota > Viridiplantae > Streptophyta > Magnoliopsida > Cornales > Cornaceae > Cornus > Cornus florida. Next base: position 96,171,023 of record NW_026775572.1, read on the forward strand.
GTAAAGTTACCAAAATGCCCTCTTTCATCCAACACAATGCCAACCTTGTCCCCAAAATATCTTTTCTAATATATAGATGCACATATATCTATAAGCAAGTGAAATGCCAATAACGCCCCTCACTTAAAATGAGAAAATCGGGAGAAGTTCTCGAATCCAGAAATCGTCCCGACTCCCAAAAATTCTAAAAATGATACCGTCACTTCTAATTGACTTAAAATGATTAAAAATAAATTTCCAAAACCTTCGGCTCAAGGAATTAACTAAGACAGCCCGCGGGACCCGGTCGGCGCACAAAACGAGGCAAGCTTAAAATAATCCAGAAAAATTAAATAAAATCCAAAAAATATTTAATAATAAAAAAAATCGGTAACATTATATGGCTATGCATGGTTTTCATTGAATGGGTTTGTCCATTAATTTGATGGATTATTCTTATGCTTGATTGGTTGTTTTACAATTTAATTCATGTTTGTACGTAGGTAGACAAACTATGCTTGATTTGATATTCCATGACTTATTATTGCAACTTCTATAATTCTCTAGATTGATGTTTGCTACAATTGTTGATTACTTTGATGGGTCATGCTTAGAATTGATGGGTTGGTAAGGTAGACAATTTATACTTGAATTTGATGGTCCATGCTTAATATCGCAATTAGTAGTAGCATTTTGTTCACAATAATGTTTTCCCCAATTAGTTGAAAGTGTGTGGTTTGGTGAATAAGCTCGGCGGTGATTCCAACACCCCAAAACCTCTTTTCCTACCAATCAAACCCTATCTCAATTTTGTTGTTTAAATTTCATTTTAATTTCATTGCATCATAGTTTAATCAACCAATCTCTCCTTACAATCTTGTGATCCACTAGAATCAAAGTTAAATTCTGACTATGTATGTAATCCCTACAGATGATCCCTACTCGCTATGCTTCATTAGTTGTAGTAGTGGTTTTATAAATGTAACTTTGACTAGAAAAGCTTCCAAAACCTCAATCATATTTTGACATTATGAAGCAACCTCTCACACCACAAAGCTCCATTTTTATAACTTATAGAATAGGGCTGGTAAAAAATAAACAAATTTGTAAAACAAAATAAGGCAAAAAGTTAAACATAGTTTGAAGTTGCTTAAGGACCTTTTGTGAGCTTTCCTAACTCTCTTTGCTTAGTTAAATCGTCGGCCCATGTGGAGGTAATTCTTATATGCTTAGTTAAATCGTCGGCCCGCATGGAGGCAAATTATTTATTGCAATTTTTGAAAGCATGGGAGTATGGGATCAATGTATGTGGTGGTTTGCTGTTAATTGACTTGTTGTGAAGGAGAAGTGCTTGCTACTTACTAGTTGTTGAGTTGTTGTTTGTTTTGATTTGCATTGTGCATGCATGGTCGCAGGTCTTTGAATCCTAGTCTTGTCCAATTGAATTTTCATCTTGAATCAGTTATTCATAATCCTAGGGGAAGGAGTAATTCAAGTGACTCCATTTCATTAATGGATGTCCAAAATGAGGACCATGTTGAGGACCTTGGTCACATTAACCAACAAGACATTCTTCACCCAAATGTGCATCAACAACATGATAACATTCAAGTACCATTAGGTAGTCCTGGACCGTTCATTCCACAACAACAATAAGGCGAAGTTCCAATGGGAATGCCTAGACCATTCTTTGTACCACCACCTCCACCTCTCGTTGTTCAAGCAAATCATGGGCTTATGTTGAGCGACCGGTTGTGAATCCTTGATGAGTGCTCAAATGTGATGCATTTTAGCACCTAAGCTAGGGTATTTTAGTCTATTCATCTATTCTACTTTCATTTCTTAGTTACTTATTTGTGTTTTTGCCTATTTCAGGTCAATAAAGTTCAAACAGGCTAAAAATAGCCATTTGGCTCAATTTTGGAGCTAAGGAGCAAAGTTGGAAAGAAGCCAAGAAAATACACCAGGGGAACTTTGATCGATCGAAGAGAATCCCGATCGATCGAAGAAGATTACAATCGATCGAGATGAAGGTAGTGCCAGCTTAGCAAAGTGGTTAAGGTCAGAAGATATTTTTGATGCCACGTCATTTTCGATTGATCGAAGTTAAGTGTTTGATCGATCAAACATCTTCGATCGATCGAAATGCCTGCTGGTAGTGAGTTATCTAATTACGCCGATTTCTACCTAACTTGTGTAGCTACGAATTTCCTCCAATCATAGGTTGTTATTCTAACTTGGTCCTTACTCAAAGGAGTATGTAATTGATTTATTGAACCATATTGTAATCATCATCATAGAGATATTACCAAATATAGAAAAAATATTCCTCTCTAGAACTAGGGTTTTTGGGAAGAAAACAAGGATGAAGATGATGATGCCAACCTCCAAGCTAGCCCTTGAGGATTCCATGACCACTACAATGAGTGGCTAAATCATTCTCTTTGGGCTAGAGATAGCCCCTAGGCTTGCTTCTCAAACCTAGCTTTTATGTATTTTTGGGGATTTTAATTGTAATAGATGTTCTGACTATAGATAAATATAGATCTTGTGATTTCTACTTGATTTGTATGGATTAATGCTTTCAATTGATCATTTGGCTCTAGTTATATGTCTATGTATGCTACAATTGATGTTCATGTTTTTATCTCTAGATCTAATTAAATTGATGCATGTCTATGTGTGTTGATGATGTTAATCTAATGATGGTCAAGGCATGGTGCTTAATAGAACACTCTTGTGATTTTTTTGATGGATAACACTTGTTTCTTGATAGATTGTATCACATCTTTAGTTTAATTAGTTTAATTTTATGTCTGATAAGCGCTGAAAAGTTTTTAAAACTTTGATAAATCATCTCTCTGTGTATCATTTGAAGTTGTCTACAGGTTTTCACATATTCGATCGATCAAGTTTCGATCGGTCATTCTTAGATCGATCACAGCTTTGCCCCTTTGACCTTTTAACTTTTTCTTCTTTCTATTTTTATTTTACTTTATTTTTCATTTTATTTTACTTTTGTTATTTTATTTACTTACTTTTCTTTTATAAAAAAAAAAAAAAAACAACAACAATTTTTCAAAATTCCGTCTTGTTAGAGACATTAAACTTAGCACCCAAATGACACATTGTGTCTTTTATCTCTTGTATCATACATGTTCATTTTTATTTTTATTTCTTACATTTTGTTTCATTGTACATACTTTCATAAAAAAAAATTAAAAAAAAAAAAAAAAAACTTTTTACCATTGTGCCCTTGTGTGTATTCATGCTTCCATGCTTGGTGTAGGGCTTGCTCTCTTATCTCTTCCATCTTGTGCTATATTGCCTTAGAGTGTATCATTTCATTTACCTCTTATCCTATTTGATATTTGATGTGAGTTTGCTAGTATGGTTATTCAGGTAGGTTATTGATTCCAAGATTGGGGGTGCACTTTTTCCCACTGGATCATTGCCGGGCTTCCTTTTTTTCCACCACGGTATATTCTTTCCATCTTTTTTATTGTTCTCATTTTACATTGAGGACAATGTGCGGTTTAAGTTCGGGGGTAAGGTGGCTTTGTTGCATTCTACTTAAAGTTGAGTTTTAAATGCATGATTGAGATTTAAGATTGATGTTAGCTATAATTTTGATCTTTTGAGGATTATATTGCTTAAATTTAAAAATTGCTTGACTTGAGAGTCCAATACTCCTTATATACCTTGTGAATGCCATTTATGAGTAAATTTTTTGAAAAATTGATATCATTTTTGAATTTGTGGTCCACAACATCCTGATTTTGTGATTGTTTTGAGATTCACCCTAGGATTTTACACTAGTATTCATTTGTGGGATACATGCTTTATTGATTATTGATTTAGTTATATCCCAATTGAGCTTATAGTTCATTGAAAGCTTTCATTCTTGATAAAGGTGGATAACAAACTCTTTTCACTAAGTAGCCGGGATTCTAGCCTCATCAAGCACTGAATTTCTCATGCCGAAAGGTGGAGGGCCCAAACTCTAGGTCAATAATAATTGAACTTGCTATAAAAAAAAATTAAAAAAAATAAAAAAGGTGAGGACTTCTCCCAAAAAGGTAAGAAGTGGGAAATGATTAGATGGAGGTTGTTTTGATTTATAGCCTAGTTGATTTGAGCTTGTATGTCCTTAGGGGTGTTTAAACACCTAATGCCCTAAAGCCGTCCGGTTTGGGAGTCATTGACCTAACGTTCGAGCTCATGGATCGCTAGAAAGCTACACATTGCACTATGCTTCCATCTTTGATCCTTAGGGATAAAAATAAAAAAAAATAAAAATAAAAATATCTAAGCAAAAAGAATAAGTGCTCCTAGATGAATAAAACTTTAATAAAAGGTCCACTCTTTGTCTTGATGATCGATACTAGATTTGTGTGCTAGTTTGAGGGTAAGGATGTGATCATTTGTTTAGTTGGCTTAGATAACAACATATTTGATACTGGTTCACTCAAAAAGGATTCTAGAGTTGCTTTGCTTTGCATGATCATTGTCTTGATGTGTGGAGGACCATACTTGTTTGCTTGATGTTGAAATTTTGGGAGATTGCTTGGAAAGGGTTGAAAAATTGCATACTTGAGGTAGTTTTCTCCCAATGCTTGTTTGCAATATTGGTGCCTCTTTTATGAAAATGAGCTTAATGTTTGTGGGTATCATTTTTGGAAACCCTCATGAGACTTCACTTGTCCACTAGGGATAACCTAGGGGTTTAAAAGGCTTTTTGCATATGCTAAATGCAATCGTGTTCCCTATGAAAGTGGTGCTATCCATTTATTGCTTTCTAGTTCATAGTTGTATAGTTGTTCGTTTCATTTCTTTACTTCATAGTTCATTACTAGGGACTAGCAATATTTAAGTTTGGGGGTGTGATAAGCACTAAAAAGTGCATATTTAAACCCCTTAAGATTGGGTATTGTAGGACCTTATCTTATCTTATTTTCCCATTTTAGTCTAATTTCACGTTATTTCCCTTTTTAGGCACTTATCCCCAAAATAAGTCAATTCAGCTGAATTAGATCATAAAAGATGCAATCTCAAGCTTAGTGGAAGAAAAGAGCAAAGTGGTGGAAAACAGAATCTTCGACTGATCAGACCAAGCTCAGATCGATCTCACAGTGATCGTTCCAACCATGCCATGATGGATCGAGCCTCTTGTCTTTATCCTCAAGAAATTCCCATCTTTGATCGATCCAACATTACTTCGATCGATCGGACTGCTTTGATCTTATCCCTGCCTACCACATTTGTCCTTTTCCCAAAATATCCCAAAAATATCTCAGATTTGTTATTATTCCAAAAAGGCGCCGCCATGGTTTGATCGATCAGATTTTGGGCCATTTTATACATATACAATCTTAGAGAAATGAACCATATACAAAAGAAAGGTTGGAGGAGTCTAGAGATTAGAGAGACACACGCCATTTGGGAGTTCTTCCACTCATCTAGGGTTTCTATTAAGGAGAAGAAGATCATTCATACCATGGAGATGGCCCTTGAGGGTTGGATGACTACATCAAGGAGTGGCTAAACCACTCTCTTGGGACTAGAGATAGCCCAAAGCATTCCTCATAGTCTTTAATGTTTTGTATTTTGAGGGGATTTGTGTTGTAATTCTTGTCTTGACATTTGATTTGTATATAAATGTTATGTCTACCTTGATAGTTTAATACTTCCAATTAACCATTTAATTCTATTCATATGTTTATGTATGCTATAAGGGATGTTCATGTGTTTATCTCTAGATTTTGTTACATTGATGTATGTTTATGTGTGTTGATATTATGAATCTAGTGATGATCAAGACATGGTGCTTAAATAGATTACTCTTGTGGTTTATTTGATATTATGAATCTAGTGATGGTTAAGGCATAGTGCTTAACTAGAATACTCTTGAGGTTTATTTGATGGTTCATACTTATTTCTTGGTGGAATGTGCCACAACCTGAGTGTAATTAGTTTAATTTTTGTGTCATTAGCTTAGTTGTAGTGTAATTGCCTTACTCTCTTGGATAGGTGGACAATCCATGCTTTTTTAATGTTCCATACTTATGAATGCAAGTAGTATATTTATCTAATTTGATGATGTGTATTGATTGTGGACTTAAAGAATGGATTAATGGCTTATGTTGTACTATTCACTAGTTTGGCTAGATAATGTATGCTTATTTTGTCTCCTATGCTTGTTAATTCAATCAATGACACACACTTGTACTACAACACATAATTTCCCCTCAATAATTGCATATTGAATGTCTAGGAAGGTAATGTTTAGTGGCGACCTCTAAGTCCCAAGATCCTTCTCATATATTCTCTACATTCCATTCTACTTCATTTACTTTACATTGCATTCATTTACTTTATATTGTAGTTTAATTAACCAACCAAAAACATTTTTGATCACTCGACCTACTAATCCGACATTGATCTCCAAGCACAACTACACCTCTTTTCCCTTGGGACGTTCCCTACTCACCCTAGCTTTATTAGTAGTTAGAGATAGTAGTGCACTCTACAAATTTAAACTTGGCCACAATACACTCCACTTTTGCATACAATTTGGCGCATTGGTCCCGCGACGCACCAAGTTTTTGCATTGTTACCGAGGATTGGCACCGTCATATTTTGGAAATCAATTAGGAATTAGTACTCTTTTGATCCTATCTTTATTTTTATTTTTATTTGTGTTTGTTCTTGATTGGCTAAGTGAATTAAGCCAAAGGAAGTGAAGCAAAGGGGAATTGCAAAAGCAAAGAGCTAAGTAGAGCTAAGCAAGAGCATAAAAAGCTAAAATCTTAAAAAATTGCAAAGCAAAGCAAGGCAAAGAAAGCAAAAATTGAAAAAAAAAGAATTTGAATTGAAGTTGCTTAAGGACCCTTTGTGAGCTTTTCTAAACTCTTTCTCTAGTTAAATCGATGGTGGCAAGTCTTTGTGTTGTGTAGGAGGAGTGCTTGCTTTGGTTGAGTTTATTGTTGTATTGTTTGAAGTGTTGTGCGGTCCTTTATCCCTACCTTTCATACTAGGCATTCTAATGGAAAATCTAGAGGGTAATCTTGGTTAATTAGACCCGCATTTCATGGAACACCCTCCTTTTGATCAATTTCTCCCGGAGTTTAAGCTCCAATTCCTCCATTGATCCTTCGTGATCATTACAATCTTTATGAATACCATGCACCAACTTGTATCGTGCTTCCTAATTTTAGGTCCGATCAATATGAAATTAAGTCTGAGACTATTCAAATGTGTCCACTTTTCTATGGCTTAAATGATGAGGAACCATATCAACATCTTCATGAATTTCTTGAAATATGCTCTACCGTGAAGTATTTGAATGTCCCGAAAGAAGTTCTTAGGTTACTTTTCTTTCCTTTCACTCTTAAAAAATAAGGCAAAGCATTGGTTCAACAACTTGGGGGCAAATTTGATAACTTCTTGGATACAAATACAAAATGAATTTTTGAAAAAATTTTACCCCGTAAGTTTGACCAATTCAATGAGAACTGCCATTAGAGGATTTTCTCAAGGGGAAGGGGAACTTTTGTATAAGGCTTGGGAAAGATTGAATGACTTGCTAAGGAAATGCCCACACTATGGTATTCCTAAATGGCAAATGGTTCAATATTTCTATGAAAGCCTATCCGACATTCACAAGGACATAGTTGATACTTCATGTGGAGGTTCATATTTTGGGAAACATGAAGATGATGTTTGGCACCTTTTTGAAAAAATGAGTGAAAATTCATTGCATAAATCTCACATTTCTAGGTTGAGTCATAATTCTATTAACAAAAAGAGAAATTTGAAAGTGTGCCAAATTGAAAGTCCAATGGAGATTGTAGCTAAGGTTAAAACTCTCTCTCAAAAACTTGATCACTTCTTTTTGAGTCAAAAACTGGTTATCAAATCATCTCATTTCCCTCAGTCCTTTCAGTCTTGTGAGCCTTGCACGACATGTTCTAGTGTTCTACAGTCTACTTCCAATTGTCCCCATAGACATGTGTTTAATGAACACATTAAACAAGTCAATGCTACGGTTGCTCACCCTTATTCAAATGTTTATGTTCCGGTGTGGAGTGAAAATCAAGTCATTTTCAAGCTAAACATTCTCAAAGTAGATATGTCCCACCTCATAAAAGGAATGAAGGTTCCCAAAGATTTGTGTCATCTTCTTCTTATCATCAAAGAATGAATCACTATTCACATCCTTAAGTGTATGATCCTCAAATTTGTTCTCATCATCCTCATGCACATTCTAGTGATTCTACATTTGAAGATAAGGTTTTAGAGGCTTTGGGTAGTTTGGAAATGAATACCAATTTGTTGCATTCTCATTCTCAATCAATATCAAAGCTTAAATCTCAAATCGGGATGATAGCTAATGCATTGAATGAGAGAGAAATTGGAAACTTACCTAGCCAGCCTGAAAGGAACCTTAAAACCCAATAGTTTGTGGAACCAAACTCTACATCGGGGTGTCCTTCTCAAGAACAAGTGCAAACCTTTACTGCTTTGAGAAGTGGCAAGCAAATTGACAATAAGGTTAAAAAACCAAGTGAAGTTAGTGAACCGGTGCAACCCAAAGTTAGCACCCGTCCCATTTCTAATCCTATCCTTACTTCCTTGGAGGAAAATGTTCCAAATGAAAATTTTCAATCTTCTTCATCATCTCCTCAAATTACAAAATCTTATGAGCTAAAAGTTCTATTTCCATATGTTTCGAGAGAAACTTCGCCTTTTGGGAGGCAAGAAGGAAAAACCCATGACATGATGGAGGTGTTTAAACAAGTAAACATAAATCTCCTGCTCTTGGATACAATTAGGCAAATTCCGCTCTATGTAAAATTTTTGAAAGATCTTTGCACACAAAAGAGAAAGAACAAGGGACAAAGCCCTAAAAAAGTGTTCTTCATGGAGCAAGTGAGTTCCATCATTCAACATAACACTCCATCTAAGTTCAAAGATCCCGGTGCTCCGACCATGTCATGTGTGATTGGAAAATATGAAGTTCGTAGAGCTCTTCTTGGCTTAGGAGTGAGTGTTAAATTAAAGCTAACCTCGGTGGTACTTCAATTAGCCGATAGATCCATTAAAACACATAGGGGCATGGTTGAGGACATACTCATCAAGGTTGACAAATTCTACTTCCCGGTTGATTTTGTGGTTCTTGATACTGAACTGGTTGCTAATCCTACCAACCACATCCCAATCATCTTAGGAAAGACATTTCTTGCCCTCGTAAATGCTACCATTAATTGTAGATCCGGGGTGATGGACCTTTGTTTTGGTAACATGATGGTTAAGCTTAATGTTTTCAATGCAAGTCGACATCCCATAGATGGAGATGAGTGTTGTCTCATAGATGTCTTAGATGAGACTGTTGAGGAGTTCATTTCTTCTATGTTTATGAAAAAGCCAACTGAGGATAATCTTTCATCTCTTCTCTCCGAGGATCCTCTTGCATCTTATCTCCTTGAAATTTATGAGAATTGTAGGTTTGACATTGAGGGGTCAATGTGCGAGGTTAATGATTTAATGGAATCCGTTACAAGCTTGGATTTTCCACCTTGGAAAGCTCCAAAAGAACCTCTTCCTCCACTCTTTAGCACCCCACCGGTCCCATCTTTAATCTCTCCACCCACTATTGAGCTTAAAACTCTTCCTCCTAATCTTAAGTATGCCTTCTTGGGCCTAAAAGAGACTCTTCCGGTCATCATTTCTTCAAGTTTTGAATAGGACCAAGAGAATGATCTTTTAAATATGCTTAAAGAAAATAAGAAAGCTATTGGATGGAGTGTGGCAGATCTAAAGGGAATTGACCCTTCTAGTTGTATGCATCGCATACTTATAGAGGAGGATGCAAAACCTTTTAGGGACACCTAAAGGAGATTGAATCTAAACATGAAAGAGGTGGTTAAGAAGGAAGTTGTTAAGCTTTTAGATGCTGATATAATTTATCCAATCTCTGGCAGTAAATGAGTGAGTCCAACTCAAGTAGTTCCAAAGAAATCGGGGATTACGGTGGTTAAAAATTCGAAAGGTGAAGCAATTTCTAAGCATACCGCCAATTCATGGCGTGTATGCATTGATTATCGCAAATTAAACGCCGCCACTAGTAAAGATCCTTTCCCTTTGCCATTTATTGATCAAATTGTAGAGAAATTGGCCGGCAAACAATATTATTGCTTCCTTGATGGCTATTAGGATTACAATCAAGTAGCCCTAGACCTTTTAGACTAAGAGAAAACCACCTTTAGTTATCCTTTTGGCACATTTGTTTATAGATGGATGCTTTTTGGATTGTGCAATACTCCCGCCACTTTCCAAAGGTGTATGATGTCAATTTTCTCGGACATGGTGGAGGAGTATCTAGAGGTCTTTAGGATGATTTTTCAATCTTTGGGTCTTTATTTGATGCATGCCTTAAAAATCTTTCTTTGGTACTTAAAAGATGTCGTGAAACAAACCTTGTGCTTAGTTGGGAAAAGAGCCATTTCATGATTCAAGAAGGTATTGTTTTGGGTCATGTCATCTCTAAAAGGGGTATCGAAGTGGATAAAGTAAAGTTAAGCTCATTTCTAAATTACCTCCTCCTTTCTAGGTCATGTCGGCTTCTATCGCCGTTTCATCAATGACTTTAGCAAAATTGGTAGACCCTTATGCAATCTTCTTGCCAAGGAGACTCCATTCGTCTTTGATCAAGCATGCCTTGATGCTTTCCATACACTTCGTGGTTTATTGTCATCTGCTCATATTATGCAACTTCTGAATTGGTTATTACCGTTTGAAATCATGTGTGATGCCTCTGATTATGCCATGGGAGCAGTTTTAGGACAAAGGGTAGGAAAACTTCTATGCGCTGTGTACTATGTAAGCAAGACTTTCTCGGGAGCTCAATTGAATTACTCCACTACCGAGAAAGAATTACTTGCCGTAGTGTATACTCTTGATAAATTTTGGTCCCATCTCTTAGGGTCAAAAGTCATTGTCTATTTTGATCATACTGCTTTGAGGCATCTTTTAACTAAGAAGGAAACAAAGCCTTGTTTGATAAGATGGATTTTACTTTTTCAGGAATTTGATTTTGAAATCAAAGATAAGAAAGGCACCAAAAATGTGGTTGCTGATCATCTTTCAAGGTTAGTGGTAGAATCTTCCCTAAGCCCCCCAATTCGTGATTCATTTTCGGATGAACAACTCTTCCAAATCTCTAATGGGAAAATGCCTTGGTTTGTTGACATTGTGAACTTTCTTGCAATTGGCAAACTTCTAACTAATTGGTCAAAGCAAACAAAGAAGCATTTTTTTGCCAACATCCAGAATTACTATTAGGAAGATCCTGTCTTATTTCGATATTGTCCGGATCAAATTGTGAGAAGATGTATTCCGGAGAGTGAAATTCCAAGTGTCCTTGTGTTTTGCCATACCCTTGCATGCGGCGGGCATTTTAGTGCAAAGAAGACCGCTTTAAAGGTGCTTCAAAGTGGGCTATTTTGGCCCACTATCCATAGAGATGCCTACAATTTTTGCAAGGAGTGTGAAAGATATCAAAAATGGGATCAATATCAAGAAGAGACATGATGCCGTTGACGAATATTCTTATTGTTGAGGTCTTTGATATTTGGAGCATCAATTTTATGGGCCCTTTTCCTATATCTTATGGATTTCACTACATTTTACTTGCCGTTGACTATGTTTCTAAGTGGGTGGAGGCTTGGGCTACTGAAACCAATGACCACTCCGTGGTTGTTCAATTCATTAAATCCAACATTTTCACTCATTTTGGTATGCAAAAAGCTATGATTAGCGATGAAGGAAAGCATTTTTGCAATTAATTCTTAAGGCAATTATTTCTTAAGTACTCCGTTACTCATAAAGTCGCCACCCTTTACCATCCTCAAACAAGTGGGCAAATAGAAGTTTAAAACCAGGAAATTAAACATATTCTTGAGAAAACGGTCAACACAACTCAGAAGGATTGGTCACGCAAGTTGAATGATGCTTTGCGGGCTTACCGAACAGCATATAAGACTCCCTTGGCATGTCTCCTTATAGACTTATTTATAGAAAGCCTTGCCATCTTTCGGTTGAGCTAGAACACAAAGCTATGTGGGCGGTTAAAAAGCTCAATCTTGGCCTTAACAAAGCCGGAGAGAATTGGTTACTTTAATTGAGTAAGTTGGAAGAGTTGAGACACAATGCTTATGATAATGCCGAACTCTATAAAGAGTGAACTAAAGCTTTTCATGACAAACACATTGTAAAGAAATCTTTTAAACCCGGTCAAAAAGTATGGCTCTTCAACTCTAGATTAAAACTTTTTCCCGGGAAGTTGAGAACCAAATGGTAAGGTCTAAATGAGATCATCTCTGTTGCACCTCATGGGGTGGTTGAAATTCAAATCTTAAAAGATGGAACTACATTCAAAGTGAATGGAAAAAGGTTGAAACCTTACATTGAGGGGAAAGTTTTTAAAAGACATACGGAAGTCACCCTCTAAGTGGATCTGATCTATGAAGAGATTTAGTGATGAACTCAGTGTTATCAAAAGGAGTTCAATTTGTTTCCCTTGGTATCATTCATTCTCTTTGTCTTTGTCTCCATCATCATCAACTTGCTTGTAGTAGTTGTGCAATGAAAAATGCAAAAATTCTTGCCTGTTCAATCGATCACAAAATGACTTCGATCGATCTAACATCATCTCTGCTTATTTCACCTCTCTGTGTATCGTGCGAATTTTTCTCTCCGATTGATCTAAGTATTATTTGATCGATCCAACTTTTCTATGGATCAATCTCAACTCTATACTTAGAAATTTTTTTGAAACTTTGATAAATCATCTCTCAGTATATCGTTCGAAGTTGTTTGTAGGTTTTCACAATTTCGATCGATCGAGTTTCGATCGATCATTCTTATATCGATCGCAGCTTTTCCCCTTTGACTTTTTAACTTTTTCTTCTTCTAGTTTTTATTTTATTTTATTTTTCATTTTCCTTTACTTTTGTTATTTTCTTATTTTATTTACTTACTTTTCTCTTATAAAAACAACAACAACAATTTTTCAAAATAGCATTCCGTCTTGCTAGAGACGTTAAACTTAGCACCCATATGACACATTGTGTCTTTTATCTCTTGTATCATACATGTTCATTTTCATTTTTATTTCTTACATTTTGTTTCATTGTACATACTTTCATATAAAAAATAAAAAAAAATAATTTTTTTTACCATTGTGCCCTTGTGTGGATTCATGTTTCCATTCTTGGTGTAGGGCTTGCTCTCTTATCTCTTCCATCTTGTGCTATATTGCGTTAGAGTGTATCATTTCATTTACCTCTTATCCCATTTGATATTTGATGTGAGTATGCTAGTGTGGTTATTCAAGTAGGTTCTTGATTCCAAGTTTGGGGGTACACTTTTTCTCACTGGATCATTCCCGAGCTTCATATTTTTACCACCACGGTAAAATTTTTTCATCTTTTTCATTGTTCTCATTGCATATTGAGGACAATGTGTGGTTTAAGTTTGGGGGTAAGGTGGCTTTGTTGCATTCTACTTAAAGTTGAGTTTTAAATGCATGATTGAGATTTGAGATTGATGTTAGCTATGATTTTGATCTTTTGAGAACTATATTGTTTAAAATTTAAAAATTGTTTTACTTTAGAGTCAAATACTCCTTGTATGCCTTGTGAATGCCATTTAGGAGTAATTTTTTTTAAAAATTGATATCATTCTTACGTTTGTAGTTCACATCATCTTGATTTTGTGATTGTTTTGAGATTCACCCTAAAATTCTACGTTAGCACAGGCACACACTAGCATTCATTTATGGGGTACATACTTTGTTGATTATTGATTTGGTTATATCCCAATTGAGCTAGTAATGCATTGAAAGCTTTCATTCTTGATAAAGGTGGATAACAAACCATTTTCACTAAGTAGCCGGGATTCTAGACTCATCAAGCACTGAATTTCTCGCGCCGAAAGGTAGAGGGCCCAAACTCTAGGTTAATAATAATTAAACTTGCTAAAAAAAAAAAATAAGTAAAAAATAAATAAATAAAAAAATTTGCAAAAGCAAATAAAAAAGTAAGGACTTCTCCCAAAAAGGTGAGAAGTGGAAAATGATTAGATGGAGGTTGTTTTGATTTATAGCCTAGTTGATTTGAGCTTGTATGTCCTTAGGAGTGTTTAAACACCTAATGCCATAAAGCCGTTCGGTTTGGGAGTCATTGACCTAACGCTCGACCTCATGGATCTCTAGAAAGCTTAATAAATTAACACATTGCACTATGCTTCCATCTTTTGTAACGACTCGGTCATCTGCCTTCCTTTCCTTTTTCCTGAAATTTTACGAATGAATTTTTTTCGTTTAATTTTATTTTCTGAGCTCTATTTCGTGTCGCTTAGTGTCATCTCGAGTGCTCGGAATTGGTTCCTGAGACTCTTTTCCGTGGATTGACAAGTTCCTTTGAGGTCTGAGTCATTTTCACAATTTTTATTTTTCGACACTATGCGTTATTTCGTCCTTTTCCCTATTCGGTCTTATCTCCGTTTGCCAGTTTTTGGCACAACCTCACTTCTCATGCTTGGAGTTGGTTTGTGACTTTACGTGCCTTCATCTTGAGTGGTTTTCTCGAAATACGTATCTTTACTTTTGCAAGAAAGTACTCTGGTTGCTCCCGGTGCCCACAAGGGCATGGATGCAAAATTCTTTAGAATCTTTTTCATTTCTTGGGGTATTTTTCGTAAATATCTTTTGATGATATTTTATTTTAGGGGTATCTAAGAAAATATCTTTTGGAAGATATTTTCATTCTGGGCAGTTTTGCAGTTAACCCTTTTTGTAGGGGTCATTGTGCAATTAACGAAAGTTATTGCAAAATACCTCATCTGGAGCCTGAATCCTTGTACGGGATTCATTTTCACATTTCGTCGAGTCGTGGACTCTTGGAATTTCCTTCTGGTCATATTTCCCCAGTTTTAGAGTTTCTGGACCCGGTTGCTGCCGAACTTGTTCAGGGCATAACATTCTGTTTGGGACTCGGTTTTTGATGCCGTTTCTTCTGTTGTTCATATTTTCTTATTTTAAATCTTTTTTGTTCACGGAGTTTTTCCTTTTGCGCACGTTTGCTCAAAATCCACTTTTCCGGACCCTGCGGGGCCCTTTCAGGGCACTTTTTGAGATTTCTATAAATAGGTTGCCCTAATTTTTAAAATCAGATTTTCAGACCTTCTTCCTCCTCTTGGCTGGCAGCCATGGGAGCCCAAGGGGCAGCCTTCACTCTTTCTTCTCTTCCACTTGATTTCCTTGGTAGAAATCCTTCGGCCTTAGCATTTATTGTTCGCCTCATCGTGCTCTACCATTACCCCTTATTAGAAACCATTTCTGACCAAATTTCGTGTTTGGGATTAAGGTCAAGTTTGGATTCTCATGGGGCTTCTTGGGGATTCATATAGATCGTGTTGTCCCCCACAAAACCTAGGAGTTTCGTCGGATTCGGAGCCGTTTCAATTCGGTGGGGATTTGGGATTTTTATCTCAAATTGAGGTAGGAGGTGTTATAGGTTTAATTCTTGTCATATAACATGCTATTGATGCTTATACAACATGATTACATGCTTAAATATGAAATCTAGAGATTTTATTATTTAATTTTCTTGTATTGGATTTGATTTTCCCGGTTGCACCTAGTTCTTCCTAGATAATTACCAGTTTACCCCTTTTTGCCTTAAGTGTTCGTTTTTCTTCGTCATGCCGTTTCTCCTTCATCCGGACTCCGAATCATGCGATTCTCAAAGTAGATATGTCCCACCTCATAAAAGGAATGAAGGTTCCCAAAGATTTGTGTCATCTTCTTCTTATCATCAAAGAATGAATCACTATTCACATCCTTAAGTGTATGATCCTCAAATTTGTTCTCATCATCCTCATGCACATTCTAGTGATTCTACATTTGAAGATAAGGTTTTAGAGGCTTTGGGTAGTTTGGAAATGAATACCAATTTGTTGCATTCTCATTCTCAATCAATATCAAAGCTTAAATCTCAAATCGGGATGATAGCTAATGCATTGAATGAGAGAGAAATTGGAAACTTACCTAGCCAGCCTGAAAGGAACCTTAAAACCCAATAGTTTGTGGAACCAAACTCTACATCGGGGTGTCCTTCTCAAGAACAAGTGCAAACCTTTACTGCTTTGAGAAGTGGCAAGCAAATTGACAATAAGGTTAAAAAACCAAGTGAAGTTAGTGAACCGGTGCAACCCAAAGTTAGCACCCGTCCCATTTCTAATCCTATCCTTACTTCCTTGGAGGAAAATGTTCTAAATGAAAATTTTCAATCTTCTTCATCATCTCCTCAAATTACAAAATCTTATGAGCTAAAAGTTCTATTTCCATATGTTTCGAGAGAAACTTCGCCTTTTGGGAGGCAAGAAGGAAAAACCCATGACATGATGGAGGTGTTTAAACAAGTAAACATAAATCTCCTGCTCTTGGATACAATTAGGCAAATTCCGCTCTATGTAAAATTTTTGAAAGATCTTTGCACACAAAAGAGAAAGAACAAGGGACAAAGCCCTAAAAAAGTGTTCTTCATGGAGCAAGTGAGTTCCATCATTCAACATAACACTCCATCTAAGTTCAAAGATCCCGGTGCTCCGACCATGTCATGTGTGATTGGAAAATATGAAGTTCGTAGAGCTCTTCTTGGCTTAGGAGTGAGTGTTAAATTAAAGCTAACCTCGGTGGTACTTCAATTAGCCGATAGATCCATTAAAACACATAGGGGCATGGTTGAGGACATACTCATCAAGGTTGACAAATTCTACTTCCCGGTTGATTTTGTGGTTCTTGATACTGAACTGGTTGCTAATCCTACCAACCACATCCCAATCATCTTAGGAAAGACATTTCTTGCCCTCGTAAATGCTACCATTAATTGTAGATCCGGGGTGATGGACCTTTGTTTTGGTAACATGATGGTTAAGCTTAATGTTTTCAATGCAAGTCGACATCCCATAGATGGAGATGAGTGTTGTCTCATAGATGTCTTAGATGAGACTGTTGAGGAGTTCATTTCTTCTATGTTTATGAAAAAGCCAACTGAGGATAATCTTTCATCTCTTCTCTCCGAGGATCCTCTTGCATCTTATCTCCTTGAAATTTATGAGAATTGTAGGTTTGACATTGAGGGGTCAATGTGCGAGGTTAATGATTTAATGGAATCCGTTACAAGCTTGGATTTTCCACCTTGGAAAGCTCCAAAAGAACCTCTTCCTCCACTCTTTAGCACCCCACCGGTCCCATCTTTAATCTCTCCACCCACTATTGAGCTTAAAACTCTTCCTCCTAATCTTAAGTATGCCTTCTTGGGCCTAAAAGAGACTCTTCCGGTCATCATTTCTTCAAGTTTTGAATAGGACCAAGAGAATGATCTTTTAAATATGCTTAAAGAAAATAAGAAAGCTATTGGATGGAGTGTGGCAGATCTAAAGGGAATTGACCCTTCTAGTTGTATGCATCGCATACTTATAGAGGAGGATGCAAAACCTTTTAGGGACACCTAAAGGAGATTGAATCTAAACATGAAAGAGGTGGTTAAGAAGGAAGTTGTTAAGCTTTTAGATGCTGATATAATTTATCCAATCTCTGGCAGTAAATGAGTGAGTCCAACTCAAGTAGTTCCAAAGAAATCGGGGATTACGGTGGTTAAAAATTCGAAAGGTGAAGCAATTTCTAAGCATACCGCCAATTCATGGCGTGTATGCATTGATTATCGCAAATTAAACGCCGCCACTAGTAAAGATCCTTTCCCTTTGCCATTTATTGATCAAATTGTAGAGAAATTGGCCGGCAAACAATATTATTGCTTCCTTGATGGCTATTAGGATTACAATCAAGTAGCCCTAGACCTTTTAGACTAAGAGAAAACCACCTTTAGTTATCCTTTTGGCACATTTGTTTATAGATGGATGCTTTTTGGATTGTGCAATACTCCCGCCACTTTCCAAAGGTGTATGATGTCAATTTTCTCGGACATGGTGGAGGAGTATCTAGAGGTCTTTAGGATGATTTTTCAATCTTTGGGTCTTTATTTGATGCATGCCTTAAAAATCTTTCTTTGGTACTTAAAAGATGTCGTGAAACAAACCTTGTGCTTAGTTGGGAAAAGAGCCATTTCATGATTCAAGAAGGTATTGTTTTGGGTCATGTCATCTCTAAAAGGGGTATCGAAGTGGATAAAGTAAAGTTAAGCTCATTTCTAAATTACCTCCTCCTTTCTAGGTCATGTCGGCTTCTATCGCCGTTTCATCAATGACTTTAGCAAAATTGGTAGACCCTTATGCAATCTTCTTGCCAAGGAGACTCCATTCGTCTTTGATCAAGCATGCCTTGATGCTTTCCATACACTTCGTGGTTTATTGTCATCTGCTCATATTATGCAACTTCTGAATTGGTTATTACCGTTTGAAATCATGTGTGATGCCTCTGATTATGCCATGGGAGCAGTTTTAGGACAAAGGGTAGGAAAACTTCTATGCGCTGTGTACTATGTAAGCAAGACTTTCTCGGGAGCTCAATTGAATTACTCCACTACCGAGAAAGAATTACTTGCCGTAGTGTATACTCTTGATAAATTTTGGTCCCATCTCTTAGGGTCAAAAGTCATTGTCTATTTTGATCATACTGCTTTGAGGCATCTTTTAACTAAGAAGGAAACAAAGCCTTGTTTGATAAGATGGATTTTACTTTTTCAGGAATTTGATTTTGAAATCAAAGATAAGAAAGGCACCAAAAATGTGGTTGCTGATCATCTTTCAAGGTTAGTGGTAGAATCTTCCCTAAGCCCCCCAATTCGTGATTCATTTTCGGATGAACAACTCTTCCAAATCTCTAATGGGAAAATGCCTTGGTTTGTTGACATTGTGAACTTTCTTGCAATTGGCAAACTTCTAACTAATTGGTCAAAGCAAACAAAGAAGCATTTTTTTGCCAACATCCAGAATTACTATTAGGAAGATCCTGTCTTATTTCGATATTGTCCGGATCAAATTGTGAGAAGATGTATTCCGGAGAGTGAAATTCCAAGTGTCCTTGTGTTTTGCCATACCCTTGCATGCGGCGGGCATTTTAGTGCAAAGAAGACCGCTTTAAAGGTGCTTCAAAGTGGGCTATTTTGGCCCACTATCCATAGAGATGCCTACAATTTTTGCAAGGAGTGTGAAAGATATCAAAAATGGGATCAATATCAAGAAGAGACATGATGCCGTTGACGAATATTCTTATTGTTGAGGTCTTCGATATTTGGAGCATCAATTTTATGGGCCCTTTTCCTATATCTTATGGATTTCACTACATTTTACTTGCCGTTGACTATGTTTCTAAGTGGGTGGAGGCTTGGGCTACTGAAACCAATGACCACTCCGTGGTTGTTCAATTCATTAAATCCAACATTTTCACTCATTTTGGTATGCAAAAAGCTATGATTAGCGATGAAGGAAAGCATTTTTGCAATTAATTCTTAAGGCAATTATTTCTTAAGTACTCCGTTACTCATAAAGTCGCCACCCTTTACCATCCTCAAACAAGTGGGCAAATAGAAGTTTAAAACCAGGAAATTAAACATATTCTTGAGAAAACGGTCAACACAACTCAGAAGGATTGGTCACGCAAGTTGAATGATGCTTTGCGGGCTTACCGAACAGCATATAAGACTCCCTTGGCATGTCTCCTTATAGACTTATTTATAGAAAGCCTTGCCATCTTTCGGTTGAGCTAGAACACAAAGCTATGTGGGCGGTTAAAAAGCTCAATCTTGGCCTTAACAAAGCCGGAGAGAATTGGTTACTTTAATTGAGTAAGTTGGAAGAGTTGAGACACAATGCTTATGATAATGCCGAACTCTATAAAGAGTGAACTAAAGCTTTTCATGACAAACACATTGTAAAGAAATCTTTTAAACCCGGTCAAAAAGTATGGCTCTTCAACTCTAGATTAAAACTTTTTCCCGGGAAGTTGAGAACCAAATGGTAAGGTCTAAATGAGATCATCTCTGTTGCACCTCATGGGGTGGTTGAAATTCAAATCTTAAAAGATGGAACTACATTCAAAGTGAATGGAAAAAGGTTGAAACCTTACATTGAGGGGAAAGTTTTTAAAAGACATACGGAAGTCACCCTCTAAGTGGATCTGATCTATGAAGAGATTTAGTGATGAACTCAGTGTTATCAAAAGGAGTTCAATTTGTTTCCCTTGGTATCATTCATTCTCTTTGTCTTTGTCTCCATCATCATCAACTTGCTTGTAGTAGTTGTGCAATGAAAAATGCAAAAATTCTTGCCTGTTCAATCGATCACAAAATGACTTCGATCGATCTAACATCATCTCTGCTTATTTCACCTCTCTGTGTATCGTGCGAATTTTTCTCTCCGATTGATCTAAGTATTATTTGATCGATCCAACTTTTCTATGGATCAATCTCAACTCTATACTTAGAAATTTTTTTGAAACTTTGATAAATCATCTCTCAGTATATCGTTCGAAGTTGTTTGTAGGTTTTCACAATTTCGATCGATCGAGTTTCGATCGATCATTCTTATATCGATCGCAGCTTTTCCCCTTTGACTTTTTAACTTTTTCTTCTTCTAGTTTTTATTTTATTTTATTTTTCATTTTCCTTTACTTTTGTTATTTTCTTATTTTATTTACTTACTTTTCTCTTATAAAAACAACAACAACAATTTTTCAAAATAGCATTCCGTCTTGCTAGAGACGTTAAACTTAGCACCCATATGACACATTGTGTCTTTTATCTCTTGTATCATACATGTTCATTTTCATTTTTATTTCTTACATTTTGTTTCATTGTACATACTTTCATATAAAAAATAAAAAAAAATAATTTTTTTTACCATTGTGCCCTTGTGTGGATTCATGTTTCCATTCTTGGTGTAGGGCTTGCTCTCTTATCTCTTCCATCTTGTGCTATATTGCGTTAGAGTGTATCATTTCATTTACCTCTTATCCCATTTGATATTTGATGTGAGTATGCTAGTGTGGTTATTCAAGTAGGTTCTTGATTCCAAGTTTGGGGGTACACTTTTTCTCACTGGATCATTCCCGAGCTTCATATTTTTACCACCACGGTAAAATTTTTTCATCTTTTTCATTGTTCTCATTGCATATTGAGGACAATGTGTGGTTTAAGTTTGGGGGTAAGGTGGCTTTGTTGCATTCTACTTAAAGTTGAGTTTTAAATGCATGATTGAGATTTGAGATTGATGTTAGCTATGATTTTGATCTTTTGAGAACTATATTGTTTAAAATTTAAAAATTGTTTTACTTTAGAGTCAAATACTCCTTGTATGCCTTGTGAATGCCATTTAGGAGTAATTTTTTTTAAAAATTGATATCATTCTTACGTTTGTAGTTCACATCATCTTGATTTTGTGATTGTTTTGAGATTCACCCTAAAATTCTACGTTAGCACAGGCACACACTAGCATTCATTTATGGGGTACATACTTTGTTGATTATTGATTTGGTTATATCCCAATTGAGCTAGTAATGCATTGAAAGCTTTCATTCTTGATAAAGGTGGATAACAAACCATTTTCACTAAGTAGCCGGGATTCTAGACTCATCAAGCACTGAATTTCTCGCGCCGAAAGGTAGAGGGCCCAAACTCTAGGTTAATAATAATTAAACTTGCTAAAAAAAAAAAAATAAGTAAAAAATAAATAAATAAAAAAATTTGCAAAAGCAAATAAAAAAGTAAGGACTTCTCCCAAAAAGGTGAGAAGTGGAAAATGATTAGATGGAGGTTGTTTTGATTTATAGCCTAGTTGATTTGAGCTTGTATGTCCTTAGGAGTGTTTAAACACCTAATGCCATAAAGCCGTTCGGTTTGGGAGTCATTGACCTAACGCTCGACCTCATGGATCTCTAGAAAGCTTAATAAATTAACACATTGCACTATGCTTCCATCTTTTGTAACGACTCGGTCATCTGCCTTCCTTTCCTTTTTCCTGAAATTTTACGAATGAATTTTTTTCGTTTAATTTTATTTTCTGAGCTCTATTTCGTGTCGCTTAGTGTCATCTCGAGTGCTCGGAATTGGTTCCTGAGACTCTTTTCCGTGGATTGACAAGTTCCTTTGAGGTCTGAGTCATTTTCACAATTTTTATTTTTCGACACTATGCGTTATTTCGTCCTTTTCCCTATTCGGTCTTATCTCCGTTTGCCAGTTTTTGGCACAACCTCACTTCTCATGCTTGGAGTTGGTTTGTGACTTTACGTGCCTTCATCTTGAGTGGTTTTCTCGAAATACGTATCTTTACTTTTGCAAGAAAGTACTCTGGTTGCTCCCGGTGCCCACAAGGGCATGGATGCAAAATTCTTTAGAATCTTTTTCATTTCTTGGGGTATTTTTCGTAAATATCTTTTGATGATATTTTATTTTAGGGGTATCTAAGAAAATATCTTTTGGAAGATATTTTCATTCTGGGCAGTTTTGCAGTTAACCCTTTTTGTAGGGGTCATTGTGCAATTAACGAAAGTTATTGCAAAATACCTCATCTGGAGCCTGAATCCTTGTACGGGATTCATTTTCACATTTCGTCGAGTCGTGGACTCTTGGAATTTCCTTCTGGTCATATTTCCCCAGTTTTAGAGTTTCTGGACCCGGTTGCTGCCGAACTTGTTCAGGGCATAACATTCTGTTTGGGACTCGGTTTTTGATGCCGTTTCTTCTGTTGTTCATATTTTCTTATTTTAAATCTTTTTTGTTCACGGAGTTTTTCCTTTTGCGCACGTTTGCTCAAAATCCACTTTTCCGGACCCTGCGGGGCCCTTTCAGGGCACTTTTTGAGATTTCTATAAATAGGTTGCCCTAATTTTTAAAATCAGATTTTCAGACCTTCTTCCTCCTCTTGGCTGGCAGCCATGGGAGCCCAAGGGGCAGCCTTCACTCTTTCTTCTCTTCCACTTGATTTCCTTGGTAGAAATCCTTCGGCCTTAGCATTTATTGTTCGCCTCATCGTGCTCTACCATTACCCCTTATTAGAAACCATTTCTGACCAAATTTCGTGTTTGGGATTAAGGTCAAGTTTGGATTCTCATGGGGCTTCTTGGGGATTCATATAGATCGTGTTGTCCCCAACAAAACCTAGGAGTTTCGTCAGATTCGGAGCCGTTTCAATTCGGTGGGGATTTGGGATTTTTATCTCAAATTGAGGTAGGAGGTGTTATAGGTTTAATTCTTGTCATATAACATGCTATTGATGCTTATACAACATGATTACATGCTTAAATATGAAATCTAGAGATTTTATTATTTAATTTTCTTGTATTGGATTTGATTTTCCCGGTTGCACCTAGTTCTTCCTAGATAATTACCAGTTTACCCCTTTTTGCCTTAAGTGTTCGTTTTTCTTCGTCATGCCGTTTCTCCTTCATCCGGACTCCGAATCATGCGATTCTTGAGTCCATCTTGATTAGTTTTTCGTTGTCCTTCTAGTGGTGTGCTTGGTGGTACCCGAATCTATAGTTTTCAGAAATGACTATTTTGCCCCTAAGGGCTTAGTTGTCATATTTTTGATCTTTTGCTTCGGCATCAGTCCTCATTGAGTTCCACGACCTCATGGAAGGTCACTTGACTTCTTAGAGTCTTGTTTTCTATTTTTGCTTCCGCATTTCGGATCCGTTATCGGATCATCCTTACGGTTCATCACAGGACACGCTGGCCTAAAAACCAAGGTCGTCACATCTTTGATCCTTAGGGATAGGAAAAAAAAATAAATAAAATAAAATAAAATAAAATTCTGAGTGAAAAGAATAAGCGCACCTAGAAGAATAAAGCTTTAATAAAATATCCACTCTTTGTCTTGATGATCGGTGCTAGATTTGTGTGCTAGTTTGACGATAAGGATGTGATCATTTCTTTAGTCAGCTTAGATAGCAATATATTTGATGCCGGTTTACTCAAAAAGGATTCTGGAGTTGTTTTGATTTTTATGACCATTATCTTGATATGTGGAGGACCATACTTGTTTGCTTGATGTTGAGATTTTTGGAGATTGCATGGAAATGGTTGAAAAATTGCATACGTGCGGTAGTTTTCTCTTAGTGCTTGTTTGCAATATTGGTGCCTCTTTTATGAAAATGAGCTTAATGTTTATGGGTATCATTTTTAGAAACCCTCAGGAGACTTCACTCGTCCACTAGGGGTAACCTAGGGGTTTAAAAGGCTTGTTGCATATGCTAAATGCAATCGTGTTCCCTAAGAAAGTGGCGCTATCCATTTTTTGCTTTCTAGTTCATAGTTGTATAGTGGTTCATTTCATTTCTTTACTTCGTAGTTTATTGCTAGGGACTGGCAATATTTAAGTTTGGGGGTGTGATAAGTGCTGAAAAGTGCGCATTTAAACCCTTTAAGCTTTGGCATTCTACGACCTTATCCTATCTTATTTTCCCGCTTTAGTCTAATTTCACGTTATTTTCCTTTTCAGGCGCTTATTCCCAAAATAAGTCAATTCAGTTGAATTAGAGCATTAAAGATGCAATCTCAAGCTTAGTGGAAGAAATGAGCAAAGTGGTGGAAAACAAGAATCATCGATCGATTAGACCAAGCTCAGATCAATCTCACAGTGATCGTTCCAACCATGCCAAGATGGATTAAGCCTCTTGCCCTTATCCTCAGGAAATTCCCATCTTCGATTCATCCAAGATTACTTCAATCGATCGGATTTCTTTGTTCTTATCCCCACCTACCATTTTTGTCCTTTTCCTAAAATATCCCAAAAATATCTCAAATTTTTCATTATTCCAAAAAGGTACCGCCATTGTTCGATCGATCTGTCCACCCTTTTGATCGATCGAACCTCCTCAAGTGCGAGAAAAACAGAGTTCCAACCAATTAAAAGGTGTGCTCGTGGTGCAATCATTTGGAGGTCCTAGTGCACAAGGTCTGACCATTGGGTATGACACTTGAGCTACCTATATAAGGGTTTTGGGCCATTTTATACATATACAATCTTAGAGAAAGGAACCATATATAAAAAAGAAAGGTTGGAGAAGTCTAGAGATTAGAGAGACACACACCATTCGGGAGTTCTTCCACTCATCTAGGGTTTTCATCAAGGAGAAGAAGATTATTCCTACCATGGAGATGGCCCTTGAGGGTTGGATAACTACATCAATGAGTGGCTAAACCATTCTCTTGAGGCTAGAGATAGCCCTAAGCATGCCTCTTAGACTTTGATGTTTTGTATTTTGAGGGGATTTGTGTTATAATTCTTGTTTTGACATTTGATTTGTATATAAATTTTGTTTTTACCATGATAGTTTAATACTTCCAATTGATTTTTTAATTCTATTCATATGTCTATGTATACTAGAAGGGATGTTCATGTGTTTATCTCTAGATTTTGTTACATTAATGCATGTCTATGTGTGTTGATATTATGAATCTAGTGATGGTCAAGGCATAGTGCTTAAATAGAATACTCTTGAGGTTTATTTGATGGTTTGTACTTATTTCTTGATGGATTGTGCCACAGCCTTAGTTTAATTAGTTTAATTTTCATATCACTAGCTTAGTTGTAGTGTAGTTGCCTTAATTTCTTAGATAGGTGGACAATCCATGCTTGTTTGATGTTATATACTTATGAATGCAAGTAGTATATTTCTCTAATTTGATGATGTGTATTGATTGTGGACTTAAAGGATGGATTAATGGCTTAATTTGATATGTTGTGTTATTCACTAGTTTGGCTAGACAATGTATGCTTATTTAGTCTCCTATGCTTGTTAATTCAATCAATGACACACACTTGTATTGCAACACATAATTTACCCTTACTAATTTCACATTGAATGTCTAAGAAGGTGATGTTTAGTAGTAACCTCTATGTCCCGAGATCCTTCTCATATATTCTCTACATTCCATTCTACTTCATTTACTTTACTTTACATTTATTTGCTTTATATTGTAATTTAAATAACTAACGAAAAACATCTTTGATCACCTAACCTACTAATCCGACATTGATCTCCAAGCACAAATACACCTCATTTTCCCTTGGGAGGATCCCTACTCACCATAGCTATAATAGTAGTTAGAGGTAGTAGTGGCACTCTACAAATTTAAACTTGGCCACAATACACTCCACTTTTGCATGCAATTTGGCACATTGGTCCCGTGACTCACCAATGCCTCTAGCCTAGTTGTAGTGTAATTGCTTTAATTTCCTAGGTACGTGAATAATCCATTCTTGTTTCTTGATGTTCCGTACTTGTGAATACAAAGAGTGCATATCTCTAGATATTTGTGTGTGCATTAATTGTGATTTTATTGAATGGATTTTGGTCTCATTTGATGGGTTGTACTATTTATTAAAATTGGCTAGACAATCTATACTTATTTGCCATCCATACTTAGTTTCAATTGATGTCACACACACACAAGTTACAATTTAAATTTCCCTATTAATGTACAATTGCTAGTGTTTAATGAAGTAAAGCTTAGTGGTGACTCTAAGCCCCAAGTCCTCTTTCCTATATCTTTTCTGTACCTTCTAGATTCCCTTTTTACTTGCATTAATTTTAATTGCATCGTAGTTCACTTAATCAATCACCAATCATCTTTGATCACTCAACCTACTAATCTGACATTAATTTCCAACACAAATACACCTCCTTTCCCTTGGGATGATCCCTACTCACTCTAACTATATTTTTAGTTGTAAGTGGTAGTGGCAATTTCCAAATTTAAACTTGGCCACACTACACACTTTATCTAGGTGTATCGACGAAATGTACACCAAGTTTTGGCGCCATTGCCGGGGAATGGCACCGTCGTATTTTGGAAATTAATTAGGAATTAGTACTCTTTTGATCTTGTTTTTGTTTTTTATTTTATTTTGGTTACTTATTGTGTTTGTTTTTGATTGGCTAGGTGCATTAAGCCAATAGGGTAAAGTAAAGGGAAATTAAAAAGCAAAAGAAGCAAGGAAGCCAAATAAAGCTAAGCAAGAGCATAAAAAGCTCAAAAAGAAAAAGAAAAATTGCAAAGCAAAGCAAGGCAAAGAAAGCAAAAATTGAAAAAAATTAAATTGAAGTTGCTTAAGGACCCTTTGTGAGCTTTTCTAAACTCTTTCTTTACTTAAATCGTCGGCCCGAGTGGAGGCAAGTTTTTATTTTCTTAGATAGATCGTGAGCCCGCTTGGAGACAATTTTTATTTTTCTTGCATCTTGTTGAAAGCATGGGAGTATGGGATGAATACATGTGGAGGATTGTTGCTATTTGTTGATTTGTTACGGAGGAGAAGTGCTTGTTATATGTTTTGTGTTGATTTGATTTGATAGTACATGCATGGTCGTAGGTCATTAAATCTTACTCTTGTTCCACTTGATTTTCATCTTGAATCAGTTGTTCGTAATCCTAGGGGAAGGGTTAGTTTTAGTCATTCCATTTCATCAATGGAAGACATCAATAAGGACCATGTGGAGGACCTAGCTCATATAGACCAACAAGGTATCCTCCACCCTAATGTACACCATCATGACCACATTCAAGTACCATTAGGCATGCCAAGGCCTTTCATTCCACTACTACAAGGCCAAGTTCCATTAGGAATGCCTCGGCTAATCTTTGCACCACAACCTCCCATTATTCAAGGCAATCAAGGTGTTCATGTAGCACCACCGGTTGTGAATCATCCTCTTGCTTTGCGTGATCATTATATGCCAAATGAATATAATGCACCCACGTGCATTCAATTTCCACCATTTAGAGCACATCACTATGAAATTAAATCACAAATTATGCAAATGTTTCCTAGCTATCATAGACTTCTAAGTGAAGAACCTTACAAGCATTTGGATGAGTTTCTTGAAGTGTGTTCCACCGTGAAATACACGAACATGCCAGAAGAGATTTTGAGATTAAAACTTTTTCCTTTCACCCTTAAAGATAATGCAAAATATTGGTTCAACAATCTTAGGCCTTTTTCAATAACTTCTTGGGCAGAAATGCAGCAAGAGTTCTTGAAAAAGTACTATCCAATTTCTAAGATCAATGCAATGAGAACTGAAATTAAAGAATTTTCTCAAGGAAAAAGGGGAATTGTTTCATGAGGCATGGAAGCACTTTAATGACTTGCTTAGGAAGTGTCCACATCACGACATTCCTAAATGGCAATTGGTGCAATTTTTCTTTGAAAGTTTGTCAGATAATTTTAAAGGAATGGTAGATGCTTCCATAGGTGGTTCATATCTTGATAGGCATGAGTGAGAATTCAATGCATCGATCCTTGTCTTCCAAAAATGATAGAAATCTAGGTGGAAGGAAGAATTTCGGCTTATATCGAGTTGACAATTCCAATGATATAGCCACCGAAGTCAAGTCTTTATCTCAAAGGTTTGATCAATTTTTAATCAACTAAAATTCAGTGAATCAAGTGTCTTCATCCCCTAGTCATCATCATGATAATTCTAATGAAGTTTGCATGACTTGTTCAAGTGTCTTACATTCTACTTCCAATTGTGCCCATGGACATGTGTAAAGTAAGAACCATGAACAAGTGAATGCCACATTTGTCAACCAAGGGAATAATCCTTATGGCACACATTACAATCCCGGGTGGAGGAACCATCCAAACTTCTCTTGGAAAGCCAAGGGGAATGCTCAAACCCTCCCCAAGGTGGTTTTCAAGGAAAGTATGTTCCGCCCCCAATGCAAAGCCAAGGTTCCCAAGGGTATAGATCATCTTTTCAATCATCACATGGAAACCAGTTTTCTAACTCTCATTTTCCTAATCAATCATATTACTCTTAAGGAAATTCTAGGAGTCCCGTTTTTGAAGAAAAAGTGTTGACCGCTTTAGGTACTTTGGAGGTAAATACCCAATTACTTCATTCACATTCCCAATCCATTACTAAGTTAGAAACCCAAGTTGGGCAAATAGCAAGCACATTGAATGCTAGAGAAAAAAAGAAAATGCCTTTGAATCCACCAAAGCAACAATTTGTTGTGGAGACAAATTCTTCATCGGAAAGTCCCACAATTGAACTTGTCAATGCGGTGACAACTTTGAGAAGTGGAAAAAATTTTGATAATCAAGTTGGAGTTCACAATGAAGAAAGTGAACCGGTGCAACCAAGAGTTGACACCTGTCTCGTTTCACATACTATTCCTCCTTCATTGCATGTGCATGAACCATTTGTTGAAAAAGTTTTGAAAAATGATTTGAAAACTTCTTGTGTTGAAAATGATTCAAAGAAAGAATTTGAAAAAGATTTTGAGCCAAAAGCTCCATTTCTGGATGCCTTGAAAAGAACCATTTCTCTTGAAAAGCAAAAGACCAAGGCCAATGAAATAATTGAAATGTTTAGTCAAGTGAAGATTAATCTTCCTCTCTTGGATGCAATTAAACAAATTCCAGCTTATGCTAAATTCTTGAAAGATCTTTGCACCGAGGAAGAACAAAAGCCAAGCACCAAAGAAAGTGGTCTTGACCGAGCAAGTAAGTATCATTTTGCAACACAACACTGTTCCAAAATTTAAGGACCCTGGTTCACCTACTACTTCTTGCATCATTGGTGACCATGTCATTAACCGGACTCTTCTAGATTTAGGAGCAAGTGCTAACCTTCTTCTATATTCGGTGTATGTTCAATTGGGCTTAGAAGACTTAAAACCAACGTCGGTAGTTTTGCAACTAGCCGACTGATCCATTAAAAAGCCCCGGGGTATCATTGAGGATGTGTTAATTAAAATTGATAAGTTCTTTTTCCCGGTCGATTTCGTTGTCATAGACATGGAACCGGTCCCAAATCCTAATGGCCAAATTCCCGTTATCCTTCGCTGTCCTTTCTTGGTAACCGTTAATGCCAACATCAAATGTAGGATGGGGATAATGAAGATATCATTTGGGCATATGAAAGTGAAATTGAACATATTCAATCCAACCCCGAGTTCAACAGACAAACATGAAGAAGTGTGTGTTGTGGAAAAGTGTTTTAAAAATGAACTTGAAAAAGTTGAATCTTTGCTTGGAAATAAAATTTCAAAAGGTTTATCTCCCAAAGTGATTTCAAAGAATGTTGTTTTCAGAACAAGTGTTAAAAAGGCAAGGAAGCCCAAGAGTTGCATTGACAAAGGACCATTAATCTCCTTTGAATTAAATCGAACAAGTTCTCTAGGGAATAATTTGTTGGGTGGGATTCAAAAGGCCATTCACCCCATCAAGGAGGGGATGCACAATAAGATTTTTTATCCAGGCTAAAAGAGTCCAACGTCTTGCTAGAGACGTTAAAGGTTAGTGCATTTCATAGGGTTTGACGATCATATTCCTCCCTCATTTATGTTTTTATATGTTTCTGTGTCGTCTAGATATGAGTTAAATTGAAAAATCCGACTTATAGGCTATTTCCTGCATTTTAAGTGTTGCTAGTGAGGTTTTGATCGATCGAACTCCACTTCGATTGATTGAAGTCCCACTTTAATCGATCGAGTCACCCGAGTAGAGGACTTTTCAAATTCCATTTTGATCGATCAAAGTTCAGTTTAATCGATCGAAATCCATTTTGGATCGATCGAAGTTTAAGCATTCAATCGATCGAAGTGCTTCGATTGATAAAAAATGCGTCATTTGAATTTTCCGGAAAATCACTTTGGCCTTTCAGCTCCCCAACCTCAATATTTTTTTTTTTTTACTTCTTTATTCCTTATTTTTATTTTTCCTTTTCTTTCCATTTTTCATTTCCTATTCAACTTCTCCCTCACCCAAACCCTAATCATCTCTTCTCTTATCTCTTCCTAATTCTCTCCCTTCATTCTCTACCTTCATCTTCATCCCTCGATACCTCAATCTCTCTCCCTTAACCTCAAACCACCACCAACCACCTCCCTTTTCTCAAGCCGACAACAACCAAAGGAAACCCAAACAACCCGCCACCGCCGCTTCCTCCATTAAAGCCGGCGAGATTTTTGGCCCTAAAGGCCAAATCTCACTCTCAATCTTTCTTTACTCTCTCAGGTGCCATCAAAATCATCACCTCTGGCCGATTTAGGCCAAGAAGGACTCGAATCCATCTCCGGTGAGCTCTGAACTTTCCGGCGAGGTTCTGGAAAACCTCTGGTCATCTTCTCCGACATCGGCGATGTTGAAAAACTTCCATTTTTGCTCCAAATTTCTTCCTCTACTCTCTAATTTGTCGAGTAAGTTCCAATTTTTAGATTTTTATTTTAATTGCATCATTTTATTTTTATTTTGTTTCTTGCTTTCTTTTTATTTTTGCATTATAGTTTTACATTTTAATTTTCATTTTGTATATATTCTTGTATATTTAAAAACTGAAAACAAATTAAAAATTGGAAAACAACAAAAACAAATAAAAATGAAGAAAAATCAAAATTACAAAATAAATTTTTTTGTTGAAAATTGTTGCTAAAAAAAAATGGAACATTTGAATTGGATTTGCCCCTAAAATTTTACATAAATGGCAATGGAATTACATTGAGAATGGAGAATGGACCTTAAAAGAATTGAATTCCTTTGATGGTGAACTTTTTTGGACACTAGTGAATTAAATTTTTGATCTTGTTATGTTAAATTGTGACATGGAAATTGAAATTGGAATTGGAATGAGATGGAATATGGTTGGTATAGTTTTTAGAAGGAGGATGGGCAAAGTTTATTGGTTTTATGAATTGGTTGTGGGCGGTGTCCCTTGTTGAGATTGCTTCTTGATTGTGGATATATATATATATATGTTATTTGATGTGTTTGAAAAAATTTTGGACGTCCATTTTTAAGGGGAAACCATGCCGGATTTTCGAATTTTTTTTAAACTTTGATCCAAAAAGTCATGTGGTTTGATTCGTGGACTTTGAGATGGAATTTGAAAAGGATTTTAAAGTTGATTTTGGATTGAAAAGAAAGAAATTTTTAACTTGTTTTAACAGTAGAGATGTTGCTATATTTTTGAAAGTTAAATGGCATTGAAAATTTGATTTGTTGTGAGCATAGTTCCACCTTGTCTCATTTGTTTGTTTTGAATGTGAAATGTATGGATGTGTTTTAAGATGCCTAAATTGATTACAAGCATTACTTGATTTGATTTTGTGCTTTTGAATTGAATATGATAAGTCTTGTCATCAATGCATAAAAATGTTTCAAGTGGATCTCTTTGAAAAGTTTTAATTGGATTGAGTGCATTGTTTTGGTAAAATGATTCTTTAATGTTGAAATGCTTTGTGGTCACACTTGTTGGGTTTCAAATGTTGAAAAAGGGAAATTTTTAAACTTTGTTTTGAAAATGAAAAGTTGAATTGCATGATTCCTTCTATTGTTATTCATTCATTGCATGATTCTTGTCATGAAGCCTTTCTATAATGCAATTGAATGTTTTGACCCCCAAAGTTTTCAAAAATTCTAATTTTGCTCCAAAAGTGTAGAGTAATTTAAAGTTGACCAAAATGCCCTTCTTTGAGTTGAAGCTTGTTCCATTTGATTCCTTTGCATCTATTTGCATATCCTAAGTGCCTTTGAACTTGTTTGTGATTTAATTCTTGATTCTTGCCATGCTAGGGCATAAGTTTGATGTCTCTTGACCCTTCTTTTCATGATTCCCGATTCTTGAGTTGAATTGCAATTCCAACCCATCTGTTTGAAGTGCATTGAATTCCATTGTTGCTTAAATGACTTTGAAACTTGTCAGTTGTGATCTCTTTTGAATAATTGTGTCCCTTTGGAATAATTGCAACCTGTTGCTTGTATATACCCATTTTGCACACACTTATATCACATTGACAGTTTTTTAGACTTTTTGTGAATCTTTTAATCACATCTACTTTGAATTGATTTCTGACTAAGTTTGGGGGTGTGTAATGTGTTAGTCACTAATTGACTCTAGAGGGGGGTGAATAGAGTCAAGGGCCAATTTTTGTAATTTATAAAATATTAAATCTAACAAACTGTTAAGTACAGAGAAATTGAAATATTCAAGCAGTATATGGCACAAGTATAAGAGAGATAGAGATGAGAGATTGCAAACTATGACTCGGTGATTTAGCGAGGTTCGGAAACTCCTACTCCTCGGCTCAAGGTCCCCCTTGAGACTTCCCAAATTCATTAGAGCTTCTCCTTAATGGTGGAGAGCAAACCTTCAATTGAAGCAAGACCTTGCTTCTCTTCCATGCTAAGAGAACACCCTTCTCTTAAGCTTTCTTTTGGGTCACACCAACCCTTTTACAATAAATTGGAATAGAAATGAATTGTACAATAAATCTCTCAAAGATAGAAGTACACAGTTCTGCTCACGACTATAGTAAAGATGAATATATATGAAGCTCAGAAATACTACAGTGGAATGAAATTTAAGAGAGGAAATGAAAGCAGAAGAAATGAAAGCTCAATGAATGCTTCTTTAATGCTTTTCAAGAATGGTAGAATGCTCTCTGTAATGGTGTAATTTATGATGCAGACCAACCTTTGTATTTATAGATAAAAAATGATCAATATAACTGTTGCAGGTGGTTGGGAAACAATAAATGAAAAATTTTCCATTGTAGATCAAAACCCTAGAAGGAGCCGGCTCTTGTAAACAAGAGGAGGCGGCTCCCTAACCTTGAGAGCTGGCTCTCCATTGCATGGAGACGGCTCCCAGCCTTTGAGAGCCTGCTCCCTATTTTGGGAGCTTGCTCTTTGGTTGGAAGATTCATTTTTCGTTGAAAAAATAGCTTACTGGAATGTTGAGAGCCTTCTCTATTTTTGTGGAGCTTTCTATATATGAAATAGAGCCTTCTCTAATTTTATGGGGCCTTCTCTATTTAAAATAGAGCCTTCTTTAATTTTGTTGAGCCTTCTCTAATTGAAATAGAG
Source organism: Cornus florida (assembly GCF_030987335.1). Classification (NCBI taxonomy): domain Eukaryota; kingdom Viridiplantae; phylum Streptophyta; class Magnoliopsida; order Cornales; family Cornaceae; genus Cornus; species Cornus florida. The sequence goes on from NW_026775572.1 coordinate 96,204,902, forward strand.
CCTTCTCTACTTTCAGTAGGAGACTTAAAATGAATTCTAGTACGATGTGAGGCTTATATGTGAATGTGTTCAAAAACTTAATGAGCTAATTTTATGTTCTTTGAAAAATGAAATGAGAATAATATGCATGAATTGTAATTTTGAGCTTCAAAATATATTCAACTGAACTTTGACATTAAACCTTAAGCTCTCACCATCCTATCTACCATTTTCTTCATTTCTTGACCATGATCGTTTAGGTTTGATGAAGATTTGCTGAAGAGTTTGAATAATCTTTGAAGTCCAAGTTTTTCTTTAATTTCTTGCATCGTAAGGCTTCCTTGAATCCATAGCTTGACTATTTGGAATGCTTGAAATGGATCTTCTAGCTTAACATTGAGGATTGAATATTGATCAACTGTGTATCACTCAATGAAAATATTAGTACTTATGTAACACCCCCACATTTTCCACGCATAAGTTGATCAGGCTTATACACGAAAAACGAGGGATATCAAAAACAATTGGCAATATACAAGCATGGAATACAAAATGATGATAATAAAAGAATTTAGACAGGAAAGGAACACTAAATAATACAACATCCATCCATCCTTTATTTAATACCGGACTTCATTACAACTTGGAAATCCTATGTCAAGGATCCCTAAATATAATCCTGAGAGTTCAACGTCAAAAGTAAATAAAAACTGAAACTGAAGTAATACATAAAACTTCTACCCTGAACTGGATCGTAAGAGTAGATGAGTTCGAATGGTGGTCCCACACTGCTAACCTCAACCTTGGAACGGGTACTGACCGTATCCTGAAATAACAACAATGGTGGGTCAACCCCACGAGCAAGTTCTCTCTACTATGACCCAAATCAGAGAATCAAATAAATTAATCATTATGAATCGGTTGAGTACTATATCTGTATACATCCTAAGGGAACTATCCCATGTATAACATGACCTCAACCAGAATAGACGGTGATCACTTAGACTCACACTAGGTGGTTAAGTGTCGCCTTTCCCTACCCGGGAAATCAGCTATTATACATGGTGCACGGTACTGACAACACAGACTATAACGAACTACATAGTGATAACACCTCGCAAAGTACTGATGAATATACTGAGCATATAAATTAGGCAACACATGCCAACAATATTAATAAATATACCGAGTGTGTCAATTAGGCAACACATGCCAATAATATTAAACCACATACCCCGACAGCCACACATCTGTCTATCGCAACGAATGCATAAGGTATAAATGAGTTTAAACTTATTAGCCAGCTCACATGGTTCTATATGGCAACACATCCATATAATATAAATGCGACATAATTTAAACAGTCCATTTATTTCCTGAAATGCACACAGCATAATAATCATGGTTGATATATGATTAACAGTATAAATATCCCATAATATATATTGGATAATTTATATGACTAAAACATGGCATTATTTAATTTAACAGTAATGTTTGATACCATTTAGTAAGATACTAACACTATTTATATTTAACAATGTCATTAAATAAATCACATTAATATCCGTACCGTAAACGAGCCAATAGATGCTTAGAAGAGATTAATTGGCCATAAGAATAATTAATGGGTATTAAAATAATAATTTCGTGGCCCGTTAAACCCGTAAATACCAACACAGTACCTAAAAATCCAAGTTTAAGGTTCTAGAATTTACAAAACAGTCCCTAGGGGTATTCTGGACTTTTCCAGTAGCTGTAGGGGTCCCTCACGCGCCCCCACGCGCCTCCCAGAGCTTCCCACACGCGCCTCCACTATTCCCACATGCGCACGCGCTTACACGCGCCTTCACGCGCGTCTAGAACCTCCCACGCGCGCGCACGCGCTGCCACGCGCGCACTAATGCATCCTGATGACGCGGCGTGTGCTGGTTGGTCGGTTGTACCGTTTCTATGTGGGCGCGCTACACTAGATTGATCCACCTACCTTCCCTCCATCCAACGCTCACGGATCCGGGTGTACCGCGGTAACATGGACCGCGATGCACCGGATCAATCAAACTCTACTAATGGCCAGGATGCACGCGCGCACTAACCTACCATGTGCCGCATCACACCGGATCACTCCGGTCATCTTCTTCACTGCCGGTGGCCGGAAACCTCGCCGGAGGCTCGCCGGAAATTGCAGAAAATGCCCGACAAATTCCTAAAAATTCTAAAAAAACTCCCTAACACCTTAAGGAAATATTTTAGCTATTTTTAACTTCATAGGATAATAACTAATTATCTACCATCCTAAATAATTAAAAATTCATTAATTTAATAAACTAAAAAAAATCATTTATTAAAATCTAAGCATGCTCTCAATGCTCCATCATAATCTAAATAATTTAAACAATTAATTTATGGATTCAAAGGGGAAAAATAGATAATAACTTGCCTTATGGATTTAAAATAAATCCGCCGGTTACGCGTAGTCGGGTAAATTCCCTACACCGGTCCAAGCTCCTTTCTTTCTCTCTCTTCCTTTCCACACTCTTACAATGGCTCACTAGAATTTATAATTTGTGTTTAACTCCCTTTCCTTCCTTCTAAGGTAGGCTAGCTAATTTATATACAAATTATATAATATAAATATTACAAATATCTCAATTTTACATTTACTAACCACCTTCCCAACCATATGGCTTCAATTCCACCCATAAACATTGATGAAATCCTATCCTAATCTCTAATTTCATCATGACATTGGTTTAATACTATTATTATTATTATAACTATTATTATTATTGATAAACCTTTATAATTATTATTATTATATACAAATTAAATACTTTAATTAAATAATAATAATTAATCTAAAACATAACCAATAAAAATTTCAAAACTAATCATTATACTATATAGAACATAAATCAATATTACATGCACAAATAAATAAAATTAATTAACTAATCTAACATATATAATTACTGGGTGATTAAATCTACACATTAAAAGAAAATTAACCTAACACAAAATTAATTTAAATACACTCTTTAAAATTACGGGGTATTACATTCTCCCCCCCTAATAAAGGAATTTCGTCCCCGAAATTCACTACATACCTGTATTAAAAAGCTCTTGATACTTGGCACGGATAATATCTTCCCGTTCCCAAGTAGACTCTGTAGCACTATGATGACTCCACTGTACACGTACTAATGGAATAGTCTTCGTGCGCAGTATCTGATTCCTACGATCGAGAATACAGTAAGGTTGTTCCAAGTAGGTTGCATCGGGTTGCAACTCAATCTCACCCACATCAATGTGTTGATATCGATCTTCTTCCCGTAGAAATTTTCACAACATAGATACATGAAAAACATTATGTACCCTATGAAGATTATCTGGTAGAGCCAGACGATAAGCTACTGCCCCAATCCGATCTGTAATCATAAAAGGACCCACAAAACGAGGCGATAACTTACCCTTTGACCCAAACCGCATTACTCCCTTCATAGGAGAAACCTTAAGCAAAACCTGATCACCAACCTTAAACTCCAAAGCACGAGTTCGACGGTCAGCATAACTTTTCTGTCTGCTTTGAGCTGTACGCATCCGATCCCTAATGATAGCGATCTTTTCTGACGTGTCCTTAATAAATTCAGGACCCAAAAAGTTGTTCTCACCAACTCCAAGCCAACAGATAGGAGACCTACACGGTCTACCGTACAAAGCCTCAAATGGTGCCATACCAATAGTTTTCTGATAACTATTATTATAAGCAAACTCTGAAAGCGGCAAATATTCCTCCCAATTGCCCTTAAAATCAAGAACACATGCCCGCAACATGTCTTCTAAAATCTGATTAACTCACTCAGTCTGTCCATCTGTTTGAGGATGATAAGCAGTGCTAAGATAAAGTTCTGTACCCAAAGCCTGCTGAAAGCTCCTCCAAAATCCTGATACAAACTTCGGATCTCTATCTGATACGATGGACAATGGTACGCCATGAAGTTTCACCATTTCTGCAATATACAGCTTAGCATACTGTTCTGACGTAAAGTTTGACCGAACAGGCAGAAAGTGAGCGGACTTGGTCAATCTATCAACAATGACCCAAATAGAGTTGTGATTATGCTGTGAAGTAGGTAATCCCTCTATGAAGTCCATGGAAATACTCTCCCATTTCCACTCTGGTATGGGAAGTGGCTGTAACGATCCTGGCGGTCTCTGATGATCAATCTTAATCATCTGACAGGTGCTACATTTAGAGACAAAGATAGCTATATCTCTTTTCATGCCGGCCCACCAAAACTGGCGTTTCATGTCCTGATACATCTTGTCTCCCCCTGGATGTACAGAGAACTGGGAAGTGTGTGTCTCTCTCATCACAACATTTCTCAAATTGTCAGCTGAAGGCACAATTAAACGTCCCTTGTACCTCAATCCTCCATCAGTCCCTATAGAATAAAAAGGAACATCTCTAGAGGCTAACTCCGAAACCCGATCAATACACTGTTGATCTGAGAGTTGCGCTTGAATGACCTGATGAATGATAGAAGGAGTTACTACCACACATGCCATAAAAGCGTCTGCTAACTCATCAACCGTCTTTAAAGCATCCCACTCTGTTGCAAACAAAGCTGAAAGGCTGACATAGGGTCGGCGGCTGAGTGCGTCTGCTACAACATTCGCTTTCCCTAGATGATACTGTATAGAGAAGTGATAGTCTTTCACGAACTCCAACCATCTGCGCTGTCTCATATTCAGTTCCCTCTGTGTGAACAAATACTGTAGACTTTTATGATCGCTAAACAATCGAAAAGTCTCCCCCAAAAGATAATGTCTCCAAATACGCAAGGCAAAAACCACTGCTGCGAGCTCTAGATCGTGAGTCGGGTAATTAAGCTCATGAGGCTTAAGCTTCCTAGACCCATAAGAAACTGGTCGCTCTTCTTGCATCAACACACAACCCAAACCCTTCAGAGAAGCGTCGGTAAATACTAAATACTCGGTTCCACTCTGAGGTGTGGCTAAGACAGGTGCAGAAGTTAACTTACTCTTCAATTCAGCAAAAGCAGTCTGACAAGAATCATCCCATACAAATGGTACATTCTTCTTAGTCAGATGAGTAAGTGAACCCGCAATTTTGGAAAATCCCTGGATGAACCTGCGATAATACCCTGCCAATCCCAGAAAACTGCGAATCTCTGTCGGTGAGGTAGGCTGTCCCCACTCCATAACGGCCGCAACCTTGGCTGGATCTACTGCTAACCCTTCTTCTGACACTACATGACCCAGAAATTTGACCTCTTTCTGCCAAAATTCACACTTCTCAAACTTCGCAAACAACTGATGTTCTTGAAGTGTCTGCAATACTGTGCGTAAATGTCTGGCATGGTCCTTCTCCGACTTAGAGTAAACCAGAATATCATCAATGAAAACAATGACAAACTGATCTAAGTATTCTCTGAATACTCTATTCATCAAGTCCATAAAGACAGCTGGAGCGTTCGTTAAACCGAAGGGCATAACACGAAACTCATAAGATCCGTACCTTGTGAGAAATGCTGTCTTTGGAACATCTTGTTCTCTGACTCGTAGCTGATGATAACCAGACCTCAAATCGATCTTTGAGAAGTAAGTAGCTCCCTTCAACTGATCAAACAGGTCATCAATTCTGGGCAACGGGTACTTGTTGCGAACAGTGACCTTGTTCAGTTCTCTGTAATCAATACAAAGACGAAGAGATCCATCCTTCTTCTTTACAAACAGTACTGGTGCTCCCCATGGTGAAGTACTCCTGCGAATAAATCCCTGGCTGAGCAACTGCTGAATTTGATCTTTCAACTCTCGCATCTCCACTGGTGCCATTCTGTACGGCGCCTTAGTAATAGGCGTAGTGCCTGGAGCTAAATCAATGACGAAGTCTATCTCTCGACTCGGTGGCAAGCCTGGAATTTCCTGGAATACATCCTAGAATTCCTGTACTACCGGGATGCTGTCAAGAGATACCGCAGTCGCTTCCTGTGAGTCCTCCTCAAGAACGAATAAATAAGTGCTAGGCCCTCTATCAGGTTGTGGTACAACAAGAAGATACATCTCCTGTCCTGGTATAGAAAATACAATAGACTTTTCGTAACAGTTAACCTGAGCATGGTACTGAGATAACCAGTCCATCCCAAGTATAACATCATACGAATGCATATCTAACACTAACAAATTTGCAAGAAATCGAAGCCGGCCCATATCTATAAGGATATCACCGCTACACTCTCGTAAAATTGCGCCAACTCCCAATGGTGTATAAATATTAAGAGGTTGGTCACATAACTGAGTCGTCATACCAGATAAGATAACAAAAGATCTAGACACAAAAGAATGTGATGCACCAGTGTCAAACAATATACGAGCAGTTCTACCATGTATAGAAAACATACCCTCAATAGCCTGAGGAGCCTGCGCATTATGTGGCATGAAGTTATAAACTCTGCCATGATGCAACTACTGTGGAGGTTGTCCCGGAGGAAATGGTGGTGCTGAAAGTGCCGGAAAATTTTGAACTTGCCCACGTGGCATCTGTGGGGCCAGTAGAGGTAATGGCTGGTTAGGTCTCGGCTGCCCATACTGTCCCTGCTTAGCTTTGGGACATATCTTGGCCGGATGCCCAATCTCTCTACAGTGATAACAACGTCCCATAAAAGGACCTGCCTGCCTCCTCTGTTGACTTCCCGACCACTGTTCCTGTCCGGTCTGAGGTACCCCACCTTGTCTACCCTGATTAGGGACTCCATCCCTCTGCACATCTGGGTTTCCTTTATTTTTCTTCCAAGGTTGATGTCCTTGAAATCTGCCCCGATTATTGGACTTTGTACCACTGCTGCTTCCTTTCTCCACTGTCTGGTAGTCTCGGTTAGCCCGCTTATCTCCCTTGGACTTCCGGTAATCACTCCTCATCTGGCAGTGCTGTAAAGCGGCATTAACCACCTGGATATAAGTAGTATATGCAGGACTACCTATGATCACCACTTTAATCGGCCATATCAACCCTTTCACAAAGCGGTCTCTCTTCTTTTCTTCCGTATTGACCTCCTCTGGTGCAAATAATGACAAGTTAATGAACTTCTGTTCATACTCAGCCGTAGTCATATCCTCCTGTTGCAGATCCAGAAATTCAGTCTTCATCGATGATCTTACTGACATAGGAAAATACTTGTCGTCAAAGCGAGTCTGAAATTCAGCATAAGTCAATCTGGTCCTCTCTTCGACAGTAGTAATAGACTCCCACCACTGCAATGCATTGCCTATCAGCATAAACGTAGCTAGCATCTGTTTCTGCACTTTGGTACAGATTACCATCCGAAGATGACGCTCGCTCTCCTGTTTCCACTGATATGCTAACAGGACATCTGTGGACCCTGCAAATGTCGGTGGATTCCCCTTGATAAACGAGTGACGAGTTTTGTCCCATGACATTGGCTGCGCCACTGGTTCAGGAACAGGTACTATCGGAGGAGGTTGCTGATTTCGTAGAGCAGATGCTACTCCTGCTACTACAGCTCGTGCAATAATATTAGCAACTTGAGGGGAAAATTCCTGATTCTCATTTTGAGTTGGGGAAATACTGCGATGACGGTTCGCATTCCTTGTCCCACGCCGAGACATCCTTCTTTTAAATTCAGAAAAATCTAACGTCAGTATATTATAATGGACCGACTAAAAGAATACAAAGAACCCTAATACTTAGGCTCTAATTATCAGAATACACAACGCGGAAGTATAGTAATCACAGATCCCTAAGACACTCGAACCTGGAATGCTCTGATACCAACTGTAACACCCCCACATTTTCCACGCATAAGTTGATCAGGCTTATACACGAAAAACGAGGGATATCAAAAACAATTGGCAATATACAAGCATGGAATACAAAATGATGATAATAAAAGAATTTAGACAGGAAAGGAACACTAAATAATACAACATCCATCCATCCTTTATTTAATACCGTACTTCATTACAACTTGGAAATCCTATGTCAAGGATCCCTAAATATAACCCTGAGAGTTCAACGTCAAAAGTAAATAAAAACTGAAACTGAAGTAATACATAAAACTTCTACCCTGAACTGGATCGTAAGAGTAGATGAGTTCGGATGGTGGTCCCACACTGCTAACCTCAACCTTGGAACGGGTACTGACCGTATCCTGAAATAACAACAATGGTGGGTCAACCCCACGAGCAAGTTCTCTCTACTATGACCCAAATCAGAGAATCAAATAAATTAATCATTATGAATCGATTGAGTACTATATCTGTATACATCCTAAGGGAACTATCCCATGTATAACATGACCTCAACCAGAATAGACGGTGATCACTTAGACTCACACTAGGTGGTTAAGTGTCGCCTTTCCCTACCCGGGAAATCAGCTATTATACATGGTGCACGGTACTGACAACACAGACTATAACGAACTACATAGTGATAACACCTCGCAAAGTACTGATGAATATACTGAGCATATAAATTAGGCAACACATGCCAACAATATTAATAAATATACCGAGTGTGTCAATTAGGCAACACATGCCAATAATATTAAACCACATACCCCGACAGCCACACATCTGTCTATCACAACGAATGCATAAGGTATAAATGAGTCTAAACTTATTAGCCAGCTCACATGGTTCTATATGGCAACACATCCATATAATATAAATGCGACATAATTTAAACAGTCCATTTATTTCCTGAAATGCACACAGCATAATAATCATGGTTGATATATGATTAACAGTATAAATATCCCATAATATATATTGGATAATTTATATGACTAAAACATGGCATTATTTAATTTAACAGTAATGTTTGATACCATTTAGTAAGATATTAACACTATTTATATTTAACAATGTCATTAAATAAATCACATTAATATCCGTACCGTAAACGAGCCAATAGATGCTTAAAAGAGATTAATTGGCCATAAGAATAATTAATGGGTATTAAAATAATAATTTCGTGGCCCGTTAAACCCGTAAATACCAACACAGTACCTAAAAATCCAAGTTTAAGGTTCTAGAATTTACAAAACAGTCCCCAGGGGTATTCTGGACTTTTCCAGCAGCTGTAGGGGTCCCTCACGCGTCCCCACGCGCCTCCACTATTCCCACACGCGCACGCGCTTACACGCGCCTTCACGCGCGTCTAGAACCTCCCACGCGCGCACTAATGCATCCTGATGACGCGGCGTGTGCTGGTTGGTCGGTTGTACCGTTTCTATGTGGGCGCGCTACACTAGATTGATCCACTTACCTTCCTTCCACCCAACGCTCACGGATCCGGGTGTACCGCGGTAACATGGACCGCGATGCACCAGATCAATCAAACTCTACTAATGGCCAGGATGCACGCGCGCACTAACCTACCATGCGCCGCATCACACCGGATCACTCCGGTCATCTTCTTCGCTGCCGGTGGCCGGAAACCTCACCGGAGGCTCGCCGGAAATTGCAGAAAATGCCCGACAAATTCCTAAAAATTCTAAAAAAACTCCCTAACACCTTAAGGAAATATTTTAGCTATTTTTAACTTCATCGGATAATAACTAATTATCTACCATCCTAAATAATTAAAAATTCATTAATTTAATAAACTAAAAAAAATCATTTATTAAAATCTAAGCATGCTCTCAATGCTCCATCATAATCTAAATAATTTAAACAATTAATTTATGGATTCAAAGGGGAAAAATAGATAATAACTTGCCTTATGGATTTAAAATAAATCCGCCGGTTGCGCGTAGTCGGGTAAATTCCCTACACCGGTCCAAGCTCCTTTCTTTCTCTTTCTTCCTTTCCACACTCTTACAATGGCTCACTAGAATTTATAATTTGTGTTTAACTCCCTTTCCTTCCTTCTAAGGTAGGCTAGCTAATTTATATACAAATTATATAATATAAATTTTACAAATATCTCATTTTTACATTTACTAACCACCTTCCCAACCATATGGCTTCAATTCCACCCATAAACATTGATGAAATCCTATCCTAATCTCTAATTTCATCATGACATTGGTTTAATACTATTATTATTATTATAACTATTATTATTATTAATAAACCTTTATAATTATTATTATTATATACAAATTAAATACTTTAATTAAATAATAATAATTAATCTAAAACATAACCAATAAAAATTTCAAAACTAATCATTATACTATATAGAACATAAATCAATATTACATGCACAAATAAATAAAATTAATTAACTAATCTAACATATATAATTACAAGGTGATTAAATCTACACATTAAAAGAAAATTAACCTAACACAAAATTAATTTAAATACACTCTTTAAAATTACGGGGTATTACAACTTAAACATCATTAATGGTTTGTAATCATCAAAACATAATATTGACCTTTAGATAGAATCCTTAGGCCAACAATCTCCCCCCTTTTGATGATGACAAAACATTGATGTGTTTATTGTCAATGGAGTTGCATTTGAAAGAATGCTCCCCCTATCAATAAGCATATCTAGAATATCATATCATGCTTGATTTGAAAATAGATATTTTAAACATCTAAGAGCATTTCACAGACATTTTTACATGTCTCCCCCTATCAATATGCATCTGTCAAGATATAAATAGAAAATAATAGACACATAAGCATAATAACACTTCGTTCTCCCCCTTTGTCATCTCAAAAAGGTGGGGGAAAAAGAAAAAAATACTGGCCATATCATGAAATATCAGAGAAAAAGCAAATAAGGGGCAAATGTAAAACAAATATCACATTTTATAACATAACAGAATTCAATACATAAAGAGGCTGTGAATAGAACTAATCATATGATAGACAAAAACATAGTTGGCAAAAAACAGCTAAAAAGATGCTTCTCAAAAGCAGATAAGGCAAATAAGGCACAAAAACAGGTTTGAAACGGATGGATACTGTTCTAAGGAGAGGAAGGTCCATATTGGTTTCGAAATTCTGCAAAATCCTCATTAATATGAGCGATTGCCATGTGCATTTCGTCAAGTTGAGTTTGTTGTTTTTCAAGAGTGGCTTGGTTTTGACGAGTGCCTTTGAGAATTTCCAACAAGAGGGCACGATTGGTACGATTTTCAACTGGAACTTCCTCATTTTCATCATCGTTATCACTTTCATGTTCGTCTTCATCCTCATCATCAACATCCTCAACCTCTTCTCCTCTAGCTCTAGCCTCTTCGAACCTTCGTTGCCTAGGATAAAACCACACTCCATTGGAATCCCTTTTTAGCCCCATTGACACAAGATTTGAGGCAGTGAGAATGTGTCTTGGCCCTGGTTTAACTGCTTCACGACTATCAAGCGGAACCTTCTTAGCCATAAATATGTGAGTGAGAACCATGGCACAATATAGAGAGACCTTTTTCTTTCTTTTGTATGTAAGTAGGTGATAAATGATTATGTATGCAAGATCAAAGTGCTTGCCATTTAAGACACACCAAATAAGAAAGACGTCCATATGGGAACTTTGGATCGACTGCCGGATTTGGGAAGAATATAGTACATGATGATCTTGTGAATCAACCAGGCTTCCATAGTTAATTGCTTGGTGTTGACCTCTTTGGTATTGGTTACATTGGAATCATAAATCATTTGCCGAATAGCAGTGAGTTTGTCAAAACCTTGTCCATTAAACCATTTGAAATGAGAATAGAATTAAATTCCATTCACAGGGTGAAGGTTAAGGATTCGAGCAATGCTGTTTGTATTGAGGTGAAAATATATTCCAGCCACATAGTAGTTAAGTTTTTCTTCTCCAGGCATTTCTTCAAGATGAATGTAGAATAGCTTCACTAATTTTGGATAGTATCCTTCATTCATCCCAACAAATGATCCAAGGCCAATTGCATCAAACAATCTATAGGTTTTGAGATTAAGATCATCGCAAATTATGTCAGACAACACCATTGCTGTGGCCACTTTTCTATGCTGAAATAATTTGTCATAAATGCTTTTGTATATGGGGTTTTTATATAGCATGGTTGCAGAGATTTGAAGTGGAGGAGGATTTGGTTCACTAGGGCCTGATTCATCATTTTGTTGAGTAGATCATTTTTGTCCACGAGAAGGATTCTTTCTACATGAGGATGAAGCCGTGGATATTTCTAGAAATTAAAAGAACACAATGCCCAAATTGTAAGTGATAGCTGCCTTGAGATGTCTCTGGAATGTTCAACTTAGAATGCCTCAAATGGAAGATGCCGAGACTTAAGAGCATGTAGACAACAGATTTGTGAGCCGGCTCATAGAAAATTTGGAGCCGGCTCTATAAAGGATCTTGGAGCCAACTCTTAGGAATTTTGGAGCCGGCTCTTACATGCTGCTAAGGAGATGCTGAGAGCTTGGATTTTGGCCAATTATAGGAGCCAGCTCTTTAATTGTCTTGGAGCCGGCTCTTAAAATTTACTTGGAGCTGGCTCTTTATAATATTGGAGCCGGCTCTTGATATTTTTAGAGCCGGCTCTCTTGGGCTTTTGAGAGATGCTGAGAGTGGATTGTGTTTGGAAGCATTTTAGGAGCCGGCTCTTCCTTTTTGTTAAGCAGGCTCAATTATCAGTAGAGGAGATCCCGAGAGTTGGAAGAAAATAGCACTGAAGGAGCCGGCTCTACCTTTTTCTAGAGACGGCTCTTCCTATTCCTAGAGGTGGCTTTGCCTTTTTGTTGAGCCAGCTCTAAAGATGCCGAGAGCATAGAGAATTAGAATTTTGTATGTAGGTTGGGGAGCCGGCTCTTGTTTTTATAGAGCAGGCTCTTTCTTAAAAATTTTGAGATCCCGAGAGCAAGCAATTTGATATCATCTGTGGAGACTGCTCTGTCTTGTGTAGAGACGGCTCTTTTTCTTCAAAGAGACGACTCTTTTTCTGAATGGAGCTGGCTCTACTACTGCTTTGCTTTACTGCTGTATTTCTTCTTCTGAGCACATTCCAATTTCCCTTCTAAGCAAACAAAATCTATCTTCTTGGAGTGGTTTTGTAAAAATATCAACTAATTGTTTTTCCGTATTGACAAACATAAGTTCAATGTCGCCCTTAGAGACATGATCCCTAAGAAAGTGGTACCTAATTTCTATATGCTTTGTCCTAGATTGCTGAATCGGATTTTTTGAAATACAAATTGCACTTGTATTATCACACATTATAGGAACATGATCAAAATGAAGTCCAAAGTCCTCAAGTTGTTGCTTAATGTAAAGCGTTTGAGCGCAACATCTACCGGCTGCAATATACTCGGCTTCCGCCGTTGATAGAGCTACAGAGTTTTGTTTTTTACAGGACCAAGATACCAGTGATTGTCCAATGAAGTGACAAGCCCCGCTAGTGCTTTTTCTATCAACTTTGCATCCTCCAAAGTCAGTATCCGAGTAACCAACAAGTTCAAATGATGTATGTCTAGGATACCAAAGACCTACGAATGTAGTAAAACTTAAATAGCGAAAGAAGCGCTTAACGGCACATTGATGAGATTCGTTAGGGCAAGATTGAAAACGAGCACATAAGCATACACTAAACATGATGTCTGATCTACTTGCGGTTAAATATAAGAGACTACCAATCATACCTCTATATTTTTTAATATCCACATTAATGCCCTTTTCATCTTTGTCAAGTTTTAAAGATGAGCTCATTGGAGTATTGGCATGTTTGACTTCCGCCAAGCCAAATTTCTTTAGCAAATCCTTAACATACTTAGATTGGAAAAACAAAAATACCATCAAATGTTTGTTTGATTTGTAACCCTAAGTAGAAGGTTAGTTCACCCATCATGCTCATTTCAAATTCATTTTGCATACTAGAGGTAAACTTTTCACATAGTAAACTATTGGTTGATCCAAAGATAATATCATCAACGTAAATTTGAATGACCAACAAGTTGCAATCAATGGTTTTAGTGAAAAGAGTATGTCAATTTTTCCTCGAATGAACCCATTAGCAAGTAGAAAGCCACTTAGTCTTTCATACCAAGCTCTTGGAGCTTGTTTCAAATCATACAATGCTTTTGTCAATTTGAAAACATGGTTTGGACAATTATAGCTTTCAAAGCCAGGTGGTTGTTCAACATACACTTTTTCTTCAATGAAGCCATTTAAGAAAGCACTTTTTACATCCATTTGATATAACTTAAAGTTTTTATGAGATACAAATGCAAGGAGCATTCTTATAGCTTCAAGTCGAGCTACGGGGGCAAAGGTTTCCTCATAATCAATTTCTTCTTTTTGATTATAACCTTGAGTAACAAGCCTTGCCTTATTTCTCACAATTGTTCCTGATTCATCCTTTTTATTTCTAAACACCCACTTTGTGTCACTGACAGTTTTATCTTTAGGTCTTAGAACCAAATGCCAAACTTCATTTCTTTTAAATTGATTAAGTTCTTCTTGCATGGCCAAGAGCCAAGATTCATCATTTTTGGCTTCAAGAATATTCTTTGGTTCAAGTTGGGAAACAAAAGCTACATTATTGTAAGCATTACTTATTTGAGATCTAGTGCTTACTCCTTTAGATGGATCGCCAATAATTTGATTTATTGGATGATTAGACACTTGCTTCCAAGCCTTAGGAAGAGTATCTTCATGAGAGTGACTATCTTTTGGAACATCTTTGGAGTGATCTTCAATAGACGAACCATTTAAATCAAGATTTTCAATGTTCTTTTCAATCTCAATCACATCTTCATTATCATCCAATGAGCACCTAAGAGGGGGTAATGGTGATTCATCAAATACAACGTGTATAGATTCCACAATCACTAGTATTCTTTTGTTGAACACTTTAAATGCTTTGCTACGAGATGAATATCCTAGAAAAATACCTTCATCTGATTTAAGTTCAAATTTTCCTAGATTATCTTTGTCATTCAACACGAAGCATTTACACCCAAAAACTTTAAAGTATCCAATATTTGGCTTCCTTTTGTTCCAAAGTTCATAAGGAGTCTTATTAAGAAGTTTTCTAATGATGACTCTATATATGACATAGCATGAGGTATTAACGGCTTCGGCCCATAGAGTTCTAGGAGATTTATGTTCATTTAACATAGTCCTAGCCATTTCTTGGAGAGACCTATTTTTCCTTTCAATAACTCCATTTTGTTGAGGAGTTCTAGGAGCCGAAAGATTATGATTATATCCATTTTCATCACAAAATCTTTCTACATCTTGGTTATCGAACTCTCTTCCTCTATCACTTCTAATGGACTTAATCTTACACTCATTCTCATTCTCGACTCTCTTATAAAATTTAGCAAAAATTGCATGAGCCTCATTTTTGTGTGTAAGGAAAAATACCCAAGAGAATCTAGAGTAATCATCAACAATGACAAATGCATAGAGTTTTCCACCAAGACTAGTAATTCTCTCCGGACTGAATAAGTTCATATGAATTAATTCAAGTGGTCTTATAGTTGTTATGTCCTTTTTCCTTTTAAATGATGTCTTGATTTGCTTGCCTATTTGGCATGCGCTACAAATTTTATCTTTAGAAAAATTAGTCATTGGGAGGCCTTTGACTAATTCATTTCTAGATAGTTTTGAAATCAAATCCATACTAGCATGACCTAACCTTCTATGCCATAACCAACTATTTTCATTTAAGGATACAAGGCACTTGACATCTTGATCATGTAATTCACACAAAAGTAAAGTGTACACATTACCATTTCTTAGAGCATGAAAAACTTCATTATTATCCTTTTTGACAATGCATTTATCTGCTTTAAATAAAACATCATATCCTTTATCACATAGTTGGCTAATACTAAATAAGTTGTGTTTTAAGCCTTTAACAAGTAAAACATCATCAATAGATAAAGAAGAGGAGATACCAATAGTTCCAATGCCAATGACATTGCCTTTTGAATTGTCGCCGAATGTAACATTTTCTCCTTTGTGAGGTTTGATGGAGCAAAATTTTGATTGATCTCCCATCATATGTCTTGAGCATCCACTATCAAGGAACCATTTGTCCTTGGATGAATATGAAGACTTCACGCAAACCTACAAAATGAATTTGAGTAATCTTCTTTTGGTACCCATATTCTTTTGGGTCCATGAGAGTTAGGAAGAAGCACATAAGTCCCTTTAACAACCCAAACTTCTTTGTCCTACATGGCCTAATAGGATAATGATTGATCTTATGTCCTACCTTTTTATAATAATTACATGTTGAACTAAATGAGGAATTTTGAACAAAGTAATTGTTCAAGGGTTTTCTCCTTTTCAATAAACAAGAATCTTTGTTGTGAGGATCAAATCCAAGCCCATCCTTAGCATAAGTATTTCGTTGCTTTCCAAGAATGATGCCTAAATTCTCTCTACCTTTTGTGAATTTGGCTAAGGTTTCAACTTGATCCTCAATAATAACTTTCAATGATTCATTTTCAGAAATTAACTCAATTGAGGTAGCTTCTTTAGCTAATTCTTTTTCCTTTTTCAAAGTTTCATTTTTCAAGGTTTTGAGAGATGATAAGCTTTTCTCTTCTAAGGCTAGCACACTTTTGAACCATTTTGCCTAATTCATCATGTAATTCTTTAAAAGCATCTAGCAAATAGTTATGTGCATCAACTAATTCATCATACGAAGTTTCTAAATCAAATGAGTCATGATTAGAGTTTACCTCATCTTCATCGGCCATGAGACAAAGATTGACCAATTCAATGAGTTCATCGTCACTTACGGATCCATTTGAATCATCATCTTCCCATGTAGCTCGCATGGCTTTGCCTTTCTTTTTCCTTTCCTTTTCATTTTTGTAGGCATAGCAATCGGATTTGAAATGCCCCGATTTTCCACAATGAAAACATGTAGGTGCTTCTCTTTTTCCTTGCTCACTTGATGAACCATTTCTTTTGAAGCTGTTACTCTTTTGGAACTTTTTCATTTGAAGGACTCTTCTCACGGTCTTGGTAATGAGAGCAACTTATTCTTCTTCTTCTTCATTATTAGGAGCTTTATCAATTGTGACTTCTTTGGTAGTAGCTTGAAGAGCTATATCCTTCTTTTGAGCTTCTTTGTCTTCAGCTCTATCATTTATCTGTAACTCATAGGCCATTAATAAACTAATGAGTTCATCTATGGGGAGTGTATTGAGATCTTTGGCCTCTTGGATGGCGGTCTTCTTGGCTTCCCAATTTTTAGGCAAAGACCTAAGAATTTTTCTCACATTGTTGGATGATGTATATGATCTTCCAAGAGCCTTCAAAGGATTCACAATGTTAGTAAAACAAGAATACATTTCACTAATAGTTTCTCTGTTGTTCATGGTGAAAAGTTCTTATTTATGGACAAGCATATTCATTTTGGATTCCTTAACATGACTAGTCCCTACATAGGTAACTTCAAGTTTATCTCAAATTTCTTTGGCCGTTTCGCAATCTGAAATTCTATTGAATTCATCTTTGCTTAAGGCACAATAAAGATTAATGATAGCCTTTACATTACATTGTACAAGCCTACGGTCATTAAGGGTCCATTCAATATCAGGTGTTGGAATAGTTTCACCATTTACTATTTTGGTTGGAACATGGTCTACTTTTTCTGTGGCTTTCCAAACATCTATAACTACACCTCTTAGGAATGCTCTCATTTTGATCTACCAATAGTTGTAGTTATTTCCGTCAAACCAAGGAGGTCTATTATTAAATTGACCTTCTTGATGAAAATTTGTATAAGCCATGGTCGTTCTCTAAGATGGTTAAATCTTTTTCCAGAGAATATGCTCTGATACCAATTGTTAGTCACTAATTGACTCTAGAGGGGGGGCTGAATAGAGTCAAGGGCTAATTTTTGCAATTTATAAAATATTAAATCTAACAAACTGTTAAGCCTAGAGAAATTGAAATATTCAAGCAGTATATGGCATATGTATAAGAGAGATAGAGATGAGAGATTGCAAAATATAACTCGGTGATTTAGCGAGGTTTGGAAACTCCTACTCCTCGGCTCAAGGTCCCCCTTGAGACTTCCCAAATTCACTAGAGCTTCTCCTTAATGGTGGAGAGCAAACCTTCAATTGAAGTAAGACCTTGCTTATCTTCCTTACTAAGAGAACAGCCTTGTCCTAGGCTTTCTTTTGGGTCACACCAACCCTTTTACAATAACTTGGAATAGAAATAAATTGTACAATAATTCTCTCAAAGACAGAAGTACACAGTTCTACTCACGACTATAGTAAAGATGAATATATATGAAGCTCAGAATTACTACAGTGGAATGAAATGTAAGAGAGGAAATGAAAACAGAGGAAATGAAAGCTCAATGAATGCTTCTTTAATGCTTTTCAAGAATGGTAGAATGCTCTCTATAATGGTGTAATTTATGATGCAGACCAACCTCTATATTTATAAATAAACAATGGTCAATATAGCTGGGAAACAATAAATGAAAAAATTTCCGTTGTACATCAAAACCCTAGAAGGAGCCGGCTCTTGTAAACAAGAGGAGACAGCTCCCTAGCCTTGAGAGCTGGCTCTCCATTGCATGGAGATGGCTTCCAGCCTCTGAGAGCCTGCTCTTTGGTTGGAAGATTCATTTTTCATTGAAAAAATAGCTTACTGGAATGTTGAAAGCCTTCTCTATTTTTGTGGAGCCTTCTCTATTTGAAATAGAGCCTTCTCTAATTTTGTGGAGCCTTCTCTATTTGAAATAGAGCCTTCTCTAATTGAAATAAAGCCTTCTCTACTTTCAGTAGGAGACTTAAAATGAATTCCAGTATGATGTGAGGCTTATGTGTAAATGTGTTCAAAAACTTAATGAGCTAATTTTATGTTCTTTGAAAATGAAATGAGAATAATATGCATGAATTGTAATTTTCAGCTTCAAAATATATTCAACTGAACTTTGACATTAAACCTTAAGCTCTCACCATCCTATCTACCATTTTCTTCATTTCTTGACCATAATCATTTAGGCTTGATGAACATTTGCTGAAGAGCTTGAATAATCTTTGAGGTCCGAGTTTTTCTTTAATTTCTTGCACCTTGAGGCTTCCTTGAATCCATAGCTTGAGTATTTGGAATTCTTGGAATGGATCTTCTAGCTCAACATTGAGGATTGAATATTGATTAACTGTATATCACTCAATGAAAATATTAGTACTTAAACATCATTAATGGTTTGTAATCATCAAAACATAAGATTGACCTTTAGATAGAATCTTTAGGCTAACACTATGAATTCTTTTAAGTTGGATGTTGTGTCTGTTCTTTAGCCTCAGTGTCAGTTCTTAAATTTTACTTAAGATTTTGAAATACAATTTGAACCAAGATAGGACTGTGCTTGCTTGATATTAATGTATATCTATTTCCATGCCATTATCTTGATATCTTGCACTTGTGATCTAATCTTGATGACCGAGGTTCTTTCCGGTCCAAATTCTGACTTCCAGAGGGTAAGTTTCTTGAATTCTCAGTTTTTGACCATTCTCTGCTTCATTTAAGCTGTAAAGGGGGTCACGAGCCATGAGTGATCATAGGATGTTGATTTTGTTGCCTTGTAGTACAGGATATTCCTTCGTCTAGAGTTTTTGTCATTTGTGCATCATTTAGAAACATGCCATCTAGTTGAATGCCATGTCGAGGATTTTTTCTTTAACTTGCTATCATAACATGCCTTGGATTGTAGTGTTTTGTAACCGTACATTTCACTTAGTCTTTATTGCATGACATGTCTTCTTCTTGAGTCCTAGGTTGATAGTTGCCATGCCTATATGCTCCACGTTATCCTACTTACTGTATTTGATCTTCACTGTTACACTTGTAGACATTCTTGCTTAGGAATTGATACGAAGTCATCCTAGCATCTACTTGTCATGTCATTGCAGCATCTACTTGAGTTTTAGGTTTGTGAATGCACGTTGCATCAATTATGCACATCACAGCCTACACTTATCCTGTTGATCAAATTTTTGCTATGAATGTTCCATCTGTGACTTTTCTGCCCTTCATGCCATCATTGCATCTTTTATCTGTCTTGTTTGTCTGAGGCATCTAGAATGATGATTCTAAAGCTTTCTTATTCATTTCTTACACAAGCATGATCTTATTTGTTCACTATCTATTTCTACTTGATTTAGACATGTTTTGTGTTTTCTTATCAGTTGCTTACCTTATCTTATATCTGTGCACTGATTTATACTTTTGTTTTTGCAGGTGCAGCATAGAAGAAAGACTCTCGCTAGAAAAAGAGTACACAGAGTGCCACAATCTCCTCCATACCCAGTGGCAGAGTCTTCTTCATCTTCTTCATTACCCGCATCAGTCCAATCTAAGCCATCTTCCATGGACGCTGAGCATGCCATTATTCGAGAGGTTCCTGCTGAGTCTTACATCGGTAAGGCATGGTAGACCGAGTATAGATTTGATAGAGACCTATTTTCTACCTTGGGTCAGACCTAGTGGTCCTATGATGAGCTTGTGAAGTGGGGCATTGATGCCATCATGACTCTAGTAGACACAGTTGTCTACCCCCAGCTGGTTGCTCTATTCTATCAGTACCTCTGGATGGATGAGGATGATAGACTTCTCTTACATAATACCAATGACTGTCAAGAGATCAATATTTCTCTTTATAGCTGCTGCCAGTCGATGCCCCCACATTTCTCCATTGGCTGATGATACTCAGGAGCCTCTATACCCTACACATCCACCATTTCCCACTAAGCTGACCATGGTAGCTACATTATCTCCATAGGTAGCATATGAGGGGCACACCTTTGCAGACGGGGTCAAGATTGATCCCCGATATTGGTTCTTTGATTTAGCGCTACACCTCAATGCATTCCCTACAGGACATGGCACTCAGAGGCAAGAAGGGATATTTTAGGCTTTATATTGTTTAGATCAGGGGTATTGGATCTCTATTCTTGCACTTATATGGGAGCTCATGCACAAGTTCTGGAAGAACTTGCATCACACGCACAACACTAGAGCAGAGACTTGGCCTTTACCTTTTGGCCATTTGATTACACAGTTGCATCTAGACCGGGGGTATCAGTTTAACCCTGAGGAGATTCTAGAACCTGATGCAAAGAGAGCTTATAACCTGACTCGATGGAATAAGACTTTCAATTCATGCTACAAGAACAGAACACACAGGGATATAAAGAGACTTCAGGCACAGCAGTAGAGAGCAGTAGCAGAGGGAGCCGCAGCAGGCGATATTCTAGAAGATGATATAGCAGATAGATCTCCACCCAGATAGAGACGTCGCATTACCACTACAGGTTTTACTTCCCAGCAAGATTTACCTAGTGCCTCTCAGCAGATTGACCCTTCATATGCCCTTCCTACTGAGCCAATAACCTATACTAGCACAGATTCTAGCTACAGATTAGAGGTAGCTCAGCTGCATACAGATTTCATATCTTTCAGAACTAATATGACTGGGCGGCACGATGATGTCACATGGAGGCATGATGATTTGGTGAAGAGACATGATGATTTGGTGGGGAGACACGATGATTTAGTTTGGCGATCTAATGAGCTGCGAACAAATATAGCTGCCATGAGAGGTGAGCTTAGCGCACTGTGGACTGACCTTATAGATTCTCTCACTCACGATAGCACCGAGATATCTGCCATGCTGCAGCATATTGCGGACATGATTAGTCCAGATCCTACCATCTGATCCCATTATCTCTCTTTCCTACTCATTACCTATCGCATATCTACACTTCTATGACTGAGATATTTCTGCACTATCTTAACACTTGCATTGGTTTTGGATATTATTGTTTCCATTGCACTGATATGATTTGTCGATATCTGATATTGCATTTATTTTCTATTTATGGATTTTTGGATCTTGATATCAGTATTGGATGTTACGAGCTTTACATTGCTAGATGCCATGATTTTTGCCCAGTTCTCAGTTTCACTTCTCAGTTATATCATTAATGCATATGCTTTAATAGTTGTTAGTGTGACCATTTTCATACAGGTTTTTGGAATCTAAGTTTGGGGGTGCGCCATAGAAAACTAAGCTTCCGTTGCCGGGTCCTTTTTACTTCACCCATTTGGTATACTCTTTTCTTTATCTATTATTTCTTTGCACATTGAGGACAAAACACAGATTAAGTTTGGGGGTGTATTTGCATACTTTACATATCGCACTTACTTTCTATGCATGTGATGTGTTTTGAGAGTCCTGGGCTATGATTTTGATCTTTTGAGGACCATGATACTTAGAATTTAAAACTTGCTTGACTTGAGAGACCAATACTCCTTGTATGCGTTGTGGATGCCATTTACGAGTAAATTTTTTGAAAGATTGATATCTTGCTTGCATATATGGTACACATCATCTTGATCTTCTGATTATTTTGAGATTCACTCTAGGATTCTACACTAGCACAGGCGTATACTAGCATTCATTTGTGGGGTACATGCTTTGTTTATTATTGATTTAGTTATAACCCAATTAAGCTAGTAGTGCATTGAAAGATTTCATTCTTGATAAAGGTGGATAACAAACCCTTTTCATTGAGTAGCCGGGATTCTAGCCTCATCAAGCATTGAATTTGTCGCGCCGAAAGATGGAGGGCCCAAACTCTAGGTTAATAATTGAACTTGCTAAAAAAAAAAAAAAAATGTTATTGCAAAAAGCAAATAAAAAATTGAGGACTTCTCCAAAAAGGTGAGAAGTGGGAAATGATTAGATGGAGGTTGTCTTCATTTGTAGCCTAGTTGATTTGAGCTTGTAAGTCCTTAGGGGTGTTTAAACACCTAATGCCCTAAAGCCGTCAGTTTGGGAGTCATTAACCTAACGTTCGACCTCATGGATCGCTAGAACGCTTGATAGATCAACACATTGAGTGAAAAGAATCAGCGCACCTAGATGAATAAAGCTTTAATAAAAGGTCTACTCTTTATTTTGATGATCGGTACTAGATTTGTGTGCTAGTTTTAGGGTAAGGATGTGATCATTACTTTAGTTGGCTTAGATGACAACATATTTAATGCCGGTTCACTTAAAAAGGATTCTAGAGTTGTTTTGATTTGCATGATCATTATCGTGATGTGTGGAGGACTATACTTGTTTGCTTGATGTTGAGATTTTGGGAGATTGCTAGGAAATGGTTGAAAAATTGCATACTTAAGGTAGTTTTATTCCAATACTTGTTTTGTATATTGGTGCCTCTTTTGTGAGAAAGAGCTTAATGTTTGTGGGTATCATTTCTAGAAACCCTCATTAGACTTCACTCGTCCACTAGGGGTTTAAAAGGCTTATTGTATACGCTAAATGCAATCGTGCTCCCAGCGAAAGTGGCGCTATCTTTTTATTGCTTTCTAGTTCATAGTTACTTAGTTGCTTATTTCTTTGTTTTTCTAGTAGTTCATTGCTAGGGACTAATAATATCTAAGTTTGGGGGTGTGATGAGTGCTCAAATTTGATGCATTTTAGCACCTAAGCTAGGCTATTTTAGTCTATTCATCTATCTTACTTTCATGTCTTAGTTACTTATTTGTGTTTTTGCCTATTTCAGGTCAATAAAGTTCAAACAGGCTAAAAAGAGCCATTCAGCTCAAATTTGGAGCTAATGAGCAAAGTTGGAAAGAAGCCAAGGAAATGCACCAGGGGAACTTCAATCGATCAAAGGGAATCTCGATCGATCGAAGAAAATTACAATCGATCAAGATGAAGGAGGTGCTAGCTCAGCAAAGTGGATAAGGCCAGAAGATATTTTTGATGCCACATCATCTTCGATCGATCGAAGTTAAGTGTTTGATCAATCGAACATCTTCGATCGATCAAAATGCCTGGCACCAATTTCTACCTAACTTGTGTAGTTGCGAATATCCTCTAATCATAGGCTGTAATTCTGATTTGGTCCTTACTCAAAGGAGTATGTAATTAATTTATTAAACCATATTGTAATCATCATCATAGAGATATTACCAAATATAGAAAAAAATATTCATTTTTCTAGAACTAGGGTTTTTGGGAAGAAAGCAAGGATGAAGATGATGATGCCAACCTCCAAGCTAGCCCTTGAGGGTTCCATGACCACTACAATGAGTGGCTAAATCCTTCTCTTAGGGCTAGAGATAGCCCCTAGGCTTGCTTTCCAAACCTAGCTTTTGTGTATTTTTGGGGATTTTAATTGTAATAGATGTTCTGACCATAGATAAATATAGATCTTGGGATTTCTACTTGATTTGTATATATTAATGCTTTCAATTGTTCATTTGGCTCTAGTTATATGTCTATGTATGCTAGAATTGATGTTCGTGTTTTTATCTCTAGATTTAATTAAATTGATTCATGTCTATGTGTGTTAATGATGTTAATCTAGTGATGGTTAAGGCATGGTGCTTAATGAAACACTCTTGTGATTTATTTGATGGTTGACACTTATTTCTTGATAGATTGTATCACATCTCTAGTTTAATTAGTTTAATTTCATGTCTCTAGCCTAATTGTAGTGTAATTGCTTTAATTTATTAGGTAGGTGAACAATCCATTCTTGTTTCTTGATGTTCCATACTTGTGAATGCAAAGAGTGCATATCTCTAGATATTTGTGTGTGCATTAATTGTGGTTTAATTGAATGGATTTTAGCCTCATTTGATGGGTTGTGCTATTCATTAAAATTGGCTAGACAATCTATACTTATTTGCCATCCATGCTTAGTTTCAATTGATGTCACACACACACAAGTTGCACTTTTAATTTCCCCATTAATGTACAATTGCTAGTGTTTGATAAAGTGAACCTTAGTGGTGACTCTAAGCCCCAAGACCTCTTTTTATATCGTTTCTCTACCTTCTAGATTCCCTTTTCACTTGCATTAATTTTAATTGCATCGTAGTTCACTTAATCAACCACCAATCATTTTTAATCTCTCGACCTACTAATCTGACATTAATTTCCAACACAAATACACCTCCTTTCCTTTGGGACGATCCTTACTCACTCTAGCTATATTTTTAGTTGGAAGTGGTAGTGGCAATTTCTAAATTTAAACTTAGCCACATTACACACTTTATCTTGCAATTAGGTGTATCAACGAAATGCACACCAATCCTCCCCTTACTTTAAGAGACCATTATGTGCTACATGAGTATAATGCACCAACATGCATTCAACCCCCCACATTTAGACCACACCAATATGAGATTAAACCACAAATAATTCAAATGCTTCCGAATTATCATGGGCTACCTAATGAAGAACCTTATAAGCATTTGGATGAATTTCTTGAAGTGTGTTCCACCGTGAAATAGACAGACATGTTGGAAGAAGTTTTGAGGTTAAAACTCTTCCCTTTCACCTTAAAGGATAAAGCAAAATATTGGTTTAACAATTTGAGATGTTTTTCTATAATTACTTGGGTAGAGATACAACACGAGTTTTTAAAAAAGTACTATCCAATGTCTAAGACCAATACAATGAGGACTTTAATTCGTGAATTCTTATTAGGGGATGGGGAAATGTTTCATGAGGCATAGGAATAAATGATTTGCCTAGGAAGTGTCCACACCATGGCAATTAGTTCAATACTTCTTTGAAAGTTTATCGGACAACCTTAAGGGTATGGTTGATGCTTCTATAGGTGGTTCTTATCTTGATAAGCATGAAGATGATGTATGGCGCTTGATAAGAGCTAAAAAGTGCGCATTTAAACCCCTTAAGCTTGAATATTCTAGGACCTTATTCTATCTTATTTTCCCATTTTAGTCTAATTTCATGTTATGTCCCTTTTCAGGCACTTATCCCCAAAATAAGTCAATTCAGCTGAATTAGAGCATTTAAAAAAGCAATCTCAAGCTCAGTGGAAGAAATGAGCAAAGTGGAAGTAAAGTGGTAAAGAAGCCCTCTTCGATCAATTGAACTAATCTCCGATCGATCACATTGTGATCGTTCCAACCATGTTATAATGGATCGAGCCTTTTCTCCTTATCTTCAGGAAAATTTCCCTTTCGATCGATCCGACCTTTCCTTTGATTGATTGAACACTTTGGATCTTATCCCCACCTACCACTTTTGTCCTCTTCTCAAAAATATCCCAAAAATATCTTAGCTTTGTCATTATCCAAAAAGGCACCACCATAGTTCGATCGATCTAAGCAACCTTGTGATCGATCGAACTGCCTTAAATGCATGAAAAATAAAATTCCTGCCAACTTAAAGGTGTGCTCGTGGTGTAATCATTTGAAGATCCTAGTGCATGAGGTCTGACCATTGGGTGTGACATTTGAGCTACCTATATAAGGATTTGGCTATTTTATATAAGGGAGGTTAATTAGTTTTAAAGAAGGCTAGAGATTAGAGGGAGAAATACACATTTTAGGAAACTTCTTCCACTCATCTAGGGTTTCTACCAAGAACAGAAGAGGAGGATGATGATTTTTACCATGGAGATAGCCCTTGAGGGTTCTATGATAGCATCAATGAGTGGCTAAACCATTCTCTTGGGGCTAGAGATAGCCCTAAGCATGCCTCCTAGACTTTAATGTTTCTATGTTATAATTGTTGTCTTGACATCTTGTATATTTAAATCATGTTTCTACAATGATTTGTGTAGCTTAATACTTCCAATTGATCATTTAGTTCTATCCATATGTTTATGTATACTAAAATGAATGTTCATGTGTTTATTTCTAGATTTTGAGACATTGATGCATGTTTACGTATGTTGATACTATGAATCTAGTGATGATTAAGACATGGTGCTTAAATAGATTACTCTTGTGGTTTATTTGATGGTTCATACTTATTTCTTAATGGATTATGCCACCTCCTTAGTTTAATTTTCATGTCACTAGCTTAGTTGTAGTGTAGTTGCCTTACTTTCTTAGATAGGTGGACAATCCATGCCTGTTGTTTGATGTTCTATGCTTATGAATGCAAATAATATATTTCTCTAATTTAATGAGTGTGCATTAATTGTGGACTTGTGGAAGGATTAATGGCCTAATTTGATATGTTGTGCTATTCACTAGATTGACTAGACAATGTATGCTTACTTGGCCAGCCTGCTTGTTATTCAATTAGTGGCACACACTTTTATTTGTAACATATAATCCCCTTAATCCATCAAATATTGAATGTCTAGGAAGGTAATGCTTAGTGGTGAACTCTACGTCCCAAGACTCCTCTTTCATATTCTCTACACCTCATTTGCTTTAGTTGTTTACATTGCATTTGTTTAGTTTAAATCATAGTATAATTCAACAACCAACCATCTTTTGATCATTCGACCTACTAATCCAACATTGATTTCCAATCAAAAATACATTTCCTTTCCCTTGGGACGATCCCTACTTACTCTAGCTACATTAATAGTTAGTAGTGGTAGTGACATTATATAAATTCAAACTTAGCCACATCAAGTTTTGGCACCGTTGCCTGGGATTAGCACCGTCGTACTTTGGGAATCAATTAGGAATTAGTACTCCTTTGATCTGGCCTTTATTTTATTTCATTTTGGTTACTTATTGTGTTTGTTTTTGATTGGCTAGGTGCATTGAGCCAAGGGAAGTGAAGTAAAAGGATTCTAAAGCAAAGGGGCAAGCTAAGCTAAGCTAAGCAAAAGCATAAAAGTCTAAAAATTTGCAAAGCAAAGCAAGGCAAACAAAAATTGAAAAATAATTTAAAGTTACTTAAGGACCAATTGTAAGCTTTTCTAACACTTTCCCTAGTTAAATTGTCGACCTGCGTGGTGGCAAGCTTTAATTTCTTAGATAAACTGGGAGCCCGCGTGGAGGCAATTTACTTTTCTTGCATATTGTTGAAAGCATGGGAGTATAAGATCAATATATGTGGAGGTTTGTTGATTGATTTGTTGCGGAGGAGAAGTGCTTGTTACATACTTGTTGTTGACTTGTTGTTTGTTTTGATTGTGCATGCATGGTCGTAGATCATTGAATCCAACTCTTATCCCACTTAATTTGAATCTTGAATACATTGTTCATAATCATAAGGGAAGGGGTAATTCTTGTGATTCCATTTCATCAATGGAGGAACATAATGTGGACCATGTGGAGGACCTTGGTCACATTGACCAACAAGGTATCCTTCACCCTAATGTGCATCACCATCATGACAACATTCAAGTACCATTAGGCATGCCAATACCCTTCATTCCACAACAACAAGGCCATTTCCTAATAGGAATGCATCGGCCAAATTTTGTTCTACCCCAACCTCCTATTGTTTAAGGAAACCATGGTGCTCGTGTTGCGCCACCGGTTGTGAATCCCCCTCTTGCTTTGAGAGATCACTATGTGCCTAATAAGTACAATGCACCGACATGTATTCAATTACCTCTATTTAGAGCACACCATTATGAAATCAAACCATAAACTATTCAAATGCTTCCCAATTATCATGGGCTACCAAGTGAAGAACCTTACAAGCATTTAGATGAGTTTCTTAAAGTATGTTCCATCGTGAAATACACAAACATGCTAAAAGCGGTTTTGCGGTTAAAACTCTTCCCTTTCACCCTCAAAGAGAAGACAAAATATTGGTTCAACAATCTAAGGCCTTTTTCGATAACTTCTTGGGCTGGGCAGAGATGTAACAAGAGTTCTCGAAAAAGTACTATCCGGTTTCAAAGACCAATGCAATGAGAACTTCAATTCAAGAATTTTCTCAAGGGGAAAGGGAAATGTTTCACAAGGCATGGGAGCACTTGAATGACTTGCTTAAGAATTATTCACATCACGACATTCCTAAATGGCAATTGGCTCAATTTTTCTTTGAAAGTTTGTCGGACAATTATAAAGGAATGGTTGATGCCTCTATGGGTGGTTCTTATCTTAATAGGCATGAGGACAATGTATGGCGTCTATATGAGAGCATGAGTGAGAATTCAATGCATTTATCCTTGTCTTCTAAAAATGGTAGAAATCTAGGTGGACGGGAGAATGTCACCTTATATTAAGTTGACTATTCCAATGATATAGCCGCCGAAGTGAAATCTTTATCCCAAAGGTTTGATCAATTTTTAATCAACCAAAATTCAGCAAATCAAGTTCCTTCCTCCCTTAGTCATACTCATCATACTTCAAATGAATCTTGCATGACTTGTTCTAGTGTTTTACATTTTACTTCCAATTGTCCCATGGGCATAGGCAAGTGAGCACCATGAATAAGTGAATGCAGATTTTGTCAACCAAGAGAATAATCTCTATGGTACTCATTATAATTCCGGGTGGAGGAACCATCCAAACTTCTCTTAGAAAAGCCAAGGGAAGGCTCAAACCCTCCCCAAAGTGGTTTTCAAGGCAAGTATGTTCCGCTTTCAACGCAAAGCCAAGGTTTCCAAGGCTATAGATCATTTTACCAAGCACCACATGGAAACCAATTTTCAAACACTTACTTTCTAAATTAATCTTCATATTCTCAAGGGAATTTGATAAGTGCTCAAATGTGACGCATTTTAGGACCTAAGCTAGGGTATTTTAGTCCATTCATCTATCTTACTTTTATGTCTTAAATACTTATTTGTGTTTTTGCCTATTTCAGGTCAATAAAGTTGAAACAGGCTAACAAGAGCCATTTTGCTTAATTTTGGAGCTAAGGAGCAAAGTGGAAAGAAGCCAAGAAATTGCACCATGGGAGCTTCGATCAATCGAAGAAGTCTACAATCGATCAAGATGAAGGCGGTGCCAGCTCAGCAAAGTGGATAAGGCCCAAAAGATATTTCTGATGCCACATTAGCTTCGATCGATCGAAGCTAAGTGTTAGATCAATCAAGATTCCTCAATCGATCAAAAATACTACTAGTAGGGAGCTGATTAATTCCCGAGCGCGCTGATTTCTACCTAACTTGTGTAGTTGCAAATTTCCTCTAATCATAGGCTGTAATTCTGACTTGGTCCTTACTAAAAGGAGTATGTAATTGATTTATTAAACCATATATTGTATCATATCAAGATAGATAAATATTACCAATTAAAGAAAAAAATATTCCTCTCTTTAGAACTAAGATTTTGGGAAGAAAGCAAGGATGAAAATGATGATGCCAACCTCCAAGCTAGCCCTTGAGGGTTCCATGACCACTACAATGAGTGGCTAAATCCTTCATTGGGGCTAGATAGCCCTTAGGCTTGCTTCTCAAACCTAGATTTTGTGTATTTTTTAGGATTTTAGTTGTAATAGATGTTTTGACCATGAATAAATATAGATCTTGTAATTTCTACTTGATTTGTATGGATTAATGCTTTTAATTAATCATTTGGTTCTATTCATATGTCTATGTATGCTAGAATTTATGTTCATATGTTTGTCTTTAGATTTAATGAAATTGATGCATGTCTATGTGGGTTGATGATGTTAATCTAGTGATGGTTAAGGCATGGTGCCTAATTGAACAGTCTTATGGTTTATTTGATGGTTTATAGTTATTTCTTGATGGATTGTACCACATCTCTAGATTAATTAGTTTAAATTTCATGCCTATAGACTTTGTTGTAGTGTAATTGCTTCAATTTCTTAGGTTGGTGGACAATCCATTCTTTTTGTTTGATGTTCCATACTTGTGAATGCAAAGAGTGTATGTCTATAGATATTTGTGTGTGCACTAATTGTGGTTTAATTGAATGGATATTGGTCTCATTTGATGGGTTGTGCTATTCATTAAAATTGGCTAGACAACCTATACTTATTTGCCATCTGTGCTTAGTTTCAATTAGTGACATACGCATAAGTTACAATTTAAATTTTCTCATTAATGTACAATTGCTAGTGTTTAATGAAATAAAGCTTAGTGGTGACTCTAAGCCCCAAGACTTCTTTCCTATATCTTTTCTCTATTTTTTAGATTGCTATTTACATGCATTGTTTTTAATTGCATTTTATTTTACTTAATCAATCACCAATCATCTTTGATCACTTGACCTACTAATCCGACATTAATTTCCAAGCACAAATACACCTCATTTCCCTTGGGATGATCCCTACTCACTCTAGCTATATTTATAGTTAAATGTGGTAGTGGTAATCTCTAAATTTAAAATTGGCCACTTTAGCACACTTTTTGCTTGTTGGTTATCGAGCGACCATACTAGAATTCAAGGAGTCCCGCATTTGAGGAAAAAATTTTAACCACTTTGGGTACTTTGGAGGCAAATACCCAATTACTTCATTCTCATTCCCAATCAATTGCAAGCTAGAAACCCAAGTTGGGCAAATAGCTAGTGCCTTGAATGCTAGGGAAAAAGGGAAGATGCCTTTGAATCCACCACCAAAGCAACAACTTGTTGTGGAGACTAATCCCTCTTTGGAAAGTCACACGATTGAACATGTCAATGCAGTGACCACCTTGAGAAGTGAAAGAATTTTTGATAATCAAATTAGTGTTCAAAATGAAGAGTGTGAACTGGAGCAACCAAAAGTAGACACCCGTCCCGTCTCACATCCTATTCATGCTTTATTGCATGTGAAAGAACCCTTTATTGAAAAGATTTGAAAAATGATTGTGAAAAGGTTTTTGATCCCAAAGCTCCATTTTCGGTTGCCTTAAAAGGGTTCACTACACTTAAAAAACAACAAAGCAAAGCAAATGAGATAATTGATGTGTTTAGGCA
This sequence comes from Cornus florida, assembly GCF_030987335.1. Classification (NCBI taxonomy): domain Eukaryota; kingdom Viridiplantae; phylum Streptophyta; class Magnoliopsida; order Cornales; family Cornaceae; genus Cornus; species Cornus florida. The sequence goes on from NW_026775572.1 coordinate 96,236,477, forward strand.
AGTGAAGATCAATCTTCCTCTCTTGGATGCAATTAGACAAATTCTGGCTTATGCCAAATTCTTGAAAGATCTTTGCACCCTTAAGAGGAAGAACAAGAGCCAAGCACCAAAAAGAGTTGTTTTGAATGAGCAAATAAGCCCCATTTTGCAACATAACACTCTCCTAGAATTCTATGACCCCGGTTCACTTACTACTTCTTGCATCATTGGTGATCATGTCATTAACCAGGCTCTTCTTCCGTCTTCGGTGTATGTTCAATTGGGCTTAGGAGACTTAAAACTGACATCGGTAGTGTTGCAATTAGCCGACCGATCCATCAAAAAGCCCCGGGGTATCATTAAGGATGTGTTGATCAAAATTGATAAGTTCTTTTTCCTGGTTGATTTCGTTATCATTGACACGGAACCGGTTACAAATCCCAAGAGCCAAATTCCTGTTATCCTTGGCTGTCCCTTTTTGGCAACCGCTAATGCCAACATTAATTGTAGGACGGGGATAATGAAAATTTTAGTTGCCTATATGAAGGTGAAGTTGAACATTTTCAATCCAATCACTAATTCTTTAGACAAGCATGAAAAAGTGTGTGTTGTTGAAAAATTTCTTGGAAATGAATTTGACAAAAATGAGCCTTTGCTTGGTATTAAACAATCAATTGTTTTGCCTTCTAAAAAGTCTTTAAAAGGAAGTGTTTTTAAGTCAAGTGTTGCAAGGGCATGGAGGCCCAAAGATTTTGTTGATCAAGGACCGTCCATTCCATTTGAATCAAATCCAACAAGTTCCCTAGGGAATAGTTTGTTGAGTGGGGTTCAAAGTTCTTTTCACCCCATTAAGGAGGGGATGCACAATAAGATCTTTGATCTTGGCTAAAACAACCTAACATCTTGCTAGAGACGTTAAACACTAGTGCTTCGTAAGGTTTCCAACCCTATTCCTCCCTCATTTCTATTTTTTTTTTTTTTTCCTTTCTTGGGTCGTCTAGGTATAATTTGGGATCATATATGTTGTTTCAGACTTTAATGGGAAATGCATGCTCTTTCATCTCCAAATTAGGCATTTAGTGCCTATTCGATCTATCGCAAGAGATATTCGATCGATCGAATATCATCTCTACATATCCTCATCTCTCTGTTCTATCGTACGAAGATTCTCTGCATATTTCATCTCTCTGTGTATCGTTTAAACTTTCCATCCTATCGATCCAAGTATCCCTCGATCGATCCAATTTTCCCTTAGATCGATCTCAATTCTATACTTAGAAAATTTTTGAATCTCTGAAAAAATCTTCTCTTTGTGTATCATTCGAAGCTTTCTATCGGTTTTCACATCTTAGAACGATCGAGTTTCGATCGATCATGCTTCGATCTATCTGTGTCTTTCCCTTTGACTTTGACTTTTCAAATTTCAAATTTCAGATTTCAAATTTCAAAAAAAGAATAAATAAATAAATAAATATATTTCAAAAGTCCAAAAATATTTTTCAATTTTCAAGATTAAAAAATTTTCAAAAATATTTTGTCATTTTGTAGGTTCGATCAATCTAAGCAGCTTCATGATCCATCCAAGTTCGATAGATCCGAGCATCCATGTGATTGATCACACATGTCGGGACCAGTTTTTTAAAATATCCCAAAGGTCATTTGGATCGTTCTCTAATAGATCCAAAGCCCTCTCTCCCTCTCCCAACGCTTCCTTCATCTTACCTACCTCCGGTGAGACTCCAGCGAGTTCCAAAGCTTCAAAAACTCCATCTCCAATCTTGATCTACTCTTCTCTCCCTCATCTTTGGTAACTTTCTAGTTTCCTTTTTCATTTTCGACGTTGATTTAAATGTTCCCATGTTGCCATGTTTAGATTTAAGCCTCCAATGTTGATTTTGTTTCCGTTTTTAGAATTACAAGCATGTATATATATATGTATATATGTGTATATATCGTCTTTGTTTCCAAATTTGGTTCGGGGGTCACGTGCCGTTTTAAGTGACCATCTTTGCATTGTTGAGGTGTATAGGGGGTCACGGGCATTGAAGTGACCAATGGGATGCGGCCCGTGTCTTCCACATCATGAATGGGTGACTTTTCATTTCTCAGCAGGTTCGATTGATCACACCAGTGCCCTAATCGATCAGGGCACAATTGATCCAATATATGTCATGATCGATCCAACTCACATTTTTCTATGATCGTTCGAACTTCACTATTTTTGCATATTAATGCTCCTATACCCTCTTTTGTGTCCATGCTATTATATTTATGCCCAATGCCTACGTTTTCCACATTGGTTGCATTCCATACTTGTTATGTCTAGCATGCTTCACATATTTGATCATTCACTGTCTATACTTGGCTGCATTACCACTTGAATAGATAGGTTCATGTGCTTATATTCTAAGTTGTCTATCTTAATTTGACTAGCATGTTTCTATCTGTTGTGCTTTCAATTCTATATCTCATATACTATTTCCTATTACTGACTACAATTACAAGTGTTTCTTTCTTTTTACAGGCCATGACTCGGTTCAAGACCACCGCCAACTGGACATATGACCGTCAGGTACGGTGGAGGACAGAGGAGTCTGAGGAGCCAGCTCCTGCTCAATCTGAGCCCTCATCCTCTTCCTTATCTTCTTCTTCAACTTCTTCTTCATCACAGTAGGCCGAGCCCACGCCACCTCCTTCACCTATTCCCGTGCCACCACCGGCACAACCTGGTATTGCCCGAGACAGGGTGACTCAGAGATATGCGCGTCTTTCAGTGGCGTATGAGTCTATTTTTGATGAGGAGTTCTTTATCCAGTCGATCATGACCAAGTGGTCATATGATGAGATTTACCGCCACCATCTCTCTCCCATTCTAGCCCCAATGGCCAATCCAATTTACCCGAGGCTCGTTTGGTTGTTCTACTAGAACCTCTGGCCAGCTCTGAGTAACATGGTTAAGGTTCGAACTACCATATTCGGGCACCTCATCCGCGTCACTGTCGAGACATTGGCGACAGGTTCTCAATGCCCAAATGTCTACCCTCCAGGCATTGATTATTTGTGTAATACCCCATATTTAATTAAAGAGCTTAGTTTATTTTCATTTATGTGTAGATTTTTCTACCTATTATTGTGCATGCTACATTATTATATTAAGTTCATTTAATTGTGCATGTGAATTAATTGTGTATGTTAAAGTAGTCAATTTATTCATTTAAGTGTGCATGTAATATTGATTTTATGTTCTATATAGTATAATGATTAGTTTTGAAATTTTTATTAGTTATGTTTTAGATTAATTATTATTATTTAATTAAAGTATTTAATTTGTATTGAATAATAATAATATAATAATAATAATATAATAATAATATTTATAATAATAATAATTATAATAGTTTATTAATAATAATAATAATAGTTTATTTATAATAATAATAATAATAATATTTATAATAAATAATAATAGTATTAAATCAATGTAATGATGAAGAAATTAAATCTTAGGATAGGATTTACCTTAGGACATCTTGCTTGACTTGGCTTGCTTGCCTTAAAGCCTTATGGTTGGGAATGTGGTTAATTAAATGCAAAAATAGATATTTGTAATATTTATATTATATAAATTGTATATAAATTAGCTAGCCTACCTTAGAAGGAAGGAAAGGGAGTTAGAAACAAATTATAAATTTTAGTGAGCCATTGTAAAAGTGTGGAAAGGAAGAGAGAGAAAGAAAGGAGCTTGGACCGGTGTGGGAAAAATTTACCCGACTACGCGCAACCGGCGGATTTATTTTAAATCCAAAAAGGCAAGTTATTATCTATTTTTCCCCTTTGAATCCATAAATTAATTGTTTAAATTATTTAGATTATGAGGGAGCATTGAGAGCATGCTTAAATTTTATTAAATGATTTTTTTTAGTTTATTAAATTAATGAATTTTTAATTATTTAGGATGGTATATAATTTGTTATTATCCTATGATGTTCAAAATAGCTAAAAATATTTCCTTAAGGCATTAGGGATTTTTTTAGAATTTTTAGGAATTTTCCGGGCATTTTCTGTAATTTCCGGCGAATTTTCCGGCGAGATTCTGGTCACCGGCAGTGGGGAAGACAACCGGAGTAATCCGGTGTGAGGCAGCGCACAAGGGTTCCCATGCACTTACATCAGCAGCCGTTGGATTAGCTTTTGACCACTAGATTGATTCTATGTAGCATAGTATACAATAATAGGATACGCGCAATTCAAGGACCATTGGATTAAAGGATGATCATTAAGATCAATCCAGTGTAGCGCGCCCACATAGAAATGGTACAACCGACCAACCAGCACACGCCACGTCAGCAGGAACCATTAATGCTCGCGTGGCAGCGCGTGCGCGCGCGTGGCTGATGCCAGACGCGCGTGGATGCGCGTGGGAGAGTGGGGAAGGTTGGGCTGCACGTGGGGAAGCTTAGGGCGGCACGTGGGGGCACGTGAAGGGCCCTTTCAGCAGCTGGAAATTACCAGAATACCCCTAGGGCCTGTTTTGTAATTTCCCGAAACCTTAAACTTGCACTTTTGGGCCTATGGTTGGTACTTACGGGTTTAACGGGACATTAAATTATTATTTTATTAACCGTTAGTTATTATTATGTCCGATTAATATTTTTTAAATATTAATTGTATCGTTTTCAATACAGATCACCATTAAATGGATGTAGTTAATTTAATGACATTGTTAATCATTAATTGTGTTATTATTTTATTAAACAGTATTAAATCATTAATGTTAAAATTAAATGATTACATGTTTTTAATTCAAATAAATTGTCCGTTATACATTACAGGATTATTTATGTTGTTAATGATATACAAATCATTATTATTATGCTGTGTGCATTTCCAGAAAATAAATGGACTGTTTAAATTATGTCACATTTATATTATATGGATGTGTTGCCATATAGAACCATGTGAGCTGGCTAATAAGTTTAGACTCATTTATACCTTATGCATTCGTTGCTATAGACAGATGTGTGGCTGTCGGGGTATGTGGTTTAATATTATTGGCATGTGTTGCCTAATTTATATGCTTAGTATATTCATCAGTACTTTGAGAGGTATTATCACTGTGTAGTTCGTTATAGTCTGTGTTGTCAGTACCGTGCACCATGTATAATAGCTGATTTCCCGGGTAGGGAAAGGCGACACTTAACCACCTGGTGTGAGTCAAAGTGATCACCGTCTATTCTGGTTGAGGTCATGTTATACATTGGATAGTTCCCTTAGGATGTATACAGATATAGTACTCATCCGATTCATAATGATTAATTTATTTGATTCTCTGATTTGGGTCATAGTAGAGAGGACTTGCTCGTGGGGTTGACCCACCATTGTTATTATTTCAGGATACGGTCAGTACCCATTCCAAGGTTGAGGTTAGTAGTGAGGGACCATCATCCAAACTCATTTACTCTTACGATCCAGTTCAGGGTAGAAGTTTTATGTATTACTTCAGTTTCAGTTTTTATTTACTTTTGACGTTGAACTCTCAGGGTTATATTTAGGGATCCTTGACATAGGATTTCCAAGTTGTAATGGAGTACTGTATTAAATAAAGGATGGATGGATGTTGTATTATTTAGTGTTCCTTTCCTGTCTAAATTCTTTTATTATCATCATTTTGTATTCCATGCTTGTATATTGCCAATTGTTTTTGATATCCCTCGTTTTTCGTGTATAAGCCTGATCAACTTATGCGTGGAAAATGTGGGAGTGTTACAATTTGATTTTACAACGGCCCTCATTGGCAGACATGGCCACAGCTCTTCACGGCACCATTACTACCATAGATACTTATGCCACGAGGACCTACCTGCCTGATAACATGTGGTTCTTTGATTTAGTTTTATACCGAAATGTTTTTATGGCGGGGCATAAGATTCAAAAGCGGGCAGATTTCTTAACAATTCTATATGCCATCTTCACAGGGCATTGGTTTTTAGTTCCTACACTATACTGGAGTGTTATGATGAAGCTGTATACTGACTACATCAGTAAGAGTAAGCCAAAGTGGCCCAAGTTCCTCCCCTTTGCACATCTGATTACACAGCTCCTCCGGGACCAGCACTATCCATTTGACTCGGAGAAGGACATTGAGACTGGGTTTGCCATTATGGCAAGAAGGACTAGAATAAAAGCTACAATGCTCTTATCAAGAGTCTAGAGGTTGAGGCAGCCTAGGCGATGGAGGATCTTGAGGCTAAGGAGGAGGCAGCAGCAGATACAGTGGTAGAGGTACCGGTGGCAGAGAGAGCTTTCATAGACATTGACTTGGAGTAAGAGCCTCCAGTGGAGTCACCACATCACTCTCCGGAGCAGAGCCATCATGCCTAGAGCCAGGATGAGCATCAGTTTCCTGATGACTCCAGATTTCCCCGTTAGGATGATCCAATCATTCTTGATGCTCAGGCTTAGACACCTGGCTTAGGGGAACGTATCTAGACACTAGAGGATACAGTTGTTTCCCTTTGAGCATATGTGACCACTCTCCACACAGATGTCATAACCGCACTACAGGACATTTCCAGATATATCCGGGGGTTCACGCCTAGCTAGACTGGCATCATCTACCTGACCTCTCTCTCTCTCTCTCTTTATCTCATATATACCTGTGTTCTTATACTCTGATACTTTGATACGGTTATTCTATTTTTGCGGCCAGTTTATTGGCCCGATTACTAAGATGTACATTATACTATTTTTTTTTTTTTTTTATTCATGATATTTTGGATGTTTTGATCTTCTATTGATATATCTGTTAATGATTGACTCCATTATTAGGTGCATCCCAGTGACTTCAGTGAGAGAGTGCTGGCATATTTTTCAGGACTGCCCTTATCTCTTTCTTTTTTTCATTTACTATCCCACTTGCACTTGCATGCCTACTGTGCACCATTATCATCCCATTTGTTATCTGATGTGGTTTTATCCTAGTGCCATCTTTTTAGGACCACAGTTAATCCCAAGTATGGGGGAGTATACCACCCATCTCGGATACTTGTGTCCCGACCATTCATTGCCATAGCTACACTGGTATACTATTTCCTCTTTCCTTTATTCTTTTTGCACATTGAGGACATTGTGCCATTTAAGTTTGGGGGTAATGTATAATATGTGTTCTTTGCATTTAATTCAAGATTTTGAGTATGACTTATGTATTTGAGGGATTTTCTATGATTGGTCTATGACTAGCCATGATTTTGATCTTTTGAGGACTATATTGTGTAGAATTTAAAAATTGCTTGACTTGAGAGTCCAGTACTCCTTGTATACCTTGTGGATGCTATCTAGGAGTAAATTTTTGGAAAGATTGATATCATACTTGCACTTCTGGTCCACATCATCTTGATTTTGTGATTATTTTGAGATTCACTCTACGATTCTACACTAGCACAGGCACACATTAGCATTCATTTGTGGGGTACATGCTTTGTTGACTATTGATTTGGTTATATCCTAATTGAGCTAGTAGTGCATTGAAAGCTTTCATTCTTGATAAAGGTGGATAACAAACCCTTTTCATTGAGTAGCTGAGATTTTAGCCTCATTAAGCACTAAATTCTGACGCCGAAAGGTGGAGGGCCAAAACTCTAGGTCCAAAAAAAAAAAAAAAAAAGAGAAGAAGTTGTTGCAAAAGCAAATAAAAAAAGTGAGGACTACTCTCAAAAGGTGAGAAATGGGAAATGATTAGATGGAGGTTGTTTTGATTTGTAGCCTAGTTGATTTGAACTTGTAAGTCCTTAGGGGTGTTTAAACACCTAATGCCCTAAAGCCGTCTGTTTGGGAGTCATTGACCAAATGCTCGACCTTATGGATCACTAGAAAGTTTAATAGATCAACACATTGCACTATGCTTCCATCTTTGATTCTTAGGATTAGGAAAAAAAAAAAAAAAAATTAAGTGAAAAGAATAAGCACACCTAGTTGAATAAAGCTTTAATAAAAGGTTCACTCTTTGTCTTGATGATCAGTATTAGATCTGTGCGCTAGCTTGAGGCCGGATGTGATTAGTTCTTTAGTTGGCTTAGATAGCAACATACTTGTTGCCGGTTTACTTAAAAAGGATTCTAGAGTTGTTTTGATTTGCATGATCATTGTCTTAATGTGTGGAGGACTATACTTGCTTGCCTGATGTTGAGATTTTGGGAGATTGCGTGGAAATGGTTGAGGAATTGTATACTAGAGGTAGTTTTCTCCCAATACTTGTTTGGAATATTGGTGCATCTTTAGTGAGAAAGAGCTTAATGGTTGTGGTTACTGGAAACCTCACGAGACTTCACTTGTCCACTAAGGGTAACCTAGGGGCTTAAAAGGCTTGTTGCATGTACTAAATGCAATCATGTTCCCTACGAAAGTGGCGTTATCCATTTATTGATTTCTAGTGCATAGTTGTATAGTTGTTCATTTCTTTATTTCCTTTGTAGTTCATTGCTAGGGATTAGTAATATTTAAGTTTAGGGGTGTGATAAGCAATGAAAAGTGCGTATTTAAACCCCTTAAGCTTGAATGTTCTAGGACCTTATTCTATCTTATTTTCCTATTTTAATCTAATTTCATGTTATGTCCCTTTTCAGGCACTTATCCCCAAAATAAGTCAATTCAGCTGAATTAGAGCATTTAAAGAAGCAATCTCAAGCTTAGTGGAAGAAAAGAGCAAAGTGGAAGCATAGTGGTGAAGAAACCCTCTTCGATCGATCGAACCAATCTCCGATCAATCACACTGTGATCATTCTAACCATGTTACAATGGATTGAGCATTTTGTCCTTATCTTCAGGAAAATTTCCCTTTCGATCGATCCAACTTTTCCTTCGATAGATCGAACATTTTTTATCTTATCCACACCTACAACTTTTGTCCTTTTCCCAAAAATATCCCAAAAATATCTCAACTTTGTCATTATCTAAAAGGTGCCGCCATAGTTCGATCGATCCAAGCAACCTTGTGATCAATTGAACTGCCTCAAATGCATGAAAAATAGAATTCCAGCCAACTTAAAGGTGTGCTCATGGTGCAATCATTTGGAGGTCTTAGTGCACAAGGTCTGACCATTGGGTGTGACATTTGAGCTACCTGTATATTGATTTTGGCTATTTTATATAAGGGAGGTTAATTAGTTTTACAGGAGTCTAAAGATTAGAGGTAGAAATATACATTTTAGGATACTTCTCCCACTCATCTAAGGTTTCTACCAAGAACACAAGAGGAGGAGGATGATTTCTACCATGGAGATAGCCCTTGAGGGTTGGATGACAACATCAATGAGTGGCTAAGCCATTCTCTTGGGCCTAAAGATAGCCCTAAGCATGCCTCCTAGACTTTGATGTTTGTAATTAATTGGGATTTGTGTTGTAATTATTGTCTTGATATCTTATATATATATATCTTATTTCTACAATGATTTGTGTAGCTTAATACTTCCAATTGATCATTTAGTTCTATCCATATGCCTCTGTATGCTAGAAAGAATGTTTATGTGTTTATTTCTAGATTTTGCGACATTGATGCATGTCTATGTGTGTTGATATTATGAATCTAGTGATGATCAAGACATGGTGCTTCAATAGATTACTCTTGTGGTTTATTTGATGGTTCATACTTATTTTTTGATAAATTGTGCCACCTCCTTAGTTTAATTAGTTTAATTTTCATGTCACTAGCTTAGTTGTTGTGCAGTTGCCTTGCTTTCTTAGATAGGTGGACAATCTATGCATGTTATTTGATGTTCCATACTTATGAATGCAAGTAGTATATTTCTCTAATTTAATGAGTGTGCATTAATTGTGGACTTATGGAAGGGTTAATGGCTTAATTTGATATGTTATGCTATTCACTAGATTGACTAGACAATGTTGTGAAACAAGAGTTACACGGGGTGAGGAAACAGTTAGTTGATTTTAATTATGATTAACTCCTTTAACAACCTAGATCTAATTATCAGGTCGACTTGCTCAATTTCTGATTGATTAAATTATATAATCAATTTAAACATTCACAATCACAAATATATGTAAAGTAAAGCAAGTTAGAGTTAGAGAGATTACATCAGGATTTTAGCGAGAAAACTTCAGTTGATAAAATACGTCAATTGTTATGGGAAAAACCTCGTAAACTATATAGTCCAAAGTAAACCAATCCACTATGTTTGAAACAAAGTATACCAAACTTTGGCTCTGGCTCATACCCTATCATTCTACACCACATCAACCGTTGACGATCCTCTGGCTTTGCGACTCCCCGTCCAACAACAACTTAACCTTAGGCTTACACTTGATATTTGTAGAAGAGTAGTAGGTAGATCTGATAGCACTCCATGAATGATCCAACCCTTCCTAAGTGTGACTGCATTTACTTCTGTTCTTCAAGATCTGAACTCGATTGTAGAAGAATTAAATCCTGCTGATCATCCGGAATATCTGAATCTTCAATACAACTCCAATTCCGATGAGATAGAGAATAACACAACCAAATCACTCATGAATATATATGTGTGCTCTGAAAATAAATTCAGAATAATCAGATTTGATTTTCTAAATATTTTCTCTCTCTAAAAGGCTTTCTCAAAATATAGAATTGATTTTTCCTAAAGCCATGAATAAACCAATGTATATAACATAGTTTATGTAGAGTTTTGAAAGTCCTAATCCCTCAAAAAATATGATAAACTTCGTGTATAGGACTTGGAAGGAGGTTAAGATCAAAAAGGAAACATTAGAAGAAGGAAACTTGGAAACCTGATGCATGCAGGACTTCTTGAACCAGTTCAGCCATATTGAACCGGTTCAAGATGGCCAGTAAGGAATCCCATGAATTCTTGAACCGGTTCAGCATTCTTGAACCGGTTCAAGGTGGCCAGTCTTGAAATTTTGCAATTCTAATAATGTTGAACCTGTTCGATAAATCTTGAACCAGTTCAAGATGGACAAAATGATGAATATTTGTTCCGAACCTTCCAAAACCCTTCCTACATGTTCTCACTACCTCTCAAACTTCTTAGAGCATTGTTCTCATCATCTCAGAGTATAGTATATCATGAACACTTAACCTTCTTCAAATCCGCATCCGATCTTCAAGCTTTAAAATTTTGAATTGAAAATTTTCAACTCGATCAGACTTGTTTTGACAACGAAATTAGCCAATTACAAAATATATATCTCACAATCTCCCCCTTTGGCAATTTCGTGACCCCTAAAAACAATTCAGCAATTTACCCAAGCAGGAAAGTAAATTACATTGAATGTTTAAAGGAAATTTTCTTGAACCTCATGAAGCTTCAACACTTGTAGCAACCTGTAATCTGCACATTAGCTCAGGCACAACTACCCGTGAAGCTTAATCAAGAAAATAAAGACAAGCATAAAATAACAAATTTTAATGCCTGAATATCAATGCAATGAACAATGGTTCTCCCTCTCAATGCAAAAGTATCTCTGTTCTCCCCCTCAATGCAAAAGTATCTCTCCCCATGAATGTAAGACTCTAAACTCTCTCCCCTTTTTTGTCACAAATTAACAAGCGTCACAAGGAAGAAAAACCCTAGAAGAAGGAAGTAACCAACCATATAAATCTTGTAAATTGAAACCAATGAGAATTTAAACTCCACAAGATTATATGTATCAACAGACATAACCAAGATCAATTCAATGAAAGTTCCACAAACTTAGTAAGTGTAGTAAAATCACCACCAAGTTCCAAAAATATATGATCTGTCAATTGTTCAGATTTCAGATAATAAATCACTGATATCACATATCCTTAGAAATCAAACAATCAACATGTGCAAAATACAATTTTTTTTTTCTCTATGTGTGCTTTATTTTTCGTTTTGCACATTGGCGGCTTTCACGCTTATGGGCAGCTAGCTCTTTCCCTTATTCCCATTTGCTTTGAGTCAAAGTACCTTTCGGATAAATCCCAAAGGTAGCCTTTTCCATCTCACCTTTTTCAAAAGAACAAAAAAAAAATTTCTTTCTATTTCAAAAACTTTTTCATTCCAAGCTGTTTTTCAATTTTTTTCTTTTCACTCTTTTGGTCTAAAACACATAAAGCAAGTTTAAATCCCAAGACAATGATCAATCATATCAACATTATCTTTGACCAAAACAATGACATCAAGCACAAGTAAATGTACTATCAATGATTCATTTACTATACAAAATAAGTAAGCAAAACCAATTTCATTAATTCATAGCCATTGTATGCTTTCCACAAATAATCCATGTGTCATGAAACTCCTTGTGTTCAACATACTCTATCAATATGGTTTGCTTAATTTCCCAAAAACATAATCTAGACTCGCAAGATATGCATGAAAATCCTTTCTAGACTATGTCTTTGCAATGCATCTAATCAAGACAACAGAGACCAATAAATTTCCTAAAATGAGTAAACTTAAGAACATCTAATGGCTTAGTGAGAATATCAGCGAAATTCTGATCAATATGCACTTTTTCCAAAGACACAACATTTTGTTCAACAAGTTCCCTAAGAAAGTGATGTCGAATGTCAATGTGCTTAGTCCTAGAATGCAAAACTGGATTCTTTGAAATATTAATTGTACTAGTATTATCACAAAAGATAGAAATAGTACCTTGATCAACTCCATAATCCAGAAGTATCTGTTTCATCCAAAGCAATTATGTGTAACAATTTCCAGCAGCAATGTATTCAGCCTCACAAGATGATAAAGATATGCAATTTTGCTTCCTGTTGTACCATGAAATAAGATTAGTACCAACATAGAAACATCCACCTGAAGTACTCTTTCTATTATCCTTGTTACCAGCCTAATCAGCATCAATATAGCCTGCAATCTCAGAGTTAGACTCAGAAGAATAACATAATCCATAATTCAATGTACTATTGATATAACGAATAATACACTTAACTGCAAGAATGTGTTGTTCTCTAGGATCAGATTGATACCTAGCACAAACACCTACACTAAATGAAATATCTGGCCTAGTTACTGCCAAATATAACAAGTTACCAATCATACTTCTATACAAGAAATGATCAACCTTGTTAGGGCTAGAGTCTCAATCCAATTTGGATGAAGTACACATAGGAGTTTGAACATGCTTTAAATCTTTCATACTAAACTTCTTAACTCGCTCCTTTGCATATTTTGATTGAGATATGAAAATTCCATCATCAAGTTGTTTCACTTGGAGACCTAGAAAGAAAGTTATTTCACCAACCATACTCATTTCAAAAGTATTACTCATATCTTTAGAAAAACTATGAATAAGGTTATCACATGTAGCACCAAAAACAATATCATCTACATACATTTAAGTAACAAGAAAATCTTTTCCTTTCCTGAAAATAAACAAAGTTTTATTTGCTCCTCCTCTTCTAAAGCCCTTGTGCATTAAGTAAGAAGTTAACTTCTCATACCATGCTCTAGGTGCTTGCTTTAAACCATAAAGAGCCTTTTTAAGATGAAAAACAAAATCAAGATTATGTGGATCAATAAAACCTTTTGGTTGTGCTATATAAACTTCTTCTTGCAAAATACCATTTAGAAAGCACTTTTTTACATCCATTTGAAATAATTTGAAGTTAAAGTGACATGCAAGAGCAAAAAGAAGTCGAATAGACTAAAGTCTAGCAACAGGTGCAAAAGTCTCATCAAAATCAATTCCTTCAACTTCAGTGTATCCGTGTACAACCAATCTAGCTTTACTTATCATCACAAGACCATATTCATCAAGTTTATTTTTAAAGATCCATTTGGTCCCTATGATATTAACATCACTACGTCGAGGCATAAGTTCCTAGACAACATTCTTCACAAATTGGAACAATTCTTCTTGCATAAACATAAGCCAATCAGAACTTTGAAGAGCTTCATCAACATTCTTAGGTTCAAATTGAGCCATGTGACATGAATGTCCTATATCATCTATAATGCATAAGTGTCCTACATCATCATGGACTGTTTTCTTAGTACCATGCTTATCCCAAGGACCTATCACATTGTCGATTGGATGACTCAATCTAACTCTAGAACTGCTAGATGTGGGAATATCTATAGATGGATCAGGAATTCCTATAGGTTCATCAGTGGTGACCTCTAATTTCTTATCCTCATCTTCTACAACTTCTTCATCTTCTCCACCTAAATCCTCAACTCTTTCTTCCTCTTGAATTGTAGGTTCTATCCTCTCTCTTGCAATTTAAAAATTAGTTTCTTCTTCATCAAGTTGAGAAGAGGTTATCTTAGATTTTGTATCATCAAATACAACATTGATAGACTCCATAACCACTTTGGTTCTAAGATTGAAAACCCTATAAGCCTGACTTGTTTATGACTAACCTAAAAACACACCTTCATCACTTTTAGAGTCAAATTTTCCTAAGTGTTCTCTATCTTTAATATATAACATTTACTTCCAAGGACTCTAAAGTATTTAACAGTGGACTTCCTATCATACCACAATTCATATGAAGTCTTGTTAGTTCCAGGCCTAAGATAACCTCTATTTAGGATATGACAAGCAGTACGTACCGATTTAGCCTAAAAGTGACTTGTAATTTTATTCTCCTGAAGCATAGTATGAGCCATTCTTGCGATTGTCCTATTTTTCCTTTCCACTACACCATTCTATTGTGGTGTTTATGGTGCTGAAAATCATGCTTAATGCCATTCTTATCACAATATTAATAAATTCCTTAGGTTCGAATTCACCTCCATTGTCGCTCCTAATCCGATTAATTTGATATCCCTTATCATTTTGAATAAGTTGGCAAATAAACCTAAAATTCACAACAGTATCAGATTTTTCTCTCCAATATGCAACAAAAGTAAATCTAGAAAAATCATCAATCATAACAAGCAAATATCTTTTTCCTCCAATGCTATCAGGTGTTATGCGACCTATCAAATCCATATGAATCAATTCTAAAGGTTGAGTAGTGACTTTATGAATAAGTTTCTTATGTGACACTCTAGTTTATTTTTCTAACTGATATGGACCACATATTTGATTCTTAGGTATCTTTAATTTAGCCAAACTTCGAACATCATTGTTAGACAAATTCACTAAATCATTATAATTCACATGTCCAAGTCTTTTATGCCATAAAATAGCCTCATCAGTAACTGCAGAAAAACACAAAAGTGAAGGATCTGAAAGCACAACATAGCAATTATCAGAAGTTCTAGTTCCTTTCAAGATGCATTCACCTTTTTTATTAGTTACAAAACACCCTTCTTGAGTAAAATTGACTTGAAACTCCTTATCACATATTTGACTAATACTCAACAAATTAGCAGCTAAACCTTTAACATATATAACATTTTTTAACTCCCTAATTCCTGAAAATTTGATCTTACCTTTACTTCTTACTGTAGAAGCATTACCATCACCAAAAGTAACAGTACCAACTGAGCATTCCTTAAAAGTAGTAAAAAATGTTCTATCCCTTGTCACATGCCTAGAGCAACCACTATCAACATACCAACCACGTGAACCAAGTGCTCTAAGTCCTGTGTGCATGGCAAGGCATTTAAAATTCTCTTTTTTTACCTAAACAATTTTAGATTCAATATGCAATGATTTCCCTATTGTTCTAGGCAAAGTGTCACAAGACTCAACAGACCTAATCTTCTTCTTCATCAAATTTGAACTCTCTCGATTTTTCAATTTCTTTCCTAGTTCAATTTTTCTTTTCTGACACTTATACTTGATATGCCCTTTTTCACCACAAAAATGACATATTGAAATAAGTTTAGAAGAACAAGAGATAACACAAGGTTTGGTTTCAACTTCCACAAAAGTATCTTTAGATTTTTGAAAATACAAATCCTTTGAAGTTGATGCCAAATCTTTGTTACTTATAACATTCTCAACCACTTCTTTTAACTTATCAATTTTGCAAGTGTCAATATCAACTTTTTGGACAGACTGTTTTGATTTAACAAATTCACTACTCAAATTATCAATTTTATATATCAGTGATTTATTAAACAAATTTTCCTTTTTAAACTCCTTTTCCAGAAAATCAATTTTATGAAAAAGATTCAAATTCTTATGGCCAATTTTTTCCAAATTCTTATTAGAGACAGAAATTTCTAACTTATAAATATCTCTATCAAGTTCAGCAAGATTCAATTTCTCTAACAGATTATCAAAATCCTTTTTAAACTTAGGCCACTTAATTTGCATGGTTGTGATAGAATTAAAAACAGGAGGTAACGGCAACACATCAACAAAAGATGAATTTTCAAACATGATGCAAAAATCAACAATAAATCAATAAATATGACCTACTTTGTATATCGAGTAACCTGCTCTGATACTAAAATGTGAAACAAGAGTTACGAGGGGTGCGGAAATAGTTAGTTGATTTTAATTGTGATTAACTCCTTTAACGACGTAGATCTGATTATTAGGTCAACTTGCTAAATTTATGATTGATTAAATTATATGATCAATTTAAACATTCACAATCACAAATATATGTAAAGCAAAGCAAGTTAGAGTTACAGAGATTGCACCAGGATTTTAGTGTGGAAACCCCAGTTGATAAAATACGTTAACTGTTATGGAAAAAACCTCGTGGACTATGCAGTCCAAAGTAAATCAATCCACTATGTCTGAAACAATGTATACCAAACTTTGACTCTGGCTCGCACCCTATCATTCTACACTACATCAACTGCTAACGATCCTCTGGCTTTGCAACTCCCCATCCAACAATAACTTGACCTCAGGCTTACACTTGGTATTTGTAGAAGAGTAGCAGGTAGATCAAATAGCACTCCACGAATGCTCTACCCCTTCGAAAGTGTGACTGCGTTTACTTCTGTTCTTCAAGATCTGAACTCGATTGTAGAAGAATTAAATCCTGCTGATCATCCGGAATATCTGAATCTTCAATACAACTCCAATTTCGATGAGATTGAGAACAACACAACCAAATCACTTATGAATATATATGTGTGCTCTCAAAATAAATTTAGAATAATTAGATCTGATTTTCTGAATTTTTTCTCTCTCTAAAAGGCTTTCTCAAAATATAGAATTGATTTTCCCTAAAGTCATGAATAAACCAATGTATATGATATGGTTTATATAGAGTTTTGAAAGTCCTGATCCCTCAGAAAATATGATAAATTTCATGTATAGGACTTGGAAGGAGGTTGGGATCAAAAAGGAAACATAAGAAGAAGGAAACTTGGAAACCTGATGCATGCAGGACTTCTTGAATCGTTTCAGCCATCTTGAACTAGTTTAAGATGGCCAGTAAGGAATCCCATGAATTCTTGAACTGGTTCAGCCCTCTTGAACCAGTTTAAGATGGCCAGTCTTGAAATTTTTCTATTCAAATGATATTGAACCTGTTCAATAAATCTTAAACCAGTTCAAGATGGGTAGAATAATGAATATTTGTTCCAAACCTTCCAAAACCCTTCCTACATGTTCGCACTACCTCTCAAACTTCTTAGAGCATTGTTCTCATCATCTTGGAGTATAGTATATCATGAACACTTGACCTTCTTCAAATCCACATCTGATCTTCAAGCTTCGAAATTTTGAATTGAAAAATTACAACTCGATCGGACGTTTTGACACCGAAATTAGCCAATTACAAAATATATATCTCACAAATGTATGCTTACTTGGCCATCCATGCTTGTTATTCAATTAATGGTGCACACTTTCATTTGCAACAAATAATCCCCCTAATCCATCAAATATTGAATGTCTAGGAAGGTAATGCTTAGTAGTGAACTCTATGTCCCAAGACTCCTCTCTCATATTCTCTACACCTCATTTGCTTTAGTTATTTTACATTGCATTTGTTTAGTTTAAATCATAGTATAATTCAACAACCAACCATCTTTTGATCATTCGACCTACTAATCCAACATTAATTTCCAATCAAAAATATGTTTCCTTTCCCTTAGGACGATCCCTACTTACTCTAGCTACCTTAATAGTTAGTAGTGATAGTGGCATTCTATAAATTCAAACTTAGCCACATTTTATTTCACCACAATTTTGCCACTAGGTACGAGATACACCAGCACTTATATGAGAGCATGAGTGAAAACTCGATGCACCGATCTTTATTATCTAAAAATGGTAGAAATATAGGTGGAAGGAAGAATGTAGGCTTATATCAAGTTGATAATTGCAATGATATAGTCACCGAAGTTAAGTCTCTATCCCAAAGGTTTAATCAATTTTTGATCAACCGAAACTCGGCTTATCAAGTGTCTTCCTCCCTTGATCATGCTAATAATGCTCATTATCCTTCCAATGAATCATGCACGACTTGTTCTAGTGTTTTGCATTCTACTTCCAATTGTCCATATGGACATGTGCATAGTTAACAGCATGAGCAAGTTAATGCCGCTTTTGTTAACCAAGGGAATAATCCCTATGGCACTCACTATAATCCCGGGTGGAGGAATCATCTAAATTTCTCTTGGAAAAGCCAAGGGGGAGGCGCAAACCATCACCAAAGTGGTTTCCAAAGCAAATATGTTCCGCGCCCTATGCAAGGCCAAGGTTCCTAAGGTTATCGTCCATCTTACCAAGTATTAAATGGAAATCAATTTTCTAACTCTCATTTTCCAAACCAATCTTTATATTCTCAAGGAAATTCAAGAAGTCCCGTATTTAAAGAAAAAAATTTATCCGCTTTAGGTACTTTGGAAATAAATACACAATTACTTCATTCTCACTCCCAATCGATTGTAAAGCTAGAAACCCAAGTTGGGAAAATTGCTAGCACCTTGAATGCAAGGGAGAGGGGAAAAATGCCTTTGAATCCCTTACCAAAGCAACAATTTGTAGTGAAGACCAATTCCTTTTCAGAAGGTCATACACTTGAA
Organism: Cornus florida; assembly: GCF_030987335.1. Lineage (NCBI taxonomy): Eukaryota > Viridiplantae > Streptophyta > Magnoliopsida > Cornales > Cornaceae > Cornus > Cornus florida. The sequence continues at coordinate 96,255,352 of NW_026775572.1, forward strand.
CATGTGAATGCGGTGACCACTTTAAGAAGTGAAAGAGTTATTGACAATCAAGTTGGTGTTTCCAATGAAGAGAGTAAATCAGTGTAACCAAGTGTTGACACCCGTCCCGTCTCATATCCTATTCCTCCTTCATTGAATGTGAAAAATCCCATTATTGAAAATACTTCAAATAATGTTTTTAAAAAAACTTTTAAGCCTAAAACTCCATTTCTGGATGCTTTAAAAGCATCCACCTCTCTTGAAAAGTAACAAAACAAGGCTAATGAAATCATTGATGTGTTTAGGCAAGTAAAAATCAATCTTCCTCTCTTAGATTTAATTCAAAAAATTCCAGCTTACGCCAAATTTTTGAAAGATCTTTGCACCCTTAAGAGAAAAAACAAAAGCCAAGCACCAAGGAAAGTTGTTTTAACCGAACAAGTGAGCTCTATCTTACAACACAACACCCTCCCAAAGTTTAAAAACCCCGGTTCACCAACCACTTCATGCACTATTGGTGATCATGTTATCAACCGAGTTCTTTTAGATTTAAGAGCGAATGTGAATCTTCTTCCTTATTCGATTTATGTTCAATTGGCCTTAGGTGACTTGAAACTGACGTCAGTAGTTTTACAACTAGCCGACCGATTAATTAAGAAGCCCCAGGGTATCATTGAGGATGTTTTGATTAAAATTGACAAGTTCTTCTTCCCTGTCGATTTCGTTCTCATTGACACGGAACCGGTCCCAAATCCTAAGAGCCAAATTCCTGCTATCCTTGGCCATCTCTTCTTGGCTATAGCCAATACCAACATCAATTATAGGATGGGGATAATGAAGATTTCATTTGGAAACATGAAAGTGAAGTTGAACATTTTTACCCCCTAATTCTATGGACAAACATGAAGATATTTGTGTTGTTGAAAAATGCTTTCCAAATGAATTTGAAAAGAATGAGTCCTTACTTTATGTTGAAAATCTAAATGGTTTACCTTTGAAAGAGTTTTCAGAAGTTATTTTACAATCCAATATGGAACGGGCATGGAAGCCCAAAAGTTTTGTTGATCTAAAGTCATTGAAAGCACTCGAACCAATGCAACAAGTTCCTTAGGGAATGGTTTGTTGGATGGGATTCAAAGTTCTATTCACCCCATTAAGGAGGGGATGCCTACCAAGATATTTGATCCAGGCTAAAAGAGCCTAACGTCTTACTAGAGACGTTAAACACTAGCGCTTCATAAGGTTTTTCAACCCTATTCCTCCCCCATTTCTTTTTATTTTTTACTTCTTGCGTCGTTTAGATACAATCTGGGATCTTATATGTTGTTTGAAGTTTTGATAGGAAATGTATGCAATTTCATCTCCAAATTAGGCATTTAGTGCCTGTTCGATCAATCACAGGAGCAGATTCGATCGATCGAACTTCTTTGCAGATTTTAAATTCTCTATCCCATCGTGCGAAATTTTTTGTAGGTTTTCAACTCTCTCTCTATCATTTGAACTTCCTGTTCGATCGTTCCAAGCAACCTTCAATCAATCCAATGTTCCTATGAATGATCGTACTTTCACACTTAGAAAAATTTTGGACCTTTGCATATTTTCAACTCTCTGACCCATCGTGCGAAATTCTCTATAGATTTTCAGTCCTCTATGCATCATTCGAACAGTTGGAACGATCGAGGTTCGATCGATCATGCTCCGATCATTCAGGATTCCCTGTTGACTTTGACTTTTCAAAATTCAAATTTAAAAAAATATATATATATTTCAAAAATTCAAAAAATATTTTTCAATTTTCAAATTTCAAAAATTCAAAAATTTCCAAAAATATTTTGTCATTTTGTAGGTTCGATCGATCTAAGACACTTCATGAACGATTGAACTTCGATCAATCTAATGGACCTCGTGGTCGATCGCACATGTCGTACATAGTTTTTCAAAATAGACCCAAACGGTCATTTGGATCGTTCACACCAAACGTTCCAAGCCCTCTCTCTCATCTCTAGTGTTCCGGCCATCTTCTCAAGCTCCAATGAACCTCCAGTGGCCTTTAATCTTCTAGATCTCCATCTTCTCTCTTCTTCTCCCTCTCAGTTCTCTTCTCTTCATTTTTGGGTATATTTGTTTTTCATTTTTCATTTTTTATTTTGATTTTATGTGGATCTAGCTTGTTATACTTAGATTCAATGCTTCAATGATGACTTTATTTCCACTTTTGGGTTTACAAGCATGTGTATATATATTTATATCTATATTTCATTTCTGAATTTGAATCGGGGGTCACGTGCCATTTTAAGTGACCAAAATATGCTTTGTTGAGGTGTATAGGAGGTCATGAGCCTTGAAGTGACCATTGGGATTTGTCCCGTGCCTTTCACATCACGAATGGGTGACTTTTAATTCTCAGCAAGTTCTATCGATCACACCAGTGCTCTGATTGATCAAGAGCACGATTGATCCAATTTTTATGTGATAATCTATCCAACTTGGATCGATCACATTTTTCCTATGATCGTTCGAACTTCATTATTTTGCATATTGATTTTCCTGTACCCTCTTTTGTATCCATGCTATCATATTTATGCCCAATGATTGTGTTTTCCACATTGGTTGCATTCTGTACTTGTCATGTCTAGCATGTTTCACATTATTTGCTTATTCACTGTATATACTTGGCTGCATTACCACTTGCATAGATAGATTCCTGTGCTCTATTCTGTGTTATTTATCTTACTCTGACAAGCATGCTTCTATCTTTCGTGCTTTCATTTATACATCTTATATATCATTACTTGTTACTGATTACAATTATAAGTGTGTTTCTTTTTGCAGGCCATGACTAGGTTCAAGACCACCTCTAAGCGGACTTATGACCACCGGGTGAGACCTCGGACTGACGAACCAGCTTCTTCTCAGCTTGAGAGTCATTCTTCTACGGACGGTGAGCCCGAGCCACCTCCAACACCTGCACCCGTGTCACCACTGGCCCAGCCTGCTATTACCCGGAAGGAGGTTACTGAGAAGTTTAAGCAACTCTCAGTATCTCATGAGTCCATTTTTGATGAGGATACTTTTTCACAGGCTGCCACGACCAAATGGTCGTACGACGAGATCTACCGTCGTCGCATTTCTCCCATTTTGAGTCCCGTGACCAACCTAGTCTACCCGAGGCTTGTTCCACTTTTCTATCAGAACCTTAGGCTGGCTCCAAGTAACTTGGCCGAGCTGCGGACTACCATTGATGGGCATATCATTTGCATCATTATCGAGACACTATCGACAACTTCTCGTTACCCACATACATGTCCCCCGGGGATTGATTATCCAACCTTACATAGGCCATCATATTTAGAAATGGCTACAGCTCTTCATGGTACCACCACTGCCCGCGATACTTATGTCATCTGGACCTACATGCCAGACCGGATGTGGTTCTTTGATTTTGTTTTATACGTAACCGTATATATGTCTGGGCACAAGACCCAGCAGCGGGGAGACTTTCTAGCAGCTTTATATGCCATTGATACAGGGCATTGGTTTTCAATTCCTACACTCATATGGAGTGTCATGATGAAGCAGTATAATGAGTACATCAGCAAGAGTGACCCGCAGCGGGCCAAGTTCCTCCCTTATGCACATTTGATTACACAGCTCCTCCGGGACCAACACTACCCATTTGATCCAGAGGAGGTCACTGAGACTAGGGCTTACCATTTTAGATATGTCGACTGTATGAAGAGCTACAATGCTTCTATCAAAGGTCTATAGGAGGAGGCAGAGGCAGCAGCAGCAGAGGCAGTGGCAGCAGCACCGGCAGCAGAGAGAGTTGATATTAACCTGGAGTAGGAGCCTCCATTGGCATCACCACATCCTTCCCAGGAGCAGAGCCACCATTCTCATAGCCAAGATGAGCATCAGTCTAGTGATGACTCGAGATTGCACTATCAGGATGACCTAGTCATTCCTGACACTTAAGCTCAGCCAGACAGCTTAGGGGATCGTATCCGGACATTAAAGGATGCAGTCCTCTCCCTCAGAGCAGATGTGACTACTCTCCGCACGAATGTCATAATAGCGCTGCAAGACATTTTTAGACATATCCAGGGTTCACACCCTGCCAGACCATCTTCTTCTGCTCCACCTCTCTTGATCTCATATTTATACTGGTGTTTTTAGATTGATACTTTGATACTATTATTCCATTTTTGTGGCTAGTCTGTTGGCCTAATTACTGTGATGTACATTATAGTATTATTATTCTTAGATATTATGGATGTTTTGATACTATTTGACATATTTGTTGATGATTGACTCCATTATTAGGTGCATTATAGTGACTTCAGTGAGAGAGTGCAGCCCATATTTTTCAAGATCGCCCTTATCCCTCTCTTTCTTTTATTTACTATCCCACCTGCACTTGTATGTCCACTGTACACCATTATTACCCCATTTGTTATTTGATGAGGTTTTATTCCAGTGCCATCTTTTTAGGACCACAGTTAATCCTAAGTTCGGGGGGGTCATACCACCCACTTTGGATATTTGTGTCCCGCCCATTCATCGCCATAGTTGCATTGGTATACTCTTTCCTATTTCTTTTGTTCTCATTGCATATTGAGGACATTGTGCCATTTAAGTTTGGGGGTAATGTGTATTCTTTGCATTCAATTCAAGATTTTGAGCATGACTTGTGTATTTAAGGGATTTTCTGTGATTAGTCCATGACTAGGTATGATTTTGATCTTTTAAGGTCTATATTTCTTAAAATTTAAAAATTGATTGACTTGAGAGTCCAATACTCCATGTATGCCTTGTGGATGCCATTTAGGAGTAAATTTTTTGAAAGATTGATATCTTACTTGCATTTATGATCCATGTCATCCTGATTTTGTGATTGTTTTGAGATTCACCCTAGGATTTTGCACTAGCATAGGCGTACAGTAGCATTCATTTGTGGGTTACATGCTTTGTTGATTATTGATTTGGTTATATCCCTATTGAGCTAGTAGTGAATTGAAAGTTTTCATTCTTGACAAAGGTGGATAATAAACCCTTTTTACTCAGTAGTCGGGATTTTAGCCTCATCAAGCACTGAATTTCTTGCGCTAAAAGGTGGAGGGCCCAAACTCTAGGTTAGTAACTAGTACAAAAAAAGAAAAAGAGTGGAAAAAATAAGAGCACCTAGTTGAATAAAGCTTTAATAAAAGGTTCATTCTTTATTTTGATGATCAATACTAGATTTGTATGCTAGCTTGAGACCGGATATGATCAATTTCTTTAGTTGGCTTAGATAGCAACATATTTGATGCTGGTTCACTTAAAAAGGATTCTGGAGTTGTTTTGATTTGCATGACCTTTGTCATGATGTGTGGAGGACCATACTTACTTACTTGATATTGAAATTTTAGAGAATTGCTTGGAGATGGTTGAAAAATTGCATACTTGAGGTAGTTTTCTCCCAATGCTTGTTTTAAATATTGGTGCCTCTTTAGTGATAAAGAACTTAATGTTTGTGGGTATCATTTCTGGAAACCCTCACGAGACTTCACTCATTCACTTAGGGTAATCTAGGGGTTTAAAAGGCTTGTTGCATATGCTAAATGCAATCATGTTCCCTAGGAAAGTGGCATTATCCATTTATTGCTTTCTAGTTTATAGTTGTTTAGTTGTTCATTCATATCTTTATTTTATAGTTCATTGCTAGGGACTAACAATATTTAAGTTCGGGGGTGTGATAAGTACTGAAAAGTGCGCATTTAAACCCCTTAATCTTAAATGTTCTATAACCTTTATCTATCTTATTTTTCCATTTTAGTCTAATTTCGTGTGATTCCCCTTTTCAGGCACTTATCTCCAAAACATGTCAAATTAGCTGAATTAGCGCATTGGAGGAAGTAATCTAAAGTTTAGTTGAAGAAAGAAGCAAAGTGGAAGCAAAGTGGTGAAAAAGTCCTCTATGATCGATCAAACCGAACTATGATTGATCGCATTGCGATCGTTCCAACCATGCCATGATGGATCGAACCCCTTGTCTTTATCCTCAGGAAAATTTTTCTATTCGATCGATCCAACCTTTCCTTCGATTGATTGAAACTTTTGATTTTATCCTCATCAACCACTTTTGTTATTTTCCCATTAATATCTCAGCCTTTGTCTTTATCTAAATAAATGTGCCGCCTTACTTTGATCGATCAGAGCAACCATGTGATCGATTGAACTACCTCAAATTGAGTGCAAAACAGATTTCAAGCTGAATTGAAGGTGTGCTCGTGGGGTAATCATTTGGAGGTCTTAGTGCATGAGGTCTGACCATTGGGTGTGACATTTGAGCTACCTATATAAGGAATTTGGCTATTTTTAACAAAGAGGTAGGTTAGTGAGAGAGATAATTGGCTAGAGATTAGAGAGAAAACGTTACATTTTGGGATAGTTCTTCATTCTTTTAGGGTTTCCACCAAGAACACCAAGGAGGAGGATGAACTCAACCATGGAGAAAGCCCTTAAGGGTTAGATGACACCAATCATGAGTGGCTAGAATATTCTCTTGGGGCTAGAGATAGCCCTAAGTGTGCTTCCTAGACTTTGATGATTGTAATTAATGGAGATTTGTGTTGTATGTAACGACCCTGGATTTTTCAACCCAGTGCATTCTATAACGACCTAAACTGGATCTAAGATGCAGAAGCAAAAGAAGCGAGACAATGGTCTTTAAAGGCATAACACACCTCTAAGACACTTTGATGACCTTCCATGGGGTCATGGAACACAATGAACCAAGAAATGAAGCAAGAATGCCTAACCCAAAAAGAAATAAACCAAGGGCAAAATGGTCATTTCACACTGAAATGGGTGCCACCGTGCACACCATTGGAAAAATAACGAAAAATGAATGAAGTTAGACTCAAGAATCATTTGATTCGGAGTTCGGATGGAAAGGTTATGAAATAAAACAAAGTGGCCTCCTATGTTTAGAGTTACCACAAACCTATCTCATTAGAACTAGAATAACTCTCACTATAGGTGGAGTTTTGATGAGTGGTTGATACCATTGGAAAGCTAACTTCAAGTTCTTGAAGTTAGGCTTAAGAAAGACCAGATTTGAATCAGAAATGAAGGAGATAAGTCCCTCTGAGGTCGATGCAAGGAAACTGTCCAAGAAAACTAGAAGGGGAAGGTCCCAGGGAGAATTGGTTGACCGAAATACAACCATCAGTTGACTGAAACTCAACCGTTGGTCGGCCGAACCCTAATCATCAGCCGGCCGAAACAAGGTTTTTCAATAAAAGCCGATTGGAATGGACCCTCAAGCATGTGTCAGCCGACCGATGAAGCTCCATCAACCGACTGACGCCTCTGCTGCTGCTATGGAAAGCTGCTGCAACGGTGAAAATGGTGCTAGGTTCTTCTCTATGGTTCTACATGTATCCTACATGATCCAAACAAGTTTCAAAACACTTTCTAGGTCCGTTCAAACATCTAAAACAAGCCAAAACAAGGAGGAGCTCAAATGACACTCTCATGGATGAATTTTTCATAAAAATTCATAAAATTGCCTAAAAATAGGTCAAAAGTTGAAACTTAAGAGTTTTATGTAATGTGGACATGCACACAATTGTAGAAAGGCATTTAAGACGCGTCTCAATGGTCCGCGGCTTCAAAATGTCAAGAATGCAAAATATGACCTCTCAACAGCCAAAAACGCCTAAAAACACTATAAATGGAACCACAATGCAAAACCTAGAATGAAATGATGTTTGGCCCTTGGCCACACCTCATACATGATCATAGAGACCCTCTGAAAGAAAAAGAATGGAATTCCCACGCCCGATGCAAAAGTTATGAAGCAATGACTTAGCATTTTTCAATATTTTTTATATAAAACCTTGGAAATGAAAGTGCATAGAATACAAGATACATGTCATTGGCCTCTAGCTTCATCTTATACATGTTGAATACAATGAAAAGGGTGTACTTATGTACACATTACATATTTAGAATCAAAGAATACAAGTTTGATGCATAAGGCAACCCAATGATATTTCATGCTAACACTTGTATGAAATGAAAACTCGAAGCTACAAGCCATCCCAAGGAACGGCAAGCATCATGAACCATGTCTTCATACCTAAACAAATCCCCCAGTCACTTCGGGGTGAGTAAACAAGTTTACTCGTAGAGAATGAGCATGCATTCGACTCGATTTCTTTCAGATTTTTAGATTAACTTGAACAATTCAAAAGGGACATGCCACCTAACGTCTATGTTAAAGGTTAGACTTAGGGAGCATCCGAAGCAACTATAGAGCAATATCAACAAGAATCATGATATACATACATATATGAAAAGAATTAAGGTTGGGATAATCCAAAGAACACGACGAGAAGGATGCTTGAACACAGAATTACATGAACTGAATTATCAATACAATTAAGCAAGGGTTGGAATAATCTACACAACATGACAAGAAGGTACTAGAATACAAAGATCAAATTGTCAAGGCAATTTACATGATTAAAACATTCCAATTTAACAAGACAAGAAGTATACATGGATATAAGTTGACATGAATTACATTATCAATGCAATTAACATGATTAGAGCATTCCAATTAACACGATAGGAGTAATATAAGAAATCAAGAACAAAGCATAATATCTATGCAATTAAACAAGGATGGAACATTCCATAAAACGCGAAAAGAGTTATACATGAAATAAAAAATAAGGCATAATATCTTATGCAAGTAAACAAAATTGGAGCATTTCACATACACTATAAGTTTAAATCTTCAAGGAATAGCAACTCGAAATTTAAAGAGTGAAATCAACCAATGTAGAAAACTCAGATATCACTCGGATTAAAACCGTACTCTTGATATCACTTTAGGGCTACTAACTCATGGGTACCTTTCCCCTAGTGCGCACTATAGTGTAGGAGGACATTCCCCCATACTAGAACCAAGTCCTAGCCATGTCAATTTTTGATTGATATCCCAAGTCCCAAAATCAACAAGTTGTGCAAGTCAAGATTATATCAAATACAAGAAATGCATTAACCACGTTTCATGCACAACCAAGATTTTGGAACATACAAGTCATTCCCTAAGTTCATCAACTATAATGGCATGTTAAATGTTAAGAAATCATAGTATGCATCCATATAAATTAGAATCAAGATATATATAGCACATAGATTCCATTGAAGGAAAAATACCACAATTATAAGATACATGATTCAAGTACTTACTAAGCAACACATGAGTAATTAAATCATTCCAAGACAAATGTGCATGTTCATTAAGTACATTAATGAAACCTAGATACAAGGAGTCATGATGCTTGATAAAAAGATGAAAGTACATGTAATACAAGTCCGATTCATAAGTTAACAAGAGTTCAATATTAAAGCATGATTAATGCGATGGAAGCATATAAGGAAATTTAATCTACTTAAGGGATTAAATTGTCAAGATTACAAGACAAGTCAAGGATCATGTCAAGGACAAGTTCAATATCAAGTTACATGTTCATTTTATACAAGACACGACCATGTGAATCAAGTTCCATATAGAAGAAATAATTAAATATAAGTTTCAAAACTTATCTGATTATTCTCAAATTTATACATGTGATGGAACTTGTCAAGGAAAACATGAATGCTAAGTTAGAAACTTAATCAAGATAGAGGAGCCATTGAATGGATTTTAATTAATCCTTTTAATTAAAATCTCTAGGTTTTGAAATTCATCCAAATGATCTCAATTGAATATATGTTATACAACATGTCAAGACTTGATTTAAAAACATGATACAAGTGAATTCTATGCAATGTACAGCCATGAGTATTAAACTTTAATGCTAGAAAAGTAATAATTGAAAAGTTTCAAAACTTAATCAAATATTCTAGATTTAATATATGTGAAACTATATGGCATACATATCAAGAATATCAAGTCAAAATTTCAATGGAGTGAATAGTGCACATGGAAATAATTAATTAATCAATTAATTAAATAGTCTCTAGATTTTAAAACATCTCCGATTACTCTCGAATTCACCTATGTTGAAGAGCATGCTAGGGCCTAATATAATATGCTAACACACATTGATTTCAAACTAGTTAAGGCCACTTGAATTAAATATTTACCCAAAATAAATATTAAATAAAATCTTTAATACTTGTCCCAAAGCTCTTAATTTAATATATGTCAATGAACATATTAAGGGGTAATGTAATATCATGCTACATGTTTAAACCAAGCTATGAGTAACCGGGAAAATCAAATCTTACACAAGGAAAATAATTAAATAAAAATTCTAGATTTGATATCCAAGCATGTAAATGAGTTGTATATGCATCACAAGCATGCAAGATAGCAAGAAAATAAATTATAGCACCCCCTACCTCGATTTGAGATGTAAATCTCAAAACCCGACAAAAAGAAAAGTGCTCCAAATCCGACGATACCGCGGGGTTTTGTCGGGGACAACACGATGAACAAGAATCCCCAAGAAGCCCCATGAAAATCACAACTTGACTTCAAACCCGAACTCAAAATTTGGCCAAAAATGGGTTCTAATAAGGGGGAAAGGTAGAGCATAACGAGGCGAACAATAAACGTTAAGGCCGAAAACTTTTCACAAAGGAAATCAAGTGGAGGAGAAGAAAGAATGAAGGCAGCCCCTTGGGCTCCCATGGCTACCGGCCAAGAGAGGGGAGAAGATGATGGAATTCTGATTTTTTTGACTTAAGACTCCATATTTATAGAAAATCTCAAAGTGCCTCGAAAGGGCCCCGCCAGGTCCGGAAAAGTGGAATTTGAGCAAACGCACTCAAATGGCAAAACTCCATGAACAAAAAAGATTCAAAATGAGAAAATATGAATAATGGAAGAAACAACATCGAAAACTGAGTCTCGAGGAGAGAGATATGCCCTAAACAAGTTCGGCGGCAACTTGGTCCAAAAACTCTGAAACTGGAGAAAAACGACCAGAAAGAAATTCTAAGAGTACATGACTTGATGAAATGTGAAAATGAATCCCTTACGAGGATCCAGGCTCCAGACGAGGCATTTTGCAATAACTTTTGTTAATTGCACAATGGCCCCTATAAAAAGGGTTAACTACGAAACTGTCCCAGGATGAAAATACTTTCAAAAGAATTTTCTTAGATGCCCCTGAAATAAAATATCTTCAAAAGATATTTACGAAAAACACCCTAAGAAAAGAAAAAGATTTTGAAGAATTGTGCATCCATTCCCCCCTATGGGCACCGGGAGCAACCAGAGTATTTTCTTGCAAAAGTAAAGATACGTATTTCGAGGAAACCATTGAAGATAAAGACACGTGAAGTCAAAAACCAACTCCGAGCATGAAAAGTGAGGTGTGCCAAAAACTGACAAATGGAGAAAAGACAGAATAGGGAAAAAGACGAAAGGTGAATAGTGTCTGAAAAGTGAAAATGCGGAAATGACTCGGTCCTCAAAGGAAGTTATTAATCCGCGCGAAAGTGTCTCAGAAACCAATTCCAAGCACTTGAGATGACACTATGTGACAAGAAACAGAACTCAAAAAAGAAAATTAAATGGAAAAAATTTATCCGTAAAATTTCAGGAAAAAGGAAAGGAAGGAAAAGGACCGGGTCACTACATTGTAACTTTTGTTTTAACCTCTTGTATATATAAATCTTATTTCTACATGATTTGTGTAGTTTAATACTTCTAATTGATCTTTTAATTCATGCTTATACGTAGGTAGACAATCTATGCTTGATTTGATATTCCATGGCTTATTGTTGTAATTTTCATAATTCTCTAGATTGATGTTTGCTACAATTGTTGACTATTTTAATGAGTCATGCTTAGAATTGATGGATTGTTCTACACTTAGTTTATTTGTTGGTTAGGTAGACAATTCATACTTCAATTTGATTGTCCATGCTTAATATCGCAATTGGTAGTAACATTTTGTTCATAATAATGTTTTCCCCAATTAGTTGAAAGTGTGTAGTTTGGTGAATGAGCTCGGCGGTGATTCTAACACCCCAAGACCTCTCTTCCAACCAATCAAACCCTATCTCAATTTTGTTGTTTAAATTGCATTTTAACTTCATTAGATCTTAGTTTAATCAACCAATCTCTCCTTGCAATCTTGTGATCCACTAGAATTAAAGTTGAATTCCGACTACATGTGTAATCCCTGCAGACGATCCCTACTCGCTATACTTCATTAGTTGTAGTAGTGGTTTTATAAATGTAACTTTGACTAGAAAAGCTTCCAAAACCTCAATCATATCTTGACACTGTGAAGCAACCTCTCACATTACAAAGCTCCATTTTTCTAACACATAGAATGGGGCTGGTCAAATTTTGGTGTCGTTGCCGGGGATTAATGGTTTTGTTGGAGTTAGACTGGACAATAGTGTTCATTTGATTGTTTTTTATTTTTATATCTTTATTTTATTTTGTCAATTCTTTTCTCATTTTTGATATTATTTGTTCAATTAGGTACTTGACTACAAAGACAGCAAACATTGGATTTTAAAGCACTCATTGGAGCTTAAAGCTAGCATTGGAATTTGAAGTTGCTTATGGACCTTTGTGAGCAATTCTTGAAAATCTTGTAGCTTAATTATGCACTTTTTTGTATGCTTGAGATAGCCGTTTTTGAGGCTAATTAAATTATTTTATTTTTGTCCAAGCATCGGCCCATGTGGAGGCTTTGTTTTTATTGCAATATCATCGGCCCGTGTGGAGGTCAATATTTTGTTGCATTTGGATTTTGAATGTGGATGGAGCTATTGTTTGATCCAAGTTTGGGGGAAAATTACTTCCCCTTACCTTATATCCCTCCACCATATTTTGATCCTTATGAGATTGAGACCAATGCATTTCAAGCATCATCATTTAATTATGGACTTAATCACTTTAATGATCCTCCTTATGACTATTACCATCCCCCACCATTTTATGAAGAACCAACACCATCACCTTACTTACTCGGATTTGAAGATAAAATGTTAACTCTACTTGATGTGCTTAATTCACAATCTTAACTCATTCATTCTCATGCTATAACCCTTGCAAGGATAGAAGTTGAAGTTGAGCAAATTGCATGTACTCTTTCTCGTCAAAAGGAAGAGGAAGAAAAGGCAAGTCAATTAATGACTAATCAAATTGAGCAAAACATGATAATAAAGGAGGAAGTGGCAAGTGAGCCGGTAACTAATCCAATAGAGAACAATATGATTAATAAGGATTTTCCTTATTTTAATCATGATTTTATTTCGGCCATTACTACTTTAGAGAGTGAGGAAACGTTGACCACTATAGAGGTATGAGAGGAGGAGGAAGAACTTGTAAAAGAGAGCCTTCTACAAAGACCCTCTTGAGATGTCCCTTTTTGAAATGTATAAAAGATGTGGTTTCAACCTTGAAAGCTCCAAAAATGAAGTGAAATTTCTAATGGACTCCTTAGCTAACTTAGACAGTGAGGAGATGGTGAAAATTGAGAAAGAGAAAAAGGATAAAAAGAGTGTGTTTCTTAATAATCCAAATGAGTCTTTGAAAGGTATTGCCTTGCCAAGTGCAAGGCCGCTCATTATTGATTTTATTTTCAAGGCTGTGGATGAAAGGAAACAAATTGCATCTTTCATAATTTCTTTTCAAGTCATTCTTTTGGAGGATGTTTATATTGTTGTGAGAGAGGGTCCACTTAGGAAAATTGACAAACGGATCAATGAGGATGTCTCATATCCGGTCTTTGATTCTTTCGACTATTAGTTTGCCCCACCGTCTTGCTAGAGACATTAAATACTAGTTTTTTATAGAGTTTTCCGACTCTACTTCTCCCCTATTTCTTTTTATTTTTATTATTGCGTCGTCTAGAAAGTTTCATTGATGATCCATTGCACTTCATGACAAATAACATACATTTTGGGGTTTTGAAAAAAATTCTGCCTTAGAAAAATTTTTAAAAAAATTTCAGCATTTTGATTCTGCCAAGCCCTTTTGATTGATCGAAACCCCCTTTCGATCGATCGAAGTCTACAAGTCCCCATTTTGCCTTGAAAATAACTCCCAGGATCTCGAATTTTCGATTGATCGCCGGAATTCACAATCGATCGAAGCTTGAAAAAAATAATAAATAAAAAAAACATGTTTCTTTGTTTATCTTATACATTGCCTATTTCCTTTTATTTCTATTTCTTTGTTTATCTTGCATTTTTCATTTTATTTTCATACTTTCACCAAAAAAAAAATAAAAAGTGAAAAATTCAAAAACATGTTTCACTTTTGTGCCATTATGCATAGTTATGCATCTTTTTATGTTCTATCTTGGGTTTAATCTCATATTTCATAACATCTTGTGATATATTGCCATAGGATGTATAATTTGCTTATCCCTATCCCATTTGATATTTGATGTGAGTTTGCGAGTGTAGCTATTCCAATAGGTTTTTTAATCCAAGTTTGGGGGAGACATCTTTCATATTAGATCATTACCATACTTCATTGTCTTTTGCCATCACGGTATACCCTTTCCATCTTTCTCTTTATTCTCATTGCAGATTAAGGACAATGTGGTGGGTCGCTATATCTACCAATTATAATCAACCCTTACAGTATCACAAATCATTGTAAAATAGGGCTATCATAGGGGTAAGTCAATTCACAAAGACTGCAAGTTTATGGCAACCAAGGTCGTTAAAATCAATTTGTTTAATGAAAGAGGTGTAGAGTTTTTGGTTTGTTTGTCACTTAGAACTAGGATAAACAATAAATTGAAGGAATTTAAAATGAGAGAAACTTATGTAGAGAGGGCTAGGGAAGTGAATCAACTACTAACCCTATAAATATGCTAGCTTGTGATTAACTTGGGTAACAACTTACATATATGATCATGATATGTAGTAATACAAGATTGCTACATTATCATCAAGAAGTTCATGAAATCAAGAAGCAAGTATAATCTATCAAAGTTATACATACTTGAACTACCTAAACTAGGGTGTAGTTTTTGACATGCTCACTAAGCTAGGGACTATCAAACTTCTCAATCAAATGATAATAGCACATGAAGTCAAAAACTAAGAATAATCCATCAAAGGGAGGCCCTAAGCTATGGACTATCAAACTTCTCATACAACACGCCATTAAAAACCATTTCATAATCTCATTTCCATTCTCACTATGAAAATGCACGCCATACAATCATGAGAAAATATAATCTAAGACAAGATAATAGATTCAACATAATAATTTATAGAAATTAAGGTCCATTACATCAAGTGTAGAGCTTTAGATTATGAAACTACCATATACATACTTCATTCCCCAAATTAAATAAAACTAAAGCATCCTTACAAAGAAGGGCTTCATCACCTCCCTATAAAGGGAGTTAGTTACCCATAGAAGCAAGGGAAGAGAAGGTTGAGAGGATCAGCCCCTCCATTTTTTGCACCTAGAAGCAAGCTCCAACCCAAGCTCTCAAGAACACACTATTTCTCTCTTTAGAAAACCTTACAATGTTAGATATGTGTTTACAACCATTCAAGCCTTTTTTATGAGCCACAAATCCAACCAAAAATTAATTAATCTCGTGGCTAAAAATACCTAGAGAGTGCAGAGCCATTCATTCAGTAAAGGGGACAACATTGGGTAAAACAATGGAGTTGGCAACCTGCTGTCTGCAGCTTGGTGGGAGCCGCAGCGCAGGGCTGGCACCTGCGGGGTGCCACAGCTGGTTTCTGCGCGCTGGCAAAGGGTGCATCCTGGGCTATGGTTGGCAACTAGCGGGCGCCCGCAGTGTATGGCGAGCGCCCATGAAATTTCGAACTCACTGCCCTCGGGCGCCTGCGGAGCTAACGAGGCCCCGCGAGATCTAGAGGCTACTACCCGCGGGCGCTCGCAGGATTTGTTCATAGATGGCGGGCGCCCGCCATGGCACTATCGTACTTCAAAATATCTTCTTGAATTTTGGCCTTGCTTGCCCTGATGATGCTATCTTCCTTTTTAGGCTTTGCATATAGTGCCATGAGTTCAATGGCACATACTAGCTTGGAAAAACTAAAGATCCCTGTCCCGGCATGCTTTGATCTTCAAGAACTCACCAAAACCTCAATATTATTTCTTTTTGAGGAACAAACTAGGAAATAAACAAAAACACAAAACTAAAGATAATCTATATAAATTGATTAAATAATGGACTTAACTAATGCAAATAAGGGCACTTGAATATGCAATATTCGGCGCTTATCACACCCCCAAACTTACATTTTGCTAGTTCTATAGCAAAACCAAAAAAAAGTACTTAACAAAATGACAACAATTGGAATGCTACCCAAAAAAGATGGAACATGGTGCAAGAAGATGCACACAGCTCAAATGCAACTTAGAACATAGAGAACATTTGAGATGGAATCATTATGAAGACTACGTTGCGTATATAAGGCCTTAATATAACAAAATGGCTAAACATCTTTCAATTCTCATGCATCAACATCATAGTCCATATAAATACTTTAGTTATCATATCCATAATAGAAATCAACTCTAGCTTCATTAAAAATGAACCGGATTCCCAATATGCAGCTTTTACCTTCTTTTTCCAATTTCAAGAACATAAGTCTTCAAATCATTGAATTTCCTTTTTAAATGAGGTCTCTAAGGTATGATTTTATTCAAAATATAGCTTCTTTTTATTTTTCTTTATATACATATATATATATATATATATATATATATTATGGTCGTGCAATGTCGAAGTCCCTTAAGCTTTCTGACTAACCCATGTAACAAGTGTTAGGCCAGCAACTCCCAAACCGGATGGCTTTAGGGTGCTAAGCGTAAGGACACTCCAAAGGCTTAATAACTCGAATTAACAAGGCTATAAACTCCAACTATTTAACTATATTTTTTTATTTTTATTTTTGTGAATGACCGTGCAATGCCTAAATCCCTTAAGCTTTCTAACTAACCCATGTAGCAAGTGTTAGGTCAACAACTCCAAAACCAGATGGCTTTAGGGTGCTAAGTGTAAAGACACTCCAAAGGCTTAATAACTCGAGTTAGCAAGGCTACGAACTTAAACTAGTCATTTTCATTATTCAACTTTTCTTTTTATTTATTATTATTATTTTTTAAGATTCATGCCAAAGATATCCATTCATTAGGGTCATCAATTCAAATCAACTGAGTCATGCTCAAGGTAAATCAGGTTGACGCCTCACGATTAAGTTTCCGATGTGCATCTATGAAGTGTGAAACATAGAAGAGAATGAAATCCGACGAAAATCTAATTGAAGCATTTTTACAAACCAATTGAATCTACATGATCATTTCAGATTTTTATTTTTATTTTTTTTCAAAACTATCATTTGCCTCTATACACAAATTATAAAATATATGCTTCAATTTCCAACAAGTTCCAAGATTACAAGATCATTGCTTCCCAAAAATTATTTTATCAATTTACATGAACAATTTAGCACATGCAAACAAAAATGCATACCAAAATATACCCCCAAACTTTAATGTCACATTGTCCTCAATGTGAGAAGATAAAGAATGAAAATGAAAAATAGAGAGGGTAAAAAGAGCAATAACACCAAGTAGAAAGACAAAAATCAACGGCGTTGTGACAACATGCCACCATGCGAATTGCAAAAGTCACGCCACCAAACTTGAATGTAAAAACCTATCAACAATATAAATATATACAATAAGCAAGATACGGAACATAAAAAAAGATAAAAATAACCAATTACAATTTTATTTAACCAAAAACCGAGTATCCATGCAAAATAGCAAAAAGAATTACAGTTATAAGTTCAAAATAGGAACTGAAAGGAATGCCAAACGCGGCCCAAAATAAATCCAATTAGTACTATGAGAAATCAAAATAGGAACTGAAAACAGAAAGTCATTCCATCATCAGAGTAGAGGATGAGCCACCGGCTTCGCCTGGTGCTCGGTCAATCAAAGATTGTAGCATGGCCTGCAATACCTGCTGCCCCTCTTGAGTCTCCTTACGAAAATCTGTAAGGGTGCCCTCCATGGTCTCCACTCGTAGCTGCAGTGTGCTAATACGGGTGCTAAGAGAGTCATAATCAGCATGAGACATGGTAGGTGGTGGCGGCACGACAGGTGCAGGAGCATCCTGTACAAGAGCAATAGGGGCATTTGCACCCCCCCCCCCCCCCCCCAATCTAACACACCACCAATGCGTGCTTGCCGAGATGTGTTGAGCTGTACAGTGCTTGAGTTCCATGCACCGAGGTCATAAAGAAAGACCTCTATACTCTTCTCCTCATGGTATGGCTTGAGCCTTCTGTTCTTGAGCAGCCTGGTAACCAAATATGGGAAAGGAAGTACCCAAGTCAGTGCATTATCCAGCTGCGCAACAAATAGATCATTGTAAACCTTGAGAAGCTAGTCCCAGATGAGACGCAGGACATAAAACTAATACCCCTTCTCAACTGCATAAAGGGTGTTCAGAAAAACGCCCTTCCATTTAAAGTGTTTGGGGACTGGAAGAAAATTTTTGGCAAGGAAGGAGTCCTAGAACCAAAGCCGGCATAGAAGATAGGATTTGTTCGTGCTTGATTTGCGACTGCTGGTATAATTATTATGGCAAATCTCATGGACAATGTCTGGCAAAGTCACCTCTGGGAAAGCACCGTAGAGTGTTTGGTCCTCCTTATCCACAGGAGATATCAACAGACACTCCAAAGCCAAGGCAAGGTTATCGATGGTAAATGCATAAGGCATGCCATCAAT
Organism: Cornus florida; assembly: GCF_030987335.1. Lineage (NCBI taxonomy): Eukaryota > Viridiplantae > Streptophyta > Magnoliopsida > Cornales > Cornaceae > Cornus > Cornus florida. The sequence goes on from NW_026775572.1 coordinate 96,274,109, forward strand.
GGTTTTCTTAATGATATCCAGCTCTGTGCATGAATAGAACATGTTGGAGTAGAATTGGTGGACTATATGCGGATAGGAAGAGTTAGCGCATGGTTTGAACAGAGCCTTAAGGCCGCGGTCCTTCAGTTCTTTGACTGCCCAAGCCGTTTTTGGATTTTCCTTAAACTCGTCCTTAATGATGAATTTGGCTTCGGCTTCAATGGGCTACTTAGCCCATTTTGGAGTAGGAGCTTCCCCGGATGGTCCTTTAGAGGAGCGAGCATGCTTGAAGGAAGTTTTAGGAACCATTTGGAAGAGGGAGATGGCTTAGGCAATTCGTCGAACACCTGGCGTGCAAGAACAAATTTCAAAAGGCAAAGAATTGATTAGATTGAAGAAAACACAAAAAAATTTCCCTGCAAGTGAGAAACAACACCCCAAACTATCACCAAACCTCCACAACATTCAATACTGTCCTCCATTTATACCAAAACTTGAAAGAAAAAGAGGAGAATAGAACTTACCAAAAATGGAGAAACCAAAGGCTCCCCTTTTTTTTCTTGGTGTGAAATAGAGATTGATGAGAGAATGATGGAGATGGAAGAAGGTTGGAGATGGAAGAAGATGAGATGGAATAGAAAAAAAATTGAAGGAGAGGAAGAAGGGTTTGGGAAGGAGAAAGTGGAGGTCGGCTATAATGAGAGAGAGAGAGGGATTAGAATTTGAAATGGGTCTTTGAATGTAGGTTTTAATGAAAGGCCGAAGCTTAGCTGGCTCCCGCATCATAGGACAGGTGCCTGCAGGATGCCAAGGCATAGCATAGGCCAAGCCTAGCATGTAGCGGCAGCACCCATTGGCACCTAGCAGTCCCCCGCAGGAATTGGCGGGTGGCCGCCAAATTGGCCAGGTACTGTTTTTTTTTTTTTTTTTTTTTTTTTTTTTTTTTTGGCCAAACGGAGGCCGTTCCAGGATCCAAAAATTTTCTAATTAGAAACTTAAGCTCCTATCGACCCTAGACACCTTGTATAACCCTCGGAATAGGAATTAGAGCTCATTTGCAAAAGTGCTAATTTTGGGGTCCAAATTTCCTGTGATTTTTTTTTATTTTTCAAGAAAATTGTCAAACGACCTTGAAAAATTCCGAAAATGGTACTGAGACCTTAAAATAACTAAGTAAGCCTAAAGTGACTTTTGGAATGCAATTCGAGACAGTTCTGAAAAAGGTCAAATTTGGGCTACACTTAGCTATTTTTTGGAAAATTTTTGGCTAAGGCAACTTTAGAAGAGGGAAGCTTTAGAGTTGAAAGAATTGCTTCTCAAGAGTGTTAAATTTAATGTCAATAGCTAGACGAACCAAGATCGGGATCCATTGAGGATATGGTCCCTTAATGTTCCTTTTACAACTTTCCTCCTTCATATGGTCTCAAACTTAGATCAATGAATGGTGAGGGATATTGATCCTTCTGAAGAGAAATAAGTTTGGCCTTATGGGATTTGAGTATCTCTTGTAATCTCATTTTTTTCATTTTCAGATTTAAACAAAGGTGTTGCTTGTTCGAGATTATGGAGTCTCTTTCAATGTCATTGCCTTGAATAATAACACGAGGATCATGACCTTTCATATTTGCAATCTCCATGTCACATACCTCGTTATACTTAAATGGTTCGTTCACAGGTTGAGTATCTTTGACAATGATTATAGATTGGGCCGGAATGAAAGGAAGAATTTCTAGTAAATTGTCAACATTCTCCTTACCCTTGTCCAGTGGTCCACCCTCAAAATGTTGAGGTAACTTTGGTGAAGAAATGGAAGGAGATAGAAAATCCCAAGATAGAGATGGATTCGGTGCTTCCTATAAAGGAGAGGGAAAATGTGATGGAATATCAAGCAAGGAGTTGACTTCCCGAATGGATTTCTCCACATCAAAATCCTCAAAATCAAAGTGGACCAAGCAAGCTTGTAGGGGATCCTCCGTTGAAAGAGGTGGGATTGGATTTTGAATGAGTTCATCAGCAATAGTGATTGCAAAATACTCACTGTTATCCGGAGGAAGTGGCACAGCATTGAAGATATTGAGCTTAACATTCATATTCCCAAAAGAGATATCCATCAATCCAGTTCTACAGTTAATAGAAGCATTAGTTGTAGCTAGGAAGGGACGTCTGAGAATTATGGGAATGTGTGTTCTTGGGTCATGGACTAGTTCCGTATCAAGAACTACGAAGTCTACCGGGAAGTAGAACCTATCCACCTTTATGATAACATCTTTAATTATTCCCCGTGGTTGCTTAATAGATCTATCAGTAAGTTGCAACACTATTAGAATTGGTTTAAGCTCTCCTAACCCAAGTTGTAAGTAGACTTAATAAAGAATCAAGTTCACACTCGCTCCTAAGTCAAGGAGGTGCCCTCTTTATCTTGTGGTCACCAATGATAATCGAGATTGTCGGGGCGCCTGGATCCTCATACTTTGGAGGAGTGTTATGCTGAATTATCGCACTCACTTGTTCAGTTAGTCTTATCTTCTTCGGTAAATGACTTTTGGAAGTGCATTTTTTAGTACAAAGATCCTTAAGAAATTTAGCATAGGGAGGAATTTGCTTGATAGCATCCAAGAGAGGTAGGTTAATCTTCACTTGCCTAAAGACCTCCCACATGTCCTGAATTTTACAGCTTTTATTCCCAAAATGTTTCGACTCTTGAAGACGTCGAGGAAACTGAACCTTAGGCTCATAAGAGGCCTCCACATTTGGGGTAACAAGTTTCCGAAGTGAAATTTGGATTAGAGGAGCTGAGATTTGGATTTTTGGGATAAAGAACTGTTTCATCTTTTCCTCCATCAACCTTGTTGTGCACAATTCGACCTCTCCGAAGGGTGGTGATTGCTTAGACATGTTCATGAGTAGGCCCACTCGGAGGAGGGACTTCGTCAACCATATGAATCCCTCTAGGATTCACAAATGGTTGAGCGGGAAGTTTTCCCTTGTCTCTTTGAAGAAGTTGGTTCACTGAATTAGTTATTTATCCCACTTGATTCTCAAGTTTAGCTATTGACTGAGTAAGTGAATGAACCATTTGGAGAGTGGGCTGCAAGGATGCCAAGAGTTGCTTGTTGGATTCCAATATTTGCTTGTTAAGGGATTCCATCATTTGCTTATTTGCAGCGAGAATCTCATCAATTGGAAACACAGGAGGTGGAGTAAAAACATTTAGATTATAGGATGGACGGTAACTCGAAGAGGCCTAAAATTGCCTATTTGAAAATTAAGAAGAGAGCTGATTTTGATGCCCTTGATTTTGAAATGTCGAATTGTGTGGGGCGGGTTGCCTCCACGAAAAATTCAGATGATCTCTCCATCCTGGATTGTAGGTATTAGAGTAAGGATTATTTTCGGGACTGGAAAACATAGCATTTGCTTACTCTTGATTGTTACTAGGAAATTGCTCTGGTGTGGGGCAATCTTCCGAGAGATGGAATGGGCTAGTGCATGATGCACACACCGCACTTGCTGAATTTTAAGAGAAAGAAGGAGAGAGATGTGGTGCCATTAATTGATAGAATTTGTGAGATATGGCATTCATTTGAGAAGATTCTTCCCTCATGTCTTTGGTTGACATAGATTGGTGTTCTTTGCATTGGTTGAGGTTAGAGCCCTACAAGAATTATGTTGCAATGAGTTTTCACTCAAATTGTTGAGTAAGGTCCAAGCCTCATCCTCATTTTTAGACATGAACATCCCTCCACATGATGAGTCAACCATGAGTCTATGTGGTTTGATCAAATGATTATAAAAAGCTTGCACCAATTGCCATTTTGGAATTAGGTGGTGCGAACATTTCCTAAGGAGCTTTTGAAGTCTTTCCCAAGTCTCATGGAGTTGTTCCCCATCGATTTGTGAAAAGCTAAGAATGAAACGCCTCATTTGATTGGTCTTACTCACCAGATAGTATTTTTTTAGGAATAATTGTTGTAATTAAGCCCATGTAGTGATGAAATTTGCAACAAAGGGAGTTCAACCAATATTTTGCCCTATCTTTTAAGGCGAATGGGAAGAGACGCAAATGGAGTGCATTTTCAGGGAAACCCCTCAGCTTGATCGTAAAACAGATTTCAATGAACTCATCAAGATGCTTATAGGGGTCTTCATTTTCAAAGCCATAAAAGGATGGAAGCATTTGAATTGTGCTAGATTTAATCTCATATTGGGCTGCATCGATGTTTGGTATCACTATGCAAGAAGGAGAGGCATAAGTGGTGGGGATGAAATGGTCCCTAAAAGTTATAGGTACCACATTTGGAATTTCAGCCTTTTCCATTATTGATTTCCACATCCCTCAAATTTCCTTCATTTCCTTCACTCTAGTGGTGTCAACCACGGATTTTGAGGGAAAAATCTTCCTAAGTGAAAGGCATAGTCCACAAAGTGTTTCAGCTAGTGGCACTCCATCTTTCCTCCTCTAATTATCAAAATACTTCATCAAGTGCTATATGTGCATCTTGCACAAGCACTTTTCATCTTGAAGAAGGTTGCCCCCACTAGAGTAACTTTCTGTAGGTACACAAGATCAGGCCAATGCCATGTTCTCTCGCCCTGTACATAATCCATATTCAAATACATACAATCCAAGATGGAGAGATCACCCAAATTTCTCGTGGAGGAAACCAGCCCCACAAAATTTTGCATTCCAAGGTCATGGGCAACAAAATCAGTCCAATTCTCATGAATCGGCTATTCCAAGCTTCTTCAAGCTACTGTCCTCCTTCCTACAATTCAAGCTCTTCAAATTCAAATTCTGCTGCTCCTCACCCATCCCAATTAGATAAGATATTAAACACCAACAATCAAATGATGGCTGCCATTAGTGGTACACAATCAACTGTGCAATTGGTTAATACTCATTCCTAATCCATAGCCAAAATTCAAACCCAGCTGGGACAATTGGCTACTTCTATGAATCATCTTCATAAGAGGGACAAAGGAAAACTTCTAGCTCAACCCGTGGTGAACCCGAAAGGGTAATTTGTGATTAATGAAATCTTTCCTCTAAGTGGACCTTATCATGAGCAAGTCCAAACAATCACCACACTTCGTAGTGGAAGAATTGTGGACAATAAGATTGATGGAAGAACTAAAATTCTTCCGCCAAAGAATTCAAATCTTCCTCCCAAAAATCCAAAAATCGGTCAAGAAATTCCTAATCTACTAATCCCAAATGTTGATATATCTGATGATCCCAAAGCTCCCTTTCCTCAATGTCTCAAAGAGTCCACACATTTTGGGAACAAGGGTGACAAAATTCAGGATATGTTGGAGGTCTTTAAACAAGTAAAGATTAACATTCCTCTCCTCGATGCCATAAATCAAATTCCACCTTATGCCAAATTTCTTAAAGATTTGTGTACTCAAAAATGCATTTCCAAGAGCAATATTCCTAAGAAGGTGAGATTGAATTAGTAAGCAAGTGCTATTATTCAGCACAATACACCTCCAAAGTTTAAGAATCCGGGTGCCCCGACAATTTCGTGTGTTATTTGGTGTGTCGTCGGACCAAAGCACAAAAGTGGTAAAATGTAGTTTGGCCAAGTTTGAATTTATAGAATGCCACTGTAATGACCCGGCCATTTTCCTTCCTTTCATTTTCTCAGATTTTCACGGATATTTTTTTTCCGTTGATCTTTTCCTTTCTGAGTTCAGTTTCTCGTCACTTAGTGTCATCTTGAGTGCTCAAGGATGGTTTCCGAGACTCTTTTCCTTGGATTGACGACTTCCTTTGAGGACTGAGTCATTTTCATATTTTCACTTTTGTAACACTATTCACTTTCGTCTTTTTCTCGGTTGTCACTTTGTTAGCATAACCTCACTTTTCGTGTTTGGATTTGATTCCAGTTTTGCATGCATCCACGAAAGTTAAATTCCATGTTGTCTGTATTTTCACTTTTATAGAAAAGCATGCTAAGTGCTTACTTTTCTTGTAAAGGGTATAGATTCTGCATGACTTTTTTGTAATTTTCTAAACTTTAGGGGTTTTGTGTAATTACTGTAAAGTAATTATTTTTCGTCTTAGGGACCATTTTGCAATTTAATTTGGAGATATTTTCAAAAAGGATTTTTTTGCAATTTTTGAAAAAGTGTGACAAGTGTCACACTCTCATTGGTCCACTTGTTGTGATGTGTGTGGAAACACTTTGAGGCCTTGGATGAGGACATGTGGAGGGTGGAGATTTAACCACTTGTTGGCCTAGGATTGGTGCACTTGTTGGCTTAGATGGTTGACGAGTGTAGGCTTGAGATTTAGCCTAGGATGGAGCCTTGGATTTGTGACAAGTGTAGGCTCACAATTTGATCTTGCATTAGTGTGTGTGTGAGAGGTAGTGTAAGAGCACATAGTGAGTGAAGGATCTCTATCACCTCTACTCACATTTCATCTTCATCATTTTTCATTTCCTCCCTCTTTTGTAAAGAAAACCCTAGCGTCCATGGATGGAGCCTAAAGCCTTAAGCTTTGACCTTGATTTTTGAGAGCCTTCCATTGATTTCCAAGCTTGAAATTGGGAATACATTTTGTTCCCCTCATCTTCCTCTTCATAACCCTAGAAGGGTTTGCCATTTTGTGTTGATTTTGTCTTGGATTCGAGAGAGACACTTCTCTAGTGAGGTAGGGAATGTTATAAGGTTATATGTTTGTTGTCTTGCATGTTTTTGATGCTTATACAACTTGTATGCATGTAGTGTATTAATTTGAGAAATTATGATTAATGGTAGTTTGCTTATAACTCATTTTAGACTTGGTAAATGGCATGGCCATGAGTTGATCTTTGATATATATTAATTTGGGTTGATTTAGATGAGTTTTCAAATCTGGAGATTAAATGGATTTAATTTGGTTTAAATTCTAGTAAATTATGTTTTACTTGTAATCCATCTTATACTTGATATACGGTATGACCATGACTTAGTGCTTGATATAAATTAATTTGAGATCATTTGGACAACTTTTGAAATCTAGAGATTTAATTGATTTAAATTAATTAAATTCTATTTGATGATATCTTACTTATCTTCCACTTTTGATTTGATATATGTAAAGATCATGATATGTTGCTTAACATATATTAATTCGAGGTTATTTGAAATCTAGAGAATTTAATCACCTTGTTTTATTAAATTTTATCTCATGGCTCCATGGATCTATTGGTATTTTAGAGGTTGTTTCTATATTCAAATCATAGACTTGAACTTATTATGTATTCACTTGGTTGTGTTTTAAGCATTGGACAACTTTGTTGTTATATTTATATTCATGAGAACATGTTTTCTTTATAGAATATATTGATGCCATGTGTAGTGAATTGCACACTTTGTAATTGACATTATGTATGACATTTTAGAATTGAAACTCTAAGGCATGGATTGTGTGGTTTCAACCTACTTGTGCATGGAAGGTGTTTTCATGCATTATATAAGTTATGTATAAGTTGTGAACTTATTTGGTTTAATTTTGGAATCTTGAAACATTGTTGAGTTGAGATGGCTAGGTTTTGGCTCTAGTACGGGGATGTGAGTCCTCTAAGTAATTGAGATAGTGCGCACTTAAGGTGGTCTTCCCTGCGGGTTAGTGCCCGAAATAACTATTGAGGTCTCGGCAGAATTCCGAGCTTAGATGTCCAAGTCTTCCATTATTTGTTTTCGCGTTCAATTCCAAGTTAACAATCATGTTTATATTGTAACTTGTGGTTTTAGTTATTAGCGATTTTGATGTTATTAAGTACATCCATGTTTATGATTTTAATGAATCATTTTGATGTTGTTAAGTACATCCATACTAAATTGATATATTTAGTTGATTTCACACTTTTAGATTTCTAGTTGATAACCTAGAAACCAATGTCTTGATGTGTGGTATTAGATATTCTAATTATGCTAAATTGTTATATTTAGTTGATGTTGCATTTTAGACTTCAAGTTGATTACCTTGAGAATCTATATGTTGTTGCTTTGTGTAAGCATGACCCTATGTTGTTAAAATTACGTGAATGAGGTGATTGATGCTAGAAATGATCCTAGCTAGCTAGGATGCTTCTTGAGTCTCACCTTTAACATAAACGTTAGGTGGAATGAAGCACAATAATTAAATCGTGCAAACTTGTAAAACGTAGGTCGATGCATGCTCATTTCCTACGAGTAGCTTTATGTTACTCACCCCTACGATACTGGGGCATATTTCAGGTACATGAATCAAGGTTGCGATTCTCGTCATGCTTGGATGATTGGTGGACTTGAAGATTTTCATTTCTTGTAAAGGTTGGCTTGAAAAGCCATTTGTAGCCTTATATGACAAAATATGTATATTTGAATTTAGACATGTAGTGTGTACATGAGTACACTCCTTACAATGTATTTGACATGTATGAGACATGTATTTGTATTCTATATAGTTTTGACTTTATGGTATATTATAAAAATATTGAAAAATGTTAAGTTATTGTCTCACTATGTTTGCATCGGTCATTTCCGGGAGCCGCGAACCATTCCTGCGTGCTCAAAATCACTTATTACGTTTGCTTGCATATTCGTTTCAGCCTAGAAGTGGATTTGGGGTCAAAAGTATGTTTGGTGCAAACTTACATTTTTTTCGCTGTTTTGAGCCTAAATTGAGCATAAGGGCATTTTGGGGTCTTCACTTGAAAAATAAAGTTTTATTTTGGCATGGTTGGCTACAAAACATGATTTTGAGGGTAGTTTCTTCTTTGTGTTTTTCTCAAAAAGGCCCAAAAAGTCCTCAAAATTGCATTTCAAGTCAACATTTCAGGAGCAGCCTACAAGAGTTCGAGCGCTCTAAATGGGGAGTTCGAGCGCTCAAACTTTGGGCAGATTCCTTAGGGCAATTTTCGAGTACTCGGAGTCCTTGTTTGAGCGCTCAAAGTACTGTTCACGTGTGTGTGTGTCTTGGTTCAGCACTGCACCTCCGACTTAAAATCATCATAACTTCTTCGTTTTAACTCCGAATTGGTCCGTTCTTGAGTCTAAACTGATCACATCGAAATAAGCTTTCCAATGGTACTAATCAGAGCTTTAGATTCTTCTTGTGCCTCAAGTTATTCAAGTTTTAGTAAGGTAGTGTCTGTTTTTGGTTTGAACCGTGATAGGGTTTCCCTTCCTTCGACTTCAGAACTTGATATCTTTGCCGTCCGGACTCCGAATCAAGTGATTCCTGAGTCTATCCTTATTAATTTTTCATTGTCTTTCCAATGGTATGCACGGTGGTACCCATTTCAGTGTGGAATGACCATTTTTCCCCTTGGTTCATTCTTTTCCGTTTTTAAAACGTTGATTCCGCATTTTCTTCCTTTGGGTTTCGTGACCTCGTTGAGGGTCACATTGGTGTCCTAAAGGAGTGTTGTATCTCTAAAGACCATTGTTTTATCTTTTGCTTCCATATTTTGGATCCGTTTTGGGTCATCACAGGACACACTGGGTTGAAAAATCCAAGGTCGTCATAGCCACTACCACAACTAACTATTAATGTAGGTACAGTAAGTAGGGATCGTTCTAAGGGAAAGGAGCGGTAATCTTGGAATCAATGTTGGATTAGTAGGTCGAATGATCAAAAGAGAGTTTGTTGGTTGAATTATACTACACTTTAAACTAAAGAAATGTAATGTAAAATAACTAAAACAAATGAGGTGTAGATAATATGAAAGAGGAGTCTTGGGTCATAGAGTTCACCACTAAGCATTACCTTCCTAAACATTCAATATTTGATGGATTAAAGGGATTGCGTGTTGTAAATGAAAGTGTGTACCATTAATTGAAATATTAAATGTGGACAGCCAAGTAACCATACATTGTCTAGTTAATCTAGTGAATAGCACAACATATCAAATTAAGCTATTAATCCTTCCATAATTCCACAATTAATGCACACTCATTAAATTAAAGAAATATACCACTTGCATTCATAAGTATGGAACAACAAACAACAAGAATGGATTGTCCAGCTATCTAAGAAAGTAAGGCAATTATGCTACAACTAAGCTAGTGACATGAAAATTAAGCTAATTAAACTAATGAGATGGCACAATCCATCAAGAAATGATTATGAACCATCAAATAAACAACAAGAACAATCCATTTAAGCACCATGAACTGACAATCACTAGATTCATAACATCAACACACATAGACATGCACCAATGTCACAAAATCTAGAGATAAACACATGAACATTAATTATAGCATACATAGACATATGGATAAAATTAAATGATTAATTGGAAGTATTAAACTACACGAATCATTGTAGAAACAAGATTTTTATATATAAGATGTCAAGACAAAAAATACAATACAAATCCCCATTAATTACAAAACATCAAAGTGTAGGAGGCATGGTTAGGGCTATCTCTAGCCCCAAGAGAATGGTTTAGCCACTCATTGATGTTGTCATCTAACCCTCAAGGGCTATCTCTATGGTAGAATTCATCCTGCTCTTCTTGTGTTCTTGGTAGAAAACCAAGATAAGTGGAAGAACTTTCCCAAATTGTATGTTTCTCTCTCTAATCTCTAGCCAAGTCTCTCTCTCTAACTAACCTCCTTTACTAAAAATAGCCAAAATCCTTATATAGGTAGCTTAAATGCCACACCCAATGGTCAGACCTCGTACACTAGTACCTCTAAATGATTGCACCACGAGCACACCTTTAATTTGGCTTGAACTCTATTTTTCACGCAATTTGAGGCAATTCGATTACTCACATGGTTGCTCGGATCGATCAAACTATGGTGATGCACTTTTTGGATAAGGACAAGGTTGAGATATTTTTGGGAAAAAGACAAAAGTGGTAGGTGAGGATAAGATCAAAAGGGTTCGATCGATCGGAGTAAAAGTTGGAACGATCGAATAGGAAATTTTCCTGAGGATAAGGACAAAGGGCTTGATCCATCATGTCAGGGTTGGAATGATCACAGTGTGATAGATCGTAGCCTGGTTCGATCGATTAGAGAAGGCTTTTTCACCACTTTGCTTCCACTTTGCTTCTTTCTTCCACTAGGCTTGAGATTGTTTCTTTTAATGCTCTAATTCAGCTTAATTGACTTATTTTGGGGATAGGTGCCTGAAAAGGGAAATAACATAAAATTAGACTAAAACGAGAAAATAAGATAGAATATAGTCCTAGAATATTCAAGATTAAGGGGTTTAAATGTGCACTTTTCAGCGTTAATCACATCCCTAAACTTAACTATTGGGAGTCCCTAACAATGAACTACGAAGAAAATAAAGAAATGAACCACTATATAACTATGAACTAGAAAGCAATAAATGGATAACGTTACTTTCGTAGGGAATACGATTGCATTTAGCATATGCAACAAGCCTTTTAAACCCCTAGGTTACCCCTAGTGGACGAGTGAAGTCTCGTGAGGTTTCCAAAAAAGATACCCGCAAACATTAAGCTCTTTCTTACTAAAGAGGCACTAATATTCCAAACAAGCATTTGGAGAGGACTACCTCAAGTATGCAATTTTTCAACATTTTCAAGCAATCTCCCAAAATCTCAACACCAAACAAGCAAGTATGGTCCTCCACACATCAAGACAATGATTATGCAAATCAAAACAACTCTAAAATCCTTTTTAAGTGAACCAGCATCAAATATGTTGCTATCTAAGCCAACTAAAGTAATGATCACATCTGGCCTCAAACTAGCACACAAATCTAGTACCGATTATCAAGACAAATAATGGATCTTTTATTAAAGCTTTATTCAACTAGGTGCATTTATTCTTTCCACTCGATATACATATATTTTTTACTAGCCCTAAGGATCAAAGATGGAAGCATGGTGCAATGTGTTGATCTATTAAGCTTTCTAGTGATCTATGAGGTCGAGCGTTAGGTCAATGACTCCTAAACCGAACGGCTTTAGGGCATTAGGTATTTAAAAACCCCTAAGGACTTTCAAGCTCAAATCAACTAGGCTATAAATCAAAACAACCTCCATCTAATCATTTCTCACTTCTCACCTTTTGGGAGAAGTCTTCACTTTTTTATTTGCTTTTGCAACACCCTTTTTTTTTTCTTTTTTTCTTTTTTAAAAACCTAGAGTTTAGGCCCTCCACCTTTTGACGCAAGAAATTTAGTGCTTGATGAGGCTAGAATCCCAGCTACTTAGTGAAAAGGGTTTGTTATCCACCTTTATCAAGAATGAAAGCTTTCAATGCACTACTAGCTCAATTGGGATATAATCAAATCAATAATCAACAAAGCATGTACCCAGTAAATGAATGCTAGTGTGCACCTGTGCTAATGTAGAATCCTAGACTGAATCTCAAAATAATCACCAAATTAAGATGATGTGGACCACAAATGCAAGCAATATATCAATCTTTCAAAAAATTTACTCTTACATGGTATCCTCAGGGTATACAAAGAGTATTGGACTCTCAAGTCAAGCAATTTTTAAATTTTTAGTATCATGGTCCTCAAAAGATCAAAATTATAGCTAACATGAATCTCCAATCTCAATCATGCATTTAAAATTCAACTTTAAGTAGAATGCAACAAAGACACCTTACCCCCAAACTTAAACCGCACATTGTCCACAATCTGCTCGAGACTCGGTTTTCAACGCCGTTTCTTCCGTTGTTCATATCTTCTCATTTGGAATCTTTTTCATTCATGGAGTTTTTCCATTTGAGCACATTTGCTCAAATTTCACTTTTCCAGACCCCGCGGGGCCCGTTCGGGGCAGTTTTTGAGTTTTTCTATAAATAGGGGGTCTTTAAGTGAAAAATCAGATTTTTGCTCTCTCTCTCCTCTCTCTTGGCCGGATCTAGAGGCAGCCATGGCTGCCATCTTCTCTCTCTTCTTCTGAGTTTCTTCCCTTCAATGAAATACCTTAATGCCTTAGTGTTTATTGTTCCCCTCGGCGAGGCCTTCGATTCCAACCGATTGGAATCTCGTTTTGGCCATTTCTTGAGTTCGGGTTTGAAGTCAAGTTGTGTTTTTGATGGGGCATCCTTGGGATTCATGTTCGTGGTGTTGTCCCCGACAAAACCTAGGAGTTTCGTCGGATTCGGAGCTGATTTATTTTGGTGGGGATTTGAGATTTCATCTCAAATGGAGGTAGGGAATGTTTCAAGCTTTTGTGTGTGTTGTATTGAGTGGTTAGCATGATTATACAACTTATATATGTGCCTTGTGTCAAATCTAGAAAGTTAGTAATTTTTAATTCTTTGTATAAGATTTAAAATTCACGATGATATATAACTTTGATTTGAATTGTGGCATGGTAGAAAATCTTTTTTTAATATGTTGGTTAACATATATTAAATTTGGATTAATTAAATACGAATTGCTCTTTTTAATTAATATTTATCTTTTGTGAAAGATTAAAGTTCATGGTCGTACCTTACATGAATTTGAGTTGTATTATGCTTCTAAATTAAGTTTTGGCATGTTTGTTAACATACTTTAATTTGAGAGCATTTGGTTGAGTTTAAAAATTTAGAGACTTTAATTAAGAGAATTGATTAAAATCAAATTTTGTGGTTTCATGGGCCTAATTAAGCTTTTGTGGAAATATATGTAATGACCATAATATGTCTATTAGCATATATTAAATTGGGGCCAATTGGAAATGATTTGAAATCTAGAGAGTTTAATTATTTTGATGTAATTAGATTCTAACTTGTTTATCCATGGATTTAATCATGTTTTAGAAGGTGCTTCTATTTTAAAATCATGGATTTAGACTTGTGAAGTTTCACTTGATTGTGTTATATGCATTGAAGGGCACTGTTGTTAAATTTATATTCATGAGAGTATGTTTCTAATATGAATATATTGTTGGCTTGTGATTTCGTAGTATTATGGATATGAAATGCTTATTATGCACAATTGAGAGTTATATTGCTAACTTGTTACTATGTAGTAGTAATATGTATAAGCTATGAACTTATTTGGCTGATTTTGGAATCTTGGAAAATTGTTGAGTTGAGATGGCTAGGGGTTTTAGCTCTAGTATGGGCACGTGAGTCCTTTAAGTCATTGAGATAGTGCGCACTTAGGGTGGTTGTGACGACTCAAGTTTTTCAACCCGGTGCATCAGTGATGAACCGAAAAATGACCCGATAACGGATCTAAAGTACGAAAGCAAAAGATAAAACAGCAGTCTCTAGAGATACAACACATCTCTAAGACACCAATGTGACACTCAATGAGGTCACGGAACCCAAAAGAAACAAATGCGGAAGAAGCGTTTCAAAAACGAACAAGAATGGACCTAGGGGCAAAATGGTAATTTATAATCTAAAAGTGGGTTCTATCGACCACACCATTGGAAAGACAACGAAAAATCAATGAACTTAGACTCAGAAATCGCTTGATTTGGAGTCCGGATGAAGAAGATATGGCTAACGGAAGAACAAGGGGCAAAACGGTCCAAAAGAGGCAACCCATGAACATCTAACCGGTTAGGAGACCTTCCTAACCGGTTAGAAGACCAAGAAACATGACCAAGACACTACCCCAAGCCATCTAACCAGTTACCAAACCCTTCCTAACTGGTTACATGTGAAGCGGGCAGTAAAGTGCAACCCAAAAACCTGGCAGCAGGGATATTTCCGGGAAAAATCAAAATTTGAGGGCCTAGATAACATTTTCTGGAAAAACTCAAAGAAGAAACCCCCCTCAAAATTGAGTTTTCTACGTGACTCCAAAGTAGAATTGAAAAATACACACTGTGAAATGCCAAAATGCCATCCCAAGAAAACTGGTCCAGAGGGTCCAAAAAGCTGCTAAATTTAAAAAACTGAGAGCTGAACTTCGGGATCGATTTCCGATGCCAAGACGACATTTCTCGGAAAAACATGAAGAAGAAACCCCCCCAAAATCACATTTTCTATTCGACTATATAAATAATGGAATTTATTTCCCAAAGGAAATTCCCAACATATCCCTAGGTCAGAATATGCAACAAAAGTGTAAAATGAGTCCATAGGAGGCTCATTTTACCAAAGAAGAAGCTTTGCCCCGGAAACTACCATGCACGCAAACGTAACTTATCTAGTAAGATGTGCTACAATGGTCCATGGCCCAAAAATATGGCCGATACAAAATATGACCCCCCAACGGCCAAAATGTCAAAAATGAAGTTTGGAACGAAAACTTGGAATCCAAAAATACAAAATGGGATCAAATGACTGTTTAGCCCTTGGCCACACTTCATACAAGATTAATAAGACCCTATGAAAGAATGAGAATAGAATTCCCACACCCGATGCAACCATGGTGAAGCATTGACATGCGATTTTTCAAGATTTTCATAATATTTCATGAAGTTAAAAAGTACATAGAATACAATATAATGGTCATTGGCCTCTGGCCTCATCTCATAAATATCAATTACATTGAAAGGAGTGTACTTAAGTACACATTACATACATGGAATCAAATATACATATTTTGACATATAAGTCTACAAAATGACATTTCATGCTAATATTTGAATGAAATGGAAACTTGAAAGCTACACGACATCCAAAGAATGCTAGGCTTCACGAACCAAGTCTTCGTACCTGAAATATGCCCCAGTATCATAGGGGTGAGTAACATAAAGCTACTCAAAGGAGATGAGCATGCATTGACCTAGCATTTTACAAATTTATCACCTTAAGGTGAAACATGTTAAAGGGGTTCATGCCACCTAACGTCTATATCGAAATGAGACTCAGGGAGCATCCTAAGCTACCTTAGAGTGTTTCAAGCATAAATCACATCATCTATGCCATTTAAACAATATGGAAGCACGTTATACAAAGCAACAAGATATAGGTTCTGAAAGGTATTAACTTGCAATCTTGAATACAGAAACAACTAAAGTGATCATGTCACCTAACGTCTATGTTCTAAATAAGTCTAAGGAATCATCCTAGGCCATGCTGAACAATCAAAACCCAAATTACAACTTCAATGCAGTCTAACCACATAAAAGCATATTATACAAGGCAACAAAATACAATTTCTTAAAACTATCAGCTTAGAATCTAAAGCACGAAAACAACAGAAGTGGGTCATGCCACCTAACATCTAAGTTATAAATGAATCAATAGGATCAATCCTAAGCTTTATTAGAACGTCAAAACACGATTTTCAATATCGATGCAATTTAACCAACATTGGAACTTCCAATACAACGCATAAAGCATAATTTTGCAAAGTTAACATCCTGTAACTTAAAATGGAATTACAATTAAGAAACAACAAGTTACAACATCATCCAGTTATCAACTTGAAAATGAAATGCGAAATCAAACAAAGTGGATACTCGGACGTCACGCCAGATCAGACCGACAACATAGTTACTTTAGGGTTACTAGACCATGGGTAACCTCCCTATGTGTGCACTAGACTACATAGAGGGACTATCCCCCGTACTAGAACCACGTCCTAGCTATAGTCAAACAACGACATCCCCAAGTTTTCAAAATCAACAAGTTGTGCAATAACGCATATATCAACAGGAATATGCAAGACAATAGACTATCTATTAAGCACAACCAAATTTGGAAACCTATACAATACATGCTCTAAATCCACAACTAATATGGTATGATGAATGTCGAATCTTCAGTGTGCGATTCGTTACACGCTATGCATGAAAGATGTTAAATACGAAGAGTGCAAATCATTACATAAGGCAACAATATATTCAATAAGGAAAACATATTCTCATGAGTACAAACATAGTAACTATGTTATCCAATGTTCAAAACATAACCAAATGAATATACAACAAGTCTAAGTCTATGATTTGAACATAGAAACCACTTCTAAAACACAACTAGATCATGGAGCAAATTGATGGAATTTAAATAGATAAACACAATTAAATTCTCTAGATTCTGATTCAATTCCAATTAACCTCAATTTAATACATGTTAAAGAACATGACAAGGTCATTACCTATATCCATTCTAAAACTCAATTAGGTTGTTAAAACAGTAGAACTTTAATTAAATCATGCTAATTTAAATCCCAAGGTTCTAAAACAACTTCAGATAGTCCCAAAATAATATATACTAGTAAACAAGTCATGACCAATACAAATATCAAGTTAAAACCTTAATTAAGCTAATGGGACCACGAAATAGATTTTAATTAATTCTCTAGATTAAAATCTCTAGATTTTCAAACTAAACCAAATGCTCTCAATTTAACATATCTTAGAGAATATGCCAAGGACTAATGTAATATCACATTACAAGTTTATTTCATTCAATTTAAGACCATGTGACTTAACCTTTCACTAAAGTTAAATATAAATTAAAAGTTGCAATTCTCATGCAATTAATCCCAATTTAATATTTGTGAACAACTTTACCTTAGCTTAATTTTCTAGCATGCCACAATTCAATTCCAAGTTGTATATCACCAAGAGGATTAAATCTTAAACAAGGAATTTAATTAAATGAAGGGTTTGAAAACCTAACTGAATATTCTAAATCAAATATATGTGAAGCTATATGGCGTGTAAGTCACGAATATCAAGTCAGAATTTAAATAGAGTGAATAGTGCACTCGGGGCAAATTAATTAATCAAATTAATTAATAATTACTAATTTTCAAAACACCTCCAATCACTTTCAAATTCAACTATGTTGGAGAGCATGCAAAGGCCTAATTTAATATGCTAACACATATTGATTTTGAGCTAGTTAAGGCCACATGATTTAATATTTTATTCAAGATAAATATTAAATAAAATCTTTATTACTTGTTCAATTTTCCTCAATTTAATATATGTCAATGACCATATTATAGAGTATTATATTACCATGCTACATGTTTAAAACAAATCATAAGCAACCGGGAAAATCAAATCCAATATAAGAAAATTAAATAATAAAATCTCTAGATTTCATATTTAAGCATGCAATCAAGTTGTATAAGCATCAATAGCATGTTATATAACAAGAATTAAACCTATAACACCTCTTATCTCAATTTGAGATGAAAATCTCAAATCCCCACCGAATTGAAACGGCTCCAAATCCGACGAAACTCCTAGGTTTTGTCGGGGACAACATGATCTATATGAATCCCCAAGAAGCCCAATGAAAATCCAAACTTGACCTCAATCCCGAACTCAAAATATCATCGAAAATGGATTCTAATAAGGGCAAAAGGTAGAGCACGTCAAGGCGAACAGCAAATGTTAAGGCCGAAGACTTTTCATCAAAGAAAAGTGGATCAAAGGAGGAGAGAGAAAGTGGCAGCCATGGGAGAGGAAGAAGAATAAGAATTCTGATTTTTTTGTTCTTAAGTCCCATATTTATAGTAAGTCTCAAAAAGTGCCCCGAAAGGGCCCCGCCAGGTCTGGAAAAGTGGATTTTAAGTAAATGCGCTTAAACGGCAAAACTCTATGAATAAAAAAGATTTAAAATGAGAAAATATGAACAATGGAAGAAACGGGGTTGAAAACTGAGTCCCGAACAGAAAGTTATGCCCTGAACAAGTTCGGCGGCAACTAGGCCCAGAAACTCTGAAACTGGAGAAAAATGACCAGAAGCAAATTCTATGAATTTATAAGTCAACAAAAAGTGAAAATGAATCCCGTATGAGGATCCAAGCTCCAGACGAGACATTTTTGCAATAACTTTCGTTAATTGCACAATGGCCCCTAAAAAAAGGGGTAACTGTGAAACTACCCCAGAATAAAAATATCTTCCAAAAGATATTTTCTTATATGCCCCTGAAATAAAATATCTTCAAAAGATATTTATGAAAAACACCCCATGAAATGAAAAAGATTTTGAAGAATTGTGCATCTATGCCCCTGTGGACACCAAGAGTAAACAGAATACTTTCTTGCAAAAGTAAAGATACATATTTCGATGAAACCACTCAAGATGAAGGCACGTGAAGTCAAAAACCAACTCCGAGCATGAGAAGTGAGGTTGTGCCAAAAACTGACAAACGGAGATAAGACGGAATAGGGAAAAAGACGAAATAAGGAAAAGGACGAAAAGCGCATAGTGTCCAAAAAGTGAAAATGCAAAAATGACTCGGTCCTCAAAGGAAGTTGTCAATCCACGAAAAAGAGTCTCGGAAACCATTTCCGAGCACTTGAGGTAACACTAAGCGACAAGAAACAGAGCTCAAAAAAAAAAAATTAAACGAAAAAAAAATTCATTCGTAAAATTTCAAGAAAAAGGAAAGAAAGGCAAATGACCGGGTCGTTACAGTGGTCTTGTGACAACTTTGGCTTTTAAGCTAACGTGTCCTGTGATGAACCGTAAGGATGATCCGATAACGGATCTGAATGCGGAAGCAAAAACAGAAAACAAGACTCTAAGAAGTACAAGTGATATTCCATGAGGTCGTGGAACTCAATGAAAACTGATGCGGAAGCAAAAGGTCAGAAATATGACAAATAAGCCCCTAGGGGCAAAATAGTCATTTTTGAAAAATGTGGATTCAGGTGCCACCGAGCACACCGCTAGAAAGATAGCAAAAAATTAACAAATCTAGACTCAATAATCACCCGATTCAGAGTCCGGATGGAGAAGATATGAAACTCCAAAGTTTCATAAAAACTAACTTTCGGGTTTCAAAATAGTGTGGCAAGGGTAATTGACAAGGGGTAAAATGGTCTTTTTAGACAAAATTGGATGCAACTGACCATACCAAAAGATAGACTAGGAAAAAGTAATGAATCTAGACTCAAGAATCACTTGATTCGGAGTTCGGATGAAGAAGATATGAAACGTCAAAGTTTCAAAAAAACCAACCTTTGAGTTTAAAATCAGTGCGGCAAGGGTACTTTACAAGGGGTAAAATAGTCTTTTCAGATAGAATTAGATGCAACTGTGAATACCATTAGATAGACAAGAAAAAACTAATAAACTTAGACTCAAAAATCACTTGATTTGGAGTCAGGACGAAGAAGATATGAAGCCTCAAAGTTTCAAAAAATTAGACTTATTTTCCGGGTTCAAAAATTTGGGTAGGAATAGTGTTTTGACAGAAAACTCCAATTAAATTTTTTTTCCAGAACCGAGGCTAAAAACGGACCCTTAAACGAGTTGTTCTGGAAAAACACGAAGAAGAAAACCCCCTTAAAATCACGTTTTCTACCCAACTATGCAGAAGAAACAAAAAAAAAATGATGTAAAGTCCCTAAAATGCCCCTTGAACAGCCTAGGTCAAGATGGACCCAAAAAGCTGCTACAAGCATTTTTTCCAGAAACAGCCAGAACAGAGAGTAAAAGCGGGCTAGTAGATGAATTTTTCTGGAAAAACACAAAGAAGAAACCCCCCTCAAAATTGAATTTTCTATGTGGTTCGCGAGAGAATTAAAAAAAAAATGGAACGTAGAATGCCCAAAATGCCCCTCCATGAAATCTGGTCATAGAGGTCCAAAAAGCTGCTAAAAAAAACAGAAAAGCTGAACTTTGCGACCATGCACGCAAACGTAACTTACCTATTTGGACATGTTACAATGGTCAATGACTTAAAAACATAGCCGATGCAAAATCCGACCCCCCAACGGGCAAAAAGGCAAAAATGGACTTAGAATGGAAAACATCTAATCCAAAAATGCAAAACGGGATCAAATGACCGTTTGGCCCATGGCCACACTTCATACAAGATTAATAAGACCCTATAAAAGAATGAAAATGGAATTCCCACACCCGATGCAACCGTGGTGAAGCAATGACTTGCGATTTTTCAAGTTTTTCATAACATTTCATGAATTAAAAAGTTGCATAGAATACAATATACATGTCATTGGCCTCCAGCCTCATCTCATACATATCAAATACATTGAAAGGAGTGTACTTTAGTACACATTACATACAGGGAATCAAACATACATATTTTGACATACAAATCTACAAAATGACATTTCATGCTAACATTTGTATGAAATGGAAACTTGAAAGCTACTCGACATCCAGGGAATGATAGGCTTCACGAACCAAGTCTTCGTTCCTGAAATATGCCCCAGTATCGTAGGGGTGAGTAACATAAAGCTACTCGTAGGAGATGAGCATGCATTGACCTAGCATTTTACAAATTTATCACCTTAAGGTGAAACATGTTAAAGGGGCTCATGCCACCTCACGTCTATGTCCAAGTGAGACTCGGGGAGCATCCTAAGCTACCTTAGAGTCTAAGCTACAAGAATCTTGATATACATACGTGTATGAAACGAATCGTGGTTGGGATAATCTAAATAATACGACAAGAAGAATGCTTTAGCATATATTAACATTAATTGCATTTTCAATACAATTGAACTTTGTCTAGAATAATCCATACAACATAACAAAAGCATATTTGAATGCAAGTTAACAAAAATCACATTATCCATGCAATTCAACAACAAAAGAGCATGTTGTACAATGCAACAAGGTTTAAGTTCTCAAAGCCATCAACTTAGAATCTAAAGCACAAAATAACAGTAGTTGTTCATGCCACCTAACGTCTATGTTATAAATGAATCAATAGGATCAATCCTAAGCTTTATTAGAACGTCAAAACACGATTTTCAATATTGATGCAATTTCACCAACATTGGAACTTCCAATACAATGCATAAAGCAAAATTTCGCAAAGTTAACATCCTGTAACTTAAAATAGAACGACAAATAAGAAACAACAAGTTACAACATCATCTAGTTATCAACTTGAAAATGAAATGCGAAATCAAACAAAGTGGATACTCGGACGTCACACCGGATCAGACCGACAACATAGTTACTTTAGGGTTACTAGCCCATGGGTAACCTCCCTATGTGCGCACTAGACTATATATAGAGGGACTATCCCCCGTACTAGAACCACGTCCTAGCCATAGTCAAACAACGACATCCCCAAGTTTCCAAAATTAACAAGTTGTGCAACAATGTATATATCAACAAGAATATGTAAGATAATCAACTATCTACTAAGCACAACCAAATTTGGAAACCTATACAATACATGCTTTAAATCTACAACTAATACGATATGATGAATGTCGAATCTTCAATGTACGATTCGTTACATGCTATGCATGAAAGATGTTAAACATGAAGTGTGCAAATCATTACACAAGGCAACAATATATTCAATAAGGAAAATATATTCTCATGAATACAAACATAACAACTATGTTATCCAATGTTCAAAACATAACCAAATGAATATACAACTAGTCCAAGTCCATGATTTTGATATAGAAACGACTTTCAAACACAATTAAATCCATGGCTCAATTCGTTAGAATTTAATTAAATAAAAATAATTAAATTCCCTAGATTCTAATTCAATTCCAAATAACCTCAAATTAATACATATTAAAGAACATGGCATAGTCATTACCTATATCTATTCTAAAACTTAATTAGGTTATTGGAACAACAAAGTAGAACTTTAATTAAATCATGCTAATTTAATTGCCAAGGTTCTAAAGCAACTTCAAATGGTTCACAATTAATATATACTAGTAAACAAGTCATGGCCATTACAAACATCAAGTTAAAACCTTAATTAAGCTAATGGGACCACAAAATAAATTTTAATTAATTCTTTTAATTAAAATCTCTAGATTTTCAAACTTAACCAAATGCTCTCAAATTAACATATGTTGGAAAGCATGCCAAGAACTAATGTAATATCACATTACAAGTTTATTTCATTCAATTTAAGACCATGTGAATTAAACTTTCACTAAAGTTAAATATAAATTAAAAGTTGCAATTCTCATGTAATTAATCCTAATTTAATATATGTGAACAACTATACCTAAGCTTAATTTTCTAGCATGCCACAATTCAATTCCAAGTTGTATATCACCGTGAGGATTAAATCTTAAACAAGGAAATTAATTAAATAAAAGGTTTCAAAACCTCACTGAATATTCTAAATCAAATATATGTGAAGCTATATGGCATGTAGATCAAGAATATCAAGTCGGAATTCAAATGGACTAAATAATGCACTCGGAGCAAATTAATTAATCAAATTATTTAATAATTACTAATTTTCAAAACACCTCCAATTAATTTCAAATTCAACTATGTTGAAGAGCATGCTAAGACCTAATATAATATGCTAACACATATTAATTTCAAGCTAGTTAAGGCCATGTGAATTAATCTTTACCTAAGATAAATATTAAATAAAATCTTTAATACTTATTCAAATGTTCCAATTTTAATACACCACAATGAGCATATTAAGGGGCAATATAAAATCATGCTACATGTTTAAACCAAGTCATGAGCAACCGGGAAAATTAGATCCCGTACAAGAAAAATAAATAATAAAATCTCTAGATTTTATATTTAATCATCCAAACAAGTAGTATAAGTATCACAAGCATGCTATATAACAAGAATTTAAACCTAAAACATCCCCTACCTCAATTTGAGATGAAAATCTCAAATGCCATCAAAATGGAACGGCTCTCCGACAAAACTACTAGGTTTTGTCGGGGACAACGCCGAGAACATAACCCCCATGAAAGCCCCATCAAAATCATAACTTGACCTCAAAACCAAACTCAAGAAATGGTCAAAAATGAAGTCTAATAAGGGGGAAAGGTAGAGCACGGCGAGGGGAACAACAAGCGTTAAGACTGAAGACTTTCCATCAAGGAAAAGTGAACCAAAAGAGGAGAGAGAAGATGGCAGCACCCCTTGGGCTACCAAGGGAGTTCCAGGTCCTGCATGAAGAGGAGAGAAGATCAAAAATGAAGTCTAATAAGGGGGAAAGGTAGAGCACCGCGAGGGGAACAACAAACGTTAAGACTGAAGACTTTCCATGAAGGAAAAGTGAACCAAAAGAGGAGAGAGAAGATGGCAGCACCCCTTGGGCTACCAAGGGAGTTCCAGGTCGTGCATGAAGAGGAGAGAAGATCAAAAATGAAATATCTCACCCCCCTTCTATAGAAATCTCAAAAAGTGCCCCGAACGGGCCCCGCCGGGTCTGAAAAATTAAAATTTAAGCAGACGCGGTCAAATGAAAAAACTTTGTGAATGAAAAAGATTTAAAATGATAAAATATGAACAATGGAAGAAACGGCGTCAAAAACTAAGTCCCGAGCAGAAAGTTATGCCCAAAACAAGTTTGGTGAAAACTAGGTCCAAAAACCCTGAAACTGGAAAACATCGACCAGGAGGAAATTCCAAGAGTACACAACTCGATGAAATGTGAAAATGAATCCTGTACGAGGATCCAGGCTCAAAATAAGACATTTTGCAATAACTTTCATTAATTGCACAATGGCCCCTCCAAAAAGTGAAAACTGCACTTATGGCCCAGAATGAAAATATCTTCCAAAAATATTTTCTTGAAAACCCATGAAATAAAATATCTTCAAAAGATATTTACAAAAAACACCCCAAGAAAAGAAAATAATTTCAAAGAACTTTGCGTCCATGCCCCTATGGACACCAGAAGCAACCAGAGTACTTTATTGCAAAAGTAAAGATACGTATTTCGAGGAAACCACTCAAGATGAAGGCACATGAAGTCAAAAACCAACTCCGAGCATGAGAAGTGAGGTTGTGCCAAAAACTGACAAGCGGAGATAAGACAGAATAGGGAAAAGGACGAAATAGCGCATAGTGTCGAAAAACGAAAAATGTGAAAATGACTCAGTCCTCAAAGGAAGTTGTCAATCCACGGAAAAGAGTCTTAAGAACCAATTCTGAGCACTCGAGATGACACTAAGCGACACGAAACAGAGCTCAGAAAAGAAAATTAAACGAAAAAAATTTATTCGTAAAATTTCAGGAGAAAAGGAAAGGAAGGCAAATGACCGAGTCGTTACAACCTACCCTCCTTAAAGGAATTTCGTCCCCGAAATTAGGAACACACCAGAGAGAACAGAATGATGACCGAACAAAAGGTCAAATCAAAGGACAGCTCACAACGCACTGAAAGACAAATCCTAAAGTCTAAAGATCAACTGAAGGAACGCGAAACCAAGAACTGAGGCAACACCTCATACGAATCGGCACGTTAACTCAACGTCTACTACCTAGAGAATTCCAAGACAACAAAATGTTGAAACATGATAGAAGAAGAGAGTGACAAGGCAGTACGAACAGTGACCAGAACCCGCCCACACTAACTGGTCAGCAAGATAGCATGACAGTATAAGGCACTAGTTCGTAACATGCTCCAGAAGGGAACTTTTCGATACTAATGACATCAATGTTCAAAATGATCATTACCAAAAGCACCACGAGAACCAGGCATCTGCGAGAGTTAGGGTAGCAAATCCCAAAACTCTGACAACAATGACACTTGCACCATACGCTTAAGGCCTTAGATCTAGAAGCCACGATGAAAGGGAATGAAACGGTACCTCCCTGGCCCACGTCTCACCCCACCAGAAAATGAGTGAGATTCTACGCTCACATGAGCCTCACTCGCATCAACCGACAGAACAAACAAGAAGATTCCCGACATGGGTCCTTACAGGATGAATTTTTCCTATCCGAGGAAGAAACTCGTGAAACAAGAATGCATCCAAGGGATATGACAGATCTTACAAGACGATACCAAAACCAGACATAAAAGTAAACAGTTAGCATGCTTCCTAGTAATGTACTATCGACTCAAGGTGCCATATAAACAAACAGACATGTTATCAAATCAAAACATGTTATCAAGGGCATATATACATATAGATGTCTCAAAACACCTAAGCATGTGAACATGTTATCATACAAGACATGTTATCAAACAAAGCATGTTATCAAGATATAAATGACACATCAAAGCAAAACAATGTGAGCATGATATGCACCCAAAACCTGTCATCCAAGGTATTCGAACCCGGACGCTCTGATACCACCTGTGACGACCTTGGTTTTTAGGCCAGTGTGTCCTATGATGAACCGTAAGGATGATCCGATAACGGATCCGAATGCGGAAGCAAAAACAGAAAACAAGCCTCTAAGAAGTCAAAGTTATCTTCCATGAGGTCGTGGAACTCAATGAGAACTGATGCGGAAGCAAAAGGTCAGAAATATGACAAATAAACCCCCAGGGGCAAAATAGTCATTTTGAAAAATATGGATTCGGGTGCCACCGAGCACACCTCTGGAAAGACAGTGAAAAATTAACAAATCAAGACTCAAGAATCACCCAATTCAGAGTCCGGATGAAGAAGATATGAAACTCCAAAATTTCATAAAAACCAACTTTCGGGTTTCAAAATAGTGCGGCAAGGGTAATTGACAAGGGGTAAAATGGTTTTTTAGACAAAATTGGATGCAACTGAGGATACCAATAGATAGACTAGGAAAAATTAATGAATTTAGACTCAAGAATCACTTGATTCGGAGTCCGGATGAAGAAGATATGAAACGTCAAAGTTTCAAAAAAACTAACCTTTGAGTTTAAAATCAGTGCGGCAAGGGTACTTTACAAGGGGTAAAATAGTCTTTTTAGGTCGAATTAGATGCAACCGTGAATACCGTTGGATAGACAAGCAAAAACTAATAAACTTAGACTCAAAAATCACTTGATTTGGAGTCGGGACGAAAAAGATATGAAGCCTCAAAGTTTCAAAAAATTAGACTTATTTTCCGGGTTAAAAAATCTGGGCAGGAATAGTGTTTTGACAGAAAGCTCCAATTAAATTTTTTTCCAGAACCAAGGCTAAAAACGGACCCTTAAACGAGTTTTTCTGGAAAAACACGAAGAAGAAAGCTCCCTTAAAATCACGTTTTCTACTCGACTATGCATAAGAAACCAAAAAAAAAAAAAATGATGTAAAGTCCCTAAAATGCCCATTGAACAGCCTAGGTCAAGATGGACCCAAAAAGCTGCTACAAGCATTTTTTCCAGAAACAGCCAGAACAGAGAGTAAAAGCGGGCCAGTAGATGAATTTTTCTAGAAAAACACAAAGAAGAAAACCCCCTCAAAATTGAATTTTCTATGTGGATTGCAAGAGCATTCTAAAAAAATGCAATGTAGAATGCCCGAAATGCCCCTCCATGAAATCTGGTCATGGAGGTCCAAAAAGCTATTAAAAGAAAACAGAAAAGCTGAACTTTACGATCAATTTCCGGTACCAAGACGATATTTTCTGGAAAAACACGAAAAAGAAAGCTCCCCTAAAATCACGTTTTCTATTCAACAATGTTGAAAGAAGGAAATAAAACTGATGTAAAAAGTCCAGAACTCCCCTAGATCAAATTATGCAAAAAAAATGCGAAATGAATTCACAAGAGGCTCAAAACACAAACGATAAGGTTTTGCTCAGAAACGACCATGCACGTAAACGTAACTTACCTATTTGGATATGCTACAATGGTCCATGACTTAAAAACATAGCCGATGCAAAATCCGACCCCCCAATGGGTAAAAAGGCAAAAATGGACTTAGAGTGGAAAACATGGAATCCAAAAATGCAAAACGGGATCAAATGACCGTTTAGCCCTTGGCCACACTTCATATAAGATTAATAAGACCCTATAAAAGAATGAAAATGGAATTTTCACACCCAATGCAACCGTGGTGAAGCAATGACTTGCGATTTTTTAAGTTTTTCATAACATTTCATGAAGTTAAAAAGTTGCATAGAATACAATATACATGTCATTGGCCTCCGGTCTCATCTCATATATATCAAATACATTGAAAGGAGTGTACTTAAGTACACATTACATACATGGAATCAAATATAGATATTTTGACATACAAGTCTTCAAAATGACATTTCATGCTAACATTTGCATGAAATGGAAACTTGAAAGCTACTCGACATCCAAGGAATGCTAGGCTTTACGAACCAAGTCTTCGTACCTGAAATATGCCCCATTATCGTAGGGGTGAGTAACATAAAGCTACTCGTAGGAGATGGGCATGCATCGACCTAGCATTTTACAAATTTATCACCTTAAGGTGAAACATGTTAAAGGGGCTCATGCCACCAAACGTCTATGTCCAAGTGAGACTCGGGGAGCATCCTAAGCTGCCTTAGAGTCTAAGCAACAAGAATCATGATATACATACGTGTATGAAACGAATCATGGTTGGGATAATCTAAAGAACACGACAAGAAGAATGCTTGAGCATATATTAACATGAATTGTATTTTTAATACAATTGAACTAGGTCTAGAGTAATCCATACAACATAACAAAAGCATATTTGAATACAAGTTAACAAGAATCACATTATCCATGCAATTCAACAACAAAAGAGCATGTAATACAATACAACAAGGTTTAAGTTCTCCAAGCCATCAACTTAGAATCTAAAGCACAAAATAACAGTAGTGGTTCACGCCACCTAACGTCTATGTTATAAATGAATCAATAAGATCAATCCTAAGCTTTATTAGAACGTCAAACCACGATTTTCAATATCGATGCAATTTAACCAACATTAGAACTTCCAATATAACGCATAAAACATAATTTCGCAAAATTAACATCCTGTAACTTAAAATGGAACGACAAATAAGAAACAACAAGTTACAACATCATCTAGTTATCAACTTGAAAATGAAATGTGAAATCAAACAAAGTGGATACTCGGACGTCACGCTGGATCAGACCGACAACATAGTTACTTTAGGGTTACTAGCCCATGGGTAACCTCCCTATGTGTGCACTAGACTATATATAGAGGGACTATCCCCCGTACTAGAACCACGTCCTAGCCATGGTCAAACAACGACATCCCTAAGTTTCCAAAATGAACAAGTTGTGCAACAACGCATATATCAACAAGAATATGCAAGATAATCAACTATCTACTAAGCACAACCAAATTTGGAAACCAATAAAATACATGCTCTAAATCCACAACTAATATGATATGATGAATATCGAATCTTCAGTGTGCGATTCGTTACACGCTATGCATGAAAGATGTTAAACATGAAGTGTGCAAATCATTACATAAGGCAACAATATATTCAATAAGGAAAACATATTCTCATGAATACAAACATAGCAACTATATTATCCAATGTTCAAAACATAACCAAATGAATATACAACAAGTCCAAGTTCATGATTTTGATATAGAAATGACTTTCAAACATAATTAAATCCATGGCTCAATTCGATAGAATTTAATTAAATAAAAATAATTAAATTCCCTAGATTCTAATTCAATTCCAAATAACGTCAGATTAATACAGGTTGTTGTCGACCTAGCATTTGTTTTGAGGTAGGTGGTGAGACACCTTTTGTTTAGGCTCCCGTGAGGTGAGTCATTTGGTGTTGCCGTAGTGCTGGATTTGTTGGTTTTGAGCCATGATGAGGTTATAGACCTCTTAGGATCCTTGGTTGATCTGGATGATTCCTCTTGGTTGCAATTTTTGTGGGCCGGTACATTGTGGGAAGGTGCATGGCACTGTCATGCTACCATACTGGAGAGCTACAAGTGCAATTTGGATTGAATCGATGTTGGTTTTGTTTTGATAGGCATTGTCCTTTTAATTAATGATGATGATGGTTATTTGGGGATCAGTCGTAGTGATTGATTTGGGTGTTGTTGATATGGTTATAGTTGCCATTTTCCTAGACTTCTCTTGCGTGATGACGCTTTTGGGATCAAGTCGATTGATTGGTGATTCGGGTAGAGTGAACATCGCACTGTTAATGTCACTTGTAGTGTCACCTTTAGATTCGGAGATGGATTGTTAGAGTCTTACCATTGTGGTAAGGGCTCAAGTATGTTTTGAGACAGGTTGTTGTCATATTGGTTTTTGGAGTCAATTTATGGCTAGGATTGGTCTTTCCTTTTACCTAGACATTTTAGGACACGATATCCATAGGGTTCATTGTTACATCATTTTTATCTTATGCAGTTTCATTTACTGCCATGTTAGTAGTAAGATTTATGTTATTGTGATGCGTGAGTAGGTGGAGGTCTATCCATATTTGCCTTCTTGTTGTGTGCCTTTAGCATGCTTTCTTTATATGCTTGGAGATGCCATGTTGTTACTGCGCTTTAGTGACATGATTTTGTGCTTACGTGGAGACGTGCTGCATGTACCCTTGATTTTATCTATATGAGTAGATTTACTTTCTTGGTAGTTGCATTTCCTTATTATTTGCATGACTTCCATGTTTAGTTTTTCCCTTTTATTTCCCCTCAATCGCACGTAGTGTGTATGTGGGTTTTCGTAAGGGTTTTGTTATGAAATTCCTTGTAGAGGAGTTGTCACATTTGTTTTATCTTCAGCTGTCCACTTCCCTAAGGTGGGAAGGGTGCTCCATTTTCGTGGTTGTCGTATCGACACTTTAAGAGTATAGTTCTCCTCTTTTCTTGGTTCGTGTTAGGGACTTCACAAGGAGTGAGTCTCTTCTCTTCGTTGTGTTATGCACAGCTTTGGAGTTGGCTGGTCTGTAAGGACCACTATCATTGTCTTGAGTCCTGGGTGAGGATTTGATGGATTTTGGTCGACTTACTTCCATGTAGGGGGTGAAGTCTTTGACGTTGTTGTCTTTCATTTCAGAGATGAAGTTATGGCATTGTCTTTCTTAGGACTGGTGGTTCCTTTCCTTCGTGTCTTCTGATCGGTTGGTCAATCATACATCAACCTCCGCAATAGCACGAATCATTGTAAAATAGGGCTATTGATCGGGTAAGTCGAACCACTGGGACTGCGCTAGTCTAAGGCAACCTAAATGTCTAGAATCATTCTTATAATGATAAGGGGTAATAAGGGTTTGTTTGTTTGTCACTAAACTAGAAATGTAAAGATGCATAAACTAGTAGATTGCAAGGAATGTAAAGAAGTGAGATACAAGTAGAAAAGACTAGGGAGATGAATCCATTACCTACTCTATTAACATGCTAGTATGTGGTTAACTTGGGAAACAAATTACATATATGGAAATGATATGTAGCAATACAAAATTACTACACTATCTCCAAGAATTTCATAGAATCAAGATTTAAGCATAATCCCTCAAAGTTATACATGCTTGACTACCTAAATGAAATTGTAGCTTCACATATTCACTAAGCTAGGGACTATCAAACCCCTCAATAACTATGGTGATAGCACATGGAGCTAAGAATCAAAAATAAATCCATCAAAGGGGGACCTTAAGCTATGGACTAACAAGATTCTCAAATACATGCCAATGAAAACACTTTCACAATCTTGTTTCCATTGTCACTATGGAAATGAAAGCAATACAACCATGAGAACATACACTCTAAGAGAAGATAATATATTCAACATGATCATTTATAAGAGTTTATGTTCATTACATCAAATACAAGCTCTAGACCATGAAAGTGCCATATATATACATATTTCCCAAGATTAAACCAAAACTAAGACATGCTTACAAAGTAGGGCTTCATCACCTCCCTAGATAGGGAGTTAGTTACCCATTGCCAAGCTAGAAGAAGGAAGAAGCTCCATCTTCATGGCCATTTTCGTGCAACCTTCTTGGAGCTTGAAGAACACCTTTCTTGCTCTCTTCTCTCTCCTCTATCTTCCCAAAAATGAAGCTTCCCAAATGTGTGGCCTTTGGTAGCCTTTTATTGTCCAACAAAACCCTCTCTCTCCTCCAAGGAAAACCTCCAACCACTTCATAAAGAAGGAAGATGGCATTGAGGAAACCAATGTGCAAGTGGCTGAAAATGAGCCATTTCCGAGTGCAATCTGCCTGATTTTCGAGCACTCGAAAAGTGGTCTCGAGCACTCTAAATTAGTGTAATGTGCAACATGCTCTTCTTGCTCAACGCTGACCTACTTTGGTAAAACTACTATAACTTTGTACCCCGAACTCCGAATGATGATCTGTTTGAAGATTTGGAGAGCCGATTCAGTGCTTTAAAAACTTCATGTTTTGATGAAGACCCAATTCTCAAGTGTGGTTGGTCGAAAATGGGGAGAAAGGCAGTACTTCAGTGCTGCCAGGCAGTTCTGCACACCTCTGTTAAGAAGATCATAACTCTCTGCTCCAAACTCCGAATGATAAACCGCTTGAAGATTTAGAAAGCTGATTCAGATATCTAAATCTTTCATGTTATAATGGAAGTCCAGTTCTTGAGTTTGCTAGGTCGAAAATGGGGACAAAAGTCAGGATCACTGCTGCCAGAAATTCAGAAATGGCATCCTTTTTGTTCAAAATTCCACAAGGCATCATTTTTGCTTCCTTTTTGCACTTTAACCTGAAAATGCATAAAAACATGCAAATGAAGTTAATCTACATAAAATAATCAATTAATGGACTTTGTTAATGTAATTTAGGCGATTGAATATACAGTATTCAGCGCTTATCACACCCCCAAACTTACATTTTGCTAGTCCCTTAGCAAAACCAAAATGCAAAGCTCAATGGAATGAAAACATGGGAATGCTATTACAAAAATATTCACCATGGCAAAGATAAACATAAACATAGCTCAAATACAACTTGAAACAGATAAAGAGCTGGAGACGGGATCATTGGGAAGACTACCTTGCATATATGAAGCATTGATACAAAAAATGGGAAAAACTATTTCAACATGCATGCATCAACATCATAGTCCATATAAATAATTCAATTGTCATCTCTTAAATGGAAATAACTCAAACTCCAGTGAAAGTGAATTGAATCCTCAAGATGCGGCTTTTACTTTCTTTTCCAATTCCAAGGCACAAGTTTTCAAATCAATGAATTCTCCTTTACATGAAGTCCCTAAGGCTTGATTTTATTTTCAAGACAACTTTTGTTGCCTGTTAACAATTTATTGCAACTCATAAGCGAAACGTAGAATGGTTGTGCAATGCTAAAGTCCCTTAAGCTTTCTAACCAACCTATGTAGCAAGCGTTAGGCCAACAACTCCCAAACCAGACGGCTTTAGGGTGTTAAGTGTAGAGACACTCCAAAGAGCTTAATAGCTCAAGTTGTAAAGGCTACGAACTCTAGCTAACCATGTTTATTACAATTTTTTTTGAATGATCGTGCAATGTTTAAGTCCTTTAAGCTTTCTAACCAACCCTTGTAGCAAGCGTTAGGCCAACAACTCCCAAACCAGACGGCTTTAGGGTGTTAAGTGTAGAGACACTCCAAAGGGCTTAATAGCTCGAGTTGGAAAGGCTACGAACGTCAACTGGTCATCATTTTTTTATTTTTTTATTTTTATTTTTATTTTTTGATATTTAAATCATGCCAAAGATATTCATCTATCAGGTTCATCAAATCAGATTAACTAGGCCAAGGTCAAGGTTGATCAAGTTGCATGCCTCACAGTTAAGTTTCCAATGTGCATCTGTGCATTGTGAAGCTTATAAGAGTGTAAATCCAGCAAGAATCTAATTGAAACATTTATACAGACTAATTTGAATGTACATGATCATTTCAACTCAAATTTTTCTTTATTTTCAAAAATTTCAATTGCTTCTATACACAAGGTATTAAACATATGTTTCATCTCCGACAAGTGTCAAGTTATACTGTCATTGCTTAGCAAAAATTATGAAACCAAAAATATGCCAAGAATGCTTTGATGCACCCCCAAACTTAAACTACACAGTGTCCTCAATGTGGGACATGGATGTAAGTTAGAGACAAAAATGACAAAGAGTATAAAAAGGAACAACAATACCCCGGGGGAGGAAACGGCATTTTGATACAAAAATCCCCAAACTTGAATTGGACTGCGCAACCTGGAGAGCATCATGAAGAACAAAAAGAAACAACCACAAACAGCATTAATAGCACAAGCATAAATATAGAAAAAGAATGTACCGAAAGTTAATAGAACAGAAAGAATTTGCATTGCAAAAAGAGTTTACATGATTACAAAAAGAGCTGTACAGGGATCATGTCTACTAGAGCAACCTATACATAGCAAATTCTTACAGTTCAAAAGGAAAACAAAAGATACAAGAGAAATAGGTACATATGAAACAAAAAGAGAAGGTCCAACACTCGCAACAAGCTACGGTCCAGAGGGTAAACGGGCGAGGATGGAATGGAGGAGAGATTGAGTCTTACGCCGTTCAGCGGAGGCCAAACGACGTTCCTCAGTGGCGACACGATGGTCTTCAGCAGCAAGACGACGATCTTCTTCAGCACGTGAAGAAGTCTCACACAGAGTCCGAGTGTACGCGGACAAAGAATTCTCAAAACGATCCAGTCGCTCATGAATACCGGCAAAGCTAGCCCGGATAAAAGCCTGGTCCTGGTGAGAGTCGACCGGAGGCTCTACCCTTGCAGCGGCTACTGCGGTGGAAGCATCCTCAGAAGGAGGAGGAGGTGGAGTGTGGATGAACAAGGGGGCAGCAGGCTGAGGGGTACTAGAATGGCTAAGAACATTGATCCACCGGCGCTGGGTAAAAATTTTAATCTTTTCGCCTTTTGGTTCATGGGGAGGAACAATGAAACCCTTGTGCTGAAGGAGCCGAGTGATGAAAAACGGCAACGGCAATTTCCGATTTTCAACTCGCGGAACTCGTGCATTATGAGCGTCATGCCAAAACTTCATAAATGTGGTCCAAATGAGCTCTGGGATGGAGAACCATTGGCCTTGGTCCATGGCATATAAGGCTTGCAAAAGGAGGCCTCGATGCTCGGTGCTATGCACCAAAGGGCAGACATTGTGCTTGAAGACAGTGTCAATGAACCACAGGCGTTCCGGAAGATTGGTTTTGCGGATAAAAGACCGGGGCCTAGTAGGATCGTCAACAGTGCAAATGGCAGCGGCAATCTGCTCCACAGTTAATGTATCCGGCTCCTCATATAAAGGGAGATTCTCACGATTGACAATGTCATCGGGGCACTCAATGGGGCAACCAGAAACCTGAATGATGTCAGTCATAGTGAAAGCATAGGTGGTACCATCAATGGATGTAGTGAGAGAAATGGGTGGCTCTTCAGGGCATTGGAGATTCTGGTAGAAGAGGCGCACTACACGGGGGTAGGCAACCCTGGCAAGGGGGGCGCAAATGTGCTGCAGACGTCGGTTAGTCAATTCGGCGACAGCCCACAAAGTAGTGGGTATAATGTCAAAGGCATCCGTGAGCGGAAATGAGAGTTCGTAGTTGAGGTGTTTGCGATCCCAAGGATCACGTGGTCGCTCACGATTGACAGCACGGGCACCCGAAGAGGGTCGAGGAGGGCGAGAAGAACCGGCACGAGACATTTAGAGAGGTGGACTTGGTTGAGGACTTTCAGCGAGCACTTGGCGTGCACCACAAAAGAGAGAATGGGAAGATGAGTGGGAGGGATGAAGAAAACCAAAATTTTTTACAATCAAAACAAGCTCTAGCATAGAACACTCAGCAACCACAAACAACACAACCTCCACAATGCATTCCCATCCTCCATATAACGGAAATAAAGGCAAGGAATTGAGAAAAAAATGAAGCTCACATACCTTGCGAAGTAGAAAAAGAATGGAGGCACATGGAGTGAATGCATGCATGAATGAGAGGAAAAACGGGGAAGGTGGGGTGGAAAGGAGAGAAGGTTGTATGTGGTGGGTGGCCAAAGGTGAGGGGTAAGAGGGAGAGATGAAGAGGGAGGCCGAGAGGTGGTGAGGAGTTGGGGAAGCTTGAGGAAGGGATGTGGTGTTGGCTGCGAGGTGATGAGGTTGAGGTATGGTTTGGTTTCTTTGAGGTTGGTGATAAGCCGAGAGAGAGGGAGTTGGGTGTGAGGTGTGAGATGGGTTTGTGGGTTTAAAAGAAAGAGAGGGTGGGAGCTTCGAGTGAGAGAGGGTGGTTTAAAAGAGAGAGGAAGTGGGTGTTTGGTCGAGTGCTCAAAGCTTCACTTCGAGCACTCGAAGTGGATGCAGTAGGCTCGGGTGGTTGTTGTGTAAGAACTCAAGCAAGGGGCGAGCACTCGAAGCTTGGCTTCGAGTGCTCTAGAATTTGGCAGAGAGATGAGTGGTAGTTTCGAGCACTCAGCAGCTTTGGGTTTACATACAAGATGGGCTGCATGCATTGAGGAGGTGGTGGTTTGTGAGGGTGGCCGAGAATGGGATGCATGAGGTTGGAGTTGGTGTGAGGTGGAGGGGCTCGGTTGTGTAGAGAGAGGTTGGTTGAGTGTGAGAAGGTTGGTTTAATGCAGAGGGTGGAGGTGATGTTGGTGAGGTGGGTGTGTTGCCTGGTGGTGTGAGGATAAGGGATGGTGGTGGGTTTGGTTCGAGGTTTTGGAGGATGGTGGAGTTAGTTGGGGGAGAGAGATAGATGCCGAGAGGGGTGTTAGAGGTTTGGATTGAAGAGGTGGTTGGGGATTTTTTTTTTTTTTTAGAAGGGTGGTGGGTTTGCAGGAAGAGGGAGGTGAGGGGTGGTTTGTTTTGATAATTGGGTTGTGGAGAGAGAGAGAGTTGGTGAGGGAGTTTGGTTTTTGCATGCATGCATGGAGTTTGCATGCATGCGTGGATGTCTTGGGTGGTGAAGGAGAGGTGGTTGGGATGGTTGGATGATGGTGTGAGGTGATGGAGCATGCATGGTTTGCATGCTTGGGTGGGGAGGTGTGGGTTGTTTGGTGGAGAGTGGAGAGGTGGCCGAGTGGTGGAGGAATGTGGGTGTTCATGCATGGCATGCATGAGGTGAGGAAGTGGGTTGGGGATGCAGGGTGGTGAGGGTTGGGTTGGGGAATGCCGAGAGGGTGGCATGAGAGAGTGAGGTTGGGTTGTATGAAGTGGGTGTTTGGTTGGAGATGAGGCTGGGTTGGTGAGGGAGAGGTGGTTGGGAAGGTTGGATGAGAGAGATGAGGATGGTTTGGTTGGAGAGTTCGAGCACTCTAAAGAGGCTTGGCGAGTGCTCGAACTGAGAGCAGTGAGCTGGGTGCTTGGTGTGAGCAATGACGAGCACTCGAAATGGGCTAGGCGAGTGCTCGAATTCTTGGCAGTGAGCTGGGCATGGTTAATGCATGAAAATCGAGCACTCCAACAGGAAGGGAGAGTGCTCGACAAGGAGGCAGTGGGTTTGAAGCTGCAAGAACTCCAAAGGGACTTTGGATTGCTCGAAATGAGCACAGAAAGCTGGAATTTTGAGCATCATGAAAGTTGAATCTTTCATCTAACATGGATGTAGGCAAAAATTTTTCATTTTTATGCACGCATGAATGCAAAATTTTCATCATGGAAGCATGCATGAATTTTTTTTTTTTTATTTTTTTTTTTATTCTTATGCATTGTGAATGCATGCAAAAGTCCTATGCAAGGATAAACATGATGCGATTGGGATTTTGCCTGGATACATTGGCTTGAAATTGAAATTTTTTCTTTTTTTTTTTTTTTTTTTTTTTTTTTTTTTTTTTATATAGATCAATGGAAAACTTTCCAAGCCTTAATACATCGCAACATGATGCAAAATGGATGGAATTCTCAAAAATGAATATTTCAAGCATAGAGAATTTTTGAAAATTTTGCATGTCAGTCCTAAATTCAAGCCATGCATGGAAAATTTGAAACTTGGCGCATTATTCCAATCCAATGCATGGATGATTTTGAGAAAAAAATTGGAAAACTTTTCGACTTCTCTCTAATGCATGGATGATTTTGAGAAACCATGATCCAACAATGCATTGAAGATAAGAGGCTATGCATGTGAGAGCCATGTCGAAAGTCCGAGAAAATTGCCTGATAGAGCCAAAAACTTCCGGGAATGAAAACAAGAATGAAGAAGGTCTAAGAAGCCAGTCTAAAAATGTGGAACACAACTTAAGATAGTTCCAGAGAAAGTTAAATTTTGGCATTTCTACACCGTTTCCCAGAAAATTTGCAAGGCACGAGCAATTTCAAAGAGAAGGAAGCTTGGAAATTGAAAGAATTGCTTCCCTTGCTTTGCTAAATTTATTGTCGATAGCTAGACAAAGCTAGATCAGGCATTAATCCTCATAAATTGGATCTGTCAAGAGGACTTCCTCAACTTTTCGGGTTAGGATGGTGCCGTCAATGCAAGGCTTAAGCCTTTGGCCATTTACCTTGAAGAGTGATCCACTTGCAGGATCATGAAGTTCGATTGCTCCATGAGGAAAGACGGTAGTGACAATGTATGGACCATCCCATCTTGACCGGAGTTTACCGGGAAAGAGTTTCAAGCGGGAATTGAAAAGCCAGACCTTTTGTCCCGGGGCAAAAGACTTCTTGACGATGTGTTTGTCATGAAAAGCTTTAGTCTTTGCCTTGTAAATTTTTGCGCTTTCATACGCGTCATTACGCAATTCCTCAAGTTCATTTAATTGCAATGCACGATTAGAGCCAACTTGTTTGAGATCAAAATTGAACCTTTTTATGGCCCAATAAGCACGGTGCTCTAATTCTATCGGGAGATGACATGCTTTGCCAAAGACAAGTCGATATGGTGACATGCCAATGGGTGTCTTATAAGCTGTCCGGTAAGCCCAAAGCGCATCGTTTAGCCTTACTAACCAATCTTTGCGGTCCGGTCTAACCGTTTTTTCCAAAATGTGCTTAATCTCCCGGTTAGAAATCTCTACTTGACCACTCGTTTGAGGGTGGTAAGGTGTAGCAACCTTATGAATGACGGAATACCTAGCAAGGACGGATTTTAGATAACGATTTCAGAAATGAGATCCGCCATCACTAATGATTGCTCGGGGCGTACCAAAACGACTAAAGATGTGAGACTGAATGAAATGGATCACGACTTTATGATCATCAGTTTTGGTAGCCTCGGCTTCAACCCATTTAGACACATAATCCACCGCTACAAGGATGTACTCATAGCCATAAGAAGATGGAAATGGTCCCATGAAGTCAATCCCCCACACATCAAAAATTTCAACAATTAAAATGTTGGTGAGGGGCATCATGTCTCTTCGGGACATG
The DNA here is from genome assembly GCF_030987335.1 of Cornus florida. Lineage (NCBI taxonomy): Eukaryota > Viridiplantae > Streptophyta > Magnoliopsida > Cornales > Cornaceae > Cornus > Cornus florida. The sequence goes on from NW_026775572.1 coordinate 96,312,875, forward strand.
GATCCAAGTTTTTGACATTGTTCACACGATTTACAAAAATTGTATGCATCCCGAAACAAGGTAGGCTAAAAGAATCCGCTTTGAAGAACTTTGTTAGCGGTCTTTTTGGCACTAAAATGGCCTCCACAAGCTAGAGTATGGCAAAAATTTAGAATGTTTGTGGCCTCGGTTTCAGGAATGCATCGCCGTATGATTTGGTCCGGGCAATACTTGAATAGTTCCGGATCTTCCCAAAAGAAATGCTTGACTTGGGAGAAAAACCAGTCCCTCTCTTGTTTAGACCAATGAGCTGGAATTTTGCCAACCGCAAGATAATTGACAATATCCGCAAACCATGGAAGAGTAGAATGTGAAACTTGAAGAAGTTGCTCATCCGGTAAGGAATCACGGATGGCTGCGAATTCTGAAGATTTCTCAATAAGTAAGCGAGAGAGATGATCGGCGACAACATTGTCGGTCCCTTTTTTGTCCTGGATGTCAATGTCAAACTCTTGAAGTAAGAGGATCCATCGAATTAAACGGGGTTTTGTCTCTTTTTTCGCTAACAAATGCCTAAGAGCGGCATAATCTGAAAAGATGATGACCTTGGACCCAAGAAGATAAGAGCGAAATTTATCCAAGGCGTACACCACAGCTAGCAATTCTTTTTCAGTGGTGGTGTAGTTCAATTGGGCATCGCAGAGAGTTTTGCTAGCATAATAAATGACATGCGGAAGTTTATCCACACGTTGGCCCAAAACCGCCCCTAATGCATAGTCGGATGCATCACAAATGATCTCAAAGGGAAGACACCAATTAGGGGGTTTCATGATTGGGGCGGAGGAGAGGAGAATGCGAAGTTTGATGAAAGCTTCCATGCAAGCGTCATCAAAATTGAACGGAACATCCTTGGCTAAGAGATTACACAAGGGCCGTGAGATTTTGCTAAAATCTTTGATGAAGCGACGATAGAATCCGGTATGGCCAAGAAAAGAACGGATTTGACGGACGGAATTCGGAGGAGGAAGATTAGAGATTAACTCAACTTTTGCCTTGTCTACCTCGATTCCCCGCTCAGAAATGACATGTCCTAAAACAATGCCTTCTTGGACCATGAAGTGGCTTTTCTCCCAACTTAGAATGAGATTCATCTCTTTGCATCTTTGGAGCACAAGAGATAAATTTTTGAGACACGAGTCAAAGGAGGAGCCAAATACGGAAAAATCGTCCATGAAAACTTCCAAGAACCTTTCAACCATATCGGAGAATATGGACATCATGCACCTTTGGAACGTTGCCGGTGCATTGCATAGACCAAAAGGCATGTGTCGATAGGCAAAAGTACCAAAGGGACATGTGAATGTTGTTTTCTCTTGATCTTGGGGGGCGATTGCCACTTGGTTATAGCCGGAATAACCATCAAGAAAACAATAGAAGCTTTGGCCGGCTAACCTTTCTAGGATTTGATCAATAAATGGGAGTGGGAAATGATCCTTCCTAGTTGATGAATTGAGTTTCCGATAGTCAATGCACACACGCCACCCGGTGGTGGTTCGTTGTGGCACGAGCTCACCCGCTGAATTTTTAACAACGGTGAGCACGGATTTCTTGGGGACAACTTGTGTGGGGCTCACCCACTTGCTATCAGAGATAGGATAGATGATTCCCGCATCTAGCAATTTGATCACCTCTTTCATGACCACTTCCTTCATATTTGGATTTAACCGGCGCTGGACCTCTCTAGTAGGCTTTGCGTCATCCTCCATATGAATGCGGTGCATACAAATGGAGGGGTCAATTACTTTCAAATCTGCCACTGTCCAACCAATAACTTCTTTATGCTCTTGGAGCACCGCTAAAAGGTTGGTCTCTTGGTCTTTTTGACGGTTCGAGGCAATAATGACCAGAAGGGTTTGCTTTGGACCAAGGAACACATACTTGAGATGGGCCGGGAGCGGCTTAAGCTCAAGTTGTGGCGGAGATAACAATGATGGGACCGGAGGAGTGGTGGAAAGTTGGGGAAGTGGTTCTTTTGGAATTTTCCAAGGAGGTACATCTATGATAGCACTAATATCAAGCAAGGAATTGACTTCTTGAATGGCTTGATCAACATCAAAGTTTGAGAAGTCAAAATGGGACATGCAAGTTTCAAGAGGATCTTTGCTTAGAATGAAGGGGAGAGATTCTTCGACCACTTCATCGATGACATCCACAAGAAAACAATCATCCTCATTGGAGGGATGTTGAGTTGCATGAAAGATGTGGAGTTTGACTTGCATGTTTCCAAAAGTAGTGTCCATCACCCCGGTTCAGCAATTAATTGATGCATTAGCCGTGGCTAAAAATGGCCTACCAAGGATCACGGGAATGTGCTTTTTTGGGTCATGGACCGGTTCCGTATCAAGAACCACAAAATCTACCGGGAAGTAGAATTTGTCCACTTTGATGATAACGTCCTCGAGAATACCTCGTGGATGCTTGACCGATCTATCGGCAAGTTGCAAAACCACGGAAGTCGGCTTAAGATCTCCCAAACCAAGTTGTAGGTAGACTGAGTATGGAATTAAATTCACACTAGCTCCTAAGTCAAGGAAGGCCCTCTTGATTTTGCTGTCACCAATGACGCAAGAGATTGTGGGGGCACCCGGATCCTTATACTTCGGGGGAGTGCTGTGCTGAATGATAGCACTAACATTTTCAGTCAACCTCACTTTTTTTGGCAAATGATTTTTAGAAGTGCACTTTTGAGTGCACAAATCTTTGAGAAATTTTGCATAGGGAGGGATTTGCTTGATAGCATCCAAGAGGGGCAAGTTAATCTTCACTTGCTTGAAAACTTCCCACATGTCTTGAATTTTACAATTCTTGTTCCCAAAATGTGTCGACTCTTGAAGACGTTGAGGAAACGGAGCTTTTGGCTCATAAGTCGTGTCCACATTTGGGGTGACATGTGTGGGATTTTCGTGAATGGTATTTGGACAAGAATTTGGATTAAAAGAGCTTGAATTTAGATTTTTCAAAGGAGAAACTTCTTCACTTTTGTCTCCATCGACCTTGTTGTCAACCACTCTACCACTCCGAAGGGTGGTGATAGCCTGAACTTGTTCATGAGTCGGCCCACTCGGAGGAGGGGTTTCGTCAATCACATGCATTCCTCTAGGATTTTCAAAAGGTTGAGAGGGAAGCTTGCCCTTGTCCTTTTGAAGCAATTGATTCACCGAGTTAGCTATTTGGCCCACTTGATTTTTGAGATTAGCTATGGATTGAGTATGAGAGTGAACCATTTGGAGAGTAGGCTGCAAGGATGTCAAGAGTTGCTTGTTGGCATCCATTATTTGCTTATTTAATGATTCCATCATTTGCTTGTTTGCAGCTACTATCTCGTCAGTTGGACACACAGGAGGTTGATTGGAGACATTTGGATTGTAAGGAGGACGGTAGCTTGAAGAGGCTTGGAAAGGTCTACCTTGATATTGAGAAGAGGGCTGATTTTGCCGCCCTTGGTTTTGGAATTGGGAATTTTGTGGGGCTTGTTGCCGCCACGAGAAATTCGGATGATCTCGCCAACCCGGATTGTAGGTGTTGGAATATGGATTGTTCCCGGGCCGCGAGAACATGGCATTAGCTTGCTCTTGGTTGGGATTGGGAAATTGCTCCGGTGTGGGGCAATCTTCCGAGAGATGGAATGGACTAGTACACGAAGCACAAAATGAACTTGCTGAATTTTGAGACAACGAAGGAGGAAGATGTGGTGCCATCAATTGGTAGAATTTATGAGTGATGGCATCCACTTGAGATGATTCCTCCCTTATTGATTTTGGTTGACAAGGGTTAGTGTTGTTTGGAGTGGTTGAGGTCGGAGCCCTACGAGAATTGTGTTGAAGTGAATTTTCACTCAAATTCTCAAGTAAGGTCCAAGCCTCATCCGCATTCTTGGACATGAACATCCCACCACACGAAGAGTCAATCATGAATCTATGGGTTTCGGTCAAGCCCGCATAGAAAGCTTGCACTAATTGCCATTTTGGGATCAAATGATGAGGACATTTTCGAAGAAGATCTTGTAGCCTTTCCCAAGTCTCGTGGAGTTGTTCTCCATCAACTTGAGAAAAACTTAGAATGGAACGCCTCATTTGGTTGGTTTTACTCACTGGATAATAATTCTTAAGAAATTCTTGTTGCAATTGAGCCCAAGAAGTAATAGAGTTGGGAGCGAGGGAGTTCAACCAATATTTTGCCCTATCCTTTAGGGAGAATGGGAAAAGATGGAGATGAAGTGCATTGTCCGGAAAACCTCTCAACCGGATGGTCGAACAGATTTCAAGGAACTCATCAAGATGCTTATATGGATCTTCATTATCAAAGCCATGAAATGATGGAAGCATTTGAATGGTACTAGACTTGATCTCATATTGAGCTGCATCGATGTTTGGCATCACTATACAAGAAGGAGAAGCATAGGTGGTAGGAATGAAATGATCTCTAAGAGTCATTGGTTCTACATTAGGAATTTCAGCCCTTTCATTCCCCGGATTTCCTACGTTATCCCCCATTATATTGAATTCAGTTTCAAGGTCCCTTGTAAGAGTGGGTTCCCTAAGGTTCCGTCTAAGAGTTCTTTCAAGTGAATTTATATCAATAGGCGAGTCAAGTGTGGGTAGAGAGAGTGACCTATGGCCAAACATCAACAATTCACAACAACATCATCACAACAAATCTTTATCATCAACTCCACATACGATGTTCCCTTCCTCCTCAATTATCAAGACAGAAAATAAATGGCCACGACAAGGACCGATGCTTGGAATTGAAAATACACAATTGAAATAGCCTCGACAAGGGCTTGCAATTTATCTACTTCTAAGTTTAACACATGCACGATATTCACAATTTGAAACTAGAAGTCACGAGACTTACCTGGGGTCCTCTAGACTTACAATTTGCTAGCAATCCCACGGCGAGCTTCGAGTCCCTAGAATCTTACAACACGAAGATGATCAAAACACACAAGGAATATTCACAAGACACAATATGCATAATCAAACTAAATTTAACCCTAAACTTTGGTTGCTAAACCATTTGCAAATCCCCGGCAACGGCGCCAAAAATTGATCGGTTGGTCAATCATACATCAACCTTCGCAATAGCACGAATCATTGTAAAATAGGGCTATTGGTCGAGTAAGTCGAACCACTGGGACTGCGCTAGTCTAAGGCAACCTAAATGTCTAGAATCATTCTTAGAATGATAAGGGGTAATAAGGGTTTGTTTGTTTGTCACTAAACTAGAAATGTAAAGATGCATAAACTAGTAGATTGCAAGGAATGTAAAGAAGTGAGATACAAGTAGAAAAGACTAGGGAGATGAATCCATTACCTACTCTATTAACAAGCTAGTATGTGGTTAACTTGGGAAACAAATTACATATATGGCAATGATATGTAGCAATACAAAATTACTACACTATCTCCAAGAATTTTATAGAATCAAGATTTAAGCATAATCCCTCAAAGTTATACATGCTTGACTACCTAAATGAAATTGTAGCTTCACATATTCACTAAGCTAGGGACTATCAAACCCCTCAATAACTATGGTGATAGCACATGGAGCTAAGAATCAAGAATAAATCCATCAAAGGGGGACCTTAAGCTATGGACTAACAAGATTCTCAAATACATGCCAATAAAAACACTTTCACAATCTTGTTTCCATTGTCACTATGGAAATGAAAGCAATACAACCATGAGAACATACACTCTAAGAGAAGATAATATATTCAACATGATCATTTATAAGAGTTTATGTTTATTACATCAAATACAAGCTCTAGACCATGAAAGTGCCATATATATACATATTTCCCAAGATTAAACCAAAACTAAGACATGCTTACAAAGTAGGGCTTCATCACCTCCCTAGATAGGGAGTTAGTTACCCATTGCCAAGCTAGAAGAAGGAAGAAGCTCCATCTTCATGGCCATTTTCGTGCAACCTTCTTGGAGCTTGAACAACACCTTTCTTGCTCTCTTTTCTCTCCTCTATCTTCCCAAAAATGAAGCTTCCCAAATGTGTGGCCTTTGGTAGCCTTTTATTGTCCAACAAAACCCTCTCTCTCCTCCAAGGAACACCTCCAACCACTTCATAAAGAAGGAAGATGGCATTGAGGAAACCAATGTGCAAGTGGCTGAAAATGAGCCATTTCCGAGTGCAATCTGCCTGATTTTCGAGGACTCGAAAAGTGGTCTCGAGCACTCTAAATTAGTGTAATGTGCAACATGCTCTTCTTGCTCAACGCTAACCTACTTTGGTAAAACTGCTATAACTTTGTACCCTGAACTCTGAATGATGATCTATTTGAAGATTTAGAGGGCTGATTCAGTGCTTTAAAAAATTCATGTTTTGATGAAGACTCAATTCTCAAGTCTGGTTGGTCGAAAATGGGGAGAAAGACAGTACTTTAGTGCTGCCAGGCATTTCTGCACACCTCTGTTAAGAAGATCATAACTCTCTGCTCCAAACTCCGAATGATAAACCGCTTGAAGATTTGGAAAGCTGATTCAGATATCTAAATCTTTCATGTTATGATAGAAGTCCAGTTCTTGAGTTTGCTAGGTCGAAAATGGTGACAAAAGTTAGGATCACTACTGCCAGAAATTCAGAAATGGCATCCTTTTTGTTCAAAATTCCACAAGGCTTCATTTTTGCTTCCTTTTTGCACTTTAACCTGAAAATGCATAAAAACATGCAAATGGAGTTAATCTACATAAAATAATCAATTAATGGACTTTGTTAATGTAATTTAGGGCGCTTGAATATACAGTATTCAGTGCTTATCATCTTCCCTTGGGGAGTTTTGCCGTGGTTGTTGCCGGAGTTGTGGTACTCAAAGTGAGTTGATTGGTGTGGGATCATTTTTTTGGGCACTTATTTCCATATCATTAAGGAATTGTTTGATTCGTGAGGTAAGCTCGACGCTCATTTGAGGATGTCTTTTGGAGACTTACTTTGGTTTTGGAGATCTAGATGTGGTTGACTCTTAGCAGAAGTTTTGGAGGATAGCTGTTGGATATGACTTGTTTGTGGAGTTTTCTCGTCCTAGATTTGGCTAGGCGTAGTTTTGAAGAATCGTAGTTCCAATGATTGGTTGTGAATTGAATTTGAGGAATTTTGATTTGGCTTGGTGTGCCAAGCACGATTTTGAGAGACTCGTTTTGTGACCTTCTTCGTCGAGATTATGATATGTGTGCCACTTGGTGGACTTGTATTTCGAGGATTTAGTTATCCATGATAGGGATGTGGATCCGATATTTAATTACGGTGTAGTCGTTTAGTTGACTTGTTTCAGGGAGATATATAGGACTTTCGATGAAATGTCTTATTGTGAGATTTGTTTCAATTTTTAGAAGCTTTGGTTTGCTTGTCAGGCTTTGGATTCTTGATTGATGTTGTTAATAGGAGTATTTTGAGACATTGGAGTTATTGGTTTTGTTGTATTGAGGATTTGAGGCCCTACGCATAATGGTGCCTATGACATTGTTGTCAGAGTTTGGGATTAGCCAGGATGGTCTAGAACGTCCTTGTACTATATTCCAACTCTCATAGATGCCTGGTTCCCATATTACTTTTGGCTATGATCATTTGTGAAATTAATGTCATTTGTATCGAGAGTTTCTTGGGTAGACTTGGTGGGGGGCAGGTTACGAATTAGTGCCTTATACTGTCATGCTACCATATAAAGTTGTGTGTTGTGGGCAAGTGCTAGTTGTCGTCGATGCTACCTTACTGACGAGTAAGTGTGGGCAGGCACTAGGTACTGTCATTACTACCACACATTTGAGTACGTTGTGGGCGGGTCCTGGTCGCTATTCGTACTGCCATATCATCTTTGTTCGGTACCTTGATTTGATACGTGGTTATCTTGGAGTTCTTTTGGTGATTGTTTTTAGATCGGTATGATGGTTCATCTGGAGGGATGCTTACGGTTTTTGTTTTTCGTTCTTTTGTCTGACCTTGGGTCCTGTGTGTGAGTTCTGACTTGTCGTGTGGCCATGTAGTCACTTTTCCTCTGAGAGGTTGTCTAATCATGAGCACATGGGTGCAAATGACACTGGTTTGTGGATTTCCTTTCAGTTTTAAGGTCGCTGGTGTGGCGTGTTGTGTGGGATACATGAAGATGTACTCTGTAGTTATCCTGGTTTCGCCTTTTGTTTTGTTGGGGCAGAATTTTGGGGACGAAATCCCATTAAGGTGGGAAGGTTGTAATGACCCGGTCTTTTTCCTTCCTTTCTTTTTCTCAGATTTTAACGGATATTTTTTTTTCTATTGATCTTTTCCTTTCTGAGTTCAGTTCCTCGTTGCTTAGTGTCATTCTGAGTGCTTAGAAATGGTTTCTGATACTCTTTCCTTTGGATTGACAACTTCCTTTAAGGACCGAGTGATGTCCACATTTTTACTTTTGGGGACACTATTCACTTTTCGTCCTTTTCCCTATTTTGAATTTTCCCCGTTTGTCACTTTGTTGGTATAACCTCACTTCTTGTGTTCAGAGTAGGTTTTTGACTTCACATATCTTCATTGTAAGTGTTTTCCACGAAATATGTATCTTTACTTTTGTAAGAAAGTACTTTGGTTGCTCCTAGTGTCCATAGGGGCATGGATGCATAGTTTTTCAGAATCTTTTTCTTTTCTTGTGATGTTTTTCATAAATATCTTTTGAAAATATTTTGTTTCAGGGGCTTTTAAGAAAATATTTTGGGAAGATATTTTCATTCTGTGCCATTAGTACAGTTTTCACTTTTTGGAAGGGACATTGTGCAATTAATGAAAGTTATTGCTAAATGTCTTGTTTTGAGCCTGGATCCTCATACGGGATTCATTTTCACTTTTTGTCGAGTCGCGTACTCTTTGAACTTCCTTTTGGTTGTTTTTCTCCAGTTTAAGGGTTTCCGACACCGGTTGTTGCCGAACTTGTTTGGGGCATAACTTTCTACTCAGGACTCAGTTTTCGATGCCATTTCTTCCATTGTTAATATTTTCTCATTTAAAATCTTTTTCGTTCAAAGAGTTTTGTCATTTGAGCACGTTTGCTCAAAATTCACTTTTCCGGACCAGGCAGGACCCTTTCGAGGCACTTTTTGAGGTTTTCAATAAATAGGGGGTCTTAAGCCAAAAAGTTAAATTTTTCTCTTCTTCTTTCTCTCTTGGCCGGCAGCCATGGATGCCCATGGAGCTGTCACTTTCTCTCTCCTCCTTTGATCCACTTTTCCTAAGTGAAAAGTCTTCGGCCTTAACATTTATTGTTCCCCTCATCGTGTTCTATCTTTTACACTTATTAGAATTCATTTCTGACTATTTCTTAAGTTCAGGTTTGAAGTCAAGTTGTGATTTTGATGGGGCTTCTTGGGGGTTCATGTAGATCGTGTTGTCCCCGACAAAACCTAGAAGTTTCGTCGGATTTAGAGCGGTTTCATTTTGGTGGGGATTTGAGATTTCATCTCAAATGGAGGTATGAGATGTTTTAGGATTTTATATGTGTTGGATGGAGTGTTTTTCATGATTATACAACTTGTATACATGCTTTTGTTTAAGTCCTAGAATTTAATTTAATTAATTTCTATGGTTAGGACTTAATTCTCGTGATGATGTATAACTTAGAATTAAATTGAGGCATGCTAGAAAGTTTGGATTTGATATGTTTCTTAACATATATTAAATTGAAATTATTTAAATAAGATTTGAAATTTTTATTTAATAATTATCTTTGGTGAAAGTTTAATTCTCATGGCTTCACCTTGCATAAAATTAACTTATGATATATTTTTAAATTAAGTCATGGCATGTTGTTTAGCATACTTTAATTTGAGAGCATTTGGATAAATATGAAATTCTAGAGATTTTAACTAAAAGAATCAATTAAAATTTATTTAATAGGTCCATTAGATTAAATTGAGTTTTTAACTTGATATTTGTGATGACTAAAACTTCTACACTAGCATAAGTTAAATTGGGAACATTTGATGTTGTTTTAGAATCTTGGAATTTAATTGTCATGATTTAATTAAATTTCATCCTATTGTTTTAATGACCTAATTAAGTTTTTCATGTGGTATATGTAATGACCATACTATGTTATATAACATGTGTCAATTAGGGATCATTAAATCAAGACTTGAAACTTAGAGAAATTAATTAGGTTATGTAATTAATTTCCATTTCTATTGCGTTGAAGATTTAATCATGTGTTTAACATTGTTAGTATGCTTGAAGCATGATTTTAGACTTGTAATGGATTTATAAGTTATGCTTTCAATATTGAATTATATTGTTATAGCGTGTAACGAATCGCACACTGAAGATTCGACATATGATGTTGTTATAGCGCGTAGCTAATCACGCTCTGAAGATTCGACATTTGTCATCCTATAGTAGTTTTAGATTTAGAGCATGTACTGTGTGGTTCTAACCTACTTGTGCATGAAGGTAGTTTCGTGTACCATTCAATACATATATAAGTTGTTAACTTATTTATTTTGGAGTCACTTGGGACATGGTTATTATGATATGGCCAGAGTTTGGCTCTAGTGTAGGAGGTATGAGTTCTCCCCGTCGAGATAGTGCGCACTAGGGGTGGTATTACTAGCGGGTTAGTGCCCGTAATAGTCGTTGAGGTCTCAGCAGAATTCCGAGCGTAGATGTCCAAGTATTCCACTATTTGATTTCTCACTTTTAGATTTCTAGTTGATAACCTAGAGAATCTATGTCTTGATGTGTGGTATTAGAAATTATAGTTATACTAAATTGCTATATTTAGTTAATTTCGTATTTTAGATTTTAAGTTGATAACTTTGAGAATCTATATCTAGTTGTTTTATATAGCATGGATCTATGTTGGTTAAATTACATAGATAATGTGATTTATATCTTGTAGTTGAAATGTAGCCCAGGAATGATCCTATAGATTCATTTGGAACATAGACTTTAGTTGGCATGACTCACTTTTGTCATTTTTGTATGTTACATTTCAAGTTAAAGACCGGTTCTCTACATCGGTCGATCGAAACTTATTTTTTTCATCTCGAGCCTTAAACCGGTCGACCGGTTTGTCACTTTGGTCGACCGAACTGAGAGCTCTTTTCTCCTATTTTTCCAGGCTTATTTCGGCAGATCGACGCTCCACTTCGGTCGACTGAAATGGAGCTGCCTAGTAGGTTTTGGTTGGTTGATTGTTTCTTCGGGCCTTTATCATTTCGTTACTTCCTACTAGATTTTGTTAATCTTGTGTAAGCCATTTAGTGGTTTTCTTGGTTTAGTTTGAACTAGATTTTGTCCCTTTGGTTGTCATTGGTGCCATAAGGTACCATTTGACCCTTTTCATGTTAGTTTTCGCTTCTGGTTATTTCCTTGAGCTCCATGACTTCATGGAAGGTCACATTAGTGTCTTGGGGATGGTTTCCATCTCTATAGACTTTGGATTTATTTTTTGCTTCCGCATTTTAGATCCATTATCGGGTCAACTTTCGGTTGATCACTAACACACTGGGTTGAAAAACTTGGGCTGTTACAAGTGGTATCAAAGCTCCTAGGTTTGAATACCTTGGACGACGGGTTTGGGTGCATATCATGCTTATGTTGCTATGCTCTATATGTTTATTTGCTTCATGATAACATGTTTATGTGCTTCTGTGCTACATATGGTATGTTGTTTGTTTAGCATGATTTAAATTCTATTGTAAAAGAGCATGACATATGATGTATGCTAGATTTGATTTGTAAATGCATGGCTGAGTTGCATATTTGGCATAACACGGGATTAGTCATGGGATGTTCAAGTTGAGGTTGAGTTATTTAGTGAGTTTGCACTTAGTGTAATGGTTGGTGTGTTTGGTTTTATTTAGGCACTCTTCCATGAGGTTGATGGTGACTGTAGTCACAGTTTCGTGATAGTGTAGGTTGTTGTCGACCTAGCATTGGTTTTGAGGTAGGTGGTGAGACACCTTTTGTTTAGGCTCTCATGAGGTGAGATTTTTGGCGTTGCCGTAGTGCTGGATTTGTTGGTTTTAAGCCATGATGAGGTTATGGACCTCTTAAGATCCTTGGTTGATTGGGATGATTCCTCTGGGGTTGCAATTTTCGTGGGCGGGTACGTTGTGGGCGGGTGCATGGCACTGTCATGCTACCGTACTAGCGAGCTATAAGTGCAGTTCGGATGGAATCGATGTTGGTTTTGTTTTGATAGGCGTTATCCTTTTGATCGATGATGATGATGGTTGTTCGAGGATCAGTTAGAGTGATTGATTTAGGTGTTGTTGATATGGTTATAGTTGTCATTTTCCTGGAGTTCTCTTACGTGATGACACTTTTGGGATCAAGTTGATTGATTGGTGATTCGAGTTAAGTGAACATCGCGCTGTTAGTGTCACTTGTAGTGTCACCTTTAGATTCAGAGATGGTTTGTTAGAGTCTTACCATTGTGGTAAGGGCTCACGTATGTTTTGAGATAGGTTGTTGTCGTATTGGTTTTTGGAGTCAGTTTATGGCTAGGATTGGTCTTTCTTTTTTCCTAGACACTCTAGGACACGATATCCATAGGGTTCGTTATTGCGTCATTTTTATTTTATGCAGTTTCATTTACTACCATGTTAGTAGTAAGATTTATGTTATAGTGATGCGTGAGTAGGTGAAGGTCTATCCACATTTGCCTTCTTGTTGTGTGGCTTTAGCGTTGTAATGACCTTGTCTTTTTCCTCCTTTTCCATTTTCGACGATTTTCTTTTTTCGTCTTTTTCCTATTTTGTCTTTTCCTTTTTTCGTCTTTTAGTCATTTTTCATTTTTCCTTGCATAACCTCACTTGTTGTACTCAGATTTGATTCCGATTTTGCATGCATTCATGATATTTGATTTCCATGACATTGTATTTTTACTTTTCTTGAAAAGCATACTAGATTAGTACTTTTCTTGTAAAGGGAATGAATGCATACTTTAGTGTAATTATTTATAACTTTGAGGGTTTTAGTGTAATTATGTAAAATAATTATTTTTTGTTTTGGGGACCTTTTTGTAATTTATTTTGGAAGATATTTTGAAAAAGGACCATTTTGCAATTTTTGGAAAGTGTGACAAGTGTCACACTTTCATGGAGCCATTTGTTGGCATTTAGGTGAAGAGATTTGGCACCATGACTTCTTGACATTTGGTGGGTGGAGGTTCATCCATGTGTTGGCCTTAGATTGGTGCACATGTAACCATTAATTGTTGACAAGTGTGAGTCTAGGATTAAGTCTTGGAAGGGGCATTGGATTAGTGACAAGTGTAAGTTCACCATTTAATCTTGTATTGTGTGTGAGAGAGAGGTAGTGCAAGAACACATAGTGAGTGGAGGATTTCTAGCCCTTCCACTCACCATTTCACACTTTACCTTGTTCATTTCATTATGTCCCATGAACCCTAGAAAAGACTCCATTAGAGGAAAGCTTAGTATAGAACTTTGACTTCACATTTGGCACTCTTCCACTCACCCTAGACCTTTGACCTTGGGAGAGAAAGGATTCCTATCACTCTCCTCTTCAAGAATCCTAACCTTGTTTTCCATTTTGTGCTTGGTAGCTTGGATTATAGAGATTCAATTCTCTATTGAGGTAAGGGTGGTAGTATGTTTATATTCTAAGTGTTTTATAGTCCTTGTGGTTTAATATATATTGTGTACATGCTTTTGATATGATAGTATTGCATATTATAGGAAACCCTCATTTCTTGACTTAGGGTTTGTTGATTTAAGCATGTATGATATGTGTAAACCATGTGTAGGAGGATTATATAATTTAGTAGCATGCTAAATTCTAGAAATTTCACATGTGTTAGTGATATGGGACACTTGTAGAATTAGTGATGTTATATGCAATCTCTATTGATATGAATTGCTATATTTGTTGTTACAATAATTCTATGCCCTTATGAATTACTAATTGTAATTATTTAGGAGCTTATTGCTATGATGTTGATAATTGGTATGTAGAGCTTGTTATTGAGGCATGACTTGAATTGATAAATTTGTGATATTGTATTGTGCATAATATCATGATGCGAATTTGTCATTTGGCATGCCATTCTAGATTTGGAACCTTAAGACATGGTTTGTGTGGTTTCAAAATACTTGTGCATGGAAGGTGGTTTGTATGCCTTATTATATATATATATAAGTTTTGAACTTGATATATATTTTGGAATCTCTTGGGACATTGTTACATGTGACATGGCTAAAGTTTGGCTTTAGTGTGGGAGGTATGAGTTCTCCCCAATTGAGATAATGCGCACTAGGGTGGTCTTCCTAGCGGGTTAATGCCCGGAATAACCGTATTGATCTTGGTTAAGTCCGAGACGTGATGTCCAAGTCTTCCATTACTTGTTTTCGCATTAAATTTCAAGTTGACAACCAATGCTTAATTGTAGCTTGAAATTCTTGTTATTAGTGAATTGATATTGTTAAGTACAATGATATTGAATTGTATTGCTAAAGAATCATTTAAGTTAGCTTAAGATGATCCCTTAGCACACCTTGAACATAGACGTTAAGTGGAATGCTCCCTTGTATTCGTCTATATTGATCTTGCAATGATATTGAAACTTTAGGGTATACGCATATGCTTCTCCTACGAGTAACTTGATTATTCACCCTAGTGGTTTAGGTTGTTTTTCAGGTAAAGAGACCATGTTCATGGATGCTCATCATCCTTAGAAACTTCTGAGCTATTTGAAGCATTTTTGTATATTAGTATGCAAGTGTTTAGCATGACTTGTCTTTTGTTATCATATTTTGTATACTATGTATGTATGACAATTTTGAAGATTATGTAACCTATTTAATGTGTAAAGATACTTAACTAAACACTCTTGACATTAGAAGTATGTATGTAATGAGGCCAAGGGCCAAACATAATTATTTTTGTACTTAGACACTTTTTGTATTAAAGTTTTGCTTCAAATGTCTTTTAATCAAAATTTGAGGTTTAAGAGGTCAAAATCTTGTAAATGATGTGTATGAGGTCATGTGCCATTATTTTGTACTCAAATATCCATAGCAAAGATGTTAGCATGTTCACATATCCATTTTTCATTGAGCAATCAGTTTTGTGCATTCATTTTGAATCAAATCATTATGGGATTCAAAGTGGAGGTTGACCTTAGAATCTTAGGCTCATAACAGGTTCAGCAGCAGGATTTTCTGGTGTTTCTTTCGGTCGACCGATGTCAAATGGTTTTGTGTTTGCACAGTAACATCACATTCCAGTAGCCAAAAACACTATTCAAGGGTCATTTCGGTCGACCGAACCTTTATTTCGGTCTACCGAAGCAATTGAAACCTTTTCTTCATGAATTCAGGTCTTAGCACTTTCATTTCGGTCATCTGAAAGTCCATTTCGGTCGACCGAAATAGCTTGATCCCGAGCCTAGTCTCTGTGGAGTTCTAACACTGATCATCCAACTTCAACGGGTCATAACTTCTTTGTTCTAATCCAAATGGGGTGATTCTTAAGCCTAAACTCAAGGCTTTTGAGTCAGCTTTCCAATGGTATCAATCTCATTCTCAAATTCCAAACATGGTGGGATTTATGTTTTTTTTAGTGAAGCAGTGTCAATTTTCACTTCAACGCGGACGGGGCATTTTGTGGGATTCTTAGCCAATGTTCATGGAACCTCTTGGAATGTTTCAAAATGATTAGATTAGGTTTTATTAACCTTGTTTGACTTATTTATAGTTAAGTTTCTCCTTTTAATTGTGAATTGACCTTTTTACCCCTTTGGATAGCAAATTTTGCCCTTTTTGACCTTTGTTTCCGTTTTTGTCCTTTTTAAGTTTCGTGACCTCATGGAGGGTCACATTTGTGTCTTAGGAGTGACTCCCATCTCTAGAGACCTTGGTTTATCATTTGCTTACGCATTTCGGATCCGTTATCGGATCAACTTTCGATTCATCACTGACGCACTGAGTTGAAAAACTTGGGCCATCACAAGCGTGCCTTCTTTATATGCTTAGAGTTGCCCTGTTGTTACTGCGCTTTAGTGACATGATTTTGTGCTTATGTGGAGACGTACTGCATGTACCCTTGATTTTATCTATATGAGTGGATTTACTTTCTTGGTTGTTGCATTTCCTTGTTATTTGCATGACTTCCATGTTTAGTTTTTCCCTTTTGTTTCCCCTCGGTCGCACGTAGTGTGTATGTGGGTTTTCATAAGGGTTTCGTTGTGAAATTCGTTGTAAAGAAGTTGTCACATTTGTTTTTTCTTAAGCTGTCCATTTCCCTGAGGTGGGAAGGGTGCTCTATTTTCGTGGTTATCATATCGACACTTTGGGAGTATAGGGTTTTTCCTCTTTTCTTGGTTTGTGTTAAGGACTTCACAAGGAGTGAGTCTCTTCTCTTTGTTGCGTTGTGCACAGCTTTGGGGTTGGCTGGTCCGTAAGGGCCACTATCATTGTCTTGAGTACTTGGTGAGAATTTGATGGATTTTGGTCGACTTACTTCCATGTAGGGGGTGAAGTTTTGACCTTGTTGTCTTTGATTTCAGAGATGAAGTCATGGTGTTGTCTTTCTTAGGACTGGTGGTTCCTTTCCTTTGTGTCTTCCCTTGGGGAGTTTTGCCGTTGTTGTTGTCGGAGTTGTGGTGCTCAGAGTGAGTTGATTGGTGTGAGATCATTTTTACGGGCACTTATATCCATATCATTGAAGAATTGTTTGATTCGTGAGGTGAGCTCGATGCTCTTTTGAGGATGTCTTTTGGAGACTTGCTTTGGTTTTAGAGATCTCAATATGGTTGACTCTTAGGAGAAGTTTTGGAGGATCGCTATTGGATATGGCTTATTTGTGGAGTTTTCTCATCCTAGCTATGGCTAGGCATAGTTTTGAGGAATCGTAGTTCCGACGATTGGTTATGAATCGAATTTGAGGAATTTTGATTTGGCTTGGTGGTGCGAAGCACGATTTTGAGAGACTCGTTTAGTGACCTTGTTCGTCGAGATTGTGATATGTGTGCCACTTGGTGGACTTGTACTTCAAGGATTTAGTTATCCATGATAGGAATGTGGATCCGATGTTTGATTACGGTGTAGTCTTGTAGTTGACTTGTTTCAGGGAGATATATAGGACTTTCGATGAAATGTCTTATTGTGAGATTTGTTTCGATTTCTGGAGGCGTTGGTTTGCATGTCAGGCTTTGGATTCTTGATTGATGTTGTTAATAGGAATATTTTGAGACATTGGAGTTGTTGGTTTTGTTGTATTGAGGATTTGAGGCCTTACGCATAATGGTGCCTATAACATTGTTGTTAGAGTTTGGGATTGGCCAGGATGGTCTAGAATGTCCTTGTACCATATTCCAATTCTCACAGATGCCTGGTTCCCACATTGTTTTTGGCTATGATCGTTTATGACATTGATGTCATTTGTATCGAGAGTTTCATGGGTAAACATGATTAGGGGCAGGTTACAAATTAGTGCCTTATACTGTCATGCTATCGTATAAATTTTTGTGTTGTGGACGAGTGCTAGTTGCCATCGATGCTACCTTACTGACGAGTAAGTGTGGGCCGGCACTAAGTACTGTCATTGTTACCACATATTTGAGTACGTCGTGGGCGGGTCTTTGTCGCTATTTGTACTGCCATAACTTTCTGCTCAGGACTCAATTTTCGACACCGTTTCTTCCATTGTTCATATTTTCTCTTTTACAATCTTTTTGTTCATAGAGTTTTGTCATTTGAGTGCGTTTACTAAAAATATACTTTCCGGACCCTTTTCGGGGCACTTTTTGAGGTTTTCTTTAAATAGGGGGTCTTAAGCCAAAAAGTTAGATTTTTCTATTCTTCTTCCTCTCTTGGCCGGCAGCCATGGATGCCCATGGAGCTGCCACTTTCTCTCTTCTCCTTTGATCCACTTTTCCTAAGTGAAAAGTCTTCGGCCTTAACATTTATTGTTCCGCTCGTCGTTCTCTATCTTTCACCCTTATTAGAATTCATTTCAGACCATTTCTTGAGTTTGGGTTTGAAGTCAAGTTGTGATTTTGATGGGGCTTATTGGTGGTTCATGTAGATCGTGTTGTCTCCGACAAAACCTAGAAGTTTCGTCTGATTCAGAGTAGTTTCATTTTGGTGGGGATTTGAGATTTCATCTCAAATGGAGGTAGGGGATATTTTAGGATTTTATAAGTATTGTATGGAGTGTTTACCATGATTATACAACTTATATGCATGCTTTTGTTTAAGTCCTAGAATTTAATTTAATTAATTTCTATGGTTAGGACTTAATTCTCATGATGATGTATAACTTAGATTTAAATTGTGGCATGCTATAAAGTTTGGATTTGATATGTTTGTTAACATATATTAAATTGAAATTATTTGAATAAGAATTGAAATTTTTATTTAATAATTATCTTTGGTGAAAGTTTAATTCTCATGGCCTCACCTTGTATGAAATTAACTTATGATATGTTTTTAAATTAAGTTATGGCATGATTTTTAACATACTTTAATTTGAGAGCATTTGGATTAGTATAAAATTCTAGAGATTTAAATTAAAAGAATCAATTAAAATCTATTTAATGGGTCCATTGGCTTAAATTGAGTTTTTAACTTGATATTTGTGATGACTAAAACTTGTACACTAGCATAAGTTAAATTGGGACCATTTGATATTGTTTTAGAATCTAGGAATTTAATTATCATGATTTAATTAAATTCCATCCTATTGTTTTAATGACCTAATTAAGTTTTTCATTTGGTATATGTAATGACCATACCATGTTGTATAACATGTGTCAATTAGGGATCATTAAATCGAGACTTGAAACTTAGAGAAATTAATTAGGTTATGTAATTAATTTCCATTTCTATTGCGTCAAAGATTGAATCATGTGTTTAACATTGTTAGTATGTTTGAAGCATGCTTTTAGACTTGTAATGGATTTATAAGTTATGCTTTCAATATTGAATTATATTGTTATAGCGTGTAACAAATCGCACACTGAAGATTCGACAGGTGATGTTGTTAAAGTGCGTCACGAATCATACTCTGAAGATTCGACATTTGTCATCCTATAGTAGTTGTGGATTTAGAGCATGTACTGTGTGGTTCCAACCTACTTGTGCATGAAGGTAGTTTCGTGTACTATTCAATACGTATATAAGTTGTTAACTTAATTATTTTTTAGTCACTTGGGACATGGTTACTATGATATGGCTAGAGTTTGGCTTTAGTGTGGGAGGTTTGAGTTCTCCCCATTGAGATAGTGCGCACTAGGGGTGGTATTACCAGCGGGTTAGTGCCTGTAATAGCCATTGAGGTCTCGGCTGAATTCCGAGCTTAGATGTACAAGTATTCCACTATTTGATTTCGCATTTTTAGATTTATAGTTGATAACCTAGAGAATCTAGGTCTTGATGTGTGGTATTAGAAATTCTAATTATACTAAATTGTTATATTTAGTTGATTTCGTATTTTAGATTTCAAGTTAATAACTTTGACAATCTATATCTAGTTGCTTTGTATAGCATGCATCTATGTTAGTTAAATTACGTAGATATGGTGATTTGCGTCTTGTTGTTCAAATGTAGCCCAAGAATGATCCTATAGATTCATTTGGAAAATAGACTTTAAGTTGCATGACCCACTTTTGTCGTTTTTGTATTTTAGATTTCAAGTTGACGACTTTGAGAATCTATATTTTGTCGCTTTGTATAGCTTGCTCCTATGTTGTTTGAATTGCATGAATGATGTGGTTTATGCTAGAAATGATCTTAGGCAGCTTAGGATGCTCCCTGAGTCTTACATTTGACATAGACGGTAGGTGGAATGAACCACGATGTTTAAATTATGCAAACATGTAAAACGTTAGGTTGATGCATGCTCATTTCCTACGAGTAGCTTTATGTTGCTCACTCCAAAGTTACTGGGGCATATTTCAGGTACAAGATACAAGATTGGAGATTTGCACTTACTTTGGGTGAATTGCAGAATGAAAGTTTCTTTAGAAGCATTCTTGTTCACATGCAACTGTTAGTATGTTTAAGTTTTGCCTATAAAATGTAATTTTTCTAACTTAGAGGTTTGACATGTCAAATGTTGTAAATGAATTGTAATAAGGCCATAGGCCATTGTAGCATGTTTAGAATACCATTGTACACTTGCGTGTATGTTCACATCATCACACACTTGCATATAATGCAATTTGATCATGCTTTGGGGGATTCAAATGAGACTTAAAGTCTCTTTTTCAGTTTTAATGCATAAAAGGTTCATTTTCACATTTTTTACCTGTTTCGGCAACCGATGGGTTGTTTCGGTTGACCGATGCTCTTTTGGGTTTTAATTGCACAGTAAAAATCACAACTCCAGTAGCCATTTTCACCATTAAGGCTTATTTTGGTCGACCGAAACTCATTTTTTTTCATCTCGAGCCTTAAACCGGTTGACCGGTTTGTCACTTCGGTCGACCGAACTGAGAGCTCTTTTCTCTTCTTTTTCCCGGCTTATTTTGACAGACCAATGCTCCATTTCGATCGACCGAAATGGAGCTTCCTTGTAGGTTTTGTTTGGTTGATTGCTTCTTCAAGCCTTTATCGCTTCGTTCCTTCCTACTAGATTTTGTTAATCTTGTGTGAACCTTTTAGTGGTGTTCTTGGTTTAGTTTGAACTAGATTTTGTCGCTTTGGTTGTCATTGGTGCCATAGGGTACCATTTGACCCTTTTCATGTTCGTTTTCGCTTCCGGTTATTTCCTTGAGCTCCGTGACTTCATGGAAGGTCACATTAGTGTCTTGGGGATGGTTTGCATCTTTATAGACTTTGGATTTATCTTTTGCTTCTGCATTTCGGATCCGTTATCTGGTCAAGTTTTGGTTCATCACTGGCGCACCGGGTTGAAAAACTTAGGCCGTCACAGAATTAAGCACCATGTCTTGACCATCACTAGATCTATAATATCAACACACATAGACATGCATCAATTTCATAAAATCTAGAGAAAATCACATGGACATTCATTCTAGCATACATAGATATATGGATAGAATTAAATGATCTATTGAAATCATTAATCCATATAAATCATGTAAAAATACAAGATCTATATTTATTCATGGCCAAAATATCATTTACAACTAAAATCCCCAAAATTCTACGAAAGACTAGGTTTAGGAAGCAAGCCTAAGGGCAATCTCTATCCCCAAGAAAGGGATTTAGCCACTCATAGTAGTGGCCATGGAACCCTCAAGGGTTGGCTTCAAGGTGGCACCATCTTCTTCCTCATTACTTTCTTCCCAAAACCCTAGTTCTAGAGAGAGAAACTATTTCCATAATTAGTAAACTATCAACTAGAGGAAATCTATACAAATTGGTCCATTTAGATTATATACAAGCCTCTTTGAGTAGGCAACAAGTCAGAAATAATGCATTTGATTAGTGTAAATTTGCAGCTACAAAAGTTGGTAGAGTCCGGGTGTGCTCGGGAATTAAACAGCACACTGCCAGTAGTCACTTCGATCGATGAAGCTGACGTGGCAAAGATATTTTGACACCTCTTATCCATTGAGCTAGCACTACCTTGATCTTGATCAATTGTAAATATATTCGATCGATCGGGACTTCCTTCGATTGATCGAATATCCTTCAGTGCAATTTTTCTGACTTCTTCCGGGTGTTCTCTTTAGCTCCAAGTTTGAGCTAAAAGGCTCTTTTTAGCCTATTTGAACCTTATTAACCTGAAATAGAAAAAAAACATAAATAAGTACGAAAACATGAAAGTAAGATAGATGAATGGACTAAAATACCCTAACTTAGGTGCTAAAATGCGTCACATTGAGCACTTATCACAATCTCTCCGAAAGTGAATCCCAAAGACCCGGATGATTTCAACCCCTCATTGTGAGGAATGGAACCATCTCCCAAAATGATCACTAAGGTCTTTTAAGCAGAGGGTCAACAAGTCTTTCCCAAGACTAGCTCATACCCAAAGTGGAATCCTAATGCCACACAAAACAAAACAACAATGTAATGGATAGCCCCAATACTAACAATTACGAGACACCAACAAGAGAACACATCTCAAGATGCCGACGAGTTCGATGGGAACTCTACAGGATTTTATCGAAACCCTAACATGCAACCCCAAGTCTCCCATGACGCTAGAAGCAAGACCCCAACGATGTCATCGCATCAAGGTCGCCACGAAACCCCAAGAGATGATACCAACACCTCAGACACCCCCCGACCATGTCGTAAAGCCACGAAGGAAAAGGAGATGAAATGGTGCCGCCTGGCCCACATCTCATTCCACCAGACAAAAACTGTGAACCTATGCTCACATGAGCCTCACTCGCATCAACCGTTAAACTAAGGTCTCAAACACCCTTACCAACAAAACAGACAAGAAGGTTCCCAACGTAGGGTCCTTACAGAATGAATTTCTCCTACCCAAGGAAGAAACTCCGTAAGATAATAATGTATCCAAGGGATACAACAGACCCCAAGAAATAATGCCCTTGCATTAATCTTAACCAACCAAGCTAGGACAACACGCAATGCCAAAACAAGATATAAAAATAAACAGTTAGCATGCAATCATAGCAACGGACTACATACTCACACAAGTAGTAAAGAGCCACATAAGGCATGTCAGTGTATCCATTATACAGTCATACTAAGATAAATAAGCACCTACAACACGCTAAATCAGATAAGCATATCCAACATGCTAAGCAGATAAGCGTAAATAACATGTTAAGGTAAACAAGCATATACATTGTACTCAGGCAGACAAGCACATATAACATGCTAAGGTAGACAAGTGCAATTAACATGCTAAGAGAGACAAGCATATACAATGTACTAAGGCCGACAAGCATATACAGTATTCTAAGGTAGACAAGTACATACAACATACTAAGGCAGTTAAAGTAAACTTCTAAACATACATCCACAAAAGTATGTAAGCACGCGATCACATCCAACATGTTATCAAGAAGCAATTAAATATATAGACCATGACAACACAAGCATGATATGACCCAAAACCCATCGTCCTAAGGTTTTCGAACCCGAATGCTCTCATACCACCTGTGACGGCCCTAGATTTTACAACCCAGTACGTCATGTGATAACTCGAAAGTTGATCCAAAATGAATCCAAAATACTGAAGCGAAAGAAGAAACAAGGTCTCTAGAGATGTATGCCATCCCTAAAACACAAGAGTGGCTCCCCAAGGGGTCCCAAGACGTAACGGAACCAAGGGTATCAAAACCCTATAAGAGAATGACCAAGAGTAAAATCGTTCATTTTACCCTAAGTGGAGTGAATTAAACTTACAACAAGTAAAGGAAATCAAAAAAATCCAAAAACATCCTTTGGTAACCTCACATAAAGTCCCAAGGTCAAAGGAAAAAAAACCCAAAAGAACGATATCCCAGTTCAAACCAAATTCTGACACCCTCTCACTAAAATAAGAATATCTTGAGTTAGAAGTAAAACATAAAACTAAAATTGGTACCATTGGAAAGCTTAATTTGACGCAGTCAGTTTAGACTCAAGAAGGGACCAATTCAGAGTTAAAACGAAAGAGATATGACTCTTTGAAGTCGGAGGGTCAAAGTTGAGTCAACAAGCACATAGGGCTAGAGCATTCGTCAATGAGCTACGAGCGCTCATCCCTTTAAGGCTGCACCAGATTTTTGAACTTTAAATGGGGTTTTGATACCCTAAATGACAGTTTTTTGGAAAAAAGTTGTGAAGTGACCCCCCCCCCCCCCCCAAAAAAAAAGGAAAAAAAAAAAATCACATTTTCTAAGTGACCATGTCAAAGCCGGAATTTATTTTTGAAGGTAAAATTCCTCAAATGCCCCTAAACCAGATTTTGCAAATACAATGCAAAATGAGTCCATAGGAGGCTCAAATCACTGAGGAAGAGGTTTTGTGCGAAAACAAACATGCACACAGACGTAATATGGATATTAAGACGCGCTAGAATAGTCCACGACCTCAAAATACCCCCGATACAAAATATGACCTATTAAACGTCAAAAGCGTGAAAAATGTCATTTAAAAACAAAACTTGCAACCAATGGACATAGATGCATTCAAAAGACCATTTGGCCCTTAGCCAAATGTTATACATATTAAATAAGTCCTAAAGAATGTGCTCGTGCAGACTTTGCACTATCTGTATTGAAAATGACAAATCAAAACCACAAATTTCATAATATTGTCTTCAAAGGCAAATTACAAATCCAAAGTGCATAAATGCAAACAAAATGGTGTTCTACCTTGGCCACAACTCATACATATTAAATGAACCTTAAAAATAAATTGGCATACACAATGCATACTCCGAAGCAAAAAAGGCATGTCAAAACCATTAATTTCATAATAATCCGATTAAAGGCAAAATTTCACATTGAGTGCATACATGTGATTTTAAATGAAGTTTGGCCCTTGGCCACATATCGTACATATAAAATAAGTGTTAAAAAGTGTACTTAGGTACACGTTACATGTTTCAAGGCAAAAGTGACATTTTAAGCTTAACTATGCATTACAACTTAAGAAGGCAAAACGATACACTCTAACACTTGCATGCTCATTAAAATACATCATAGTACTCCAAAATAAATAAGGTAACCTAGGGATGTTGTGCATCCCAAACCAAGGTATCCGTACCTGAAAAATATCCCAACAACTAGGGTGAGTAAATAAGTTACTCGTAGGAAGAAGTGCATGCGTATACCCTAAAGTTTCAAGTGTCATGTAAGTTCAATATAGATCATTACAAGGGATCATTCCCCCTAACGTCTATGTTCCAAGGTAAACTAAGGGATCATCTCAAGCTACACAAGCAATTGAAATGAAAGACAACATATAAGTATACATGTTCAAGTATACAAAGCAATATTGAAACTAAATACACAATAAATAAGCATACATTTACAAGTATACTAAACAATATTCGAACAAGATGTTCAATATACAAGTATACAATTAATACATGTAAAACAAGTATACAAGGTATAAGTATACTAAGCTAAAATGAAAAAAGGCACGAAACAATTATACAAGACATAAGTATACCAAATGAAATCAAAATACAAGAAGCAAGTATATGGAGCGCAAGTATACTAAATGGAATTTAAATACATGAAGCAAGTATACAAGTTTAAGTATACTAAGTAAGGTCTAAATACACAAAACAAGTATACAAGTTCAAGTATACTAATTGAGGTTTAAATACATGAAACAAGTATAAAATTTCAAGCATACTAAATGTAATTTGAATACACGAAGCAAGCACCAAATCACAAGCTACAAGTAATCCATGATTAACAACTTGAAATTGAATGCGAAATCAAGTAGTGGAAAGACTAAGACATGTGGTCGCTAGACCAAGCAAGTTATTATGGGTAATTATGACACACAAGGTGCTACCTAGTGCGCACTTATGACATAGGGAGACTCTTGTCTCCCGTACTAGAGCCAAACCCTAGCCATCACATATTTTATATCCTTCCAAGCTTCTAAAAATCAACAAGTTCAAAACTTATACACAAAAAATAATGCAAGAAACTACGTTCCACGCACAAGTATGGTTGAAGCCACACAAAGCATGTCCTAAAGTTCCAAGTCTAAATGGCATGTGAAATGTTACAACTTCAATATGCGATTTAATTATAAAACAAGAATATCGTATAACAACAAAGTCAAATTACCATCTTAAACCACAAGTACTAAATATGCTACAATTTAGTAATAAGTTTTCAAGGTAAACAATTGTGATATTCTAAATAAAGAATATACCTATACAAGATATATTTAAACAAGCTATTCAAGAGCATGATATCATATATCATGCTAAGTCAAATTACCATTATAGAAAGCCACAAGTACTAATTTTACAACAAGCTAGTAACATGCTCATAAGGTAATTAAAGTATTATTTTACAAGATATTGTCATCCAAACATGAAAAGTCTCTAAAATTAAGCAACCTAATAAATGTAACAATTTACTTAAGACAAGAGATACATGTTTCCAAGGCCTTGAATTATTAAGCAAGCTATATAATGCATATAAGCTGCAAATCTACAAGCCACTAATTATCATGATATCTTTACACAATATATATATATATATATAAGCTAGGCATGCTTTAAATCATGAAAAAAGCTATGCAATATATATGTAAGTTACAATTTAACAAGCTATACAAATATATATACCAAAAATGCTTTTAAATCATTAAACCCTAATTCCATTCAAAGGTTTCCTATCTATATACAAGACTATGATTTAGCAAACATGTAAGCAATATATATTAAGCCCCAAAAATAATAAAACACTTAGGATATAAACATACAATAACCCCCTACCTCCATTTGAGATGAAATCTTAAAAGCCACCAAAACGGAACCTTTCCAAATGCGACGCCACTTCGGGGTTTTGACGGGGACAACAAGGAGAACCATAAACCCTCTTATGGTAGCACTAAAATCCAAACCCGAGCCAAATCCTGAAATCAAAAAATTGCCAAAATGGGATTCCAATTGGTTAGAATCGAAGGCCTCGCCAAGGCTGACACGAAAGCCTTCATTGGCGAAGGGAGAATCCAAGAAAAAGGAGATCAAAAGAGCAAAAGAAGAGAGAAAAGTGTGGAAATGAAAGGGGCGGCAGCCATGGGAGGGGGACAGAAATTTTATATTTCTCTCTCCTAACCTTTATTTATAGATTTTCTAAAAACTGCCCCAAACGGGTCCCGTGGGGCCACGAATAGTGAAAACTGTTCAGACGCGCTCAAACGGAAAAAGTCTTTAAACGAAAAGATACTGTCATGACAAAAAATGAACATTAGAAGAAACAATATCAAAAACTGAGTCCCGTGCAGAAAGATATGCCTCGAGCAAGTTCGGCAGCAACCGGGGTCAAAAACCCTAAAACTGGGGAAAACGATCGGAAGACAATTCTAAAAGTACACAACTTGACGAAATTTGAAAATAAATCCCGTACGAGGATCCAAGCCCAAAAGGGACACCTTGAAATTAACTTTCGTTAATTGCACAAAGGTTCCTGCACAAAAGGATAAATGCACAAGTGACCTAAATGAAAATATCTTCCTAGAGATACTTTCTTAAAAACCCCCAAGACAAAATATATTCAAAAGATATTTACAAAAAACACCCCAAGAAATGAAAATGTTTCTAAAAAAACTTTACATCCACGCCCCTACGGGAAAAAGAACAACCAGTAAGCTTTTCTACAAAAGTAAAGCTACGCCTTTCGAGGAAACCAAATGGAATGAAAGCACGTGAGGCCAAAAATCAACTCCGAACAAGAAAAGTGAGGTTACGCGAAAGAAAATATCAATGGAAAAAGAAAATCTATAAAAATGGGAAAAATGAAAGGAAGTAAAATGACTGGGTCATTACATTATAGGGTTGGTATTTTAGCTTTTGGGGATAGTACTTCTCTAAAGCCCAATAAATATCTCCCCAAAATTTTAGGGGCGGGAAATATTAGCACTATTAGCCCAATACTGTTTTTCGTAATTTCAACTCAAATAACACTCCTAGGCAAGTATGCTCTCTCACAGCCCAAGACAAATAAGATCCATGCCCTTGCTTTCTCTCTCTGCTCTCTCTCAAAAGGAAAATGGTGCCCTAGTTTTCTCTCCCTATTTTCGACGTCAGACTGAAGCCCAATCCTTCAATTCATTCAGTACTCGCAATCTCTTAGTTCGAATCTCTATTCAGCCATATACCCTTTATCAGGTATTTCTTTCTCTCAATCTCTTTCTCCATCTCTATTCTCTTTCTCAACTCTGAATTTGCCCTTTCTCTATCTCTGCAACTTCAAACTACAAAATCTACAAGAATCAGAAGTTCAAAACCCATATACTTCAGTTTATTTATTCGTCTACAAGAATTAAAATTCAAAACCTATTACCTATATCAAAACCCATATCAGCATATCATTTTAGATTGTTAAAAAAATTAAAACCCATAACTTTTAGTTTCCATTGCTTGTTGTTCCAGTTCGGGTTCGCCGTTCGCAACCTTCAGCCATTGGCCCTCTGTCTCTCAACTCTCAAGCTTACCCCCCTCTCTTTGCAACTGCTAACTTGTATGTATGGGTTTTCTTTTATTTTTTTTTCTAAATAAATTAATCAAGGTCTATAATTCTTGTTTTGCAAACTAAATCCTATTTGGTGAAATTTTTTATGATCTTTTTTATACAATTTTTATTTTATTTTATGAATTTTAGTTATAAATATTTGTGAAGATAATGACTGAAATAGTATCTCCCTTTGCAGGATTTGAAAGACTAATTGGTAAATTTGGGTTGAACTTGAGTTTTGAACAAGCTGAAGGCCCTTATCATTGATTATAATTTTTACAATTACAGCATCCTATTGTCCAACCATCTTTTAGAGTGCTTTCATCACTTCAGACTGGTAAGTCATTTCTTCAATTATTCAATATATATATATGTTTTTTTTATTCCAGTTTTTCTCATGTTAATAATAAATTGAATGTTAACCACATAAAGCATAAATCTGTCAATTAATATGGGCACCCAATTGTATATGAAATAAAGTACAATATAAAGTGACAAAAAAAATTTTAGTTAAAGATAAAGTAAATCAGGGTGCTATGGAGAAGGTAAAGGATACAGAAGAAAATCCAGAAAGGCCAAGGTAGATTGAATGCAAGGTTATTATTCTTACAATTATATATACGCATTTCTCTTTTAAAATTATGAAGAATCATAAGATTTTCTTTTATGAGCTCATTGGTTCTTGTTAACTTTGATGATTGTGTTTTTTGTCGCTTGTTGAGAATTAGTTTTTGCTGTTTCAGCATAACACTTAATGGGAGGATTAAGAGGTTTGATTTTGAGAATCTAAAAATGTGCCTTGTAACTGGAGTTGCTTAAATTTTTTTAATGACTATAACTGGAGTTACTTAATTCTTAATCGACTTTAACCATGAAGTATAAGGTTACGCCTTTGTCATATACTTATGTACCTATGCCTCATGAACTCTTATGCTGGGACTGTTTTACATGCTCACCTTTGATGGCTAATTAGTAAAGTTTTTAGCTTCATGCCAAAACTTAATAATGTTAAAGAATGGCTTTAACAATTACGGTCTCTGTAATCAAATTTGCTGGGAGGAATGAATGGGTACGCACCTATATTTTCATTTACACTAAGTGGCTACCTGAACTGAAATTCAGTAATGTATTATTCAATATATAACAAATACAGTGAGCATGTTCGGTTATCTATCCTAGGAGTTCCTTTAAACCCATGGCTCTTTTAATAATAGATTAATAGTTTTGTTTACAGCACAACTTTTTTCTATGATTATTTTTGCTTGTGGAAAATAGTTTCAACTCAGTTAATATCTATTATTTGGTTTATAAAGTAATGGAATACATGGACAAAATGGAATTTGAAAATTGGATTCATATAGCCAACTTTAATAGTTGAAAATGTAGTTGGTTTGTTAAGTTGAGATGTTATAAAATATTTAGTATTGATAAATTACTTGCTTTTTATTCCAATCCCAAGTATTATTCTAATTTAAATTAGGAAAAGCCTTTGACAATCTTATACTTTCCTATTTGTTTGAGCACACATACTTGTACCCAATACGTGTACCCGAGTCCAGGTGATATAAGCTTAAGTGTTGAGAAGAGGTTGGAAGCTTCAACAATATTGTGGGACAGGGACGTCTTGACTCCTCATAATCAAATCCTAGTTAAATGCTCATATTGAAGTGCTAACTGCTAAGACTAATTTCTAGCAAAGTAGCCAGGCATGAATCTAGAATACTGGAAATCTTCAATTGTTATTATTACCCCCATTGCCATCTTTTCTTTTAGCTTTCATTGGTCTTCTTTGTTGGTTTTTTTAGGTATTATCTTTGAGAAGATTTTTGTCCTTTACTTTTATTCCTTCTTCAGTTCTTCTTGACAAGTGATATTTCTTATCAAATAATTTGGCTGAGAATTATTCCAAATGCACTCTAGAACATACAAGGGGAGAAAAATTATACCAAAATACAAGGATGCATACAAAGATACAGTAGGATAGAAGTGGGTTATGCTAACTCTCAACCTCAATTAAGCCCGAGAATAACTAGAGCAATTAGTTTACTTCATTTTCAGTGTCTTTTTGAATGCCTTGTTTATCTTTATGTCCTATCTCTACAAAGCAGCTAGTATTTTTGGTTAAAAGTGTTAGCTAAGAGGGGGGTGAATTGGTCTAATTCAACTTCCCCAAAATAATCAGTTCAAATCAATTAAACATAAATGATGCACATAACACAAGATATACAAGGAAACCCTTTCAATAGGGAAAAACCTTGGTTCTTGGCCTCAGCCAATAAAAGCATCTACTAGTTGTATGTATCTTGTTACACACTCAGCTATCTCACTCTCAGCACACACCATTGCACAAAAGTATAAACTAGTTTTCACAACCAACACACACACACACTAGCTCACTAATGTGCTCACAGCAGTCCCCCTGTCCTAAACAACCTTGCTTGGACTCTAAAGCTCTCAATAGCTTAAATACCAATGGGATGAGGTACTAATGCCCCACTACCATTTACAAAGAGGTGTCCACTCACCAAACTCAGTTTACTTTAACTGCACCACAAGATAAGATAAAATACTCAACTCAAAGTAACACAACACAAGAAACCCTAGCTTCAATTCTCTATAACAATAAGGGTACAACTGTCAAATCACAATGCAGCTTCAATGGTAGCTCAAACTAGGTTCCACAGCCTTTTCTACAACAACACTAACTTGCTTGAATGGAGTA
Organism: Cornus florida; assembly: GCF_030987335.1. Classification (NCBI taxonomy): domain Eukaryota; kingdom Viridiplantae; phylum Streptophyta; class Magnoliopsida; order Cornales; family Cornaceae; genus Cornus; species Cornus florida. The sequence continues at coordinate 96,343,723 of NW_026775572.1, forward strand.
CACAACTGTAGAAGCAAAGTAGATCAATAATAGCTCCCAAAGGCAAAAACCCTAAAATTAAGGTCAAGGAGGTAACTTCACAATACATGTGACGGCCCAAGTTTTGTAAACCCGGTGCGTCAGTGATGACCAAAAGATGACCAGATAATGGATCCGAAATGCGGAAGCGAAAGGTGAAACAACGGTCTCTAAAGATACAATGTGTCTCTAAGACACCAATGTAACCCTCAATGAGGCCACGGAACCCAAAGGAAACAAATGCAGAAGTGTCGTTTCAAAAACGGACAGAAAGAACCTAGGGGCAAAATGGTTATTTTGTAAAAAGTGGATTCAAGTGCTATCGAGCACACCGCTGGTAAGACAATAAAAAATTAATCATAATGGACTCAAGAATTTCATCATTCAGAGTCCGGACGAAGGAGAAAGGTCAAAAACAAAAATGATGTCGTGGCGGCCCGACGAGGACAACCCACCACTGCTGCAACAAAGAGTAAAAACGGGCATCTAAACGGACTTTTTTGGAAAAACTCAAAGAAGAAACCCCCCCTAAAATCAAGTTTTCTACCCTGAATGTAGACAGAAACAAAAAAAAATGCATTGTAAAATGCCCAGAATGCCCCCAAGAAAATCAGGTCAAGAGGAAAAAAACAAATCCGAGCTACTGCCCAAGTTTTGGAAATAGGGCTTCGGGAGGTTTTTAAATTGCCTAAATTGAAAATGCAATCTTAAAATACACTCACAAGACCTCCGGAAGTTTTGGATCGGTCGTGACGATTTTAAAAAAAAAGTCGATGAATAGTACCAACTACATTTGTACTAAAAATTTGCAAAACCTGGCAGCAAGGATTTTCTGGAAAAATATGGATTTTTGAGGGCCAAGATAATGTTTTTTGGAAAAACACAAAAAATAAACCGCCCTCAAAATCAAGTTTTCTACGTGACATGTAGGAAAAATGGAAAAAAAAAACTCATTCTGAAATACCCAAAATGCCCATGTAACAGAATAGGTTCAAACAAAAAAATATGCAACTTTAGGTTTTTGTTTCATCAAGGAAGGTATTGTTTGCCAAAGTGAGCATGCAAGTGTATGTAATATGATAAAATAGATGTGCTACAATGGCCTATGGCCTCATTACAATACATTTACAACATTTGACGTGTCAAACCTCCAAGTTAGAAAAATTACATTTCAGAGACAAATCATGAACATGCTAACACTTGCATATGAACAAGAATGCTTCTAAAGAAGCTCAACTCAGCAAATCACCCAAGTAATTGCATTCTCCAATCTTGTATCCTGTACCTAAAATATGCCCCAGTATCGTAGGGGTGAGTAACATAAAGCTACTCATAGGAAATGAGCATGCATCGACCTACGTTTTACAAGTTTGCATGATTTAATTATTGTAGTTCATTCCACCAATGTCTATGTCAATGTGAGACTCAGGGAGCATCCTAAGCTACCTAAGATCATTTCTAGCATAAATCACATCATTTATGCAATTCAAACAACATAGGAGCATGCTATTCAAAGCAACAAAATATAGATTCTCAAGTCATCAATTTAAAATCTAAAATACGAAAACGATAAAAGTGATCATATCACCTAACATCTATGTTCCAAATGAATCTATAGGATCATTCCTAAATTACATTTGAACAATATAGCATGGATGTACTTATCAACATCAAAAGCTTATAATGATTCATTAAAAATCATAAAACAAGAATGTACTTAACAACATTTAAAAGCTCACAATGAGTTATTGAAAATCATAAACATGAATGTACTTAACAACATTAAAATGATTCATTAAAATCATAAACATAGATGTACTTAACAACATCAAAATTGCCAATAACCAAAACCACAAGTCACAATATAAACATGATTGTTAACCTGGAATTGCACGCGAAAACAAATAGTGGAAGACTTGGACATCACATCTCGGACTAAACCAAGAACAAATTGGTTATTCCGGGCATTAACCCACTGGGAAGACAACCCTAGTGCACACTATCTCAATTGGGGAGAACTTATACCTCCCGCACTAAAGCCGAACTTTAGCCATATCACAGTAACAATGTCCCAAGACTCCAAAATAATCAAATAAGTTCATAACTTATACGCAATTTATATAATGCACTAAGTCACCTTGCATGCACAAGTAGATTGTATCCACACAACATATGCTCTAAATCCACAACTACTATAAGATGACAATGTCGAATCTTCAAAGTGCGATTCGTTACACGCTATAACAATATAATCCAATATTGAAAACATAAACTCATAAATTCATTGTAAGTCAAAAGTCATGCTTTAAACATACTATCAATGTCAAATATATGAGTTAATCAATAATACCATAGAAATGGAATTTAATTTATAAACTAATTAAATTCTCTAGGTTTCAAATCTCAATCAAATGGCCTCCTAATCAATGGATATTATACAATATAGCATAGTATATACATACATTCACTAAAATCTCAATTAAGCCAATGGCACAACAAGGTAGAATTTAATTATATCATGATAATTAAACTTCTAAATTTCAAAGCAACTTCAATTGGTCCCAATTTAATATATACTAGTACACAAGTCCTAGTCATCATGATTATCAAGTCAAAAACTTAATTGGGCCAAGGGAACTATTAAATAGATTTTAATTAATCATTTAATTTAAAATCTCTAGATTTTCATACTTCTCCAAATACTCTCAAATTAAAGTATGTTAACAAATATTCTAAGACTTAATTTAAAAGCATAATACAAGTTCATTTCATGAAAAGTATGGCCATGGGATTTAATCTTTCACCAAAGATAAATGCTAAATAAAAAGTGCAATTCTTATTCAATTAATCACAATTTAATATATGTTAACAAACATATTAAAACATGAGTTTCTAGCTTGCCACAATTCCATTCTAAGTTATACACATCCTTGTGAATTAAATTTCATACAAAGAAATAATTAATACAAATTTTCTAGAATTGATACACGGCATGCAATTAAGTTGTATAATCATGCTAAACATTCAATACCACACACACAAAAGCCTAAAACATTCCCTACCTCAATTTGAGATGAAAATCTCAAAAGCCATCAAAATGGAACGGCTCCGAATCCGACGAAACTACTAGGTTTTGTCGGGGACAACGCCTTGAATATAACCCCCATGAAAGCCCCATCAAAATCATAACTTGACCTCAAAACCAAACTCAAGAAATGGTCAAAACTGAATTCTAATAAGGGGGAAAGGTACAGCACGGCGAGGGGAACAACAAACGTTAAGGCCGAAGACTTTCCATCAAGGAAAAGTGAACCAAAAGAGGAGAGAGAAGATGGAAGAACCCCTTGGGCTGCCATGGGAGCTCCAGATCATGCATGAATAGGGGAGAAGATGAAAAATGAAATATCTCACCCTCCTTTTATAGAAATCTCAAAAAGTGCCCCGAACGGGCCCCGTCGGGTCTGATAAAGTAAAATTTGAGCAGACACGCTCAAATGACAAAACTTTGTGAACAAAAAAGATTCAAAATGATAAAATATAAACAACAGAAGAAACAGAGTTAAAAAATGAGTCCCGAGCAGAAAGTTATGCCCAAAACAAGTTTGGCGCTAACTAGGGCCAAAAACTCTGAAACTGGAAAACAATGACCAGAAGGAATTTCTAAGATTACACGACTCAACGAAAAGTGAAAATGAATCCCGTACGAGGATTCAGCCTCAAAACAAGGCATTTAGCAATAACTTTCATTAATTGCACAATAGCCCCTCCAAAAAGTGAAAACTACACTAATGGCCCAGAATGAAAATATCTTCCAAAAATATTTTCTTAAAAACCCCTGAAATAAAATATCTTCAAAAGATATTTACAAAAAACACCCTAAGAAAAGAAAATAATTTCAAAGAACTTTGCATCCATGCCCCTATAGACACCGGGAGCAACTAGAGTACTTTCTTGCAAAAGTAAAAATACGTATTTTGTGGAAACCACTCAAGATGGAGACACATGAAGTCAAAAACCAACTCCAAACACAAGAAGTGTGGTCACGCCAACAAAGTGTCAAACGGGGAAAAGACAAAATAGGGAAAAGGACGAAATAGGGAAAATGACGAAAAGTGAATAGTGTCGAAAAACGAAAAATGTGGAAACGACTCGGTCCTCAAAGGAAGTTGTCAATTCACAGAAAGGAGTCTTAGAAATCACTCCAGAGCATTCAAGATGGCACTAAGCGAAGAGGAACTGAACTCAGAAAGGAAAGACAACGGAAAAAAAATATCGGTGAAAATCCGGGTCATTACAATACAGCCCCATGAATGGCCTATAATTGACTTCCACAACTCTCAATAGCTTAGATACACTTGCTTAAGAGATAAACTCAGTGAAACCAGCAAGATAAGCATTGTAATATCAGATTAAACAGAAATCCCAACAAACCCTAACTTTGTAGCTTCAAAGGGCAACTCAGCAATATAGCTTCAATGGGAACCCAAAATCCACTTCCACAGGCTTGTAACACTTATAAAATCTTACTTAATAGAAAATAAGCATAAGTATAGCAAGATATTCATAAGTTATAAGCTCAGCTTCAATACAAGAGTAAAAACGTCAAATCTCAAGGTGTATCAGTCACAGCCTTGAAATACTTCACACTCTCCTCAACCAATGACTTCTATAGCTTTAAAACAGTTATTAGAACCTTCTCAAATGAGTACTCAAGATACACAAGCAGTTATATATCAATTTGGCTTAATTTTAGTGACAAGATAGTTTACTTCAGGGTCTGTTTTGGTGCCTTTGTGATGCCACTATTATGAGGGTATAATAGGTATTTTGAACTGTCTCAGGCATGAAAAATATTCTCATATACTTGATTCATCTTCACACAAAATTCCAGATATTAAGCTCATCAATAAATATTTTTAAATCAGCCCCAAGAACTGCTCAGAGTTAGTTTCTGTAGAAATCAACTGTCAAAGGGTAATTCTGTAAATTCATATCTCTACAGCCTTGAACTCAACTCCATTAACCTCAAATCAGTTATATATATATGCTCAGAATATTTTCACAGCAGTGAAAGCAATATATATTAACTACAATAGTCTCTAAAACTTTCTGCAGGCTGTTTTGTTTCAATTGTAATGTTTGGTTTGTGAGCTCAAAACCAAATACTCTTAGTTTTTAGTCCAGATTTCTATATACACAGCTTTATAATGATTAAATATACTTTCCAAGGTATAATCTCAACACATATATTAGGAAATCAACATAAAATAGTCCATCAGAGGCAATGCATCAGAAAATAGGCTGAAACTGAGATATTAGTGTTCATAATGATTTTATGTGCAAGTTAAGCCATATACCTAAGCTCTGTAGATGTAAATGAGTGTTTCAAGTTTGCTGCAACCTTCACACAGCACATGAAATCTCTAAAACAACTTTTGCTCAATCCAGCCTTGACAACAGCATTTATACAACAGAACCTTCTTCAATGAATCAGAGCACTCTTCATGGTGATTTCAGAGATAAAAATCAGGCCTGAACTTCATTTAATTTCTCTGAATGTCACTCATCTTTCAAGTTCTTGAGCCTCTTACTCACAGTTGCTCAATGTAGCTCACAAAGGCCTTATTTTAGTGTACACAGCTGCAGGCTACTATAACATCATTTATATACTAGTCACATTATTGCCCTAGTATGGATAAGTATATTCCATCATTGGCCAATCACAGATAATGATATATTCTGACATTATATATATAATGAATAGACCAAAATACCCTTATACAACCCTAGTTTAACACTAAAAAAGTGCCTTTTCTACAGCCCTTAAAAGACCATGTACAATGCTGATACCTACAGCTGGTAATATGCATTTCTATCATTATCCTCTCTCACTAGGACCACTGTGCCCGTGGCACAATGTAGAGAGTCCCTCATTACACCAGAAATATTAAGGTAATACCATAACTGCCCTCACATCAGTGCTGTATTTGCTGCCACCTATGTGTGTGAATACAAACCTCATTAAGAACCTGTAATGTATTACAACACTTAGGGGAAGAGTAATCCATTGACACCATTGACACACTCATGCGTGTAACGACTGAAATACCCTTATGATGGATAACAATATGAGAATGTATAGCCATAAACCCTTTTGGTTAACATTTGACATTAAAAGGGCAAACCTCACTTAGAACTAACAGAAAGGCAAACTCATACCTCTAAATTTTACTGACTAGCTCCAAGACTCAAATGACAACTGGAAGTCTTGCAGGTCTATGGAGGCCCCAGGATATCACTAGGATGCATGAATAGTTTCCAGAAAGAAGAATTGACAATCGTCATGCTCCTCATGCGTTCGCACTGAAAAGTTTTTTTTTTTTGGGTATTATTTTTGTGAGTAAACCCCTCTCCCTCCTCAAACGGCGTGGCTACAAGTTACAACTGATGTTTGTAACTTGTAAAAAAGCTTGGACCATATAATTTGGGATCATGAACTTAACTCAATGAAGCCTTAGCTCCCAACTACTGGGGTACCATTTAATTTGGAATCGTGTACTTTTGGAGGGGAATATCAACTAGGAAAAAAAAAAATCGAAATCGTGTACTTAACTCAAGAAGCCTTAACTCCCAACTGATTGGGTTAAGCTGCATAAATCATTTTTAACCCAATCTAGAGTGATATCCTATATTTTTATCGAATCAAATATATGGGCAAATGTTGATAGAATGTTTCAATAAGGTTTTTACACATTTTCTCAATTATTTTCTAAAGATGCAAAGAACTTTCTCTCTCTATTTGGACAAAATTTCATTACATTTTCAATAAAAAATAATCATCCCCCTTTTTCACTCTCTTCACTACCCTTTTATAGGCAACTACAAGTGCTGCTAGACTATCTATTTTGGGCCTTCTTTCCAATGGGCTTGGTCCTCTTCGGTAGATCCTCCAGGTTCGGCCCATTCTATGGTGCTCTTGTATGGGCTGTACTTCAATTGTTTGCCCCGATCCCACGTCCGCAAACTATAACCGGCCCATATCACTTATCGTATCCTTAACTGCCCCTATAATTACTCCCTAATAATTAAGGGGTAATTATTACAGGCTGCTAATCATGACTTGACGGCTCGAGAAGATCGCATGGGATAATGGACGGTTAGATTCGAGGGTCGGTGCTTCTAGATTCAAAAAACTCCTCGCTTTCCTGACTCCTCGGCCTTCAGGCCCACCTTGTCTTTGTAAGCCTCATAAATGTTCCATCGATTCTCTTTACCGTCTCCATCTTACTTTACTGTCGCTCAAATCTTCTCCGGTAATTTCTTGCAAATGCTCCTTTTTCCAGCGACCTTGCAGTACTCTTTGACGTTCTTACTCTCTGAGGTTAGTTTTGTTTGCCTTTTTCTTTCGGAAGACCTCTTTTTCTCCCTTAAAATCCTCATTCATTCTCACTATGACTATAGATCTAGATGTTCTTCGTATGAGACTTCATTTTCCTAACGATATACAAATTAGAAATTGCCCTAAAGAGGTGAATATTAGAACTGGTGCTGGCCTTCTTCCCGGCAAGGTTCTATTTTCCCACCTTCATCTTAACCTCCTTAGGTTCCTTCTGCATCCCTTCTTTTGCTATGTTTTTAATAAACTGAAACTTTCCCCTTTGCAAGTAAACCCAAATTTCCTTGGGATTTTATCTATTACATTGCTTCTGAACCGTGATAGCGATCTAGATCTGGACCTCATAGATCTTCTCCTCTATTATAAGGTTAGCAAAATTAGAACTGATGAACCATTTTACCACTTCTACCCCATTGAAAAGAGGTCCATCTGCAAAGATAAAATCAAATCCGAGAAAGGTTGGAGGAAAAATATAATTGGGATTAGGGGAGCCTGGTTTTCTCCAGCCACAAAGAATTTCCCTATCCCGAGTGCTTTTGGAGAGTGCTCTGTCTCTTCATCTAAAAAATAAAAAACCCATAAGAGTGACTATCCTTGCGAGATTTACGTTCCTCGCTTTTGTACTTTCTTATGCCATTCCTTCGGCATTCCTTATGATGATTTGAGCTACGGTGTTTGTAGGGATAGGGATAACTACTTGAAGCAGTACGTTCTGACCAACATTCCCTCCTGCTCAGATCTCCTTACTTCAGACAACCTTCTTGCTCTCTCAGCCCTCGGCAAGACAATGAGTCAGCTCCAGATCCCTTCTTTTGGCAGGAGGAAGGCTGCCCCTGTAGTAACTTCTTCTCCAGTTTCAGTATCTTCTTTTTGCCACTATTTCTGATACCACTCCTTCCACTGATCCGAATGTGACGGCTACCGACCCGATCTCCAACATTACAACCGCTAATCCGAACGTGACCCCCTCTGTTAGCAACCTTCCCAGCTCTGCTACTGCCACCGCACGGGAAAAGACAAGAGGAAAAAGGCATCAGCCTGAGAGTGCTCTTAGCCCTGATGATGTTCCTTTGTCACATAGGGTTAGGCCTTCTGGGCCGGGTGTGTCCGTGCAACCTCTAACTAGGCCTCCTCTGACTAGGCCTCCTACCCCTTCTAGGCATGCCTCTGCCTCTAGAACGGCTCCATGGAACCCTCGCTTCATTCGAACAGACAGATCGTCTGTAAAGCCGAACGAGACCATGTTCAAGGATGGTCAGACCGCTATGGCCTACTACAGGAGCATGTGGACTCCTAAGGATGTTGAGGTAACCAAGGGTCTATCTCAGAAGGAAGTGTTCAGCCGATTCCCCCTATCTGCCATGGAGGTAACTTTTGTCTCTCAGTCAATGAATCTTTACACAGTCTTTACATTTGATTTCCTCTAACCATTTGCTCGGCTTAATCAGTTATCATGTATATCTCTACAGACCCTGTACGGGATGATGGCCATGCAGAAGCAGGTTGAGCTGGTGAATGCCAAGGTTCGCATGCTCTCTGACAACCTTGGTGCAGCTAACAAAGAGAATGATGCTTTAGGTGCTCAGAAGACCGGGCTGATGGTTTAGCTCAACAAAGTTGAAAAAGAAAGGGACTCTCTGAAGAAGGAGACGGACTCTCTTCAGGATGAAAGTAATGATCTGCAGCTTGAGAAGAGCGTCTGGCATACCGAGCGAGAATCCCTTAAGGCTGAAAAGGAAGAACTTTTACGCCTTCTGAGTGATGAGCAATCCGCTCGGATGGCCTTTGAGAAAAGGGCTCTAGAAGAGCGCAATGCTTTACTCAACACCATCAGTAAGGTAAATGGTGGTATGCTAGCTCTGCACGCTCGGTTTTATAGGGTTGGGGCCATCAGATATGCTCAGGGGTTTCGAGAGGGTTATGCCGATCATGTTCCAGATGGGGGTCAGACCGGTTCTACCCCTGATGAGGTTGACAGAGAGTTGGAGATTGACCCTCCGGGTGTTTATGTCGACCCAGACTCCACCCCTGCTGAAGGCATATTTGATGAATACAAGAGATCGCCTCTTCCAGGATCACTCCTACTCCTTCTACTGCTCAGCCTCTGGACGTTCTTCCTCTGTCCACCGTAACTCCATCCATCATTGCTACTGAAGATAACCCTCGGTAGAATGATTCTTCCAATGCTATTGAGGATAGAACTCAGCAAAATGATTCTGTCATTCAGCTCGATTCTCCTCCCCGTGAGGATGGTAATGCCAACAATGATGAGGAGGCCGTTCAGCACCATTAAGAAGCTGACGGAGCAAATGCTTCTAGTTAGAACTTTTCTGATGTACTGACCTCCTTTCATTTGTATTTTTGCTATTTGTATACCTCATTTCTTTTTGTAACTCTGAAGCATCATTATTAATGAGATGGCTGATTTTGATTGAACTCTTACCATAAATCCCTTGACTTAATAATTAAATGTTATCTGATCTGGTTTTTCTCTACATGTCAGTGGCTGGCTTTCGGCTAGTGTGCCACTTTACCACACAATAAATTTTTTATGCAAGTTTTTGGCGTTCGGCTCATAGTGCCAGCTGCCACTTACTTTGCTGAGTGGTTAGCACTTGGCTAGAATGCCACTTTCACTCTTTTAGTTTTTGACAAGTTTTTGGCGTTCGGTTTGTACTGCCAGCTACCACTTACTTTGCTGAGTAGTTGACGCTCGGCTAGAATGCCACTTGCCACTTTCACTCTTTTATTTTCTGGCAAGTTTTTGGCATTCGACTTGTAGTGTCAGCTGCCACTTACTTTGCTGAGTGGTTAGCGCTCGGCTAGAATTCCACTTGCCACTTTCACTCTTTTATTTTCTAGCAAGTTTTTGGCGTTCGGCTTGTAGTGCCAGTTGCCACTTACTTTGCTGAGTGGTTGGCGCTCAGCTAAAATGCCACCTGCCACTTTCACTCTTTTATTTTCTAGCAAGTTTTTGGCATTCGGCTTGTAGTGCCAACTACCACTTACTTTGCTGAGTGGTTAGCGCTCGGCTAGAATGCCACTTGCCACTTTCACTCTTTTATTTTCTGGCAAGTTTTTGGCATTCGGCTTGTAGTGCCAGTTGTCACTTACTTTTCAAATTTTCAAACATTCAATTTTTTCATAGGAAGATAGCTCTTTATATATTTCAAAATTTCGTACATTCATGCGTACACAATTTGAAAATGAACAATGATAAAATTGGAACTCGATTTTCTATTGATAATACCTTTTCAGAGATGTAGCATTCCATGGCTTGTTGACCAATCTTCCGGCCATGGTTTCTAAAGTGTAAAGCTCCCTTTCCTAAGACTTCTGCAACTCTATATGGGCCCTCCCAAGGTGCCACCATTTTCTTAACCATTCTTACATTCTTCTTCAGAACCAGATCAACTGGTGTAAAGTCTCTATGCTTTACCTTTTTGTTATGGCTGTTCATAAGTGTCTGCTGGTAGGATGCGAGCCTTACTGCCGCTGTATCTCTCTTTTCCTCCAACATATCGAGGTTAAACCTCAACATACTGTCATTATGCTCTCAGCTCCATACCAAGCTTCGGACAGTCGGAACCAAGTGTTCGACCGGTATAACTGCCTCGGTACCATACCCCATGGCGAATGGGCTTTCTCCGGTCGGTCACCTTGGGGTCGTTCTATAAGCCCATAAGACGTTCGGCAGTTCATCTAACCATTTTCCTTTCTTATCTTCAAGCTTCTTCTTGATGCAAGCAAAGATTATTCTATTCGTGATTTTTGCTTGTCCATTAGCCTGGGGGTGACTTACTGCCGCCAGCTTTTGATTAATTCAATATTCCTCCAATAACTCTCTTACTTGCTTGCTGTCAAGGTTGGTCCCATTATCCATGACGATTGACCTCGGAACACCAAAATGGCAAATAATATTACTCCAAATGAACCGTCTTACATGAGTCTGAGTCACGCTCGGGTACGGCTCTGCTTCTTCGAACTTAGTAAAGTAATCTGTAGCCAGCAGCATATACTTATTCTGAGCTCTTGCAGTTGGCAGAGGACCAACCACATCCATCCCCCATTGTGCGAAAGGCCATGGTGTGGCCATTACGTGCAAGTCCTCAGGTGGTTGGTAGATCAGTGGTCCGAACTTTTGGCACCTATCGCACCTTCTTGATAATTCTTCCGCATCTCGTGACATGTTCAGCCAAAAGTACCCTTGCGTCATTGTTTTATGCGCTAAAGACTTTCCCCTTGAATGGTTTCCACATACACCTTCATGAATAGCTCGCTGTATCTGTCGAGCCTCTATGGGGGTGACGCACTTTAAGTACAGCCCAGAAAAAGACCTCGTGTATAACTGGTTATGCACTATGGCGTACTTTGTAACATTTGATTTGATTTTTCTAGCCTCATCTCTTTGCTGAGGCAGAGTACCATCCCGAATGTAAGTTATGATCGGATCAATCCAATTTGGCTCATATAGAATAACATTCACTTGCCAAGGATCTGGGCCCGAAGGTTCTTCAAAAATGGATGACTGGTTTAGTATTCCTACTGGAATCACCCTTGCCAATGTTTCTCCAAAACCCGAGGCACTACATGCTAGCCGATCGGCATCTTCGTTATGGTCTCTCGGTATTTGGATGAATTCAAATTTTTCAAAGTTTTTGGCTTCCTGCATAATAGCAGAATGATATGTTTCCATCGTTTCATCTTTGGTTTTATACTCGCCATTCACCTACCGAATAATTAACTACGAGTCACTAAAGACAGTCAAATTCCTAACCTTCAGCTCCTTGGCAAGCTTAAGTCCTGCCAGTAGTGCTTCATACTCCGCTTCATTGTTGGCGGTTTTGAATTCAAGCCGGAGCGCTTGACTTAAGGACGTACCTTTTGGTGTCTGAAGTTTGATCCCAATGCCTTCCCCCATCTAATTTGGAGATCTATCGACAAAGAGTTTCCACAAGCAACCACAAAGGTTTTCCTCCATGTCTTCTGAATCACATTCCAGTAAAAAATCTGCCACCGCTTGCCCTTTGACTGCCGTTCTGGGTTCATATGTTATGTCAAATGAGCTTAACTCTATGGCCCACTTCGTAATTACCCGGAAACACTTGCTTGCTCTAGTGACCACATGTCCTAGTCTTTCTACTTTGATTTCGCATTCAATTTCAAGTTGTTAATCATGGATTACTTGTAACTTGGGAATTGGTGCTTGCCTATGTATTTTGATCTCATTTAGTATACTTGAAACTGTATACTTGAACTTGTATCCTTGTTGGTGTATCTAAACTCTATCTAGTGTATTTACGCTTAGTATGCTTGTCTTGTGTGTGTGGATTTCATTTTTGTATACTTATGCCATGTATACTTGTCTTGTGCGTATGTGTTTAGCTTAGTATACTTGTGTTTGTATACTTGATTTATGAGTACTTTATACATATATCTTATACTTGTGTATGTATGCTAGATATTGCTTATCTCGTTTAACATGATTTAGTATACTTGTGAGCATGTGTACTTGAATGTCGTGTATCATGTTTTAATATGGTTTAGTATACTTGAGCATGTATACTTGTATGTCGTAGTTCATTTCAATTGCATGAGTAGCTTAGGATGATCCCTGAGTCTCACTTTGACATAGACGTTAGGTGGCATGAGCCTCTCTAACATGTTTCACCTTAAGGTGATAGAATTGTAAAATGCTAGGTCGATGTATGATCATCTCCTACGAGTAGCTTTATATTACTCACCCACGTAGTAGGGACATTTTTCAGATATCGGCATCAAGATTCGGGATTCACATCATGATTGGATGATTTGTAGACTTGAAGTTCTCATTTCTTGTAAATGTTGGCTTGAATGCCTTCTATAGCTTTATATGTCAAAATGTGTAAATTTGATTCTATTTTTGTAATGTGTACATAAGTACACTCTTTACAATGTATTTGACATGTATGAGATGAGGCCGGAAGCCAATGACATGTATCTTGCTTTCTATGCACTTTCGTTTTCAAGGCTTAATATGAAAATGTTGAAAAATGCTTAGACATTGTGTCATAACTTTTGCATTGGGTGTGGGAATTTTATTTTTATTCTTTTGTAGGGTCTCATTAATCATGTTTAAAGTGTGGCCAAGGGCCAAATGGTAACTTGAAATCATTTGTCAATTTTGGTTTCTATATTTTCAATTTCAAGTTCATTTTCGCCTTTTTGGCCATTGGAGGATCGGATTTTGACTCGGCCATTTTCGGGAGCCGCGGACCATTCCCGCATGCTCAAAATCACCATTTATGTCTGCGTGCATGATCGTTTCCGGGAAAAACCCTTTCCTTTGTGATTTGAGCCTCCTATGGAACCATTTTTCAATTTTGTTGCATAATATGTTCTAGGGGCATTATAGACTTTTTGCATCAGTTTTATTTTCTTCTTTCTATATGGTCGCTTAGAAAACGTGATTTTAGGGGGGGTTTCTTCTTCATATTTTTCCAGAAAACATCGTCTTGGTACCGGAAATCCCTCGTGAAGTTTCAGCTTCCAGTTTCATTTTAGCAGCTTTTCAGCTCTTTTGACCAAATTTATTGGGAGGGCATTTTGGCCATTTCGCAGTGACTTTTTTTTTTTTTAATTCTCTCGCTTATCACATAGAAAACTCAATTTTGAGGGGGGTTTCTTCTTTGTGTTTTTGCAAAAAAATTCATCTTGACCTCCAAATTCAACCTCTGTTCTGATATTTTCTGAAAAAAAAAACCACACAGCAGCTTTATAGGCTACTGCCAGCCATGGTGCACCCAGCGCGAGCGGCGTGCATGCGCGCGCGCATGGGTGTGCACATGGGGATGTCATGGCCCCTCGTCGGGCCGCCGCAACGTCAATTCTTCTTTTGAGCTTTTCTCCTTCGTTCGGACTCCGATTCAAGTGAATTTTTTTTTGAACTTGATTAATTTTTTGTTGTCTATCCAACGGTGTGCTCGGTTACACCCGGATATTTCTAGATAATTACCAATTTGCCCTTAAAACTTTAAGTGTCCGTTTTTCGTCGTCATGCCGTTTCTCCTTCATCCGGACTCTGAATCATGCGATTCTTGAGTCCATCTTGATTAGTTTTTCATTATCCTTCCAGCGGTGTGCTCGGTCGCATCCGAATCTACAGTTTTCAGAAATGACTTTTTTGCGCCTGGGGGCTTATTTGTCATATTTTTGATCTTTTGCTTCCGCATCAGTTCTTGTTGAGTTCCACGACCTCATGGAATGTTACTTTGACTTCTTAGAGTCTTATTTTCTGTTTTTGCTTCCGCATATCAGATCCGTTATCGGGTCAATCTTCGGTTCATCACAGGACACGCTGGCCTAAAAACCAGAGTCGTCGCAGAGGACCCTCCGACGATTAAGTTAGTATTTGTAATCGTATCACATAATAATTATGTATATTATGTTTAGGGTTTTTTTTTCTGTACCTTCTTTAACGTCTGGGTGCCCTATTTATGGCTGTCGATTGGAATCAAATTGATCCCGTGGGAGATCCTCTTGTGCGAGATCAAAGGAGATTGTTCGTTGCCAGATTTGTCGGGGATAAGATTTACTCCTTTGACTTCCTCAAATTGTGCCAAGGTTATCCTTACCCTATTGAACCACATCGTCATTCATTATCCTGGATAAGAAATGTCATCATTCTTATCCGAGGAAAATCTTTATCTTTGATAACGAAATATGTCGAAGAGGTCTGGCGGCTGGTCAAGGTAGGTTATTTTTCCCTATCACCAGCTATAACGGGTTGGATGTTTCATGATTCGACTAACAAATTTGATCTATTATGTGAAACGAATACCCAAATTATATATACTCATTCACTTTTTCCAATATAGATCCAATTTGAGACAAGTCCCACGTGTAACAATACTTTTCTTGTTCTCATTCTCATTTGAATAATTCTGATTTATGGATAATAAACCAAAAGATATGGTTACAACTATAACATGATTATTGGAATACATTCTTCCTAAAATCTCTCATTAGGTAATCTCTCATTATGTCTGTAATTCAATCCCTAAAATTAAAGAATTACATCTATTGTATCCCTATAGTCAAGGGATCAATGTCGGCAAATGTGTGTGTATATAAATACATGTACCAGAGTTACAGTGTGATAGATTAGAAAAGATAATACACAATTTTGTTCAAAGTCTTTCATGGTATCAGAGCCTACAACTAGTATCCTTGAATATTCTTTTTTTTTCTTCACCATCAATGTAATTCTTATTGAGCATATTTGATTTTGTTATACTATTTCCATCAAGGATTTCAACATTCCTTATGATCGTATGGTAAATTCTTCCACTACCATTCCTCATAGTGCTCAGTTAGTTCCGATAAAGCTTAATCGAAACAACTATGTAATATAGCTAGCACAATTTATTCCCATCCTCAAAAGTTAAGATTTAATGGGCTATGTTGATGGAACAAAGCCTTGTCTCAGCATGTTTATCACTAATGAGAAAGGGAATCCAACTTCAGACATCGATCCTGCTTATGTATCATGGCAGAAACAAGATCAGCTTCTTCTTAGTTGAATTAACGTTACTCTATCTCCTAGTATACTTTCTACAGTGGCTCGCTTTACCACCTCAAGAGCTATACGGATATCTCTTGAGAAGCGTTATGTCTCCCTCTCTCTCTTTGGGCCACTTCTGACAATGGGCCTTTTTCCTACTGGACCTTCACGTAATGGGCTTCTTTTTCTGGCCGGTGTATGTGGGTTGGCCTCTTTATTTAATTTGCTAACATGTGGAATTTTGTGAGTGGTGAAAAAGTTCCCTCCACATACACGTCTAAGGACTCAAATATGCAATATTCAGCGCCTATCAAGAAGAGGTGAGAAATTTATTGGATAAAATGGGATCTTTTGTGTCAAAATAGTTGTTTAAGGGGTTAGGCTTTTGTAATCTAGAGGCTTTCAACCTGGCACTGCTAACAAATCACGCTTGGAACTTTCAAGTTCATAAAAAGGGTTTGGCTTACCAATTATTTAAAATAAAATACTTTTCATCATGCTCTTTTTTAGAGGCGCAATTGCAATCAAACCTGTTATGGGGGTGGTAGAGTATCTAATCCTCTTAAGAACTTTTGGAAAAAGGCCTGAGATGGTTTGTAGACAATGGAAAATCTATTAGCATTTGGCATGATCTCTGGAGTTCCTAATTTTTCTCATAAACTCGTTCCCCACCGGGATGCCCATGTTCATTCTTTCTAATATGTAGCATATTTGATTGATGCCCAGAATACATCATGGAATCTGGATATTCTACAACAGCTTTTGGAACCTCATGTAGCTCAAGCTATTTCTCGTATAGCCTTTAGTCATTGGATTAAGAAGATGTTCAAATTTGTGCTCTTGACCCAACAGGGAAGTTTTTAGTGAAGTATGCTTACCGTCTGGCTTCTACTCTTTCTGGTCTAACTAGTGAGTTAAATGATGAGACTAATAGGATACATTCCTCTACAAATTATGTTTTTGTGTGTTAGATATCAGTGTGGCGGTGTAAAACTCTTCCTAAAGTGCAACAGTTTCTGTGGCGATGTTGTCATGATGCGCTTCCAATAGGAATGGCTCTTTTTTATAGGGGACTTTTGGATTCTCCTCTTTGTCCTCGTCGTTGGTCAGAGGCGGAGGATATCATTCATCTTTTTGTGAGGTTTCCTCACTCATTACAAGTGTGGAAACTATCACCCCTCAGGCTCGATTTCTCAAATGCCAAATTTTATTCCCTTTTGGATTGGTGATTAAATCTTATTAGCCAGACTGCCTCTTCATCTTATAACAATCCTTTCTTGGCCGCGCGCATGGGGTTAGTTTCTTTTTGCATGTGCTTGGTTTATATGGAAGGATCAAAATAGGAAGGTGTTTTGAGGATGAGTTGTGGAACCCTTTGGGGTGGTGATCCTAACCGTGGTTCGGTTTTGGGAATATATGGAGGTTCAGTTGAAGTGTAGGAAGATAATATATTAGCACCAAAAGCTCTTCATCTCCTCAATTATAGGTTCCTCCATTACCTGGGATAGTTAGATGTAATGTTGATGCTCGTTTTTCAGCAGAATCTCTTTTTGGTGGGGGGTGGTGCAGTCTTTCGCAACTCTTCTGGATCCATCCTTCAAGCAGTGGTGTTTCAATCTTATTTGGTGCATATTTTGTTATAAGTAGTATGTTTTATGACTTGTAGTAGTTTGGTGATATAAATATAAAAGTTTCTGAACTTTGGGAGTGAAGTGTGTAAACTTTGAAAACTCATGAATCTCAAAACTTAAATACTATGGATTGACAAGTTTTGAGTATAGGTTTGCTTTACCTTTGTTAAAAAAAAAAAAAAGGGGCATAAAATCCACTCTACTTTCAAATTTTGATTATAAACCCGTTACGTTCATAGATTAAAAGAATAACTACATAGATTAGAGCCTTGCCAAGCTTTTTCATAAAGTGAGACCATTCCATCATTCAACTGCAAATCTATTCATTCTATTCATAGAAAGTCAAATGTATAGATCAAGTGGTAAAACACTTTAGAATCATGTAAAAAGTTGTTACTAGGCCACATCTCATCTGATTGTGTCGGCTAAAAATTCTAAATAACCAAACCCCACTCCCAGTCTCCCACTAAATGCTTAATTATACATAAAACTAACTTTCCACCCAGCCAACAATTTCTTTTCCATGGTTAGGAAAAGTAGGTATCAGTGATTTTCTTTTCTTTTTCTTCGATAAAATTGATTATTGTTTGTCGATAGTCTTCTATTTTCTTTGTTAAAGTTAATTCTTGTTTGTTGAGTTGCATCTCTCTCTCTCTCTCTCTGAAAATTCAAGTGTACCATACCCAAACGAGAATTGTTTTTTAGTCTTATGAAAGCATCAACATTGAAATTTTACTTAGATTTGGATGTTCCCAATAACAACTCTCTCCCTCTGAACACTTCAGTGTACTATACCCAAACAAGAATTGTTAGTCTTGTGAAAGCATCAACATTGAAATTTTACTTGGATGTACACAATAACAATATTGAGTGCTTAAAAAAAATAAATAAATAAATAACAATAAAAAAAGAAACTATTATTAACCATTAGTTTCTTTATTGTTATCATGATACTGCAAAATCTTTCCCTAACTATGCGTATTTTTTTTTTTTAGGTAAAACCTAACTATGCGTATTGACAATTCAGTTTGTGACAAAATCTAATTATATACACGTACACTTTTTATATAACCAAAATAATAATTATTATTATTACTTACTAAAAAAAAAATTATTATTATTATTATGAGGTTACACCGGCTAGTTAGTCAAGATAGAATCTCCTCTGGTAGGGTTAAGCCTTAGTAAAACAATGCATTGGATGATATAATATATGGGTTCAAATAAAAGTACCCAAAAAATCATAATTTGGATTGAATGATCCTCCACTAAGTTCAAATGAAAAAGGCTTGGTCATAAATTTTAAATTATATAGAAAAATTCGTACCACGAATATAAAACTAAAATATAAATGGATTTTCTATAAAACCAATTGAGTACCATGATCATTTTAATCGTTTTACTTTTTCTATTTTATTTTTTGGACATTGAACCTTCCAAGACACTTGGTAATGTAATGATCCCCAAATCAAAGTACTCTAATTTTCATTAAAATTCAAATTTTCGATGCCACAATTGTTTGGTATTCATAGCGGCTGTGCCTTCAGAAAGTAGTAATTTTAGACATAGAATCAACAAAACAATTAGAGGACAAATTATTTCAACAAATTTAAAAGTATCTGAAAATATTATAATAAATTACATTGACTTCTCTTAGGATTTGGACAAATTGTAATTAGTAGACCACTCAATAAATTTTATAAAATGACAATATAGCCTTTCAGTGCTACAAAATGCAATATAATATATTATTATAATATAAAGATATTATTAATTTTTCATACTCAAAATTACCTTTGAACAGTTAATGAACTAATTTAGGAGAGATAAAAGTAATTAGGACAAATTATCGTGTATAATTTATCCTAATTTTTTTTAAAAAGTCTGTATAATTTATTATACCTTTAAATTAAGCGACAAAGAACAACTTATGAACCACAAGATTCTTATCCACAATGCTTTGCTTTTCCATTTCAAACGGAAATGCGTTCTATTATCATGATGTGTTGGGAATTGATGGCTAATGCCTTTTGTTTTTTTTTTTTTCAGGCATTTTTTTGAAGAAGAAATATGTAAGGAAAAACAAATTGGGTCCACCAGAAATTTCCACTAATTACTTAATCATCATTAGCATCTTCTTTCCATGATTGATATGGATGATACTGAAATTTGGAGGCAAAGCCCTGGCCGGGTCCATCAATCTAAATTTTCTCAAGCCAGCTATAGTACCTTTGTCTCTGTCTTGCAATTTAGTCGGGTGCCTTTTTTTTTTTTTTTCCAAACTCTCTCTCTCTCTCTCTCTCTCTCTACACACACGCGCGCGCACGCGCACACGCACAATGGAATTATACTTGTATGATACGTACCAATGATAATGCATGTTGGCCTGTCATGAATAATTCTTCATTCTTATCATTAGTACCATGCACTATTATCAAATGGTTTTTTTTATTTTTATTTTTATTTTTTTATTTTTTATTCGATGAATATATATTATTTTTTATTCGATGAATATATATTATCAAATGGTTCTATAAAAATAATTAATTATAGCAACCTAATCCACCAAACCAATTACTATCATAGTGCTAATTATATTATCCAGATTAGAAGGTAATTAATGTTGGCAGATCAAATGTCAATCAATTATAGTCAGGCTAAATGATTCTCGTCTAACTGCCTTGATACTATAGGATTAGATATATAACACTATTTCACCATAATGTGTTCTTGAAGTTGATAACTATTAGTTATATTATAATATACTATATATAATAATGAGATAGAATTAATTTGGATGATCGTTCTTTTTCTTGTCTATATGTTTTAGCTGTTGATATTTGTTAAAATATTTGTTTTTCATATATTATATATAATAAAGACAGAAACCAGTTCCCTAGAGGCAGAACTTGTTTGTTTTAAATATGGCCACCAAATGTATCATGTACCAAAAAAGAAAATAATAATAATAATAAAACATAACACTTTACTTTCTGATTTCATTTAAATAGGGAAATAATACTTACTTACAAAAAGTTGCGATCATCACATTAACTTCAAGTTTTACACTCCTATTACTTCAATATTTACACATCAAATTTTATTTATACATGAGTTAATATTAACAATACATCAATAAATAATATAGCATTATGAAATTATAACACTTCCATTGAACTACATGAATATAACAATAAATCGTAGAATTTTAACAATATGAAATTATACATCAATTTGAATGACATGAATATCACAAAAAAACAAAGAATTTTAATCTATATAAGTAATATCCACAATAGGAATTAAGATAGGAAAAAAAAAAAAAAAATAAGTAGGAAAGGACGAGCCTAGACAATAAGTGGCTTGCAAACATTGTTTTAAAGTCGTATGACCTCCCAACGTACAGACGAGATATATACAACTCATATTCACCGGTGGTCTTCTCCAAGCACGTTTGTATAGAGACAATTATACACTAGTCTAGTTTTCAAAGTTGCCACAAACATAATATAAAATAGTATCGTAGGTGAAAAGATTGAGGTCTTTCTAAGAATAGGCCCATTGCCTCACACTATATCCCAAAAGTGTTCCATAAAACATGGTAGATAGCTCTTTTACATGCTTATAACTTGTAACATTTTCTATCATCAATATAGTATTGAAATGATGTAATGATGAGAATAAACAACAAAAATAATAATAGTATCATAACTTATAATATTTTGGCTGGTTTGAGGGTTTACTTTTGGTTTAAGCTTGCTATGGTACCAAGTCAAGGTTGAGACAAGTATATTTTGGCTTTTTACAGTTACTAAGCACTTGTTCTTGAGGTACACATTGCTGGAAATGATTTTCAAATCTCAAACCTGTGATTTGAGTACTTTTCTAGTTTTGCCTCTTTGATCTATGTGCAATATGATTTTATCATGCTATGCTGTGATTGATTATCATTCTAGCAAGTTTATATAGTTAGATTAGGGCTGTTGAAGTTGAGTTTTGCACAGAACTTTGGTCATTTCTGAATTTGGCCTTGCAAAACCCCAGTTCTTTAAGTTTTTTGTGATTTAAGGCATGTTTGGTGTTGAATTGTTTTACTCATGCTATACTCCTCATGATTATTATCTGAGCATGTTTACATTGAAGATTTAAGGTTGTGGAATGCATCTCTGAGATTGAGGGTACACGAATTTCCAATTTCACCCTTCAAACCCTAGCTGCTGCTGAATGAAGGACAGTTATTGTGGTTGATACTTTAAGCTTGTTTCTCACTCTTATCTTGTAATACACCTTGAGTAATATTGTTGATTGTAACCCCTTTTATGTATTGTTTGTGAGCTGAGAGTGCTCATTAGGTCCAAGAAAGGATGTTGTGGATACGGGAGTGTAATGTGCACTTAATAGCACTAGTATGTGTGTAAAGGTTGTGAACGCTAGTGTTTCAACTTGTACAAGGGTGTGTGCAGAGTGTGAGACAACTAAGTGTGTAACTACTTGTATGAAACTAGTTGAGATTACATTGGCTGAGGCTAAGGTTTTTGATCCTTAATTGAGTGGGATTTTCCTTGTAATATCTCTGTGTACTTTTGGTTGATTGTGTGGCTTCAAATTGATTTCAAAATTGTCTTTGTGTTCAAGAAAGAATTGAAGTAGGACCAATTCACTACATCTCTTGGTCCAATAAAATATATAATTAACATGTTATGGTGGCATTATATAATACCTACTGTACACACAAATTTTGTAAGTCTGCAAATAGAAACAAAATATGGAGCAAATAAATAATTTTATTAATTTGAGAAATTGAGGTACAATCCTCTGTAATATTCTTTACAAAAGAAAGAACTGATCCTCTAATTAAATCTCCTATTTCTGTTGGTTGGTTGGATCCAAGGGATGCACAGGCTTGATCTTGAATCACCGTGGAATTTGATGAAGAACGGCACGTCTTTGGCTGTGCTTGTTGTTGATCATCGTGGAATTTGATGAAGAACAACACTATTTGATGTGCTTGGTGTTCTTCGCTTTTGGGTTTGGATGTTGGGGATGAAAGTTTCTGTATTTCTCTCTAGAATTCTAGATTTCTGAATTCTGACTTTGTGTACCCCCTTCTTCTTCCTCTCGGCCTCTATTTATAGGCTTCTTGGATTAATAGGATGATGACATGTGTCATCTCCTGATAAGGATAAAATTGTAACTGGACGGGGCCGGTTATATTGTGATAATTATCCTTAAAAATAATTATTCCAAATATATTTTATTAGGAATAATTATCTTTCCATTTAATCATCTGGGCTGGGCTAATTAAATAATTTAAGTGGACCAAGCTTGGGCCAATTAAACAATTTAATTAAACATTAAACCCATATTGAATGGATCAATTTGTCAACACCAAAGTCCATTAAATTTTTAGTGTCTACAAATTGCCCCCACTTCGAGTCCCATGTTTAACAGGATTTGTTTCTTTTTTCAAGTGGGACTTGAAGTATCCAACTTTCCTTTTTTTTTTTTTTTTTTTTGTGCCTTTCCAATCCCACTTCGGAAATTTTACTTTCCAATTTATACAAATCCCTTGCCTATATATATATCACCCAAGTCATAGGATTTTGACATCAATTTCAATCAGCTCTGAAGGACTTGTAAGATCGCAACCTCTGAAGATTGTGTGGGATTGCGACATCTGCTTAAACACATAGGTATGACTGTTTTTTTTTTTTCTTTATTTTTATTTTTTTCCTCCACGTTTGCTGGAGATCAAATTATTATTATTATTATTATTTTTCCTTCTCATGCTTGTTGGAGAACAAATTTTTATTTTATTTTATTTTTTTCTCTTTCTCTTCTCCATGCTTACTGCAGATCAATTTTTTTTTTATTTTTTTTCAGGACTTGATTAGATATAACAACTTGATTACACCAACCGTATCAGAAATTGAAATCTTCCTTCTTCACAACATTGATCGAGCTTCAAAATTTGTGTATTATTCCATCATGGTGACATTTAAGTGTTTTATGAAGCAAAATATGACTATCTTAGAGAGCGAAAATTGTCGAAGAAGCCAAGGAACCACATTAAGCTTATTCGATTCACTTTTCGGTCGCGATGCCATTCATATGCCTGATCCCGAGAATAAACATTGTTCTTCTCATTGGACACGCATTCAAATGCCTAATCCCGACAATGAACAATGTTCTTCTCATTGGACACGCAAGGCTACAGGCGACCTTACTAACTTTGGTCTTGATCACATTAATGAAGAATCCCTTGTCTCGGAGGCCTTGATATTAAATTCTCCACTTCATGAGAGAATAGTTAAGGAGAACCAGTTTTCACTATTGGGTCACAATGTTCAAGCGAAGAAAGTGTCATGAAGTATTCCCTATACACCTTCTGTTGATTGCCACACACCGAACTATATTGGGAATGGTGAGAAGATGTCTTGGCGCGCTTCAATGACTTCTTATTAAAACAAAATCTATATGGTGCTCTATTCGCCTCCCTGTTTTCATATGATCACCATGAAGAGGTATTCAAAGCATTCCTCAAATGTTAGTGCCCAACCACTAATACTCTTCATTGTTTTATTGGCAAGCTGTCTATTTCCCTTCGAGATTTATATGCGCTAGGCGGTCTCCCCCATCAAGGAAGAATTTATGATGAAGTCGTTCCGTGTGCAAATGAACTCTCAAGAGCTGGCAACAACAAACGTTCTCTCCCCTTGAGTTGTCAACATCTATTTTTGGCCTTCCATAGACTCCACAAAAAGTACAAAGGAGAACAGAATGTGAAGATATCTGACTGGATTAGTTTCTGGTTTCAAGATGCATGAAAGCATGCCAATCCCTCAAAGAGAATGAAAAAAAATAAAGTTTATCGTCCAAAGGAGACTCAGAACCCTTCTGGTGCAATCCCTCCTGTCCGGCCAATGTCTACCAAAGAGAAGGAAGAATTTATTAACCTTGGCGTAGATGACGCATCGAGAGACACCACTTATCTAGCCGCTTTTTTAGCATGTTGGCTCTGTAAATTTGCCTTGCCTGCACACCCTGGTAACGTGATTCATCCTGGAACCTTCAAGGTTGCCAGCATGTTAGTAGATGGCTGCAACATTTGTCTTTCCATCCCAGTTCTGGCCAGTATTTACAGAGGTTTGAACGAGATTGTTTCCTCACCAGATCCTGGACGTTGCTCTGTGATATTTCCTGTACACTATGTATTCGGATGGTTGAGTGATTATTTCCAAGCTAATTTCACCGTTCCCCATACCAAATATTGGCCTCGAATGACATTATATGCAGGAGAAGGAGGAGCAAAACATTTTGACGTTTTTGAAGCACAAAATTTATTCAGATCATGTGAAGGAGTAATTTTAACTCATCTATCTAAAAGATCTTTAAAACAACGACTCATTGTGGATAATGGCCAAATGATAAAGCCTGACTCTGACTACCTAATCAGTCTTCGATCATGTTATTTGACATTGCGCCAAGATGACCGTCTTATCATTGAACCATATAGTCCACACAGATTTAGTCTACAATTTGGATACCACCAAGATGTTCCTGGAAAATTGAAGAACGATATTCGTAATTGTACCTTAGAAGAACTCTTAAAGTGTTGGACTTCCTCCGTTCATTACTCTTCTGGTTGCGACGCGTTGCTTCCTTCAACATCTAGTCACCAGAAGTCCTTAATTACCAAAGCATATGCTAAATGGTGGTCCAACGTATATGTTGATCCATTTAAAAGACTAGTTTCATTGTCGACTAAGCGTACAATTTTTCCAAAGGAATCGCTAGCTAAAGTTAGAAAAGTCATTATTAGTGGACTCAAGTCGAACTCTCGTTATAGCCTAGAAGCCATTGAAACTTACAAGATCAATAATATCAATGCAGACCCGCCAACGGAGCAATTTCTGTCACCAGTAGAATCTCGACAACATTCTCAATTGTTAGTCCATTCAGATAAAGAAACTGACAATGAAGACCGTAACTGGAAACATGTAGGTGTAAATAACTTCCCATATGATCGGGTTGTTATTCCTCATAATTTAGACCGCTTGTTTGAATGAGTTAATAGCAGTTCGGAACCCATCCAAGTAAAGATTTTTTTTTATTTTTTATTTGTTTTTCTTTTTCATTATCTCAATTTTTTTCAGATAAAAGGTAATGAAGGCTTTCTTGGAGAAGATGTTGCTATGGTTATTAATCCTGTATGCATTGGGGAATCTATTTATAGACCATATGCATTTGATTTAGCAGCTAAAAGAAACTGTGCAATTACTCAAGATGAGAATGACTCTCTCTTACAAGAGGTGAAGTCCCTTGAAAGGCAGTTACAACCCCAAGCCTCTTTGACTGAGAAGGACGTCCAAAGCCAACAAATGATTATGAATGTTGAAGAAATTCCTACAACTGCTACTGCATTATCGACTAAGAGTCATCACCTTAGGGATGCCCAGACATCTCACCGAATCACACCCTCTGCAACAACTTTTGACCCGAGGAGTGCCATTTCTGAGATTAAGCACATGGTGGCCAAAGCATTTGGGAATATCATTAAGAGTAAAGTGAGGTGTACACTGCTTTCAAAGATTCCATCTCTTAAACCAAAGTTTGACGAGATCTTTCTTGAAATTTCTAAACAATGTGTGGATTTTCCGGAGTTCCGCCATAGAATTGATGCATACATTCAGAATGGTGAAGAATATAACAAAGTTCGATTCAAGCATGATCATGCCTTATCTGAAGAAGTACGCTCTCAACGTTTAGCCGATGTTGGTTCTTACCTTAAAGAAGCTCTTACTTTAGATTGTGCAGACGTGAAACGAGTTCAATCAGCTCAAGAAGCTTTGCATAATTGTGAGAGAGAAATCAAACTTTTGCATGCTTGTATGGAAAGACATAAAGCCACCATTGAAGAAGCTAATAACCGAATTCTCCAAAGAAAAACTAACATTGCAAAATTCAAGGAGGAACAATATTCAATCAAAGAGACCTCCGTTGTCACTGATGATGATATAAAAGCCTTGAATTTCATGGAGAAACTATTACAAAATGCTCAAACTGAAATTGAGGATCTCCCTTTGTTGCCTTAATGAGAAGTTGTTTTTTTTTTTTTTTTTTTTTTTTTTTTTTTTTTTTTTTCCCACATACCTTGTAATAAAATATCATTTTATTATGACAAAGTAAGGAATTTGATTTGTTTATTTTGCCATTCACAGTTTATACTCTTGCGGGCCAGGAGTGAATTTTTTTATTTTTATAGATCATACTGAACTTAGAATGAAATTCTAAGCTGCCTACATACCCCCAAACGAGGGATCAGGTCATCACGTAGTTCAAAAGGGGTATGATTTTTTTTTTTTTTTTTTTTGGGCCGTACACAGTTTTAGCCCATGAGGGCCAGGAGCATAGTGCAGTTTAAGCTCGTACGATCAGGATCATTGCCTTCATGGGTAGTAGAGCTTCAGGAACTTGCTATTAATGGGCCCCACTCTTACTTCGTCTTCATCAATAATGAGATACGCGTCGTTAGTATAAACTTCGCGAACAACATATGGTCTATCCCATTTGGAAACAAATTTATTTCCCTTACGATTCGTGACAATTGGTGTATGACCAGCTAATACTAAGTCTCGAACTTGAAATGACCGAGGTCAAACTTTCTTATTCAATGCTTTAGAAAGTCAAGCTTGATAACACTCTAGCTGTTGTTGAGCTTCTAATCTCTTTCCATCCAATGCTTCTAGTTCCATTTTCTTCACTTGTAAGACCTTCTTGTATGGTTATCCTTAACGAAGGGATCTGTTGTTCCAATGGAAGAACCGCTTCCACGCCATAGACAAGAGAATACGGAGTTACTTGAGTAGGCGTACGATGCGTAGTGCGGTATGCCCACAATGCTTCTTCCATTCGCTCATGCCAATCTCTCTTTGTCTGGTTGACTACTTTCTTCAATAACTCACAAAGAGTTTTATTGAATGCTTCCGCGAGACCATTGGCAGGGGCATTGTACATGGAGGACTTACGTTGTTCGAAACCAAAGTTCTCACAAAGGTCAGTTACCCAACTATTTTTGAAATTTGTCCCATTATTAGTGATAATGTATCAAGGGACACCATATCGATAGATAATGTTCGATTTAATGAAATCAACCACTGTTTCCTTTTTCACATGTTTATAGGGTGCAACTTCCGCCCATTCGGAAAAATAATCAGTGGCAGTCAAGATATACAAGTGGCTTTGAAGACTTGTCTAAAGGACCAACTACATCTAATCCCCATGCATCAAATGGCCATGACG
Source organism: Cornus florida (assembly GCF_030987335.1). Lineage (NCBI taxonomy): Eukaryota > Viridiplantae > Streptophyta > Magnoliopsida > Cornales > Cornaceae > Cornus > Cornus florida. The sequence continues at coordinate 96,371,612 of NW_026775572.1, forward strand.
TCATAATAGGGTGCAATGGTTCCGGTGGTTGGTGTATGAAGTTAGCATAGAATTGATAGGCTTGCCACCTTTTCGCATACGCCATGCAGTCCTTGACCATGGTGGGCTAATAATAACCCATTCTTTTGACACGAAAGTGAAGTTGTGGTCCAGACTGATGGGCTCCACAAATCCCAGAATGTGCTTCCTTCATTGCATGGGTGGCTTCATTATTCGCGAGGCAGCGAAGGAAAAGGCCCTCATATTAACGCCTATACAACGTACCATTGTAATAGATGAATTGAGGTGCTCGTTTTTGTATTTCAGTCTTGTGGCGTTGATCTTCGGGAAGCTTTCCATGTTCCAGATAATCAATGATAGGGAGCCTCTAGTCTTCTTCCTCTTGTGTCCAGTAAGAAACTAAATTACTTTCTTCACATTTATCTTCCAAGACTTGTGGCAAGACTCATCGTTGACATACAGGAACATCAACCAGGTCCTCATCAGTTAATGCTAATGTTGTAGCTAAATTTGCCAAAGCATCCGCTATCCGATTTTCTTTCCTCAGAATGTGTTCTAGCATGACACTATCAAACCGTTTCAACAAACGAGAGGCATAATGATGGTACGGCACTATATCATCTTTCTTAACCTCATATTCTTGAAGAAGTTGATTAATCACCAACTTAGAGTCTCCATATATTTCGAGATCCATGATCTTCATCTCATTTTCCATTTGAAGGCCGATGATCAATCAGCTACATTATTTGAGCAGTTTTCAGCGAGTGCAAAAGAGTATGGAATAACATGTCTTTGTGGAGAAACAAAAACTACGCCTGATTCGGCCTCGTTTGATCGTGCTGCCCCATCAAAAAACATCATCCATGGAGGGAGGATGTCCACAAGGAAGACTTCTTCATCGGGAAAATCTTCAAAAATTTCCCAATCCGCTAGAATAGGATGGTCAGCTAAGAAATCTGCTAAGACTTGTCCTTTCACTGCTTTTCGTGGCACATAAACAATTTCAAATTCATTGAACAAAATTGACCACCTCGCCAAGCGTCCGGAAAGGACCGGTTTAGACATGACATATTTGAGAGGATCAGCTCTTGCAATAAGATGTATTGTATGAGACAAGAAATAATGCCTTAATTTCTTAGAGGCAAAGACAAGTGCGAGGCATGTTTTTTCAATTGGAGGATAATTTCGCTCCGTTGGGGTGAGTCTGTGACTTAAGTAATACAATGCCTTCTCTTTACGTTCTTCATTATTCTGAGCAAGTAAGGCACCCAACGATTCTTTTTGCTCAGTAATGTAAAGTATGAGCGGCTTTCTAGGTATAAGTGCTCCCAATACCGGAGAATTGAAAGCATTTTGATGCTATCAAAAGCATTTTGGCATGATTGGTCCCAATTAAATGGAACATCTTTCTTTAGGAGTCAGTTAAAAGGCTGACAACGACCAGCTAAATTTGAGATGAACCGACGAATGAACGCAAGTTGACTTTGTAAACTTCGAAGCTCACGCAAATTCTTTGGTGGCGGTATCTTTTGAATGGCCTCAACTTTATTAGGATCAATCTCAATACCACGATGACGTACAACGTATCCTAGGAATTTCCCTAAAGTCACACCAAATGCACATTTAAGAGGATTCATCTTGAGTTGAAATTTTCGGAGGCGATTAAAAACTATACGTAGATCTTGTAAATGATTCCTTCGTTCTTTCGTCTTAACCACCAAGTCATCAACATAACATTCAACAATCTTGTGGAGTATGATGTCGAAGATCCTTTGCATGGCACGCTGGTATGTTGCTCCCGCATTTTTTACTCCGAAGGGCATAACTTTGTAGCAATATATGCCTTTAGGAGTGCGAAAGGCAGTTAGTTCCTCATCTTTTGGAGTCATTCTTATCTGATTGTACCTGGAGTAACAATCCATGAATGAGAGAGCTTCACGCCTTGTGGTTGCATCTACAGTGAGTTCGGGGATGGGAAGAGGAAAATCATCTTTTGGGCATGCCTCATTTAAATCACGAAAATCCACACAAATTCAAATCTGTCCATTTTTCTTCTTCACTGGAACAATGCTCGAAATCCATGTTGGATTTTTGACCTCACGAATGAACCCTACTTCAATCAATTTGTTGAGTTCTTCCTCTATCCTCGGAACTAGCTCTGGACGGAAGAAACGTTGAGACTGCTTAATTGGACGTGTCCCATGTTTGACAGCAAGATTGTGTACTGCAATTTTAGGATCAAGACCGGGCATCTCTTTGTATGTCCAAGTGAAGACATCCTTGTACTCAGACAATAATTGAAAGTAATCATTTTCTTCTGAGGGGCTTAGGAATGCACTAATGTAAACTGGTCTGGGTTGATCATCAGTTCCTAAGTTGATTTGTTTGAGTTGATCAACGGTAGCCTGCCCCCCGTCTTCTAGTGTTGCTGGTGCTTTCTCAATGTTATCTGGTTGTTCAGCGTTAGGTTCCCCTTCAATAGTGATGTGGTATGAAGTAACACAAGATGATTCGCCAATTTCTTCCATTTCTTTTGCTTGATTAGTAAATACAATGGTTTACCTTTTAGCTTTTAATGTAACATCATTGGTGACATCTACCTCTGTCTTACGCTTCATTCGTGAGGGCACTAGGCTCTGAACTTCACTATTGTTCACCACGTTAATGCTTGTTTCCTCTGACTTCCCACTCTTGCTACTTTTTAGCGGTGCATCATTGATAGTAACAATTCGAGAAAATACTGACTTTCCAGGTTGAGGTTTTGGAGATTTTCTTCCTTGGTCATGAAAGCTCATTCTGTTAAAAACAAAGGCACGAGGCAAACTGTTGACATGAGAACTTGAAACATTTGATTCATGGCTTGACAACCTGTTGAATACAGATATTCGATCACATGGAGCTCCAATATGATCGAAGACCGATTTTTAATTTATAGTCTGTTGATTTTGTTCATCCGCAACTTCTTCAAACCCAATGTAAAAAGTGTTTGACTTCTTATCCTTTTTTGTGATGTGAATTCGAAGTGGCTCAGAAGGTACGAAACCGATACTAGACTTGGGTGGAATGATTTTATGCCCTTGATCTTTTAACTTCTTCTGTGTCTTTGAGGCCATGCATTTTCTCACCGGTGACCTCTGAATTCAGTTTTCCAAGGTTTGCAGGATTTGTAAAATCATACCCCGACTTAGCCATGAGTTGGTATGCTTTAGGATCGAATCCTTCATCAGTCCTTTGTTTTAGAAGTGATCCATGATTGACTAGAGATTGAGAAGGCCGTATGAACCCTTTTAACAGAGGCTTGGAAGGTGAAGACTTTTGAATCTTGGTGAGAGGAAGAGTTAACTCTCCTTTCAGCTTTTTCATATCTTCTTTCTCTTTGGTTTATGACATTTTCAATTTAAATTCCTTGGTTTCAAGTATCTCAGTGACAGGTGACTGCCCTTCTTGTCGTTGAGATTTTGGAACATACTTTAAAATAGGTTTCGTCCGATGTGCTTTTATCGAGACCCCTCTTGTTTTAGTTACCTTTACAATGTCTGTCACTGAAACATCTAATGGATCACTTAACGCTTCTTTTGTTTTTGTAGATTGAACATCTTGTGTAGATGGATGGCTTGGGATGGGCACTTTCGAAGGTGTATCAGGATTGATATAGAACTTGGCATCGGCAAAATGAGATTCTGCTTCTGTAAATGGTTTATGGTCCGCCACAACTGTTTGTATGCCATTCTTATAGAATTTAAAGCACTGATGAAGAGTCGATGGAATGACACCATTACTATGTATCCAAGGCCTTCCTAACAACAAATTATAGGATGTCTTTGTATCAAGAACATGGAATAAGGTTTCAGCTTGGAGTTCGCCAATAATTAGTTTTGCTTGAATCATGCCAATAGCTCTCTGTCCTCCTTGGTTAAAACCTTGAATAATAAGACGGCTACGAGATAACTCGTCGACTGTGATGCCGAGATTTTTTATTTTAAATTTTGGCATGAGATTCACCGCTGATCCACCATCAACAAGAATTCGAGTAACTCTTTGTTCCTTTATGTAACCGGAAACGAAAAGAGGACAATTGTGCGGCTTCGAACCCAACTGAAGATCTTCGTCAGTGAAAATAATTGGTGCATAACATAAATCCAGCGTACCTCCAACTACTTCATTATCATCGGACTTTTCAATGATGGCAGCGTCCTTTGCATGATTCTCCATAGTCTGGACTTCATCTTGATCCTTGTTATTCTCACTATCAGGGCCCGTTTTAATTGTAACCATGTTAGCTGTCACAACTTCGTCATCTAGATATCCTTCTGGAAAGAACTCTTGCAAAGTAATAGGCTTCTGGATCCTTTGGCTTATAGAGGCGTGTTTAGTTGACTGTGTCTTCTTGACCCATTTTTTGTTATGGCCAGACTGCTTATGACGATATTGAAGTTTCTGCTTCCTTTGCCCCCTGTCAAAATAACTAGTTTGAAAAATGTCAGCTCGTTGCTTACGTGGTTTCTTTCTTGTCACCAAAGTCCATCCTTCTTCATCATCCTGAGGAAAGACCCTTCCAAAGGTTGAAACGTCAAGTGCACTCCCTTTGCCAAGAGAGATGGGGATTGGTTCCAATAAGCCAAACTGGATGGTTGTGCAATACATCTCAGAAGTTGAAGGTTAAGAACGAGCACTCCCCACGATAGAGGTTGTCACAGTAGCAGTAGTATGATTTGAAGTTACAACTTCGTCCGTGTCCAACAAGATTTTTCTTTATTTTACCAGATTCATCACCACCTCCTTGAAGATAAAACACTTCTCAATTGGATGACTGATAATACGATAGTATTTGCAATATTTTGGATCGTTGACACATCCCATCTCTTGAGGACGTTTGCATTCAGGGAGTTCTATAACTTTACTTTTGAGTAAACATTCCAAGATGCCAGGGACATCGGAATAGGGGAAGGGGTATTCCTTCTTCTCTAACTCCTTTAGCATAGGACGCTGTCTTTCCCTCTCTTGAAACTGGCAAGGCTTTTTATCATCCTTCTTATCATCTTTAACAGATATCTTGATTGGGGTGGTTGAGATAGCCATGGAATCTTTAGCAGCGGTCTTTGACGACTTATCGCCTTCTTCCAGTCTTTCTTATCCTTAAGTGGTTCTATGGCCACGGGACTTTTGCCTTCATGGGATTTCATACCGATCTCTATGTCATGGGCACGTGTTGCCAATTCTTCAAATGTGCGAGGTTTTATACCTTGTAGAATGTAAAGAAGGCCCCAATGCATTCCCTGTATACACATCTCCACAGCAGAGATTTCTGACAATTGGTCCTTGCAGTCAAGACTGAGTGCTCTCTACCGATTAATGTAGTCGATTACAGGCTCATCCTTCCATTGCTTCGTGTTAGTTAACTCTATCATACTAACAGTATGACGAGTGCTATAGAACCTGTTCAAGAATTCTCATTCCATTTGGTCCCAACTATCAATTGACTCTGACTTTAGGTCGGTGTACCACTCGAACACGTTTCCTTTAAGGGAGCTGACAAACTGTTTAACTAATAAGTCCCCCTCTGTTATAGCATTGTTACAAGTCTCGACAAAATAGGCAATGTATTGCTTGGGGTTACCTTTTCTGTCAAATTGCTGAATCTTCGAAGGTTGGTATCCTACATGTATCCTCATACTGTTGATAATCCTTGTATAGGGCTTTGAGTACATGAGAGTGCTCTGTGAGACGCCTTCATATTGGGCTTGGATTGTATTCGTTATCATATCTTGCAATTATGCGACAGATAATGAAGAGACTGAAGAAGCATGATTAGTTTGACTAGTTGCTTATTCTGTCACCAGCGTCTGGTTTTGATTAGCCACCTGTTCTATGACCGGCGTCTATTTGGGATCCTTCATGCAAGTACCTTGCGCGGTAGAATTAAGATTCTCCATCGGTATTGCTGTGGAAAATGTAGGATTCCCAAACGTTGGTGGTGTGAAAGTTGCACGATTCCCAGTTGGCGGTGGTGTGGAAGATACAGGATGCCCAGATTGTACTGGTGATTCACCGAAGGTCTGAACTTATAATTTGTTCATCAGTGTAACGATTTGTAAGTTCTTCTCTTCAACAGTCTTTGTGAGGTTCTCAATGGCACGAGACATAGTTGCTAGTTGTTCCTCCACCGTGGCAACTCCAGTCATCATAGCAACGACCACATCTGAGTATGGTAGGCCTTGAGAGTCAATGTTTCTTGAAGTGATTGAATACTCCGAAGTCTGACATGGTGACTCTGGGGGTGAACCGACACTAGAGCGAGCATCATGGATGGAATGAGGTGAATCTGCTGGTAGCAGAATCTCCTCTGGAATAACGTCAGGGTTTTTGACATGTTGGGTTTTGACGTTTGTCGGCTTTGCAGGATTGGTTTTCACCAAGTCTTGCTGATGTTTGGATGAAGCCATCGCCTGGGACTTGCTACGTGTCACAGGGCCTGCCAAGGTACTTCCATCACTTGATTTGGCCTTCGTGCCACTTTTCATGGTGGCTTTGGCGTCAACCTTTGTGGTAGCGATGTTCTTTTGGGCTTTCTTATCTATCTGAGTCTTAGGGGGAGCCATAGAGTCGGATAGAGAAAAAACTTACTGATAGGAGAAAGAGATGAGAGGCAAAGGAGGTCCCACCGAGCGTACCAAAAATTTGTACACATAAATTTTGTAAGTCTGCAAATAAAAACAAAATATAGAGCAAATAATATAATTTTATTAATTTGAGAAATTGAGGTACAATCCTCTGTAATATTCTTTCTAAAAGAAAGAACTGATCCTCTAATTAAATCTCTTTTTTCTGTTGGTTTGTTGGATCCAACGGCTGCACAGGCTTGATCTTGAATCACCGTGGAATTTGATGAAGAATGGTATGTCTTTGGCTGTGCTTGTTGTTGATCACCGTGGAATTTGATGAAGAACGGCACTATTTGACGTGCTTGGTGTTCTTCGCTTTTGGGTTTGGATGTTAGGGATGAGAGTTTCTGTATTTCTCTCTAGAATTCTAGATTTCTGAATTCTGACATTGTGTACCCCATTCTTCTTTCTCCGGGCCTCTATTTATAGGCTTCTTGGATTAATAGGATGATGACACGTGTCATCTCCTGATAAGGATAAAATTATAACTGGGTCGGGCCAGTTATATTGTGATAATTATCCTTAAAAATAATTATTCCAAATATATTTTATTAGGAATAATTATCTTTCCATTTAATCATCTAGGCTAGGCTAATTAAATAATTTAAGTGGACCAAGCTTGGGCCAATTAAATAATTTAGTTAAACATTAAGCCCATATTGAATGGGTCAATTTGTCAATACCAAAGTCCATTAAATTTTTAGTGTCTACACCTGCTGCACAACAAGCCAATATTTACTTAAAGTGGTATAACAATTTGGACACAATTAAATAAAACAGACAGCTAAAACAACTCTACAATAACAGGAAATTTTGGTTGACACCTAGACCTTATCGGTCAACCGAAACAAACAAAATCGGTTGACGTCTAGTTCCTACACATCGACCGATACCTGATTCTCCTCCAATGCGATAACATGTTTCTAGCTCTACAAGTCCATTGTTTTTGGGTCCTATATTATGTGGTTAAGTTCTATGCATCCTCCATAATTATTATAAACACGTAATTACATGCTAAAGCAATTTAAATGAAGAGTTACATCATTAATTCACATGATTAACCAAAATGTACAATTATATATAAACATGCGTATCAATAATTATTTCTAAGTATACACAACATCAAAACCAGTTTTAATCTTGTGAATTAATTCCCTATTGCTCTAGCATGTGGTGTAGAGTTTATTAGCTTTAAGAGGAAGAGTAAAAAAGAACTCGCCTTAGGATTTTTGGATCGAAAATCAAACCGCAAACTTCTTCGGTATTCTTCTCCAACTCCGGCAACCTTCAAGTTGCCGTCGTTCTCTTTCTCTCTGGTCCAGTTCCCTTTTTCTCCCTTGGGTTTGACAACCCTTTTCTTCTTTCTCTCTCATGCACGTCTCTCTCTCTCTGTTCTTTACCTCTACTCTAACTCACATAAAACCCTCCCTGTGCAATAATATATATATATATACCCACATAATCCTAACCTTAGCCTAACCTTAGCTTAACTAACTAAATAATAATAATAACAATAATAATAATATTAATAATACATATAATACAATATATATATATATATATATATATATAAACATGTATGATAGAAATAATAAAAATATAATTATATGCATACATTCCTATAGCCTTAAGCCTAAAACATCTAACTAGGCCTGCCCACTAATCTCCAGACCAAAATATTAGGCCTAAGAAACTAAAGCCCAATCCATAGCATTTAATTTAAATAGAATATATAAATAAATAAATTAACAAAGAACTAGTCATTTAAATAAATAATCAATCACTCAAATAGACAATGAATCAATTCAATAAATAATTAATTTAAGAATCAATCACACAATTAACACAATAAACAATTTAAATAACAATTTGCCACACAATTCAAATAAAATAATTAATTAAATAACCAAATAATTCAAATAAAGCACATTAATTTTAATAAATAAACCTTCTGAAAATTAGGATATTACATTATATATATATATATTTATTTATTTATTTATTTATGTGTGATATATATGGGTGGATCACCTTGATGCCACACAATGATATGGTTTCTATCAGTTTACCTAAGAACCGAATCTAATTGAAGTGGTATCAACTAAGCTTGTAGACAATTACAATCATGAATGCAACGGGTAGGACCTTGAGATATGACCTGGGGGGGGGGGGGGGGGGGGTGGGTTGAATAGGTCGATTCCCACTTTTTGTTTAGTTAATAACTTAGATATAAATTCACTCAATTCTTTTTCTCTTTATTGAATGCGGAAGATAATATATCACTAATATATTAAGAGAAATGATACATTTGCTGACTTAATCCTCCGAGTTATCCTCCGAATCCTAGGTAGCCAGGCCAAGTCAGCAACAAAAAACACTACTTTCTTTCTCTCTCTCTTATTTCTCCACTGGTATAGGGAAATAGAGCATGAGAAAGAGATCAAATTCCAATCATCATCCAACCAAGAATCTCATCTCTGAGTTGCTTGGAGGCACCACCAGAAACTTCGCCGCATCAAATAATCGTTCCCGATTGCGACACCGCACAACAAATCCGACCCAGTTTTGCTTGATCCGAACCTTTAAATCCCAAGACCACAACGTCGGTCCCAAGTGATCTCCTTTTCCTTTTTCGTCGACTTCATGGGCCAAGCCGTCGCCAGATCGGAGCTCCCTCTAGAAGAAGTCGATGGAGATTGATGATGGCCCGATCGAGTTCCTCCACCGTCTACTCACTGCCATCGCCACCGCCGGCTATTCGCTGCCGTCGCCGGGCCAAACTAGCCTGTCGCCCACCGCGAGCCCATCCTCACCACCATCCAAGCTGTCCATTTGAGCCGTCGTAAGCTCGCCATTCCACAGCCGAGCCACCTCTCCTTGAGTGTGGCAGCTTACCCCTAGAAACTGACCCACTTGCCGACGATCAGCCACAAATTGGTTTTTCCGGCGAAGAGCTCTCACTGATCTCATGCACTCTTCGACTTGGTTCTTCCGAGTTCGAGACCGTCACAACCAGACCATCTCTACCTCGGCGTGCACAAGCCGCAGTTGCCAAAGCCGGATCTTTCTCGCCGGCTGCCAAACCATCCCGCCGCTTGAGAGGGGAATCGTGGAAAAAGAAAGAGATGTGATTTTTTTGTGTCGCCGGCGAAGCATCCTGCCTGGCTTGAGATGAGAGCTTGAGAGAGGAATCATGGAGAGAGAAAGAGCTATGATTTTTTTTGTCTGACGTGGCCTAGCCACCAAGGATTTGGAGGATAAATCGGAGGATTAGGTCGGCAAATGTATAATTTCTCAAACAGTTATAAATTCACTCAATTCCCACTTTGAGATATGACCTAGAAGGGGGGAGGGGGGGGGGGGGGTTGAATAGGTCAATTCCCACTTTTTGTTTAGTTAATAACTTAGATATAAATTCACTTAATTCTTTTTCTCTTTATTGAATGCGGAAGATAATATATCACTAATACATTAATTCAAATGTTAATTGGTGAATTTACTATGCTTTATAATAAATGTCTAATTAAGCATAAGATCCTTAGACAAAAAAATCAGAATTAAAAAAATAAACTATTTTTTCAATTAAACAAATAAATAAATCTTATTTATTAATATAAATAAACAAAAGATCAATCATCCCCTAATTGATACTAACCAAACTTATTAGTGATATGTAAAATTTGATTTAATTGCTTTTATCCTTTAAGCACATGTATGTGATGATTTCATCATGATAAACATTCGGGCATTTACCATTCACATAGCAGTTATAAGCACTTAATATGTGTAGTAAAGTAAATAGAGATAGAGACTTGCACATTAGATTTATGAGAAAAAACTTACCCCAACGATAGATCAAAAAACCTCAAGACTAGGTATGGCTAAGAAAATCACTATGGAAAAATAGATTATAACTAGTTGAGTTCAACACGATTAACACTAGGTAACCTCTAGACTCAGTAAGATTACCAAACCTACAATGCTCGTTCACAGTGAAATTGCTTACTCCACTTGTTCCACCCAATCATATGACTAAAGAACTCCAGAAGTTCTTCAAGCATCTTGATCAGCTCAATCCATCTAACTGCTATATGACCCCATTGGTTTACATCAATCCCACGATGTGCAGCATCTTCACCTCGGACTCGTTTTGTCAACTAATTTGTCTAACACTTAGTTTTTGGTCTGATTTGGCTTTGATAGTAACACTTATTGTCCTTATGTTGATGTTGAACTTTCAGCTCATACAACAACAGTATTATTAACACAATGAATACATCATAATCACTATATCTACTATAGAGTGTAAGATATGTATGAATGATGAAAAAACAAAATTATAAGATATATAGTGTAGGATATATATTAAGTGTGGTGCCCTTAACTCACATAAGAAATATATATCACACTTATGGATAACACAAGTTGAACTCTCACACAGAATGTAATACCCCTAATTTTTAAAGGATTTATTTTAATTAATTTAATTGCTTTATTTGACTTATTTGACTATTTGTGTTTATTTAATTATTATGGTGTTTATTTTTTAAATGTTTAATTGTTTATACATTTAAGTGGTGATTTAATTTATTTAATTAGTTAGGTGTATTAAAATTATTAAGTGCTTGTGGTGTGATCTATTTGTCTTGCATTGCTTATTCATTTGTGTTTGTGTATTTGATTGATTATTTGTTTTCCTTAATTATTTAGTTGTTTAATTAATTGTTTTATATGTTGTTTTTATTTTTGTTATTATTAATTACAATGGATTGGACTGAGTAGTTGAGCCAAAGGTTGATCTTGGATTATGGAAGAGAAGGCCTTGATGGGTTAGTTAGGCCTAAGGCCTATAGGTGTAATTATATAGATATATATATATATATATATATATATATATATTTGTATATTACTTATTTATGTGCATATATATATTATGTATATTATTTATATATCATTTATATTTGCTTTCCAGACCTTAGTAGGATTTGGGTAAACTACGTGTAAGTGGGTATACACACACACACACACATACACACACACATATATATATAGTAGTTAGAGGAGAAAGGTTTTGGGTACGTGAAACATAGAGAGAGGAAGAGAGACCGAGAACAAGAGAGCAATTGTGAGGGTTTGAGAGAGAGGTAGAAGCCAAGAGCAAGAGAAAGAGAAGGGGGCTGTATACGGGTAGAAACCGGACCAAGAAGGAAGGACGACGACAACCCAAAGGCTGTTGGAGTTAGAGAAGAAGACCAAAAAACTTGCGGTTTGATTTTCAATCCCAAAATTCTAAGGCCAGTTCTATTCTATTTCTCCCCTAAAAAATTATAAGCTTTACACCTTATGTTTGACTTTAGGTGTAATGACCCGATTATTTTTCTTCCTTTTTTTTTTTCCTTAGATTTTCACGGATATTTTTTTTTTTTCTGTTGATCTTTTCTTTCTGAGTTCGGTTTCTCATTAATTAGTGTCATCTCGAATGCTCTGGAATGGTTTCTGAGACTCTTTTCTCTAGATTGGCAACTTCCTTTGATGACCGCGTCAATTCCACATTTTCATTTTTCGACACTATTCACTTTTTCGTCATTTTCCCTATTTTGTCTTTTTCCCGTTTGACACTTTGTTGGCATAACCACACTTCTTGTGTTTGGAGTTGGTTTTTGACTTCACGTATCTTCATTTTAAATGGTTTCCACGAAATACGTATCTATATTTTTGCAAAAAGTACTCTAGTTGCTCCAGGTGTCCATAGGGGTATGGATGCATAGTTCTTCAGAAACATTTCCATTTCTTGGGGTATTTTTCATAAATATCTTTTGAAGATATTTTATTTCAGGGGTTTTTAAGAAAATATTTTTGGAAGATATTTTCATTCTGGGCCAGTTGTGTAGTTTTCACTTTTTGGAGGGGCCATTGTGTAATTAATGAAAGTTATTGCTAAATGCCTTGTTTTAAGCTCGGATCCTTGTACGGGATTCATTTTCACTTTTCATCAAGTCGTGTACTCATAGGATTTCTTTCTTGTTGTTTTTCTCCAGTTTCAGGGTTTCTAGCCCTAGTTGCTACTGAACTTGTTCGCGGCATATCTTTCTGCTCGAGACTCAGTTTTCGACGTCGTTTCTTCTGTTATTCATATTTTCTCATTTTGGTTCTTTTTCATTCATGGTGTTTTGCCGTTTGAGCGTGTCTGCTCAAATTTTACTTTTTTCGGACCCGGCGTGGCCCGTTCGAGACACTTTTAGGATTTTTCCTATAAATAGGAGGTCTTAAGAGAAAAGTCAAATTTTTTTCTCTCTTTCCTCTCTCTTGGCCAGCAGCCATGGAAGCCAAGGGTCTGCCACCCTTCTCTTTTCTTTTCCGGCCACTTCCCTTAGGTAAAAAGGTGTAGTATCTTAGTGTTTTATGCTCACCTTGACGTGCTCTACCTTTCCCCCTTATTAGAATATGTTTTTGGCCATTTCTTGAGTTTGGGTTTGAGGTCAAATTGTGATTTTGATGGGCCTTCCTTGGGCTTCTTGTTCACCGTGTTGTCCCCGACAAAACGTAGAAGTTTCGTCGGATTCGGAGCAGTTTCGTTTTGGTGGGGATTTGAGATTTTATCTCAAATGGAGATAGGGGGTGTTATATTTATTTTTTTCCAAGTGTTTTACTTTGCTTTTGTATGAAATATAAGTTGTATGCATGTCTTTTATTAATTTGAGAAATTAATGATGTATCTTAGCTTGCATATAACTTATTTTAGACTTGATATATGGTATGGCCATGACTTGATCTTTGTTATATATTAAATTAGAATGATTTGAATGAGTTTTTAAATCTAGAGGTTAAATGAATTTAATTTGATTTAAATTATAGTTAATTGTCTTTTGCTTGTATTCCATTTTAGACTTGATATATAGTATGACCATGACTTAGTGCTTGATATATATTAATTTGAGATCATTTGAACAACATTTGAAATCTAGAGATTTAATTGATTTAAATTAATTAAATTTTATTTGATGATATCTTGCTCATTTTGTACTTTTGATTTGATACAATGACCATGAGATATTGTTTAACATATATTAAAATGAAGACATTTGGAATAAAATTGAAATCTAGAGAATTTAATTATTTTGTTTAATTAAATTCTATCTAATGGCTCGATGGATCTAATTTTAGAAGTTGTTTTATATTCAAATCATGGACTTGGACTTATTGTGTATTCACTTGGTTGTGTTTTGAGCATTGGATACCATTGTTGTTATATTTATATTCATGAGAACATGTTTTCTTTATGGAATATATTGTTGCCTTGTGTAATGAATTGTAAACTTTGTAATTGACATTATATATGCCATTTTAGAATTTAAACTCTAAGGCATGGATTGTGTGGTTTTAACCTACTTGTGCATGGAAGGTGATTTCGTGCATTATATAAATTATGTATAAGTTGTGAACTTATTTGATTTATTTTGGAGTCTTGGGACATTGTTGTGACAAGTGACATAGCTAGAGTTTGGGTCTAGTGCAGGAGGTATGAGTTCTCCCTAATTGAGATAGTGAGCACTAGGGGTGGTCTTCCCAGTGAGTTAATGCCCGGAATAACCATTTTGCTCTTGGTTTAGTCCGAGACATGATGTCCAAGTCTTCCACTATTTGATTTCGCATTCAATTCCAAGTTAACAATCATATTTAATTGTGACTTGTGGTTTTGGCAATTGACGATTTGATGTTGTTAAGTACATCCATACTAAATTGCTATATTTAGTTGTTTGCACACTTTTAGATTTCAAGTTGATAACTTAGAGAATCTATGTCTTGATATATGATATTAGAAATTCTAATTATACTAAATTGTTATATTTAGTTGTTATTGCGTTTTAGATTTCAAGGTGATGGCTTTGAGAATCTATGTCTTGATGTTTTGTATAGCATGCACCTATGTTGTTGAAATTGCATAAAGGATATGTTTTATGCTAGAAATGTTCTAAGGTAGCTTAGGATGCTCCCTGAGTCTAACCTTTGACATAAACATTAGGTGGCATGACCCTTTTGAATTGTTTCATGTTGTTATAAAAATCTATAAAGAAATCGAGTCGATGCATGCTCATTCTCTACAAGTAAACTTGTTTACTCACCCCGAAGTTACTGGGGGATTTGTTTAGGTACATAATTCAAGAATAGAGATTTGCACTTGCCTTGGGTGATTCGTAGATTTGAAGCTTCTTTTAAAGTATTCTTGTTCACATGCAAGTGTTAGCATGTTTAAGTTTTGTTTATAAAGATGTAATACTTAGTTAGGTTCAATTATGTCATTTTTGTCTTATAACATGTAAAGTGTACTTGGATACGCTATTTAGAACCTATTTGATATGTATGACATGAGGCCAAGGGCCAAACATGTTTAATTTAGCACTTGTACTCATTTAGCGCCACATTTTGTTTTAAAAATGTAATTTTTCCAACTTTAGAGGTTTGGCGTGTCAAATTTTGTAAATGAAATGTAATGAGGCCGTAGGCCATTGCAACATGTTCAAAATGTCATTTTACACTTGCATATAGGTTCACGTCATCACAAAGTAGCATATTATGTGAATTGATCATGCCATGGGTGATTCAAATGAAGCTTAGGGACTTGTATTCATTTCTAGTGCATAACAGGAAATTTGCACTTTCTCAAGCCATTTCGATCGACCGAAATGTTACTTCGGTCGACCGAAGCCTTTTGGGACTTCATTTGTATAGTAAAACATGCATTCCAGTAGCCTAACTCAGGTTTCAAGTCCATTTCGGTCGACCGATAGTTCATTTCGGTCAACCTAAGTGAATTTTCTTCATTTTCAAGATTTCAGGAAATTTTTTGGTCATTTCGGTTGACCAAAATGCCATTTCAATCAACCTAAATAGCTTCCACACTTCAGCTTCTTCAGTTCTGTTTCAGTACTATTGGTCCAACTTCAAACGGTCATATCTCCTTCACTCCTAATCCAAATAGGGTGATTCTTGAGCCTAAATTCATGGATTTTAAGTCATCTTTCCAATGGTACCAATACCATTCTCAGATTCAAATCACAGTGGGAGTTATTCATATTTTAGTGAGGTAGTATCCATTTTCGCTTAAACCGGGAAAGGGCATTTTGTGGGATTTTTGTCCAAAGTTCTTAGGACCTCTTGGAATGTTGTGAAATGATTAGATCAGGTTGTATTCATCTTGTTTGACTTGTTTAGAATTAATTTTCTCTTCTCATTTGTGAATTGACCATTTTGCCCTTTATTGACAAATATTTGCTCGTTTTGGCTTTCTTTCGCTCTTTTGCTCTCTTTGAGTTCCATGACCTCATGGAATGTCACATTGGTGTCCTAGGGATAATTTATATCTGTAAAGGCCTTGGTTTACCTTTTGCCTCCGCATTTTGGATCCGTTACCGGGTCAACTTTCGAGTCATCGCTGATGTACCGGGTTAAAAAACTCGGGTCACGACATTAGGGATTAAATAAGATAATTTAATCATGCCTATATGCCATTGTATGATAGGATATTGAATTATATATGTGTCTATATATATGTATATATATAAAGATTAATCTTGCAATTTAACGTGCTAAACCTTGATTTTAATTGCTCAAAACATGTATATATGTTGCATATGGGTTATGGGAATCAATTGGAACTTAGATGCATGATTCAGGATCCGAAATGATGATTTTATAGACCTAAAACTGACTTAAAAACCTGATGCTAAACTAGCGTTCGAGGTAGTGCTCGAGCCCTGGGACTAGAATTTTGTTAAAAACATTGCCAAATGACTCCGAATTGATTTTAATAGGTCCTCAACATGTTCTTAAGATTCGGAAACAACGCTATGAGCTTAAATGCATGAAATTGAATTGTATTTTTATCCTTTGAGATTTGATGGAAAAGATTAAATTAACTAATACGTTACAAATTAATCTTTTATGGTTTTTAAATTGTGTTTTTATTTATTTTTTTTAAAAAAAGGGTTGGACTATTTTGTCCTTTTTTCTCTCTATCATTGGCGATTTAGGGTTTTACACTATAGGGTTTTGGTTGTCATATTTTCGGCGAGCTTAGTAGCCGGAGGCAAGGATTAGTGGGTTGTGAACACATGGAGGAGGGTTCTTCCTCCTCTATACCACCAGTGGGTCTGGAACTCCCCATGCACAAATTTTACAACACCAACAACCACATTAATCTTTATGGAGAAGGTTCTTTAACGATGTATCATAGAAGAAGATGGAGAAACTGCCATATTTACTTGAATGTAAAGGCACAAAGGTGATTAAGATCATGGAAGAGAATGTGACGGAAGAGGTTAAGTACTAGAGGCACTCACTTATAGGGTATCTCGTGGGGTAACGTCCCTATTTCCCCCATTTCATTGACTTCCTCAAAAGGATTAGGAAGACTACTGGTGCGTTCAAGTTGGTTTCTCTACCAAAAGGATTATTTATGGTGCATTTGGAAAACAAGAATGATGTTAATTCCATTCTTCAACGTATCCATACTTATCAGGGATGCCCTATGATTCTTAAACGTTAGGACATGAATGTCAATCTAGAAAAGGAGGTTTTGGGGTCTGTCCTTATTTGGGTTAGGTTGTTTGAGTTACCTATGCATTGTAGAGGGAAGATGTCCATTGCTAGGATTTACTTCCAGTTTTCAAAGCCTTTATATCCTAATAAGGCTACATTAGCTAGGGAACGAGGGGGTTTTGTTAAGGTAAGGTAGATATGCATTATAATCTCTTAGAGGTGGTTCATCTGGATATACATGGTACAACATGTGAGGTTTTTGTTGAGTATGATTGGAAACCACAATTATGAAGGAAATACAATGGATATAATTATTTGGAAGCTAAATGTCCATTGCAAGTTTAGAAGAAGAAAAGCACTTCTGAGTGGGTTGTTAAGCAGAATGGGAAATTGATTCCTATGGCAGAGGATTAAGTTTTAAGGGTGCCTATTCATTAAAAAATTGTAGAAGAAAGGGTTGTTAAAACAGCCAGTGCTTTAACTTTGGTTACAGTCTAAGAGGAGATGTGTCTGGGGGAAACAAGGGATTTGAATGTTGAATCTATGGAGGATATAAATGTAGGGATCAAAGCTTCTAAGGTTACTCAAGGAGGTGCTGGTTTAGAGCTTGTTATTTTTAATCTCTAGTGGTCTCATCCATCAAGAGTGTGCAAACTACAGAAGAAAATAAGAGTACTTCTTAAGGAGTTTCTGGCTTGGTTCCTGTTCTAATCATTGACACTCTAGTTGTATCATCTACAAATTCACAAATAGTAGAAGGAAATCAGAGTATTATACATGTAACAGAGGAAAATCAGGAATTTATTGGCAAAGGTAAAAATGTTGTAGTGGACAGTTCATTGCCTCCACATGATACCACGTGGTTGCTTGACGGATCTATCCGTGAGTTGAAAGACAACCGTGGTTGGTTTAAGTTCTTCTAAGCCAAGTTACAAGTACATTGTGTAAAGAATCAGATTTGCACTCGCTCTTAAGTCTAGGAGGGCCTTTTCTATCTTGTTGTCTCCAATGATGATAAGCACTGAAAAGTGCGCATTTAAACCCTTTAATCTTGAATGTTCTAGGACTATATTCTATCTTATTTTCTCGTTTTGGTCTAATTTCATATTATTTCCCTTTTCGGGCACTTATCCACAAAATAAGTCAATTCAGCTGAATTAGAGCATTAAAAGAAGCAATCTCAAGCCTAGTGGAAGAAAGGAGCAAAGTGGAAGCAAAGTAGTGAAAAACCCTTCTCTGATTGATCGAACCAAGCTACGAACGATCACACTGCGATCATTCCAACCCTGATATGATGGATTGAGCCCTTTGTCCTTATCTTCAGGAAAATTTCCTATTCAATTGATCCAACCTTTCCTCCGATCGATCGAACCCTTTGAATCTTATCCTCACCTACCACTTTTATCCTTTTCCCAAACCACTTTTTTCCTTTTCCTAAAAATATCTCAGCATTGTCCTTATCCAAAAAGTGCATCGCCATGGTTCGATCAATCCGAGCAACCATGTGATCGATCGAACAACCTCAAATTATGTGGAAAGCAGAGTTCAAACCAAATTAAAGGTGTGCTCGTGGTGCAATCATTTGGAGGTCCTAGTGCACAAGGTCTGACCATTGGGTGTGACATTTGAGCTACCTATATAAGGATTTTGGCTATTTTTAGTAAAGGAGGTTAGTTAGAGAGAGAGACTTGGTTAGAGATTAGCGAGAGAAATATATAATTTGGGAAAGTTCTTCCACTCATCTAAGGTTTAAACCAAGAACACAAGAAGAGGAGGATGAATTCTACCATGGAGATTGCCCTTAAGGGTTGGATGACAACATCAATGAGTGGCTAAACCATTCTATTGGGGCTAGAGATAGCCCTAAGCATGCCTCATAGACTTTGATGTTTTGTAATTAATGGGGATTTGTGTTGTATTTCTTGTCTTGACATCTTATATATATAAATCTTATTTCTACAATGATTCGTGTAGTTTAATACTTCCAATTAATCATTTAATTCTATCCATATGTCAATGTATGCTAGAATGAATGTTCATGTGTTTATCTCTAGATTTTGTAATATTGATCTATGTCTATATGTGTTGATATTATGAATCTAGTGATGGTCAAGGCATGGTGCTTAAATGGATTACTCTTGTTGTTTATTTGATGGTTTATACTCATTTCTTGATGGGTTGTGCCACTCCTTAGTTTAATTAGTTTAATTTTCATGTCACTAACTTAGTTGTAGTGTAATTGCCTTACTTTCTTAGATTGGTGGACAATCCATTCTTGTTGTTTAATGTTCCATGCTTATGAATGCAAGTGGTATATTTCTCTAATTTATTGAGTGTGCATTAATTTTGGACTTATAGTAGGACTAATAGCTTAATTTGATATGTTGTGCTATTCACTAGATTGACTAAACAATATATGGTTACTTGGCCATCCATGTTTAATATTTTAACTAATGGCATACACTTTCATTTACAACACACAATCCCTCTAATCCATCAAATATTAAATATCTAGAAAGGTAATGCTTAGTGGTAAACTCTATGACCCAAGACTCCTCTCTCATATTCTTTACACTTAATTTGTTTTAGTTGTTTTACATTGCATTTCTTTAGTTTAAAGTGTAGTATAATTCAACTAACAAACTCTTTTTTGATCATTCGACCTACTAATCTAACATTGATTCGAAGAATACCGCTCCATTCCCTTGGGATGATCCCTACTTACTCTAGCTACATTAATAGTTAGTAGTGGTAGTGGCATTCGATAAATTCTAACTTGGCCACACTACATTTTACCAATTTTGTGCTTTAGTCTGACAACACACTAAGTTTTGGCGCCGTTGCCGGGAATTGGCAACGCCGTATTTTGGAACCAATTAGGAATTAGTACTCTTTTTATCTTGCCTTTATTTTATTTCATTTTGGTTACTTATTGTGTTTGTTCTTGATTAGTTAGGTACATTGAGCAAGGGAAGTGAAGCAAAAGGATTCTAAAGCAAAGAAGCAAGCTAAGCTAAGCAACGCAAAAACATAAAAAGCTAAAAATAAAAAAAAATTTGCAAAGCAAAGTAAGGCAAAGAAAAATTGAAAAATAATTTGAAGTTGCTTAAGGACGCTTTTGTGAGCTTTTCTAACTCTCTCTCTAGTTAAATCATCGACTCGCGTGGAGGCAATTTATTTTCTTGTATATTGTTGAAAGCATGGGAGTATGGGATCAATGTATGTGGAGGTTTGTTGTTGATTGCTTTGTGTTGCGAAGGAGGAGTGCTTGGTTTTTTTGATTTTGTTGTTGTGATTGCTTAAAGTTTTGTGCAGCCCTTTCCCCACTCTTCATCTTGACCACTCCAATAGAAAATCTAGAGAGTAATCTTGGTTACTTAAACCCGAATTTCATGGAACATGCTCCTTTTAACCAATTTCCTCCAGGAGTTCAAGCATTAATTCCTCCAATGATCCTTCGTGATTATTACAATTTCCATGAGTACCATGCACCAACTTGTATCATTCTCCCTAACTTTGGGACCGATCAATATAAAATTAAGCCCGAGAATATTCAAATGTGTCCACTTTTTTATGGCTTAAATGATGAGGAACCATATAAACATCTTGATAAATTTCTTGAAATATGCTTCATCGTGAAATACATGAATGTCCCAGAAGAAGTTCTTAGGTTACTCCTTTTCCATTTCACTCTAAAAAATAAAGCAAAACATTGGTTCAACAATTTGGGTGCAAATTCAATAACATCTTGGAGACAAATAAAAAATAAATTTTTGAAAAGATTTTACCCCGTGAGTTTGACCAATTTAATGAGAACTGCCATTAGAGAATTTTCTCACGGGGAGGGAGAGCTTTTGCATGAGGCTTGTGAGAGATTGAATGACTTGCTACGAAAATGTCCACATCATGACATTCCAAAATGGTAAGTGGTTCAATATTTCTATGAAAGCCTATCCGACACTCATAAGGACATAGTTGACACTTTATGTGGGGGTTCATATTTTAGGAAACATGAAGATGATATTTGACACCTTTTTGAAAAAAATGAGTGAAAACTCTTTGCTTAAATTTTAAACTTCTCAAGTGAGTCATCATTTTATTGAAAAAAAGAAAAATATGAAGGTGTGTCAAATTGAAAGTCCAATGGAGATTGTAGCCGAGGTCAAAACTCTTTCTCAAAGACTTGATCAATTTTTATCGAGTCAAAAACCGGTTACCCAATCATTTCCTTTCCATCATCCCTATCATTCTTGTGAGCCTTGCATGACATGTTCTAGTGTTTTACATTCTACTTCCAATTGTCCCCATGGACATGTGTTTAATGAACACTTTGAACAAGTCAATGTTACATTTGCTCATCCTCATTCAAATGTTTATGTTCCGGTGTGGAATGAAAATTCAAATCCTTTTCAAGCTAAAAATTTTCAAAGTCGATATGTTCCTCCTCATAAAAGAAATGAAGGTTCTCAAGGATTTGTTTCATCTTCTTCTTATCACTAAAGAATGAACCACTATTCTCATCCTCAAGTTTATGATTCTCAAAATTGTTTTCATCATCCTCAATCATTTTCTAGTAATTCCACATTCGAGGATAAGGTTTTGGTGGCTTTAGGTAGTTTGGAAGTGAACATTAAATTATTGCATTCTCATTCTCAATCCATATCAAAGCTTGAATCCTAAATTGGGATGATAGCTAATTTTTTGAATGAAAGAGAAATTGGTAAACTAGCTACCTAGTTAACCCGAAAAGAATCCGAAAGCCCACTACTTAGTGTGGAAGTAAATCCTACATTGGGATACCCTTCAAAAGAGCAAGTGCAAGCCATTACCACTTTGGGAAGTGGTAGACAAATTGATATTAGGGTTGAAAAACTAAGTGAAGATAGTGAACCGGTGCAACCCAAAGTTAGCACCTGTCCCGTTTCCAATCCTATTCATACTTCCTTGGATAAAAGTGGTCCTAATAAGAATTCTCAATCTTCTTCTTCATCTCCTCAAGTTAATTCATGATATGATGGAGGTGTTTAAATAAGTTAATATAAATCTTCCTCTTTTAAATGCAATTAGGCAAATTCCGCCTAATACAAAATTTGTGAAAGACCTTTGCACACAAAAGAGAAAGAACAAGGGACAAAGCCCTAAAAAAGTGTTTCTCACTGAGCAAGTGAGCTCCATTATTCAATATAATACTCCACCTAAGTTCTAAGATCCCAGTGCTCTGACCATTTCATGCATAATTGGAAACCATGAGGTTCGTAAAGCTCTTCTTGACTTAGGAGCGAGTGTTAATTTGATTCCTTACTCCATTTATGTCTAACTAGGTTTGAGTGATTTGAAGCCAACCTCGATGGTGCTTTAATTAGCAGATAGATCCATCAAAACACCTAGGGGCATGGTGGAGGACATACTCATCAAAGTTGATAAGTTCTATTTTCAGGTTGATTTTATGGTTCTTAATACCAAACTAGTTTCCAATCTTACCAACCATATTCCAATCATCTTAGGAAGGCCATTTTTTGCCACTGTGAATGCAACAATAAATTGTAGATTTGGGATTATAGACCTTTCTTTTGGTAACATGATGGTTAAGCTTAATGTTTTCAATGCAAGTTGACATCCTATCGATGAAGACGAGTGTTGTCTCATAGATGTCTTGGATGAGGTTGTTGAAGAGTCTATTCCTTCCATGATTATGAAAAAGCCAACTGAAGACAATCTTTCATCTCTCCTTTCTGATGATCCTCTTGTATCTTGTGTGACGGTCCAAGTTTTTCAACCCGATGTGTTAGTGATGAACCGAAAGATGACCCGATAACGGATCCGAAATGCGGAAGAAAAAGACAAAACAACAGTCTCTAGAGATATAACATGGCTCTAAGACACCAATGTGACCCTTAACGAGGTCACGGAACCCAAAGGAATCAAATGCGGAAGCAACGTTTCAAAAACAAACAAGAATGAACCTAGGGGAAAAATCATCATTTTCAGCTTAAAAGTGGGTGCCACCGAGCATACCATTGGAAAGACAATGAAAAATTAATGAATTTAGACTCAAGAATCACTTGATTCGGAGTCCGGATGAAGAAGATATGGCTAACGGAAGAGGAATGGGCAAAACGGTCAAAAAGTGCAAACCCTAGATCATCTAACCAGTTAGGAGACCTTCCTAACTGGTTAGCAGGCCAAAAATCACAAGAAAAGCACTGCCCACACTCATCTAACCGGTTACGAAACCCCTCGTAACTGTTTAGATGTGAAGGCGGCAGAATGGGTCACAAGAAACCCTGGCAGCAGGGGTTTTTCCTGGAAAAATGGAAATTTGAGGGCGAAGATGACATTTTCTGGAAAAACACAAAGAAGAAACCCCCCTCAAAATCGAGTTTTTTACATGACTACCAAGAAAATTTGAAAAATACTCACTGTGAAATACTCAAAATACCCTCCCAAGAAAACTGGTCCAGAGGGTCCAAAAAGCTGCTAAATTTAAAAACTGAGAGCTGAACTTCGGAAGCGATTTATGATGTTAAGACGACATTTTCTGGAAAAGAACAAAAAGGAAACCCCCCCTAAAATCATGTTTTCTATTCTGCCATGAAAAGAACAGAATTTATTTCCCAAAGAAAATTCCCAAAATACCCTTAGGTCAAATTATGCAACAAAAGTGTAAAATGAGTCCATAGGAGGCTCATTTCACCAAAGAAGAAGCTTTGCCCAGAAACGACCATGCATGCAAACGTAACTTACCTAGTAAGATGTGCTACAATGGTCCATAGCCCAAAAATATGGCCGATGCAAAATATAACCCCCCAACGGCCAAAATGCCAAAAATGTAATTTTGAATGAAAACTTGGAATTCAAAACTATGAAATGACTTCAAAATACCATTTGGCCTTTGGCCACACCTCATACATGTTAAATGAATTCTAGATAACGAATTTCATATGCAATACATGCTCTGGTGCAAAATAGCATACTAAAACGCATGAATTTCATATAATCTCATTAAGGGCAAAAATCAACATCCATGACATAAATGTGATTCTAAAAGAAGTTTGGCCCTTAGCCTCATGTCATATATATAAAATGAGAATCAAAAGTGTGCTTAGGCACACATTACAAGTTTCGAATCAAATATACACATTTAACAATTAAGACTACAATTGGCATTCTGAGCCAACCTTCACAAAAATGGAAGTCTTCAAGTCCACAAGTCATCTAAGCATAATGGAAGTCTCAACTTTAATTCTTGTACCTGAAATATGCCCCAGTATCATAGGGGTGAGTAACATAAAGCTACTCGTAGGAAATGAGCATGCATCGACCTATGTTTTACAAGTTTGCATGATTTAATTATTGTCATTCCACCTAACGTCTATGTTAAAGGTGAGACTCAAGAAGCATCCTAGCTACCTAAGATCATTTCTAGCATCAATCACCACATTCATGCAATTTTAGCAACATAGGGTCATGCTTACACAAAGCAATAACATAAGAGCATGCTTACATAAAGCAACAACATATAGATTCTCAAGGTTATCAACTTGAAGTCTCAAATGCAACATCAACTAAATATAACAATTTAGTATAATTAGAATATCTAATACCACACAACAAGACATAGATTCTCTAGGTTATCAACTAGAAATCTAAAAGTGTTAAATCAACTAAATATATCAATTTAGTATGGATGTACTTAACAATATCAAAATCACCAATAGCCAAAACTACAAGTCAACAAGGTAAACATGATTGTCAACTAGGAATTGAATGCGAAAGCAAATAGTGGAAGACTTGGACAACATGCTCGGAATTTTGCCGAGACCTCAATGGTTATTCTGGGCACTAACCCGCAGGGAAGACCTGTAACGACTCGGTCATTTGCCTTCCTTTCCTTTTTTCCTAAAATTTTACGAATGAATTTTTTTCGTTTAATTTTCTTTTCTGAGCTCTATTTCGTGTCACTTAGTGTCATCTCGAGTGCTCGGAATTGGTTCCTAAGACTCTTTTCTGTGGACTGACAACTTCCTTTGAGGACCGAGTCATTTTCACATTTTTCGTTTTTCGACACTATGCACTATTTCGTCCTTTTTCCTATTCTGTCTTATCTCCGTTTGTCAGTTTTTGGCACAACCTCACTTCTCATGCTCGGAGTTGGTTTTTGACTTCACGTGCCTTTATCTTGAGTGGTTTCCACGAAACACGTATCTTTACTTTTGCAAGAAAGTACTCTGGTTGCTTCCGGTGTCCATAGGGGCATGGACGCAAAGTTCTTTGAAATTATTTTCCTTTCTTGGGGTGTTTTTCGTAAATATCTTTTGAAGATATTTTATTTCAGGGATTTTTAAGAAAATATTTTTGGAAGATATTTTCATTCTGGGCCATAAGTGCAGTTTTCACTTTTTGGAGGGGCCATTGTGCAATTAATGAAAGTTATTGCAAAATGTCTTGTTTTGAGCCTAGATCCTTGTACGGGATTCATTTTCACATTTCGTCGAGTTGTGTACTCTTGGAATTTCCTCCTGGTTGATGTTTTCCAGTTTCAGGGTTTTTGGCCCTAGTTTTCGCCAAATTTGTTTTGGGCATAACTTTCTGCTCGGGACTTAGTTTTTGATGATGTTTCTTCCATTGTTCATATTTTTTCATTTTGAATCTTTTTCATTCACAAAGTTTTTCCATTTGAGTGCGTCTGCTCAAATTTTACTTTTTGGGACTCGGCGGGGCCCGTTCGGGGCACTTTTTGAGATTTCTATAAAAAGGGGGTGAGATATTTCATTTTTGATCTTCTCCCCTCTTCATGCACAACCTGGAACTCCCATGGCAGCCCAAGGGGTGCTGCCATCTTCTCTCTCCTCTTTTGGTTCACTTTTCCTTGATGGAAAGTCTTCGACCTTAACGTTTGTTGTTCCCCTCGCCGTGCTCTACCTTTCCCCCTTATTAGAATTCAGTTTTGACCATTTCTTGAGTTTGGTTTTGAGCTCAAGTTATGATTTTGATGGGGCTTTCATGGGGGTTATGTTCACGGCGTTGTCCCCGACAAAACCTAGTAGTTTCGTCAGATTCGGAGCCGTTCCATTTTGATGGCATTTGAGATTTTCATCTCAAATTGAGGTAGGGGATGTTTTAGATTTAAATTCTTGTTATATAGCATGCTTGTGATGCTTATACTACTTGTTTGCATGATTAAATATAAAATCTAGAGATTTTATTATTTATTTTTCTTGTAGCACGTCCAAATAGGTAAGCTACGTTTGCGTGCATGGTCATTTCCGGGCAAAACTTTATCGTTTGTGTTTTGAGCCTCTTGTGAATTCATTTCGCATTTTTTTTTGCATAATTTGATCTAGGGGCGTTCTGGACCTTTCACATCAGTTTTATTTCCTTCTTTCAACATGGTTAAATAGAAAACGTGATTTTAGGGGGGGTTTCTTTTTCGTGTTTTTCCAGCAAATGTCGTCTTGGTGCCGGAAATCGATCGCAAAGTTCAGCTTTTCTGTTTTTTTTAGCAGCTTTTTGGACCTCCATGACCAGATTTCATGGAGGGGCATTTTGGGCATTCTACATTGCATTTTTTTAGAATTCTCTCACGAGCCACATAGAAAATTCAATTTTGAGGGGGGTTTCTTCTTTGTATTTTTCCAGATAAATTCATCTACTAGCCCGCCTTTACTCTCTGTTCTGGCTGTTTCTGGAAAAAATGCTTGTAGCAGCTTTTTGGGTCCATCTTGACCTAGGCTGTTCAAGGGGCATTTTAGGGACTTTACATCATTTTTTTTTTTTTGGTTTCTTCTGTATAGTTGGGTAGAAAACGTAATTTTAAGGGGGGTTTCTTCTTCGCGTTTTTCCAGAAAAACTCGTTTAAGGGTCCGTTTTTAGCCTCGATTCTGGAAAAAAATTTAATTAGAGCTTTCTGTCAAAACACTATTCCTACCTATATTTTTGAACCAGAAAAATAAGTCTAATTTTTTGAAACTTTGAGGCTTCATATCTTCTTCGTCCCGACTCTAAATCAAGTGATTTTTGAGTCTAAGTTTATTAGTTTTTTGCTTGTCATCTAACGGTATTCACGGTTGCATCTAATTCTATCTGAAAGGACTATTTTACCCCTTGTAAAGTACCATTGCCGCACTGATTTTAAACTCAAAGGTTGGTTTTTTTGAAACTTTGACGTTTCATATCTTCTTCATCCGGACTCCGAATCAAGTGATTCTTGAGTCTAGATTCATTAATTTTTCCTAGTCTATCTATTGGTATGCTCAGTTGCATCCAATTTTGTCTAAAAAGACCATTTTACCCCTTGTCAATTACCCTTGCCGCACTGTTTTGAAACCCGAAAGTTGGTTTTTATGAAACTTTGGAGTTTCATATCTTCTTCATCCGGACTCTGAATCGGGTGATTCTTGAGTCCAGATTTGTTAATTTTTTGCTGTCTTTCCAGCGGTGTGCTTAGTGGCACCTGAATCCACATTTTTCAAAAATAACTATTTTGCCCCTGGGGGCTTATTTGTCATATTTCTGACCTTTTGCTTCCGCATCAGTTCTCATTGAGTTCCACGACCTCATGGAAGATCACTTTGACTTCTTAGAGTTTTGTTTTCTGTTTTTGCTTCCGCATTCAGATCCGTTATCGGATCATCCTTACGGTTCATCACAGGACACGCTGGCCTAAAAACCAGGGTCGTCACAGGTGGTATCAGAGCGTCCGGGTTCGAATACATTGGATGACGGGTTTTGGGTGCATATCATGCTCACATTGTTTTGCTTTGATGTGTCATTTATATCTTGATAACATGCTTTGTTTGATAACATGTCTTGTATGATAACATGTTCACACGCTTAGGTGTTTTGAGACATCTATTATTTGTTAAGCATACTTTATATGTATATATGCCCTTGATAACATGTTTTGATTTGATAACATGTCTGTTTGCTTTTGTGGCACCTTGAGTCGATAGTACATTGCTATGATGCATGCTAACTGTTTACTTTTATGCCTGGTTTTGGTATCGTCTTGTAGGATCTGTCATATCCCTTGGATGCATTCTTGTTTCCCGAGTTTCTTCCTCGGATAAGAGAAATTCATTCTGTAAGGACCCATGTCGGGAATCTTCTTGTCTGTTCTGTCGATTGATGCGAGTGAGGCTCATGTGAGCGTAGAATCGCAGTCATTTTCTGGTGGGGTGAGACGTGGGCCAGGGAGGTACCGTTTCATTCCCTTTCATCATGGCTTCTAGATCTAAGGCATTAAGCGTATGGTGCCAGTGTCATTGTTGTCAGAGTTTTAGGATTTGCTACCCAAACTCTCGCAGATGCCTGGTTCCCCTGGTGCTTTTGGTAATGATTATTTTCGACATTGATGTCATTGGTATCGAAAAGTTCCCTTCTGGGGCATGTTACGAACTAGTGCCTTATACTTTCATGCTACCTTGCTGACGAGTTAGTGTGGGCGGGTTCTGGTCACTATTCGTACTGCCTTGTCACTCTCTTCTTCTATCATGTTTCAACGTTTCGTTATCTTGGGATTGTCTCGGTAGTAGACGTTGAGTTAACGTGCCGATTCGTATGAGGTGTTGCCTCAGTTCTTGGTTTCGCGTTCCTTCAGTTGATCTTTAGAGTTCAGGATTTGTCTTTCAGTGCATTGTGAGCTGTCCTTTGATTTGATCTTTTGTTCGGTCATTATTCTGTTCTCTCTGGTGTGTTCCTAATTTCGGGGATATAATTCCTTTAAGGAGGGTAGGTTGTAACGACCCGGTCATTTGCCTTCCTTTCCTTTTTTCCTGAAATTTTACGAATGAATTTTTTTCGTTTAATTTTCTTTTTTGAGCTCTGTTTCGTGTCGCTTAGTGTCATCTCGAGTTCTCGGAATTGGTTCATAAGACTCTTTTTTGGGGATTGACAACTTCCTTTGAGGACCGAGTCATTTTCACATTTTTCGTTCGACACTACGTGCTATTTCGTCCTTTTCCCTATTTTGTCTTATCTCCGTTTGTCAGTTTTTGGCATAACCTCCCTTCTCATGCTCGGAGTTGGTTTTTGACTTCACGTGCCTTCATCTTAAGTGGTTTCCATGAAATACGTATCTTTACTTTTGCAAGAAAGTACTTTGGTTGCTTCCGGTGTCCATAAAGGCATAGAAACAAAGTTCTTTGAAATTATTTTCTTTTCTTGGGGTGTTTTCGTAAATATCTTTTGAAGATATTTTATTTCAGGGGTTTTTAAGAAAATATTTTTGGAAGATATTTTCATTCTAGGCCATAAGTGCAGTTTTCACTTTTTGGAAGGGCCATTGTGCAATTAATGAAAGTTATTGCAAAATGTCTTGTTTTGAACCTGGATCCTCGTACGGGATTCATTTTCACATTTCGTTGAGTTGTGTACTCTTGGAATTTCCTCCTGGTCGATGTTTTCCAGTTTCACGGTTTCTGGCCCCGATTTTCGCCAAACTTATTTTGGGCATAACTTTCTGACCGGGACTCTGTTTTTGACGCTGTTTCTTCCGTTGTTCATATTTTATCATTTTGAATCTTTTTCATTCATAAAGTTTTTGCATTTGAGTGCGTCTGCTCAAATTTTACTTTTTGGGACCCGGCGGGACCCGTTCCGGGCACTTTTTGAGATTTCTATAAAAGGGGGGTGAGATATTTCATTTTTGATCTTCTCCCCTCTTCATGCATGACCTAGAGCTCCCATGGCAGCCCAAGGGGTACTTCTATCTTCTCTCTCCTCTTTTGGTTCACTTTTCCTTGATGGAAAGTCTTCGGCCTTAACGTTTGTTGTTCCCCTCGCCGTGCTCTACCTTTCTCCCTTATTAGAATTCAGTTTTGACCATTTCTTGAGTTTGGTTTGAGGTCAAGTTATGATTTTGATGGGGCTTTCATGGGGGATATGTTCACGGCGTTGTCCCCGACAAAACCTATTAGTTTCGTCGGATTCGGAGCCGTTCCATTTTGATGGCATTTGAGATTTTCATCTCAAATTGAGGTAGGGGATGTTTTAAGTTTAAATTCTTGTTATATAGCATGCTTGTGATGTTTATACTACTTGTTTGCATGATTAAATATAAAATCTAGAGATTTTATTATTTAATTTTCTTGTACGGGATCTAATTTTCCCGGTTGTTCATGACTTGATTTAAACATGTAGCGTGATTTTATATTACCCCTTGATATGCTCATTGTCGTGTATTAAAATTGGAACATTTGAATAAGTATTAAAGATTTTATTTAATGAAAAATTAATTCACATAGCCTTAACTAGCTTGAAATTAATATGTGTTAGTATATTATATTAGGCCTTAGCATGCTCTTCAACATAGTTGAATTTGAAAGTAATTGGAGGTGTTTTGAAAATTAGTAATTATTAATTAATTTGATTAATTAATTTGCTCCGAGTGCACTATTCACTCCATTTGAATTCCGACTTGATATTCTTGATCTACATGCCATATAGCTTCACATATATTTGATTTAGAATATTCGGTGAGGTTTTGAAACCTTTCATTTAATTAATTTCCTTGTTTAAGATTTAATCCTCATGGTGATATACAATTTGGAATTGAATTGTGGCATGCTAGAAAATTAAGCTTAGGTATAGTTGTTTACATATATTAAATTAGGATTAATTACATGACAATTGCAACTTTTAATTTATATTTAACTTTAGTGAAAGTTTAATTCACATGGTCTTAAATTGAATGAAATAAACTTGTAATGTGATATTACATTAGTTCTTGGCATGCTTTCCAACATAGGTTAATTTGAGAGTATTTGGTTAAGTTTGAAAATCTAGAGATTTTAATTAAAAGAATTAATTAAAATCTATTTTGTGGTCCCATTCGCTTAATTAAGGTTTTAACTTGATGTTTGTATTGGCTATGACTTGTTTACTAGTATATATGAATTGTGGACCATTTGAAGTTGCTTTAGAACCTTGGCAATTAAATTAGCATGGTTTAATTAGAGTTCTACTTTGTTGTTCCAATAACCTAATTGAGTTTTAGAATGGATATAGGTAATGACCATGCCATGTTCTTTAATATGCACTATCACGAAACTGTGACTACAATCACCATCAACATCATGGAAGAGTGCCTAAACAAAACCAAACACACCAACCATTGCACTAAGTGCAAACTCACTAAACAGCACAACCTCAACTCGAACATCCCATGACTAATCCTGTGTCATGACAAATATGCAACTCAGCCATGGATATACAAATCAAATCTATCATACATCATATATCATGCTCTTTTACAATAGAATTTAAATCATACTAAACAAACAGCATGGCACATGTAGCCCATAAGCACATAAACATGTTATCATGAAGCAAATAAACACATAGAGCATAGCAACATAAGCATGATATGCACCCAAACCCGTCGTCCAAGGTATTCAAACCTAGGAGCTCTGATAGCACTTGTGATGGCCTAAAATTTTCAACCCGGTGCGTCAGTGATGAACCGAAAGTTGACCCGATAACAGATCCGAAATACGGAAGCAAAAGATAAATCCAAAGTCAATAGAGATGAAAACCATCCCCAAGACACCAATGTGACCTTCTATGAAGTCACGGAGCTCAAAGAAATAACCGGAAGTGAAAACTAAGATGAAAAGGGTCAAATGGTACCCTATGGCACCAATGTTAACCAATGGGACAAAATCTAGTTCAAACTAAACCAAGAAAACCGCTAAATGGCTTACACAAGATTAACAAAATCGAGTAGGAAGGAACGAAGCGATAAAGGCCTGAAGAAACAATCAACCAAACAAAACCTACAAGGTAGCTCCATTTCGGTCGACCGAAATGGAGCATCGGTCTACCGAAATAAGCCTAGAAAAAGAAGACAAAAGAGCTCTCAGTTCGGTTGACCAAAGTGACAAGCCGGTCAACCGGTTTAAGGTTTGAAATGAAAAAAATGAGTTCCGGTCGACCGATGTAGAGAACCAGTCGACTGAAATAAGCCTCGATGGTGAAAATGGCTACTGGAGTTGGGATTTTTACCGTGCAATTAAAGCCTAAAAGAGCATCAGTCGACCGAAACAGGTCAAAAATGTGAAAATGAACCTGCTATGCATTAAAACTGAAAAAGAGACTTTAAGTCTCATTTGAATCCCCAAAGCATGATCAAATTGCATTGTATGCAAGTGTGTGATGATGTGAACATACACGTAAGTGTAAAATGGTATTCTAAACATGCTACAATGGCCTATGGCCTTATTATAATTCATTTACAACATTTGACATGTCAAACCTCCAAGTTAGAAAATTACATTTTATAGGCAAAACTTAAACATGCTTAACACTTGTATGTGAACTAGAATGCTTCTAAAGAAACTTCCATTCTGCAATTCACCCAAAGCAAGTGCAAATCTCCAATTTGGTATCTTGTACCTGAAATATGCCCTAGTAACTTTGGGGTGAGCAACATAAAGCTACTCGTAGGAAATGAGCATGCATCGACCTAACGTGTTACATGTTTGCATAATTTAAACATCGTTGTTCATTCCACCTAGCATCTATGTCAAATGTAAGACTCAGGGAGCATCCTAAGCTGCGTAAGATCATTTCTAGCATAAAACACATCATTCATGCAATTCAAATAACATAGGAGCATGCTATACAAAGCGACAAAATATAGATTCTCAAAGTCGTCAACTTGAAATCTAATATACAAAAATGACAAAAGTGGGTCATGCCACCTAAAGTCTATATTCCAAATGAACCTATAGGATCATTCTTGGGCTACATTTGAACAGAAAGATGCAAATCACAATATGTATGTAATTTAATCAACATAGATGCATGCTATACAAAGCAACTAGATATAGATTCTCAAAGTTATCAACTTGAAATCTAAAATACGAAATCAACTAAATATAATAATTTAGTATAATTAGAATTTCTAATACCACACTTCAAGACATATATTCTCTAGGTTATCAACTAGAAATCTAAAAGTGCAAAATCAAATAGTGGAATACTTGGACATCTAAGCTTGGAATTCTACTGAGACCTCAATGGCTATTACGAGCACTAACATACTGGTAATACCACCCCTAGTGCGCACTATCTCGATGGGGATGACTCATACCTACCACACTAGAGACAAACTATAGCCATATCATAGTAACCATGTCCCAAGTGACTCCAAAATAAATAAGTTAACAACTTATATACGTATTGAATAGTACACGAAACTACCTTCATGAACAAGTAGGTTAGAACCACATAGTACATGTTCTAAATCCACAACTACTATAGGATGACAAATGTCGAATCTTCAGAGCGTGATTCGCTACGTGGTATAACAACATCACATGTCGAATCTTCAGTGTGCGATTCGTTACACGCTATAACAATATAATTCAATACTGAAAGCATAACTTATAAATCCATTACAAGTCTAAAACCATGCTTCAAACATATTACCAATGTTAAACACATGATTAAATCTTCAACACAATAGAAATGGAAATTAATTACATAACCTAATTAATTTCTCTAAATTTCAAGTCTCGATTTAATGATCCCAAATTGACACATGTTATACAACATAGTATGGTCAATACATATACCAAATGAAAAACTTAATTAGGTCATTAAAATAATAGGATGAAATTTAATTAAATCATAATAATTAAATTCTTAGATTCTAAAACAACATCAAATGGTCCCAATTTGACTTATGCTAGTATACAAGTTTTAGTCATCACAAATATCAAGTTAAAAACTCAATTTAAGCCAATAGACCCATTAAATAGATTTTAATTGATTCTTTTAATTAAAAACTCTAAAATTTCTTACTCATCTAAATGCTCTCAAATTGAAGTATGTTAAATAACATGCCATGACTTAATTTAAAAGCATATCATAAGTTAATTTCATGCACGGTAAGGCCATGAGAATTAAACTTTCACCAAAGATAATTATTAAATAAAAATTCCAATTCTTATTCAAATAATTTCAATTTAATATATGCAAACAAACATATCAAATCCAAACTTTTTAGAATGCCACAATTTAATTCTAAGTTATACATCATAATGAGAATTAAATCCTAACCATAGAAATTAATTAAATTAAATTATAAAACTTAAACAAAAGCATGCATACAAGTTGTATAATCATGGAAAACACTCCATACAACACATATAAAATCCTAAACATCCCCTACCACCATTTGAGATGAAATCTCAAATCCCCACCAAAATGAAATCGCTCCAAATCCGACGAAACTTCTAGGTTTTGTCAGGGACAACACGATCTACATGAACCCCCAAGAAGCCCCATCCAAATCACAACTTGACTTCAAACCTAAACTCAAGAAATGGTCAGAAATGAACTCTAATAAGGGTGGAAGATAGAGCAGGACAAGGGGAACAATAAATGTTAAGGCCGAAGACTTTTCACTTAGGAAAAGTGGATCAAAGGAGGAGAGAGAAAGTGACAGCTCCATGGGCATCCATGGCTGCCGGCCAAGAAAGGAAGAAGAATAGAAAAATCTGACTTTTTGGCTTAAGACCCCCTATTTATAGAAAATCTTAAAAAGTGCCCCGAAAGGGTCCCGCTAGGTCTGGAAAAGTGAATTCTGAGCAAATGAGCTCAAATGACATAACTTTGTTGATGAAAAAGATTCTAAATGAGAAAATATAAACAATAGAAGAAACAACGTCGAAAACTGAGTCCTGAGAGAAAGTTATGCCCCAAACAAGTTTGGCGACAACCTGTACCAGAAACCCTGAAACTGGAGAAAAACAACAAGATGGAAGTTCAAAGAGTACACGACTCGACAAAAAATGAAAATGAATCCCGTACGAGGATTCAGGCTCAAAACAAGGCATTTAGCAATAACTTTCATTATTTGCACAATGGCCCCTCAAAAAAGTGAAAACTATACTAATGGCCCAGAATGAAAATATCTTCCAAAAATATTTACTTAAAAACCCTTGAAATAAAATATCTTCAAAAGATATTTATGAAAAACACCCCAATAAAAGAAAAAGATTATGAAAAACTATGCATCCATGCCCCTATGGACACCGGGAGCAACCAGAGTACTTTCTTACAATAGTAAAGATACGTATTTCGTGGAAACCACTTAGAATGAAGATATGTGAAGTCAAAAACCTACTCTGAGCGTAAGAAGTGAGGTTATGCCAACAAAGTGACAAACGGGGGAAAGACAAAATAGGGAAAAGGACGAAAAGTGAATAATGTCCCGAAAAGTGAAAATGCAGAAATGACTCAGTCCTTAAAGGAAGTTGTCAATCCAAAGGAAAGAGTCTCAGAAACCATTTCTGAGCACTCAGAATGGCAATAAGCGACAAGGAATTGAACTCAGAAAGGTAAAGATCAACGGGAAAAAAATATCCGTAAAAATCTGAGAAAAAGAAAGGAAGGAAAAAGACCGGGTCATTACAACTTTCCCACCTTAAAGGGATTTCGTCCTCGAAATCTTGCCCCAATAAAACAAAAGGCGAAACCAGGATAACTACGGAGTACATCTCCATGTATCCCACACAACACGCTACACCAACAACCTCAAAACTGAAAGGAAATCCACAAACCAATGTCATTTACACCCATGTGCTCATGGTAAGACAACCTCTTAGAGGAAAAGTGACCACATGGCCACACGACAAGTCAGAACTCACACACAAGACCCAAGGTCAGACAAAAGAACGGAAAACAAAAATCGTAAGCATCCCTCCAAATGAATCATCATACCGATCTAAAAACAATCACCATAAGAACTCCAAGATAACCACGTGTCAAATCAAGGTACAGAACAAAGACGACATGGCAGTACGAATAGCGACCAGGACCCGCCCACGATGTACTCAAATGTGTGGTAGCAATGACAGTCCCTAGTGCCCACCCACACTTACTCGTCAGTAAGGTAGCATCGACGGCAACTAGTACTCGCCCATAACACACAACTTTATACGGTAGCATGACAATATAAGGCACTATTCATAACCTGCCCCCCACCAAGTCTACCCATGAAACTCTCGATATAAATGACATCAGTGTCATAAACGATCATAGCCAAAAGCAATGTGGGAACCAGGCATCTGTGAGAGTTGGAATATGGTACAAGGACGTTCTAGAACATCCTAGCCAATCCTAAACATTGACAACAATGTCATAGGCACCATTATATGTAAGCCCTCAAATCCTCAATACAACAAAACCAACAACTCTAATATCTCAAAATACTCCTATTAACAACATCAATCAAGAATCCAAAGCCTAACAAGCAAACTAAAGCCTCCAGAAATCGAAACAAATCTCACAATAAGACATTTCATCGAAAGTCCTATATATCTACCTGAAATAAGTCAACTGCAAGACTACACCGTAATCAAACATCGGATCCACATCCCTATCATGGATAACTAAATCCTCAAAATACAAGTCCACCAAGTGGCACACATATCACAATCTCGACGAACAAGGTCACAAAACGAGTCTCTCAAAATCGTGCTTGGCACACCAAGCCAAATCAAAATTCCTCAAATTCAATTCACAACCAATCGTCAGAACTACGATTCTTCAAAACTACGGCTAGCCATAGCTAGGATGAGAAAACTTCACAAACAAGTCATATCCAACAGCGATCCTCCAAAACTTCTCCTAAGAGTCAACCACATTTAGATCTCCAAAACCAAAGTAAGTCTCCAAAAGGCATCCTCAAATGAGCGTCGAGCTCACCTCACGAATCAAACAATTCCTCAATAATATGGACATAAGTGCCTGTAAAAATGATCTCACACCAATTAACTCACTCTGAGCACTACAACTCCGACAACAATAACGGCAAAACTCCCCAAGGGAAGACAAAAAGGAAAGGAACCACCAGTCCTAAGAACGACAACACCATGACTTCATCTCTGAAATGAAAGACAATAAGGTCAAAGACTTCACCCCCTACATGGAAGTAAGTAGACCAAAATCCATCAAATCCTCACCAAAGACTCAAGACAACGATCGTGGGTCTTATGGACCAGCCAACCCCAAAGCTGTGCACAACGTAATGAAGAGAAGAGACTCACTCTTTGTGAAGTCCCTAACACGAACCAGGAAAAAGAGGAGAAACCTTATGCTCCCAAAGTGTCGATATGACAACCACAAAAATGGAGCACCCTTCCCACCTTAGGGAAGTGGACAGCTCAAGAAAAAACAATTATGACAACTCCTTTACAAGGAATTTCACAACGAAACCCTTACGAAAGCCCACATACACACTACGTGCGACCGAGGGGAAACAAAAGGGAAAAACTAAACATGGAAGTCATGCAAATAACAAGGAAATACAACTACCAAGTAAGTAAATCTACTCATATAGATAAAATCAAGGGTACATGTAACACGTTGATCGGTTGTCAATTATACATCAACCTTTGCAATAGCACAAATCATTGTAAAATAGGGCTATTGGTCGGGTAAGTCGACCCACTGGGACTGCTAGTTTATGGCAAACAAGGTTGTTAGATTCACTTTTAGTTTGATGAAGGTGGTAGAGAGTTTGTTTTGTTGTTGTCACTTAAGACCTAAGAATTTAAATTTCATAAAACAAAAGTTTTCAAGAAGTTGAAGAAATGAAATATAAGTAGAGAGGACTAGGGAAGTGAATCCGCCTCCATCCCTATACACATGCTAGATTAGGACTAATTTGGGGGAAAACAACATATAAAATGATCATGATATATAGCATCACTCGGTTGCTATAATATCTTCAAGAGGTTCATTAAATTAAAAGGCAAGAATAAACCATCAAAGGTCCACATGTTCAACTACCTAAACTAAGGTGTAGCCTAAAACATGCTTACTAAGTCAAGGATTATCAAGCCCTAAATTAAATGATGAAAGCACATAAAGCTAGAAATCAAGCATAGCCCATCAAAGGGAGAACCCAAGCCATGGATTATCAAGACTCTCCAATTTTATGCCAATAAAATCATTCCATGATCTCACTATCATTGTCACCATGAGAGTGCAAGCAAAAATGATTAAGAGAAGAAACCATCTAAAACAGATAATTAATTCAAAATAATCATTTGTACACATTAAGATCCATTATAAGAAACAAGATGCTCTAGATCATGAAAAGACCAAAAAATTATACACTGTTATCCCAAAATAGTATCTAAACTTGAACATGCTTACAAGGGAGGGCTTCATCACCTCCCTAGATGGAGAATTAGTTACCCATGGTTGCACTAGAGGAAGGAAGAAGCTTGAGAAAGCCTTCCATTTTTGAGCTCAGCCTTGGCCACACAATCTCTCCTCTCCAATATTTCTCTCTCCCGCAATCTTGTAAGAAAAAATTTGATCCCTAGAATTCACCTCATCCCCTTCTTTTGTAGACAAGATGTCTACCAAATCCTTCAACAACCGAGGCCTATGTCCTCTTATAGCTTTTTGCCAATAACCCAATTCAGGAGGGAACAAGAATTGAGAGGATCAAGGAGTAAGTGGGTCTGTAATGTTCCTTCGAGCGCTCGAAGGACTCAGTTCAAGCATTCGAAGGTGTCTTAGAAAAATCTTCAAGACTCGAGACTGCATGGACGAGCGCTCGAAGGTAAGCTACGAGTGCTCGAAAGAAGGATTTTGCTTTCTGCCTCGAATTGGAGCGCTCGAAAGGACTTCAAGCTCTCGAAGATGCCTTGCTTTATTCTGTCCCAAGTTAGAGCACTCGAAAGGAGGCACGAGTGTGACATGGTGTCACACGCCTAATTAGCTTTGTATGCCGTATGAGCACTCGAAGAGGAGGCTTCGAGCGCTCGAACAAGCCATGGTTTATTTTTCTTCCCTTCTGGCTTAGACTTCTTCAACTATGATCTTGGCATTGGGACATTGAGAATCATTTGCCCTTTTTTTTCTTTGTAGGAATTCCTCATGCACCCACTTTGGCAGTTTCTTCATGGAAATCAAGGGACGCAAAGGTCCGAAATGACTTAGCCTTCGAAAACCTTTAAAAGCTTCCATTTTATTTCCTTTTGGAGGATAAACCTGAAAATACACAGAAACACGAAACTGGAGATAATCTATACAATTAAACCACTAATAGACCTAACTAATGCAAATAAGGGCACTTGAATATGCAATATTCGGCGCTTATCACACGTCTCCACGTAAGCACAAAATCATGTCACTAAAGCGCAGTAACAACATGGCATCTCTAAGCATATAAAGAAGGCATGCGAAAGCCACACAACAAGAAGGCAAATGTGGATAGACCTCCACCTACTCACGCATCACAATAACATAAATCTTACTACTAACATGGTAGTAAACGAAACTGCATAAGATAAAAATGATGCAACAATGAACCCTATGAATATCGTGTCCTAGAGTGTTTAGGTAAAAGGATAGACCAATCCTAGCCATAAACTGACTCCAAAAACCAATACGACAACAACCTATCTCAAAACATACGTGAACGCTTACCACAATGGTAAGACTATAACAATCCATCTCTGAATCTAAAGGTGACACTACAAGTGACACTAACAACACGATGTTCACTCTAACCGAATCACCAATCAATTGACTTGATCCCAAAAGCGTCATCACGCAAGAGAACTCCAAGAAAATTGCAACTATAACTGTATCAATAACACCCAAATCAATCACTCTGACTGATCCCCAAACATCTATCATAATTATCGATCAAAAGGACAACACCTATCAAAACAAAACCAACATCGATTCCATCCGAACTGCACTTGTAGCTCGCCAATACGGTAGCATGATAGTGCCATGCACCCGCCCACAACGTACCCGCCCACGAAAATTGCAACCCCAAAGGAATCATCCTGATCAACCAAGGATCCTAAGAGGTCCATAACCCCATAATGGCTCAAAACCAACAAATCCAGCACTACGGCAACGCCAAATGACTCACCTTACGAGAGCCTAAACAAAAGGTGTCTCACCACCTACCTCAAAACCAATGCTAGGTCGAAAATAACTTACACTATCACGAAACTGTGACTACAATCACCATCAACCTCATGGAAGAGTGCCTAAACAAAACCAAACACACCAACCATTGAACTAAGTGAAAACTCACTAAACAGCTCAACCTCAACTCGAACATCCTATAACTAATCCCGTGTCATGCCAAATATGTAACTCAACCATGCATATACAAATCAAATCTAGCATACATCATATGTGATGCTTTTTACAATAGAATTTAGATCATGCTAAACAAACAGTATACCACATGCAGCACATAGGCACATAAACATGTTATCAAACCAAAACATGTTATCGTGAAGCAAATAAACACATAGAGCATAGTAACATAAGCATGATATGCACCCAAACCCATCGTCCAAGGTATTCAAACCTATGAACTCTGATACCACTTGTGACGGCCCAAGTTTTTCAACCTGGTGCGTCAGTGATGAAACGAAAGTTGACCCGGTAACGGATCTGAAATGCGGAAGGAAAAGATAAATCCAAAGTCTATAGAGATGCAAACCATCCCCAAGACACTAATGTGACTTTCCATGAAGTCAAGGAGCTCAAGGAAATAACCGAAAGCGAAAACTAACATGAAAAGGGTCAAATGGTACCTTATGGCACCAATGACAACCAAAGGGACAAAATCTAGTTCAAACAAAACCAAGGAAACCACTTAATGGCTTACACAAGATTAACAAAATCTAGTAGGAAGGAACGAAGCGATAAAGGCCTGAAGAAATAATTAACCAAACAAAACCTACTAGGTAGCTCCATTTCGGTCGACCGAAATGGAGCATCGGTCTGTCGAAATAAGCCTAGAAAAAGAAAGGAAAAGAGCTCTCAGTTTGGTCAACCGATTTAAGGCTCGAGATGAAAAAAATGGGTTTCGGTCGACCGACGTAGAGAACCAGTCGACCGAAATAAGCCTCGATGGTGAACATGGCTACTGGAGTTGGGATTTTTACTGTGCAATTAAAACCCAAAAGAGCATCGGTTGATCGAAACAACCCATCGGTCGACCGAAACAGGTCAAAAACGTGAAAGTGAACCTGCTATGCATTAAAACTGAAAAAAAGACTTTAAGTCTCATTTGAATCCCCCAAAGCATGATCAAATTGCATTGTATGCAAGTGTGTGATGATGTGAACATACACGCAAGTGTAAAATGGTATTCTAAACATGCTACAATGGCCTATGGCCTTATTATAATTCATTTACAACATTTGACATCTCAAACCTTCAAGTTAGAAAAATTACATTTTATAGGCAAAACTTAAATGTGCTAACACTTGCATGTGAACAAGAATGCTTCAAAAGAAACTTCCATTCTGCAATTTACCCAAAGCAAGTGCAAATCTCAAATCTTGTATCCTGTACATGAAATGTACCCCAGTAACTTTGGGGTGAGCAATATAAAGCTACTCGTAGGAAATGAGCATGCATCAACCTAACGTTTTACATGTTTGCATGATTTAAATATCGTGGTTCATTCCACCTAGCGTCTATGTCAAAGGTAAAACTTAAGGAGCATCCTAAGCTGCCTAAGATCATTTCTAGCATAAAACACATCATTCATGCAATTCAAACAACATAGGAGCATGCTATACAAAGCGACAAAATGTAGATTCTCAAAGTCGTCAACTTGAAATCTAACATACAAAGATGACAAAAGTGGGTCATGCCACCAAAAGTCTATGTTCCAAATGAATCTATAGGATCATTCCTAGGCTACTTTGGAACAACAAGAAGTAAATCACAATATCTATGTAATTTAACCAACATAGATTCATGCTATACAAAGTAACTAGATATAGATTCTCAAAGTTATCAACTTGAAATCTAAAATACGAAATCAACTAAATATAGCAATTTAGTATAATTAGAATTTCTAATACCACACATCAAGACATAGATTCTCTAGGTTATCAACTAGAAATCTAAAAGTGCAAAATTAAATAGTAGAATACTTGGACATCTAAGCTCAGAATTCTGCCGAGACCTCAACGGCTATTACGGGCACTAACACGCTGGTAATACCACCCCTAGTGCGCACTATCTCAACAGAGAGAACTTATACCTCCCACACTAGAGCCAAACTCTAGCCATATCATAGTAACCATGTCCTAAGTGACTCCAAAATAAATAAGTTAACAACTTATATACGTATTGAATAGTACATGAAACACAAGTAGGTTGCAACCTCACAGTACATGCTCTAAATCCACAACTACTATAGGATGACAAATGTCGAATCTTCAGAGCTTGATTCGTTACGCACTATAACAACATCACATGTCGAATTTTCAGTGTGCGATTCGTTACACGCTATAACAATATAATTCAATATTGAAAGCAAAACTTATAAATCCATTACATGTCTAAAATCATGCTTCAAACATACTACGAATGTTAAACACATGATTAAATCTTCAACGCAATAGAAATGGAAATTAATTACATAACCTAATTAATTTCTCTAAGTTTCAAGTCTCGATTTACTGATCCCTAATTGACACATGTTATACAACATAGTATGGTCATTACATATACCACATGAAAATCGTAATTAGGTCATTAAAACAATTGGATGGAATTTAATTAAATCATGATAATTAAATTCCTAGATTCTAAAACAACATCAAATGGTCCCATTTTAACTTATGCTAGTGTACAAGTTTTAGTCATCACAAATATCAAGTTAAAAACTCAATTAGCCAATGGACCCATTAAATAGATTTT
Organism: Cornus florida; assembly: GCF_030987335.1. Lineage (NCBI taxonomy): Eukaryota > Viridiplantae > Streptophyta > Magnoliopsida > Cornales > Cornaceae > Cornus > Cornus florida. The sequence goes on from NW_026775572.1 coordinate 96,414,532, forward strand.
AATTGATTCTTTTAATGAAAATTTCTAGAATTTCATATGCATCCAAATGCTCTCAAATTTAAGTATGTTAAACAACATGCCATGACTTAATTTAAAAATATATGATAAGTTAATTTCACGCAAGGTAAGGCCATGAGAATTAAACTTTCACCAAAGATAATTATTAAATAAAAATTCCAATTCTTATTCAAATAATTTTAATTTAATATATGTTAACAAACATATCAAATCCAAACTTTCTAGAATGCCACAATTTAATTCTAAGTTATACATCATCATGAGAATTAAATCCTAATCATAGAAATTAATTAAATTAAATTCTAGGACTTAAACAAAAGCATGCATACAAGTTGTATAATCATGGTAAACACTCCATACAACAATATAAAATCCTAAAACATTCTCTACCTCCATTTGAGATGAAATCTCAAATCCCCAACAAAATGAAACCGCTCCAAATCTGACGAAACTTTTAGGTTTTGTCCACGATTTATATGAACCCCCAAGAAGCCCTATCAAAATCACAACTTGACTTCAAACCCAAACTCAAGAAATGGTCGGAAATGAATTCTAATAAGGGTGAAAGATAGAGCACGACGAGGGGAACAATAATGTTAAGGCCGAAGACTTTTCACTTAGGAAAAGTGGATCAAAGGAGGAAAGAGAAAGTGACATCTCCATGGGCATCCATGGCTGCAGCCCAAGAGAGGAAGAAGAAGAGAAAAATCTGAATTTTTGGCTTAAGACCCCCTATTTATAGAAAACCTCAAAAAGTGCCCCAAAAGGGTCTCGCCGGGTTCGGAAAAGTGGATTTTAAGTAAACGTGCTGAAATGACAAAACTCTGTGAATAAAAAAGATTCTACATGAGAAAATATGAATAATGGAAGAAACGGCATCAAAAACCGAGTCCCGAGTAGAAAGTTATGCCCTAAACAAGTTCGTCGACAACCGGTGCTGGAAACTCTAAAACTGGAGCAAAACAACCAGAAGGAAGTTCAAAGAGTACGCGACTCGACGAAAAGTGAAAATGAATCCCGTATGAGGATCCAGGCTCAAAACAAGGCATTTAGTAATAACTTTCATTAATAATGATCGCGTATGAGGATCCAGGCTCAAAACAAGGCATTTAGCAATAACTTTCATTAATTGCACAATGGCCCCTCCAAAAAGTGAAAACTGCACTAATGGCCCAGAATAAAAATATCTTCCAAAAATATTTTCTTAAAAACCCCTAAAATAAAATATTTTCAAAGGATATTTACGAAAAACACCCCAAGAAAAGAAAAAGATTCTGAAAAACTATGCATCCATGCCCCTATGGACACCGGGAGCAACTAGAGTACTTTCTTACAAAAGTAAATATACATATTTCATGGAAACCACTTAGAATGAAGATATGTGAAGTCAAAAACGTACTCTGAATGCAAGAAGTGAGGTTATGCCAACAAAGTGACAAACGGGGAAAAGACAAAATAAGGAAAAGGACGAAAAGTGAATAGTGTCCCGAAAAGTGAAAATGCGAAAATCATTCGGTCCTTAACAGAAGTTGTCAATCCAAAGGAAAGAGTCTCAGAAACCATTTCTGAGCACTCAGAACGACACTAAGCTACGAGGAACTGAACTCAGAAAGGAAAAGATCAACGGAAAAAAATATTCGTGAAAATCTAAGAAAAAAAAAAGGAAGGAAAAAGACTGGGTTATTACAAATTCATTACTCTTTTGGTATATTTGATGGTTCATGCTTATTTCTTGATGGATTGTGTTACCTCCTTAGCTTAATTAGTTTAATTTTCATGTCATTAGTGTATTTATAGTGTAATTGCTTTAATTTCCTAGATAGGTGGACAATCCATTCTTGTTGTTTGATGACCCTTACTTATAAGTACAAGAAGTACATTTCTCTAGATTTTTTGTGTGTGCATTAATTACGGTTTAATTAAATGGGTAATGATCTTGTTTGATAGGTTGTGCAACTCACTAGATTGATTAGACAATCTATGCTTATTTGCCATCTATGTTTAGTTTCAATTGATGACACACACACACACACATTTGATTTACAACATGAATTTCCCCTTTAATTTACAATTGTTAGTGTTTGGTGAAGTAAAGTTTAGTGGTGAACTGTATGCCCCAAGACCTTTCTCCCATACTCTTTTCCCTAATTTCTAGATTGTTATTAATTTGCATTATTTTAAATGAACCATTTGTTTAATTAACCAAGCCAAACACTATTTAATCATTCGACCTACTAATCCAACATTGATTCCAGAATACATTGCAAATCCCTTGGGATGATCCCTACTCACTCTTACTACATTAGTAGTTCGCAGTGGTAGTGGCATTTTACAAATTTAAACTTGGCCACCAAATCACACATCAATTTTGGCATATATAAGCGACCTTGTCAATTGTCCTTTTAAGAGACATTTCAGCCCTTCTTGCTTTTGATTTTGTGGGATTGTTATTTGCATAGTCCTTCTTACATGTTATATGCCTTGTGTTTTCTGAGCATGCCTTAGAAACATGTTTAGGGGATGTGACTATTTAGTAGTTATGTGATGATATAGATAATGTGTTTTTCATATACTATATCTGTTTAACATGCTAGTGTCATTGGTGATGTGTAGCGTGTCTATGTTGCTTGACCCCTATGTGATAGGCAACATTTTTTATTGCCCTTATACACTATGTAGTTAGTTGTATAGTGCGATTTGGTTCATGTGATTTAATTTTGCGAGTATGTATGTTTATTATGAGTTGTGACATGGTCACCCTATATATGTATATTTTATGACTATTTGTTGTATTTAGTTCATTCATTTTGTCATTCCTACACTGTGCTGGGGGTTGTGTATCCTTGGTTGTCGAGATTGTGTTATGTGAGCTACGTGGTCGATTCGTGCCTTTAAGGATTTAGTTGTCTGTGATTGTGAGCTTGATCTAGTGTCTTGATTCCTAGGCGTAGCCTTGTAGTAGATCAGCTTTAGGACGACGTGGAGGATTTTGGGTGGATTGTCTTGTTGGGAGTTGTTGTGACTAGGGAAATGATGATGTTGCTTGATTTCGTAAAGTCTGATCCATTGGCTTGAGGACATAAACTTGTCAGGCTTTGGATTCGTGGCTGGTGTTGTTGACAACGGTGTTTTGAGACTTGAGATTATCGGTTTTCTGGTATTGAGAATTTAAGGCCTTAAGCGTAGTGGTGCCTATGACATTATTGTCAGAGTTTTGGGATTGCCAGGATGGTCCAACCGGACATCTTTGGACTATATTCCAACTATCACAAAATGCCTGGTTTCCATGCTGCTTTTGGTAATGATCGTTTTTGACATTGATGTCATTTGTATCGCGTGGTTTCACCGGTAAGCTTGTTGGGGGCAGGTGATGAATTAGTGCTTTGTACTATCATGCTATTGTACAAGTTGTGTGTGGTGGGCGAGTGCTAGTTGCCGTCGATGCTACCTTGCATTACCTAACTAGTAATGTAAGTGTGGGCTAGTATTAAACACTGTCGATGCTACCACACCTTGAGTACGTTGTGGGCGGGTTCTAGTCGCTACTCATGCTGCCATGTTGCTTTTGATTTTGTGCCTTGTTTCGACATGTAGTTACCTTGGTCTCATTTGAGTGGTTGACATTGGGTGGGTATGTCAATTCGTTTGGAGAGGTGTCTCACGTTTCACGGTTACATGTTTCTTTGTTGATCTTTAGGCTTTTGGAGATATCTTTTAGTACTTAATGATCTGTCCCTTGGTGTGACCATGTGTTCGGTTATTACTTGGTTCTTCTGGGGATGTTCCTGATTTTAGGGACGAAATCTCTTTAAAGAGAGTAAGTTGTAATGACCCGGTCATTTTATTTCTTTTCCTTTTTCCCATTTTTATAGATTTTCTTTTTCTGTTGATATTTTCTTTCGTATAACCTCACTTTTTGTGTTCAGAGTTGATTTTTGGCCTTACGTGCTTTCATTCCATTCAGTTTCCTCGAAAGGCGTAGCTTTACTTTTGTAAAAAAGCTTGTTGGTTAATTTTTTTTCTCATAGGGGCGTGGATGCAAAAAAATTTCAGAAATATTTTTGTTTCTTAGGGTGTTTTTGGTAAATATATTTTGAAGATATTTTGTCTTGGGGGTTTTTAAAAAGTATGTTTAGGAAGATATTTTCATTTGGGTTACTTGTACAGTTATCCTTTTGCGTAAGGTTCTTTATGCAATTAACGAAAGTTAATTTTAAGGTGCCTCTTTTGGGCTTGGATCCTCGTACGAGATTCATTTTCACATTTTGTCGAGTTGCGTATTATTAGAATTGTCTTCCGGACATTTTCCCCAGTTTTAGGGTTTTTGACCTTAGTTTTTGCCCAATTTGCTCGGGGGCATATCTTTTTGCACGGAAATCAATTTTCGATACCGTTTCCTCTGTTGTTCATTTTTTGTCATGACAGTGCTTTTTTGTTAATAGACTTTTTCCGTTTGAGCGCGTCTGGACAGTTTTCACTTTTTCGGGCTGCGTGGGACCCCGTTCGAGGCACTTATTAGAAAATCTATAAATAGGGTGTATGAGAAAGAAATATCAGATTTCTCCCCCCCTCCCATGGCTGCCACCCCTTTCATTTCCACACCCTTTTCTCTTCTTTTGCTCTTTTCCTTTTTCTTGGATTCTCCCTTCACCAATGAAGGCTTTCTTGTCAGACTTGGCGAGGCCTTCGATTCCAACCGATTTTGAATCCTGTTTTGGACATTTTTTAAGCTCGGGATTTGGCTCAAGTTTGGATTTTTGGTGTTACCATAAGAGGATTTATGGTTCTCCTTGTTGTCCCCATCAAAACCCCGAAGTGGCATTTTGAAAGGTTCCGTTTTGGTGGCTCTTAAGATTTCATCTCAAATTGAGGTAAGGGGTTGTTGTATGTTTATATCCTAAGTGTTTTAGTGTTTTTGGGGCTTAATTTATATTATTTACGTGCTTGCTAAATCATAGTCTTGTATATAGATAGGAAACCTTTGAATGAAATTAGGGTTTAATGATTTAAAAGCATGTTTGGTATATATATGTGTATAGCTTGTTAAATTGTAACTTATATATATATTGTATAGCTTGTTTCATGATTTAAAGCATGCCTAGCTTATATATATATATATATATATATATATATATATATATATATATATTGTGTAGAGATATCATGATAATTAATGGCTTGTAGAATTGTAGCTTATATGCATTATATCGCTTGTTTAATAATTCAGGCCTTGGAAGTATGTATATCTTGTCGTAAGTAAATTGTTTCATTTACTAAGTTGTTTGATTTTAGAGACTTTTCATGTTTGGATAACAATCGCTTGTAAAATAATACTTTAATTACCTTGTGAGCATATTACTAACTTATTGTAAAATTAGTACTTGTGGCTTCCTATAATGGTAATTTGACTTAGCATGATATATGATATCATTGTCTTGTATATCTTGTCTAAATATATATTGTATAGGTGTATTGTTTATTTAGAATATCACAATTGTTTACCTTGAAAACTTGTTACTAAATTGTAGCATATTTAGTACTTGTGGCTTAGGATGGTAACTTGACTTGGTTGTTATATGATATTCTTGTTTTATATATAAATCACATATTGAAGTTGTGACATTTTGTATGCCGTTTAGACTTGGAACTTTAGGACATGCTTTGTGTGGCTTCAACCTTATTTGTGCATTGAACGTGGTTTCTTGCATTATTTAATGTGTATAAGTTTTGAACTTATTGATTTTTAGAAGCTTGGAAGGACATAAAATATGTGATGGCGAAGGTTTGGCTCTAGTACGGGAGATAAGAGTCTCCCTATGTCATATGTGCGCACTTGGTAGTACCTTATGGGTCATAATTACTCGGAGTAACTTGCTTGGTCAAGCGACCACATGTCCTAGTCTTTCCACTACTTGATTTCGCATTAATCTTGGATTACTTGTAGCTTGTGATTTGGTGCTTGCTTCATGTATTCAAATTACATTTAGTATACTTGAAATTGTATACTTGTTTCGTGTATTTAAACCTTAATTAGTATACTTGAACTTGTATACTTGCTTTGTGTATTTAGACCCCATTTAGTGTACTTGGACATGTATACTTGCTTCATGTATTTAAATTCCATCTAGTATACTTGCGCTTCGTATACTTGCTTCTTGTATTCTGATTTCATTTAGTATACTTGTGTCTTGTATACTTGTTTCGTGCCTTTTTTCATTTTAGCTTAGTGTACTTGTACCTTGTACACTTGTTCTACGTGTATTTCAATATTAATTATATACTTGTGAATGTATGTATATTGAACATCTTGTTCGAATATTGTTTAGTATACTTGTAAGTATATGATTATATATTGTGTATTTAGTTTCAACATTACTTTGTATACTTGAGCATGTATACTTGTTTATTGTCTTTCATTTCAATTTCTTGTGTAGCTTGAGATGATCCATTAATTCACATTGGAACATAGACGTTAGAGGGAATGATCCCTTGTAATGATCTATATTGAACTTGCATAACACTTGAAACTTTAGGGTATACGCATGCACTTCTTCCTACGAGTAACTTGTTTACTCACCCTAGTTTGTTAAACCAAGAGAGGGGGGTGGGGTGAATTGGTCAAATCCTTGTCTTTATGAAAACTAAACTAATCAAACACAAGTCAAGCTCATAACACAAGATATACAAAGAAACCCTATCAATAGGGAAAAACCTTGGTTTTTGGCCTCAGCCAATAAATTATCCACTAGCTGCAAGTACCTTGTTACACATTCAGCTGCCTCACTCTCTACACACACCCTTGTATAAGAATAGATACTAGTTTTCACAACCAGTATTCACACACTAGCTCACAACAGTGTAAACAAACACTCCCCCTGTCCTAGGCAACCCTGCTTGGACTAAAAGCTCTCATTAGCTTAATCAACAATGGGGTGAGGTATCAAAGCCTCACTACCATTTACAATAAGTGTCAATACACCAATCACAACAAACTTAAGCTGCAACAACAAATAGGAATGCAAAACACAGTCTTAAGTTAATAACAAAGTGAAACCCTAGCTTCTCTCTTCTATAATCAATTAAATACACCTTCCATATCACAATGCAACTTCAACTGAAGTACTTACTAGGATCCCACAGCCTTGACTTAGATAAACAAACTTGCTCAAAACAATCTTAGACAATGAACAATAAGTTCTCAACAGATTTTTGCACACAAAGCTTCAAACCCCAAGCAAAGATATAATTGTCAAATCACCCTGTAGCCTTACCACTGACTTCTTTTCTGTATTCATAGCCTTGATATCTTAATACACATTTGCTCAATAGGTTAAAATAATGAATGGAGCAAGTGATAGTAATTTCAGTTTGCACTAGGCTTGAAATACAATAAACCCTAGCTTATAAGCTATCAAGGGTAAATATGTCAAAGCTCTTGAATCCTGAGCCAATATAAGTTCTCACAGGTTCATATTATCATTATACACTTGCATAAACAATTTCTTCAATAAGTATAGCAAGATTAGAACATTTCAGTATAAAATCAGAAGCAACGCAGTTACTGCAGGGTCTATTTTGGTGTTACTTTTTTGCATTTACTCCAAGGGTATAACAGGTATTCTGTGATGTCTCAATCTTGGAATGCACTCTTATAACCTTGTACTATATCCACACAAAATCCCAGAGATTATGCACATCAAGAAGTTCATTAATCACAACCCCAAAAACTGTTATTAGTGAGTTTTTACAGAATAAACTCAGCTGACAGCAACAATTATACTTAAAATAATGTAGCTCCCAATTCAGGTTAAAATTTTGCTACCTCAACACTCAAACAATCCTTTACACTTGCTCAACATATAGGATTTAAGAATCAAGCAAGATATAATGGTTCAATGCAATTTCTGAGTCTTATAGTATACAGTAGGTTCTATTAAACTGAGACCAACAATAATCAGGTTTCAAGGGTAAATCTGGAAAGACGACTCTGCTCAGGACTTGTTCAGGTTCTCACACTCTTGTATAAGCTTTATACACATGTTCTAATGTGATTCATAGTGGTAGAAACATGGTATCTCATTTTCAGTACTCAACTCTCAGCAAAACAAGGTTAAAGCCTTAGTGTAGTGTGGTTTTTAGGGTCAAAACTTAAGCTAACCAATTTTCTGAGATGGATTCAATTTCAATAGCATCAAATCATTAAGTTACTCATACTTAGATGTTAAACACAAGGTTTATAGCATATTAAGTCAAGAAAGTGGACTATAGTAGCTATTTCATCCCAAAATACTCAACTATCAAGCTTTAAGGTACCAAATTCTGAAGAAGTGTGTATTTGAGTTTATACCTAATCTTAGCAATTGTAAATAGGTGTATTAGATTTGCTTCAACCTTCACTTAGCACCTCAAGCCTGTAGAACACAACTTGACCTCCCATAGTTGCCTTGATAGCACTATATAAGCCTTTGCAGCACTTTTCCACTGTGAGTCTTCAAGAGATCATATCCACACAACAATTTTTGAGATAAAAGTGAGCTTACATATTTGAATTAGACCTCAGAAATTCACATTTAGCTCCTCTTCTCGTTGTACTCAAGAACAGCCTCTATATATGTGTAAGAAATGTATTTTAGGCCTAAACACCTAGCTGCTGCTGTAGCATTGTTTTTATACTTAAACTGTTGATGATACAACCCTAAAACCAATGGATAGGATTGAACTAAGGTTCTCCAATCCGTGAGGAAGAATATTTTGACATTGTCATGGAGAAAATACCCTTTTAGCCCCTTACCAACTCATTTTGTAGTGTGTATATCAGCTCATTATGTCAATGTACAATTATATATATCAGCACTGCCTTTTGATCTTAAGCCCTAAGAAATGTAAAGTTAGTCATAGTTTCTCACTCCAGGACCACTATGCTCGTGTCAGCAATGTGCAGCCTTATACAGAATTACACAAATACCTTTACAGATTCCTTTTGACAAAAAGATTAAAAGCACATTGCTGTCACATTGAATAGGTCTGTCATATTGAATAATTGAGCTCCAATGACCAATGTAGCTTCTCAAACAAATGAAGTATGAATATTGAAATATGTATAAAGATGAAAATGCCCTTGTCAAGGGCTGTAGGTACATTGTATGTGCTATCATAGATTTTACAAGTAATAAAAGGTCTACATTGACTTCGTTATAAAATCAGAACAATATGTCTTTGTTAATTAGAAATTCATTGAGTAAACCTCCACCAAATGTCAAACATCCACTTGACCTTTTTTACTTACATTTTGACATTAAAAGAGCAAACCTCAAGATATGCATCTTAGATTAACATAGTTATTAGGATATTTTTCAGGTATGGATACTTTGGTTTGGGATGCACAACATCCCTAGGTTACCTTGTTTTTGTTGGAGTACTATGATGTATTTTAACGAGCATGCAAGTGTCAGCATGTATCATTTTGCCTTCTTAAGTTGTAATGCATAGTTAGGTTTAAAAGGTCACTTTTGCCTTGAAACATGTAACGTGTACCTAAGTACACTTTTTAGCACTTATTTTATATGTATGATATGTGGCTAAGAGCCAAACTTCATTTAAAATCACATGTATGCACTCAATTTGAAATTTTGTCTTTAATGGGAATATTATGAAATTAAGGTTTTTTACATGCCCTTTTTGCTTTGGAGTATGCATTATGTATGCCAATTTACTTTTGAGGTTCATTTAATATGTATGAGGTGTGACCAAGGGCTAAACACCATTTTGTTTGCATTTATGCACTTTGGATTTGTAATTTGCCTTTGAAGGCAATATTACGAAATTTGAGGTTTTGATATGTCATTTTCAATTCGGATGGTGCAAAGTATGCACGAGCACACTCTTTAGGACTTATTTAATATGTATGACGTGCAGTCAAGGGCTAAATGGTCTTTTGAATGCATCTATGTCTGTTGGTTTGTAATTTTTGTTTTTAAATGACATTTTTCATGCTTTTGACGTTTGATAGGTTATATTTTGTATCAGGGCTATTTTAAGGTCGTGGACCATTCTAGTGCGTCTTAATATCCATATTACGTTTGTATGCATGTTCGTTTTCGCACAAGATCTCTTCCTTGGTGATTTGAGTCTCCTATGGACTCATTTTGCATTTTATTTGCAAAATCTGGTTTAGGAACATTTTGGAATTTTACCTTGAAAAATAAATTTTGGCCTTGACATGGTCACTAAAAAAATGTGATTTTGGGGGTGTCACTTCACAACTTTTTTTTTTCCAAAAAAGTCATTTAGGGCCTCCAAACCCCATTTAAAGTTTAAAAATCTGGTGTAGCCTTAAATGGACGATCGCTTGTAGGCAAGGGACGAGTGCTCGTGTATGGGTAGTGGGCTCAGGCTAATTACGAGCGCTCATAGCCCGGTGTGCTTGTTGACTTAACTTTGACTCTCCGACTTCAAAGAGTCATATCTATTTCGTTTTAACTCCAAATTGGTCCGTTATTGAAACTAAACTGACTGCGTTAGACTAAACTTTCCAATGGTACCAATTTTAGTTTCAGATTTTACTCTTAACTCGAGATATCCTCATTTTAGTGAGAGGGTGACAGAATTTGGTTCGAACCGGGATAGTGTTCTTTTGGGTTTTCTCTTCCTTTGACCCTGGGACTTCGTGTGAGGTTATCAAAGGATGTTTTTGGATTTTTTTGATCTCATTTGACTTGTTGTAAGTTTAATTCACTCCACTTAGGGTAAAATGGACCATTTGACCCTTGGTCCTTCTCTTGTAGGGTTTTGACACCCTTGTTTTTGTTTTGTTTCCGTTGAGTCTTAGGACTCCTCGGGAAGCCACTCTTATGTGTTAGGGATGACGTATATCTCTAGAGACCTTATTTCTTCTTTCACTTCAACATTTTGGATCTGTTTTGGATCAACTTTCAGGTTATCACAAGACACACTAGATTGTAAAATTCAGGGTCGTCACATATAATACCCCTTATAAGAGTATATATTTGACCCAAACTTTGGATTTATTTATTTATTTATTAATACTATTATTATTATTATTATTATTATTATTATTATTTTACATGGTCGTCTAATTCTTAGGAATTTTTTTTTTATATTCATTACTTTAGAAAATTAATTCTTATAAAATCATCTCTCATTAATCCAAAGGCAATGGATATAATTCAATCAATCTTATTACGTACTCAATGATTGATGATGGAGAAGTTGGCGTGACTTGTTAATAGGGACGGAGCCAGGATTTCAAGTGAGGGGGGCACGCTGCCAAAAAAATATATATATAGAGAGTATATATATATATATATAACAACTATAAAATTCAAAAGGCAAAAAAGAAGAAAATTATTCAATATGTACATTAAAAAGAAGAATTTTAAGAATAGAAGTAAAGAAAGAAAAATGAAAGAACTTTAAAAGAAAAAAATAAAAAAGTTTCAACTAAGGAAGGAAATTTTGACTTTTCTATTAAGGAAATTTAAGGAATTTAAAGAGTAAAAGAGAGAAAAAAAAATATAAATAAATAATTTCAGGAAACAAAAAATTTAGGGAGGGCACTGTATAATTTTTTACGTACATATGGAAAAAATTACCATATATATTATAGAGCATTGAAAAGTGCATATTTAAACCCGTTAATTTTGAATGTTCTAGGACCTTATTCTATCTTATTTTCCCGTTTTAGTCTAATTTCATGTTATTCTCCTTTTCAGGCACTTATCTCCAAAATAAGTCAAATCAGCTAAATTAGAGCATTGAAAGAAGCAATCTAAAGTTTAGTGGAAAGAAGGAGCAAAGTGGAAGCAAAGTGATGAAAAATTTCTCTTTGATCGATCGAACCAAGTTATAATCAATCACATTGCGATCGTTCCAACCCTACTATGATGGATCAAACCCTTGTCCTTATCCTTAGGAAAATATCTTATTTGATCGATCCAACCTTTCATTCGATTGATCGAACCTTTCGATCTTATCCTCATAACCATTTTTGTCTTTTTCGCAAAAATATCTCAGCCTTTGTCCTTATCCAAATAATTGCGCTGCCATACTTCGATTGATCAGAGTAACAGTGTGATCGATTGAACTACCTCAAAATGCGTGCAAAACAAATTTTAAACCGAATTAGAGGTGTTCTCGTGATGCAATCATTTGGAGGTCCTAGTGCACGAGGCTTGGCCACTGGGTGCGACATTTGAGCTACATATATAAGGAATTTGGCCATTTTTAGCAAAAAGGTTGGTTAGTTAGAGAGAGAATTGGCTAGATATTAGAGAGAGAAAATACATTTTGGGAAAGTTCTTCCACTCTTCTAGGGTTTCTACCAAGAACACCAAGGGAGGAGGATGAATTCAACCATGAAGAGAGCCTTTGAGGGTTGGATGACAACAACCATGAGTGGCTAGACTATTCTCTTGGGGTTAGAGATAGCCCTAAGCATGCCTCCTAGACTTTGATGCTTTGTAATTAGTGGGGATTTGTGTTGTAATTCTTGTTTTGACCTCATATTTGTATAAATCTTGTTTCTACATGATTTGGGTAGCTTAATAGTTCCAATTGATCTTTTAATTCAGTTCATATGTCTATGTATGTTAGAATGAATGGTCATGTGCTTTACACTTGATTCTTTACATTTGATGTATGTCTATGTGTATTAAAACAATGGGTCTAGTGTTGGTCAAGGCATGGTGCGTAATGGATTACTCTTGTGGTTTATTTGATGGTTTATACTTGTTTCTTGATAGATTGTGTCACTTCCTTAGTTTAATTAGTTTGATTTTCATATCGTTAGCATAGTTGTAGTGTAATTGTTTTGAATTATTTGGTTAATTTAATTATGTGTTAAACTGTAAATTTGTCTATTTGAATTGATTGTCTAATTGATGTGTTGTGTACTTGTAATTTAATTGTTAGGTTTAAATGATTTAATTGTGTATTTTGTTTTATTCTAAGGAGTTAGATTGGGTTAGTAGTAATGGACCAACCGTTTGGGTCGCATGGACTACTTGGATATTAGGAGTAATGGGTACGGATAATTACCTATGGATAATGTACATATATATATGGATATATATGTATATATATATGGTTATTGTATTTATTAATTATTATTAGTAGTTATTGTTAATAAATAAATAAAGGCAATATATGTGATATATATATATATATATAATTATAATATTACATAGTATATATATATATATACATACACATATCACATTAGTTTACATTAGCAAACTTATATATATATATATATATATATATATTATATTTTTCCTTTTTCATTGAATTAAATTAAGGTAATTATAGTTGTAAAAGGATTTGGATTATTAGGCTTTATATATATATGTATTATATTTGCCAAATTCAAACCCTATTCCCATACAAGAGAAGAGGCAGAAAGCTTAGAGAGAGAAGGAAGAAAAAGGAAGAAGGAGTTAATGTTTTGAACCAAAACCTTAGAGGCAAGTTTCTTCTCTACTCCTCTCCTTTGACTTATGATCTATACATGTTTAGTTAATTTAAGGATCTTTAAATTGGATTAATAAACCTGTTATGCATATTTAAAATTTGACATTACAGTGTTTGTATATATATATTAGCTTGTATGATTTTTACTTGTTATAAATTACTTGATGCGTGATATGTGTTTTAACTTGTTAAATGAATGTTTAAACACTTTAAAATCGTTATGGGATCAGTTTGGAATGTAGTTGTTAAGCTTTTAACCTTCAACAATGGAGGTTGGAAGTAACAGAGCCGTCGGAGAAGAAGAAGATGGTCTGCCGCGGAGGTTCGGTCGACCGAAGTGGTTTAGTGGAGTAGGGTGAGTTGGTATTTCGGCCGACCAGTTTGGGGATTTTGGTCGACCGAAATAGCTGTATCGGCCGGCTGGTTGGGTACTTCAGTCGACCGGTTTGGCACTGGAACTGGATTTTTGGTATACTATTCATATCTTTATGCATACTGGATTGGGAAAGCATGGTTAATATTAATATGCTAATGATAGGAACAACATGTACTTTAATTTGATATATATATTGTTGATGGAGGATCTAACTGTTTAACCACAATCTAGCAAGGTTTATGATGTTTATATGATTTAATCATGTATTGGTAGCATATTATGATCATATACATGGCTAATTTATATTATACTCATCTCTAAATTTAAATTGATGTAATATTATATTTATTTTCATCAATTATGGATCGTGTGATGTAATACACGAGTATGGGATGGTGGCATTCTAGGGACGGATTAACTTATCAGTTAAATCCTACCTATTTGGTACAAGGGAATGGATTAACAAAAATGTTCAGTCCTCCTTTGATCAGTTGATCAACTATACATCAACCTTCGCAATAGCACGAATCATTGTAAAATAGGGCTATTGGTCGGGTAAGTCGAACCACTGGGACTGCGCTAGTCTAATACAACCTAAATGTCTAGAATCATTCTTAGAATGATGAAGGGTTTATAGAGGTTTTGTTGGATGTCACTTAAGCTAGGAAATTAAAAGTGCATAAAACAATAAATTGCAAGAATTCAAGGGAGTGAAGTACAAGTAAAGAAGGCTAGGGAAATGAATCCACCTCCATCCCTATACACATGCTAGGTTAAGATTAATTTAAGGGAAAAACAACATATATGATAGTCATGATACATAAAAATACTAGGTTGCTATAATATCCTCAAGAAGTTCATTTAAATAGAAAGGCAAAAATAAACCATCAAAGGTTCACATGATCAACTACCTAAATTAAAATATAGCTTAGAACATGCTTACTAAGTCAAGGATTATCAAGCCCTAATTTAAATGGTGAATGCACATAAAGCTAAGAATCAAGTATAAACCATCAAAGGGAAACCCTAAGCCATGAACTATCTAGGTTCTCTAACTCCATGCCATTAAAACCATTGCATGATCTAACTTCCATTGTCACCATGGAAGTGCAAACAATATGATTAAGAAAAGTAACCATCCAAGACAAGATGAATAACTCACAATAATCATTTATAAACATTCAACATTCATTACAACAAAAATGAGGCTCTTGATCATGGAAAGACTATCAAAAATACATTGTAATCCCCAAAAATAAACTATACTAACACATGCTTACAAGGGAGGGGTTTCATCACCTCCCTAGATGAGGTTTAGTTGCCCATTGGTGAGCTAGAAGAAGGAAGAAGCATCATCCTCATCTCCATTTTCGTGCACCCTCTTTGGAGCTTGAAGAACACACCTTTCTTTTGCTCTCTTCTCTCTCCTCCCTCTTGTCAAAATGAAGGATCACATCTATGTGGTCCTCCCTCTCTCTTATCAAGCTCAAGTCAAGGCTCTCTCTCCTCCAAGGAACACCTCCAACCACTTCATAAAGAAGGAAGATGGCATTGAGGAAACCAATGTGCAAGTAGCTGAAATTGAGCCATTTCTGAGTGCAATCTGCCAGAATTTCGAGCACTCGAAGGGTGGTCTCGAGCACTCGAAATTAGTGTAATGAGCAACATGCAATTCTTGCCCATCTCTGACCCACTGTGGAAGAATGACCATAACTTTGTACTCTGAACTCCGAATGATGATCTGTTTGAAGATTTGGAGAGCTGATTCAGAGCTTTAAAAACTTTATGTTTTGATGAAGACCTAATTCTCAAGTCTGGTTGGTCGAAAATGGGGAGAAAGGCAGCACTTCAGTGCTGCCAGGCAGTTCTGCGCACCTCTGGTAAGAAGATCATAACTCTCTGCTCCGAACTCCAAATGATGAAATTATTGAAGATTTAGAAAGATAATTCAGAGCTCTAAATCTTTTATGTTATGATGGAAGTCCAGTTCTTGAGTTTTCTAGGTCGAAAATGGTGACAAAAGTCAGGTTCTACTGTTGCCAGAATTTCAGAATTGGCACACGTTTTGTTCAAAATTCCACAGGGCATCATTTTTGCTTCCTTTTTGCAATTTAACCTGAAAATGTACAAAAACATGCAAATGGAGATAATCTACATAAAATAATCAATTAATAAACTTTGTTAATGTAATTTAGGGCGCTTGAATATACAGTATTCGACGCTTATCACACCCCCAAACTTACATTTTGCTAGTCCCTTAGCAAAACCAAAATGCAAAGCTCAATGGAATGAAAAACATGGGAATGCTATTACAAAAATATCCACCATGGCAAAAATAAACATAAACATAGTTCAAATACAACTTGAAACAAATAAAGAGCTGGAGACGGGATCATTGGGAAGACTACCATGCATATATGAAGTATTGATACAAAAATTGGCAAAAACCATTTCAACATGCATACATCAACATCATCGTCCATATAAATAACTCAATTGTCATCTCTTAAATGGAAATAACTCAAACTCCAGTGAAAGTGAATTGAATTCTCAACATGCGGCTTTTACTTTCTTTTCCAATTCCAAGGCACAAGTTTTCAAATCAATAAATTCCCATTTACATGAAGTCCCTAAGGCATGATTTTTTTTTCAAGACAACTTTTGTTGCCTGTTAACAATTTATTAGAACTCAAAAGTGAAACATAAAATGGTTGTGCAGTGTTGAAATCCTTTAAACTTTCTAACCAACCTATGTAGCGAGCGTTAGGCCAACAACTCCCAAACCAGACGGCTTTAGGGTGCTAAGTGTAAAGACACTCCTAGGGCTTAATAGCTCAAGTTGGAAAGGCTACGAATTCCAACAAACCATGTTTATTACACACATTTTTTGAATGACCGTGCAATGTTTAAGTCCTTTAAGCTTTCTAACCAACCCATGTAGCAAGTGTTAGGCCAACAACTCCTAAACTAGACGACTTTAGGGTGTTAAGTGTAGAGACACTCTATAGGGCTTAATAGCTCGAGTTGGAAAGGCTACAAACTTCAACTGGTCATTATTTTCTTTCTTTCTCATCTTCATTTTTTATTTTTTTATTTTTTATTTTTTTGACAACTTATATTATGCCAAAGATATTCATCTATCAAGTTCATCAAATCAGATTAACCAGGCCAAGGTCAAGGTCAATCAAGTTGCATGCCTCACAATTAAGTTTCCAATGTGCATCTGTGCATTGTGAAGCTTATAAGAGTGTAAATCCAGCAAGAATCTAATTGAGGTATTTATACAGATTACATTGTATTTTGCATGATTACTTCAAATTCAAATTTCTTTATTTTCAAAAATTCTCAATTGCTTCTATACACAAGGTATTAAACATATGCTTTGTCTCCGACAAGTTTCAAGCTATACTATGATTGCTTTACAAAATAGTGATACCAAAATTATGCCAAAAATGCAATATTGCACCCCCAAACTTAAACTACACAGTGTCCTTAATGTGGACATGGGTTGAAGTTAAAGACAAAAAATGACAGAAAAATAAAAAGGAACAAAAATACCCAGGGGGAGGAAAAGGCATGGGGAGAAGAACCCCCAAACTTGAATTGGACTGCGCAACCTAGATAGCATCATGAAAAACAAAAAGAGACAACTACAAAAAGCATTAATAGCACAAGCATAAAGACAGAAAAATAATGTACATAAAGTTAACAGAAAAGAGAGAATTTACATTTCAAAAAGAGTTTATATGATTACAAAAAGAGCTATACAGGGATCATATCTACTAGAGCAACCTATACATAGCAAATTCTTACAGTGCAAAAGTAAAACAACAGATACAAGAGAAATATGTACATATGAAACAAAAAGATAAGGTCCAACACTCGCAGCAGCTATGGTCCAGAGGGAAGACGGGCGAGGATGGAATGGAGGAGAGACTGAGTCTTACACCGGTCGGCCTGAGCCAAACGACGTTCCTCAGCTACGACACGGCGGTCTTTAGCAGCAAGACGACGATCTTCTTCGGCATGGGAAGAAGTCGCACACATAGTCCGAGTGTACGCGGACAAAGAATTTTCAAAATGATCCATCCGCTCATGAATACCGGCAATGCTAGCCTGGATGAAAGCCTGGTCCTGCTGAGAGTCGACCGGAGACTCTAACCTTGCAGCGGCTGCTGCCATGGAAGCATCCTCAGAAGGAGGAGGGGGTGGAGCTTGGATGAACAGGGGGGCAGCAGGCTGAGGGGTACTAGAATGGCTAAGAACATTGATCCACCGGCGCTTGGTAAAATTTTTAATCTTTTCGCCTTTTGGTTCATGGGGAGGAATAATGAAACCCTTGTGCTTTAGGAGTCGAGTGATGAAAAACGGCAAAGGCAATTTCTGATTTTTAACTCGCGGAACCCGTGCACTATGAGCGTCATGCCAAAACTTCATAAATGTTGTCCAAATGAGCTCCGGGATGGAGAACCATTGGCCTTGGTCCATGGCATATAAGGCTTGCAAAAGGAGGCCCCTACGCTCGGTGCTAAGCACCAAAGGGTAGACATTGTGCTTGAAAACAGTGTCAATGAACCAGAGGCGTTCCGGAAGATTGGTTTTGCGGATAAAAGACTGGGGCCTATTAGGATCGTCAACATTGCCAATGGCGGCCACTACCAGCTCGACAGTCATATCATCGACCTGCTCATACAACGTATGGCCAGTAGGGTCCAAAAGGTCAGCGGGGCACTCAATGGGGCAACCAGAAACCTGAATGATGTCAGTCATAGTGAATGCATAGGTGGTGCCATCAATGGATGTAGTGAGAGAAATGGGTGGCTCTTCAGGGCATTGGAGATTCTGGTAGAAGAGGCGCACTACACGGGGGTAGGCAACCCTGGCAAGGGGCGCGCAAATGTGCTACAGATGCTGGTTAGTCAATTCGACTACAGCCCACAAAGTAGTGAGTAGAATGTCAAAGGCATCAGTGAGCGAAAAAGAAAGCTGGTAGTTGAGTTGTTTGCGATCCCAAGGATCACGTGGTTGCTCACGATTGACAGCACGGGCACCCGTAGAGGGTCTAGGAAGGTGAGAAGGACCAGTACGAGACATTTAGAGAGGTGGACTTGGTTGAGGAATTTCAGTGAACACCTGGTGTGCACCACAAAAAGGAGAAGGTGAAAATGAGTGGGGTGGATGATGAAACCCAAAATTTTTGACAAGCAAATCAAGCTCTATCATCAACAAATCAACAATAAAGCATCAACAAAGCATCAATAGAACCAAACTCCAACATTACAAGCCCATCCTCCTTGTAAAACACCATGAATGAACAAAGGAAAAGAAAAATAAATGAAGAGGACATAGACCTGAATTTCAGTGTATCCGAGAGCAAGAAGGAAGGCAGGAAGAGGGAGGTGAGATGATGGGGTGGTGGGGTATTGAGTGAGTGAGAAGTGGTGTGGAGAGTTGAGAAGTTGGTGTGGCTTTGGGAAGGATGAAGTTCCGAGAGGGAGTGAGAGCTTGGGTGTGTGGGGTTATATTGAAGGCTGTGGGAAAGAGAGAGGGATGCTGTGGGTAGAGAGAGAAAAGGTGGTGACAATGTGGGTTGGGTTGATGGTGGAGGAGAGGGAGTTGAGTTGGGGTGGTTTGCAGCCGAGGAGGGGTGTTGAGGTTGAGTGAGATTGGTGGGGCTTCGGGGTTTTTAAAAGAGAGGGGGGGTAAGCTTGGTTCGAGCACTCGAAGTTGGACTTCGAGTGCTCGAAAGATAGACAGAGAGTTGGGAGCTCGAGTGCTTGAAAGTTGGACTTCGAGTGAGAGAGGTTGAGTGCTCGGGTGGTGAGTGAGAGAGCTTGGGTGAGGTTGAGAGGCTGAGTGCTCGAAAAACTGGCAGTGGCTGCGGAAGGAGAGAGAGAGAAGGTTTGTGGGTGATGGGGGTTGGGTTGGAGGGTGGTTTGATGATGGTGGTGAGGTGGGGGAGGTTGGGTTGTGGAAGTGGGTTTTGAGTTGGGATGGTGTTGGGTGGAGGTTGCCGAGATTGAGATAAGGGTTAGAGGTGATGTGAGGCCGAGAGGGATGATTATGGTGGAAGATGGGGGTGTGTTGGTTGAGTGATGAAGGGGATGCCGAGAGCTAAGTAGGTGGGTTGGTTGAGTGTGTGCATGCTTGGTGATGCATGGTGGGTTTGTGGGAAGTGGGTTGGCATGATGTGGTCAATCATGGTGGTTGAGGAGTTGTGTGTGGGGAGTGACCGAGAGGAGAGGTTTGATGATTTGCATGGGTGTCGTGGAGTTGGTTGCTGTGAGATTATGGGGGTGTTGGGTTGTGGGTTTGGAATGGTGGGGTGGTGTGGGTTAAGAGAGAGAGGAAGATGAGGGAAGGTTGTGAGATGGGTGAGAGGTGGTGTGAGGAAGATGAAGCTGGAAGTGGGTTGATGGGGGTTGTTTGGTGGCATGATTACATACATGGGGTGGTTGAGTTGGAGGTTGCCTGCAGGGTGGTGAACCGAGAGGGGCATGCATGCATGGGGCTTGCATGCATGCATGCAGGTTGTGGAGAATGGTTGCATGGAGTGGGTTTGATGGTTAGGGTGGTTTGTAGGATGGTTTGTGGTGTTGTAGAGAGATAGAGAGAGATTGGTTAGGTTGGTATGGTTGGTTGGTTATTGGGTTGATGATCGAAGTGGAGGTGTTGGGTTTGTTGTGAGGGAAGCCGAGAGTTGGGAGTGTGCATGGTTGGTTGGTTTGGAATTGTGGGTTGGTGTGGTTTGTAGAAGCTTCGAGCATGCATGGCTGGCATAGTTTGAAGCATGCTGCTTGGGATGGTGGGCTGAAAATTTAGATCACTCCAAATGGAATTTAGAGTGCTCTAAAATTGGGCAGTGAGTGTATGCAAGATTGGTTCACATTTAGAGCACTCCAAATGGGAGCTAGAGTGCTCTAAATGAAGGCAGTAGGCTCGTGATTTTGGTGTTGAACCTTGATTGCAGCTGCAAGGAATTTCGAGCACTCCACATGGAAATTGGATTACTCTAAATTGAGGCAGCGAGCTAGGATTGATGCTTTGAAAGCTGCGAGCACTCAAATGGGAAATGGGATTGCTCAAAATGAAGATAATGAGCACAGCAATGAAGTTGCTCATTATGGAAATTGAATGTTGCATTATGAAGGCAATGAGTTTGCATGGACGATTGCAACAAAGAAATGTAACATGGGATGCATGGACTCAAATTGGATGAAAGACTTAGACTACATGGATGAGGATGCATGAATGCAATGCATGCATGCATTCATGCAAACTGTGAACTCGAAGATTTATCATTTTTATGCATGCATGATAATGGGATACAAATTTTTCAACCAACTTGAATGCATGGATGAATGAATGCATGAAGTTATGAGCTCATGGCTGCAATGGAATTCCTATGAATGAATGAAAATTGCTTCTCTTTTTTGTTTTGTTTTTGAGACAATGTTTCATGTTCATGAAAATTTATTATTATTATTATTGTTAATAATAATAATAATAATGCAAAATTTTTGCATAAAAATATATATGTTTTTAACTTGAAACATTGCAACAAAATTTAAACTTTGCAACATCATGTCATTCGAATGCAAGGCTGAAAACTTCAACTCTATACCTCATTGCAATGCATGGAAAAATTAGAAAATTTTTCAAACTGTGCAATTTTCCGCCAATGAATATATGAATGAAATTTGGGAAAATTTTGAGACCTTGCAACTACTCTCTACTGCATGAATGAATTTAAGAAACTTTTCAACTTTTTGCAACATCAATGTAATGTATGGATGATTTTTAGGAATCATGATCCAATAATGCAGGAAGAGAAGAGGCTATGCATGTGAGGGCCAAGTCGAAAGTCCGGGAAAATTGCCCGATAGAGCCGGAAAGTTCCGGGAATGAAAACAAGAGTTGAGAAGGTCTAAGAAGCCGGTCTAAAATTGTGGAACACAACTAAAAAGCATTCCAGAAAAATCAAAGTTTTGGCTTTTCGAAACCATTTCCCAGAAAATGTCAAGGCTCAGGCAATGGAAAGAGGGGGGGAAAGCTTGGAAATTGGAAGAATTGCTTCCCTTGCTTTGCTAAATTTTATATCGATAGCTAGACGAAGTTAGAGTTGGCACTAATCCTCATAAATTGGGTCCGTCAAGAGGACTTCCTCAACTTTTTGGGTTGGGATTGTGCCATCAATGCAAGGCTTAAGCCGTTGGCCATTAACCTTGAAGAGTGATCCTTTTGCAGGATCATGAAGTTCGATTGCTCCATAAGGAAAGACAGTAGTGACAATGTATGGACCATCCCATCTTGACTGGAGTTTACCGGGAAAGAGTTTCAAGCGAAAATTGAAAAGCCAAACCTTTTGTCCGGGGGAAAAGACTTCTTGACGATGTGTTTGTCATGAAAAGCTTTGGTATTTGCCTTGTAGATTTTTGCGCTTTCATACGCGTCATTACGCAATTCCTCAAGTTCATTTAATTGCAACACACGATTAGAGCCGGCTTGTTTGAGATCAAAATTGAACCTTTTTATGGCCCAATAAGCACTGTGCTCTAATTCTACCGGGAGATAACATGCTTTGCCAAAGACAAGTCGATATGGTGACATGCTAATGGGTGTCTTATAAGCTGTCCGGTAAGCCCAAAGCGCATCGTTTAGCCTTAATGACCAATCTTTGCGGTCCGGTCTAACCGTTTTTTCCAAAATATGCTTAATCTCCCGGTTAGAAATCTCTACTTGACCACTCGTTTGAGGGTGGTAAGGTGTAGCAACCTTATGAATGACGGAATACTTGGTGAGGACGGATTTGAGATAACGATTTCGGAAATGAGATCCGCCATCACTAATGATTGCTCGGGGCGTACCAAAACGACTAAAGATATGGGACTGAATGAATTGGATCACGACTTTATGATCATCGGTTTTGGTAGCCTCGGCTTCAACCCATTTAGACACATAATCCACCGCTACAAGGATGTACTCATAGGCATAAGAAGATGGAAATGGTCCCATGAAGTCAATCCCCCACACATCAAAAATTTCAACAATTAAAATGTTAGTGAGGGGCATCATGTCTCTTCGGGACATGGATCCAAGTTTTTGACATCGTTCACACGATTTGCAAAAATTGTATGCATCCCGGAACAAGGTAGGCCAAAAGAATCCGCTTTGAAGGACTTTGTTAGCGGTCTTTTTGGCACTGAAATGGCCTCCACAAGCAAGAGTATGGCAAAAATTTAGAATGCTTGTGGCCTCGGTTTCAGGAATGCATCGCCGGATGATTTGGTCCGGGCAATACTTGAATAGTTCCGGATCTTCCCAAAAGAAATGCTTGACTTGGGAGAAAAACTGGTCCTTCTCTTGTTTGGACCAATGAGTTGGAATTTTGCCAATCGCAAGATAGTTGACAATATCCGCAAACCATGGAAGATTGGAATGTGAAACTTGAAGAAGTTGCTCATCCGGAAAAGAATCACGGATGGCTGCGAATTCGGAAGATTTTTCAATAAGCAAGCGAGAGAGATGATCGGCGACAACATTGTCGGTCCCTTTTTTGTCCCTGATGTCAATGTCAAACTCTTAAAGTAAGAGGATCCATCGAATTAAACGGGGTTTTGTCTCTTTTTTCGCTAACAAATGCCTAAGAGTGGCATGATCCGAAAAGACGATGGCCTTGGAACCAAAAAGATAAGAGCGAAATTTATTCAAAGCGTACACCACAGCTAGCAATTCTTTTTCAGTGGTGGTGTAGTTCAATTGGGCATCGCAGAGAGTCTTGCTGGCATAATAAATGACATGCGGAAGTTTATCCACACGTTGGCCCAAAACCGCCTCTAATGCATAGTCGGATGCATCACACATGATCTCAAAGGGAAGAGACCAATTAGGCGGTTTCATGATTGGGGCGGATGAGAGGAGAGTGCGAAGTTTGATGGAAGCTTCCATGCAAGCGTCATCAAAATTGAACGGGACATCCTTGGCTAAGAGATTACACAAGGGCTGTGAGATTTTGCTAAAATCTTTGATGAAGCGACGATAGAATCCGGCATGGCCAAGAAAAGAACGAATTTGACGGACGGAATTTGGAGGAGGAAGATTAGAGATTAACTTAACTTTTGCCTTGTCTACCTCGATTCCCCGCTTAGAAATGACATGTCCTAAAACAATGCCTTCTTGGACCATGAAGTTACTTTTCTCCCAACTTAGAATGAGATTCGTCTCTTTGCATCTTTGGAGCACAAGAGATAAATTTTTTAGACACGAGTCAAAGGAGGAGCCAAATATGAAAAAATCGTCTATGAAAACTTCCAAGAACTTTTCAACCATATTGGAGAATATGGACATCATGCACCTTTGGAACGTTGCAGGCGCATTGCATAGACCAAAAGGCATGCGTCGATAGGCAAAAGTACCAAAGGGACATGTGAATGTTGTTTTCTCTTGATCCTGGGGGGCGATTGCCACTTGGTTATAGCCGGAATAACCATCAAGAAAACAATAGAAGCTTTGGCCGGCTAACCTTTCTAGGATTTGATCAATAAATGGGAGTGGGAAATGATCCTTCCTAGTTGATGAATTGAGTTTTCGGTAGTCAATGCACACACGCCACCCGGTGGTGGTTCGTTGTGGCACGAGCTAACCCGCTGAATTTTCAACAATGATGAGACCGGATTTCTTGGGGACAACTTGTGTGGGGCTCACCCACTTGCTATCAGAGATAGGGTAGATGATTCTCGCATCTAGCAATTTGATCACCTCTTTCATGACCACTTCCTTCATATTTGGATTTAACCGGCACTGGACCTCTCTAGTAGGCTTTGCGTCATCCTCCATATGAATGCGGTGCATACAAATGGAGGGGTCAATTCCTTTCAAATCTGCCACTGTCTAACCAATAGCTTCTTTATGCTCTTGGAGCACCGCTAAAAGGTTGGTCTCTTGGTCTTTTTGAAGGTCCAAGGCAATGATGACCGGATGGTTTTGCTTTGGACCAAGGAACACATACTTGAGATGGGCCGGGAGTGGCTTAAGCTCAAGTTGAGGCGGGGATATCAATGATGGGACCGGAGGAGTAGTGGAAAGTTGGGGAAGCGGTTCTTTTGGAATTTTCCAAGGAGGTACATCCATTATAGCACTAACATCAAGCAAAGAATTGACTTCTTGAATGGATTGATCAATGTCAAAGTTTGAGAAGTCGAAATGGGACATGCAAGTGTCAAGGGGGTCCTTGCTTAGAATGAAGGGGAGAGATTCTTCAACCACTTCATCTATGACATCCACAAGAAAACAGTCATCCTCATTGGAGGGATGTTGAGTTGCATGAAAGATGTGGAGTTTGACTTGCATGTTTCCGAAAGCAATGTCCATCACCCCGGTTCGGCAATTAATTGATGCATTAGCCATGGCTAAAAATGGCCTACCAAGGATCACGGGAATGTGCTTTTTTGGGTCATGGACCTGTTCCGTATCAAGAACCACAAAATCTACCGGGAAGTAGAATTTGTCCACTTTGATGATAACGTCCTCGAGAATACCTCGTAGATGCTTGACCGATCTGTCGGCAAGTTGCAAAACCACGGAAGTCGGCTTAAGATCTCCCAAACCAAGTTGTAGGTAGACTGAATATGGAATTAAATTCACACTAGCTCCTAAGTCAAGGAAGGCCCTCTCGATTTTCCTGTCACCAATGACGCAAGAGATTGTGGGGGCACCCGGATCCTTATACTTCGGAGGAGTGCTGTGCTGAATAATAGCACTAACATTTTCAGTCAACCTCACCTTTTTTGGCAAATGATTTTTAGAAGTGCGCTTTTGAGTGCACAAATCTTTGAGAAATTTTGCATAGGGAGGGATTTGCTTGATAGCATCCAAGAAGGGCAAGTTAATCTTCACTTGCTTGAAAACTTCCCACATGTCTTGAATTTTACAATTCTTGTTCCCAAAATGTGTCGACTCTTGAAGACGTTGAGGAAACAGAGCTTTTGGCTCATAAGTAGTTTCCACATTTGGGGTGATATGTGTGGGATTTCCGTGAATGGTATTTGGACAAGAATTTGGATTGGAAGAGCTTGGATTTGGATTAGAAGAGCTTGAATTTGGATTTTTCAAAGGAGAGTTTTTCTCACTTGTGTCTCCATCAACCTTGTTGTCAACCACTCTACCACTCCGAAGGGTGGTGATAGCTTGAACTTGTTCATGAGTCGGCCCACTCGGAGGAGGGGTTTCATCAATCACATGCATTCCTCTAGGATTTTCAAAAGGTTGAGCGTGAAGCTTACCCTTGTCCTTTTGGAGCAATTGGTTCACCAAATTAGCTATTTGGCCCACTTGATTTTCGAGCTTAGCTATGGATTGAGTATGGGAGTGAACCATTTGGAGAGTAGGCTGCAAAGATGTCAAGAGTTGCTTATTGGAATCCATGATTTGCTTGTTCAATGATTCCATCATTTGCTTGTTTGCAGCTACTATCTCGTCAGTTGGACACACAGGAGGTTGATTGGAAACATTTGGATTGTAAGGAGAACGGTAGCTTGAAGAGGCTTGGAAAGGCCTACCTTCATATTGAGAAGAGGGCTGATTTTGAGGCCCTTGATTTTGAAATTGGGAATTTTGTGGGGCTTGTTGCCTCCACGAAAAATTCGGATGGTCCCTTCAACCCGGATTATATGTATTGGAATACGGGTTATGCCCGGGCCTTAAGAACATGGCATTAGCTTGCTCTTGGTTGGGATTGGGAAATTGCTCCGGTGTGGGGCAATCTTCTAAGAGATGGAATGGACTAGTACATGAAGCACAAACCGAACTTGCCGAATTTTGAGTCAATGAAGGAGGAAGATGTGGTGCCATCAATTGGTAGAATTTATGAACTATGGCATCCACTTGAGATGATTCCTCCCTTATTGATTTTGGTTGACAAGGGTTGGTGTTCTTTGCAATGGTTGAGGTCGGAGCCCTACGAGAATTATGTTGAAGTGAATTTTCACTTAAATTCTCAAGTAGGGTCCAAGCCTCATCCGCATTCTTGGACATGAACATCCCACCACAAGAAGAATCAACCATGAATCTATGGGTTTCGGTCAAGCCGGCATAGAAAGCTTGCACTAACTGCCATTTTGGGATCAAATGATGAGGACATTTCCGAAGAAGATCTTGTAGCCTTTCCCAAGTCTCATGGAGTTGTTCTCCATCAATTTGAGAAAAGCTTGGAATGGAACGCCTCATTTGGTTGGTTTTACTCACCGGATAATCCTTCTTAAGGAATTCTTGTTGCAATTGAGCCCAAGAAGTAATGGAATTGGGAGCGAGGGAGTTCAACCAATATTTTGCCCTATCCTTTAGGGAGAATGGGAAAAGATGGAGATGGAGTGCATTGTCTGGAAAACCTCTCAACCGGATAGCCGAACAGATTTCAAGGAACTCATCAAGATGCTTATATGGTTCTTCATTATCAAAGCCATGAAATGTTGGAAGCATTTGGATGGTGCTTGATTTTATCTCATATTGAGCTGCATCGATGTTTGGCATTACTATGCAAGAAGGAGAAGCATAGGTGGTAGGGATGAAATGATCTCTAAGAGTCATTGGCTCAATATTAGGAATTTCAGCCCTTTCATTCCCCGAATTTCCTATATTATCTCCCATTATATTAAATTCAGTTTCAAGATCCCTTGTAAGAGTAGATTCCCTAAGGTTTCTTCTAAAAGTTCTTTCAAGAGAATTGATATTAATGGGCGAATCGATTGTGGGTAGAGAGAGTGACCTACGACCGAACATCAACAACACAGCATATAATCAACAAAGCAATTCATTATCCACAACTCCACATACGATGTTCCCTTTCTCCTCAATTATTAAGACAGAAAATAAATGACCACGACAAGGACCGATGCTTATACACAGAATTAAAACAATAATATAGCCTCAACAAGGGCTTACAAATAAATTAACTACTTCTAAGCTTAACATATGCACGATATCTTACAATGTGAAACTAAAAGGTTAAGAAACTTACCTGGGGTCCTCTAGACTTACGCTTTTCTAGCGTTCCCACGGCGAGATTCGAGTCCCTAGAATCTTACAACACGAAAATGGTTAAACCACACGAAAAAAAAAAAAAAATGCACAAAACACAATATGCACAATCAAACTAAATTTAACCCTAAACTTTGGTTGCAAAACCGTTTGCAAATCCCCGGCAACGGCGCCAAAAATTAATCGGTTGATCAACTATACATCAGCCTTCGCAATAGCACGAATCATTGTAAAATAGGGCTATTGGTCGGGTAAGTCGAACCACTAGGACTGCGCTAGTCTAATACAACCTAAATGTCTAGAATCATTCTTAGAATGATGAAGGGTTTATAGAGGTTTTGTTGGATGTCACTTAAGCTAAGAAATTAAAAGTGCATAAAATAATAAATTGCAAGAATTCAAGGGAGTGAAGTACAAGTAAAGAAGGCTAGGGAAATGAATCCACCTCCATCCCTATACACATGCTAGGTTAAGATTAATTTAAGGGAAAAACAACATATATGATAGTCATGATACATAACAATACTAGGTTGCTATAATATCCTCAAGAAGTTCATTTAAATAGAAAGGCAAGAATAAACCATCAAAGGTTCACATGATCAACTACCTAAACTAAAATATAGCTTAGAACATGCTTACTAAGTCAAGGATTATCAAGCCCTAATTTAAATGGTGAATGCACATAAAGCTAAGAATTAAGTATAGACCATCAAAGGGAAACCCTAAGCCATGAACTATCTAGGTTCTCCAACTCCATGCCATTAAAACCATTACATGATCTAACTTCCATTGTCACCATGGAAGTGCAAGCAATATGATTAAGAAAAGTAACCATCCAAGACAAGATGAATAACTCACAATAATCATTTATAAACATTCAACATTCATTACAACAAAAATGAGGCTCTTGATCATGGAAAGACTATCAAAAATACATTGTAATCCCCAAAAATAAACTATACTAACACATACTTACAAGGGAGGGGTTTCATCACCTCCCTAGATGAGGTTTAGTTGCCCATTGGTGAGCTAGAAGAAGGAAAAAGCATCATCCTCATCTCCATTTTCGTGCACCCTCTTTGGAGCTTGAAGAACACACCTTTCTTTTGCTCTCTTCTCTCTCCTCCCTCTTGTCAAAATGAAGGATCACATCTATGTGGTCCTCCCTCTCCCTTATCAAGCTCAAGTCAAGGCTCTCTCTCCTCCAAGGAACACCTCCAACCACTTCATAAAAAAGGAAGATGGCATTGAGGAAACCAATGTGCAAGTGGCTGAAATTGAGCCATTTCTGAGTGCAATCTGCCAGAATTTCGAGCACTCGAAGGGTGGTCTCGAGCACTCGAAATTAGTGTAATGAGCAACATGCAATTCTTGCCCATCTCTGACCCACTGTAGAAGAATGACCATAACTTTGTGCTCTGAACTCCGAATGATGATCTGTTTGAAGATTTGGAGAGCCGATTCAGTGCTTTAAAAACTTCATGTTCTGATGAAGACCCAATTCTCGAGTCTGGTTGGTCGAAAATGGGGAGAAAGGCAGCACTTCAGTGCTGCCAGGCAGTTCTGCGCACCTCTGGTAAGAAGATCATAACTCTCTGCTCCAAACTCCGAATGATGAACCACTTGAAGATTTGGAAAGCTGATTCAGAGCTCCAAATCTCTCATGTTATGATGGAAGTCCAGTTCTTGAGTTTGCTAGGTCAAAAATGGCGACAAAATTCAGGTTCTACTGCTGCCAGAATTTCAGAATTGGCACCCTTTTTGTTCCAAATTCCACAAGGCATCATTTTTGCTTCCTTTTTGCAATTTAACCTGAAAATGTACAAAAACATGCAAATGGAGATAATCTACATAAAATAATCAATTAATGGACTTTGTTAATGTAATTTAGGGCGCTTGAATATACAGTATTCGGCGCTTATCATCCTTATATTCGAGTCAGGTCAGCTGAATAAGTTGAATGACTTATCGAGGATTACTTATAGAGGATTACTTTATACTGGATAGGATGGTTACTGGATTATATATATATAATTATGTGCCATGATATGAGTTTGAGTCTCAGGTTCAGTGGTTAGGGTGCGTACATTGCCAGGGATGTGTAGCTAGATATAGTGTAGTTGTGTACCCTGGTAGGTCTAGGTATTCATGCCCACTATATGTACGTTTTTGCATGTCTCCTACTATTCAAGTTGAGACAACCCTATAGTCTTGTGAGGTTTCTTTAGTGTGTATTTATACATATACGGACTATATAGTTATTGTTGAATTGACTAGGATGTATACGTATATCGAGTCTTTGTTTGGGATGTAGTAGATTAGAACTTATTCATGGGCCTGACCCACTATTATTTTTTAGGTGTTAGTCAGATCCAGCCATAGAGGTGGTTCGTGCCCAACAGAGACTCTCTATTCACTCTTCTAATTCGACGTAGGAGTCTTTCTTATATTTTAGTGTTTGGTTTCATTTTTATTTTATTATTTAGATTTCAATTGGATTATGGATAGGGGTCCAAATGATGGATGATGAGCGCTGAATATTGCTTATTCGAGCCTCTAAATATATGTATATTAAGGCCTAAAGTGATACTTCTATCTATTGTTAGACTGATTTATGTTCAATATGTGTTTATAGGTACTTTCCCAAAGAAACGGTTAAAACCAGGACTTTCTTCGAGCCCTGCAAGAAAAAGAAGAAAAATCAACAAGGCATTAAAGCTAGAGCCTTGGACCTTCAGAGCTCGAGCCCTACTCAGTGGTACTCGAACCTAACCTCAGGGTGCTCAAGCCTTGGCCTTCAAGCTCGAGCATAAGGCGTCGAAATTTGAAGAGTTGATTTTAAAGGAAGAAACAATCTCCCAGGGCCTCGTGCTAGACCTCATGGATCGAGCACCGTCATTCAAAGCTCGAGCCTTGAGTACCTAAAGCTCTAGATTAGGACCTAAAGCTTGAGCCCTAGAAGCTTGGATCAAGTAATGTTAAAAGAAGAGAATCCCAAAATATTCTAAGTGTTGAAGGAAAAGACGCTTCAGAAAATATTAAAGAAATTTGACTAAGCACAAAAGTGAAGAGCACCATCCTTTGAAGCTCGAGCAATAATTCATTGAAGCTTGAGCCGTGTTCCCAAAGCTTGAGCTTGAACCCCAAAGCTCGAGCTCTCCTTCCTAAGCTCGAGCCTTCCATGACAGATTAGATTTAAAGTTATAGGATTATTCTTCTCTAAGTTATATTTCACTCCAGATGGGCCAGAAGACCTAAAAGTCTACCAAACCTTTATTTTCTTCTATAAAAGAAGGCACAGGTCTTGATAGAAAGAGTCCCTTTTTCTCGTATTATTCAGAAGGCTGATACTGTGGTGGCAACTTTTAGGGTTTCCATATCCTTAGAAGGTGAAGATCCTGAGAAGAGAAGTGCCGTCCGTGATGATGAAGATGACTACAACACAGATGATATTCGGCATCGTTATGAGTAGCTAATTCCTCTCTTAGGGCACTGATGTAACCCAATCTAGTACTATGGGTTGATTGTTTTGACTCTGGGTTAATTTTAATATATATTATGTTTCTGATTACATGACTATGAGCAATTGAAACAACTTAATTGGATTTTAATGTTTTAAATAGTTTTTGAATTGTTATTACCTTGTTTTAGATATAACTGTTCATATTCTATTCTCAACCCATTCTTATTGAATAATTTCTGGCGGAGGCCTGCCGGACATAGGAATGGAGGTTATGTAATGGTGTTCCAATGTTTTTTATAAACGAATTTTTTCATAGTCTATTCTTAGGAAATATGGATTTTTTTACAAAATTAGTTAAAGTAGTTAGAGTAGGTAGGTTATAGTTAACTGCAATTTATAAAATATCTGTAATGACCCGGATTTTCACGAATAATTTTTTCCGTTGTCTTTCCTTTCTGAATTCGGTTTCTTGTCACTTAGTGTCATCTCGAGTGCTCTGGATGATTTCCGAGACTCTTTTCTTTGGATTGACAACTTCCTTTGAGGACCGAGTCATTTCCAAACTTTCACTTTTTTGACACTTTTCACTTTTCGTCCTTTTCCCTATTTCGTCTTTTTCCCTATTTTGTCTTTTTCCTGTTTGTCACTTTGTTGGCGTAACCATACTTCTTGTGTTCGGAGTTGGTTTTTGACTTCACATATCTTCATTCTCAGTGGTATCCATAAAATAGGTATCTTTACTTTTGTAGTAAAGTACTCTGGTTGCTCCCGTTGTCCATAGGGGCATGGATGCACAGTTCTTTGGAATCTTTTTCTTTTCTTGGGGTGTTTTTTCATAAATATCTTTTAAAGATATTTATTTCAGGGGTTTCTATGAAAATATATCTTCGGAAGACATTTTCATTCTGGGGCAGCTTCGCAGTTTTTACTTTTTGGAGGGGCCATTGTGCAATTAATGAAAGTTATTGCTCAATGTCTTGTTTTGAGCCTGAATCCTCATATGGGATTCATTTCCACTTTTCGTCGAGTCGTGTACTCTTGGAATTTCCTCCTGGTCGATGTTTTATAGTTTCAGGGTTTTTGGCCTCGATTTGCGCTAAACTTGTTTGGGGCATAACTTTTTGCTCGAGACGCTGTTTCTTCCGTTATTCTTATTTTTTGATTTTAAATCTTTTTTGTTCATGGAGATTTATTGTTTGAGCACGTCTGCGCGAATTTCACTTTTTCAGACCTAGCGGGACCCGTTCGGGGCACTTTTTGAGATATTTCTATAAATAGGGTGCCTTTAGTTGAAAAATCAGATCTCACTCTCTCTCTCCTCTCTTCTGGCCGGAATCCTTGGCAGCCTTGGTTGCCATCTTCTCTCTCCTCTTTTGGTTCACTTTTCCTTGATGGAAAGTCTTCGGCCTTAACGTTTATTATTCCCCTCGTCGTGCTCTACCTTTCACCCTTATTAGAATCCATTTCTGACCAATTTTTGAGTTCGGGTTTGAAGTCAAGTTGTGATTTTTATGGGGCTTTCTTCGGATTCTTGTTCGTGGTGTTGTCCCCGACAAAACCTAGAAGTTTCGTCGGATTCGGAGCACTTCCATTTTGGTGGGGATTTGAGATTTCGTCTCAAATGGAGGTAGGGAATGTTTTAGGATTATTTGTGCGTTGTATTATGTGTTTCCCATGATTATACAACCTATATGTTTGCCTTGTATCATATCTAGAAAGTTAGTAATTTTTATTTCTTTGTATAAGATTTAAAATTCATGATGATGTGTAACTTTGATTTGGATTGTGGCATGCTAGAAAGTTTAGTTTTAATATGTTGGTAAATATATATTAAATTGGGATTAATTAAATAAGGATTGCATTTTTTAATTAATATTTATCTTGTGTGAAAGATTAAAGTTGATGGCCATACCTTGCATGAAATTGAGTTGTATTATGCTTCTAAATTAAGTTTTGACATGATGGTTAACATACTTTAATTTGAGAGCATTTGGTTGAGTATGAGAATCTAGAGGGTTTAATTATTTTTATTTAATTAAACTATATCGTATTGTTCCATGAATTTAATCATGTTTTAGAAGTTGCTACTATTTTAAGATCATGGATTTAAACTTGTGGTGTATTCACTCGATTATGTTTTAAGCATTGAGTACCTTGTTGTTAAAATTATATTCATGAGAATTTGTTTCCAATATTGGATATATGATTGACTTGTGTAAGGAATTGTACACTTCGTGTTGACATTATGTATGCCATTTTAGAATTTGAATCCTAAGACATGGATTGTGTGGTTTTAACCTACTTGTGCATGGAAGGTGGTTTGTATACCTTATTATATATATATAAGTTTTAAACTTGATATATATTTTGGAATCTCTTGGGACATTGTTACATGTGACATGGCTAAAGTTCGGCTTTAGTGCGGGACGTATGAGTTCTCCACAATTGGGATAGTGCGCACTAGGGTGGTCTTCCCAGCGGGTTAATGCCTGGAATAGCCATTTTGTTCTCGGCGGAAATCCGAGACGTGATGTCCAAGTCTTCCACTATTTGTTTTCACACTTTTAGATTTCTAGTTGTTAATCTAGAGAATCTATGTCATGATGTGTGGTATTAGATATTCTAACTATACTAAATTGTTATATTTAGTTGATCTCACACTTTTAGATTTCTAGTTGATAGTCTAGAGAATCTATGTCTTGATGTGTGGTATTAGATATTCTAATTATACTAAATTGCTATATTTAGTTGATTTCGCATTTTAGATTTTAAGTTGATTACTTGGAAAATCTATACCTTGTTGCTTTGTGTAAGCATATTCCTATATTGATGCTTGGTGTAAGCATGTTCTTATATTGTTGCTTTGTATAAGCATGTTATATTATGCTGCTATGTGTAGCATGCTCTTGGGTTGTTGAAGTTGCATAAAGGATGTGTTTTATGCTAGTAATGATCTTAAGTAGCTAGGATGCTCCCTAGGTCTCACCTTTAACATAGACGTTAGGCGGAATGAACCACAATGATTAAATCATGCAAACTTGTAAAATGTAGGTCGATGCATGCTCATTTCCTACGAGTAGCTTTATGTTGCTCACCCCTACATTTCTGGGGCATATTTCAGGTACAAGATTCAAGATATGGAGATTGGTACTTATCTTTGATGGTTTGGAGATTTGAAGTTTCTTTCAAAGCATTCTTGTTTACATGCAAGTTAACATGTTCAAGTTTCTCTTTTGATGTTGTAGCACCTAGATAGGTTCAATATGCTATTTTTGTCTAATTGTATGTAAAGTATACTTAAGTTAGTTGTTTGGAACCTATATGATATGTATGATTTGTGGGCAAGGGTCACCAACCTTAAAGATCCAAGTGTATGTGTTTAAATTGTAAGTTTTGTTCTTGAAATGTAAACTTTTCCAACTTTGAGGTTTGGCATGGCAAATTTTGTAAATGGAGTGTAATAAGGCCATGGGCCATTGTAGCATGTTTAAATATCCATATTA
Organism: Cornus florida; assembly: GCF_030987335.1. Classification (NCBI taxonomy): domain Eukaryota; kingdom Viridiplantae; phylum Streptophyta; class Magnoliopsida; order Cornales; family Cornaceae; genus Cornus; species Cornus florida. The sequence goes on from NW_026775572.1 coordinate 96,449,414, forward strand.
AACTTGCGTGCATGTTCACATTATCACACATTAGCGTATTATGTGAATTGAACATGCCATGGGGGATTCCGAGTAGACTTTCTGCCTTGACTGCATAACCTAAAATTTTTGCACTTTCTTGAGTCATTTTGGTCGACTGAAGCCTTTTGGGTTTTGTTTGAACCATAAAACTTCACTTTCCAGTTGCTAAAGTTAACATTTAGGGTCATTCCTGTGGACCGATGGCTCATTTCGGTCGACCGATGGTTCCTTTTGGTGTATCAAACCAACCAAGCCTTAAAGATTTGTTTTCAGCTTAAATTTTGTCCATTTTGGTCATCCGATGGGTCATTTAGGTCGACCGAAATAGCTAGATCCCGAGAGTAGCTTCAGTCCAGTTTCAGCACTATTCTTCCGACTTCAAATGACCATAACTCCTTCGTTTTAAATCCAAATGGAGTGATTCTTGAGTCTAAACTCAATTATTTTGATTTAGCTTTCCAATGGTACTAATCGTATTCTCAAATTCTAAACACAGTGGGAGTTATGTATGTTTTAGTGAAGTAATGTCAGTTTTCACTTAAACCAGGAAAGAGCGTTTTGTGAGATTCTTGTCCAATGTTCTTAGAACCTCTTGGAAAGTATTGAAATGATTAGATTAGGGTTTTTTCCACCTTATTTGACTTGTTTAGATTCAAGTTTCTCCTTTTAATGGTGAGTTGACCATTTTGCCCTTTGGTTATGGTTTTTGTCCGTTTTGACCCTTTATTTTCGCATTCGTTCTCATTGAGCTTCGTGACTTCATAGAAGGTCACATTAGTGTCTTAGAGATGCTTTATATCTCTAAAGACTTTGAGTCATCTTTTGCTTCCGCATTTTGGACTCGTTATCGGGTCAATTTTCGGTTTATCACTAACGAACCAGGTTAAAAAACTCTGGTCGCTACAAGTGGTATCAGAGCTCCTAGGTTCGAAAACCTTAGGACGACGGGTTTTGGGTGCATATCATGATTTTGTTGCCATGCTCTATGTGTTTATATGCTTAATGATTACGTGTTTTGGTTGATAACATGTTTATGTGCTTACGTGCTACATATTGTATGCCATTTGTTAAGCATTGTTTTATTCGAATATAAAGAGCATGGCATATGATGTATGCTAGATTAGATTTGTATATGCATAACTATGTTGCATATTTGATATGACACGGGATTGATCATTGAGGCATGAGTTAAGATTGATGGTGATTGTAGTCATAGTTTCATGGTAGTGTAGGTTGTAGTCGACCTAGCATTGGTTTTGAGGTAGGTGAATAATCACCTTTTGTTTAGGCTCTCGTGAGGTGAGTCATTTGGCGTTGTCGTAGTACTGGATTTGTTGGTTTTGGGCCATGATAAGGTTATGGACCTTTTAGGATCTTTGATTATTCAGGGTGATTCCTCTGGAACTTACGTTTTTTGTGGGCGGGTACGTTTGTGGGCGGGTGCATGGCACTTTCATGCTACCGTGCTGGCTAGCTACAAGTGCAGTTCAGATGGAATCAGTGTTAGTTTTGTTTTGATAAGCGTTGTCCTTTTGATCGATGATGATGGTGTTTATTTTGGGGATCAGTCGTGGTAATTGATTTAGTTGTTGCTAGTATGGCCATAGTTGCCATTTTCTTTGGAGTTCTCCTTACGTGATGACGCTTTTGGGATCAATTCAATTGATTAATGCTTCGAGTAAAGAGAGCATTACACTGTTAGTGTCACTTGTAGTGTCACCCTTAGATTTAGAGATGGATTGTTAGAGTCTTACCATTGTGGTAAAGGCTCACATTTGTTTTGAGACAAGTTGTAGTCGCGTTAGTTTTTGGAGTTAGTTTATGGCTAGGACTGGTCCTTCCTTTCACCTAGACACTCTAGGACATGATGTTCATAGGGTTCATTGTTCCATCATTTTTATTTTCTGCAGTTTTATTTGCAACCATGTTAGTAGTGTGACTTAGGATATTGTGATGCATGAGTAGGTGGAGGTGTATCCACATTTATTTTCTTGTTGTGTGGCATTGGCATGCCTTTTTTATATGCTTAGAGATGCCATGTAGTTTATGTGCCTTACTGACATGATTTTTGTGCTTACGTGGAGATGTGCTGTATGTACCTTTGATTTTATCTATATGAGTAGATTTACTTGTTTGGTAGTTGTATTCCTTATCATATGCATAACTTCTATGTTCAGTTTTTCCTTTTCTGCTCCTTTTCGTGGTTGTCGTGTTGACATTTGTGGGAGGATAGGGCTTCTTCTCTTTTATTGGTTCGAGTAAGGGACTTCACAAGGAGTGAGTCTCTTCTCTTCGTTGCGTTGTGCACAGTTCTTGGTTGGTTGGTTCGTGAGGATCACCATTGTTGTTTTGAGTCCTTGGTGAGGATTTAATGGATTTTGGTTGACTTACTTCCATGTAGGGGGTGAAGTCTTTGACCTTGTTGTCTTTCATTTCAGAGATGGATTCGTAGTGCTGTCCTTCTTAGGACTGGTGGTTTCCTTTCTTTCGTGTCTTCCCTTGGGGAGTTTTTGCCGTAGTTGTTGGCGGAGTTATGGTGCTCAGAGTGAGTTGATCGGTGTGAGGTCATTTTTCGGGGACTTATGTCCATATCATTGAGGATTTGTTTGATTGTGAGGTGAGCTTGATGCTCTTTTGAGAATGTTTTTTGGAGACTTGTTTCCGTTTTGGAGACCTGGATGTGGTTAACTTTTAGGAGAAGTTTTGGAGGATTGCTGTTGGTATGGCTTGTTGTGGAGTTTCTCGTCCTAGTTATGACTAGGCATAGTTTTGAGGAATCGTGGTTCCAGTGGTTGTTTTTGGATGGAAATTGAGGAATTTTGATTTGTCTTGGCGATGCTAAGCACAGTTTTGAGAGACTCATTTTGTGATTTTGATTGTTAGGATTTTGATGTATGTGCCATTTGGTGGACTTGTATTTTGAGGATTTAGTTATCCATGATAAGGATGTGGATCTGATGTTTGATTGCGGTGTAGTCTCGTAGTTGATCTGTTTCAGGGAGTAATGTGAAGGACTTTCAATGAAATGTCTTATGATTTTTGTAGGCGTTGATTTGCTTGTCAGGTTTTGAATTCCTAATTAATGTTGTTAATAGGGGTCTTTTAAGACATTAGAGATGTTGGTTTTACTGTATTGAGGATTCGGGGTCTTAAGCATAACGGTACCTATAGCATTGTTGTCAGAGTTTTGGGATTGGCCAGGATAGTCTGGATGGACATCTTTGGACCATATCTCAACTCTAACAAAATGTGGGTCCCTGTAGTGCTTTTGGTAATGATCATTTTTGACATTGATGTCATTGGTATCGAGAGGTTTCACGGGTAGATCTAGTGGGGGGCAGGTTATGAACTAGTGCCTTATACTGTTATGCTACCGTACAAGTTGTGTGTTGTGGGCGAGTGCTAGTTGCTATCGATGCTACCTTACTGACAAGTAAGTGTGGGCAGGCACTAGGTACTGTCATTGCTACCACACTTTTGAGTACGTCGTAGGCGGGTTTTGGTCACTATTCGTACTGCCACGTTGTGTTTGTTCTGTACCCTGATTTGATACGTGGTTATCTTGGAGGCTTTTAGTGGTCGTTTTTGGATCGGTATGATGGTTCATCTTGGGGGAATGTTTACGGTTGTTGTCTTCCGTTCCTTTGTCTCACTTTGGGTTCTGTATGTGAGTTCCGACTTGTTGGGTGGCCATGTAGTCACTTTCCCTTTAAGAGGTTGTCTTGTCGTTAGCACGTGGGTGCTAATGACATTGGTCTGTGCGTTGTCTTTCATTTTCGGGATTGCTTTTGTATCGCGTTGTGTAGGATACTCAGAGGTGTACTCCGTAGTTATCTTGGTTTCGCCTTTTTGTTTTGTTGGGGCTGGATTTCGGGAACGAAATCCCTTTAAGGTAGGAAGGTTGTAATGACTTGGATTTTCACGGATAATTTTTTCCGTTGTCTTTCCTTTCTGAGTTCGGTTTCTTGTCACTTAGTGTTATCTCAAGTGCTCTGGATGATTTCCGAGACACTTTTCTTTAGATTGACAACTTCCTTTGAGGACCGAGTCATTTCCATACTTTCACTTTTTCGACATTATTCACTTTTCGTCCTTTTCCCTATTTTGTCTTTTTTCCTATTTTGTCTTTTTCCTATTTGTCACTTTGTTGGCGTAACCATACTTCTAGTGTTCGGAGTTAGTTTCTGACTTCACATATCTTCATTCTCAGGGGTTTCCATGAAATACGTATCTTTACTTTTGCAATAAAGTACTCTAGTTGCTCCCGGTGTCCATAGGGGCATGGATGCACAGTTCTTTGGAATCTTTTTTCTTTTCTTGGGGTGTTTTTTATAAATATCTTTTAAAGATATTTTTCAAGGGTTTCTAAGAAAATATCTTTTCGGAAGATATTTTCATTTTGGGGCAGTTTCGCAGTTTTCACTTTTTGGAGGGGCCATTGTGCAATTAATGAAAGTTATTGCTCAATGTCTTGTTTTGAGCCTGGATCCTCGTATGAGATTCATTTCCACTTTTCGTCGAGTCGTGTACTCTTGGAATTTCCTCCTGGTCGATGTTTTCCAGTTTCAGGGTTTTTGGCCCAGTTTGCGCTAAACTTGTTTAGGGCATAACTTTTTGATCTGGACTTAGTTTTTGACGCTGTTTCTTCTGTTGTTCTTATTTTCTGATTTTGAATCTTTTTTGTTCATAGAGTTTTACCATTTGAGTGCGTCTGCGCGAATTTCACTTTTTTAGACCCGGCGGGACGCATTTGGGGCACTTTTTAAGATATTTCTATAAATAGGGTGCTTTTAGTTGAAAAAATCAGATCTCACTCTCTCTCTCCTCTCTTCTGACCAGAATCCTTGGCAGCCATGGATGCCATCTTCTCTCTCCTCTTTTGGTTCACTTTTCCTTGATGGAAAGTCTTCGGCCTTAACGTTTATTGTTCCCCTCGTCGTGCTCTACCTTTCACCCTTATTAGAATCTATTTCTGACCAATTTTTGAGTTCGGGCTTGAAGTCAAGTTGTGATTTTGATGGGCTTTCTTCGGATTCTTGTTCGTGGTGTTGTCCCCGATTAAACCTAGAAGTTTCGTCGGATTCGGAGCACTTCCATTTTGGTGGGGATTTGAGATTTCATCTCAAATGGAGGTAGGGAATGTTTTAGGATTATTTGTGTGTTGTATTATGTGTTTCCCATGATTATACAACCTATATGTTTGCCTTGTATCGGATTTAGAAAGTTAGTAATTTTTATTTCTTTGTATAAGGTTTAAAATTCATAATGATGTGTAACTTTGATTTGGATTGTGGCATGCTAGATAGTTTAGTTTTAATATGTTGGTTAATATATATTAAATTGGGATTAATTAAATAAGGATTTCACTTTTTAATTAATATTTATCTTTTGTGAAAGATTAAAGTTAATGGCCATACCTTGCATGAAATTGAGTTGTATTGTGCTTCTAAATTAAGTTTTGACATGATGGTTAACATACTTTAATTTGAGAGCATTTGGTTGAGTATGAAAATCTAGAGGGTTTAATTATTTTTATTTAATTAAACTATATCTTATTGGTCCATGGATTTAATCATGTTTTAGAAGTTGCTACTATTTTAAGATCATGGATTTAGACTTGTGGTGTATTCACTTGATTATGTTTTAAGCATTGAGTACCTTGTTGTTAAAATTATATTCATGAGAACTTGTTTCCAATATTGGATATATGATTGACTTGTGTAATGAGTTGTACACTTCGTGTTGACATTATGTATGCCATTTTAGAATTTGAATCCTAAGACATGGATTGTGTGGTTTCAACCTACTTGTGCATAGAAGGTGGTTTGTTTGCCTTATTATATATATATAAGTTTTGAACTTGATATATATTTTGGAATCTCTTAGGACATTGTTACATGTGACATGGCTAAAGTTCGGCTTTAGTGCGGGAGGTATGAGTTCTCCCTAATTGAGATAGTGCGCACTCAGGTAGTCTTCCCAGTGGGTTAATGCTCGGAATAACCATTTTGTTCTCGGCGAAAATCCGAGACGTGATGTCCAAGTCTTCCACTATTTGTTTTCACACTTTTAGATTTCTAGTTGATAATCTAAAGAGTCTATGTCATGATGTGTGGTATTAGATATTCTAACTATACTAAATTTTTATATTTAGTTGATCTCACACTTTTAGATTTTTAGTTGATAGTCTAGAGAATCTATGTCTTGATGTGTGGTATTAGATATTCTAATTATACTAAATTGCTATATTTAGTTAATTTTGCATTTTAGATTTTAAGTTAATTACTTGGAAAATCTATACCATGTTGCTTGGTGTAAGCATATTCCTATATTGATGCTTGGTGTAAGCATATTCCTATATTGATGCTTGGTGTAAGCATGTTCTTATATTGTTGCTTTGTGTAAGCATGTTTCTATCTTGTTGCTTTGTGTAAGCCTGTTTTATCGTGTTGCTATGTGTAGCATGCTCTTGGGTTGTTGAAGTTGCATAAAGGATGTGTTTTATGCTAGTAATGATCTTAGGTAGCTAGGATGCTCCCTGGGTCTCACCTTTGACATAGACGTTAGGTAGAATGAACCACAATGATTAAATCATGCAAACTTGTAAAACGTAGGTCGATGCATGCTCATTTCCTACGAGTAGCTTTATGTTGCTGACCCCTACGTTACTGGGGCATATTTTAGGTACAAGATTCAAGATATCGAGATTGGTACTTATCTTTGATGGTTTGGAGATTTGAAGTTTCTTTCAAAGCATTCTTGTTTACATGCAAGTGTTAGCATGTTCAAGTTTCTCTTTTGATGTTGTAGCACCTAGATAGGTTCAATATGCTATTTTTGTCTCATTGTATGTAAAGTACACTTAAGTTAGTTGTTTGGAACCTATATAATATGTATGATTTGTGGCAAAGGGTCGCCAACCTTAAAGATCCAAGTGTATATGTTTAAATTGCAAGTTTTGTTCTTGAAATGTAAACTTTTCCAATTTTGAGGTTTGGCATGGAAAATTTTGTTAATGGAGTGTAATAAGGCCATGGGCCATTGTAGCATGTTTAAATATCTATATTACACTTGCGTGCATGTTCACATTATCACACACTAGCGTATTATGTGAATTGAACATGCCATGGGGGATTCCAAGAAGACTTTCAGCCTTGAGTGTATAACCTAAAATTTTTGCACTTTCTTGAGTCATTTCGGTTGACCGAAATGGCATTTTGGTCAACTGAAGCCTTTTGGGTTTTGTTTGAACCTTGAAACTTCACTTTCCAGTAGCCAAAGTCAGCGTTTAGGGTCATTTCGGTCGACCGATGGCTCATTTCGGTCGACTGATGGTTCCTTTTGGTGTATCAAACCAACCAAGCCTTAAAGATTTGTTTTCAGCTAAAATTTTGTCCATTTTGGTCGTCCGATGGGTCATTTCGGTCGACCAAAATAGCTAGATCCCGAGAGTAGCTTCAGTCTAGTTTCAGCACTGTTCTTCCGACTTCAAATGACCATAACTCTTTTGTTTTAAATCCAAATGGGGTCATTCTTGAGCCTAAACTCAGGGATTTTGAGTAAGCTTTCCATTGGTACCAATCCAATTCTCAAATTCCAAACACAGTGGGAGTTATTTATGTTTTAGTGAAGTAGTGTCAATTTTCGCTTAAACCAGGAAAGGGCGTTTTGTGACATTCTTGTCCAATGTTCTTAGAACCCCTTGGAAAGTACTGAAATGATTAGATTAGGTTTTTTCCACCTTATTTGACTTGTTTAGAGTCAAGTTTCTCCTTTTAATGGTGAGTTGACCATTTTGCCCTTTGGTTATGGTTTTTGTCCGTTTTGACCCTTTGTTTCTGCATTCATTCTCATTGAGCTTCGTGACTCACAGAAGGTCATATTGATGTATTAGAGATGCTTTATGTCTCTAAAGACTTTGATTCATCTTTTGCTTCCGCATTTCAGACTCGTTACCGGGCCAATTTTTGGTTTATCACTAACGAACAGGGTTGAAAAACTCAGGTCGCTACAATATCTTTCTTTAAAAACTGAATTAAATGAATGTTATTGAGTTCAATTCATTTGGACTATAATTGGTTAAATACCTAGAGTTGAAATAGTTAACCATGGGATGAAGTTGTGGTGAAGTCAAAGCCTTAAGACCATTCTCTCTCTGATCACTTTAGTTTAATTTTAGTTTAATTTCAATTTATAATCGTGACAACCAATCAATCAATTCAACTAGTTACCTGTAAACCAATAAAGATTAGTTAAAAGCAAAAAAAAATACATTCATCTCCCTGTGGGTTCGACACCCTCTCTATACTACTATCCTAGAAAGATTCGTGCTATTGGGAGTTGTTCTTTATTATTAAAGTAAAAACTAACACAACAATTTTTGGCACTATTGCCAGAGAGATTTGTTTATTAGTTTTGTTTTTAATTAGATTTATTTTTGGTTTACCAGTCTTTGGACTTTCTGATATCTCACCTTAATTCTTTTTCTTTTCAAGTGCAGGAAAGTAACAGTGAGAACAAAGACACTTGAGGGATAAAAAGCTTTGGTTTATAAAACCTTCTGTGAGTTTTTGTTCTTTTATTTTACTTGAAAATTTTTATTTTTGTTACTTCGTGTGGTCAATACCTAGTTGCATAAAAGTGGTAAAATGTAGTGTGGCCAAGTTTGAATTTATAGAAAACTCCTACCACTACTAACTATTAATGTAGCTAGAGTAAGTAGGGATTGTCCCAAAGGAAATGAATGGCACTTTGGAATTAATGTTGGATTAGTTGGTCGAATGATCAAAAGAGAGTTTGTTGGTTAAATTATACTACACTTTAAACTAAAGAAATGCAATGTAAAACAACTAAAACAAAGGAGGTGTCGAGAATATGAGAGAGGAGTCTTGGGTCATAGAGTTCACCACTAAGCATTACCTTCCTAGACATTCAATATTTGATGGATTAGGGAGATTCTATGTTGTAAATGAAAGTGTGTGCCATTAATTGAAATAATAAACATGGATGACCAAGTAAGCATACATTGTCTAGTCAATCTAGTGAATAGCACAACATATCAAATTAATCCATAAATCCTTTCATAAGTCCACAATTAATGCACACTCATTAGGTTAGAGAAATTTACCACTTGCATTCATAAACGCGGAACATCAAACAACAAGAATGGATTGTCCACCTATCTAAGAAAGTAAGACAATTACACTACAACTAAGCTAGTGACATGAAAATTAAACTAATTAAACTAAGGAGGCGACACAATCCATCAATAAATAAGTATGAACTATCAAATAAACCACAAGAGTAATTCATTTAAGCACCATGCCTTGACCATCACTAGATTTATAATATCAACACACATAGACACACATAAATGTCACAAAATCTAGAGATAAACACATGAACAATCATTTTAGCATACATAGACATATTGATAGAATTAAATGATCAATTGGTAGTATTAAACTACTTAAATCATTGTAAAAACATGATTTATATATATAAGATGTTAAGACAAGAATTACAATACAAATCCCTATTAATTACAAAACATCAAAATCTAGGGGGCATACTTAGGGATATCTCTATCCCCAAGAGAATGGTTTAGCCATTCATTAATGTTGTCATCCAACCCTCAAGGGCTATCTCCATGGTAGATTTCATCCTCCTCTTCTTGTGTTATTGGTAAAACCCTAAAGAGTGAAAGAACTTTCCCAAATTGTATATTTCTCTCTCTAATCTCTAGCTAGGTCTCTCTTTCTAACTAACCTCCTTTACTAAAACTAGCCAAAATCCTTATTTAGGTAGCTCAAATGTCGCACCCAATGGTCAGACCTCACACCCAATGGTCAGACCTCGTGCACTAGGACCTCCAAATGATTGTACCACGAGCACACATTTAATTTAGCCTGAACTCTGTTTTTCACGCTATTTGAGGCAGTTTGATCAATCACATAGTTGCTCGGATTGATCGAACCATGACGGCACACTTTTAATAGGAAATTTTCCTGAGGATAAGGACAAAGGGCTCGATCCATCATGACAGGGTTGGAACGATCGCAGTGTGATCGATTGTAGCTTGGTTCGATCGATCAGAGAAGGCTTTTTCACCACTTTGCTTCCACTTTGCTCCTTTCTTCCACTAGTCTTGAGATTGCTTCTTTTAATGCTCTAATTTAGCTAAATTGACTTATTTCGGGGATAAGTGCCTGAAAAGGGACATAACATGAAATTAGACTAAAATGGGAAAAGAAGATAGAATAAGGTCGTAGAATATTCAAGGTTAAGGGGTTTAAATGCGCACTTTTTAACCCTTATCACACCCTCAAACTTAAATATTGCTAGTCCCTAGCAATGAACTACGAAGAAAATAAAGAAATGAACACCTATACTGTTGGGATTTATATGCCCTGGCATAGCAAATTCCTATCTGGATTATAGTGACATATGTTTTTGACATATCTGAAATATTTATGATTTATATAATTTGTGAATTCAATGTATTATGTTTTGATTCACTATGAAATTGATAGTGTCCCTGTAATTATAAGAAATATTTATATATATGTATATGATGGCAATCAATGCATGATATATAAATAGTAATTATAAATTGTTCATAGTCGGTAATTATGGATGGACTCATAATTAATTAAGACTTGAACTGGATCCGCGTTAGGTTGAGATATATTGTAAGAGCCGTCATATACAATTGCTCCCTATCACCGTCATGGCATTTGACTCTTAAGCATGAGAAAATTATAGACTCTTTTATTAATTAATAATTGCTTTGATTTGTTCGGCGGATTCTTCGGGATCCTTAGACCGACACTTTGGATAGTTATGTAATTAATAGTTAGAGGGTTATATTTTCAATATTTGTGTCATTGCTACTTGTATTTATTTTGTATTGATTATGGTTGATCACAAAGTAAATTCGAAGGCCTTCGTATGTTTTTAGACAAAATGATTTATTATATATTTATTTATTTAAATTATTATTTTTGTCAAACAAATGTTTTATTGTGATCGAGCCAGAAATAATCAATGGTACCAAAATAAATATATTAATTAAGTAGTCGGATTGATGGCTTTATTTATCCGATAACTAATTATGCATAGAGGGGTCAATGTGCAATATTGACTTAGATGTTATTTATTATTTAATTGGAGTTCAATTAATTTCTTTTAGTGGAGTAGAAATTAATTTATGAATTAATTGAATTGGGTCCATAGACCGGGCTAATTATTAATTCATTGTAGCCAATAAAATAATAGACCCAATGGATTCTCACTCATAGTCCAACTTGATATTGGAATCATATTAGATTTGAGACATATGAATTAGAGATTGAGAAGGATTTGTTGTTTCCTTTTCTTTATTTTTGTGTTGCCTATAAATATACATGGTCTATGTATATTTTAGGGATGATTTTTATAAGAAGGAAAAAGGAATAAATTTTCTCTCTCTAGAAAATTAGGGTTAGTGTTCTCATCTAATGGAGGCTCCCACAAGCCTAGTTTTCCAAGGTCATTCATGGAGGCTTATGAGTGATTCCTAAAAGCAAAACAATTACCAAGAAGATGGAGATCCATGGAAAAAGTGTCTAGCAAAAGGGATCTATAATAAGTGAGAACATTCACTTTAGAGGAGAGATCTAAGGTTTACTCAAACCTTGATGTAAGTATTCAATCTTTTAATTGAATGATACATCATGTTTTATTTTTGCATAAAACTTGTCTCTATGTGATGAATCAAGATCTATGAATCAAAATCCCTCGAAAAGTTTTTAAATATTGCACGTTTCCCATCATATACAACTATGAACTAGAAAGCAATAAATGGATAACGCCACTTTTGTAGGGAACATTATTGCATTTAGCACATGCAACAAGCCTTTAAACCCTTAGGTTACCCCTAGTGGACGAGTGAAGTCTCTTAAGGGTTTCTAGAAATGATACCCACAAATATTAAGGTCTTTCTCACTAAAGAGGCACTTATATTCCAAATAAGCATTGCAAGAAAACTACCTCAAGTATGCAATTTTTCAACCATTTCCAAGAAATCTCCCAAAATTTCTACATCAGGCAAGTAAGTATGGTCCTCCACACATCAAGACAATGATCATGCAAATTAAAATAGCTCTAGAATCCTTTTCAAGTGAACCGGCATCAAATATGTTGCAATCTAAGCCAACTGAAGAAATGATCACATCCGACCTCAAACTAGCACATAAATCTCATACCGATCATCAAGACAGAGAATGGACCTTTTATTAAAGCTTTATTTAACTAGGTGCACTTATTCTTTCCACTCGATACTTTTTTTTTCTAACCCTAATGATCAAAGATGGAAGCATAGTGTAATGTGTTAATCTATTAAGATTTCTAACGATCCATGAGGTCGAACGTTACTTCAATGACTCCTAAATCGGACGGTTTTAGGGCATTAGGTGTTTAAACACCCCTAAGGACTTACAAGCTTAAAACAACTAGGCTACAAATCAAAACAACATCCATCTAATCATTTCGCACTTCTCACCTTTGGGGAGAAGTCCTTACTTTTTATTTGCTTTTGCAACAACTTTTTTTATTTTTTTTAACCTAGAGTTTGTGTCCTCCACCTTTCGGCAAGAGAAATTCAGTGCTTGATGGGGCTAGAATCCCGACTACTTAGTAAAAAGGGTTTGTTATCCACCTTTATTAAGAATGAAAGCTTTCAATGCACTACTAGCTCAATTGGGATATAATCAAATCAATAATCAACAAAGTCTGTACCCCACAAATGAATGATAGTGTTCGCCTGTGCTAGTGTAGAATCCTAGAGTGAATCTCAAAACAATCATAAAATCAAGATGATGTGGACCACAAATGCAAGCAAGGTATCAATCTTCCAAAAAATTGACTCCTAAATGGCATCCACAAGGCATACAAGGTGTATTGGACTCTCAAGTCAACCAATTTTTAAATTTTTAGTAATATAGTCCTTAAAAGATCAAAATCATAGCTAACATGGACCAATCATAGAAAATCTCTCAAATATACAAGGCATGCTCAAGCCCTTGAATTTAATGCAAAGAATACACATTACCCCCAAACTTAAACCGCATATTGTCCTCAATGTGCAATAAGAACAAATGAAAGAGGAAATAGTATACCAGTGTAGCTATGGCGATGAATGGTCAGGACACAAGTATCTAAAGTGGGTGGTATAACCCCCCCCCCCCCCCCCCCCAAAACTTGGGATTAACTATAGTCCTAAAAAGATGGCACTAGGATAAACTCTCACAAATAACAAAATGGGATAAATAATGGTGCACAGTGGACATGCTAGTGTAATTGGAAAAGTAAATGAAAGAAAGAGAGGGATAAGGATGGTCCTGATAAATATGGGCTGCACTCTCTCACTAAAGTCACTAGGATGCACTAGTAACGGAGTCAATTATAAACAGATATATCAAAATAAGAACCTGACATCCAAAATATCATGAATAAAGAAAGTATAATGGACATCACAGTAAATAGGCCATAGACTGGCCACAAAAATGGAATAATAGTATTAAAGTAGCAGTCTAAAACATGAGTATAAAGATGAAATAAAGAGAGGTCAAACAGAAGATGACGGTCTGGCAGGGTGTGAACCCCGAATCTGACTGGATATGTCTCGCAGGGCTATCATGACATCTGTATAGAGGGTGGCCATATCTGCCCTGAGGGACAGGTGTCGTGACCCGAGTTTTATTCAACCCGGTACGTCACTGATGAACCGAGGATTGACCCGTTAACGGATCCAGATACGAAAGCAAAAGATAAAACCATAGTCCTTTGAGATATAAATCATCTCTAAGACACAAATGTAACCTTCCATGTGGTCACGGAAGCTAAAAAGAGCAAAAGGGGAAACTAGAATTAAAAAGGGCTAAATCCGTCAAACAAGGGCAAAATGGTCAATTCACAATTAAAAGGAGAAAACTGACTCTAAAAAAGTCAAACAAGGTGAATAAAACCTAATCTAATCATTTCCTAACATTTCAAGAGGTTCTAAGAACTTTGGATAAGAATTCCCACAAAACGCCCTTTCCCGGTTTAAGTGAAAACTGACACTACTTCACTAAAACATACATATCTCTCATTGTGTTTGGAATCTGAGAATGGAATTGGTACCATTGGAAATATGGCTCAATATCCTTGAGTTTAGGCTCAAGAATCACCCTATTTGGTTTAGAAACGAAGAAGTTATGACCCTTTGAAGTTGGAAGATCAATGCTAAAACAAAATTTGGAAGCTGTGCATATGAAAGCTATTTAGGTCGACCAAAATAGAGTTTTGGTCAGCCAAAATAACCAAAAAAATGTGCAGAAAACCTGCATCTAAGTGCTGGTTATTTTGGTAGACCGAAATAAAGGTTCGGTCAACCGAAATAGGCCTTGAACAGTAGAATTGGCTACTGGAATGATGAATTACTGTGTGTTAATGATTCCATTTGCCATTGGTCTACTGAAATGGAGTTTTGGTTGACCAAAACACCTCGAAAAGCTGCTATAAGGCCTGTTATAAGCCTGAGGTGCTAAGGTTCAACCCACGCCTTGAATCCTATGATGATTTGGTTCAAAAATGAGTGTTTAAAACTGATTTTCAATGAGATTTTGAGTATGTGAACGTACTAACAACCTTGAAATGACTAAATGAATGTATTACAACCACTTATAGCCTCATACATGTCCATTATAAGAATTTCATATGCCAAACCTTCAAGGTTGGTTTAAAAACATTTTTAAAGCAAAGGATGGTACCAAATGACTACAAGTGTTAAGTTAAACATGTTTGGCCCTTGGCCTCATTACGCACACATCCAAAGAGTATCAAAAGGTGCACTTAAGTGCACATTACATGTCTTGAACAATAAATACAAGTTTTTAACATAATAACCAAAATAAAGTGTGATATACTAATAAGTACATATTCTAACATAGCAAAAATACTCTAAGTAGTCTAGTAAGTCTAAGATTGTTGTGCATCCCACAATATTGCTTCTTTACCTGAAAAACACCCGGTAACTTCGAGGTGAGTAAACAAGTTTACACGTAAGGAATGAGCATGCATAAGTTCAACTTATTACAAGGTTTGCAATTTAATTTGATTCAATCCATGCTATTAAAATGACATGAAAACTTTCAACATAGCATAATGAGATACAAATTCACAAAGTTAACAACTTGGAATTCAAATGCGAAATCAAACCAAAGTGGATACTTGGATATTGCCCGGATTATAACCGTACTCTTGGGATCACTTTAGGGCTATTAACCCATGGGTACCTTCCCCTAGTGCGCACTATAGTGTAGGGAGCTCTCTATCTCCCGTACTAGAACCAAGTCCTAGCCTAGTCAAGTTCTTGATAATATCCTAAGTTTTCAAAATCAACAAGTAGAGCAACAAGTCATGATATGTGATGAAACAGAACAAGTTCCATGAATTGAATGACTGAATCATTAGAACAGTAAGATAGAAATTAATTAAACTAATTAAGTAATTTCTCTAAATTTCAAGAGTTGTCCAAATGATTCCAATTATATATATGACAAGGAGTAACTCATGGACATGCCATATATCAAGTCTAAAATGGAATATAAGCATGGTATAATTAAGTAGAATTTAAATCAATTTAAATTCTTTAATTCTCTAGATTTAAAAGCTCATTTAAATCATGCCAAATTAATATACAACAAAGATCAAGTCATGGCCATACCATTTATCAAGTCTAAAATGAATTATATGCAAACTACCATTAGTCATTTACTTCTTAAATTAACATAGGACATGCATACAATTTGTATATCATTTCAAGATCAATTAAATCACTTGAAAAAATAAATTATAACACCCCCTCCCTTAATAGAGAATAGAATCTCTATAATCCAAGGAAACCAAGCTTAAAAATAGAAAATTAAACAAGGGTTTTATAGAGGAGAGTGAGAGGAAACTAAAATATTTCAAGTTTAATGATTTTAGGTGAGTGGAAGGGCACCAAAATTGAAGTCAAAGCTATTAGTCAAGCTTTTCCTTCAATGGAGGCTAAGTTAGAGTTCTTGAGAGGAAAGAGATGAATGAATAAAAATGTAAACCCTAAGTTAAAATGGTGGGATTCTCCACTCACTAGGTGCTCTTACACTACCTCTCACACACAAACTAATGCAAGACCAATTGTGAAGCCTACACTTGTCACCATCCTATGTAAACTTCTAAGGCTTAATATTGAACCTACACTTGTCAACCATCTATGCCAACAAGTGGTCCAATCCTAAGTCAACAAATGGGTGAATATCCACCCTCCATGTGTCAAAAGATTAAGCCTCCAAGTGGTTCCACCACAAACCAACAAGTGGCACCTTAGGAATGTGACACTTGTCACATTTTCCAGAAATTGCAAACAAGTCCTTTTTGAAAATATCTTCCAAATTAAATTGCAAAATGGTTCCTAAGACGAAAAATAATTACTCTACTTAATTACACTAAAACCCCTCAAGTTTAGGATAATTACCAAAAAGTCATGCTTTCATGCAACTTACAAGGAAAGTAAATATTTAATATGCTTTTCTACAAAAGTAAAAATGTAGATATCATGGAAATGAAATATCATGGATGTATGCCAAGCCGGAATCAAATCCGAGCACAAAAATTGAGGTTATGCAAGGAAAAATGAAAAAAAATAACTAAAGGTTGAAATAGGGAAAAGGCCAAAAAAAGAATTTCCGAAAAAAGAGAGGAAGGAAAATGACCGGGTCATTACAACGGATTGCATCCTGTAACACCTGGGAATGCTCTTCTTGCATGTTTGACTGAGTCTGAGTATCTAGAATGAATGGATCATCCCAACGGTGCAATCTGGAGTCATTAGAAGACTGATGCTCGTCTTGGCTCTAAGAAGGGTGTGGTTATCCCATTGGAGGCTCCTGCTTTAAGTCAATACCAACTCTCACTGCTGATGCTGCCTCTGCTGTTGCTACTGCCTCTTCCGCTGCCTGGGCTGCCTCTGCCTCCAAACTCTTAATAAGAGCGTTATAGCTTTTATTCCAGTCCTTCTTCCTGTAATGGCATGCACCAGACTCGGTGACATCCTCTGGGTCAAATGGGTAGTGTTAGTCCCGGAGGATCTGTGTAATCAGGTGGGCATAGGGGAGGAACTTGTCCCGCTGTAAGTTACGCTTGCTGACAAAATCGTTATACAACTTCATCATAACACTCCAGTAGAGTGTAGGAACTGAAAACAAATGCCCTATATCGATGGCATATAACGCTGCAAGGAAATCTGCCCGCTGCTGGGTCTCGTGCCTAGCCATATTTGCATTTCGGTGTAAAACCGAGTCAAAGAACCACATGCTGTCATGCAGGTAAGTTCGAGTAGTATAAGTGTCAGCGGCAGTAATGGTGCCGTGAAGAGTTGTGGCCATATCTGCAAATGATGCCCGCTGTAAAGTCAGGTAATCAATGCCCGGAGGGCAGATATGTAGGCACTGAGACACTATCGATAGTGTTTTGATAGTAATACGGAGAAGATCCCCGTCGATGGTAGTCCGCAGCTCGGCCAAGTTACTCAGACTTGGCCTAAGGTTTTGGTAGAACAGCCGAACAAGTCTCAGGTAAACTGGATTGGTCACTGGGGCCAAGATGGGAGAAAGACGGCGGCAGTAAATCTTATCATACGACCACTTGGTCATGGCCGCCCGTGTAAAGAAATCCTCATCAAATATAGACTTATGCGCCACTGAAAAATGAGCAAACTTCTGAGCAACCCTGTCTCGGACTAGCCCAGGCTGTGTTGGTGGTGACATAGGAGCAGTTGAAAGAAGTGGCGTGAGCTCACCCTCCTGAGATGAAAAAGAAGGAGAGGAAGAATGCTTGGACTGAGTAAGAGCTAGCTCCTCAGGTTCCTCTATCCGATGCGTCACCCGGCGCTCATAAGTCTGGTTGGTTGTGGTTTTGAACCTAGTCATGGCCTGCAAAAAGAAAGAACACTTGCAATTGTAGTCACTAATAGGAAATAGTATATGAGATATAGAAATGAAAACACAAAAGATAGAAACATGTTTGTCAGATAAAGATAGACAACACGATGCTTAAAATGAAGCGAATATCACAGTATTTAAGCATACAAGTCTATCTATGCAAGTGGTCATGCAAGCCAAGTATAAACAGTGAATGATCAAATAATGTGAAACATGCTAGACATGATGGGCAAGGAATGCAACCAATGTGGAAAACACAGGCATTGGGCATGGATATGATAGCATGAAACACAAGAGAGGGTATAGGAGTATCAATATGGAAAATAGTGTAATTCGAACGATCATGAAAAAAAATGTGATCGATCCAAGTTGGATGGATCAGGACATGCATTGGATTGATCATACTCTGAATGATCAGAGAATTGGTGTGATCAATTGAACCTACTGAGAAATGAAAAGTTATTGATTCGTGACGTGGAAGACACGAGGTGAATCCCAATGGTCACTTCAACACTCGTGACCCCCTATACACCTCACCAATGTAAATACGATCACTTAAAACGGCACATGACCCCTGAATCAAATTCAAAAATAAAAACTATATATATACATATATATACAAATGCCCACAATTCTAAAAATGGAAACAAAATCAACAAGGGAAGCTTCGAATCTAAGCATGGCAACAAAGTAAGACATGAATCAACATAAAAATAGAAAATGAAGCTTGAACATACTAAGATCAAAGGAAAGAAGGGAAGAGAAGAGAAGAGATGAACTTTTGAAGCTTAGGACTCGCCGGAAACTTGACGGAGGTGGGGAAAACGAAGGATAGCCTCGGAAGAGAGAGAAGGGTGCTGGTTTGATAAAAGGAACGATCTAAATGACCCTTCGGCCTATATTTAAAAGTTGTTCCCAACATGTGTGATCGATCACATAGTTTATCAGATCGATCGAACCTGGATCGATCATGAAAGTGCTCAGATCGATCGAACCTACAAAACAACAAAATATTTTTGAAATTTTTGAATTTTGAAATTTTAAAATCTTTTTGAATTTTTTTTATATGAAATTTGAAATTTGAAAAGTCAAAGTCAAATGAAAGAACTCAGATCGATCGCAGAATGATCGAACAGATCCTGATCGATCCAAGAACTAAAATCCTGCAGATAACTTCGAACGATGAGACAAAGAGATGAAATTTTCAGAGATCCAAAATTTTTTTAAGTATAGAATTGAGATCGATCACAGAGATATCCGGATCAATCGAGGGAACTTGGAACGATCGGAGAGAGAGTTCGAATGATAGACAGAGACCTGAAATATACAGAGAATCTCCAACGATGGGACAGAGAGATAAGAATATGCAGAGATGATGTTTGGTTGATCGAATATCTCTTGTGATTGATCGAACAGGTACTAAATGCCTAATTTGGAGATGAAAGTGCATGCATTCCCTATCAAAGTCTTAAACAACATATATGATCCCAGATTGTATCTAGACGCTGTAAGAAAAGAAAATAAAATAGAAATGAGGAAGGAATAGGGTTAAAAAAATCCTACGAAACACTGGTGTTTTACGTCTCTAGCAAGACGCTGGGCTCTTTTAGCCCGGATCAAAAATGTTAGTATGCATCCCCTTCTTAATGGGGGTGAATGGGATTTTGAACCCCATCCAACAAACTATTCCTTAAGGAACTTGTTGGATTTGGTTCAAATGAAATTGATGGCCTTTTATTAACAAAATTTTTGGGCTTCCATGCCCTTTCAACACTTGATTTGAACACACTTTCTTTTGAAACCTTTTTAGAAGATAACCCATTTGAAGTTTCAATGCCAAGCAAAGACTCATTTTTGTCATTTTCAAAACATTTTTCAACAACACATCTCTTCATGTTTGTCCATAGAGTTAGAGGTTGCATTAAAAATGTTTAACTTCACTTTCATGTGACCAAATGAAATCTTCATTATCCCCGTCCTATAATTAATATTGGCATTAGTGGTAGCCAAGAAAGGATGGCTAAGGATAACGGTAATTTGGCTCTTAGGATTTGGAACCGGCTCTGTGTCAATGACAACGAAATCAACCGGGAAGAAGAACTTGTCAATTTTAATCAATATATCCTCAATGATACCCCGGGCTTCTTAATTGATTGGTCGGCTAGTTGCAAAACTAATGATGTCGGTTTCAAATCACTTAAGCCCAATTGAACATAAACCGAATAAAAGAGAAGATTTACACTCGCTCCTCAATCCAAAAGAGCCCGAATGATAACATGATCACCAATAGTGTAAGAAACAGTTGCTGAACCGGTTTTTGAATTTTAGGAAGGTGTTGTGCTGCAAGATCGAGCTTACTTGCTCGGTTAAGAAAACTTTTCTTGGTGCTTGGTTTTTGTCCTTCCTCTTAAGTGTGCGAAGATCTTTCAAAAATTTGGCATAGGCCGAAATTTGTTGAATTACACCCAAGAGAGGAAGATTGATTTTCACTTGCCTAAACATATCAATTATTTCATTTGCTATGTTTTGTTGCTTTTCAAGAGAAGTGGATGCTTTCAAAGCACCCGGAAATGGAGCTTTAGGCTCAAAAGCTTTTTGAAAATCATTCTTGGCAACATTTTCAACAATACATTCTTTCACATTCAATGAAGGAGGAATAGGATGCGAGACTGGACGGGTGTTAACTTATGGTGTCACTGGTTCACTCTCTTCACTGGAAACATCTACTTGATTATCAACAACTCTTCCACTTCTCAAAGTGGTTACTGCATTCATATGTTTAAATATATGACCTTCCGAAGAGGAATTAGTCTCTACAACAAGTTATTGCTTAGGTGGTGGATTCAAAAGCATTTTTTCTTTTTCCCTAGCATTTAAGGTACTAGCTATGTGCCCGACTTAGGTTTCTAGCTTTGCAATTGATTGGGAATGAGAATGAAGCAATTGTGTATTTGCCTCCAAAGTACCCAAAGCAGTTAGAACTTTCTCTTCAAATGTGGGACTTCTTAAATTTCCTTGAGAATATGAAGATTGATTTGGAAAATGAGAGTTTGAAAATTGGTTTCCATGTGATGCTTGGTAAGATGAGTGATAACCTTGGGAACCTTGGCTTTGCATTGGGGGCGGAACATACTTGCCTTGGAAACCACTTTGGGGAGGGTTTAAGCCTTCCCCTTGGCATTTCTAAGAGAAGTTTGGATGGTTCCTCCACCCGACATTATAGTGAGTGCCATAAGGATTATTCCCTTCATTAACAAAAGTTGCATTCACTTGTTCATGGTGTTCATTTTGCCCATGTCCATGGGGATAGTTAGAAGTAGAATGTAAAACACTAGAACAAGTCATGCAAGATTCATTTGGAGTATGATGAGTATGACTAGGGGAGGAAGAAACTTGGTTCGTCAAATTTTGGTTGATCAAAAATTGATCAAACCTTTGGGATAAAGATTTCACTTCAGCGACTATATCATTGGAATGGTCGACTCGATATAAGCCGACATTCTTCATTCCACCTAAATTTCTACCATTTTTAGATGATAAAGATTGATGCATTGAATTCTCACTCATGCTCTCATATAAACGCCTTAAATCATCTTCATGCCTATCAATATAAGAACCACCTATAGAAGCATCAACCATTCCTTTATACGTATCCGACAAACTTTCAAAGAAGAATTGAACTAATTACCATTTAGGGATGTCATAGTGTGGACACTTCTTAAGCAAATCGTTCAATCACTCTTATGCCTCATGAAATATTTCCCCTTCCCCTTGAGAAAATTCTCGTATTGAAGTTCTCATTGCATTGGTCTTTGATACTGGATAATACTTTTTCAAAAATTCTTATTACATCTCTGCCCAAGAAGTTATCGAAAAAGGCCTCAAATTATTAAACCAGTATTTTGCTTTTATCTTTAAGGGTGAAAGGGAAGAATTTTAACCTCAAAACCTCTTCTGGCATATCCGTGTATTTCACAAAGGAACACACTTCAAGAAACTCATCCAAATGCTTGTAAGGTTCTTCACTTGGTAGCCCATGGTAATTGGGAAACATTTGAATTGTTTGTGGTTTAATTTAATAATGGTATGCTCTAAATGGAGGTAATTGAATGCATATTGATGCATTATACTCATTTGGCACACAATGATCTCTTAAAGCAAGGGGAGGATTCACAATTGGTGGCTCGACATGAGCACCATGATTTCCTTGAACAACGGGAGGTAGAGGTGGAACAAAAATTGGCCGAGGCATTCCTATTGGAACTTGGCCTTGTTGTTGTGGAATGAGAGGTCTAGGCATGCCTAATGGTACTTAAATATTATCATGATGTTGATGCACATTAAGGTGAAGAATGCCTTGTTAGTCGATGTAACCAAGGTCCTCCACATGGTTCTCATTATGTTCCTCCATTGATGAAATTGAGTCACTAGAATTACCCATTCCCCTTGGATTACAAACAATGGATTCAAGATTCAAATTAAGTGGGACTAGAGTAGGATTCAATGACCTACGACCATGCATGCACAATCAAAATAAGCAATAACTCAACAAATAACAAATAGCAAGCACTTCTCCTCTGCAATAAGTTAATCAATAGATCTCCACATACATTAATCCCATACTCCCTTGCTTTCAACAATATGCAAGAAAAATAAATTGCCACCACGGGGGCCAATGATTTAACTAGAGAGAAAGTTAGAAAAGCTCACAAAGGGTCCTTAAGCAATTTCAAATTATTTTTCAATTTTTCTTTGCCTTGCTTTGCTTTGCAAATTTTTATATTTTTAGCTTTTTATGCTTTTGCTTTGCTTAGCTTAGCTTGCTTCTTTGCTTTAGAATCATTTTGCTTCACTTCCATTACTCAATGTACCTAGCCAATCAAGAACAAACACAATATGTAACCAAAGTGAAATAAAATAAAAACAAAATCAAAAGAGTACTAATTCCTAATTGGTTCCAAAATACGACGTTGCCAATCCCTGGCAACGGCACCAAAACTTAGTGTGGTCAGTACCTAGTTGCACAAAAGTGGTAAAATATAGTGTGGCCAAGCTTGAATTTATAAAATGCCACTACCACTACTAACTATTAATGTAGCTAGAGTAAGTAAGGATCGTCCTAAGGGAAATGAACGACACTTTGGAATCAATGTTGGATTAGTAGGTTGAATGATCAAAAGAGAGTTTGTTAGTTGAATTATACTACACTTTAAACTAAAGAAATGTAATGTAAAACAACTAAAATAAATGAGGTGTAGAGAATATGAGAGAGAAGTCTTGGGTCATAGAGTTCACCACTAAGCATTACCTTCTTAGACATTCAATATTTGATGGATTAGGGGGATTGTGTGTTGTAAATGAAAGTGTGTGCCATTAATTGAAATAATAAACATGGATGGCCAAGTAAGCATACATAGTCTAATCAATCTAGTGAATAGCACAACATATCAAATTAAGCCATTAATCCTTCCATAAGTCCACAATTAATGCACACTCATTAGGTTAGAGAAATATACCACTTGCATTCATATGCATGGAACATCAAACAACAAGAACGGATTGTCCACCTATCTAAGAAAATAAGGCAATTACACTGCAACTAAGCTACTGACATAAAAATTAAACTAATTAAACTAAGGAGGTGACACAATCCATCAAGAAATAAGTATGAACCATCAAATAAAGCACAAGAGTAATCCATTTAAGCACTATGCCTTGACCATCACTAGATTCATAATATGAACATACATAAACATGAATCCATGTCACAAAATCTAGAGATAAACATATAAACATTCATTCTGGTGTACATAAACATATGGATAGAATTAAATGATCAATTGGAAGTATTAAACTACTCAAATCATTGTAAAAACAAGATTTATATATATATAAGATGTCAAGACAAGAAATACAACACAAATCCCTATGAATTACAAAACATCAAAGTCTAAGAGGCATGCTTAGGGCTATCTCTAGCCCCAAGAGAATGGTTTAGCCACTCATTGATGTTGTCAGCCAACCCTCAAGGACTAACTCCATGGTATAATTTATCTTCCTATTCTTGTGTTATTGGTAGAGACCCTAGATGAGTGGAAGAACTTTCCCAAATTGTATACTTCTTTTTCTAATCTCTAGCTAAGTCTCTCTTTCTAACTAACCTCATTTACTAAAAATAGTCGAAATCCTTATATAAGTAGCTCAAATATCACACCCAATGGTCAGACCTCGTGCACTAGGACCTCTAAATGATTGCACCACGAGCACACCTTTAATTTGCTTAAACTCTGTTTTTCACGCAATTTGAGGTAGTTTAATTGATCACATGGTTGCTCGTATCGATCAAACCATGGCAGTGCACTTTTTGGATAAGGACAAGGCTGAGATATTTTTGGGAAAACGACAAAAGTGGTAGGTAAGGATAAGATTAAAAGGGTTTGATCGATCGGATGAAATGTTGGATTGATCGAATAGGAAATTTTCTTGAGGATAAGGACAAAGGGCTTGATCCATTATGGCAGGGTTGGAATGATCACAGTGTGATCGATCGTAGCTTGGTTTGGTTGATCAGAGAAGGCTTTTTCACCACTTTGCTTCCATTTTGCTCCTTTCTTCCTCTAGGCTTGATTTTGCTTCTTTTAATAGTCTAATTCAACTAACTTGATTTATTTTGGAGATAAGTGCCTGAAAAGAGAAATAACATGAAATTAGAGTAAAATGGGAAAATAAGATAGAATAATGTCCTAAAACATTCAAGATTAAGGAGTTTAAATGTGCACTTTTCTGCGCTTATCATTACTATTAGGATTAGTGGAATTAGTGCATGTTAACTTGCTATACTCAGTCAAAACCTTTAGTGCATGATCCTAAAATAGAGAGAGCACTTAGTCAATTAAGAAAACTTAAAAAATATTTAAATTCAATAGGAAGTTCCTCTAATAAAATGGTTGATAATCGTGATGCACCGAGTAATGGTAATGGTAATAGTAATAGAGAACGGGTGCCACCTATTCCTCCACAACCACAATTAAGGGATCATTTTATTCCAACCACATATAGTTCCCCTTTGTGCTTTGTATTTCCTGATGCCGATGTAACCCATTATGAGATCAGGCCTGCTATGACCCAAATGTTTCCTACCTTCCATGGGTTTGCAATAGAGGATCCTTATACACACTTGGATGTATTTTTGGAATTGTGTTTGACTATCAAGTTGACCACTCTTACCAATGACTTATTCTGGATGTGAATTTTCCAATTCTATCTCAAGGACAAAGTAAAACCTTGGTTGCAGCCCTTTCTAACAAATTTCATATTTACATGGGACATGTTGCAACAAGAGTTCTTGAAAAAGTACTACATAGTGGGTAAAACCTCTCAAATGAGAAGAGATATCTTGGCGTTTCCTTAATCTCAGGAGAACAGTTCCATGATTCATAAGAAAGATATAATGATCTTCTAAAAAAGTGTCCACACCATGATATTGCTAAATGGCACTTTGTACAAATTTTCTATGATGGTCTTTCTGATTCTCATAGGAACATGGTTGACGTATTTAGTAATGGAGCTTTTCTGCGTAAGAGTTCGTCTGATGCTTAGGAACTGTTTGAGGCCCTAAGCGAAAATTGAATGCAACAAGCTTCTTTTTCTAGGTCTAGGTCATCACCTAGAATGCATAAGGTTAAAAAACTCTTAGCTGCTCAAATAGAAGCATTGAATCGTAGGTTTGATTAAGTCTTATCATTTGGCTATATTCTTATTGCTAATCCACAAACTGCCTTGCCAAAGAAAGTTTGTTCAATCTATGCTAATCCTTCCCATTTTGCTGACACTTGCCCTATGATGGGACAATCATTTAAGATCCCACAGGAGCAAGTGAATGTTGTATTCTCTAGACCAACTTACAATCCATATGTTTCTACATATAATCCTGGCTGGAGAGATCATCCAAATCTATCATGGCGAAATCAAAGTCAAGGAGCCACTGTTCCACAATCACAGGGACAGTACCAAAATTCATCCAATCCTATGCCACAAAATAATTCTTTCAATCAATTTGTTATTTATCATCCACCTCAGTTTAGGAATCAACTCACTCAAACTCCTAATCTTTCACCTCCTCCTAGAAATTCTGCTTTTGAGGATCAAGTACTCAATACTCTTGTTGATCTTAAAGCCAATACCCAATTTCTTAATTCTCATTCACAAGCTATAGCAAAGCTAGAGGCACAAGTTGGGTAAATAGCGAGTACTCTATCTCAAAGAGAGGATAAAAAGCTGCCTAGTCAGCCAGTAGCCAACCCGAAAGGGTAGACTTACATAATTGATGAAACCAATTCCTCAGGTATTCACCATTTGTAAGTTCTGGCTGTTACTACATTGAGGTGTGGTAAAGTGGTTGATAATCAAGTTAAAAAAGGACAGGAAGAAAAAGAGAGGCTTAGGGTTCCTATTGTTCCTATCATTCATAATCCACATCCTAAGGATGTTTCCTCAAACTCTATTCCATAATCCACCACAGGAGTTGAAGGCGGAGCCACTTCTTCATCTGCTCCCAACCTTGAGACTACTTATGAGCCAAGAGTACCTTATCCTGAACATCTCAAGGAACCCTCCTACTTTGGTAAGCAAAGGGAGAAAATTCAAGATATGATGGAGGTTTTTAAATAGGTCAAAATCAATCTTCCTCTGCTTGATGCTATAAAGCAAATTACAACATACTCTAAATTTTTAAAGGACTTATGCTCTCTTAAGAGAAAATCCAAAAGCCAAGTTCCTAAGAAAATTTGTCTCACCGAGCGAGTCAGTGCTATTCTTAAGTATAACACTCCTCTAAAAGTTAAAGATCCTGGTGCTCCTACAATTTCTTGCATCATTGGAAACAATGTGATAGAATGAGCTCTTTTTGATCTTAAAGCAAGTGTGAATCTTATTACTTACTCGGTGTATGAGAAGTTAGGTTTGGGAGAGTTAAAATCTACGTCGGTTATTCTACATATTGCTGACCATTCTGTCAAACAATCACGAGGTATTGTTGAAGATGCACTCATAAAGGTGGACAAGTTCTTTTTTTTGGTCGATTTCTTAGTTCTTGATACAGAACCGGTCCACAATTCCAAAAAGTATATTCCAGTCATTCCAAAAAGTTTCTTCTTTGATTTCACTAATGAGTTGGTTGAGAAATCACTCCCAACTATTTTATCCAAGGATCCTTTAAAAGCTTGTCTGAATCACTTCAATTACGAAGACTTCGATGTCAAATCTTCAATAGCTGAAGTGAATACTTTACTCAACTCTACTCCTATCATAGATTTTCCTCCATGGAAATCTAGACTTGAGCATTTTCCTCTACTTTCTAGTACTCTGCCTATTCTTTATTTAGAGTCTCTACCTAAGCTTGAGCTTAAGCCACTACCGGACAAGCTCAAGTATGCTTTCTTGGGTTTAAATGACACCCTCCTGGTGATTATTGCTTCCAATCTTAAAAGTTTTTGAGCAAAATAAAGAGTCTATTGGGTGAAGTGTGGCTGATTTAAAGGGAATTAGTCCCATAATTTGCATGTATCAGATTCATTTGGAGAAAGATTGCTGAACATCTCAGGAACTCCAAAGAAAATTGAATCCTAATATAAAGGAGGTGGTTATGAAGGAGGTTGTGAAGTTGCTAGATGCGGGAATAGTCTACCCCATCTCAGATAGTAAGTGGGTGAGTTCTACTCAGGTAGTACCTAAAAAGTCAGGTATTACAGTAGTTGAGAATTTTGAGGGAGAATTAGTTCCACAATGCACCATTATTGGATGGCGTATGTGTATTATCGAAAACTCAACTTCGCTACTAGAAAAGATTATTTTCCATTACCATTCATTGATCAGATTCTAGAGCGATTGGCCGGCCAGAGCTATTATTGCTTCTTAGATAGATATTCTGGCTATAATCAGGAGGCCATTGATCCCAAGGATTAAGAGAAAACTACCTTCACTTGTCCATTTTGTACATTTGCATATAGACGGATGCCTTTTGGATTGTGTAATGCGTCAGCAACATTCCAGAGGTGTAAGATGTCTATCTTTTCAGACATAGTTGAAAAGTTTCATGAGGTCTTTATGGATGACTTCTCTATTTTTGGGTCCACATTCCAAAACTGTCTCCAACGTTTGTCCCTAGTGCTTTAGCGTTATAGGGAAACTAATCTTATTCTTAGTTGGGAGAAGAGCCATTTTATGGTTCAAGAGGGGATTGTTTTAGGACATATCATTTCAGAGAGAGGTATTAAAGTTGATAGAGCCAAAGTAGATTTGATCTCTAAATTACCTCCTCCTACCTCCCTAAGGGGAGTGCAATCATTTCTTGGGCATGCCGGGTTCTATCGACGTTTCATTAAAAATTTTAGCAAAATTTCTCGTCCTTTGTGTAATCTACTTGCAAAGGGCGCTCCTTTTATCTTTCATGATTCATGCCTAGAAGCTTTCCATAAGCTTCGCTTTCTTCTTTCTTCAGGTCCTATCATGAATCCTCCAAACTGGGCTCTTGTAATGACCCGGTCATTTTTCTTCCTTTCCTTTTTCTCAGATTTTTACGGATATTTTTTTTTTCGTTGTCTTTTCTTTTCTGTGTTCTGTTTCTTGTCACTTAGTGTCATCTTAAGTGCTCAGGAATGGTTTATGATACTCTTTCCTTTGGATTAACGACTTCCTTTGAGGACCGAATCATTTTCACATTTTCACTTTTGTGACACTATTCACTCTTCGTCTTTTTCCCGTTTGTCACTTTGTTGGCACAACTTCACTTTTTGTGTTTGGATTTGATTCCAGTTTTGCATGCATCCATGATATTTAAATTCCATGCCATGTGTATTTTTACTTTCTTAGAAAAGCCTGCTAAGTGTTTACTTTTCTTCTAAAGGGTATGGATACATAACTTTTTGTAATATTCTTAACTTATGGGGTTTTAGTGTAATTAAATAAAGTAATTATTTTTCATCTTGGGGACCATTTTGTAATTTAATTTGGAAGATATTTTAGAAAAGGACCTTTTTGCAATTTTCGAAAAGTATAACAAGTGTCACACTCTCATTGGTCCACTTGTTGACATTTGTGTGGAAACACTTTGATGCCTTGGATGATGAGATGTGGAAGGTGGAGATTCACCCACTTGTTAGACTAGGATAGGTGCACTTGTTGGCTTGGATGGTTGACAAGTGTAGGCTTGAGATTAAGCTTAGGAAGGAACCTTGGATTTGTGACAAGTGTAGGTCCACATTTAAGTCTTGCAATTATTTTTGGGTTACTATGCGATTATGGTTTTAAATGAGGGTTTTTGTGCAATTGACCTTAGATGTGTGTGTTGACCATGGTGTAGGATCACATAGTGAGTGGAGGATTTCTATTTCCTCCACTTACACTTTTTCACATTATGTCATTACCTTCCTCACCATAAACCCTATCCTCTATGGATGAAGCTTAAAGCCTTAAGCTTTGACTTTGATTTTTGAGAGCCTTCCATTGATTTCCAAGCTTAACCTTGGGAATACTTTTTATTCCTCTCATCATCCTCTTCATAACCCTTGAAGGGTTTGCCATTTTGTGTTGATTTTCCTTGGATTCAAGAGGAACATTCCTCTTGTGAGGTAGGGGGTGTTATAATTTATTTTCCAAGTGTTTTACTTGCTTTTATATGAAATATAAGTTGTATGCATGTCTTTTGTTAATTTGAGAAATTAATGATGTATCATAGTTTGCGTATAACTCACTTTAGACTTGTTATATAGCTTGACCATGACATGATCTATGTTATATATTAAATTGGAATGATTTAAATGAGTTTTCAAATCTAGAGATTAAATGAATGTAATTTGATTTAAATTCTAGTTAATTGGGTTTTGCTTGTATCCTTTTTTAGACTTGATATATGGTATGACCATGACTTAGTGCTTGATATATATTAATTTGAGGTCATTTGAACAACTTTTGAAATATAGAGATTTAATTGATTTAAATTAAATAAATTCTATTTGATGATATCTTGCTCATTTTACACTTTTGATTTGATATATGTAATGAGCATGCTATGCTGTTTAACATATATTAATTAGATGTTATTTGAATTTGATTTTAAATTTAGAGAATTTAATTATTTTGTTTAATTAAATTCTATCTAGTGGCACCATGGATCTATTTGTGTTTTAGAAGTTGTTTCTATATTCAAATCATGGACTTGGACTTGTGTATTCACTTGGTTGTGTTTTGAGCATTGGATAACATTGTTGTTATATTTATATTCATGAGAACATGTTTTCTTTATGGAATATATTATTGCCTTGTGTAATGAATTACATACTTTGTAATTGACATTATGTATACCATTTTAGAATTGAAACTCTAAGGCATGGATTGTGTGGTTGCAATTTACTTGCGCATGGAAGGTGTTTTCATGCATTATATAAATTATGTATAAGTTATGAACTTATTTGGTTTATTTTGTGTTCTTGGGACATTGTTGTTACAAGTGATATGGCTAGAGTTTGGCTCTAGTGTGGGAGGTATGAGTTCTCCCTAGTTGAGATAGTGCGCACTAGGGTGGTCTTCCGAGCGGGTTAATGCCCGAAATAACCATTGAGGTCTTAGCAGAATTCCGAGCTTGATGTCCAAGTCTTCCACTATTTGATTTCGCATTCAATTCCAAGTTGACAATCATGTTTAATTATGACTTGTGATTTTGGTTATTAGCGATTTTGATGTTATTAAGTACATCTGAGCTTTATAATTTCAATGAATCATGGTAAATTTTGATGTTGTTAAGTACATCTATGCTAAATGTTCAAATGTAGCTTAGGAATGATCTTATAGGTTCAATTGAAACATAGACATTAGGTGGCATAACCTACTTTTGTCATTTTTGCACTTTTAGATTTCAAGTTGATAACTTTAAGAATCTATGTCTTGATGCATCGTATTAGAAGTTCTAATTATGCTAAATTGTTATATTTAGTTATTCTCGTACTTTAGATTTCAAGTTGGTAACTTTGGGAACCTTTATCTTGTTGCTTGTATAGCATGCTCTTATGTCGTTTGGAATTGCATGAAGGATGTGACGTATGCTAGAAATGTTCTAAGGTAGCTTAGGATGCTCCCTCAATCTAACCTTTAACATAGACGTTAGGTGGCATGACCCTGTTGAATTGTTTCAAGTCAATGTAAAAATCTCTAAAGAAATTGAGTCATGCATGTTCATTCTATATGAGTAAACTTGTTTACTCACCCTGAAGTTACTGGGGGGCTGTTTCAGGTATGAAGACTTGGTTCGTGATGTTCATCATTGCTTGGATGATTGTAGACTTGAAGGTTTTTAATTCTTGTAAAGGTTGGCTTGGAATTCCACTTATAGCCTTATATGTTAAAATGTGTAAATTTGATTCCATATATGTAATGTGTACATCAGTACACTCTTTACAATGTATTTGGCATGTATGAGATGAGGCTGGAGGCCAATGACATGTAATTTGTATCCTATGTAATTTTTTACTCCATGGAATATTATGAAAATATTGAAAAATATTGAGTTATTGCTTCACCATGTTTGCATCGGGTGTGGGAATTCTATTTTGATTCTTCCATAAGGTCTCATTAATCATGTATGATGTGTAGCCAAGGCCTAAATGGTATTCTAAAATCATTTCATAATTTTGAATTCCGAGTTTTCATTCCAAGTTCTATTTTTGTCATTTGGGCTATCGGGGGCTCGTATTTTGCATCTGCGATATTTTTAAGATGTGGATCATTGTAGCGCATCCTAATAGGTAAGTTACATCTGTGTGCATGATCGTTTTCGAGAAAAGCCACATCCTTGGTGAAATGAGCCTCCTTAGGATTCATTTCACATTTTTCTTGCATATTAGGGTTTAAGGGCATTTTGGGATTTTCCTTCAGGAAATAAATTCCGGTCTTAACTCCGTTACATAGAAAATGTGATTTTAGGGGTAGTTTCTTCACGGCATTTTTCCAGAAAATGTCGTCTCGGCCTCGAAAATCCCAAATCTCCTTCCATTTTTCTATTTCTGCTATTTGTTTTTTTCCAAAGTAGCAGGTTGCAGCATGCGTCAGCCCAAAAGAGCCTGCTCGGTTCCAAAAGAGCCGACTAAATTCATTTCGGCATCATTTTTATGCTCTCGACCTAACTCAGCCAACTAAGTTCTCAACTGAGCCAACTAAGTTTTGTTAAAGCAATAACTTATTTTTAAATGGTCATAACTTGCTCATTTAAGGTCCAAATTAGGTCATTTTTGAGTTTAAACGCAAGAGCTTGAAGTCAACTTTCCAATGGTACCAACCACCCCTGAAATTCCAACCATAGTGAGAGTTATGATGATTTTAGTGAGATAGGTTCTCGGTGTCGCTTAGTCGCAGGACGCTACTTTGTTCTATCTTCATATCTTTTTCATCCGGACTCCGAATCAAGTGATTCATGAGTCTATCCTTGTTGATTTTTCATTGTCTCTCCAATGGTGTGCATGGTGGCACCCATTTCATGTGAAATGACCATTTTGCCCTTGGTTCATTTTTTTTTGGGTTTGACATTCTTGCTTCATTGCTTGGCTCATTTGAGTTCCATGGCTTCATGTGGAGTCATTTTACTGCCTTAGGAATGACGTACATCTCTAGAGGTCACCTTTCTACTTTTGCTTCCGCATTTTGGATCCGTTTTGGGTCATCACAAGACATAGTGGGTTAAAAAATCTAGTCGTCACAGGTGGTTTCAAAGCTCCTAGGTTTGAATACCTTGGATGACTGGGTTTGGGTGCATATCATGTTTGCGTTGCCATGCTCTATGTATTTATATGCTTTATGATAACATGTTCATATGCTTACGTACTGCATGTGGTATGACGTTTGTTTAGTATTATTTAATTCTAATGTAAAGAGCATGACGTATGATGTATACTAGATAGATTTGTATATGCATAATTGTGTTGCATATTTGGCATGACACAGCATTGGTCATTGAGGCACGAGTTGAGGTTGATGGTGATTATAGTCATAGTTTCGTGGTAGTGTAGGTTGTTGTCGACCTAGCATTGGTTTTGAGGTCGGTGGTGAGTCACCTTTTGTTTAGGCTCTCGTGAGGTGAGTCATTTGGCGTTGCCGTAGTGCTGGATTTGTTGGTTTTGGGCCATGATGAGGTTATGGACCTCTTAGAATCCTTGGTTATTCGGAATGATTCCTCTAGGATTGCAATTTTTGTGGGCGGGTACATTTATGGGCATTTACATGGCACTGTCATGCTACTGTACTGGCTAGCTACAAGTGTATTTCGAATGGAATCAATGTTGGTTTTGTTTTGATAGGCGTTGTCCTTTTGATTGATGATGATGAGGGTTGTTTTGGAGATCAGTCATAGTGATTGATTTGGTTGTTATTGGTATGGTTATAGTTGTCATTTTTCTTGAGTTCTCCTTGCGTGATGACGCTTTTGGGATCAAGTCGATTGATTGATGTTTCAGGTAGAGAGAACATTCACTGTTAGTGTCACTTGTAATGTCACCTCTAGATTCGGAGATGGATTGTTTGAGTCTTACCATTGTGGTAAGGGCTCAAGTTTGTTTTGAGACAAGTTATGGTCGTATTAGTTTTTGGAGTCATTTTATGGCTAGGACTAGTCTTTCCTTTTACCTAGACACTCTAAGAGGCTTTATTAAGTCAATGACGAGGAAATTGCCCCGATACGATGTCTATAGTGTTCATTGATGCATCATTTTATCTTCTGCAGTTTTGTTTACTACCATGTTAGTAGTGTGGTTTATGATGTTGTGATGCATGAGTAGGTGGAAGTGTGCATATTACTTTCTTGTTGTGTGGCATTAGCATGCCTTATTTATATGCTTAGAGATGCCATGTTGTTACTGTACTCTAGTGACATGATTTTGTGCTTACGTGGAGACGTGCTGCATGTACCTTCGATTTTATCTATGTGAATAGATTTACCTTCTTGGTAGTTGCATTTCTTTGTTATTTGTATGACTTCCATATTTTGTTTTCCCTTTTGTTTTCTTCAGTCGTACGTTGTTTGTGTGCTGGTTTCTGCAACGGTTTTGTTGTGAAATTCCTTGTAGAGGAATTCTCCTCTTTTCTTGGTTCGAGTAAGGGATTTCACAAGGAGTGAGTCTCTTCTCTTCGTTGCGTTGTGCACATCTTTGAGGTCGGTTGGTCCGTGAGGATCACCATTGTTGTCTTGAGTCCTTGGTGAGGATTTGGTTGATTTTGGTCGACTTACTTCCATGTAGGGGGTGAAGTCTTCGACATTATTGTCTTTCATTTCAGAGATGGAGTTGTGGTGTTGTCCTTCTTAGGACTGGTGGTTCCCTTTCTTTCGTGTCTTTTATTGGGGAGTTTTGCCGTGGTTGTTAATGGGTTATGGTGCTCAGAGTGAGTGGATTGGTATGAAATCATTTTTTAGGGATTTGTGTCCATATCATTGAGGATTTGTTTGATCCGTGAGGTGAGCTCAATGCTCTTTTGAGTTTATCTTTTGGAGACTTGTTTCAGTTTTGGAAATCTTGATGTGGTTGACTCTTAGGAGGAGTTTTGAAGGATTGTTGTTGGATATGACTTGTTTGTGGAGTTTTCTCGCCTTAGTTATGGTTAGGTGTAGTTTTGAAGAATCGAGTTCCAGTGGTTATTTATGGATCGATGGGAATTGAGGAATTTTGATTTAGCTTAGTAATGCCAAGCACGGTTTCGAGAGATTCATTTTGTGACCTTAGTTGTCAGGATTTTGATATGTGTGCCACTTGGTGGACTTGTATTTCGAGGATTTAGTTATCCATGATAGGGATTCTGATCCGATGTTTTGATTATGGTGAGTAGTTTTATAGTTGATCTATTTTAGGATGATTTCTGGGATTTTGGAGACGCTGTTTTGCTTGTCAGGCTTTGGATTCGTGATTGATGTTGTTGATAGGAGTCTTTTGAGACATTTGAGTTGTTGATTTTGTTGTATTGAGGATTTAAGGCCTTAAGCATAGCGGTACCTATGGCATTGTTGTCAGAGTTTTGCGATTGGCCATGATGGTCTGGCCGGACATCTTTGGACCATATTTCAACTTTCACAAAATGTTGGTCTCTGTAGTGCTTTTGGTAATGATCATTTTTGACATTGATGTCATTTGTATTGAGAGGTTTCATGGGTAGACCTAGTGGGGGGCAGGTTATGAACTAGTACCTTATACTGTCATGCTACTGTACAAGATGTGTGTTGTGGGCGGGTGCTAGTTGTTGTCGATGCTACCTTACTGACAAGTAAGTATGGGCGGGCACTAGGCACTGTCATTGCTACCACACATTTGAGTACGTCGTGGGCGGGTTCTAGTCGTTATTCATACTGTCATGTCGCCTTAGTTCGGTACCCTGATTTGATACGTGGTTATTTTGGAGTTCTTTTGGTGGTTGTTTTTGGATCCGTATGATGGTTCGTCAGGAAGGATGCTTACGGTTGTGGCCTTCCGTTCCTTTGTTTGACCTTGGGTTTTGTATGTGAGTTTTGACTTGTGGTGTGGCCGTATGGTCACTTTTCCTTAGAGGGGTTGTCTTGTCGTGAGCACGTGGGTGCGAATGACATTGGGTTGTACGTTGTCTTTCAGTTTTGGGATTGTTTTCGTAGCATGTTGTGTGGGATACTCGGAGATGTACCCTGTAGTTACCCTGGTTTCGCCTTTTGTTTTGTTAGGGCTGGATTTCGGGGACGAAATCCCTTTAAGGTGGGAAGGTTG
Source organism: Cornus florida (assembly GCF_030987335.1). NCBI lineage: Eukaryota > Viridiplantae > Streptophyta > Magnoliopsida > Cornales > Cornaceae > Cornus > Cornus florida. The sequence continues at coordinate 96,485,202 of NW_026775572.1, forward strand.
TAATAACCCGATTATTTTTGTTCCTTTCCTTTTTCTCAGATTTTTACGGATATATTTTTTTTTTTCTGTTGTTTTTTCTTTTTTGTGTTCGGTTTCTCGTCACTTATTGTTATCGTGAGTGCTCGAGAATGGTTTCCGATACTCTTTCATTTGGATTGACGACTTCCTTTGAGGACCGAGTCATTTTCACATTTTCACTTTTGTGACACTATTCATTTTTCGTCTTTTTCCTGTTTGTCACTTTGTTGGCACAACCACACTTTTCGTGTTCGGATTTTATTCCGGTTTTGCATGCATCCATGATATTTAAATTCCAAGCCATGCGTATTTTTACTTTTTTAGAAAAGCCTGCTAAGTGTTTACTTCTCTTGTAAAGGGTATTGATGCATAACTTTTTGTAATATTCTTAACTTATAGGGTTTTTGTAATGACCTGGTCATTTACCTTCCTTCCCTTTTTCTGAAATTTTATGGATAAATTTTTTCCGTTTAATTTTCCTTTCTGAGCTCTGTCTTTCGTCACTTGGTGTCATCATGAGTGCTCATAAATGGTTTTTGAGACTCTTTCATTTGGATTGAAAACTTTCTTTAAAGACCGAGTCATTTGCACATTTTTTACTTTTTAGGACACTATCCACTTTTCGTCCTTTTCCATATTTCGTCCGTTTCCCTATTCTGTCTTTTCCCCGTTTGTCACTTTTTGGCACAACCTCACTTTTCATGCTCGAAGTTGGTTTTTAACTTCACGAGCCTTCATTTTAAGTGGTTTCCACGAAATACGTATCTTTACTTTTGCAAGAAAGTACTCTAGTTGCTCCCGGTGTCCATAAAGTCATGGATGCACAGTTCTTCAGAATCTTTTTTTTCTTGGGGTGTTTTTCATAAATATATTTTGAAGATATTTTATTTTAGGGGTTTTTAAGAAAATATTTTTGGAAGATATTTTCATTCTGGGTCATTTTGCAGTTAACCCTTTTTGGAGGGGCCATGTGCAATTAATGAAAGTTATTACAAAAATGTCTCGTTTTGAGTCTGGATCCTTGTACGGGATTCATTTTCACATTTCCTCGACTCATGAACTCTTAGAATTCCGTTCTGGTCGTTTTTCTCCGATTTTAGAGTTTTTGACCCTAGTTGCCGCTGAACTTGTTCGGGGCATATCTCTCTGCTCGAGACTCAATTTTCGACGCTGTTTCTTCCGTTGTTCATATTTTCTCATTTTGAAACTTTTTTGTTCATGGAGTTTTGCCGTTTGAGCTCATCTGCTCAAATTCCACTTTTCTAGACCTGGCGAGGCCCTTTCGGGGCACTTTTAGGGTTTTTCTATAAATAGAAAGTCATAAAGTGAAATGATAACATTTCATCATCTTCCTCCTCTCTCTAGGCCAGATCCCATAGCAGCCATGGCTGCCACCTTCTCTCTCCTCCTTTGAACCACTTTTCCTTGGTGAAAAATCTTCGGCCTTAACATTTATCGTAGGCCTCGTCGTGCTCTACCTTTACCCCTTATTAGAATCCATTTCTGACCATTTTTTGAGTTTAGGTTTGAAGTCAAGTTATGATTTTTATGGGGCTTCCTTGGGATTCTTGTTCACCGTGTTGTCCCCGACAAAACCCCGAAGTATCGTCAGATTCAAAGCACTTTTCTTTTGGTGGGGATTTGAGATTTCATCTCAAATTGAGGTAGAGGGTGTTATAATTTATATTCTTGTTATCTTGCATGTTATTGATGCTTATATAACTTGTATGCTTGCTTTTGTTCAAGTTCTAGAAATTGATTTAAATTTGATTTAAATTCTATTTAATTGTAACATGCTTGTTTTTCATTTTTGACATGATATATGGCATGGCCATGACTTCATCCTTGATATATATTAATTTGGAATCATTTGAATAACCTTTGAAATCTAGAGATTTAATTAATTTTAAATTACTTAAATTATTCATGATGATATCTGTAATGACCCGGATTTTTCGCGGATAATTTTTTTCTATTGTCTTTCCTTTCGGAGTTTGGTTTCTCGTTGATTAGTGTCATCTCGAGTGCTCTGGAATGATTTCTGAGACTCTTTTCTTTGGATTGACAATTTCCTTTGAGGACCGAGACATTTCCATATTTTCACTTTTTGGACACTATTCACTTTTCGTCATTTTCCCTATTTCGTCTTTTTCCCTATTTTGTCTTTTCCCTGTTTGTCACTTTATTGGCATAACCACACTTCTTGTGTTCAGAGTTGGTTTTTAACTTCATGTATCTTCATCTTGAGTGGTTTCCATGAAATACGTATGTTTACTTTTGCAAGAAAGTAGTCTAGTTGCTCCTGGTGTCCATAGGGGCATGGATACATAGTTCTTTGGAATTATTTTCTTTTTTTGGGGTGTTTTTCATAAATATCTTTTGAAGATATTTATTTTAGTGGTTTTTAAGAAAATATTTTTTTGAAGATATTTTCATTTTGGGCCAGTTGTGCAGTTTTCACTTTTTGGAGGGGCCATTGTGCAATTAGTGAAAGTTATTGCTAAATGCCTTATTTTGGGCCTGGATCCTCGTACGTGATTCATTTTCACTTTTTGTCGAGTCATGTACTCTTGGGATTTCTTCCTGGTCGTTGTTTTCCAGTTTCAGGGTTTCTAGCCCTATTAGTGCCAAACTTGTTTGGGGCATAACTTTCTGTTCGAGACTCAGTTTTTAACGCTGGTTCTTCCGTTGTTCATATTTTCTCATTTTGAACCTTTTTCGTTCACAGAGTTTTGCCATTTGAGCGCGTCTGCTCAAATTTTACTTTTTTAGACCCGGCGTGGCCCGTTCGGGGCACTTTTTCAGATTTCTATAAAAGGGGGATGAGATATTTCACTTTTCATCTTCCCCACACCTCTTGCATGACCTGAAGCTCCCATGGTAGCCCAAGGGAGGCTGCCACCTTCTCTCTCCTCTTTTGACCTTCATTCCTTTGTCAAAACATAGAAGTGTCTTAGTGTTTGTTGCTCGTCTTGGCGGTGCGCATCTTTTACCCTTATTGGAACCCATTTCTGACCATTTTTCAAGTTTGGGTTTAAAGTCAAGTTGTGATTTTGATGGGGCTTCCTTGGGGGTTATGATCATCGTGTTGTCCCGACAAAACTTAGTAGTTTCGTCAAATTCGGAGCCGTTCCATTTTGATGGCTTTTGAGATTTTCATCTCAAAGTAAGGTAGGGAATGTTTTAGGATTGTTTGTGTGTTGTATTAAGTGTTTCCCATGATTATACAACGTATATGTATGCCTTGCATCAAATCTAGAAAATTATTATTTTTATTTCTTTGTATAAGATTTAAAATTCAAAGGTATATATGGCTTAGATTTGAATTATGGCATGATGATAAATTGTGTTTTAGTATGTTTTTTAACATATATTAAATTGGGATTAATTGAATAAGAATTGTACTTTTTATTTAATATTTATCTTTTGTGAAAGATTAAATCCCGTGGCCGTGCCTTGCATGAAATTGACTTGTGACATGCTTTTAAATTATGTCTTGGCATGTTATTTAACATACTTTAATTTGAGAGCATTTGGACAAGTATGAAAATCTAGAGATTTTAATTAAAATCTAATTAAGGGTTCCATTGGCCAAATTAAGTGTTTAACTTGATATTTGTGATAACTATGACTTATGTTCTAGCATATGTTAATTTGGAACCATTTGATGTTGTTTTAGAAGTTAGGGATTTGATTATCATGATTTAATTAAATTCCACCTTGTTGTTCTTATGGCCTAATCGAGTTTTGATGCGGTGTATGTAATGACCATGCTATATTGTTATCATGTATTAATTGGAGGCCATTTGATTGAGATTTGAAACCTAGGGAATTTAATTAGTTTATTGATTAAATTCCGTTTTTATTATATTATTGATTAACTCATGTATTTGACATTGATAGTACGTTTAAAGCATGACTTTTGACTCATAATGAATTTATGAGTTTATGTTTTCAATATTGGATTATATTGTTATAGCGTGTAACAAATCGCACTTTGAAGATTCGACATTGTCATCCTATAGTAGTTGTGGATTTAGAGCATGTACTGTGTGGATACAATCTACTTGTGCATGGAGGATGACTTAGTGCATTATATAAATTACGTATAAGTTGTGAACTTATTTGATTATTTTGGAGTCTTGGGACATTATTACTGTGATATGGCTAAAATTCGGCTTTAGTGCGGGAGGTATGAGTTCTCTCCAATAGAGATAATGCGCACTAGGGTGGTCTTCCCAGCGGGTTAATGCCCGGAATAACCAATTTGTTCTTGGTTTAGTCCGAGACGTGTTGTCCAAGTCTTCCACTATTTGTTTTCGCATTCAATTCCAAGTTGACAACCAATGTTTAATTATGACTTGTGGTTTTGGTTACTGGCGATTTGATATTGTTAAGTACATCCATACTAAATTGGTATATTTAGTTGTTTTCATAATTTTAGATTTCAAGTTGATAACTTAGAGAATCTTTATCTTGATACTTGTGTAGTATGCTTCTATGTTGGTTAATTGAGTAGATATTGGGATTTGTACCTTGATGTTCAAATGTAGCTTAGGAATGATCCTATAGATTCATTTGGAACATAGACGTTAGGTGGTATGACCACTTTTGTCGCTTTCACATTTTAGATTTCAAATAGATGACCTTGAGAATCGATGTTTTGTTACTTTGAATACCATGCCCTTATTTTGTTTGAAAAGCATGAATGATGTGATTTATGCTAGAAATGATCTTAGGTAGCTTAAGATGCTCCCTGGGTCTCACATTGACATAGACGTTAGGTGGAATAAACCACAATGATTAAATCATGCAAACTTGTAAAACGTAGGTCGATGCAGGCTCATTTCCTACGAGTAGCTTTATGTTGCTCACCCCTACGTTACTGGGGCATATTTCAGGTACAGGATTCGAGATTAGAGTTTTGCACTCGCTTTAGGTGAATTATAGAGTTGAAGTCTCTTTAGAAGTATTCTTGTTTACATGCAAGTGTTGGCATGTTTAGTTTTGCTCATGAAATGCAATTTTTCTAACTTGGAGGGTTGACATGTCAAATGTTGTAAATGAATTGTAATAAGGCCTTGGGCCATTGTAACATGTTTAAAATGTTATTTTACACTTGCGTGGATGTTCACATCATCACACACTTGCATATAATGCATTTTGATCATGCAAGGGGGTTTCCATTTGAGACTTAGGAACTCTTCTTCATTTTAGTGCATAGCAAGTTTAAAAGCACATTTTCGAGCCATTTCGGTCGACCGAAATGCCACTTCAGTCGACCGAACCTCTTTGAATTTCAGTTGAACAGTAATTCATCTCATTCCAGTAGCCTTTTTCACTTCGAGGCTATTTCGGTCGACCGGTTCATCATTTCGGTCGACCGAAGTGAAGGTTCATTTCCTTCCTTCCTTGGTCCATTTCGGTAGACTGAACATCCATTTCGGTCGACCAAAATGGAGCTGTTTTGTGGTTTTTGCTTGGTCGTTTGTTTCAGCTAGTTAGTTTTGTATGTTGTTCCCACGGAACTTGGTTGATCTAGTTTAAGCCATTTAGTGGTGTACTTGGTCTAGTTTGAACTAGATCTTGTTCATTTGGTTGTCATTGGTGCCATAGGGTAGCATTTTACCTTTCATTCTAGTTTTGCTTCCGCATTTCGGATCCGCTTTAGGGTCATCTTTTGGTTCACCGCTGACGCACCGGGTTGGAGAAACTTGGGCCGTCACAAGTGGTATCAGAGCTCCTTGGTTTGAATACCTTGGACGATGGGTTTTGGGTGTATATCATGCTTTTGTTGCCATGCTTTATGTGTTTATATGCTTCATGATAACATGTTTTGGTTTGATAACATGCTTATGTGCTTATGTGTTTATGTGCCGTATGTGGTATGCCATTTGTTTAGCATTATTTTATTCGAATGTAAAGAGCATGACATATGATGAATGCTAGATTAGATTTGTATATACATGACTGTGTTGCATATTTGGCATGACACAGGATTGGTCATTGAGGCACGAGTTGAGGTTGATGGTGATTGTAGTCACAGTTTCGTGGTATTGTAGGTCGTTGTCGACCTAGCATTGGTTTGAGGTAGGTGGTGAGACACCTTTCTGTTTAGGCTCTCGTGAGGTGAGTCATTTGGCGTTGCCGTAGTGCATGATTTGCTGGTTTTGGACCAATATGAGGTTATGGACCTCTTAGGATCCTTGATTGTTTAGGATGATTCCTCTATAACTTGCGTTTTCGTGGGCAGGTACGTTTGTGGGCGGGTGCATGGCACTGTCATGCTACCGTACTTGCAAGCTACAAGTGTAGTTCAGATGGAATTAGTGTTGGTTTTCATTTTGATAGGCGTTATCCTTTTGATCGATGATGATGATGGTTGTTTTGGAGATCAGTAGTGGTGATTGATTTGGTTATTGTTGGTATGGCTATAGTGGCCTTTTTTTTTTGAGGAGTTCTTGCGTGATGACACTTTTGGGATCAAGTCAAGAGAGAGCATTGCACTGTTAGTGTCACTTGTAGTGTCACCTCTAGTTTAGGAGATGGATTGTTAGAGTCTTACCGTTGTGGTAAGGGCTCACGTTTGTTTGGAGACAGGTTGTTGTCGCATTGGTTTGGAGACAGTTTATGACTAGGAGTTGTCCTTTCTTTTCTTAGAAACTCTAGGATATGATGTCCATAGGGTTCATTGTTGCATCATTTGTCTTATGCAGTTCGCTTACTACCATGTTAGTAATATGAGTTATGTTATTGTGATGCATGAGTAGGTAGAGGCGTATCCACATTGCCTTCTTATTGTATGGCATTAGCATGCCTTCTTTATATGCTTAGAGATGCCATGCTATTATTGCACTTTAATGACATGCTTTTGTGCTTACGTGGAGACATGTTGCATGTACCATTGATTTTATCTATGTAAGTAGATTTTCTTTCTGGTAGTTGCATTCCTTATCATATGCATGACTTTCAGGTTTGGTTTTCCCTTTTGTTTTCCCCTCTACAGCACGTAGAGTGTGTGTGGGTTTCCATAAGGGTTTCGTTGTAAAATTCCTTATAGAGGAGTTGTCACATCTGTTTTGTCTTGAGGTGTCCGCTTCCCTAAGGTGGGAGGGATGCTCTATTTCTGTGTTTTTCATATCAACACCTGAGGGAGGATAGGGTTTCTTCTCTTTTCTTGGTTCGAGTGAGGGACTTCACAAGGAGTGAGTTTCTTCTCTTCGTTGCGTTGTGCACAGTTCTTGGTTGGTTGGTCCGTGAGGATCACCATTGTTGTCTTTAGTCCTTGGTGAGGATTTGATGGATTTTGGTCGACTTACTTCCATGTAGGGGGTGAAGTCTTTGACTTTGTTGTCTTTCATTTTAGAGATGGAGTTGTGGTGTTATCTTTCTTAGGACTGGTGGTTTCCTTTCTTTCGTGTCTTCCCTTGGGGAGTCTTGCCGTGATTGTTGACGGGTTGTGGTGCTCAGAGTGAGTGGATTTGTGTGAGATCATTTTGCAGGGACTTATGTCTACATCATTGAGGATTGTTTGATCTGAGAGGTGAGCTCGACGCTCTTTTGAGAATGTCTTTTGGAGACTTGTTTCCATTTTGGAAACCTGGAAGTGGTTGACTCTTAGGAGGAACTTTGGAGGATTGCTATTGGATGTGACTTGTTTATAGAGTTTTCTCGTCCTAGTTATGATTAGGCATAGTTTTGAGGAATCATAGTTCCAGTGATTGATTGTGGATCGATGGAAATTGAGGAATTTTGATTTAACTTGGTGTTTCCAAGTACGGTTTTGAGAGACTCATTTGGTGATTTTGATTGTCGAGATTTTGATATGTGTACCATGTAGTGGACTTGTATTTTGAGGATTTAGTTATCCATGATAGGTATGTGGATTTGAGGTTTGATCACGGTGTAGTTTGTAGTTGATCTGTTTTAGAGAGATATGTTCGACTTTCGATGAGATGTCTTATGGTGAGGTTTGTTTTGGTTTCTGGAGGCTTGGATTGCTTGTCAAGCTTTGGATTCTTGATTGATGTTGTTAATGCGAGTATTTTGAGACATTGGAGTAGTCGGTTTTGTTGTATTGAGGATTTGACACCTTAAGTTGGAAGGTACCTGTAGCATTGTCGTCAGGATTTTGATAATGGCCAGGATGTCGACGTCTTTGCACCATGTTTCAACTCTTGTGGGATGTCGGGTTACCGGATTGCTTTTGGTAATGATGATTTATGACATTGATGTCATTGGTATCGAGAGGTTCAGGGGTAAACTTAATGGGGGGGGCAGGTTATAAATTAATGCCTTATACTGTCAAGCTACCCTATAAAGTTGTGTGTTGTGGGCGAGTGTTAGTTGCCCTCGATGCTACCTTACTGACGAGTAAGTGTGGGCGGGCACTAGGTACTGTCATTGCTACCACATATTTGAGTACATCGTGGGCGGGTTCTGGTCAATATTCGTACTGCCATGTGGTCCTTGTTCGATACCCTGATTTGATGCATGGTTATTTTGGGAGTTTTTTTGGTGGTTGTTTTCCGATCCGTTTGATGGTTCGTCGGGAGGAACGTTTACGGTTGTTGTCTTCTGTTCCTTTGTCTGACCTTGGGTTTTGTGTGTGAGTTTTGGCTTGTCAAGTGGCCATGTAGTCACTTTTGTTTTGAGAGGTGGTCCTGTCATGAGCACGTGGGTGCGGATGACATTGGTCTGTGCATTGACTTTCATTTTGGGTTTGCTTTTGTAGCATGTTATGAGGGATACTTAGAGATGTACTCTATAGTTATCCTAGTTTCACCTTTTTGTTTTGTTGGGGTGGATTTTGGGGACGAAATCCCTTTAAGGTGGGAAGGTTGTAATGACCCGGATTTTTCAAGGATAGTTTTTTTCCGTTGTCTTTCCTTTCGGAGTTTGGTTTCTCGTTGATTAGTGTCATCTCGAGTGCTCTGGAATGATTTCTGAGACTTTTTTCTTTGGATTGACAACTTCCTTTGAGGACCGAGTCATTTCCATATTTTCACTTTTTGGACACTATTCACTTTTCGTCCTTTTCCCTTTCCGTCTTTTTTTCTATTTTGTCTTTTCCCTGTTTGTCACTTTGTTGGCATAACCACACTTCTTGTGTTCAGAGTTGGTTTTTGACTTCACGTATCTTCATCTTGAGTGGTTTCCATGAAATACATATATTTACTTTTGCAAGAAAGTATTCTGGTTGCTCCCGGTGTCCATAGGGGCATGGAAGCATAGTTCTTTGGAATTATTTTCTTTTTTTGGGGTATTTTTCGTAAATATCTTTTGAAGATATTTTATTTTAGGGGTTTTTAAGAAAATATTTTTTTGAAGATATTTTCATTCTGGGCCAGTTGTGCAGTTTTCACTTTTTGGAGGGGCCATTATGCAATTAAAAAAAGTTATTGCTAAATGCCTTATTTTGGGCCTCGATCCTCGTACGTGATTCATTTTCACTTTTCGTTGAGTCGTGTACTCTTGGGATTTCCTCCTGGTCGTTGTTTTCCAGTTTCAGGGTTTTTGGCCCCTTTTAGTGCCAAACTTGTTTGGGGTATAACTTTCCGCTCGGGACTCGGTTTTTGACGCTCTTTCTTCCGTTGTTGATATTTTCTCATTTTCAACCTTTTTTGTTCATAGAGTTTTTCCATTTGAGCGCGTTTGCTCAAATTTTACTTTTTCGGACCAAGCGGGGCCCGTTCGGGGCACTTTTTGAGATTTCTATAAAAGGGGGATGAGATATTTCATTTTTCATCTTCCCCACACCTCTTGCACAACCTGAAGCTCCCATGGCAGCCCAGGGGAGGCTGCCACCTTCTCTCTCCTCTTTTGAGCTTCATTCCTTTGTCAAAACATAGTAGTGCCTTAGTATTTGTTGCTCGTCTTGGCGGTGCGCATCTTTCACTCTTATTGGAACCCATTTCTGACCATTTTTCAAGTTTGGGTTTAAAGTCAAGTTGTGATTTTGATGAGGCTACCTTGGGGGTTATGATCATTGTGTTGTCCCCGACAAAACCTAGTAGTTTCGACTGATTCGGAGTCGTTCCATTTTGATCGCTTTTGAGATTTTCATCTCAAATTGAGGTAGAGAATGTTTTAGGATTGTTTGTGTGCTGTATTAAGTATTTCCCATGTTTATACAACGTAGATGTATGCCTTGCATCAAATCTAGAAAATTATTATTTTTATTTCTTTGTATAAGATTTAAAATTCAAAGGTGTATATGGCTTAGATTTGAATTGTGGCATGATGATAAATTATGTTTTAATATGTTTTTTAACATATATTAAATTGGGATTAATTGAATAAGAATTTCACTTTTTATTTAATATTTATCTTTTGTGAAAGATTAAATCCCGTGGCCGTGCCTTGCATGAAATTGACTTGTGACATGCTTTTAAATTATGTCTTGGCATGTTATTTAACATACTTTAATTTGAGAGCATTTGGACAAGTATGAAAATTTAGAGATTTTAATTAAAGTCTAATTAAGGGTTCCATTGGCCAAATTAAGTGTTTAACTTGATATTTATGATAACTATGACTTATGTTATAGCATATGTTAATTTAGAACCATTTGATGTTGTTTTATAAGTTAGGGATTTGATTATCATGATTTAATTAAATTCCACTTTGTTGTTCTTATGGTCTAATCGAGTTTTGATGTGGTGTGTGTAATGACCATGCTATATTGTTATCATATGTTAATTGGAGGCCATTTGATTGAGATTTGAAACCTATGGAATTTAATTAGTTTATTGATTAAATTTTATTTTTATTGTATTATTGATTAACTCATGTATTTGACATTGATAGTACGTTTAAAGCATGACTTTTGACTTATAATGAATTTATGAGTTTATGTTTTCAATATTGGATTATATTGTTATAGCGTGTAACGAATCGCACTTTGAAGATTCGACATTGTCATCCTATAGTAGTTGTGGATTTAGAGCATGTATTGTGTGGATACAATCTACTTGTGCATGGAAGGTGACTTAGTGCATTATATAAATTACGCATAAGTTGTAAACTTATTTGATTATTTTGGAGTCTTAGGACATTGTTACTATGATATGGCTAAAGTTTGGGTTTAGTGCGGGAGGTATGAGTTCTCCCCAATTGAGATGGTGCGCACTAGGGTGATCTTCCCAGCAAGTTAATGCCCAGAATAACCAATTGGTTCTTGGTTTATTCCGAGACGTGATGTCTAAGTCTTCCACTATTTGTTTTCACATTCAATTCCAAGTTGACAACCAATGTTTAATTGTGACTTGTGGTTTTGGTTATTGGTGATTTGATGTTGTTAAGTACATCCATACTAAATTGTTATATTTAGTTGTTTTCACAATTTAAGATTTCAAGTTGATAACTTGGAGAATCTATATCTTGATACTTGTGTAGTATGCTTCTATATTGGTTAATTGAGTAGATATTGTGATTTGTACCTTGTTGTTCAAATTTAGCTTAGGAATGATCCTATAGATTCATTTGGAGCATAGACGTTAGGTAGTCTGACCACTTTTGTCGCTTTCGCATTTTAGATTTCAAATAGATGACCTTGAGAATCTATGTTTTGTTACTTTCAATAGCATACTCTTATTTTGTTTGAAAATCATGAATGATGTGATTTATGCTAAAAATGATCTTAGGTAGCTTAGGATGCTCCTTGGGTCTCACATTGACATAGACATTAGGTGGAATGAACCACAATGTTTAAATCATGCAAACTTGTAAAACGTAGGTCAATGCATGCTCATTTCCTACGAGTAACTTTATATTGCTCACCCCTATGTTACTGGGGCATATTTCAGGTACAGGATTCGAGATTGGAGTTTTGTATTTGCTTTGGGTGAATTACAGAGTTGAAGTCTCTTTAAAAGTATTCTTGTTTACATGCAAGTGTTGGCATGTTTAGTTTTGCTCATGAAATGTAATTTTTCTAACTTGGAGGGTTGACATGTCAAATGTTGTAAATGAATTGTAGTAAGGCCTTAGGCCATTGTAATATGTTTAAAATGTTATTTTACACTTGCATGGATGTTCACATCATCACACACTTGCATATAATGCATTTTGGTCATGCAAGGGGGTTTCCATTTGAGACTTAGGAACTCTTCTTCATTTTAGTGCATAGCAAGTTCAGAAGCACATTTTTGAGCCATTTCGGTCAACCGAAATGCCACTTCGATCGACCAAACCTCTTTGAATTTTAGTTGAACAGTAATTCATCTCATTCTAGTAGCCTTTTTCACTTCGAGGCTATTTCGGTCGACCGGTTTGTCATTTTGGTCGACTGAAGTGAAGGTTCATTTCCTTCTTTCCATGGTCCATTTCGGCAGACCGAAGCTCCATTTTGGTCGACCAAAATGGAGTTGTTTTGTGGTTTTTGCTTGGTCGTTTGTTTCGGCTGGTTAGTTTTGTCTGTTGTTCCCACGGAACTTGGTTGATCTTGTTTAAGCCATTTAGTGGTGTACTTGGTCTAGTTTGAACTAGATCTTGTTCCTTTGGTTGTCATTGGTGCCATAGGGTACCATTTGACCTTTCATTCTAGTTTTGCTTCTGCATTTCAGATCCGCTTTAGGGTCATCTTTTGGTTTACCGCTAAAGCACCGGTTTGGAAAAACTTGGGCCGTCACAATATCTTGCTCACTTTGTGAAATTGATGTGATATTTGCAATCACCATGAAATGGACATTCACATATGTTATTTTGAGAGAAATTAATTAATTAGGTTAATTAATTTCTACTTAGTGTTATAATGATTTAGTCATCTATTTCATGGGGCTTTTGCCTTTTTATCATGCATCATGACTTGTTGTATCATGGTTTCACTAATGTAGTTATTGAACTTGCACGATTGTCTTGGAGTGATTTAATTATTCATATATGGCTAGATAAATAATTAAATCATGTGTCTTATACTAGTGGTATACTTGCATCAATGAATTCTATGTGTTATATATCCTAGTGATCGGTTGGTCAATTAACATCAACCTTCGCAATAGCACGAATCATTGTAAAATAGGGCTATTGGTCGGGTAAGTCGAACCACAGGGACTACGCTAGTCTAATACAACCTAAATGTCTAGAATCATTCTTAGAATGATGAAGGGTGTATAGAGGTTTTGTTGGATGTCACTTAAGCTAGGAAATTAAAAGTGCATAAAACAATAAATTGCAAGAATTTAAGGGAGTGAAGTATAAGTAAAGAAGGCTAGGGAAATGAATCCACCTCCATCCCTATACACATGCTAGGTTAAGATTAATTTAAGGGGAAAACAACATATATGATAGTCATGATACATAACAATACTAGGTTGCTATAATATCCTTAAGAAGTTCATTTAATTAGAAAGGCAAGAATAAACCATCAAAGGTTCACATGATCAACTACCTAAACTAAAATGTAGCTTAGAACATGCTTACTAAGCCAAGGATTATCAAGCCCTAATTTAAATGGTGAATGCACATAAAGCTAAGAATTAAGTATAGCCCATCAAAGGGAAACCCTAAGCCATGAACTATCTAGGTTCTCCAACTCCATGCCATTAAAACCATTCCATGATCTAACTTCCATTGTCACCATGGAAGTGCAAGCAATATGATTAAGAAAGGCAACCATCCAAGACAAGATGAATAACTCACAATAATCATTTAAAACATTCAACATTCATTACAACAAAAATGAGGCTCTTGACCATGGAAAGACTATCAAAAATACATTGTAATCCCCAAAAATAAACTATACTAACACATGCTTACAAGGGAGGGGTTTCATCACCTCCCTAGATGAGGTTTAGTTACCCATTGGTGAGCTAGAAGAAGGAAGAAGCATCATCCTCATCTCCATTTTCGAGCTCCTACTGTAGCACTCAAGAACACCCTTCTCCTTGCTCTCTTCTCTCTCCTTTCTCTTGCTCAAGATAAAGCTTAATGATATATGTGGCCTTTGGGTAGCCTTTTATGCTCCAACCATACCCTCTCTCCTCCAAGGAACACCTCCAACCACTTCATAAAGAGGGAAGATGGCATTGAGGAAACCAATGTGCAAGTGGGCTGAAATGAGCCATTTCCGAAGGGCATTCTGCCTGATTTTCGAGCGCACGCTTGGTGACTTCGAGCACTCTAACTTAGTGCAATGTGCAACATGCTCCTCTTGCTCAGTGCTGACCTATTTTGGGAAAACTGCTATAACTTTGTGCCCCGAACTCCGAATGACGATCTGTTTGAAGATTTGGAGAGCTGATTCAGTGCTTTAAAAACTTCATGTTTTGATGAAGACCCAAATCTCAAGTCTGGTTGGTCGAAAATGGGGAGAAAGGCAGTACATCAGTGCTGCTAGGCAGTTCTGCGCACCTCTGTTGTGAAGATCATAACTCTCTGCTCCGAACTCCGAATGATGAACCACTTGAAGATTTGGAAAGCTGATTCAGAACTCTAAATCTTTCATGTTATGAGGGAAGTCCAGTTCTCGAGTTTGGAAGGTCAAAATGGCAAGCGAAGTCCAGGCTCTACTGCTGCCAGAATTCAGCATTGGCACCTTTTGTTGCTCAAGATTCCACAAGGCCTTATTCTTGTTCCATTTTGGCCAATGAACCTGAAAATGCATAAAAACATAGAATTGGAGTTAATCTACATAAAATAATTAATAACTGGACTTTGTTAATGTAATTTAGGGCGCTTGAATATACATTATTCGGCGCTTATCACACCCCCAAACTTACATTTTGCTAGTCCCTTAGCAAAACTACAATGAAAAACATAAAGAAAAGACAACCATGGGCATGCTACTACAAAAATATCCTCCATGGTAAAATGAGATAGAAACATAGCTCAAATACAACTTGAAACAGACAAAAACTGGAGATGGGGTCATTGGGAAAACTACCTTGCATATATGAAGCATTGATACAAAAATTGGCTAAATACTTTTCTACATACATGCATCAACATCAAAGTCTATATAAATAACTCAATTATCATCTCTTGAATGGAAATCAACTCTAGCTTCAGTGAAAGTGAATTGGATTCTCAACATGCGGCTTTTACTTTCTTTTCCAATTCCAAGGCACAAGTTTTCAAGTCAATGAATTCCCTTTTACATGAAGTTCCTAAGGCATGATTTTATTTTCAAGACAACTTTTGTTGCTTGTTAACAATTTATTTCAACACATAAGCGAAACATAGAATGGTTGTGCAATGCTGAAGTCCCTTAAGCTTTCTAACCAACCCTTGTAGCAAGCGTTAGGCCAACAACTCCCAAACCAGATGGCTTTAGGGTGCTAAGTGTAGAGACACTCCATAGGGCTTAATAGCTCAAGTTGGAAAGGCTACGAACTCCAACGAACCATGTTTATTACTAGTTTAATTTTTTTTTTGAATGACCGTGCAATGTTTAAGTCCCTTAAGCTTTCTAACCAACCCTTGTAGCAAGCGTTAGGCCAACAACTCCCAAACCAGATGGCTTTAGGGTGCTAAGTGTAGAGACACTCCTAGGGCTTAATAGCTCGAGCTGGAAAGGCTACAAACGTCAACTGGTCATTTTTTTTTTTTTTTTTTTTTTTTTTTTGAATAAACATGCCAAAGGTATCCATCTATCAGGTTCATCAAATCAGATTAACTAGGCCAAGGTCAAGGTCAATCAAGTTGCATGCCTCACAGTTAAGTTTCCAATGTGCATCTGTGCATTGTGAAGCTTATAAGAGTGTAAATCCAGCAAGAATCTAATTGAGGCATTTATACAGACTACATTGTATTTACATGATCATTTCAACTCAAATTTTTCTTTATTTTCAAAATTTTTCAATTGCTTCTATACACAAGGTATTAAACATATGTTTCATCTCCGACAAGTGTCAAGTTATACTATCATTGCTTAGCAAAAATTATGGAACCAAAAATATGCCAAGAATGCTTGATGCACCCCCAAACTTAAACGACACAGTGTCCTCAATGTGGACATGGATGCAAGTGAGAGACAAAAATGACAACGAGTATAAAAGGAACAACAATACCCAGGGGGAGGGAATGGCATTTTGAGACAAAAACCCCCAAACTTGAACCGGACTGCGCAACCTGGAAAGCAATATGAAGAACCAAAAGAAACAACCACAAACACATTAATAGCACAAGCATAAAGACAGAAAACGAATGTATCGAAAGTTAACAGAACATAAAGAACTTGCATTACAAAAAGAGTTTACATGATGACAAAAAGAACTGTACAGGGATCATGTCGACCAGAGCAACCTATACATAGCAAATTCTTACAGTTTAAAAGGAAAACAAAATATACAAGAGAAATAGTTACAGATGAAACAAAAGAGAAGGTCCACACGCGCAACAAGCTACTGGCCAGAAGGTAAACGGGCGAGGATGGAATAGAGGAGAGATTGAGTCTTACGCCGTTCAGCGGAAGCCAAACGACGGTCCTCAGCGGCGACACGGCGGTCTTCAGCAGCAAGACGACGATCTTCCTCAGCACGTGAAGAAGACTCACACAGAGCCTGAGTGCACGCGGACAAAGACTGCTCAAAACGATCTAGTCGCGCATGAATACCGGCAATGGAAGCCCGGATGAAAGCCTGGTCTTGGTGAGAGTCGACCGAAGGCTCTATCCTCGCAGTGGCTGCGGCGGTGGAAACTGCCTCAGAAGGAGGAGGAGGTGGAGCGTGGATGAACAGGGGGGCAGGAGGCGGAGGGGTACTAGAATGGCTCAGAACATTGATCCACCGGCGCTGGGTAAAAATTTTAATTTTGTCGCCTTTTGGTTCGTGGGGAGGAACAACGAAACCCTTGTGCTGAAGGAGTCGAGTGATGAAAAACGGCAAAGGCAATTTCTGATTTTCAACTCGCGGAGCCCGTGCATTATGAGCATCATGCCAGAACTTCATAAAGGTGGACCAAATGAGCTCTGGGATGGAGAACCATTGGCCTTGGTCCATGGCATATAAGGCTTGCAGAAAGAGGCCCCGACGCTCGGTGCTGTGCACCAAAGGGCAAACATTGTGCTTGAAGACAGTGTCAATGAACCATAGGCGTTCCGGAAGATTGGTCTTGCGGATAAAAGACCGGGGCCGAGTAGGATCGTCAATAGGGCAAATGGCAGTGGCAATCTGCGCCACAGTTAATGTATCCGGCTCCTCATATAAAGGGAGATTCTCACGATTGACAATGTCATCGGGGCACTCAATGGGGCAACCAGAAACCTGAATGATGTCGGTCATAGTGAAAGTATAGGCGGTGCCATCAATGGATGTAGTGAGAGAAATGGGTGGCTCTTCAGGGCACTGGAGATTCTGGTAGAAGAGGCGCACTACACGGGGGTAGGCAACCCTGGCAAGGGGTGCGCAAATGTGTTGCAGACGCCGGTTAGTCAATTCGGCGACAGCCCACGAAGTTGTGGGTAGAATGTCAAAGGCATCCGTGAGCGGAAATGAGAGTTCATAGTTGAGTTGTTTGCGATCCCAAGGATCACGTGGTCGCTCACGAGTGACAGCACGGGCACCTGAAGAGGGTCGAGGAGGGCGAGAAGGACCGGCACGAGACATTTAGAGAGGTGGACTTGGTTGAGGAATTTCAGCGAACACCTGGCGTGCACCACAAAAAGGAGAAGAGGAAAGTGAGTGGGATGGAGGAGCAAACCCAAAATTTTTAACAAAGAAACAAGCTCTAGCATTGACAAAGCAACAACAAATCACCAACAAAACCAAACTCCAACATTACTAGCCCATCCTCCATGTAAAACACCATGAATGAACAAAGGAAAAGAAAAACTAAGGAAGAGGACACAAACCTGAATGTCAGGGTATCCGAGAGCAAGAAGGAAGGCAGGAAGAGGGAGGTGAGAGGATGGGGTGGTGAGGTATGGAGGTGGGTTGGTTATGCAAGTGGATGCTGAAGGTGGTGGGTGGAGGAGTTGGCTGCGAGGATGATGGGTGTTGGATGTTCATGCATGCAAGGTGTGGTGCATGCTGGTGGTTGTGCACTTGGTTGTGAGTGGGAGAGAGAGAAAAGCTGGTGTGGTGTGTGAGAGGGTCGAGCAGGTGGTTGGGGAAGGTAGAGAGAGAGAGAGGTGAAAATTGGGTGCAATGAGGGTGGGGAAGTTGGAGCCAAGAGAGGGGGAGGAGAGTGAGGTGGTAGCTTCGGGGTTTAAAAGAGGGAGAGTGAGAGCTTGGTTCGAGCACTCGAAGGCCCTCTTCGAGTGCTCGAAATGGGGGCAGAGAGTTGGGTTTGGCATAGGGTGTGGGAAGGAGGAGTTCGAGCACTCGAAGCTTGGTCTTCGAGTGCTCGAAAGTTGAGCAGTGTGAGGGTTTGAGGTTGGTTGTGATGGTTGGTTGTGATGGTTGGTAGGAGGGTGGTGAGCTGAGTGGTGAGGGATGGAGGCCGAGAGGTGGTAGTGGTGCATGGTGTTGGAGGGTGTGTTGTTGTTGTGTTGCCGAGAGAGAGAGAATGTGGGTTTGAGAGGTGGCATGCATGCATGGACGTGCATGCATGCATGCATGGTGGGGATGTATGGTTTGGTTTGGGAAGAGAGAGAGAGGAAGGTTGGTGTGCATGGTGTGAGATAGAGTTGAGGGTTTGCATGCATGCATGGGCATTCATGCATGCATGGGAGGAGGGTTGATAGATGGAAGGTGATTGCTGAGTGGTGGGTTTGGCATGCATGCATGTGTGGTGAGCTTGAGTTGGAGGGTGGTTTGGGGAGTTTGGTTTGAAGTGGGTTGCTGTTGTGTTGCAAGAGGTGGTGATGTTTGGTTTGTAGAGGCCGAGAAAGAGAGAAGGTTGGAAGGTTGGTTGGGTGCGTTGGGCTGAGGAGAGAGATAGGATGGTGTGGATGATGAGTTGCGAAGCTTGCATACAGGGTGTGGTTTGCATGGGATGGCTGCGAGCACTTGGGATTGAGTGAGCTGAAAGCTGAACATGGTTGGTGGGTTTTGAATGGTGGTGGGTTGAGGGAGCTTGAAGTTGCCGAGAGAGAGAGAGATGGTGAGGGTTGATGCAGGTCATGAAGTTGTGTTGGGAGAAGTGGTCGAGCACTCTAAGCATGGAAGTAGAGTGCTCGAATTGGGACCAGTAGCCTCAGCAGCTTTGGGGTTTAAAAATCAAACAAGGTCGAGCACTCCAAATTGGAGTTTAGATTGCTCGAAATGAAGCCAGAGAGTTCGGGTTTGCTGGGAGGTGGCTGCGAGCACTCCAAAGGAACTTGAGAGGGCTCGAAAATGAGGCAGTGAGCTCATTAGGCAACATGGAGATGGAATTGGCAATGTGAGCAACATTATGCAAACTAGATGGAAAAATTTTTTGCAACTGCTGCACCTGAGGCCAAGTAATACATAGATGGATTTTCAGACCTTGCATGCATTTTTCCAAACCAATGCATGGATGGAAATCAAGAACTTGGCAACTTCATGCAATGCATGGAAAATTTGGAAAATGCTTCAAACTGTGCAAATTTTTTTTTACAGCATGGAAAATTTAGAAAAATTTTGAAATTGTGCAAATTTTTTTTTTTTTTTTTTTTTTTTTTTTTTTTTTTTTTTTGTTTTCAATGAGTGCATGGATGAAATGGATTGAAATTTTGCATGGATGGAAAAAATTGAAATTTTTCATAGGAAATGAAATTTTTTTTTTTTTTTTAAACTTTTCATGGAAATTTTTTTCTTTAATGATGCATGCATGAATTTAAATTGCATGGAAAAATTTACAACTTTTACAACATCACACAAAGCATGAATGAAATTTCTGAAGAAAATTGTTAAACGTTGCAAATTCATTCCATTCCAATGCATGGATGAAACTTTTTTTTTTTTTTTTTTAAACTTTGCACTGCACACAATGCATGGATGAGTTTAAGAAAATTTTCAAGCTTTTTGCAACATGATGCAAAATGGATAGAATTCTCAAAAATGAAAATTTTAAGCATAGAGAATTTTTGAAAATTTGCATGTCAGTCCGAAATTCAAGCCATGCATGGAAAATTTGAAACTTGACACATTATTCCAATCCAATGCATGGATGGATTTTTAGAAAAATTTGGAAAACTTTTCAACTTCTTTCTAATGCATGGATCAAATTGGAAATTTTTTCAAAATGTAACACCTCTCCAATGCATGGATAGAAAATTTTTGGAAAAATTGTCAAATTGCTCAACATTTCTAATGCCTGGATGAAAATTTTTCAAACTTTGCATTTCATTTCCAATGCCTGGAAAGTTTTGAGAAAATTTTCAAACCTTGCAGCTTCTCTCTAATGCATGAAAATTTTTGAGGAACCATGATTCAACAATGCATTGAAAAGGAGAGGTTGTGCACATGAGTTGCATGCCAAAGATCCTATGAAATTGCTCAAAAGCGATAGAAATTTCCGGGAATGAAAATTAGAGCTAAGAAGGTCTAAGAGGCCAGTCTAAAATTGTGAAACACAACTGAAGACCATTTTAGAAAAATCAAATTTTTGGCTTATCGAAACCATTTCCCAGAAAATTTCAAGGCACGAGCAATTTAAGAAGGTAGAGAAGCTTGGAGCATCGAAAGAATTTATTCCCTTGCTTTGCTAAATTTAATGTCGATAGCTAGACGAAGTTAGAGCAGGCACTATTCCTCATAAATGGGATCCGTCAAGGGGACTTCCTCAACTTTTCGGGTTAGAATTGTGCTGTCAATGCAAGGCTTAAGCCTTTGGCCATTTACCTTGAAGAGTGATCCACTTGCAGGATCATGAAGTTCGATTGCTCCATGAGGAAAGACGGTAGTGACAATGTATGGACCATCCCATCTTGACCGGAGTTTACCGGGAAAGAGTTTCAAGCGGGAATTGAAAAGCCAGACCTTTTGTCCCGGGGCAAAAGACTTTTTGACGATGTGTTTGTCATGGAAAGCTTTAGTCTTTGCCTTGTAAATTTTTGCATTTTCATACGCGTCATTACGCAATTCCTCAAGTTCATTTAATTGCAACACATGATTAGAGCCGGCTTGTTTGAGATCAAAATTGAACCTTTTTACGGCCCAATAAGCACGGTGCTCTAATTCTACCGGGAGATGACATGCTTTGCCAAAGACAAGTCGATATGGTGACATGCCAATGGGTGTCTTATAAGCTGTCCGGTAAGCCCAAAGTGCATCGTTTAGCCGTAATGACCAATCTTTGCGGTCCGGTCTAACCGTTTTTTCTAAAATGTACTTAATCTCCCGGTTAGAAATCTCTACTTGACCACTCGTTTGAGGGTGGTAAGGTGTAGCAACCTTATGAATGACTGAATACTTAGTAAGGACGGATTTGAGATAACGATTTCGGAAATGAGATCCACCATCACTAATGATTGCTCGGGGTGTACCAAAACGACTAAAGATGTGAGATTGAATGAAATGGATCACGACTTTATGATCATCGGTTTTGGTAGCCGCGGCTTCAACCCATTTAGACACATAATCCACCGCTACAAGGATGTACTCATAGCCATAAGAAGATGGAAATGGTCCCATGAAGTCAATCCCCCACACATCAAAAATTTCAACAATTAAAATGTTGGTGAGGGGCATCATGTCTCTTCGGGACATGGATCCAAGTTTTTGACATCGTTCACACGATTTGCAAAAATTGTATGCATCCCGGAACAAGGTAGGCCAAAAGAATCCGCTTTGAAGGATTTTGTTAGCGGTCTTTTTAGCACTGAAATGGCCTCCACAAGCAAGAGTATGGCAAAAATTTAAAATGCTTGTGGCCTCGGTTTCAGGAATACATCGCCGGATGATTTGGTCCGGGCAATACTTGAATAATTCCGGATCTTCCCAAAAGAAATGCTTGACTTGGGAGAAAAACCGGTCCCTCTCTTGTTTGGACCAATGAGCTGGAATTTTGCCAACCGCAAGATAATTAACAATATCAGCAAACCACGGAAGAGTAGAATGTGAAACTTGAAGAAGTTGCTCATCCGGAAAGGAATCACGGATGGCTGCAAATTCTGAAGATTTCTCAATAAGTAAGCGAGAGAGATGATCGGCGACAACATTGTCGGTCCCTTTTTTGTCCCGGATGTCAATGTCAAACTCTTGAAGTAAGAGGATCCATCGAATTAAGCGGGGTTTTGTCTCTTTTTTCGCTAACAAATGCCTAAGAGCGGCATGATCTGAAAAGACGATGACCTTGGAGCCAAGAAGATAGGAGCGAAATTTATCCAAGGCGTACACCACAGCTAGCAATTCTTTTTCAGTGGTGGTGTAGTTCAATTGGGCATCACAGAGAGTTTTGCTAGCATAATAAATGACATGCGGAAGTTTATCCACACGTTGGCCCAAAACCGCCCCTAATGCATAATCGGATGCATCACACATGATCTCAAAGGGAAGAGACCAATTAGGGGGTTTCATGATTGGGGCAGAGGAGAGGAGAATGCGAAGTTTGATGAAAGCTTCCATGCAAGCGTCATCAAAATTGAACGGAACATCCTTGGCTAAGAGATTACACAAGGGCTGTGAGATTTTGCTAAAATCTTTGATGAAGCGACGATAGAATCCGGCATGGCCAAGAAAAGAACGGATTTGACCGATGGAATTCGGAGGAGGAAGATTAGAGATTAACTCAACTTTTGCCTTGTCTACCTCGATTCCCCGCTTAGAAATGACATGTCCTAAAACAATGCCTTCTTGGACCATAAAGTGGCTTTTCTCCCAACTTAGAATGAGATTCGTCTCTTTGCATCTTTGGAGCACAAGAGATAAATTTTTGAGACACGAGTCAAAGGAGGAGCCAAATACGGAAAAGTCATCCATGAAAACTTCCAAGAACCTTTCAACCATATCGGAGAATATGGACATCATGCACCTTTGGAACGTTGCCGGTGCATTGCATAGACCAAAAGGCATGCGTCGATAGGCAAAAGTACCAAAGGGACATGTGAATGTTGTTTTCTCTTGATCTTGGGGGGCGATGGCCACTTGGTTATAGCCGGAATAACCATCAAGAAAACAATAGAAGCTTTGTCCGGCTAACCTTTCTAGGATTTGATCAATAAATGGGAGTGGGAAATGATCCTTCCTAGTTGATGAGTTGAGTTTACGATAGTCAATGCACACACGCCACCCGGTGGTGGTTCGTTGTGGCACGAGCTCGCCCGCTGAATTTTCAACAACGGTGAGCCCGGATTTCTTGGGGACAACTTGTGTGGGGCTCACCCACTTGCTATCAGAGATAGGATAGATGATTCCCGCATCTAGCAATTTGATCACCTCTTTCATGACCACTTCCTTCATGTTTGGATTTAACCGGCGCTGGACCTCTCTAGTAGGCTTTGCGTCATCCTCCATATGAATGCGGTGCATACAAATGGAGGGGTCAATTCCTTTCAAATCTGCCACTGTCCAACCAATAGCTTCTTTATGCTCTTGGAGCACCACTAAAAGGTTGGTCTCTTGGTCTTTTTGAAGGTCCGAGGCAATAATGACCGGAAGGGTTTGCTTTGGACCAAGGAACACATACTTGAGATGGGCCGGGAGCGGCTTAAGCTCAAGTTGTGGCGGAGATAACAATGATGGGACCGGAGGAGTGGTGGAAAGTTGGGGAAGTGGTTCTTTTGGAATTTTCCAAGGAGGTACATCCATGATAGCATTAATATCAAGCAAGGAATTGACTTCTTGAATGGCTTGATCAACATCAAAGTTTGAGAAGTCAAAATGAGACATGCAAGTTTCAAGGGGATCTTTGCTTAGGATGAAGGGGAGAGATTCTTCGACCACTTCATCAATGACATCCACAAGAAAACAATCATCCTCATTGGAGGGATGTTGAATTGCATGAAAGATGTGGAGTTTGACTTGCATGTTTCCAAAAGCAATGTCCATCACCCCGGTTCGGCAATTAATTGATGCATTAGCCGTAGCTAAAAATGGTCTACCAAGGATCACGGGAATGTGATTTTTTGGGTCATGGACTGGTTCCGTATCAAGAACCACAAAATCTACCGGGAAGTAGAATTTGTCCACTTTGATGATGACGTCCTCAAGAATACCTCGTGGATGCTTGACCGATCTATCGGCAAGTTGCAAAACCACAGAAGTCGGCTTAAGATCGCCCAAACCAAGTTGTAGGTAGACCGAGTATGGAATTAAATTCACACTAGCTCCTAAGTCAAGGAGGGCCCTCTCGATTTTGCTGTCACCAATGACGCACGAGATTGTGGGGGCACCCGGATCCTTATACTTCGGGGGAGTGCTGTGCTGAATAATAGCACTAACATTTTCAGTCAACCTCACTTTTTTTGGCAAATGATTTTTAGAAGTGCGCTTTTGAGTGCACAAATCTTTAAGAAATTTTGCATAGGGGGGGGATTTGCTTGATAGCATCCAACAGGGGCAAGTTAATCTTCACTTGCTTGAAGACTTCCCACATGTCTTGAATTTTACAATTCTTGTTCCCAAAGTGTGTCGACTCTTGAAGACGTTGAGGAAACGGAGCTTTTGGCTCATAAGTAGTTTCCACATTTGGGGAGACATGTGTGGGATATCCGTGAATGGTATTGGGCCAAGAATTTGGATTAGAAGAGCTTGAATTTGGATTTTTCAACGGCGAAACTTCTTCACTTTTGTCTCCATCGACCTTGTTGTCCACCACTCTACCACTCCGAAGGGTGGTGATAGCTTGAACTTGTTCATGAGTCGGCCCACTCGGAGGAGGGGTTTCGTCAATCACATGCATTCCTCTAGGATTTTCAAAAGGTTGAGAGGGAAGCTTGCCCTTGTCCTTTTGAAGCAATTGATTCACCGAGTTAGCTATTTGGCCCACTTGATTTTCGAGATTAGCTATGGATTGAGTATGAGAGTGGACCATTTGGAGAGTAGGCTGCAAGGATGTCAAGAGTTGCTTGTTGGCATCCATTATTTGCTTATTTAATGATTCCATCATTTGCTTGTTTGCAGCTACTATCTCGTCAGTTGGACACACAGGAGGTTGATTAGAGACATTTGGATTGTAAGGAGGACGGTAGCTTGAAGAGGCTTGGAAAGGTCTACCTTGATATTGAGAAGAGGGCTGATTTTGCCGCCCTTGGTTTTGGAATTGGGAATTCTGTGGGGCTTGTTGCCGCCACGAGAAATTCGGATGATCTCGCCAACCCGGATTGTAGGTGTTGGAATATGGATTGTTCCCGGGCCGCGTGAACATGGCATTAGCTTGCTCTTGGTTGGGACTAGGAAATTGCCCCGTTGTGGGGCAATCTTCCGAGAGATGGAATGGACTAGTACATGAAGCACAAACTGAACTTGCCGAATTTTGAGACAATGAAGGAGGAAGATGTGGTGCCATCAATTGATAGAATTTATGAGCGATGGCATCCACTTGAGATGATTCCTCCCTTATTGACTTTGGTTGACAAGGGTTGGTGTTGTTTGGAGTGGTTGCGGTCGGAGCCCTACGAGAATTGTGTTGAAGTGAATTTTCACTCAAATTCTCAAGTAAGGTCCAAGCCTCATCCGCATTCTTGGACATGAACATCCCACCACAAGAAGAATCAACCATGAATCTATGGGTTTCGGTCAAGCCGGCATAGAAAGCTTGCACTAATTGCCATTTTGGGATCAAATGATGAGGACACTTCCGAAGAAGATCTTGTAACCTTTCCCAAGTCTCGTGGAGTTGTTCTCCATCAACTTGAGAAAAGCTTAGAATGGAACGCCTCATTTGGTTGGTTTTACTCACCGGATAATACTTCTTAAGAAATTCTTATTGCAATTGAGCCCAAGAAGTAATAGAGTTGGGAGCGAGGGAGTTCAACCAATATTTTGCCCTATCTTTTAGGGAGAATGGGAAGAGATGGAGATGAAGTGCATTGTCCGGAAAACCTCTCAACCGGATGGTTGAACAGATTTCAAGGAACTCATCAAGATGCTTGTATAGATCTTCATTATCAAAGCCATGAAATGATGGAAGCATTTGAATGGTACTAGACTTGATCTCATATTGAGCTGCATCGATGTTTGGCATCACTATGCAAGATGGAGAAGCATAGGTGGTAGGGATGAAATGATCTCTAAGAGTCATTGGCTCGATATTAGGAGTTTCAGCCCTTTCATTCCCCGGATTTCCTACGTTATCCCCCATTATATTGAATTCAGTTTCAAGGTCCCTTGTAAGAGTGGGTTCCCTAAGGTTCCGTCTAAGAGTTCTTTCAAGAGAATTGATATCAATGGGCGAATCGATTGTGGGTAAGGAAAGTGACCTACGACCGAACATCAACAATAAAGCATATACTCAACAAAGCAATTCATCAACCACAACTCCACATACGATGTTCCCTTTCTCCTCAATTATCAAGATGGAAAATGTAAATGGCCACGACAAGGACCGATGCTTTAACACAAAATTTAAACAGGATAAGAGCCTCAACAAGGGCTTCACAACTAAACTAAAACTAAATTTAACACATGCACAATATTCACAACTCGAAACTAGAAGTCACGAGACTTACCTGGGGTCCTCTAGACTTACAATTTGCTAGCATTCCCACGGCGAGCTTCGAGTCCCTAGAATCTTACAACACTTAAAACACAAAGGTGGTCAAAACACACAAGGAATATTCACAAGACACAATATTCACAATCAAACTAAATTTAACCCTAGAATTTTGGTCGCTAAACCGTTTGCAGTCCCCGGCAACGGCGCCAAAAATTGATCGGTTGGTCAATTAACATCAACCTTCGCAATAGCACGAATCATTGTAAAATAGGGCTATTGGTCGGGTAAGTCGAACCACAGGGACTACGCTAGTCTAATACAACCTAAATGTCTAGAATCATTCTTAGAATGATGAAGGGTGTATAGAGGTTTTGTTGGATGTCACTTAAGCTAGGAAATTAAAAGTGCATAAAACAATAAATTGCAAGAATTTAAGGGAGTGAAGTACAAGTAAAGAAGGCTAGGGAAATGAATCCACCTCCATCCCTATACACATGCTAGGTTAAGATTAATTTAAGGGGAAAACAACATATATGATAGTCATGATACATAACAATACTAGGTTGCTATAATATCCTTAAGAAGTTCATTTAATTAGAAAGGCAAGAATAAACCATCAAAGGTTCACATGATCAACTACCTAAACTAAAATGTAGCTTAGAACATGCTTACTAAGCCAAGGATTATCAAGCCCTAATTTAAATGGTGAATGCACATAAAGCTAAGAATCAAGTATAGCCCATCAAAGGGAAACCCTAAGCCATGAACTATCTAGGTTCTCCAACTCCATGCCATTAAAACCATTCCATGATCTAACTTCCATTGTCACCATGGAAGTGCAAGCAATATGATTAAGAAAGGTAACCATCCAAGACAAGATGAATAACTCACAATAATCATTTAAAACATTCAACATTCATTACAACAAAAATGAGGCTCTTGACCATGGAAAGACTATCAAAAATACATTGTAATCCCCAAAAATAAACTATACTAACACATGCTTACAAGGGAGGGGTTTCATCACCTCCCTAGATGAGGTTTAGTTACCCATTGGTGAGCTAGAAGAAGGAAGAAGCATCATCCTCATCTCCATTTTCGAGCTCCTACTGTAGCACTCAAGAACACCCTTCTCCTTGCTCTCTTCTCTCTCCTTTCTCTTGCTCAAGATAAAGCTTAATGATATATGTGGCCTTTGGGTAGCCTTTTATGCTCCAACCATACCCTCTCTCCTCCAAGGAACACCTCCAACCACTTCATAAAGAGGGAAGATGGCATTGAGGAAACCAATGTGCAAGTGGGCTGAAATGAGCCATTTCCGAAGGGCATTCTGCCTGATTTTCGAGCGCACGCTTGGTGACTTCGAGCACTCTAACTTAGTGCAATGTGCAACATGCTCCTCTTGCTCAGTGCTGACCTATTTTGGGAAAACTGCTATAACTTTGTGCCCCGAACTCCGAATGACGATCTGTTTGAAGATTTGGAGAGCTGATTCAGTGCTTTAAAAACTTCATGTTTTGATGAAGACCCAAATCTCAAGTCTGGTTGGTCGAAAATGGGGAGAAAGGCAGTACATCAGTGCTGCTAGGCAGTTCTGCGCACCTCTGTTGTGAAGATCATAACTCTCTGCTCCGAACTCCGAATGATGAACCACTTGAAGATTTGGAAAGCTGATTCAGAACTCTAAATCTTTCATGTTATGAGGGAAGTCCAGTTCTCGAGTTTGGAAGGTCAAAATGGCAAGCGAAGTCCAGGCTCTACTGCTGCCAGAATTCAGCATTGGCACCTTTTGTTGCTCAAGATTCCACAAGGCCTTATTCTTGTTCCATTTTGGCCAATGAACCTGAAAATGCATAAAAACATAGAATTGGAGTTAATCTACATAAAATAATTAATAACTGGACTTTGTTAATGTAATTTAGGGCGCTTGAATATACATTATTCGGCGCTTATCACCTAGTTTGTAGTCCATGTAGATACATAATATGACTTCTTGACGTTTCACATGCCATAATAGTTGAGAACTTAGGGCATGATTTATGTGTTTCCAAAATCTCGGTTGTGCATGAAATATGTTTAATGCATTACTTGTATCTTGATGCTATCTTAACTTACATAACTTGTTAATTTTGGAAACTTGGGGATATCAATCAAGAAGTGACATGGCTAGGACTTGGTTCTAGTACGGGAGATAAAGAGCTCCCTACACTATCGTGCGCACTAGGGGAAGGTACCCTTGGTTTAGTAGCCCTAAAGTGATCCCAAAAGAACGGGTTTTCTATGGCGCGCACTAGGGGAAGGTACCCATGGGTTAGTAGCCCAAAGTGATCCCATGAGTAGGGTTTTAATCCGGGCGATATCCAAGTATCCACATTGGTTGATTTCACTCTTTAAATTTCAAGTTCCTATTCCTTAAAGATTTAAAACTCCTTTCGTGTTATATGAAATGTACCAACCTTATTTAATTGCATTGATACTATGCATTATCCTTGATGTCACGCCTTGTCGTTGTCGTGTTAATTAAATTGTTTTAATCTTGTCAATTTTCTTAGTTATATTGTTGCATGTTACTTTATGCTATCATGACTTAGGAATGATCCTCTACGTGCAACTTGACTTAGATTCTAGGTGGTATGGACTGCGAGTGATGATTTATATCAACATGCAAAATCTCTAAACTCTTAGATTTCAAGTGTTATCTCTTAAAGACCTAAGAACCTTGTCATGTTTTATGGAGTATTTTCCTACCTTGTTTAATTGTAGAGATGTTATGCTTACTTCGTGTATTTAGATTTTATTTAACATACTTAGAAATGTACTCTTGCTTCTTGTACCTAGATTCCATTTAGTATACTCTTGTCTTATATACTTGCCTTGTGTGTTTCCGATCTTGTTTAGTATACTTGTGTTTTGCATACTTACCTAGCATGCTTTCATGTTTGCTTAGTACACTTGTAACCGGTATGCTCGTATGTCATGTATCTCATCTCAATTGCATGAGTAGCTTAGGATGATTCCTGAGTCTAACCTTTGACATAGATATTAAGTGGCATGACCCTTTTGAATTGTTTCAAGTCAATGTAAAAATCTATAAAGAAATCGAGTCTATGCATGCTCATCCTCTACGAGTAAACTTGTTTACTCACCCCGAAGTTACTAGGGGGCTGTTTCAGGTACGAAGCCTTGGTTCGTGATGTTCATCATTGCTTGGACAATTGTAGATTTGAAGGTCTTAATTCTTGTAAAGGTTGGCTTGAAATGCCACTTATAGCCTTTTATGTCAAAATGTGTATATTTGATTCCATGTAATGTGTACATAAATACACTCTTTACAATGTATTTGACATGTACGAGATGAGGCCGGAGGCCAATGACATGTATATTGTACTCTATGTAACTTTTAGACTTCATGAAATGTTGTGAAAATGTTAAAAAATGTCAAGTCATTGTCTCACCATGGTTGCATCGGGTGTGGGGATTCCATTTTTATTCTTTCATAGGGTCTCATTAATCATGTATGAAGTGTGGCCAATTGCCAAACGGTCATTTGACTCCATTTTATATCTTTGGATTTTATGTTTTCAATTTCAAGTCCCATTTTGCCTTTTTGGCCGTTGGGGGGTCGGATTTTGCATCGGCTATATTTTTAAGCCATGGAACATTGTAGCATGTCCAAATAGGTAATTTATGTTCACATGCATGATTGTTTTCAAGAAAAAACCTCATCCTTGATTTTTTATTGTATAATCTGATCTAGGGGCATTCTAGACTTTTCACAATAGTTTTATTTTTTCTTTGAACTTGGTCGCTTAGAAAACATGATTTTAGAGGGGGTTTCTTTTTCGTCTTTTTCCATAAAATGTCGTCTTGGTGCCAGAAATCCATCGCAAAGTTCAGTTTTCTGTTTTTCATTTAGCAGCTTTTTGGACCCTCATGATCAGATTTCATGGAGGGGCATTTTGGGCATTTTACTGTGAGTTTTTTTAATTTTTTCTCATGTAGTGGTGTAGAAAACTCAATTTTGAAAGGGGTTTCTTCTTTGTGTTTTTCCAAAAAAATGCCATCTTGGCCCTCAAAAACCCATTTTTTTTCCGAAAAAACCCTTGCTGCCAGGTTTTTGGATTAGCTTACTATTTTTTTTTGCTTCGTAACTGGTTAGATGGGGTCTTGTAACCGGTTAGATGACTTGGGGCAGTGTTTTGGTTATGATTTTTAGCCTCCTAACCGGTTAGGAAGGCTTGGTAACCGGCTAGATGGTCTTGGGTTGACTATTTTGACCGTTCTACCCCTCTTACTTTCGTTAGCCATATCTTCTTCATCCGGACTCCGAATCAAGTGATTCTTGAGTCTAATTTTATTGAGTTTTCATTTTGTTTCTAATGGTGTGCTCTGTAGCACCCACTTTTATGTTAGAAATGACCCTTTTGCCCCTAGGTTCATTCTTGTCCCTTTCCGAAATGTTGCTTCCGCATTCATTTTCTTTGGGTTCCGTGACCACATTGAGGGTCACATTGGTGTCTTAGGGACATGTTGTAACTCTTGAGACCATTTTTTTATCTTTTACTTTTGCATTCTGGATCTAGTTTGGGTCATTACAAGAGACACTGGGTTGAAAAATCCAGGGTCGTTATAGTTTTAGTGTAATTAAATAAAGTAATTATTTTTTTTCTTGGGGACCATTTTACAATTTAATTTGGAAGATATTTTAGAAAAGGACCTTTTTTCAATTTTCAGAAAGTGTGACAAATGTCACACTCTCATTGGTCCATTTGTTGATATTCGTATGGAAACACTTTGATGCCTTGGATGATGATATGCGGAGGGTGGAGATTCACCCACTTGTTAACTTAGGATAGGTACACTTGTTGGCTTGGATGGTTGATAAGTGTAGGCTTGAGATTCCTAGGAAGGAACCTTGGATTTGTGACAAGTGTAGGTTCACATTTAAGTCTTGCAATTATTTTTGGGCTACTATGGGATTATGGTTTTAAATAAAGGTTTTTATGCAATTGACATTAAATGTGTGTGTTGACCATGGTGTAGGATCACATAGTGAGTGGAGGATTTCTATTTCCTCCACTCACACTTTTTCACATTATGTTATTACCTTCCTTACCATAAACCCTAGCCTCCATGGATGAAGCTTAAAGCCTTAAGCTTTGACTTTTATTTTTGAGAGCCTTCCATTGATTTCCCAGCTTCACCTTGGGAATACCTTTTGTTCCTCTCATCCTCCTCTTCATAACCCTTGAAGGGTTTGCCATTTTATGTTGATTTGCCTTGGATTCAAGAGGAACATTCCTCTTGTGAGGTAGGGGTGTTATAATTTATTTTTCAAGTGTTTTACTTTCTTTTATATGAAATATAAGTCGTATGCATGTCTTTTGTTAATTTGAGAAATTAATGATGTATCATAGTTTGCGTATAACTCACTTTAGACTTGGTATATGGCTTGGCCATGACATGATCTTTGTTATATATTAAATTGAAATGATTTAAATGAGTTTTCAAATCTAGAGATTAAATGAATTTAATTTGATTTAAATTCTAGTTAATTATGTTTTGCTTGTATCCTTTTTTAGACTTGATATATGGTATGACCATGACTTAGTGCTTGATATATATTAATTTGAGATCATTTGAACAACTTTTGAAATCTAGAGATTTAATTGATTTAAATTAATTAAATTCTATTTGATGATATTTTGCTCATTTTACACTTTTGATTTGATATATGTAATGAGCCTGCTATATTGTTTAACATATATTAATTAGATGTTATTTGAATTTGATTTGAAATTTAGAGAATTTAATTATTTTGTTTAATTAAATTCTATCTAGTGGCTCCATGGATCTATTTGTGTTTTAGAAGTTGTTTCTATATTCAAATCATGGACTTGGACTTGTGGTGTATTCACTTGGTTATGTTTTGAGCATTGGATAACATTGTTGTTATACTTATATTCATGAGAATATGTTTCCTTTATGAAATATATTATTGCCTTATGTAATGAATTGTACACTTTGTAATTGACATTATGTATACCATTTTAGAATTGAAATTCTAAGGCATGGATTGTGTGGTTTCAACCTACTTGCGTATGGAAGGTGTTTTATGCATTATATAAATTATGTATAAGTTGTGAACTTATTTGGTTTATTTTGGAGTCTTGGGACATTGTTATTACAAGTGACATGGCTAAAGTTTTGGTCTAGTGCAAGAGGTATGAGTTCTCCCCAATTGAGATAGTGCGCACTAGGGTGGTCTTCCTAGTGGGTTAATGCCCGGAATAACTATTGAGGTCTCGGCAGAATTCCGAGCTTGATGTCCAAGTCTTCCACTATTTGATTTCGCATTCAATTCCAAGTTGACAATCAAGTTTAATTGTGAATTGTGGTTTTGGTTATTGGTGATTTTGATGTTGTTAAGTACATCCGAGCTTTATGATTTCAATGAATTATGGTAAATTTTGATTTTGTTAAGTACATCTATGCTAAATGTTCAAATCTAGCTTAGGAATGATCCTATAGGTTCATTTGGAACATAGACGTTAGGTGGTATGACCCACTTTTGTCGGTTTCGCACTTTTAGATTTCAAGTTGATAATTTTGAGAATCTATGTCTTGATGCATTGTATTAGAAGTTGTAATTATGCTAAATGGTTATATTTAGTTGTTCTCATACTTTAGATTTCAAGTTGGTAACTTTGGGAACCTTTATCTTGTTGCTTGTATAGCATACTCTTATGTCGTTCGGAATTGCATGAACGATGTAACGTATGCTAGAAATATTCTAAGGTAACTTAGGATGCTCCCTGAGTCTAACATTTGACATAAACGTTAGGTGGCATGACCCTTTTGAATTGTTTCAAGTCAATGTAAAAAATCTCAAAAGAAATCGAGTTATGTATGCTCATTCTGTACGAGTAAACTTGTTTACTCACCCTGAAGTTACTAGGGGGCTATTTCAGGTACGAAGACTTGGGTCATGATGTTCATCATTGCTTAGATGATTGTAGACTTGAAGGTTTTTAATTCTTTTAAAGGTTGGCTTGCAATGCCACTTATAGCCTTATATGTCAAAATGTGTATATTTGATTCCATATATGTAATGCGTACATGAGTACACTCTTTATAATATATTTGACACGTATGAGATGAGGCCGAAGGCCAATGACATGTAATTTGTATCCTAGGTAATTTTTGACTCCATGGAATATTATGAAAATATTGAAAAATATTGAGTTATTGCTTCACCATGTTTGCATCGGGTGTGGGAATTCTATTTTGATTCTTCCATAGGGTCTCATTAATCATGTATGATGTGTGGCCAAGGGCCAAATGGTATTTTGAAACCATTTCATAATTTCGAATTCCGAGTTTTCATTCCAAGTTCAATTTTTGTCATTTTGGCCGTCGGGGGTCGTATTTTGCATCGGCGATATTTTTAAGCCGTTGATCATTGTAGTGCGTGCTAATAGGTAAGTTATATTTGCGTTCATGATCGTTTTGTAGAAAAGCCCCTTTCTTGGTGAAAGGAGCCTCCTTAGGATTCATTTCACATTTTTCTTGCATATTAGGATTTAAGGGCATTTTGGGATTTTTCTTCAGGAAATTAATTCCAATCTTGACTCCATCACGTAGAAAATGTGATTTTAGGGGTAGTTTCTTCATGGCATTTTTCCAGAAAATGTCGGCTCGGCCTTCAAAATCCCAAATCTCCTTCCATTTTTCTGTTTCTGCTATTTTTTTTCCTAAGTAGCAGGTTGCAGCATGCCTCAGCCCAAAAGAGCCGGCTCGGTTCCAAAAGAGCCGAATCTTTCTTCAACTCAGCCGGTTTAGTTCCCAAAAGAGCCGACTGAATTCATTTGGGCATCATTTTTATACTCTCGGCCTAACTCAGCCGACTAAGTTCTCAACTGAGCCGACTAAGTTTGGCTGCAGCGATGACCTATTTTCAAATGGTCATAACTTGCTCATATGAGGTCAGAATTAGGTCATTTTTGAGTGTTCACTCAAGAGCTTGAAGTCAGCTTTCAAATGGTACAAACTACACCCTGAAGCTCCAACCGTAGTGAGAGTTATGGTGATTTTAGTGAGATATGTTCCCGGTGTCGCTTAGTCGCAGGACGCTGCTTTGTTCTATCTTCATATCTTTGTCATCCAGACTCCTAATCAAATGATTCTTGAGTCTATCCTTGTTGATTTTTCGTTGTCTCTCCAATGGTGTGCATGGTGGCACCCATTTTAGTATGGAATGACCATTTTGCCCTTAGTTCATTTTTTTTCGGGTTTAGCATTCTTGCTTCATTGCTAGGCTCATTTGAGTTCCATAGCTTTATGTGGAGTCATTTTGGTGCCTTAGGGATGACGTACATCTCTAGAGGTCACCTTTCTTCTTTTGCTTCCACATTTTAGATCCGTTTCGGGTCATCACAGGACACACTGGGTTGAAAAATCTAGGGTCGTCACAGCTCTTCTATTTGAGATCATGTGTGACGCATCTGATTATGCTGTGGGTGCTGTCTTGGGACAACGAGTAGATAAACTTCCTTATGTTATCTACTATGCGAGTAAAACTTTTTCAGATGCACAATTGAATTATACCACTACTGAAAAGAGTTGCTTCCAGTTGTATTTGCTTAGGACGAATTCAAATCTTATTTGTTGGGTTCCAAAGTAGTGGTCTATTCTGATCATTCTACTTTGAGACATCTTCTCTCCAAAAAGGAAACCAAACCCCGTTTGATTCGATGGATCCTCTTGCTTCAAGAGTTTGATTACAAAATTCGGGATAAGAAAGGGTTAGAGAATGTGATAGCTAACTATCTTTGTAGAATTTGATTGAGGATACCTCAACTTCACTTCCAGTTTGTGATTCCTTACTGGATGAACAGCTGTTTTGGGTTTCTCATATAGATTTGCCTTAGTTTGCTGATATTGTGAATTATCTCGCAATAGGAAAAATTCATTTCTCTTGGTCAAAGTAGGAAAAAGATCGATTCTTCTCTCAGATTCAGATGTACTATTGGGAAGATCCCTTGCTCTTCAAGTATTGTGCTAATTAAATCATTCGTAGATGTGTTCCTAAGAGTGAGTTTCATAGTATTCTGAGCTTCTGTCACAGTTTGGCTTGTGGAGGTCAGTTTAGTGCAAAGAAAACTGCAGCTAAAATTTTTCAGTGTGGTTTCTTTTCGCCTTTACTCTTTTGGGATGCATATTTGTTCTATAGGTTATGCCTTTGATGTCCGCAGTTAGGATCAATTTCCAGAAGAAATATAATGCCCTTAACTACGATCTTAGTCATTGAGGTTTTTGATGTATGGGGTATTGATTTCATTGGTCCTTTTATTCAGTTAAATAAAAATGAATATATTCTTGTAGCTATTGATTATGTGTCTAAATGGGTTGAAGCAGTGGCTACTAAAATCACCGATCACGTAGTCATGGTTGAGTTCATTCAAACAAATATTTTTAGTCGGTTTGGTATGCCACGAGCTATTATTAGTGATGAGGTGCTCACTTCTGTAATAAGTATTTCCGTACTTTGGTATAAAAATACTGCATCACTCATAAAGTTGCTACTCTCTATGATCCCGAAACAAGTGGCCAACTTGAAATATGTAATCGTGAGATTATGAGAATTCTTGAAAAAACGGTTACGCCAAATCATAAGGATTGGTCATTAAGACTAAATGATGCTTTGTGGGCTTACCGAATAGCTTTTAAGACTCCGATTAATATGTCACCTTACCATCTCGTTTATGGTAAAGGGTGCCATCTTCTTGCAGAGTTAGAACACAAAGCTTTTTTGGCCATAAAAAAGCTCAATTTTGATATGAACTCTGCTGGTTCTAACAGGAAGCTTCAACTGACTGAGCTCGAAGAATTACGTAATGATGCTTATGAGAGTGCTAAGGTTTACAAATCAAAGATTAAGGTATTTCATGATAAACATATCTTGCGTAAGACTTTTGAACCCGGGGAGAAGGTTTGGATGTTTAATACACGATGGAAACTTTTTCCTGGAAAGCTGAAGTCATGTTGGGAGGGTCCATATATGGTTATTTCTGTAACACCTTATGGTGCAATAGAGATACAAGATTGCAAAACTGGACAAGTGTTCAAAGTCAATGGACAAAGACTTAAACCCTACATAGAGGGTAATGTGCAGAGAGGCACAGTGGAGACAGTAAAACTTCATGATCCTATTTACTTAGACTAGAGAGGTTAGTTTTCGTCGAGCTATCGACGTTAAACTTAGCATGTTATTGAGCTGTCGACGTTAAACTTAGCATTTGTATGTTGTACTATAGTTTCATCTTATTTTTATTTTTGTTTTAATTTTTAGGTTTTAGTTATTTTTATTGTTATTTTGTTTCTAACTTAGTTTAGGTTTAGGTTTATTTATAAAAAGAAATAAAAATTAAAAATATAGAAAACTACAAAAATTTGTCCTCAAAGCTTGAGCTTTCATTTTGAAGCTCGAGCCTCAACTATTAAAAGCTTAAGCTTGCACACGCTAAGCTCAAGCCATTCTTTATCGCTAACTTAAGGGTTTTTGGTAGAAGGCTCGAGCTCTCAAGTCTTAAAGCTCGAGCCCTGGGTTTTAAAAGTGCATAAAAGAGCCCGAGTTCTCATTCTTTCACTCTATCATAATCTCTCTCAAAGTTTCTCTCCCATTTTTTCTTCTTCATCTTAATTCACCATGACTTTTGACAATCTTTTTCCAGAGTTGCAGGTACTAATCAGGTAAAAATCTTCATCATTTTTTTCTTCTCATTGCTTCATTCTTAGTTGATTATATTTTTAGATCTAGATTAGGAAAGCATGAGTTTCATGAGTTTGTAAATTTTTAAATGAATGATTAGTTGGTTTTCATAAGTTATCTGCATACAATGATTGTTTAAGAGATTTGTTGTTGATCTATATATTGATTTTCTGACATCTGTTTTGGTATAGTTCCAGGTAAAGCTCAAGCTCTGCATCTTCAAGCTCGAGCATTGGTTTAAGCTCGAGCCCAAAAGGTTAAGCTCGAGCCTCAGTTCTCAGATTGCAGAATTTGGAGAATTTTTGGTGATTAAAGGGACTTCCTTTGAGACTACTATTAATTGAAAGTTGAGATGGTTCGTCCTGCTCCTTCTAAGTGTGCTACGGTGACTAAAGATGTTTTGCCAAGTGTGATAAGTGCTCAAATGTGACGCATTTTAGCACCTAAGCTAGGGTATTTTAGTCTATTAATTTATCTTACTTTCATACTTTAGTACTTATTTGTGTTTTTGCCTATTTCAGATCAATAAAGTTCAAACAGGCTAAGAAAAGCCATTTAGCTCAATTTTGGAGCTAAGGAGTAAATCTGGAAAGAAGTCAAGAAAATTGCATAAGAGGATCTTTAATCGATCGAAGGAAGTCCCGATCGATCGAAGAAGGCTACAATCGATCGAAATCAAGGCATTGCCATCTTAGCAATCCGGATAAGGCCAAGAAGATATTTTCATGACATGTCAGCTTCGATCTATCGAAGTAAGTGTTGGATCGATCAAAAATCCTTTAATCGATCGAAATGACTACTGGCAGTGTGCTGTCTAATTCCCGAGCGCGCTCAGACTCTACCTACTTTTTGTAGCTGCGAATTTTCACCAATCAGAGGCAATATTTCTGACATGTTGCCTACTCAAAGAGGCTTGTAATAGATTAATTGAACCAACTTTTGTAGAAGTGACACATGTAGATATTTTCTTACTAATTATAGAAATAGTTTTTTCTCTAGAACTAGAGTTTGTGAAGAAAACAAGAATGAAGATGATGCTGCCAACCTCCAAGTTAATCCTCGAGGGTTCCATGGCCACTACAATGAGTGGCTCAATCCTTCTCTTGGGGCTAGAGATAGCCCCTACGCTTGCTTCCTAAACTTAGCTTTTGTATATTTTTGGGGATTTTAGTTGTAATTGATGTATTGACCATGAATAAATATAGATCTTGTAATTTTTACATGATTTGTATGGATTAATGTTTTCAATTGATCATTTAATTCTATCCATATGTCTATGTGTGCTAGAATGAATGTTCATGTGTTTTACTATAGATTTAATGAAATTGATGCATGTCTATGTGTATTGATGTTGTTAATATAGTGACAGTCAAAGCAAGGTGCTTAATTGATTACTCTTGTGATTTATTTGATGATTTATACTTATTTCTTTATTAATTGTGCCACATCCTTAGGTTAATTAGCTTAATTTTCTTGTCATTAGTTTAGCTGTAGTATAATTGCTTTAATTTTTTAGATAAGTGGACAATTCATTCTTGTTGTTTGATATTCCATACTTATGAACGCAAGAAGTAAATTTCTCTAGATTTTTGTGTGTGCACTAATTGTGGTTTAATCGAATGGTTAATGGTCTCATTTGATTGTTTGTGCTACTCACTAGATTGATTAGACAATCTATGCTTATTTGCCATCTATGCTTAGTTTTCTATTGGTCACACACATACACACATTTTACAACTTGAATTTCCCCATTAATTTACAATTGCTAGTGTTTGGTGAAGTGAAGCTTAGTGGTAAACTCTAAGCCCTAAGACCCTTCTCTCATATTACCTTCTCATACTTTCTAGATTGTCACTTAATTGCATTGTTTCAATTAAACTAATAGTTTGATTAATCAAATTAAACTAATAGTTTGATTAATCAAATCAAACTCATCTTTTGATCATTTAACCTACTAATCTAACATTGATTCCAAGAATACCTTGCCTTTCCCTTGGGACAATCCCTACTCACACTTGCTACATTAGTAGTTAGTAGTGCTAGTGGTATTCTATAAATTTAAACTTGGCCACATTTTGTCACGCATAGAAAATGACCACCAAGCGTCGTTGCCAGGGATTGAACAACGCCGTATTTTGGAATAAATTAGGAATTAGTACTCTTTTGATCTTGTCTTTATTTTATTTTATTTTGTTTACTTATTGTGTTTGTTCTTAATTAACTAGGTACTTGGAGCCAGGGAAGTGAAGCAAAGGAACTTCAAAGCAAATAAGCAAGCTAAGCTAAGCAAAGCAAAAAGCATAAAAAGAAAAAAGAAAAAATAAATAAATAATTTGCAAAGCAAAGCAAGGCAAAAAGTTAAAAATAATTTGAAGTTGCTTAAGGACCCTTTGTGAGCTTTCCTAGCTCTCTTTACTTAGTTAAATCGTCAACCCATGTGGAGGCAATTTTTATTTGATTAGATAGATCGTCGGCCCACGTAGAGGCAATTTATTTCTTGCATTTGTTGAAAGCATGGGAGTATGGGATCAGTGTATATGGAGGATTGTTGTTGATTGACTTGTTGCGAAGGAGAAGTGCTTACTACTTGCTTGTTGTTCAGTTGTTGTTGCTTATTTTAATTGTGCATGCATGGTCATAGGTCATTGAATCCTACTCTTGTTGTATTGAATTTTCATCTTGAATCGGTTATTCGTAATCCTAGGGGAAGGGGTAATTCAAGCGACTCCATTTCATCAATGGATGTCTAAAATAAAGACCATGTTGAAGACCTTGGTCACATCGACCAACAAGGCATTCTTCACCCTAATATGCATCATCAATATGATAACATTCAAGTACCATTAGGTATGCCTAGATCATTCATTCCATAACAACAACAAGGCCAAATTCCAATGGGAATGCCTAGGCCATTCTTTGCACCACCTCCACCTCCCGTTGTTAAAGCAAATCACGGGGCTTATGTAGAGCCACCGGTTGTGAATCCTCCTCTTGCTTTGAGAAATCATTATGTGCCAAATGAGTGTAATGCACAAACATGAATTCAACTTCCTCCATTTAAAGCACACTATTATGAGATTAAACCACAAACAATTCAAATGCTTCCTAATTATCATAGGCTACCTAATAAAGAACCTTACAAGCATTTGGATGAGTTTCTTGAAGTGTGTTCCATTGTGAAATACACGGACATGCCCGAAGAGATTTTATGGTTAAAACTATTCTCTTTCACCCTAAAGAACAAAACAAAATACTGGTTTAACAATTTGAGGCATTTTTCTATAACTACTTGGGCAAAGATACAACAAGAGTTTTTGAGAAAGTACTATCCAGTGTCTAAGACCAATGCAAGGAGGACTTTAATTCATGAATTTTCATTAAGGGATGGGGAAAT
Organism: Cornus florida; assembly: GCF_030987335.1. Classification (NCBI taxonomy): domain Eukaryota; kingdom Viridiplantae; phylum Streptophyta; class Magnoliopsida; order Cornales; family Cornaceae; genus Cornus; species Cornus florida. Next base: position 96,525,827 of record NW_026775572.1, read on the forward strand.
GTTTCATGAGGCATGGGAACAATTAAACAACTTGCTTAGGAAGTGTCCACACCATGACATACTTAAGTTACAATTAGTTCAATACTTCTTTTAAAGTTTGTAGGACAATCATAAAGGTATGGTTGATGCTTCTATGGGTGGTTCTTATCTTAATAAGCATGAAGATGATGTATGCCGCTTATATGAGAGCATAAGTGAAATCTCAATGAATTAATCTTTATCATCTAAAAATGGTAGAAATCTAGGTGGAAGGAAGAATGTTGGCTTGTATCAAGTTGATAATTCCAATGATATAGTCGCCGAAGTTAAGTCTCTATCTCAAAGGTTTGATCAATTTTTGACTAACCAAAATTCAGCTCATCAAGTGTTCTCTTCCCCTAATCATATTCATTATCATTCCAATGAATCATGCATGACTTGTTCTAGTGTTTTACATTCTACTTCCAATTGTCTCCATGGATATGTGTAAAGTGAACACCATGAACAAGTGAATGTCGCTTTTCTTAACCAAGACAATAATCCCTATGGCACTCACTATAATCCTGGGTGGAGGAACTATCCATACTTCTCTTGGAAAAGCCAAGGGGAAGGCTCAAAACCTCCCCAAAGTGGTTTCCAAAACAAGTATGTTCCGCCCCCAATGCAAGGCTAAGGTTCCCAATGTTATCGTTCATCTTACCAAGCTTCACATGGTAACCAATTTTCAAACTCCCATTTTCCAAATCAATCTTCATATTCTCAAGGAAATTCAAGAAGTCCCGCATTTGAAGAAAAAGTCTTATCCGCTTTGGGTACTTTGGAGGCAAATAATCAATTACTTCATCCTCACTCCCAATCGATTGCAAAACTAGAAACCCAAGTCAAGCAAATAGCTTTTACATTGAATGCAAGGGAAAAAGTGAAAATGCCTTTGAATCCCCCACTGAAGCAACAAGTTATAGTGGAGACCAATTCATCTTCGGAAGGTTATACACTTGAATATGTGAATGCAGTGACCACTTTGAGAAGTGAAAAAGTTTTTGACAATCAAGTTGGTAAATCCAATTAAGAGAGTGAACCGGTGTAACCTAAAGTTGACACCTGTCCTGTCTCACATCCCATTCCTCCTTCATTAATTGTGATAGACCACATTATTGAAAAATTTTCAAAAAAAGATTTCAAAGTATGATTATGAAAAAGCTTTTGAGCCTAAGGCTCCATTTTCGGATGCCTTAAAAGTATCCACCTCTATTGAAAAACAACAAAGCAAAGCAAATGAAATCATTAATGTGTTTAGGAAAGTAAAAATCAATCTTCCTCTCTTGGATGCAATTCAACAAATTTTGACTTATGCTAAATTTTTGAAAGATATTTGCACTCTTAAGAGAAAAAACAAAAGCCAAGCACCAAGAAAAGTTATTTTAACCAAATAAGTAAGCTCCATTTTGCAACACAATACCCTCCCAAAATTTAAAGACCCTGGTTCACTGACTACTTCATGCATTATTGGTGATCATGTTATTAATCGAGCTCTTCTTGATTTAGGAGCGAGTTTGAATCTTCTCCCTTACTTGGTTTTTGTTCAATTGGCCTTAGGTGATTTAAAACCGATGCCGGTAGTTTGCAACTAGCCGACCAATCAATTAAGAAGCCCCAGGGTATCATTGAAGATGTTTTGATTAAAATTGATAAGTTCTTCTTATTGGTCGATTTTGTTGTCATTGACATGGAGCCGGTCCCAAATCCTAAGAGCCAAATTCTAGTTATCCTTGGCCGTCCTTTCTTGACTACCGCTAATGCCAACATCAATTGTTGGACAGGGATAATGAAGATTTCATTTGCTCACATGATAGTGAAGTTGAACATTTTTAATCCAACCTCAAGTTCTATGGACAAACATGAGGATATATGTGTTGTTGAAAATTGTTTTGCAAATGAATTTGAAAAAAATGAGTTTTTGCTTGGTGTTGAAAAATCAAATGGTTTGCATTCCAAAAAGATTTCAAAGAAAGTGTTTTCAAATCTAATGTTGAACGGGCATGGAAGCCCAAAGATTTTGTTGACCAAAGGCTGTCAATTTCACTTGAACCAAATCTAACAAGTTCCTTTAGGAATAGTTTATTGGGTGAGGTTCAAAGTTCGATTCACCCCGCTGAGAAGGGGATGTTTACTAAAATCTTTGATCTGGGCTAAAAGAGCCCAACGTCTTGGTAGAGACGTTAAAGACTTATGCTTCGTAGGGTTTGTAAACCTTATTCCTCCCTTATTTCTTATTTTGATATTTTCTGCGTCATCTAGATATGAGTTGAATTGAAAAATCCAGTTTTCGGTCAATTTCTTGCATTTTCTGCACTTCCAGTGAAGTTTCAATCGATTGAACCCTAGTTCGATTCATCAAAATTCCACTTCGATCGATCGAACCCTGTGAAATTTTGGCTTTTCATCTTCCATTTTGATTGACTGAATCTCATTTCATTCGATCAAAATCCATTTGGATCGATTGAAGCAAGTGTTCAATCGATCGAAATTGCGTCATTTGAATTTTCAAAAAATGCTTTGACCTTTCACCTTCCCACTCAAACCTTAATAATTTTTTTTTTCTTCCGTATTTTTATTTTCTTTTTTCTTTTGTTTCTTTCTTTCTCTCTCTTCCTCCTTCTCTTTGTCTTCTCCCTTTCTCTCCCGATTTCTTAATCTCCTCCTCTTCTTCTCAATCTCAAAGTTCTCTCTCCTCTCAAGCTTCCACCGGTAAGACCAACCCCAACCTCCCTATCCTCTTCTCTCGCCAGGGAACCATCCAAGTTACCCATATCTCCCGCCATCCTCCATTTTTACTGGTGAAGCACTATTGGCCAAGGGGCCGAGTTCTCTCATCTTTTTCACTCTATTCTCTCTCGGGTTTCATCATTTTTATTATCTCTGGTCAATTTAGGCGAAGAAGAGTGCGGTCACCATCTCTGGCAACCTCTGTAGATTTCGGCGAAGCTCCGACGAGTTTTGGATCATCTACTCTGGCCACGATGAAGCCGAAAAACCTCCATTTTGATCCAAATTCTTCATTTCAATCTCCTCTTCTCTCTTTTGGATCGGGTATGTTCCAATTTGTTTTCTTTTATTGAACTTTCTTTTATTCTTGTTTATTTATTTTAAGCTTTGTTTTATTTCTATTTTATTTTTTGTCTTTCATTTTTCTCATTTGTATATATGCTTGTGAATATGAAAATGGAAAACTATTTAAAAAAAAAAATGGACCAATAAACTTTGGATTGCATACCTTGATTTTGATTGAACGGTGATGGGAACTTCTTAGGAAAAATGGAGAATGGATTGTGGTTGTTGTTGTATTTAGAAGGAGAACGGGCATTAATTGACTTGGATTTGTGGTTGTGGGCGGTGTCCCTTGTTGAAATGTTGAATGACTTTGAATTGAATTCCATATGCTTATTTATTGTGAGTAAAGGTGAAATGCATATTTGTTGTGTTTGAAAATTTTGGAAATGACCATTTTTAAAGGGAACCCATGCCAGATTTTTGAAAAATTCGATTTAAACTTTGATTTTACATTCGAAAAGGCATGTGGTTTATTTTTGAAACTTGAAATGGATTTTGAAGAAGAGTTTTTGAAGTTAAGATTTGATTTTGATTTGAAGAGAAAGAAAATTTCAACTTTTTTTGAAAATCCAAGTTATTTTGAAAATCCAAGTTGTTTGGAAATATCATGATTGTGCAATTTTGTTCATTAATTTTAAAATGCAAATTTGAATGTCAAATCGAACTTGTTGTCTTGGAAAATTCTTGCAAATCTTCTTGTAATGGCATTGAAAATTTGTTATGAGCATAATCCTGACTTGTTTCATTTGATTATCTTGAGTATGAAATGCATGGATGTGTTGCTTTTGAATTATCTTAAATGCATACAAGTTTGTTTTGACTTGAATCTTGTACTTTTGAACTTGAAAATCCAAAGTTTTATCTTAAATGCATAGAAGTGTTTCAAATGGACCTCTTTAAAAAGTTTTGATTTCCAATTGACTTAAGCTTATGATTCAAGGGCATTGTTTTGGTAAAATGAACTTTGAATGTTTAAAATGCTTTGTGATCACCCATATTGGGTTCAAATGATGAAAAAAAAAAAAAAAAAAAAAGGGAAAGTTTTGAATTTTGTTTGGAAAATGACAAGTCGAGTTGCTTAAGTCATTCTTTTGTTGTTCATTCATTTCATGATTCTTGTCATGAAGCTTTTCTACAATGCAATCGAATGTTTTGAATCCAAAGTTTTCAAAATTCTAATTTTGCCCCAAAAGTGTCCAGTAATTCCAAAGTTGACCAAAATGCTCTTGTTTGAGTTAAAACTCGTTCCATTTGACTCATTTCCATCCAATTGCATATGTTAAGTGCCTTTGAACTTGTTTGTTATACAATTCTTGTTTCTTACCATGCTAAGGCACAAGTTTGATGTTTTTTGAGCTTCCTTATCATGATTTTGATCTTTTCTTGCAAACTGAGATGAATTGCCATTGCAACCCAACTTTTTGAAGTCAAATGATTCCATTATTGCTTAATAACCTTGAAACTTGTCAAATGTGATCTCTTTTGAATAAATGTGTGTATTTTGGAATAATTGCAACTTGTTTCTTGAATATACACCATTTTGTACACACTTACGTCACATTGACAGTTTTTAAGAGTTTCTATGCATCCTTTGAGCCTATCTTCTTAGAATTGATTTTTGACTATGTTTGGGGATGTGTTATGGATGTTTGGAGTTTAAAATGCATGATTGGGGATGTAATTTCTGTTCTTTGGCATTGGTATTAGTTTTTAAGCTTAACTTGAGTTTTTGAAATGCAATTTGAACGAAGTTTGGGAATATGTTTGCTTTATCTAGACACTTATCTGTTAAATGCCATTTGCATGACCTTATACACTTGTGATCCGTTCTTGAGAGCCAATTAAGGGCTGATGACCGAGGTTCTTTCCGGTCTTGATTTTGATTCCACAATGGTAAGCTTCTTTTATTCTCAATTTTTGACCATTCTTTGCTTCATTTAAGCTTTAAAGGGGGTCGCAAGCCATAAGCGATCAGTTCTGTACTTATTTATTGCTTAGAAGGGGTCACGAGCCATAAGTGATCATAATATGTTGATTTTGTTGCATTGGGTATGGGATATTTCTTTATCTGGAGTCTGTTGATCTATGTGCATTATTCAGATATATGCTATCTAGTTACATACCATGTCCAGGATGTATTCTTGAACTTGTTTGTCATAACCTGCCTTGGATTGAAGTGTTTTGCAATCATGCATTCCACTTAGTCTTTATTACATGATATACATGCTTCTTGAGTCTTAGGTTGACATTTGCCATGTTTATATGCTCCATGTTATCCTGCCTGTTCCATTTGGTCTTAACTATTGCATCGATAGACATTCTTGCTTAGGAATTGATACGATGTCATCCTATGGTCTACTTGTCCTGTCATTGCCGAATCTACTTGAGTTTTAGGTATATGAATGCACGTTGCATCATTTATGCACATCACGGCCTATATTTACCCTGTTGATCAGATTGCTGCTAGTAATGTTCCAAATGTGACTTTTCTACCCTCTATGCCATCACTGTATTGTCTTGAGATTGCTATTGTGCTTTGACCTATTTTGTTAGCTGAGGTATGTCAATGATAATTGTGAAGTTTTCTTAATCATTTCTTGCACAAGCATGACCCTATTTGTCTATTCTCTATTTCTACTTGATTCAGGCATACTTTATGTTTTCGTATCAGTTGATTACCTTATTCTCTACCTGTACACTGATTTATTCTTATTGCTTTTGCAGATGCAGCGCAGATAAAAGACTCTTGCTAGAAAGCCAGTACATAGAGCTCCATAGCCTCCTCCATCTCCAGAGGCAAAGTCTTCTTTGCCATCATCTTCAGCATCTACAGCAGCCAATTTAGAGCCATCTTCTATAGTGGGCTAGCATCTTATTGTCTGAGAGGTACCTACTATTTCTTACTCTCGTTGGAAGCTGGAGCCTGAGTACAGATTTGACCACAATCTATTTTCCCATTTGGACCAAACTAAGTGGTCCTATGATGAGCTTGTTCGTAGAGGCATTGATGCCATTATGACACCAGCTGATATGGTAGTCTATCCCCAGGTGGTTTCATTGTTCTACCAGCACCTCTGGATGGATGAGGATAACAAACTACTATTACATACCACTATAGATGGCCATGAGATCGGTATTTCTCTCCCGGCTATAGCTGCTACCTACCGATGCCCCCATTCATCTCCATTGATTGAGTGTTCTCAGGATCCTTTATATCTTAGTGCTCCACCTTATCCCTCTAAGATGACCATGGTAGCGACTTTATCTCCACATGCTGCCTATGAGGGCAATATATTTGCAGACCGGGTTGACATTGATCCCCAATATTGGTTTATTGATTTTATGTTGCACCTCAATACCTTTCCATCAGGCCATGGTACACAACGGAAGGAGTGAATTTTTTAGGCTCTACACTGTTTGAGCTAGGGCTGTTGGATTTCTGTTCCTGCACTTATCTGGGAGCTCATACATAAGTTCTGGAAGACTCTGATTCATACACATAATTCTAGAGCAGCGATTTGGCCTTTACCTTTTGGCCACCTGACTACTTAGCTGCTACTTGACCAGGGTTATTAGTTTGACAAAGACCTACAATTATTGCCTCCAGAACAGAGAGATAGGAGGGTCTATGATCAGGCCAACTAGACAAAGACCTACAATTCTTACCTCATGAATAGAAAGAATAAGGATATGAAAAGAAAGCATGATCAGGCGAGAGTAGAATAGGATGCAGTTATAGAGGATATAGCTGATAGATCACCTCCCAGACAAAGGTGTTACACTACCATTTCAGCTTCTACCTCACAACCAGATGTACCTATTGCATCTCAGCAGACTGACACTTTTCATATCCCTCCCATAGAGCTTTTAACACAGACCGACACTCGATCCCGATATACTAGTACCTATTTTAGCTACAGATCTGATGTCACTCAGCTGCACACAGACTTCAATTCCATCAGAGCTGATATGACTAGGCGGCACGAGGATATCACGAGGCGACATGATGATCTGGTGAGGAGATATGATGACCTACTGAGAAGGCACGATGACTTGAGAGCAGATATAGCTGATGTGAGGCGTGAGCTTAGAGTATTTCGGATTGACCTTACAGCTTCTCTTACTCGACATAGCCATGAGATATCTGGCATGCTGTAGCACATTGCTGACATGATGACTCCAAATCTTACTCACTGATTCCACCATTTTCTCTCTCTACTACTCATTATCTGTTTTGATACACTGCTGTTACTAAGATATTTTTGCACTATCTTGCTATTTGCACTGGTTTTGGATACATTTGATATTAATTTTGCACTACACTTGCTATACATTGATATTTGGATATCTGGTTTTTGATTTACTTGTTACATATTGATTTTTGGGATTTTGATATCAGTTTTGGGTATTCTGAGCTTTACATTGCTAAATGCCACGATTTTTGCCCAGTTCTCAGTTTCACCTCTCATTTATATCATTGATGCATATGCTTTGACAATTTCTAGTATTACCATTTTTAGACAGGTTTTCAAAATCTAAGTTTGGCGGTACACCTTCCAAAGCTAAGCTTCTGTTACTGGGTCCCTTTTGCGACACCCATTTGGTATACTCTTTCTATTATCTGTTGCTTCTTTGCACATTGAGGACAATGCACAGATTAAGTTTGAAGGTTGATCGGTTGATCAACTATACATCAACCTTCGCAATAGCACGAATCATTGTAAAATAGGGCTATTGGTCGGGTAAGTCGAACCACTGGGACTGCGCTAATCTATGGCAACCTAAGTGTCTAGAGTCATTTTAGAGTGATAAGGTGTAATAAAGAGTTGTTGATTGGTTTGTCACTAAGCTAGAAATGTAAAGATGCATAAAATAATAAATGGAAGGAGGTTAAAACGAGTGAAACTTAGGTGGAGAGGACTAGGGAAATGAATCCACCACACACCTCATAAACATGCTAGCTTGCAATTAACTTGGGGAGCTACTTATGTAAATGACCATGATATGTAGAGATGCATAATAACTACACTATCTTCAAGAAGTTCATACAATTAAGAGCTAAGTATAAACCATCTAAGTATAATCCCCTAGGAATGGCCTATCAAATCCCTTACTTTGTATGGTAAATGCACATGTAATCAAAGACTAAGTATAATCCATCCACGGTTGGTATGAACCATCTACTTAATTACATTAAACTAGGGGTGTAGTATGGTTCATCATTCCTAGGAATGGACTATCAAAACCTTCACAAGATATGCCAAGAAAACCATTTCATAATCTCATCTCCATTCCCACTATGAAGATGCAAGCTATAAAATCATGAGAGAATATAACCTAAAACAAGATGATAAAACTCAACATAATCATTAATAGAATTTAAGATCCATTACAACATGTGTAAAGCTCTAGCTTATGAAAAATACCACATACATACTTCATTCCCCAAATTAAGAACAAAACTAGAGTATGCTTACAAGGGAGGCTTCATCACCTCCCTAGAAGAAGAGTTAGTTACCCATTGGAGCCTTAGAATGAAGAATAAGTTGAACTCCATCTCCAATTTTCGAGCTTCCCTTTGTTAGCTTGAAGAACTCTCTTTCCTTGCTCTCTTCTCTCTCCTCTATCTTCCCAAAATGAAGCATCCCAAATGTGTGGCCTTTGGTAGCCTTTTATTCTCCAACAAAACCCTCTCTCTCCTCCAAGGAACACCTCCAACCACTTCATAAAGAAGGAAGATGGCATTGAGGAAACCAATGTGCAAGTGGCTGAAAATGAGCCATTTCCGAGTGCAATCTGCCTGATTTTCGAGCACTCGAAAAGTGGTCTCGAGCACTCTAAATTAGTGTAATGTGCAACATGCTCTTCTTGCTCAACGCTGACCTACTTTGGTAAAACTGCTATACCTTTGTACCCCAAACTCCGAATGATGATCTGTTTGAAGATTTGGAGAGCTGATTCAGTGCTTTAAAAACTTCATGTTTTGATTAAGACCCAATTCTCAAGTCTGGTTGGTCGAAAATGGGGAGAAAGGCAGTACTTCAGTGCTGCCAGACAGTTCTGCACACCTCTGTTAAGAAGATCATAACTCTCTGCTCCGAACTCTGAATGATAAACCGCTTGAAGATTTAGAAAGCTAATTCAGAGATCTAAATCTTTCATGTTACGATGGAAGTCCAGTTCTTGAGTTTGCTAGGTCGAAAATGGCGACAAAATTCAGGATCACTGCTGCCAGAAATTCAGAAATGGCATCCTTTTTGTTCAAAATTCCACAAGGCATCATTTTTGCTTCCTTTTTGCACTTTAACCTGAAAATGCATAAAAACATGCAAATGGAGTTAATCTACATAAAATAATCAATTAATGGACTTTGTTAATGTAATTTAGGGCGCTTGAATATACAGTATTCAGCGCTTATCACACCCCCAAACTTACATTTTGCTAGTCCCTTAGCAAAACCAAAATGCAAAGCTCAATGGAATGAAAACATGGGAATGCTATTACAAAAATATTCACCATGGCAAAGATAAACATAAACATAGCTCAAATACAACTTGAAACAGATAAAGAGCTGGAGACGGCATCATTGGGAAGACTACCTTGCATATATGAAGCATTGATACAAAAAATGGAAAAAATCATTTCAACATGCATGCATCAACATCATAGTCCATATAAATAATTCAATTGTCATCTCTTAAATGGAAATAACTCAAACTCCAGTGAAAGTGAATTGAATCCTCAAGATGCGGCTTTTACTTTCTTTTCCAATTCCAAGGCACAAGTTTTCAAATCAATGAATTCCCCTTTACATGAAGTCCCTAAGGCATGATTTTATTTTCAAGACAACTTTTGTTGCCTGTTAACAATTTATTGCAACTCATAAGCGAAACATAGAATGGTTGTGCAATGCTAAAGTCCCTTAAGCTTTCTAACTAACCTATGTAGCAAGCGTTAGGCCAATAACTCCCAAACCAGACGGCTTTAGGGTGTTAAGTGTAGAGACACTCCAAAGGGCTTAATAGCTCAAGTTGGAAAGGCTACGAACTCTAGCTAACCATGTTTATTACAATTTTTTTTGAATGACCGTGCAATGTTTAAGTCCTTTAAGCTTTCTAACCAACCCTTGTAGCAAGCGTTAGGCCAACAACTCCCAAACCAGACGGCTTTAGGGTGTTAAGTGTAGAGACACTCCAAAGGGCTTAATAGCTCGAGTTGGAAAGGCTACGAACGTCAACTGGTCATCATTTTTTTTTTTTTTTTTGATATTTAAATCATGCCAAAGATATTCATCTATCAGGTTCATCAAATTAGATTAACTAGGCCAAGGTCAAGGTTGATCAAGTTGCATGCCTCACAGTTAAGTTTCCAATGTGCATCTGTGCATTGTGAAGCTTATAAGAGTGTAAATCCAGCAAGAATCTAATTGAAACATTGATACAGACTAATTTGAATCTACATGATCATTTCAACTCAAATTTTTCTTTATTTTCAAAAATTTCAATTGCTTCTATACACAAGGTATTAAACATATGTTTCATCTCCGACAAGTGTCAAGTTATACTATCATTGCTTAGCAAAAATTATGAAACCAAAAATATGCCAAGAATGCTTTGATGCACCCCCAAACTTAACTACACAGTGTCCTCAATGTGGGACATGGATGTAAGTTAGAGACAAAAATAACGAAGAGTATAAAAAGGAACAACAATACCCAGGGGGAGGAAACGGCATTTTGATACAAAAACCCCCAAACTTGAATTGGACTGCGCAACCTAGAGAGCATCATGAAGAACAAAAAGAAACAATCACAAACAGCATTAATAGCACAAGCATAAATATAGAAAAAGAATGTACTGAAAGTTAACAGAACAGAAAGAATTTGCATTGCAAAAAGAGTTTACATGATTACAAAAAGAGCTGTACAGGGATCATGTCTACTAGAGCAACCTATACATAGCAAATTCTTACAGTTCAAAAGGAAAACAAAAGATACAAGAGAAATAGGTACATATGAAACAAAAAGAGAAGGTCCAACACTCGCAACAAGCTACGGTCCAGAGGGTAAACGGGCGAGGATGGAATGGAGGAGAGATTGAGTCTTACGCCGTTCAGCGGAGGCCAAATGACGTTCCTCAGTGGCGACATGACGGTCTTCAGCAGCAAGGCGACGATCTTCTTCAGCACGTGAAGAAGTCTCACACAGAGTCCGAGTGTACGCGGACAAAGAATTCTCAAAACGATCCAGTCGCTCATGAATACCGGCAAAGCTAGCTCGGATGAAAGCCTGGTCCTGGTGAGAGTCGACCGGAGGCTCTACCCTTGTAGCGGCTGCTGCGGTGGAAGCATCCTCAGAAGGAGGAGGAGGTGGAGCGTGGATGAACAGGGGGGCAGCAGGCTGAGGGGTACTAGAATGGCTAAGAACATTGATCCACCGGTGCTGGGTAAAAATTTTAATCTTTTCGCCTTTTGGTTCATGGGGAGGAACAATGAAACCCTTGTGCTGAAGGAGCCGAGTGATGAAAAACGGCAACGGCAATTTCCGATTTTCAACTCGCGGAACTCGTGCATTATGAGCGTCATGCCAAAACTTCATAAATGTGGTCCAAATGAGCTCTGGGATAGAGAACCATTGGCCTTGGTCCATGGCATATAAGGCTTGCAAAAGGAGGCCCCGATGCTCGGTGCTATGCACCAAAGGGCAGACATTGTGCTTGAAGACAGTGTCAATGAACCACAGGCGTTCCGGAAGATTGGTTTTGCGGACAAAAGACCGGGGCCTAGTAGGATCGTCAACAGTGCAAATGGCAGCGGCAGTCTACTCCACAGTTAATGTATCCGGCTCCTCATATAAAGGGAGATTCTCACGATTGACAATGTCGTAGTGAAAGCATAGGTGGTGCCATCAATGGATGTAGTGAGAGAAATAGATGGCTCTTCAGGGCATTGGAGATTCTGGTAGAAGAGGCGCACTACACGGGGGTAGGCAACCCTGGCAAGGGGGGCGCAAATGTGCTGCAGACGTCAGTTAGTCAATTCGGCGACAGCCCACAAAGTAGTGGGTATAATGTCAAAGGCATCCGTGAACGGAAATGAGAGTTCGTAGTTGAGGTGTTTGCGATCCCAAGGATCACGTGGTCGCTCACGATTGACAGCACGGGCACCCGAAGAGGGTCGAGGAGGGCGAGAAGAACCGGCACGAGACATTTAGAGAGGTGGACTTGGTTGAGGACTTTCAGCGAGCACCTGGCGTGCACCACAAAAGAGAGAATGGGAAGATGAGTGGGAGGGATGAAGAAAACCAAAATTTTTTACAATCAAAACAAGCTCTAGCATAGAGCACTCAGCAACCACAAACAACACAACCTCCACAATGCATTCCCATCCTCCATATAACGGAAATAAAGGCAAGGAATTGAGAAAAAAATGAAGCTCACATACCTTGCGAAGTAGAAAAAGAATGGAGGCACATGGAGTGAATGCATGCATGAATGAGAGGGAAAACGGGGAAGGTGGGGTGGAAGGGAGAGAAGGTTGTATGTGGTGGGTGGCCAAAGGTGAGGGGTGAGAGGGAGAGATGAAGAGGGAGGCCGAGAGGTGGTGAGGAGTTGGGGAAGCTTGAGGAAGGGATGTGGTGTTGGCTGCGAGGTGATGAGGTTGAGGTATGGTTTGGTTTGTTTGAGGTTGGTGATAAGCCGAGAGAGAGGGAGTTGGGTGTGAGGTGTGAGATGGGTTTGTGGGTTTAAAAGAAAGAGAGGGTGGGAGCTTCGAGTGAGAGAGGGTGGTTTAAAAGAGAGAGGAAGTGGGTGTTTGGTCGAGTGCTCGAAGCTTCACTTCAAGCACTCGAAGTGGAGGCAGTAGGCTTGGGTGGTTGTTGTGTAAGAACTCAAGCAAGGGGCGAGCACTCGAAGCTTGGCTTCGAGTGCTCTAGAATTTGGCAGAGAGATGAGTGGTAGTTTCGAGCACTCAACAGCTTTGGGTTTACATGCAGGATGGGCTGCATGCATTGAGGAGGTGGTGGTTTGTGAGGGTGGCCGAGAATGGGATGCATGAGGTTGGAGTTGGTGTGAGGTGGAGGGGCTCGGTTGTGTAGAGAGAGGTTGGTTGAGTGTGAGAAGGTTGGTTTAATGCAGAGGGTGGAGGTGATGTTGGTGAGGTGGGTGTGTTGCCTGGTGGTGTGAGGATAAGGGATGGTGGTGGGTTTGGTTCGAGGTTTTGGAGGATGGTGGAGTTGGTTGGGGGAGAGAGATAGATGCCGAGAGGGGTGTTAGAGGTTTGGATTGAAGAGGTGGTTGGGGATTTTTTTTTTTTTTTTTTTTTTTTTTTAGAAGGGTGGTGGGTTTGCAGGAAGAGGGAGGTGAGGGGTGGTTTGTTTTGATAATTGGGTTGTGGAGAGAGAGAGAGTTGGTGAGGGAGTTTGGTTTTTGCATGCATGCATGGAGCTTGCATGCATGCGTGGATGTCTTGGGTGGTGAAGGAGAGGTGGTTGGGATGGTTGGATGATGGTGTGAGGTGATGGAGCATGCATGGTTTGCATGCTTGGGTGGGGAGGTGTGGGTTGTTTTGTGGAGAGTGGAGAGGTGGCCGAGTGGTGGAGGAATGTGGGTGTTCATGCATGGCATGCATGAGGCGAGGAAGTGGGTTGGGGATGCAGGGTGGTGAGGGTTGGGTTGGGGAATGCCGAGAGGGTGGCATGAGAGAGTGAGGTTGGGTTGTATGAAGTGGGTGTTTGGTTGGAGATGAGGCTGGGTTGGTGAGGGAGAGGTGGTTGGGAAGGTTGGATGAGAGAGATGAGGATGGTTTGGTTGGAGAATTTGAGCACTCTAAAGAGGCTTGGCGAGTGCTCGAACTGAGAGCAGTGAGCTGGGTGCTTGGTGTGAGCAATGACGAGCACTCGAAATGGGCTAGGCGAGTGCTCGAATTCTTGGCAGTGAGCTGGGCATGGTTAATGCATGAAAATCGAGCACTCCAACAGGAAGGGAGAGTGCTCGACAAGGAGGCAGTGGGTTTGAAGCTGCAAGAACTCCAAAGGGACTTTGGATTGCTCGAAATGAGCACAGAAAGCTGGAATTTTGAGCATCATGAAAGTTGAATCTTTCATCCAACATGGATGTAGGCAAAAAAATTTCATTTTTATGCATGCATGAATGCAAAATTTTCATCATGGAAGCATGCATGAATTTTTTATTTTTTATTTTTTATTTTTATTTTTTATATAGATCAATGGAAAACTTTCCAAGCCTTGATACATCGCAACATGATGCAAAATGGATAGAATTCTCAAAAATGAATATTTCAAGCATAGAGAATTTTTGAAAATTTTGCATGTCAGTCCTAAATTCAAGCCATGCATGGAAAATTTGAAACTTGGCGCATTATTCCAATCCAATGCATGGATGATTTTGAGAAAAAAATTGGAAAACTTTTCGACTTCTCTCTAATGCATGGATGATTTTGAGAAACCATGATCCAACAATGCATTGAAGATAAGAGGCTATGCATGTGAGAGCTATGTCGAAAGTCCGAGAAAATTGCCTGATAGAGCCAAAAACTTCCGGGAATGAAAACAAGAATGAAGAAGGTCTAAGAAGCCAGTCTAAAAATGTGGAACACAACTTAAGATAGTTCCAGAGAAAGTTAAATTTTGGCATTTCTACACCGTTTCCCAGAAAATTTGCAAGGCACGAGCAATTTCAAAGAGAAGGAAGCTTGGAAATTGAAAGAATTGCTTCCCTTGCTTTGCTAAATTTATTGTCGATAGCTAGACAAAGCTAGATCAGGCACTAATCCTCATAAATTGGATCCGTCAAGAGGACTTCCTCAACTTTTCGGGTTAGGATGGTGCCGTCAATGCAAGGCTTAAGCCTTTGGCCATTTACCTTGAAGAGTGATCCACTTGCAGGATCATGAAGTTCGATTGCTCCATGAGGAAAGACGGTAGTGACAATGTATGGACCATCCCATCTTGACCGGAGTTTACCGGGAAAGAGTTTCAAGCGGGAATTGAAAAGCCAGACCTTTTGTCCCGGGGCAAAAGACTTCTTGACGATGTGTTTGTCATGAAAAGCTTTAGTCTTTGCCTTGTAAATTTTTGCGCTTTCATACGCGTCATTACGCAATTCCTCAAGTTCATTTAATTGCAATGCACGATTAGAGCCGGCTTGTTTGAGATCAAAATTGAACCTTTTTATGGCCCAATAAGCACGGTGCTCTAATTCTACCGGGAGATGACATGCTTTGCCAAAGACAAGTCGATATGGTGACATGCCAATGGGTGTCATATAAGCTGTCCGGTAAGCCCAAAGCGCATCGTTTAGCCTTACTGACCAATCTTTGCGGTCCGGTCTAACCGTTTTTTCCAAAATGTGCTTAATCTCCCGGTTAGAAATCTCTACTTGACCACTCGTTTGAGGGTGGTAAGGTGTAGCAACCTTATGAATGACGGAATACCTAGCAAGGACGGATTTTAGATAACGATTTCGGAAATGAGATCCGCCATCACTAATGATTGCTCGGGGCGTACCAAAATGACTAAAGATGTGAGACTGAATGAAATGGATCACGACTTTATGATCATCGATTTTGGTAACCTCGGCTTCAACCCATTTAGACACATAATCCACCGCTACAAGGATGTACTCATAGCCATAAGAAGATGGAAATGGTTTCATGAAGTCAATCCCCCACACATCAAAAATTTCAACAATTAAAATGTTGGTGAGGGGCATCATGTCTCTTCGGGACATGGATCCAAGTTTTTGACATCGTTCACACGATTTGCAAAAATTGTATGCATCCCGAAACAAGGTAGGCCAAAAGAATCCGCTTTGAAGAACTTTGTTAGCGGTCTTTTTGGCACTAAAAAGGCCTCCACAAGCTAGAGTATGGCAAAAATTTAGAATGCTTGTGGCCTCGGTTTCAGGAATGCATCGCCGTATGATTTGGTCCGGGCAATACTTGAATAGTTCCGGATCTTCCCAAAAGAAATGCTTGACTTGGGAGAAAAACCGGTCCCTCTCTTGTTTGGACCAATGAGCTAGAATTTTGCCAACCGCAAGATAATTGACAATATCCGCAAACCATGGAAGAGTAGAATGTGAAACTTGAAGAAGTTGCTCATCCGGAAAGGAATCACGGATGGCTGCGAATTCTGAAGATTTCTCAATAAGTAAGCGAGAGAGATGATCGGCGATAACATTGTCGGTCCCTTTTTTGTCCCGGATGTCAATGTCAAACTCTTGAAGTAAGAGGATCCATCGAATTAAACGGGGTTTTGTCTCTTTTTTCGCTAACAAATGCCTAAGAGCGGCATGATCTAAAAAGACGATGACCTTAGAGCCAAGAAGATAAGAGCGAAATTTATCCAAGGCGTACACCACAGCTATCAATTCTTTTTCAGTGGTGGTGTAGTTCAATTGGGCATCGCAGAGAGTTTTGCTAGCATAATAAATGACATGCGGAAGTTTATCCACACGTTGGCCCAAAACCGCCCCTAATGCATAGTCGGATGCATCACACATGATCTCAAAGGGAAGAGACCAATTAGGGGGTTTCATGATTGGGGCGGAGGAGAAGAGAATGCGAAGTTTGATGAAAGCTTCCATGCAAGCGTCATCAAAATTGAACGAAACATCTTTGGCTAAGAGATTACACAAGGGCGGTGAGATTTTGCTAAAATCTTTGATGAAGCGACGATAGAATCTGGCATGGCCAAGAAAAGAACGGATTTGACGGACGGAATTCGGAGGAGGAAGATTAGAGATTGACTCAACTTTTGCCTTGTCTACCTCGATTCCCCGCTTAGAAATGACATGTCCTAAAACAATGCCTTCTTCGACCATGAAGTGGCTTTTCTCCCAACTTAGAATGAGATTCGTCTCTTTGCATCTTTGGAGCACAAGAGATAAATTTTTGAGACACGAGTCAAAGGAGGAGCCAAATACGGAAAAATCGTCCATGAAAACTTCCAAGAACCTTTCAACCATATCGGATAATATGGACATCATGTACCTTTGGAACGTTGCCGGTGCATTGCATAGACCAAAAGGCATGCGTCGATAGGCAAAAGTACCAAAGGGACATGTGAATGTTGTTTTCTCTTGATCTTGGGGGGCGATTGCCACTTGGTTATAGCCGGAATAACCATCAAGAAAACAATAGAAGCTTTGGCCGGCTAACCTTTCTAGGATTTGATCAATAAATGGGAGTGGGAAATGATCCTTCCTAGTTGATGAATTGAGTTTCCGATAGTCAATGCACACACGCCACCCGGTGGTGGTTCGTTGTGGCATGAGCTCACCCGCTGAATTTTCAACAACGGTGAGCCCGGATTTCTTGGGGACAACTTGTGTGGGGCTCACCCACTTGCTATCAGAGATAGGATAGATGATTCCCGCATCTAGCAATTTGATCACCTCTTTCATGACCACTTCCTTCATATTTGGATTTAACCGGCGCTGGACCTCTCTAGTAGGCTTTGCGTCATCCTCCATATGAATGCGGTGCATACAAATGGAGGGGTCAATTCCTTTCAAATCTGCCACTGTCCAACCAATAGCTTCTTTATGCTCTTGGAGCACCGCTAAAAGGTTGGTCTCTTGGTCTTTTTGAACGTCCGAGGCAATAATGACCGGAAGGGTTTGCTTTGGACCAAGGAACACATACTTGAGATGGGCCGGGAGCGGCTTAAGCTCAAGTTGTGGCGGAGATAACAATGATGGGACCGGAGGAGTGGTGGAAAGTTGGGGAAGTGGTTCTTTTGGAATTTTCCAAGGAGGTACATCCATGATAGCACTAATATCAAGCAAGGAATTGACTTCTTGAATGGCTTGATCATCATCAAAGTTTGAGAAGTCAAAATGGGACATGCAAGTTTCAAGAGGATCTTTGCTTAGAATGAAGGGGAGAGATTCTTCGACCACTTCATCGATGACATCCACAAGAAAACAATCATCCTCATTGGAGGGATGTTGAGTTACATGAAAGATGTGGAGTTTGACTTGCATGTTTCCAAAAGCAATGTCCATCACCCCGGTTCGGCAATTAATTGATGCATTAGCCGTAGCTAAAAATGGCCTACCAAGGATCACGGGAATGTGCTTTTTTGGGTCATGGACCGGTTCCGTATCAAGAACCACAAAATCTACCGGGAAGTAGAATTTGTCCACTTTGATGATAACGTCCTCGAGAATACCTCGTGGATGCTTGACCGATCTATCGGCAAGTTGCAAAACCACGGAAGTCGGCTTAAGATCTCCCAAACCAAGTTGTAGGTAGACTGAGTATGGAATTAAATTCACACTAGCTCCTAAGTCAAGGAGGGCCCTCTCGATTTTACTGTCACCAATGACGCAAGAGATTGTGGGGGCACCCGGATCCTTATACTTCGGGGGAGTGCTGTGCTGAATGATAGCACTAACATTTTCAGTCAACCTCACTTTTTTTGGCAAATGATTTTTAGAAGTGCGCTTTTGAGTGCACAAATCTTTAAGAAATTTTGCATAGGGAGGGATTTGCTTGATAGCATCTAAAAGGGGCAAGTTAATCTTCACTTGCTTGAAAACTTCCCACATGTCTTGAATTTTACAATTCTTGTTCCCAAAATGTGTCGACTCTTGAAGACGCTAAGGAAACGGAGCTTTTGGCTCATAAGTTGTGTCCACATTTGGGGTGACATGTGTGGGATTTCCGTGAATGGTATTTGGACAAGAATTTGGATTAGAAGAGCTTGAATTTGGATTTTTCAAAGGAGAAACTTCTTCACTTTTGTCTCCATCGACCTTGTTGTCAACCACTCTACCACTCCGAAGGGTGGTGATAGACTGAACTTGTTCATGAGTCGGCCCACTCGAAGAAGGGTTTCGTCAATCACATGCATTCCTCTAGGATTTTCAAAAGGTTGAGAGGGAAGCTTGCCCTTATCCTTTTGAAGCAATTGATTCACCGAGTTAGCTATTTGGCCCACTTGATTTTCGAGATTAGCTATGGATTGAGTATGAGAGTGAACCATTTGGAGAGTAGGCTGCAAGGATGTCAAGAGTTGCTTGTTGGCATCCATTATTTGCTTATTTAATGATTCCATCATTTGCTTGTTTGCAGCTACTATCTCGTCAGTTGGACACACAGGAGGTTGATTGGAGACATTTGGATTGTAAGGAGGACGGTAGCTTGAAAAGGCTTGGAACGGTCTACCTTGATATTGAGAAGAGGGCTGATTTTGCCGCCCTTGGTTTTGGAATTGGGAATTTTGTGGGGCTTGTTGCTGCCACGAGAAATTCGGATAATCTCGCCAACCCGGATTGTAGGTGTTGGAATATGGATTGTTCTCGGGCCGCGAGAACATGGCATTAGCTTGCTCTTGGTTGGGATTAGGAAATTGCTCCGGTGTGGGGCAATCTTCCGAGAGATGGAATGGACTAGTACACGAAGCACAAACTGAACTTGCAGAATTTTGAGACAACGAAGGAGGAAGATGTGGTGCCATCAATTGGTAGAATTTATGAGCGATGGCATCCACTTGAGATGATTCCTCCCTTATTGATTTTGGTTGACAAGGGTTAGTGTTGTTTGGAGTGGTTGAGGTCGGAGCCCTACGAGAATTGTGTTGAAGTGAATTTTCACTCAAATTCTCAAGTAAGGTCCAAGCCTCATCCGCATTCTTGGACATGAACATCCCACCACACGAAGAGTCAATCATGAATCTATGGGTTTCGGTCAAGCCCGCATAGAAAGCTTGCACTAATTGCCATTTTGGGATCAAATGATGAGGACATTTTCGAAGAAGATCTTGTAGCCTTTCCCAAGTCTCGTGGAGTTGTTCTCCATCAACTTGAGAAAAACTTAGAATGGAACGCCTCATTTGGTTGGTTTTACTCACTGGATAATACTTCTTAAGAAATTCTTGTTGCAATTGAGCCCAAGAAGTAATAGAGTTGGGAGCGAGGGAGTTCAACCAATATTTTGCCCTATCCTTTAGGGAGAATGGGAAAAGATGGAGATGAAGTGCATTGTCCGGAAAACCTCTCAACCGGATGGTCGAACAAATTTCAAGGAACTCATCAAGATGCTTATATGGATCTTCATTATCAAAGCCATGAAATGATGGAAGCATTTGAATGGTACTAGACTTGATCTCATATTGAGCTGCATCGATGTTTGGCATCACTATACAAGAAGGAGAAGCATAGGTGGTAGGAATGAAATGATCTCTAAGAGTCATGGGTTCTACATTAGGAATTTCAGCCCTTTCATTCCCCGGATTTCCTACGTTATCCCCCATTATATTGAATTCAGTTTCAAGGTCCCTTGTAAGAGTGGGTTCCCTAAGGTTCCGTCTAAGAGTTCTTTCAAGTGAATTTATATCAATAGGCGAGTCAAGTGTGGGTAGAGAGAGTGACCTACGGCCAAACATCAACAATTCACAACAACATCATCACAACAAATCTTTATCATCAACTACACATACGATGTTCCCTTCCTCCTCAATTATCAAGACAGAAAATAAATGGCCACGACAAGGACCGATGCTTGGAATTGAAAATACACAATTGAAATAGCCTCGACAAGGGCTTGCAATTTATCTACTTCTAAGCTTAACACATGCACGATATTCATAATTTGAAACTAGAAGTCACGAGACTTACCTTGGGTCCTCTAGACTTACAATTTGCTAGCAATCCCATGGCGAGCTTCGAGTCCCTAGAATCTTACAACACGAAGATGATCAAAACACACAAGGAATATTCACAAGACACAATATGCACAATCAAACTAAATTTAACCCTAAACTTTGGTTGCTAAACCATTTGCAAATCCCCGGCAACGGCGCCAAAAATTGATCGGTTGATCAACTATACATCAACCTTCGCAATAGCACGAATCATTGTAAAATAGGGCTATTGGTCGGGTAAGTTGAACCACTGGGACTGCGCTAATCTATGGCAACCTAAGTGTCTAGAGTCATTTTAGAGTGATAAGGTGTAATAAAGAGTTGTTGATTGGTTTGTCACTAAGCTAGAAATGTAAAGATGCATAAAATAATAAATGGAAGGAGGTTAAAAGGAGTGAAACTTAGGTGGAGAGGACTGGGGAAATGAATCCACCACACACCTCATAAACATGCTAGCTTGCAATTAACTTGGGGAGCTACTTATGTAAATGACCATGATATGTAGAGATGCACGATAACTACACTATCTTCAAGAAGTTCATACAATCAAGAGCTAAGTATAAACCATCTAAGTATAATCCCCTAGGAATGGCCTATCAAATCCCTTACTTTGTATGGTAAATGCACATGTAATCAAAGACTAAGTATAATCCATCCACGGTTGGTATGAACCATCTACTTAATTACATTAAACTAGGGGTGTAGTATGGTTCATCGTTCCTAGGAATGGACTATCAAAACCTTCACAAGACATGCCAAGAAAACCATTTCATAATCTCATCTCCATTCCCACTATGAAGATGCAAGCTATAAAATCATGAGAGAATATAACCTAAAACAAGATGATAAAACTCAACATAATCATATAGAATTTAAGATCCATTACAACATGTGTAAAGCTCTAGCTTATGAAAAATACCACATACATACTTCATTCCCCAAATTAAGAACAAAACTAGAGTATGCTTACAAGGGAGGCTTCATCACCTCCCTAGAAGAAGAGTTAGTTACCCATTGGAGCCTTAGAATGAAGAAGAAGCTTGA
Organism: Cornus florida; assembly: GCF_030987335.1. Taxonomy (NCBI): domain Eukaryota; kingdom Viridiplantae; phylum Streptophyta; class Magnoliopsida; order Cornales; family Cornaceae; genus Cornus; species Cornus florida. The sequence continues at coordinate 96,547,629 of NW_026775572.1, forward strand.
ACTCCATCTCCAATTTTTGAGCTTCCCTTTTGTTAGCTTGAAGAACTCTCTTTCCTTGCTCTCTTCTCTCTCCTCTATCTTCCCAAAATGAAGCATCCCAAATGTGTGGCCTTTGGTAGCCTTTTATTCTCCAACAAAACCCTCTCTCTCCTCCAAGGAACACCTCCAACCACTTCATAAAGAAGGAAGATGGCATTGAGGAAACCAATGTGCAAGTGGCTGAAAATGAGCTATTTCTGAGTGCAATCTACCTGATTTTCGAGCACTCGAAAAGTGGTCTCGAGCACTCTAAATTAGTGTAATGTGCAACATGCTCTTCTTGCTCAACGCTGACCTACTTTGGTAAAACTGCTATAACTTTGTACCCCGAACTACGAATGATGATCTGTTTGAAGATTTGGGGAGCCGATTCACTGTTTTAAAAACTTCATGTTTTGATGAAGACCCAATTCTCAAGTCTGGTTGGTCGAAAATGGGGAGAAAGGCAGTACTTCAGTGCTGCCAGGCAGTTCTGCACACCTCTGTTAAGAAGATCATAACTCTCTGCTCCGAACTCCGAATGATAAACCGCTTGAAGATTTGGAAAGCTGATTCAGAGATCTAAATCTTTCATGTTATGATGGAAGTCCAGTTCTTGAGTTTGCTAGGTTGAAAATGGCGACAAAAGTCAGGATCACTGCTGCCAGAAATTCATAAATGGCATCCTTTTTGTTCAAAATTCCACAAGGCATCATTTTTGCACTTTAAACTGAAAATGCATAAAAACATGCAAATGGAGTTAATCTACATAAAATAATCAATTAATGGACTTTGTTAATGTAATTTAGGGCGCTTGAATATACAGTATTCAGCGCTTATCAAAGGTGTGTTAGCATATTTTACATGTCGCACTTACTTTATTTGCATGTAGTATAATTTGAGAGTTTTTGAGCCATGATTTTGATCTTTTGAGGACCATGATACTTAGAATTTAAAAATTGTTTGACTTGAGAGTCCAATACTCCTTGTATGCTTTGTGGATGCCATTTAGGAGTAAATTTCTTGAAAGATTAATATCTTGCTTGCATTTGTGGTCGACATCATCCTGGTTTTGTGATTGCTTTGAGATTCACTCTAGGATTCTACACTAGCACAGGCGCACACTGGCATTCATTTATGGGGTACATGCTTTATTGATTATTGATTTGGTTATATCCCAATTGAGCTAGTAGTGCATTGAAAACTTTCATTCTTGGCAAAGGTAGATAACAAACCCTTTTCACTAAGTAGCCGGGATTCTAGCCTCATCAAGCACTGAATTTCTCGTGCTGAAAGGTGGAGGCCCAAACTCTAGGTTAGTAACTTGATAAAAAATAAAAAAATAAAAAAATAAAGAAGAAAAAAAGTTGTAAAAGCAAATAAAAAAGTGAGGACTTCTCCCAAAAGGTGAGAAGTGGGAAATAATTAGATGAAGGTTGTTTTGATTTGTAGCCTAGTTGATTTGAGCCTATAAGTCCTTAGAGGTGTTTAAACAACTAATGCCCTAAAATCATCCAGTTTGGGAGTCATTGACCTAACGCTCGACCTCATGGATCGCTAGAAAGCTTAATAGATCAACACATTTCACCATGATTCCATCTTTGATCCTCTAGGTTAGTAAAAAAAAAAAAAAAAAAAATTGAGTGAAAAGAATAAGTGCACATAGTTTAATAAAGCTTTAATAAAATATCCATTCGTTGTCCTGATGATCGGTACTAGATTTGTGCGCTAGTTTGAGGCCAGATGTGATTATTTCTTTAGTTGGCTTAGATAGCAACATATTTGATACCGGTTCACTTAAAAAAGGATTTTAGAGTTGTTTTGATTTGCATGATCATTGTCTTGATATTTGAAGGACCATACTTTTTTGCTTGATGTTGAGATTTTGAGAGATTACTTGGAAAGGGTTAAAAAATTGCATACTTGAGGTAGTTCTCTCCTACTGCTTGTTTTGTATATTTGTGCCTCTTTAGTGAGAAAGAGCTCAATGTTTGTGGGTATCATTTCTGGAAACCCTTACGAGACTTCACTCGTCCGGTAGGGGTAACCTAGGGGTTTACAAGGCTTGTTACATACGCTAAATGCAATCATGTTCCCTACGAAAGTGGCGTTATCTTTTTATTGCTTTCTAGTTCGTACTTACTTAGATGTTTATTGATTTATTTTCTTTGTAGTTTATTGCTAGGAACTAGCAATATCTAAGTTTGGGGGTGTGATAAGTGCTCAAATGTGACGCATTTTAGCACCTAAGCTAGGTTATTTCAGTCCATTCATCTATCTTACTTTTATGTTTTAGTACTTATTTGTGTTTTTACCTATTTCAGGTCAATAAAGTTCAAACAGGCTAAGAAGAGCCATTTAGCTCAATTTTGGAGCTAAGGAGCAAATCTGGAAAGAAGTCAAGAAAATTGCATCAGGGGATTTTGATTGATCAATGGAAGTCCTGATCGATCGAAGAAGGCTACAATCGATCAAAATTAAGGCAGTGCCATCTCAGTAATCTGGATAAGGCCAAAGAAGATATTTTTATGACACGTTAGCTTCGATCAATCGAAGTAAGTGTTAGATCGATCAAAAATCCTTCGATCGAATGAAATGACTGTTGGCAGTGTGTTATCTAATTCCCGAGCGCGCCCAGACTCTACCTACTTTTTGTAGCTGCGAATTTCCACCAATTAGAGGCAATATTTCTGACTTATTGCCTACTCAAAGGGACTTGTAATAGATTAATTGAACCAACTTTTGTAGAGGTGACACAAGTAGATATTTTTTACCAATTATAGAAATAGTTTTTTCTCCAGAACTAGGGTTTGTGAAGAAAGCAAGGATGAAGATGATGATGCCAACCTCCAAGTTAACCCTCGAGGGTTCCATGGCCACTATAATAAGTGACTAAATCCTTCTCTTGGGGCTAGAGATAGCCCCTGGGCTTGCTTCCTAAACCTAGCTTTTGTATATTTTTGGGGATTTTAGTTATAATTGATGTTTTGACCATGAATAAATATAGATCTTGTGATTTTTACATGATTTGTATGGATAAATGCTTTCAATTGATCATTTAATTCTATCCATATGTCTATGTATGCTAGAATGTGTTCATGTGTTGTACTCTAGGTTTAATGAAATTGATGCATGTCTTTGTGTGTTGATGTTTTTAATCTAGTGATGGTAAAAACATGGTGTTTAATTGATTACTCTTGTGATTTATTTGATGGTTCATACTTATTTCTTGATGGATTATGCGACATCCTTAGTTTAATTAGCTTAGTTTTCATGTCATAGCTTAGTTGTAATGTAATTGCTTTAATTTCTTAGATAAGTGGACAATCCATTCTTGTTGTTTGATGTTCCATACTTATGAATGCAAGAAGTACATTTCTCTAGATTTTTGTGTGTGCCCTAATGGTGGTTTAATTGAATGGTTAATGGTCTCATTTGATAGTTTGTGCTACTCACTAGATTGATTGACAATCTATTATACTTATTTGCCATCCATGCTTAGTTTTCTATTTGTTTCACACACACACATTTTATAACTTGAATTTCCCCGTTAATTTACAATTGCTAGTGTTTGGTGAAGTGAAGCTTAATGGTGAACTCTAACCCCCGAGACCCTTCTCTCATATTAATTACCTTCTCTACTTTTTAGATTGTCACTTAATTGCATTTTTTTAATTGGACCAATATTTTAATTGATCAAATCAAACTCATCTTTTGATAATTTGACCTACTAATCCAACATTGATTCCAAGAATGCCTTGCCTTTTCCTTGGGATGATCCCTACTCACTCTTGTTACATTAGTAGTTAGTAGTGGTAGTGGCATTTTGTAAATTTAAACTTGGCCACATTTTATCACACATAGAGGACGACCACCAAAGTGCTTGGGAAACAATTCCAATTTCTTATGGAATGACCTTTGATTATCAGGCATTCGTCACTGATCCTCACATTAGATGGGATATGAAGTCCTTTAGTTATAGGCATCTTCTGCATCTTATGGTTGCTATTATTAAGATTTCTTATCCTCATCTTGTTTGTTTGTTTTATCTCAATCTTGTTTATAGTGAGGATAGCCCTTGGGAGCTTAGGACTATGATCGATGGGCATGAGTTGATTATTAATCCTTGTGCTATTGTTGCAGCTTTAGAATGTTATCACATGCTTCCTGATATGGTAAAAGAGAGTCATAGTTGTCCTACTTTCACACCTTTTCCTAGGGTACAAATTGTAGAGAATTTGATTCAATAACTGTGTGATGGTAGATTTGCCAGGAGAAAGGGTAGTAGTACTATCAAGGCTAAGATTCCAAATAGGTTGTGGATTCTAAATTCTATTATCTCTGCTAATGTCCATCCTCTTGGGCATAAGAATATTCGGAATACTGATTTTCTTCAGGCACTCTATGCTATTCAATTTGAGCATTGGTATTCGATTCCTATGATGATTTTCTGCCAGCTACTGGAGTTTTGGTCAGAGATTGGACCAGATAGGAATGTTCTTACCCATAAGCTACCCTTTCCATACATGATTACCAGGCTATTAGAGCTACATGGTTTTGTGGTAGGTAAAAAAGAGGAGTCTTATGATGAATCTCTTATGTTTAGAATGAAAGAATGGAATAAGGTGTGAACACATATGCCAGCAAATCACCGCAGTGCAGTGGAGTTTGGCAATGAGGGTTATCTAGTAGTTACTACTAGACTACCAGAGGATGATGATGATGCTACAGAGGATGAGATGGATACCTCTGATGGCCAGGCCCTACTGAGGAGGAGGCCAGTTCCAGCAGCATAGCCTGAGAGTTCTTCTCAGGCTGAGATCCGAGAGTTACATACCCGAGTGGCAGAGCTGCAGGACGGAAAGACAGTGCTGAGGTAGATGTTGAGGGAGCAGCAGAGCATTCTTGCTGAGCTTCTACGCCGTACTCTGTCTACCGTGTTTACTTCTACCGATCTTCCTTCACCTCCTGTGGATTAGCTATCTAGGGCTTTTCTGTATTTTGATTCATTAGTTAGGCACTTTTGGAGACTAGGGCAGTATTTGATGTATTTTTGATGTATTTATTTCTTTATGCTGTATTTTTGCCCTAAGTCTGTTATTTAAAAACATTGTACTGATTCTGCTCATTTATTCATGATTTTTGCCTATCTTATCCTTGTGTTAATATTTGAGTTACATGTGATATTTCTCTATTATTACTCCATATACTTGATACTCTGATGTGTGTTGGAGTTTGCTGATTTTACTAGGTACTATAGACTAAGTTTGGGGGTGACTTCTCATTTGCCTTCCATACTTCATGTTGGTATATATATTTGCTGGTCTAAGGTTGTATGGTAATATCTTTCAAACTCTCTTCTGTTTTCACATATTGAGGACAATGTGCACACTAAGTTTGGGGGTAAGGGCAAATTCAAATTTTCAAATTTTTGATACCACAAGGTCCTAAAATTTGTTGTTACAAGCATGATTTTGAGTCTGTTGATTGTCATTTATTCTGTTTGCAGTCTGATATTGGTAAGAAATAGTTTGTATGCCAAAATAATGTGAAAAGGGATTCTTAAGATTTTTTTAAATTAGTTGGTAGCCTATGGTCTACTCTGTTAGGATGATTATTGTTTAATTATATTAATCTCTGAGATGCTACAATTTGCACATATTCACACTTGCATTAATTCTGTGAGGTAAAAACTAGAAATCTTGTTTTGTTTTGAGTTAAACTGAGATGAGCAGTTGGATTTGATAATTTTGATAACCGAGGCATAAAAAAAGAAAAGAAAATAAAAGAAAGGAAAAAAAGGTATGTATGCAATAAATGAAAAAAATTCTTCACCAATGTGAATGAAAGAAAGAAAAAAAAAAATGAAGAAAAGAAGTAAAAAAGGGTCAAGTTCAAGTCTATACCTAGATTGCTTGAGCAATTAAGTCCTTAGGGTGTGTTCTGACACCTAATGCCCTAAGACCATCTAGTCTGGGAGTCATTGGCTAAGCGCTTATTACATTTGCTTGAACAATTAGGTCCGGAGGGGTGCTTTATCACTTAATGCCCTGAGACCATCTGGTCTGGGAAAGTTCGTTACATGGGTGATTTAGAAAGCTTAATAGACCTGAACATTGCACAGTATCCTTTTTGAAAAATGCATACCTGTAGAAAAAAAAATAATAATGCCTTGGGAGTTGGAATTTAAAAAGTTTGCCTATGAATTGAGGAATAGCAAGGAATAAATGCAAGCATGGACAATAAGCCATATATTTGATTATAAGTTCACTATTAAAGAATTTTGGGGATTGAGATTGTCGCATAAATGATTTAAATGACATATGGTGACCATGGCTGCTAAATTGAAATTAAAAATTTAAAGTTTTTCTGATTAATATGATTGGCTGTACTTCTTATATTTGATTGATTGATGAACTATAGGGATATTATGATTTGAAAATAGGCTTGAATGAGCTTATTGTGCAATTAAGCCACAATTTGAGATGTTTGTGGGTACCATCACTGGAAACCATCACGAGACTATAACTCGTCCACTAAGGGTAACCTAGGGGTTTTAAAGGCTTGTTGCATAGGCTAAATGCAACCATGATTCCCACGAAAGTAGCTCTTTAGTTCTGTATTGCTAAGGGACTAGCAATATGTAAGTTTGGGGGTGTGATGAGCGCTGAATATTGCATATTCGAGCCCCTAAATATACATATGTTAAGACCTAAAGTGATACTTCTATCCATTGTTAAACTGATTTATGTTTAATATGTGTTTATAGGTACTTTCCCAAAGAAACAGTTAAAACCGGGACTTTATGATGAAAAGACTGATATCGAAGCTTATATAGTCATTGGCGATCATTCAAAGCAAGCCGAGAGCTTAAATGGTGAAGTTTAGAAGAATTCAAGAACCAAAGCTCGAGCCTAAGTCCTGAGGCTCGAACCCTATAAGAAAAAGAAGAAAAATCAACAAGGCATTGAAGCTCGAACCTTGGACCATCAGAGCTCGAGCACTACTCAGTGATACTGGAGCCTAACCTCAGGTGCTCGAGCCTTGGCCTTCAAGCTTGAGCATAAGGCGTCAAAATTTGAAGAGTTGATTTTAAAAGAAGAACCAAACTCCTAGGGCCTCGTGCTACACCTCAAGGATTGAGCACTATCATTCAAAGCTCGAGCCTTGAGTACCTAAAGCTAAAGCTTGGGACCTAAAGCTCAGGCCCTATGAAGCTTGGATTGAGCAATGTTGAAAGAAGAGAATCCCAAAATATCTAAAGTGTTGAAGGAAAAGACGCTTCAGAAAATAATAGAAGAAATTTGACTAAGCACAAAACTGAAGATCGAGCACCATCCTTTAAAGCTCGAGCAATAATTCATTGAAGCTCGAGCCTTATTCCCAAAGCTCGAGCCTGAGCCCCAAAGCTCAAGCTCTACTTCCTAAGCTCAAGCCTTCCATGACAGATCAGATTTAAAGTTACGGGATTATTCTTTTCTAAGTCGTATTTCACTCTAGATAGGCCAAAAGACTTAAAAGCCCACTAAACCTTCATTTTCTTCTATAAAAAAGGCACAGGCCTTGATAGAAGGAGTCCTTTTTCTCATATTATTCAGAAGGTTGATACTATAGTGGCGGCTTTTAGGGTTTCCACAACCTTAGAAGGTGAAGATCTTGAGAAGAGAAATGTCGTTCGTGACAATGAAGACGACTACAACACAGATAATATTCGGCATCATCATGAGTAGCTAATTCCACTTTTAGGGCACCGATGTAACCCAATCTAGTACTATGGTTTGATTATTTTAGCACTGGGTTATTTTTGATATATATTATATTTCTGATTACATGACTATGAGCAATTGAGACAACTCAATTGGATTTTAATGTTTTAAATAGTTTTCGAATTGTTATTACCATGTCTTAGATATAACGATTTGTATTCTATTCTCAACCCATCCTTATTGGACAATATGTAGTGGAGCCCTGCAAGACATAGGAATGGAGGTCATGTAATGGTGTTCCAATGTTTTTTTATAAATGAGTGTTTTCATAGTCTATGCTTGGGAAAGATGGATTGTTTACAAAATTAGTTAAAGTAGCTAAAGTAGGTAGGTGGATAGTCCATGCTAACCGCAGATATGTTATAATTAACTAAAATTTATAAAATATATTTCTTTAAAAACCAAATTAAATGAATGTTATTGAGTTCAATTCATTTGAAATATAATTGGTTAAATCGCCATAGTTGAAATAGTTAACCATAGTATGAAGGTTGTGGTGAAATCAAAGCCCAAAACCTTTCTCTCTCTGATCACTTTAGTTTAATTTTAGTTTAATTTCACTTTATAATCGTGACAACCAATCAATCAATTCAACCAGTTACTTGTAAACCAATAAAGATTAGTTAAAAGCAAAACAAAATACACTCTTGTCCATGTGGGCTCGACACCCACTTTATAGTACTATCCTACAAAGATTCATGCTATTGCTAGTGGTTATTATTGTTCAAGTAAAAACTGACACAATAATGGATTCCTGAGTTGTAACGATATCAGATATTGTGGATATTGACATTTGGAGGTTTATTAAATGACTTTTTTGTTTAAGGAGTTATTATTTAGTTTTCTTTCCTCTTATTTATTTATTCTTATTTTTTTGTAATCAAAGGTTGTTTAAATATTAATTATTTGATATCCTTCGGTTCTATACTCGGACTTGATCACCTATGGCTCTAGAATCGAGGGGTATCATAGTTGGTATTAGAGTACTCCAGGTTCAAGTGTCTATAGGGATCTATTATTTTAAGACTTTTACGTAGCGTATTCTTTTATTTAGAGCATAAGTTTAGGATTCATTGTATTCCTTTACAGTCCTCTTAAATCGTACTGTTGTCTATCTTTATGTGTTAATAGAATGGTTAACACTAAAGGAGGATGGAATATGCAAGGAAATAGGTAACAAAGGAGAGTGGCATGTAGGAAGCAATATCTCCTACAATGTCAGTGAGTTGTAGAAGAGCAACAACTGCCTAGGTTTCAGGAGGAGCAAGAGGAAGATGGTCAGTTGCACATAGAGCATGAAGAAGTTCAGCAAACTTAGGAGTCTCAGGATCGGGGCCACAATCAGGGCATGGATCCAGAGTATTCTCCTCATCTAAATGATCTCATTGCTCAGGCTATAAAAGCAAGTGTAGCAGCCGCACTTCGTAATTAGCCACAGGTTCAGCAGGCGCCTATACCGACACTAATGGTTCAAACTGATCCTTAGGAGAAGGTTAGAAATTCTTTCATAAATGGGAGCCCACCTGAATTTCCAGGCTCCATTGATGCAAAAGTCACTCACCAGAGGAAGAATGACATCGAGCAACATCTTTGCATGGTTAAGTGCACAGAGGTTAAGAAGTAGATGCTTGTTACCTTCAAGCTTGTCGGAGATGCACTCTAGTGGTGGGACCCAGTTACCACTGCGGAAGAGAGGATTTCATTGACCTATGATCAGTTCAATGCTCACTTCGATGAGAAGTACTTTCTATATGCATTTAGGACAGCTATGAAAATAGAGTTCCTTTATTTAGAGCAGGGGAACATGACAGTGGCAGAGTATGAGCAGTAGTTTACACGCTTACCTCTATTTGCTCTAGAGGAGGTGGATACTAAGGAGAAGAAACGTAATAGCTTTATTAAAGGGCTTATTTGGTCTATTAAGCGATCTATTATAGGTAGTCCAGCCTACACTACTTATACTCAGGTGGTAGACGCCGCTCTACAACAGTATTAGTTGACTATAGACTTCAGACAGGCTAGGGGTGAGAAGCGGGGTGACCGAGACTTTGCTAATCAGCTAATTGAGAAAGGGAACGGAAATGGACACCGACACAGTGATAAGGGCAGATTCTAGGGTCTGTAGTCTTGGAAGAAGCACAAGGGTAGTTCAGATACTCATAGAGATGGGGCACCTATTCAAAGGTAACAGAATGGGAGACCACAGGCAGGACAGGGTCAGCCACAGGCTAACCAGTAGAAGATGAAATTTGGCACTTTTTGGTGTAGTTGCTATACTTGTGGAGAGTTTGGTCACACTTCCAGATAATGTCCTAAAGCAGGTCAGGGACAGCATGTGCAACAGGGACAGAGGGCACCATTAACTTTACCCACTCCACAGATTCCACGAATTAAGGGATAAACTTATCCAGCTTTACCAGCATCGCCACAAACTCAGGGATAGGCACCGCAGTAGTTGCATTATGGCAGGGTGTATAACTCCATGCCATAGGATGTTCAGGCACCTTGAGCTATTGAGAGTATGTTTCCTATACATGGTAGATCTGGTCATATTTTATTTGATAAGGGTGCTACACATTCATTCATGTCTAGTACTTTTGTTGCATTATCTAGAATGACAGTGCAGAAATGCGATAAACCTTATGGTATTTCTACACCTTTGGGTAATACTGCCATTTTACATGAGAGTGATGGGCTTGTGACATTATATATTGGTAGATTTCGATTTCTTGCCAATCTATTGGTCTTGGACATACATTCTTATGATGTGATACTCGGAATGGATTAGTTATCTCATTACCATGCCCAAGTTAATTGTTAAGATTAGTCTATTATTTTCACGATACCTGGTCAGGATATATACGTCGTCGCTATGCCACATTCTAATGGGGTTTCTAGCACTTATTTGTTCTATGTGGAGGAAAAGACCGAGGAGAAGATTACTGTGTCACTTGATAGCATACCAGTTGTACAAGAATTTTTAGATGTTTTCAAGAGATTCCAGGGTTGCCACCTAGTCAAGAGATAGACTTTGTGATTGATTTAGCTCCAGGAACTACGCCTATTGCTAGGGCACCATACAGGATGGCACTAGTAGAGATGCGAGAGCTGAGGGATCAAATTCAACAATTGCTAAGTCAGGGTTTTATTTATAGGAGTACTTTACCTTGGGGAACACTAGTTTTGTTTATAAAGAAGAAGGATGGTTCACTTCGTCTGTGTATAGATTACAGGGAGTTGAATAAGGTTACTATTCGTAACAAGTACCCTTTGCCTAGGATCGATGATCTTTTTGATCAATTGAAGGGAGCTACTTATTTCTCTAAGAATGATCTGCGTTCTAGATATCATCAACTACAGGTTAGGGAGCAAGATGTTCCTAGGACAGCATTTCTCACTAGATATGGTTCTTATGAGTTTCGTGCCATGCCTTTCGGGTTAACTAATGCACCAGCAGTCTTCATGAATTTAATAACAGAGTTTTCAGGGCTTACTTAGATCAGCTTGTCATTAGCTTCATTGATGATAGTTTGATCTATTACAAGACAGAGGATAATCATGCTAGACATTTTCGTACAGTGTTACAAATGCTTTGTGAACACTAGTTATATGCCAAATTCGAGAAGTGTGAATTTTGGCAGCAGAAAGTGAAGTTTCTAGGTTATATAGTGTCAAAGAATGGGATAGCAGTAGATCCAGCTAAGGTTTAGTGTAACGACTAGGTCATTTGCCTTCCTTTCCTTTTTCCTGAAATTTTACGAATGAATTTTTTTCGTTTAATTTTCTTTTCTGAGCTCTGTTACATGTCGCTTAGTGTCATCTCGAGTGCTCAGAATTAGTTTCTGAGACTCTTTCATGTGAATTGACAACCTCATTTGAGGACCGAGTCATTTTCGCATTTTTCGCTTTTCGGACACTATGCGCTATTTCGTCTTTTCCCTATTCTTTCATTTTCCCTATTTCGTCTTATCTCTGTTTGTCAGTTTTTGGCACAACCTCACTTCTCATGCTTGGAGTTGGTTTCTGACTTCACGTGCCTTCATCTTGAGTGGTTTCCTCGAAATACATATCTTTACTTTTGCAAGAAAGAACTCTGGTTGCTCCCGGTGTCCACAGGGGTATAGATGTACAATTCTTCAGAATCTTTTTCATTTCTTGGGGTGTTTTTCGTGAATATCTTTTCAAGATATTTTATTTTAGGGGCATCTAATAAAATATCTTTTGGAAGATATTTTCATCCTGGGGCAATTTCGCAGTTAACCCATTTTATAGGGGCCATTATGCAATTAACGAAAGTTATTGCAAAAATGTCTCGTCTGGAGCCTGGATCCTTGTATGGGATTAATTTGCACTTTTTGGTGACTTGCAAATTCATAGAATTTCCTTCTGGTCATTTTTCTCCAGTTTCAGAGTTTCTGGACCCGATTGCCGCCGAACTTGTTAAGGGCATAACTTTCTGCTCGGGACTCAGTTTTCAATGCCATTTCTTCCGTTCTTCATATTTTCTCATTTTAAATCTTTTTTGTTCATAGTGTTTTCCTGTTTGAGTGCGTTTGCTCAAAATTCACTTTTCCGGACCCGGCGGGGCCCTTTCGGGACACTTTTTGAGACTTACTATAAATATGGGACTTCAGAACAAAAAAATCAGATTTCTTCTTCTTCTTCCTCTCCCATGGCCGGCCAAGCTACCTCCCATGGCTGCCACTTTCTCTCTCCTCCTTTGATCCACTTTTCTTTGATGAAAAGTCTTCGGCCTTAACATTTATTGTTCGCCTCGTCGTGCTCTACGATTACCCCTTATTAGAAACCATTTTCGACAAAATTTTGAGTTCGGGATTGAGGTCAAGTTTGGATTTTCATGGGGCTTCTTTGGGATTCATATAGATCGTGTTGTCCCCGACAAAACCTAGGAGTTTCGTCGGATTCGGAGCCGTTTTAATTCGGTGGGGATTTGGGATTTTCTTCTCAAATTGAGGTAGGAGGTGTTATAGGTTTAATTCTTGTTATATAACATGCTATTGATGTTTATATAACTTGATTGCATGCTTAAATATGAAATCTAGAGATTTTATTATTTAATTTTCTTGTATTGGATTTGATTTTCCCGGTTGCTTATAATTTGTTTTAAACATGTAGCATGGTAATATAATACTCTATAATATGGTCATTGACATATATTAAATTGAGGGAAATTGAACAAGTAACAAAGATTTTATTTAATATTTATCTTGAATAAAATATTAAATCATGTGGCCTTAACTAGCTCAAAATCAATATGTGTTACCATATTAAATTAGGCCTTAGCATGCTCTCCAACATAGTTGAATTTGAAAGTAATTGGAGGTGTTTTGAAAATTAGTAATTATTAATTAATTAATTTGCCCCGAGTGCTCTATTCACACTATTTGAATTCCGACTTGATATTCTTGATTTACATGCCATATAGCTTCACATATATTTGATTTAGAATATTCGGTTAGGTTTTGAAATCTTTTATTTAATTAAATTCCATGTTTAAGATTTAATCCTCATGGTGATGTACAACTTGGAATTGTATTGTGGCATGCAAGAAAATTAAGCTTAGGTATAGTTGTTCACATATATTAAATTGGGATTAATTGCATGAGAATTGCAACTTTTAATTTATATTTAATTTTAGTGAAAGTTTTATTCACATGGTCTTAAATTGAATGAAATAAACTTGTAATGTGATACTACATTAGTTCTTGGCATGTTTTCCAACATAGGTTAATTTGAGAGCATTTGGTTAAGTTTGAAAATCAAGAGATTTTAATTAAAAGAATTAATTAAAATCTATTTTGTGGTCCCATTAGCTTAATTAAGGTTTTAACTTGATATTTGTATTGGCCATGACTTGTTTACTAGTATATATTAATTTGGGACTATTTGAAGTTATTTTAGAACCTTGGGATTTAAATTAGCATGATTTAATTAAAGTTCTACCTTGTTGTTGTATTTAAACTCATGAGCTTATGTTTTCAATATTGAATATATTGTTATCTTGCGTAATGATTTGCACACTTCATATTTAACATCATTCATGCATAGCGTGTAACGAATCGCACAATGAAGATTCGACTTTAATCATATCATATTAGTTGTGGATTTAGAGCATGTATTGTATAGGTTTCCAAATTTGATTGTGCTTGGTAGATAGTTGATTATCTTGCATATTCTTGTTGATATATGCGCTGTTGCACAACTTGTTGATTTTGGAAACTTGGGGATGTCGTTGTTTGACTATGGCTAGGACGTGGTTCTAGTATGGGGGATAGTCCCTCTATGTAGTCTAGTACGCACATAGGGAGGTTACCCATGGGCTAGTAACCCCAAAGTAACTATGTTGTCGGTCTGATCCGGTGTGACGTCCGAGTATCCACTTTGTTTGATTTCGCATTTCATTTTCAAGTTGATAACTAGATGATGTTGTAACTTGTTGTTCCCTATTTGTCATTCTATTTTAATTTATATGATGCTAACTTTGCGGAATTGTGCTTTATGCGTTGTATTGGAAGTTCCAATGTTGGTTAAATTGCATCGATATTGAAAATTGTGTTTTGCCGTTCTAACAAAGCTTAGGATTGATTCTATTGATTCATTTATAATTTAGACATTAGGTGGTATGACCCACTTCTGTTGTTTTCGGGCTTTAGATTTCAAGCTGATAGCTTTAAGAAATTGCATTTTGTTGCCTTGTATAATATGTTTTTATGTGGTTAGATTGCATTGAAGGTTCAATTTGCATTTTGATTGTTCAGCATGGCCTATGATGATTCCTTAGACTTATTTAGAACATAGACGTTAGGTGACATGATCACTTTAGTTGTTTCTGTATTCGAGATTACAAGTTAATACCTTTAAGAACCTATATCTTGTTGCTTGTATAACGTGCTTCCATATTGTTTAAATGGCATAGATGATGTGATTTATGCTAGAAACACTCTAAGGTAGCTTAGGATGCTCCCTGAGTTTCATTTCGATATAGACGTTAGGTGGCATGAACCCCTTTAACATGTTTCACTTAAGGTGATAAATTTGTAAAATGCTAGGTCAATGCATGCTCATCTCCTACGAGTAGCTTTATATTACTCACCCCTGCAATACTGGGGCATATTTCAGGTACGAAGACTTGGTTCATGATGCCTAGCATTCCTTGGATGTCGTGTAGCTTTCAAGTTTCCATTTCATGCGAATGTTAGCATGAAATGTCATTTTGTAGACTTATAAGTCAAAATATGTATATTTGATTCTATGTATGTAATGTGTACTTAAGTACACTCCTTTCAATGTATTTGATATGTATGAGATGAGGCCGGAGGCCAATGACCATTATATTGTATTCTATGTACTTTTTAACTTCATGAAATATTGTGAAAATCTCAAAAAATCGCAAGTCATTGCTTCACCATGGTTGCATCGGGTGTGGGAATTCCATTCTCATTCTTTCATAGGGTCTCATTAATCTTGTATGAAGTGTGGCCAAGGGTCAAACTGTCAATTGACTCCATTTTGTATTTTTGGATTCTATATTTTCCATTCCAAGTCCATTTTTTCCTTTTTGCCCGTTGGAGGGTCGGATTTTGCATCGGCTATGTTTTTAAGCCATGGACCATTGTAGTGCATCTAAATAGGTATGTTACGTTTGCGTGCATAGTCGTTTCTGGGCAAAACCTCATCTTTTGTGTTTTGAGCCTCCAACGGACTCATTTTGCGTTTTTGTTGCATATTCTGATCTAGGGGTATTCTAGACTTTTGAATTCAGTTTTATTTCCTTCTTTCGACACGGTTGAATAGAAAACATAATTTTAGGGGAGGTTTCTTTTTCGTGTTTTTCCAGAAAATGTCTTCTTGGCATTGGAAATCGCTTACGAAGTTCAGCTCTCAGTTTTTAAATTTAGCAGCTTTTTGGACTTCCATGACCGGATTTCATGGAGGGGCATTTTGGGCATTTCAAAGTGCGTTTTTTTCAATTTTTCTCTTTTTTCACGTAGAAAACTCAATTTTAAGGGGGGTTTCTTCTTTGTGTTTTTCCAGAAAATGTCATCTAGGGCCTCAAAATTCCATTTTTTCCGAAAAACCCCCTACTGCCAGGATTTATTGCTGCCCATTCTGCCCTTTTCACATCTAAACGGTTAGATGGGGTTTCGTAATAGGTTACATGTACATGGGCAGTGTCTTGGTCAAGTTTTTTGGTCTCCTAACCGGTTAGGAAGGCTTGGTAACCGGTTAGATGACCTAGGGTTTGCACTTTTTAACCGTTTTGCCCCTTCTTCTTCTGTTAGCCATATCTTCTTCATCCGGACTCCGAATCAAGCGATTTCTGAGTCTAAGTTCATTAATTTTTTGTTGTCTTTCCAATGGTGTTGTCGATAGAACCCACTTTTAGGTTGTAAATTACCATTTTGCCCCTAGGTCCATTCTTGTTCGTTTTTGAAATGTTTCTTCCGCATTTGTTTCTTTTGGGTTCCGTGACCTCATTGAGTGTCACATTGGTATCTTAGAGATGCGTTGTATCTCTAAAGACCGTTGTTTCATCTTTTGCTTCCACATTCTGGATCCAGTTCGGGTCATCACAGGAGACACTGGGTTGAAAAATCCAGGGTCGTCACAAGTGGTATAAGAGCGTCCGGGTTCGAATACCTTAGACGACAGGTTTTGGGTGCATATCATACTCTTGTTGTTTTGCTTTGACATTTCATTTGTATCTTGATAACATGCCTTATTTGATAACATGTCTTGTATGATAACATGTAAATATGCTTAATTGTTGCGAGACGCCTATTATTATTGTTATGCATGCTTTCAGTGTATATGTGCTTCCTGATAACATGGTCTAGGTTACTATCATGTCTTGGTGTGACATCATGTTTGTGTCCTTGTGTTAGCATGACTGTATGTGATGTATGTCGGCATACCTTACATTTTTCATTCACGTGTATTGTCGTACCATTTACTTATATGCTTCCTGATAACATGTTTTGAGTTGAAAACATGTCTGTTTACTTATGTTGCAACTTGTTTAGAAGCATACTTTGACTGTCTTAGTATATGATATATGCTTGTTTACCTTAGCACATGGTACCTGTTTGTCATCTTAACATGTGGTATATACTTGTCTACCTGAGTATATTGTATACGCTTGTTCATCTTGACATGATTATATGCAGCATATCATCATGCTTTACATCATTCTCTTATATACTTTGACATGTTTTATGTGATCTTACAACTTGTGTGAGTAGATAGTCTGTTGCTATGTTGTATGCTAGCTGTCCCCTTTTATGTCTGGTTTTGGCATTGTATCTTAGGATCTGTCGTATCCCTTGGATGCATTCTTGTTTCACGAGTTTCTTCCTTAGATAGGAGAAATTAATTCTGTAAGGACCTATGTCGGGAACCTTCTTATCTGTTCTGTCGATTGATGCGAGTAAGGCTCATGTGAGCGTAGAGGACTGCGATTCACTTTTTTTTTTCCCTTGTCTAGTGGATTGAGACATGGGCCAGGGAGGCAACATTTCATTTCCTTTTCCTTCATGCCTTCTAGATCTAAGGCCTTAAGCGTAATGGTGCCAGTGTCATTGTTGTCAGAGTTTTGGGATTAGCTACCCCAACTCTCGCAGATGCCTGGTTTCCGTAGTGCCTTTGGTAATGATCATTTTCGATATTGATGTCATTTGTATCACAAAGTTCCTTCTGGGGCATGTTACGAACTAGTGCCTTATACTGTCATGCTACCTTACTGATGAGTAAGTGTGGGCGAGTTCTGGTCACTGTTTGTACTGCCTTGTTACTCTCTTCTTCTATCATGTTTCAACGTTTTGTTGTCTTAGGATTCTCTCGGTAGTTAACGTTGAGTTAAAATGCCGATTCGTATGAGGTGTTATCTCAGTTCATGGTTCCGCGTTCCTTCAGTTGATCTTTAGACTTCAGGATTTGTCCTTCAGTGCGTTGTGAGTTGTCCTTTGATTTGACCTTTTGTTCGGTCATTATTCTGCTATCTCTGGTATGTTCCTAATTTCGGGGAAGAAATTCCTTTAAGGAGGGTAGGTTGTAATGACTAGGTCATTTGCCTTCCTTTCATTTTTCCTAAAATTTTACGAATGAATTTTTTTCGTTTAATTTTTTTTTCTAAGCTCTGTTTCGTGTCGCTTAGTGTCATCTCGAGTGCTCAGAATTGGTTTTTGAGACTCTTTCATGTGAATTGACAACTTCCTTTGAGGATCGAGTCATTTTCGCATTTTTCGTTTTTCGGACACTATGCGTTATTTCGCCTTTTCCCTATTCTATCATTTTCCCTATTTTGTCTTATCTCAGTTTGTCAGTTTTTGGTACAACCTCACTTCTCATGCTCAGAGTTGGTTTTTGACTTCACGTGCCTTTATCTTGAGTAGTTTCCTCGAAATACGTATCTTTACTTTTGCAAGAAAGTACTCTGGTTGCTCCCGGTGTCCATAGGGGCATAGATGCACAATTCTTTAGAATCTTTTTCATTTCTTGGGGTGTTTTTTGTGAATATCTTTTGAAGATATTTTATTTCAGGGGCATCTAAGAAAATATCTTTTGGAAGATATTTTCATTCTAGGGCAATTTCGCAGTTAATCCTTTTTGTAGGGGCCATTGTGCAATTAACGAAATTTATTGCAAAAATGCCTCGTCTGGAGCCTAGATCCTCGTACGGGATTCATTTTCACTTTTCATTGACTCGTAAATTCATAGAATTTCCTTCTAGTCCTTTTTCTCCAATTTCAGAGTTTTTGGACCCGGTTGCAGCTGAACTTGTTCGGGGTATAACTTTCTGCTCGGGACTCAGTATTCAACGTTGTTTCTTCTATTCTTGATATTTTCTCATTTTAAATCTTTTTTGTTCACAGAGTTTTGCCGTTTGAGCGTGTTTGCTCAAAAACCACTTTTCTGGACCGGGCGGGGCCCTTTTGGGGGACTTTTTGAGACTTACTATAAATATGGGACTTAAGAACAAAAAAATCAGATTTCTTCTTCATCTTCCTCTCCCATGGCTGGCTAAGCTCCCTCCCATGGCTGCCACTTTCTCTCTCTTCCTTTGATCCACTTTTCTTTGATGAAAAGTCTTCGGCCTTAACATTTGTTGTTCGCCTCATCGTGCTCTACCATTACCCCTTATTAGAAACCATTTCTAACCAAATTTCGAGTTCAGGATTGAGGTCAAGTTTGGATTTTCATGGGGCTTCTTTGGGATTCATATAGATTGTGTTGTCCCCGACAAAACCTAGGAGTTTCGTCGGATTCAGAGCCGTTTCAATTTGGTGGGGATTTGGGATTTTCATCTCAAATTGAGGTAGGAGGTGTTATAGGTTTAATTCTTGTTATATAACATGCTATTGATGCTTATACAACTTGATTGCATGCTTAAATATGAAATTTAGAGATTTTATTATTTAATTTTCTTGTATTGGATTTGATTTTCCCGATTGCTTATGATTTATTTTAAACATGTAGCATGGTAATATAATACTCTATAATATGGTCATTGACATATATTAAATTAAGGGAAATTGAACAAGTAATAAAGATTTTATTTAATATTTATCTTGAATAAAATATTAAATCATGTGGCCTTAACTAGCTCAAAATCAATATGTGTTACCATATTAAATTAGGCCTTAGCATGCTCTCCAACATAGTTGAATTTGAAAGTAATTGGAGGTGTTTTGAAAATTAGTAATTATTAATTAATTAATTTGCCCAGAGTGCACTATTCACTCTATTTGAATTCCGACTTGATATTCTTGATTTACATGCCATATAGCTTCACATATATTTGATTTAGAATATTCGGTTAGGTTTTGAAACCTTTTATTTAATTAAATTCCATGTTTAAGATTTAATACTCATGGTGATATACAACTTGGAATTGTATTGTGGCATACTAGAAAATTAAGCTTAGGTATAGTTATTCACATATATTAAATTGGGATTAATTGCATGAGAATTGCAACTTTTAATTTATATTTAACTTTAGTGAAAGTTTAATTGACATGGTCTTAAATTGAATGAAATAAACTTGTAATGTGATATTACATTAGTTCTTGGCATGTTTTCCAACATAGGTTAATTTGAGAGCATTTGGTTACGTTTGAAAATTAATAGATTTTAATTAAAATAATTAATTAAAATCTATTTTGTGGTCCCATTAGCTTAATTAAGGTTTTAACTTGATATTTGTATTGGCCATGACTTGTTTACTAGTATATATTAATTTAGGACTATTTGAAGTTGTTTTAGAACATTGGGATTTAAATTAGTATGATTTAATTAAAGTTCTACCTTGTTGTTGTATTTAAACTCATGAGCTTATGTTTTCCATATTGAATATATTGTTATTTTGCGTAATGATTTGCACATTTCATATTTAACATCATTCATGCATAACGTGTAACGAATCGCACACTGAAGATTCGACATTCATCATATCATATTAGTTGTGGATTTAGAGCATGTATTGTATAGGTTTCCAAATTTGGTTGTGCTTGGTAGATAGTTGATTATCTTACATATTCCTGTTGATATATGTATTCTTGCATAACTTGTTGATTTTGGAAACTTGGAGATGTTGTTGTTTGACTATGGATAGGACGTGGTTCTAGTACGGGGGATAGTCCCTCTATGTAGTCTAGTGCGCACATAGGGAGGTTACCCATGGGCTAGTAACCCTAAAGTAACTATGTTGTCGGTCTGATCCGGCGTGACGTCCGAGTATCCACTTTGTTTGATTTCGCATTTCATTTTCAAGTTAATAAGTAGATGATGTTGTAACTTGTTGTTCCCTATTTGTCATTCTATTTTAATTTACATGATGTAAACTTTGCGAAATTATGCTTTATGCGTTGCATTGGAAGTTCCAATGTTGGTTAAATTGCATCGATATTGAAAATTGTGTTTTGCCGTTCTAACAAAGCTTAGGATTGATCGTATTGATTCATTTATAACTTAGACGTTAGGTGGCATGACCCACTTCTGTTGTTTTCGGGCTTCAGATTTCAAGCTGATAGCTTTAAGAAATTGTATTTTATTGCCTTGTATAATATGCTTCAATGTGGTTGGATTGCATTGAAGTTGTAATTTGCGTTTTGATTGTTCAGCATTGCCTAGGATGATTCCTTAGACTTATTTAGAACATAGACTTTAGGTGACATGATCACTTTAGTTGTTTCTGTATTCGAGATTGCAAGTTAATACTTTTAAGAACCTATATCTTGTTGCTTTGTATAACGTGCTTCTATATTGTTTAAATGGCATAGATGATGTGATTTATGCTAGAAACACTCTAAGGTAGCTTAGGATGATGTGATAAATTTGTAAAATGCTAGGTCGATGCATGCTCATCTCCTACGAGTAGCTTTATGTTACTCAACCCTACGATACTGGAGCATATTTCAGGTTCGAAGACTTGGTTCGTGACGCCTAGCATTCCTTGGATGTCGCGTACCTTTCAAGTTTCCTTTTCATGCGAATGTTAGCATGAAATGTCATTTTGTAGATTTATATGTCAAAATATGTATATTTGATTCCATGTATGTAATGTGTACTTAAGTACACTCCTTTCAATGTATTTGATATGTATGAGATGAGGCCGGAGGCCAATGACCATTATATTGTATTCTATGTACTTTTTAACTTCATGAAATATTGTGAAAATCTTGAAAAATCGCAAGTCATTGCTTCACCATGGTTGCATTGGGTGTGGGAATTCCATTCTCATTCTTTCATAGGGTCTCATTAATCTTGTAAGAAGTGTGGCCAAGGGCCAAATAGTCAATTGACTCCATTTTGTATTTTTGGATTCCATGTTTTCCATTTCAAGTCTATTTTTGCCTTTTTGCCCGTTGGGGGGTCGAATTTTGCATCGACTATGTTTTTAAGCCATGGACCATTGTAGCGCATCTAAATAGGTAAGTTACATTTGCGTGCATAGTCGTTTCCGGGCAAAACCTCATCGTTTGTGTTTTGAGCCTCCAACGGACTCATTTTGCGTTTTTGTTGCATATTCTGATCTAGGGGTATTCTAGACTTTTCAATTCAGTTTTATTTCCTTCTTTCAAGATGGTTGAATAGAAAACATGATTTTAGGGGAGGTTTCTTTTTCGTGTTTTTCCAAAAAATGTCGTCTTGGTATCGGAAATCACTTCCGAAGTTCAGCTCTTAGTTTTTCAATTTAGCAGCTTTTTGGACTACCTTGACGGATTTCATGGAGGGGCATTTTGGGGGTTTGAATATGTGTTTTTTTTATTTTTTTTTGCTAGTCACGTAGAAAACACAATTTTGAGGGGGATTTCTTGTTTGTGTTTTTTCAGAAAATGTCATCTATGGCCTCAAAATCCCATTTTTTTCGGAAAAACCCCTGCTGCCAGGATTTCTTGCTGCCCATTCTGCCCCCTTCACATCTAAATGGTTAGATGGGGTTTTGTAACCGGTTACATGTGCATGGGCAGTGTCTTGGTCGAGTTTTTTGGTCTCTTAATCGGTTAGGAAGGCTTGGTAACCGGTTAGATGACCTAAGGTTTGCACTTTTTGACCGTTTTGCCCCTTCTTCTTCCGTTAGCCATATTTTCTTCATCCGGACTCCGAATCAAGCGATTTCTGAGTCTAAGTTCATTAATTTTTTGTTGTCTTTCCAATGGTGTGGTCGATAGAACCTACTTTTAGGTTGTAAATTACCATTTTGCCGCTAGGTCCATTCTTGTTCGTTTTTGAAACGCTTCTTCTGCATTTGTTTCTTTTGGGTTCCGTGACCTCATTGAGTGTCATATTGGTGTCTTAGAGACGCATTGCATCTCTAGAGACCGTTCTTTCATCTTTTGTTTCCACATTCTGGATCTAGTTCGGGTCATCACAGGAGACACTGGGTTGAAAAATCCAAGGTCGTCACAT
Source organism: Cornus florida (assembly GCF_030987335.1). Lineage (NCBI taxonomy): Eukaryota > Viridiplantae > Streptophyta > Magnoliopsida > Cornales > Cornaceae > Cornus > Cornus florida. Next base: position 96,570,341 of record NW_026775572.1, read on the forward strand.
TTCTGCGGTGATAGAGTGGGGACAACCTACTTCACCTACCGAGATTAAGAGTTTTCTTGGATTAGCAGGATACTATTGTAGGTTCATTCAGAGGTTCTCGAAGATAGCAGAACCACTCACTCATCGGACTAAGAAGGGTGTACTGGTTGTATGGGGTGAACACTGTCAAAAAGCTTTTGATGACCTAAAGAATAAGTTGACTTCTGCATCAATTTTGTCTACTCCATAGAGCATGATAGAGTATCTTGTCTACACAGATGCTTTTTTGCAAGTTATTGGATGTGTTTCGATGCAGTAGGAACAGCCAATTTCGTATGGATCTCATAAGCTTAATCCTCATTAGCTTAATTATCCAACACATGACTTGGAGTTGGCAGCTGTGGTCTTTGCCTTACGTATTTGAAGGCTTTATCTGCTGGGAAAGCCCTTCAGATTATTTAGTGATCACTAGAGTCTACAGTATTTGTAATGACCCGGATTTTCACGGATTTTTTTATTTTTGTTTTTTTTCCGTTATCTTTCCTTTCTGAGTTCAGTTCCTCTTCGCTTAGTGTCGTCTCAAGTGCTTTGGAGTGATTTTCAAGACTCTTTTCTGTGGATTGACAATTTCCTTTCAGGACCGAGTCGTTTCCATATTTTTCGTTTTTTGACACTATTAATTTTTCGTCCTTTTCCCTATTTTGTCTTTTCCCCGTTTGACACTTTGTTGGCATAACCACACTTCTTGTGTTTGAAGTTGGTTTTTGACTTCATGTATCTCCATCTTGAGTGGTTTCTACGAAATACGTATCTTTACTTTTGTAAGAAAGAACTCTGGTTGCTCCCGGTATCCATAGGGGCATGGATACAAAGTTCTTTGAAATTATTTTCTTTTCTTGGGGTGTTTTTCGTAAATATCTTTTGAAGATATTTTATTTCAGGGGTTTTTAAGAGAATATTTTTGGAAGATATTTTCATTCTGGGCCATTAGTGCAGTCTTTACTTTTTGGAGGGCCATTGTGCAATTAATGAAAGTTATTGCTAAATGCCTTGTTTTGAGCCTAGATCCTCGTACAGGATTCATTTTCACTTTTCGTCGAGTCGTGTACTCTTAGAAATTCCTTCTGGTCATTATTTTCTAGTTTCAAGGTTTCTGGCCCTAGTTAGCGCCAAACTTGTTTGGGGCATAACATTCTGCTCGGGACTCAGTTTTTGACGCTGTTTCTTCCGTTGTTCATATTTTCTCATTTTGAATCTTTTTTGTTCATAGAGTCTTGTCATTTGAGCATGTCTACTCAAATTTCACTTTTTCGAACCCGGCGGGGCCCGTTCGGGGCACTTTTTAAGATTTATATAAAAGGGGGGTGAGATATTTTATTTTTTCATATTTCCCACCCTCTTGCACGACCTGAAGCTTCCATGGCAGCCGAAGGGAGGCTGCCACCTTCTCTCTCCTCTTTTGAGCTTTATTCCTTCGTCAGAACATAGAAGGGCCTTTACGTTTAGTGTTCTTGTTGACTACGCACTTCTTTCACCCTTATTAGAACCCATTTCTGACCATTCTTTGAGTTTGGGTTTGAAGTCAAGTTGTGATTTTGATGGGGCTTCCTTGGGGGTTATGTGCACGGTATAGTCCCGGATAAAATTTAGAAGTTTCGTCGGATTCGGAGCAGTTTTCATTTGGTGGCTTTTGAGATTTTCATCTCAAATTGAGGTAGGGGATGTTCTAGGCTTTTGTGTGTGTCGTATTGAGTGTTTAGCATGATTATACAACTTAATTACATGCTTTGTATCAATTCTAGAAAATTAGTATTAATTATTTCTTTGTATGAAATTTAATTCACGAGGATGTGTATAACTTAGAATGGAATTGTGGCATGCTAGAAAATCATGTTTTAGTATGTTTGTTAACATATATTAAATTGGAATTAATTGAATAAGAATTGCATATTTTATTTAATATTTATCTTTTGTGAAAGATTAAATTCCATGGCCGTACCTAGCATAAAATTGACTTATGATATGCTTTTAAATTATGTCTTGGCATGTTGTTTAACATACTTTAATTTAAGAGCATTTGGACAAGTATGAAAATTTAGAGATTTTAATTAAAATCTAATTAAAGATTCCATTGGCCTAATTAAGTGTTTAACTTGATATTTGTGATAACTATGACTTATGTTTTAGCATATGTTAATTTGGAACCATTTGATGTTGTTTTAGAAGTTAGGGATTTGATTATCATGATTTAATTAAATTCCACTTTATTGTTCTTATGGCCTAATCGAGTTTTGATGTGGTGTATATAATGACCATTTTATATTGTTTATCATGTATTAATTGGAGGCCATTTGATTGAGATTTGAAACCTAGGAATTTAATTAGTTTATTGATTAAATTCCGTTTCTATTGTATTATTGATTAACTCATGTATTTGACATTGATAGTATGTTTAAAGTATGACTTTTGACTTATAATGGATTTATGAGTTATGTTTCAATATTAGATTATATTGTTATAGCGCTTAACGAATCGCGTTCTGAAGATTTGACATGTGATGTTATTATAGCGTGTAATGAATCGGCCTCTGAAGATTCGACATTGTCATCCTATAGTAGTTGTGGATTTAGAACATGTGTTGTGTGGTTTCAGCCTACTTGTGCATGAAGGTAGTTTCGTGTACTATTCAATACGTATATAAGTTGTAAACTTATCTATTTATTTTGGAAACACTTGGGACATTGCATGATGGCTAGGGTTTGGCTCTAGTACGGGGACAAGAGTCCTCTAAGTCAAAAGTTCACGCGTTGGGTAGGCTGCCTGGGGGTTAGTAGCTCCAAATTAGCCCAGAAAAGTTCGCGCGTTGGGTAGGCTACTTGGGGGTTAGTAGCTCCAAATTAGCCCTATATCGGTCTCATCTGACTGATGTCCAAGGCTTCCGCTATTTGTTTTCGTATTCAATTCCAAGTTATCAATCATGTTTATACTGTAACTGTAGTTTTGCCTATTGGCGATTTGATGTTGTTAAGTACATCCATACTAAATTGCTATATTTAGTTGATTTAGCATTTAGATTTTAAGTTGATAACTTTGAGTCTCACCTTAGACATAGATGTTAGGTGGAATGAACGACAATGACTAAATCATATACACTTGTAAAACGTAGGTCGATGCATGCTCATTTCCTACGAGTAGCTTTATGTTACTCACCCTTACGATACTGGGGCATATTTCAGGTACAGGATACAAGATTGGAGATTACAATTGCTTAGGTGATTTGTTAAGTTGAGCTTCTTTAGAAGCATTCTTGTTCACATACAAGTGTTAGCATGTTCATGATTTGTTTATGAAATGTAATTTTTCTAACCTGGAGGTTTGACATGTCAAATGTTGTAAATGTATTGTAATGAGGCCATAGGCCATTGTAGCACATCTATTTTATCATATTGCATGCAGTTGCATACTCACTTTGGCAAACAATACCTTCCTTGATGAAACAAAAACTCTAAGTAGCATTTTTAGGGAGTTTTACCCTATTCTGTTCCAGGGGCATTTCAAGTATTTCACAATATGTTTTTTCATTTTTCCTCAAGTGTCGTATAGAAAACTCAATTTTGAGGGGGGTTTCTTCTTTGTGTTTTTCCAGAAAACATCATCTTGGCCCTCAAAAATCAATATTTTTCTGAAAAATCCTTGCTGCCAGGTTTTGCAAATTTTTAGTACAAATGTAGTTGGTACTATTCATCGACTTTTTTTTGAAAATCGTCATGACTGATCTATAACTTCCAGAGGTCTTGTGGGTGTATTTTAAGATTGCTTTTTCAATTTAGGCAATTTAAAAACCTCCCGATGCCCTATTTCCAAAACTTGGGTAGTAGCTCGGATTATTTTTTTTCTCTTGACCTGATTTTCTTGGGGGCATTCTGGGCATTCTATAATGCATTTTTTTTATTTCCATTCATAATCAGGGTAGAAAACTTGATTTTAGGAGGGGTTTCTTCTCTGAGTTTTTCCAAAAAAGTCCGTTTAGATGCCCGTTTTTACTCTCAGTTGCAGTAGTGGTGGGCTGTCCTTGTCGGGCCGCCGCAACATCTTTTTTGTTTTTGACCTTTCTCCCCCGTCTGGACTCCAAATTGAGTAAATATTTTGTTGAACTTGACTAATTTGTCATTGTCTTTCCAGTGGTATGCTCGATAGCACCTGAATCCACTTTTTGCAAGATGACCATTTTGCCCCTAGGTTCCTTTTTGTCCGTAATTGAAACGTCACTAACGCATTTGTTTTCCTTAGGGTTCCATGACCTCATTGAGGGTCACATTGGTGTCTTAGCGACATATGGTATCTCTAGAGACCGTTATTTCACCTTTCACTTTTGCATTTCGGATCCGTTATCGGGTCATCACTGACGCACATGGTTTACAAAACTTGGGCCATCACAGTATTTGTTCACTCAGCGGAAGCTGAATATAAGACAGCGAATATGGTTAGAATTTGTGAAAAATTATCATTTTTCTATACAGTACCATCCAGGCAAAGCGAATGTGGTGGCAGATGCACTCAGTCGCTTACCCAATGCGAGTCTTTCTGCTTTATTCACCACTGAGTGGAATGTTTTGAAAACAGCTGATGAATTATCAGATGCTTTCATGGATTGTATGGCAGTTACACCTTTTATCATTCACAAGGTTTTGAGGGCATAACTTACGGATCAGTAGTGTATTGGTAAAGTTGCATAGATAGCTTCTGAGGAGGTTTCATTTTACTATATTGGGACAGATGGAGGCTTAAGGTACAAGGTATGTTTAGTAGTACCTTCTGCTGGTGATTTGAGGAAGGATGTGATGATTGAGACTCATTATTCTGAGTAAACTATTCATCCAGGAGGAGACAAAATGTATTAGGATATGAAGCGACAATTTTAGTGGGCAGGTCTGAAGAAGGACATTGTGATGGTTGTCCCTAAATTTAGTACTTATTAGATGGTCAAGATCGATCATTAGAGGCCACCAGGATCTCTACAGTCACTACCTATACTGGAGTGGAAATGGGAGAGTATTTTTATGAATTTTGTGGAGGGATTGCCTAATTCGTTTAAGGATCACAATTCCATTTGAGTCATCGCTGATGGATTGACTAAATTAGCTCATTTCTTGCCTATTCGCACTGACTTCACTTCAAAGCAGTTAGCGAGACTTTACATTACAGACATTATGAAGTTACATGGCATTCCGTTATTTATTATATTAGATAGGGATTTAAGCTTTGTGTCAGGATTTTGGAAGAGTTTTCAAGAGGCTTGAGATACAAAATTGCATCTTAGCACTACTTATCATCCCCAGAAAATGAACAGACTGAGAGGGTTAATCAGATCATGGAGGATATGCTTCATTCTTGTGTCCTTGACTTTAAAGGTCACTAGGAGGATTATTCGCCACTTGTGGAGTTTGCATATAACAATAGTTTTCAGAAGACTATTGGTATGGCACCATTTGAAGCATTATGTACAACTATGTCGATCTTCTGTTTGTTGGATGGAGATTGGCGAGAGTAGATTTCTAGGTCCTGAGTTCATCAAGGATACCTCTGAGAGAATTGCTCTTATCAGGGATTGTATACGCACTGCTAAGAGTAGGTAGAAGAGTTATGCAGATCGTCATTCTGACGGCCTTGGTTTTTCAAGCCAGTGCGTCTTGTGATGAACCAAAGATTGACCCGATAACGGATCCAAATGCAAAAGTGAAAACAGAAAATAAGACTCTAAGAAGTTAAAGTGACCTTCCACGAGGTCGTAGAACTCAATGAGAACTGATGCGGAAGCAAAGATCGAAAATATGACAAAAAAACCCCCAGGGGCAAAATAGTCATTTCTGAAAATATAAAATCGAGTGCTATTGAGCACACCATTGGAAAGACAGCAAAAAATTAACAAATCTAGACTCAAGAATCACTTGATTCAAAGTCCAGATGAAGAAGATATGAAACTCCAAAGTTTCATAAAAACCAACTTTCGGGTTTCAAAATAGTGCGGCAAGGGTAATTGACAAGGGGTAAAATGGTCTTTTTTGACAAAACTGGATGTAACTGAGTATGCCGATAGATATATTAGAAAAAATTAATGATTCTAGACTCAAGAATCACTTGATTCGCAGTTCGGATGAAGAAGATATGAAACGTCAAAGTTTCAAAAAAATCAGCTTTTGAGTTTAAAATCAGTGCGGCAAGGGTACTTTACAAGGGGCAAAATAGTCTTTTAGGATAGAATTGAATGCAACTGTGCATACCGATAGATAGACAAGAAAAAACTAATAAACTTAGACTCAAAAATCACTTGATTTGGAGTTGGGACGAAGAAGATATGAAACCTCAAAGTTTAAAAAAAAACAAGTTTCTGGGTTTCAAGCATGTGTAGGGTCTACACAGATTTTCGGACTTCAAATGTCATTTTGAGGGCTTAACCTACATTTTTTGGCAAAAAGTTGTGAACAAACCCCCCCCCCCCTTCCCCAAAATCATGTTTTCTACATGACCGTGTCAAGATAAGATTTTATTCTCCAAGTGAAATACCCAAAATACCCCTAAGATCAGAACATTTTCCGGAAAAACCTGGAACGCACCAGGTTCCCAGATCTGCGAGTTGTTTTCGGCATCAAAATGATTTGTTTTGCAAAAACACAAAGAAGAAACCCCCCCTAAAATCATGTTTTCTACTTGACCCATGGAAGAAACAAAAAAAAATTGCACTATGGAATACTCAGAATGCCCCTAGATCAGAAAGGGGCAAGAGGGTTAAAAAGTTGCTACAAGCATAGCAGAAAACTGAACTTTGCACGGGATTTCCGGCACCAAGACGATATTTTCTGGAAAAACACGAAAAAGAAACCCCCCCGTAAAATCATATTTTCTAAGCGACCATGTAAAGATCGGAAATTATTTCCTGAAGGAAAACCCCAGAATGCCCTAAAATTAGATTATGCAACAAAAGTGCAAAATGAAACCATAGGAAGCTCATTTCACCAAAGGAGAAGGTTTGCCTGGAAACGACCATGCACACAAACGTAACTTACCTATTAGGACGTGCTACAATAGTCCATGGCTTAAAAATACCACTAATGCAAAATTTGACCCCCAAATGGCCAAAAAACCAAAATTGACAAATGATTTCAAATGACCGTTTGGCCCTTGACCACATTTCGTACAAGATTTATGAGACCCTATGAAAGAATGAAAATGGAATTCCCACACCCGATACAACCATGGTGAGACAATGACTTGGCATTTCTCAATATTTTTATAATATTTCATGAAGTTAAAACATACATAGAATTCAATATACATGTCAATGGCTTCCGGTCACATCTTATACATATCAAATAAATTGTAAAGAGTGTACTTAGGTACACATTTCATACATAGAATCAAAAGATACAAGCTTGGTCAAAATAAACAAAAACAAACATGATATGCTAATATGTGCATATTGAATGTTATAAAAAATACTTCAAGACTTCAAGCATGTCTAAGAGTGTTATGTATCCCACAACAAAGCTTCTTTACCTGCAAAACACTCAGTAACTTTGGGGTGAATAAACAAGACTAACAAGTTTATTCATAGGAGATGAGCATGCATCGACTCGATTTCTTTAAAGATTTTTAGGACTAACATGATATAGTTCAAAATAGATCATGCCACCTAACGTCTATGTCAAAGATTAGACTCCAGGGTCATCCAAAGCTACCATGGAGTATAAGCAACAAGAATCAAGATATATACACATATATAAAACAAGTCAAAGTTGGGATAATCCAAGAACATGACGAGAAGGTTACTTGAACATAGATTAACATGAATTGCATTATCAATACAATTAAGCAGGGTTTGGAATAATTCCATACAACACGACAAAAGGATACTATAACATAGATTAACATGAATTACATTATCAATAAAATTAACATGATTGGAGCATTCCAATTAACACGAAAGGGTTAATACACGAAATCAAGAACATGACATAATATCTATGCTATTAAACAAAGTTGGAACCATTCACATAACACGAAAAGAGTTACACATGACATCAACGATAATGCATAATATCTATGCAATTAAACAAAGATGGGATATTCCATAAAACACGAAAAGGAAGATACATGGAGTCAGGAGCAAGGCATAATATCTATGCATTTAAACATGGGTAGAATCTACCACATAACACGAAAAGAGTCTTAAATCTTAAAGGAATACAACATTTAAAATTTAAGGAGTTAAATCACGAATCAAGCATAAAATCAATGCAATGAGACAAGATTGGTGTATTTCACATACACGACAAGTTCAAATCTTCAAGGAATAACAACTTGAAATTTAAAGAGTGAAATCAACCATTGTGGAAACTTGGATATCTCCCGGATTAAAACTGTACTCTTGAGATCACTTTAGGGCTACTAACCCATGGGTACGTTTCCCCTAGTGCGCACTATAGTGTAGAGGGACATTCCCCCGTACTAGAACCGAGTCCTAGTCATGTCAATTCTTGATTGATATCCCAAGTCCAAAAATCAACAAGTTGTGCAAGTCAAGATTGTATTAAAATACAAGAAATGCATTAACCACATATCATGCACAACTAAGATTTTGGAACACACAAGTCATGCCCTAAGTTATTAACTATGATGGCATGTGAAATGTCAAGAAATCAATGTGTGCATTTATATAGACCACAACCAAGATAAATAGCCCATGGAATCCATCGAAGCAAATATACTATAAGTATAAGATAGATGATTCAATTGTATACTAAACAACACATGTGTGAATAAACCATTCTGAAACAAATGAGCATATTCATTAAGCACATTGATGAAACCAAGATACAAGAAGTCTAGATACATGATATCAAGGCATGATTAACTCGTGGGAGACATAAAATGAAATTTAATGTACTTAAAGGATTAAATTATCAAGGTTACATGGCAAGTCTAAATGTTCTACGAACAGGTTATGTCAAGAATCATGTCAAGGCCAAGTTCAATGTCAAGTTTCAAGTTCATTTCATACACGACACAACCATGTGAGTCAAGTTCAATAGAAGGGAAATAAATAAATATAAGTTTCAAAACTTATCCGACTATGTTCAAAGTAATACACGTGAAGGAACTTATCAAGAAAATCATGAATACAAGGTTAGAAACTTAATGGATTATAATTATTTAATTTAATTAAAATCTCTAGATTTTGAAAGTCATCCAAACGACCTCAATTTAATATATGTTATACAATATGTCACAACTTGATTTAAGAACACGGTAACAAGTACATTTCATACAAGGTACGGCCGCGAGTATTAAACTTTATGCATAGAAAAATAATAATTGAAAGGTTTCAAAACCTAATCAAATATTCTAGATTTAATATATGTGAAACTATATGACATGCATATCAAGAATTTCAAGTCGGAAATCCAATGGGCTAATAGTACACTTGGAGCAATTTAATTAATCTAATTAATTAAATATTACTAGATTTCAAAATCTCTCCGATTACTCTCAAATTAATCTATGTTGAAGAGTATGCTAAAGCCTAATATAATATGCTATCACATGTTGATTTAAAGCTAGATAAGGCTACATGATTTAATATTTTATTCAAGATAAATATTTAATAAAATCTTTATTACTTGTCCAAATAATCTAGATTTAATATATGTCAATCTACATATCAAGGGGTAATATTCTATCATGCCACATGATTAAATAAACCTATGGACAACCGGGAAAATTAAACCCTTCACAAGAAAAATAATTAATAAAATCTCTAGACTTTACATCCAAGCATCTAATAAAGTTGCATAAGCATCACAAGCATGTAATATAGCAAGAATTTAAATTATAACACCCCCTACCTCAATTTGAGATGAAAACCTCAAATCCCCACCGAAAAAAAAGTGTTCTGAATCCGCCGAAACCAAAGGGTTTTGTCGGGGACTACACGATCTAAATGAATCTGAAGGAAGCTCCATGAAAATCACAACTTGACTCTTAACCCAAGCTCAAGAAATGGTCAGAAATGAATTCTAATAAGGGGGAATGGTAGAACACGTTAAGGGGAACAAAAAAGGTAAAGGCTAAAGGATTTCTACCAAGGAAATCAAGTGGAGGAGAAGGAGAAAGGGTGGCAGCCAAGGAGCTCCCATGGCTGCCGGCTAAGAGCTGGAGAAGAAGAGTGAACAAGTGCTAATTCACTTTATGACTTTCCATTTATAATAAGTTTCAAAAAGTGCCCCGCCGGGTCCGGAAAAGTGGATTTTGAGCAAACGCGCTCAAATGGAAAAACTCTGTGAATGAAAAAGATTCAAAATAAGAAAATATGAACAACGGAAGAAACAACGTCAAAAATTAATTCCCGATCAGAAAGTTATGCCCCGAACAAGTTCGGAGACAACTGGGTCCAGAAACTCTGAAACTGGAGAAAAATGACCAGAACGGAATTATAAGAGTCCATGACTCGATGAAATGTGAAAATGAATCCCGTATAATGATCCAGGCTCCAGATAAAACATTTTGCAATAACTTTCGTTTGTTGCATAATGGCCCCAACAAAAAGGGTTAACTGCGAAACTGCCCCAGAAAGAAATATCTTCCAAAAGATATTTTCTTAGACACCCCTAAAATAAAGACACCCCAAGAAATGAAAATGATTCGGAAGAATTGTGCATCCATACCCCTATGGACACCGAGAGCAACCAGAGTACTTTATTGCAAAAGTAAAGATACGTATTTCGAGGAAACCACTCATGATGAAGGCACGTGAAGTCAAAAACTAACTCCGAGCATGAGAAGTGAGGTTATGCCAATAATGTGAAAAACGGGGAAAAGACAGAATATGGAAAAAGATGAAATAGGGAAAAGGACGAAAGGCGCATAGTGTCCGAAAAGTGAAAATGCGAAAATGACTCGGTCCTCAAAGAAAGTTGTCAATTCACATGAAAGTGTCTCAGAAACCAATTCCGAGCACTCGAGATGACACTAAGCGACACGAAACAAAGTACAGAAAAGAAAATTAAATGAAAAAAAATTCATTCGTAAAATTTCAGGAAAAAGGAAAGGGAGGCAAATGACCAGGTCGTTACAACCTACCCTCTTTAAAGGAATTTCGTCCCTAAAACTAGGAACATACCAGAGAGAACAGAATAATGACCGAACATAAGGTCAAATCAAAGGACAACTCACAATGCACTGAAGGACAAATCCTGAAGTCTAAAGATCAACTGAAGGAACGCGAAACCAAGAACTGAGGCAAAACCTTATACGAATCGGAACGTTAACTCAACGTCAACTACCGAGAGAATCCCAAGACAACGAAATGTTGAAACATGATAGAAAAAGAGAGTGACAAGGCAGTACGAACAGAGACCAGATCCCACCCACACTTACTCGTCAACAAGGTAGCATGACAGTATAAGGCACTAGTTCATAACATGCCCCAGAAGGGAACTTTTCGATACAAATGACATCAATGTAAAAAATGATCATTACCAAAGGCACTACGGAAACTAGGCATCTGCGAGAGTTGGGGTAGCTAATCTTAAAACTCTAACAACAATGACACTAGCACTATTACGCTTAAAGCCTTAGATCCAGAAGCCACGAGAGAAAAGGAAATGAAATAGTGTCTCCCTAGCACACGTCTCACTCCACCAGACAAGGATTATGATTCTACGCTCACATGAGCCTTACTCGCATCAACCAATAGACTAAGATCTCGAAGCACCCAACCAAGAAAACAGACAAGCAAGTTACCGACATGGGTCCTTACAGAATGAATTTCTCTTATCCAAGGAAGAAACTCGTGAAACAAGAGCACATCCAAGGGATATGACATATCCTAAGAGACAATGCCAAAACCAAAATAAAAGTAAACAGCTAGCATGCAACATTGCAATGGACTATCTACTCAAGGTGCCACATAAGCAAGCAAACATGTTATCAAATCAAAACAAGTTATCAAGAGCATATATACACATAAGATATGCTTAACAAATAATAGATGCCTCAAAACACCTAAGCATATGAATATGTTATCATACAAAACATGTTATCAAACAAAGCATGTTATCAAGATATAAATGACACATCAAAGCAAAACAATGTGAGCATGATATGCACCCAAAACCCGTCGTCCAAGGTATTCGAACCCGAACACTCTGATACCACCTGTGACGGCCCTGGTTTTTCAAGCCAGTGCGTCATGTGATGAACCAAAGATTGACCGATAACGGATCCGAATGCGGAAGCGAAAATAGAAAAAAAGACTCGAAGAAGTCAAAATGATCTTCTATGAGGTCGTAGAACTCAATGAGAACTGATGCGGAAGCAAAGATCGAAAATATGACAAAAAAGCCCCTAGGGGCAAAAAAGTATTTTCTGAAAATATAAAATCAGGTGCTACCGAGCACACCATTGGAAAGACAGCGAAAAATTAACAAATCTAGACTTAAGAATTACTTAATTCAGAGTCCGGATGAAGAAGATATGAAACTCCAAAGTTTCATAAAAACTAACTTTCGGGTTTCAAAACAGTGCGGCAAGGGTAATTGACAAGGGGTAAAATGGTCTTTTTAGACAAAACTGGATGCAACTGAGTATACCGATAGATATACTAGGAAAAATTAAAGAATCTAGACTCAAGAATCACTTGATTCAGAGTCTAGATGAAGAAGATTTGAAACGTCAAAGTTTCAAAAAACCTAACTTTTGAGTTTAAAATCAATGCGGCAAGGGTACTTTACAAGGGGTAAAATAGTCTTTTCAGATAGAATTGGTTGCAACCGTGCATACCGTTGGATAGACAAGCAAAAACTAATAAACTTAGACTCAAAAATCACTTGATTTGGAGTTGGGACGAAGAAGATATGAAGCCTCAAAGTTTAAAAAAAACTAACTTTCTTGGTTTCAAGCATGTGCAGGGTCTGCACAAATTTTCGGACTTCAAATGTGGTTTTGAGGGCTTAAACTACATTTTTTGGCAGAAAGTTGTGAACAAACCCACCCACCCCAAAATCATGTTTTCTACATGACCATGTCAAGAAAAGATTTTATTCTCCAAGTGAAATACTCGAAATGCCCCTAAGATCAAAACATTTTCCAAAAAAACCTGAAACGAACAAGGTCCCAGATCTGCGAGTTGTTTTCGGCATCAAAACGATTTGGTTTGAAAAAATACAAAGAAGAAACCCCCCCTAAAATCATGTTTTCTACCCGAACTGTGGAAGAAAATGAAAACATTACACTATGGAATACCTAGAATTCCCCTAGATCAGAAAGGGGAAAGAGGGTTAAAAATCTGCTACAAGCATAGCAGAAAAGTGAACTTTGCACGGGATTTTCGGAACCAAGAAGATATTTTCTGGAGAAATATAAAAAAGAAACCCCCCCTAAAATCATGTTTTCTAAGCGATCATGTGAAGATCGGAAATTATTTCCTGAAGAAAAACCCCCAAATGCCTTAAAATCAGATTATGCAACAAAAATGCAAAATGAATCCATAGGAGGCTCATTTCACCAAAGGAGAAGGTTTGCCCGCAAACGACCATGCACGCAAATGTAATTTACCTATTAGGACGTGCTACAATAGTCCATGGCTTAAAAATTCCACTGATGCAAAATTTGACCCCCCAACGGCCAAAAAGGCAAAAATGAACTAGAAATGAGAAAAATGAAAACCAAAATTGACAAATGATTTCAAATGACCGTTTGGCCCATGGCCACACTTCATACCAGATTTATGAGACCCTACAAAAGAATGAAAATGGAATTCCCACACCTGATGCAACCATGGTGAGACAATGACTTGGCATTTTTCAATATTTTCATAATATTTCATGAAGTTAAAACATACATAGAATTCAATATACATGTCAATGGCCTCCGGCCTCATCTCATACATATCAAATAAATTGTAAAGAGTGTACTTAGGTACATATTACATACATGGAATCAAAAGATACAAGCTTGGTCAAAATAAACAAAAGCAAACATGATATGCTAACATGTGCATATTCAATGTCATCAAAAATACTTCAAGACTTCTAGCATGTCTGAGAGTGTTGTGTAACCCACAACAAAGCTTCTTTACCTGCAAAACACCAAGTAACTTTGGGGTGAATAAACAACACTAACAAGTTTATTCGTAGGGGATGAGCATGCATCGACTCGATTTGTATAGAGATTTTTAGGACTAACATGATATAGTTCAAAAGGGATCATGCCACCAAACGTCTACGTCAAACATTAGACTCAGAGATCATCCTAAGCTACCATAGAGTATAAGCAACAAGAATCAAGATATATATACATATATAAAACAAGTCAAAGTTGGGATAATCCAAGAACATGACAAAAAGGTTACTTGAACATAGATTAATATGAATTGCATTATCAATACAATTAAGCAAGGTTTGGAATAATTCCATACAACACGACAAAAGCATACTAGAACTTAGATTAACATGAATTACATTATCAATACAATTAACATGATTGGAGCATTCCAATTAACACGAAAGAGTTAACACACGAAATCAAGAACATGGCATAATATCTATGCTATTAGACAAAGTTGGAACCATTCACATAACACGAAAAGAGTTACACATGACATCAAGGATAATGCATAATATCTACGCAATTAAACAAAGATGGGATATTCCATAAAACACGAAAAGGAAGATACATGGAGTCAGGAGCAAGGCATAATATCTATGCATTTAAACATGGGTAGAATCTACCACATAACACAAAGAGAGTCTTAAATCTTCAAGGAAACAACACTTTAAATGTAAGGAGTTAAATCACGGATGAAGCATAAAATATATGCAATGAGACACGATTGGTGCATTTTATATATACAACAAGTTTAAATCTTCCAGGAATAGCAACTTAAAATTTAAAGAGTGAAATCAACCAATGTGAAGACTTGGATATCGCTCGGATTAAAACCGTACTCTTGATATCACTTTAGGGCTACTAACCCATGGGTACCTTTCCCCTAGTGCGCACTATAGTGTAGAGGGACATTCCCCTGTACTAGAACCGGGTCCTAGTCATGTCAATTCTTGATTGATATCCTAAGTCCCAAAATCAACAAGTTGTGCAAGTCAAAATTGTATCAAAATAAAATAAATGCATTAACCACATATCATGTACAACCAAGATTTTGGAACACACAAGTCATGCCCTAAGTTCTTAACTATGTTGGCGTGTGAAATGTCAAGAAATCAATGTGTGCATTTATATAGACCACAACCAAGAAAAATAGCACATGGAATCCATCGAAGCAAATATGCTATAAGTATAAGATACATGATTCTTTTTTACTAAACAACACATGTGTGAATAAACCATTCTGAAACAAATGAGCATGTCCATTAGGCACATTGATGAAACCACGATATAAGAAGTTTAGATACATGATATAAAGGCATGATTAACTCGAGGGAGACATAAAATGAAATTTAATCTACTTAAGGGATTAAATTATCAAGGTTACATGGTAAGTCCAAATGTTCTACGAATAGGTTATGTCAAGAATCATGTCAAGGCCAAGTTCAATGTCAAGTTTCAAGTTCATTTCATACACGACACAACCATGTGAGTCAAGTTCCATACAAGGGAAATAGATAATTGTAAGTTTCAAAACTTATCCGATTATGTTCATAGTAATACACATGAAGGAACTTATCAAGAAAATCAAGAATACAAGGTTAAAAACTTAATCAAGTGCATAGAACCATTAAATGGATTTTAATTATTTCATTTAATTAAAATCTCTAGATTTTGAAAGTCATCCAAATGACCTCAATTTAATATATGTTATACAACATGTCACAACTTGATTTAAGAACACGGTACAAGTATATTTCATGCAAGGTACGGCCACGAGTATAAAACTTTAATACTAGAAATATAATAATTGAAAGGTTTCGAAACCTAATCAAATATTCTAGATTTAATATATGTGAAACTATATGACATGTATATCAAGAATTTCAAGTCAGAAATCCGATGGGATGAATAGTACACTTGGAACAATTTAATTAATCTAATTAATTAAATATTACTAGATTTCAAAACTTTCCCAATTACTCTCAAATTAATCTTTGTTGAAGAGCATCCTAAAGCCTAATATAATATGCTATCACATGTTGATTTAAAGTTAGATAAGGCCACATGATTTAATATTTTATTCAAGATAAATATTTAATAAAATCTTCATTACTTGTCCAAATAATCTAGATTTAATATATGTCAATCTACATATCAAGGGGTAATATTTTATCATGCCACTTAATTAAACAAACTTATAGACAACCGGGAAAATGAAATCCTTCACAAGAAAAAATATTAATAAAATCTCGAGATTTTACATCCAAGCATGTAATCAAGTTGTATAAGTATCACAAGCATGTAATATAGCAAGAATTTAATTTATAACACCCCCTGCCTCAATTTGAGATGAAAACCTCAAATCCCCACCGAAAAAAAGTGTTCCGAATCCGCCGAAACCGAAGGGTTTTGTTGGGGACTACACGATCTACATGAATCCGAAGGGAGCCCGATAAAAATCACAACTTGACTCTTAATCCAAACTCAAGAAATGGTCGGAAATGAATGCTAATAAGGGGGAATGGTAGAACACGTCGAGGGGAACAAAAAATGTAAAGGCCGAAGGATTTCTACCAAGGAAATCAAGTGGAGGAGAAGGAGAAAGGGTGGCATCCAAGGAGCTCCCATGGCTACCCTCCAAGAGCTGGAGAAGATGCGTGAAAAAGTGATTTTTCACTTTAACACTTTCTATTCATAGTAAGTCTCAAAAAGTGCCCCGCCGGGTCCGGAAAAGTGAATTTTGAGTAAACGCGCACAAACGGCAAAACTCCATGAATAAAAAAGATTCAAACTAAGAAAATATGAACAACGGAAGAAACAACATTAAAAATTGAGTCCCGAGTAGAAAGTTATGCCCCGAACAAGTTCGGCGGCAACCGGGTCCAAAAATTCTGAAACTGGAGAAAAATGACCAGAACGGAATTATAAGAGTCCACGAATAGACGAAATGTGAAAATTAATCCTGTATGAGGATCCAGGCTCCAGATGAGACACTTTGCAATAACTTTCATTAATTGCACAATGGCCCCTACAAAAAAGGTTAACTGCGAAACTGCCCCAGAATGAAATATCTTCCAAAAGATATTTTCTTAGATACCCCTGAAATAAAATATCTTCAAAAGATATTTATGAAAGACACCCCAAGAAATGAAAAAGATTCTGAACAATTGTGCATCCATACTCCTATGGACACTGGGAGCAACCAAAGTACTTTTTTGCAAAAGTAAAGATACAAATTTCGAGGAAACCACTCAAGATGAAGGCACGTGAAGTCAAAAACCAACTCCGAGCATGAGAAGTTAGGTGGTGCCAATAATGTGACAAACGGGGAAAAGACAGAATAAGGGAAAAGAAGAAACAGGGAAAAGGACGAAAGGCGCATAGTGTCCGAAAAGTGAAAATGCGAAAATGACTCGATCCTCAAAGGAAGTTGTCAATTCACATGAAAGAGTCTCAGAAACCAATTCCTAGCACTCGAGATGACACTAAGCGACACGAAAAAAAGCTCAGAAAAGAAAATGAAACGAAAAAAAATTCATTCGTAAAATTTCAGGAAAAAGGAAAGGGAGGCAAATGACCGGATCGTTACAATCTACCCTCCTTAGAGGAATTTCGTCCCCGAAACTAGGGACATACCAAAGAGAACAGAATAATGACTGAACAAAAGGTCAAATCAAAGGACAGCTCACAATGCACAAAAGGACAAATCCTGAAGTCTAAAGATCAATTGAAGGAACGCGAAACCAAGAACTGAGGCAACACCTCATACGAATCGGCACGTTAACTCTACGTCAACTACCAAGAGAATCCTAAAACAACAAATGTTGAAACATGATAGAAGAAGAGAGTGACAAGGCAGTCTGAACAGTGACCAGAACTCGCCCACACTTACTCGTCGCAAGGTAGCATGACAGTATAAGGCACTAGTTCGTAACATGCCCCAGAAGGGAACTTTTCGATACAAATGACGTCAATGTCGAAAATGATCATTACCAAACGCACTACGGAAACTAGGCATCTGCGAGAGTTGGGGTAGCTAATCCCAAAACTCTGACAATAATGACACTAGCACTATTACGCTTGAAACCTTAAATACAGAAGCCACGAGAGAAAAGGAAATGAAACGGTGTCTCCCTAGCGCACGTCTCACTCCACCAGACAAGGATTGCAATTCTACGCTCACATGAGCCTTACTCACATCAACTAACAGACTAAGGTCTCAAAGCACCCAACCAAGAAAACAGACAAGCAGGTTCCCGACATGGGTCCTTACAGAATGAATTTATCTTATCCAAGGAAGAAACTCGTGAAACAAGAACGCATCCAAGGGATATGACATATCCTAAGAGACAATGCCAAAACCAGACATAAAAGTAAGCAACTAGCATGCAACATAGAAATGGACTATCTACTCAAGGTGCCACATAAGCAAGCAGACATGTTATCAAATCAAAACAAGTTATCAAGAGCATATATACACATAAGGTATGCTTAACAAATAATAGATGTCTCAAAACACCTAAGCATGTGAACATGTTATCATACAAGACATGTTATGAAACAAAGTATGTTATCAAGATATAAATGACATATCAAAGCAAAACAACATGAGTATGATATACACCCAAAACCCGTCGTCCAAGGTATTCGAACCCGGACGCTCTGATACCACCTGTGACGACCCTGGCTTTTCAAGCCAGTGCGTCCTGTGATGAACAAAAGTTTGACCCGATAACGGATCTGAATGCAGAAGTGAAAATAGAAAGCAAGACTTGAAGAAGTCAAAGTGACCTTCTATAAGATCGTAGAACTCAATGAGAACTGATGCGGAAGCAAAGATCAAAAATATGACAAAAAAGCCCCTAGGGGCAAAATATTATTTTCTGAAAATATAAAATCAGGTGCTACCGAGCACACCATTGGAAAGACAGTGAAAAATTAACAAATCTAGACTCAAGACTCACTTGATTCAGAGTCCAGATGAAGAAGATATGAAACTCCAAAGTTTCATAAAAACCAACTTTCAGGTTTCAAAACAGTGTGGCAAGGGTAATTGACAAGGGGTAAGTCTTTTTAGATAAAACTGGATGTAACTGAGCATACCAATAGATAGACTAGGAAAAATTAATGAATCTAAACTCAAGAATCACTTGATTCGGAGTCCGGATGAAGAACTTATGAAATGTCAAAGTTTCAAAAACCCAACTTTTGAGTTTAAAATCAGTGCGGCACGGGTACTTTACAAGGGGTAAAATAATCTTTTCAGATAGAATTGCATGCAACCGTGTATACCGTTGGATAGACAAGCAAAAACTAATAAACTCAGACTCAAAACTCACTTGATTTGGAGTTGGGACGAAGATGATTTGAAGCCTCAAATTTTCAAAAAAATAACTTTCTGGGTTTCAAGCATGTGCAGGGTCTGCACAAATTTTCGGACTTCAAATGTGGTTTTGAGGGCTTAAACTACATTTTTTAGCAGAAAGTTGTGAACAAACCCCCCCCCCCCCCCCTAAAATCATGTTTTCTATATGACCATGTCAAGAGAAGATTTTATTCTCCAAGCTAAATACCCGAAATGCCCCTAAGATCAGAGCATTTTCTGGAAAAACCTGAAACGCACCAGGTCCCAGATCTGTGAGTTGTTTTCAGCATCAAAACGATTTGTTTTGCAAAAACACAAAGAAGAAACCCCCCCTAAAATTATGTTTTCTATCCGACCCATGTAATAAAATGAAAAAATTGCACTGTGGATTACCCATAATGCCCCTAGATCAGAAAGGGGCAAGAGGGTTAAAAAGCTGCTACTAGCATAGTAGAAAAGTGAACTTTGTACGGGATTTCCGGCACCAAGACGATATTTTCTGGAAAAACACGAAAAACAAAACCCCCCTAAAATCATGTTTTCTAAGCGACCATGTTAAGATCGGAAATTATTTCCCGAAGGAAAACCCCATAATGCCCTAAAATCAGATTATGCAACAAAAGTGCAAAATGAATCCATAGGAGGCTCATTTCACCAAAGGAGAAGGTTTGCCCGGAAATGACCATGCACGCAAACATAAATTACCTATTAGAATGTGCTACAATAGTCCATGGCTTAAAAATACCACCGATGCAAAATTTGACCCCCCAACGACCAAAAAGGCAAAAATGAACTAGAAATGGGAAAAATGAAAACCAAAATTGACAAATGATTTCAAATGACCATTTGGACCTTGGCCACACTTCATACAAGATTTATGAGACCTTATGAAAGAAGGAAAATGGAATTCCCACACCCGATGCAACCATGGTGAGACAATGACTTGGCATTTTTTAATATTTTCATAATATTTCTTGAAGTTAAAACATACATAGAATTCAATATACATGTCAATGGCCTCCGGCCTCATCTCATACATATCAAATAAATTATAAAGAGTGTACTTAGGTACACATTACATACATGGAATCAAAAGATACAAGCTTGGTCAAAATAAACAAAAGCAAACAAAATATGCTAACATGTGCATATTCAATGTCATCGAAAATACTTCAAGACTTCTAGCATGTCTAAGAGTGTTGTGTATCCCACAAAAAAGCTTCTTTACCTACAAAACACCCAGTAACTTCGGGGTGAATAAACAAGACTAACAAGTTTATTCGTAGGGGATGAGCATGCATCGACTCGATTTCTTTAGAGATTTTTTGGACTAACATGATATAGTTCAAAAGGGATCATGCCACCTAACGTCTATGTCAAAGATTAGACTCAGGGATCATCCTAAGCTACCATGGAGTATAAGCAACAAGAATCAAGATATATATACATATATAAAATGAGTCAAAGTTGGGATAATCCAAGAACATGACAAGAAGGTTACTTGAACATAGATTAACATGAATTGCATTATCAATGCAATTAAGCAAGGTTTGGAATAATTCCATACAACACGACAAAAGGATACTAGAACATAGATTAACATGAATTGGACTATCAATACAATTAACATGATTGGAGCATTCCAATTAACATGAAAGGGTTAACACACGAAATCAAGAACATGGCATAATATCTATGCTATTAGACAAAGTTGGAACCATTCACATAACACGAAAAGAGTTACACATGACATCAAGGATAATGCATAATATCTACGCAATTAAACAAAGATGGGATATTCCATAAAACACGAAAAGAAAGATACATGGAGTCAGGAGCAAGGCATAATATCTATGCATTTAAACTTGGGTAGAATCTACCACATAACACAAAGAGAGTCTTAAATCTTCAAGGAAACAACACTTAAAATTTAAGGAGTTAAATCACGAATGAAGCATAAAATATATGCAATGAGACACAATTGGTGCATTTCACATATACGACAAGTTTAAATCTTCAAGGAATAGCAACTTGAAATTTAAAGAGTGAAATCAACTAATGTGGAAACTTGGATATCGCCCGGATTAAAACCGTACTCTTGAGATCACTTTAGGGCTACTAACCCATGGGTACCTTTCCCCTAGTGCGCACTATAGTGTAGAAAGACATTCCCCCGTACTAGAACCGGGTCCTAGTCATGTCAGTTCTTGATTGATATCCTAAGTCCCAAAATCAACAAGTTGTGCAAGTCAAAATTGTTTCAAAATAAAATAAATGCATTAACCACATATCATGTACAACCAAGATTTTGGAACACATAAGTCATGCCCTAACTTCTTAACTATGATGGCATGTGAAATGTCAAGAAATCAATGTGTGCATTTATATAGACCACAACCAAGATAAATAGCACATGGAATCCATCGAAGCAAATATACTATAAGTATAAGATACATGATTGAATTGTATACTAAACAACACAGGTTTGAATAAACCATTCCGAAACAAATGAGCATGTTCATTAAGCACATTGATGAAACCAAGATACAAGAAGTCTAGATACATGATATCAAGGCATGATTAGCTCGAGGGAGACATAAAATGAAATTTAATCTACTTAAGGGATTAAATTATCAAGGTTACTTGGCAAGTCCAAATGTTCTACGAACCGGTTATGTCAAGAATCATGTCAAGGCCAAGTTCAATGTCAAGTTTCAAGTTCATTTCATACACGACAAAACCATGTGAGTAAAGTTCCATACAAGGGAAATAAATAAATGTAAGTTTCAAAACTTATCCGATTATGTTCAAAGTAATACACGTGAAGGAACTTATCAAGAAAATCATGAATACAAGGTTAGAAACTTAATCAAGTGCATAGAACCATTAAATGGATTTTAATTATTTCATTTAATTAAAATCTCTAGATTTTAAAGGTCATCCAAATGACCTCAATTTAATATATGTTATACAACATGTCACAACTTGATTTAAGAACACGGTACAAGTACATTTCATGCAAGGTAATGCCACGAGTATTAAACTTTAATACAAGAAATATAATAATTGAAATGTTTCAAAACCTAATCAAATATTCTAGATTTAATATATGTGAAAGTATATGACATGTATATCAAGAATTTCAAGTCGAAAATCCAATGGGATGAATAGTACACCTGGAGCAATTTAATTAATCTAATTAATTAAATATTACTAGATTTCAAAACTTCTCCGATTACTCTCAAATTAATCTATGTTGAAGAGCATGCTAAAGCCTAATATAATATGCTATCACATGTTGATTTAAAGCTAGATAAGGCCACATGATTTAATATTTTATTCAAGATAAATATTTAATAAAATCTTCATTACTTGTCCAAATAATCTAGATTTAATATATATCAATCTACATATGAAGGGGTAATATTCTATCATGCCACATGATTAAACAAACCTATAGACAACCGGGAAAATTAAATCCTTCACAAGAAAAATAATAAATAAAATCTCTAGATTTTACATCCACGCATGTAATCAAGTTGTATAAGCATCACAAGCGTGTAATATAGGAAGAATTTAAATTATAACACCCCCCTACCTCAATTTGAGATGAAAACCTCAAATTCCCACTGAAAAAAAAGTGTTCTGAATCCGCTAAAACCGAAGGGTTTTGTCAGGGACTACACAATCTACATGAATCCGAAGGAAGCCCTATGAAAATCACAACTTGACTCTTAACCCAAACTCAAGAAATGCTCGGAAATGAATTCTAATAAGGGGGAATGGTAGAACACGTCGAGGGGAACAAAAAATGTAGAGGCCGAAGGATTTCTACCAAGGAAATCAAATGGAGGAGAAGGAGAAAGGGTAGCAGCCAAGGAGCTCCCATGGCTTCTGGCCAAGAGCTTGAGAAGATCAATGAAAAAGTGATTTTTCACTTTAAGACTTTCTCTTTATAGTAAGTCTCAAAAAGTGCCCCGCCTGGTCCAGAAAAGTGGATTTTGAGCAAATGTGCTCAAACGGCAAAACTCCATGAACAAAAAAGATTCAAAATAATAAAATATGAACAACGGAAGAAACAGCGTCAAAAACTGAGTCCTGAGCAAAAAGTTATGTCCCGAAGAAGTTCGGCGGCAATCGGGTCCAGAAACTCTAAAACTGAAGAAAAATGATCAGAACGGAATTATAAGAGTCCACGACTCGACAAAATGTGAAAATTCATCCCATACGAGGATCCAGGCTCCATACGAGACATTTTTCAATAAGTTTAATTAATTGCACAATGGCCCCTACAAAAAGGGTTTATTACGAAACTTCCCCAGAATGAAAATATCTTCTAAAAGATATTTTCTTAGATACCCCTGAAATAATATCTTCAAAATATATTTATGAAAAACACCCCAAGAAATGAAAAAGATTCTGAAGAATTGTGCATTCATGCCCCTATGGACACCGGGAGCAACAAGAGTACTTTCTTGCAAAAGTAAAGATACGTATTTCGAGGAAACCACTCAAGATGAAGGCACGTGAAGTCAAAAACCAACTCCAAGCATGAGAAGTGAGGTTGTGCCAACAATGTGACAAACGGAGAAAAGATATAATAGGAAAAAAGACGAAACAGGAAAAAGGACAAAAGGGGCATAGTGTCCGAAAAGTGAAAATGCGAAAATGACTCGGTCCTCAAAGGAAGTTGTCAATTCACATGAAAGAGTCTCCTTTGACTTGAAACAAAGCTCAGAAAAGAAAATTAAATGAAAGAAAATTCAGTTGTAAAATTTCAGGAAAAAAGAAAGGGAGGCAAATGACCAGGTTGTTACAGGCATACTTGTGCATTAGAGTTTCAGGTTGGAGATCAGGTTCTACTCAAAGTATCTCCTATGAAAGGAGTAATTCACTTTGGGAAGAAAGGGAAGTTGTCACCACGTTTTGTGGGTCCTTTTATGATTACGGATCGAATTGGAGCGGTGGCTTATCGCTTAACACTTCCGGAAAATTTAGATCATGTCCATAATGTGTTTCACGTTTCTATGTTATGGAAATTTTTGCGAGATGAGGACAGCATATTGATGTGGTGAGATTGAGTTGCAACCAGATGCAACACATATGGAACCGCCGTGTCACATTATTTACCGCCGCGATCAAATTCTTCGTAATAAGGTTATACCTTTGGTTCGTGTCAAGCGGAGCCATCATAATGAGGCTGAATCTACTTCAGAATGGAAGGATGTCATTCGCTCAACATTTCCAGAAATATTCGAATGAGGTAAGAGCGAATTCCGAGAACAGAATTCCTTTTGTCAAGGGGGAAGAATGTAATACCCTTAATTTTAATAAGATAGTCTCAGTATTTTATTTACTTGTTTTAAATCATTTTTAATTGATTATTTGATTTATTTGGCTAATTGTTTAATTGTTTATTTGAATTATTTGGTTAATTTAATTATGTGTTAAACTGTAAATTTGTCTATTTGAATTGATTGTTTAATTGATGTGTTGTGTACTTGTAATTTAATCGTTAGGTTTAAATAATTTAATTATGTATTTTATTTTATTCTAAGGAGTTAGACTGGGTTAGTAGTAATGGACCAACTGTTTGGGTCGCATGGACTACTTGGATAGGAGGAGTAATGGGTACCGATAATTACCTATGGATAGTGTACATATATATATTGGTATATATATAAATATATATGGTTATTGTATTTATTAATTATTATTAGTAGTTAATGTTAATAAATAAATAAATGCAATATATGTGATATATATATATATATATATATATATATATATATAATATTATAATATTACATAGTATCTATATATATACATATCACGTTAGTTTATATTAGCAGACTTATATATATATATATATATATTATATTTTTCCTTTTTCATTTAATTAAATTAAGGTAATTATAGTTGTAAAAGGATTTAGATTATTAGGCTTTATATATTTATGTATTATGTCTGCCAAAGGGTTTTAAACCCTATTCCCGTACAAGATAGGAGACAGAAAGCTTAGAGAGAGAAAGGAGGAAAAAGGAAGAAAGAGTAAAGGTTTTGAACCAAAACCTTAGAGGTAAGTTTCTTCTTTACTATTCTCCTTTGACTTGTGATCTATACATGTTTAGTTACTTTCAGGATCTTTAAATTGGATTAATAAACCTGTTATGCATATTTCAAATTTGACATGACAGTGTTTGTATATATAGTGGCTTGTATGATTTTTATTTGTTTTAAATTACTTAACGTGTGATATGTGTTTTAACTTATTAAATGAATGTTTAAACACTTTAAAATCGTTATGGGATCACTTTGGGATGTAGTTGTTAAGCTTTAAACCTTCAATAATGGAGGTTGGAAGTAACAAAGCCGTCGGAGAAGAAGAAGATGGTCTGCCGTGGAGGTTCGGTCGACCGGTTTGTTGTTTTGATCAACCGAAGTTGTTCAGTGGAGCAGGGTGAGTTGGTATTTTGGCAGACCGGTTTGGGGATTTCGGTTGACCAAAATAGCTGTATCGGCCAACCGGTTGGGTACTTCGGTCGACCAGTTTGGCACTAGAACTGGATTTTTAGGATTTTTGGTATACTGTTCATATCTTTATGCTTACTGGAATATGTTTTAATAATTTAAATTAATTAATAAGATTCATGGAGGATTGGGAAAGCATGGTTAATATTAATATGCTAATGATAGGAATAACATGTACTTTAATTTGATATATATGTTGTTGATAGAGGATCTAACTGTTTAACCTTAATCTAGCAAGGTTTGTGATGCTTATATGATTTAATCATGTATTGATAGCATATTATGATAATATACAAGGTAGATTTATATTATGCTCATCTCTGAATTTAAATTGATGTAATATTATATTTATTTTCATCAATTGTGACTTGTGTGATGCAATGCACCAGTATGAGATGGTGGCATTTTAGGGACGGATTAACTGATCAGTTAAGTCCTACCTATTTCGTATAAGGGAATGGATTAACAAAACTGTTAAGTCCTCCTTATATTTGAGTCAAGTCGGCTGAACAAGTTGAATGACTTATAGAGGATTACTTATAGAGGATTATTTTATACTGGATAGGATGGTTACTGGATTATATATATATAATTATGTGCTATGATATGAGCTTGAGTCTCAGGATCAGTGGTCAGGGCGCGTATATTGCAATATAATTATGTGACATGATATGAGCTTGAGTCTTAGGATTAGTAGTTAGGGCGCGTATATTGCTAGAGATATGTAGCTAGATATAGTGTAGTTATGTACCCTAGTAGGTCTAGGTATTCATGCCCACTATATGTGCGGTTTTGCATGTTACCTAGTATTTAGGTTGAGACAACCCTATAGTCTAATGAGGTTCCTTTAGTGTGTATTTATACATATATGGACTATAGAGTTATTGTTGAATTAACTAGGATGTATACGTGTATCGTGTCTCTATTTGGGATGAAGTAGATTAGAAGTTATTCGTGGGCCTGACCCACTATTATTTTTCAAGTGTTCGTCAGATCGAGCCATAGAGGTGGATCATGCCCAGTAAAGACTATCTATTCACTCTTCCGATTCGACGTAGGAGTCTTCTTTATATTTTAGTGTTTGGTTTCATTTTTGTTTTATTATTTAGATTTCAGTTGGATTATGGATAGGGGTCCACATGATGGATTCTCGAGTTGGATATCAGATATTGTGGATATTGACATTTGGAGGTTTATTTAATGATATTTTTTTTTAAGGAGTTATTATTTAGTTTTCTTTCCTTTGATTTATTTATTCTTATTTTTTTTTATACTCAGTGCTTGTTTAAATATTAATTGTTTGATATCATTCGATTCTGTGCTCGGACTTGATCACCCGTGGCTCTAGAATCGAGGAGTATCACACGATCCCTACTCATTATTAGTAGTTAGTAGTGATAGTGGCATTTTACAAATTTAAACTTGGCCATATTTTATCACACCGAGCATTGGTTGAAGTGTGACGATGATTCACACCAAGTTTCGAAAGGACAACTGAAGGTGGTGGTGTGTTCATGGCCTAATGCTCAAAATGATGTAAAAAGTGTGAGTGTGTGAAGTGGCCACCACATTTAAAAATTTATAAAAACCACTAAACACTTATACTAGGTAGTACGAAGTGAGTAGGGATCGTCCTAAGGGATTTACAAGTTATTCAGAATCAAAGTTGGATTAGTAGGTCTAATGATCAAGGAAAGGTTTGGTTGGTTGAATTAAGCTACAATTCAATTAAAAACATGCAAAGGAAAACAATCTAAAAGTATTAGGGTATAAAGAATGAGAGAGAGATGTCTTAAGGCATAGAGTTCACCAGTAAGCTCCAGCTTCCTAAATAACTAGCATTTATCAATTTAGGGGGATTCAATGTTGTAAAATAGTGTCAGTGTGTGTGTGTGTGTGTGCGCCAACAATTGAAACAATAAGCATGGATGACAAAACAAGTATAAATTGTTTACCTAAACTAATGTGTAGCACAACTCATCAAGCTAAGCCATTAACCATTCAATAAACCCACAATTGATGCACACAAAAATCTTGAGAAATGTAATACTTATAATCATAAGTATGGATAATCAAACACAAGTATAGATTGCTTACTTATCTAAGAATTTAAAGGCAACTGCACAACAATTATACGAATGACAAGGAAATTAAACTAATTAAGCTAATGATGTAGAACAATCCATCAAACGTAATTATAATCCATCAAACAAATCACAAGAGTAACCAATAAGCCCCATACCTTCTTTTTTTTTTTTCCCTAGTTGGTACTCACACACACTTGTCTCTTCTGAGACTTGAACCCCTGACCTCCTGGGAAGTAAAAGGCTGATACCGCTAGGCCACTAGCCCGTTGGTATAAGCCCCATACCTTGACCATCACTAAATTCATAATTCCAACACACATAGACATGCATCAAATTTGTAGAATCTAATGTAAAAACATAATCATCCATTCCATCATACATAGACATATGAATAAAATGAAAGATTAATTAGAAGAATTGATCCATACAAATCATGTAAAAACTTAAAATCTATATATATTAATAGGTCAACACATCATTAAACTAAGAATCCCCTAAAAATAACAAAATACTAGAGTTTAGGAGGCAAGCCTAAGGCTATCTCTAGCCTCAAGAGGATGATCTAACCACTCATAATTGTTGTTGTCCAACTCTCAAGGGCTTTCTTCAATGTTAGTGTAACGACCCGGTCATTTGCCTTCCTTTCCTTTTTCCTGAAATTTTATGAATGAATTTTTTTCGTTTAATTTTCTTTTCTGAGCTCTGTTTCGTGTCGCTTAGTGTTATCTTGAGTGCTCAAAATTGGTTTCTGAGACTCTTTCATGTGAATTGACAACTTCCTTTGAGGATCGAGTCATTTTCGCATTTTTCGTTTTTGGACACTATGCGCTATTTCGTCCTTTTCCCTATTCTGTCTTTTCCCCATTTGTCACATTGTTGGCACAACCTCACTTCTCATGCTCGGAGTTGGTTTTTGACTTCACGTGCCTTCATCTTGAGTGGTTTTCTCGAAATACGTATCTTTACTTTTGCAAGAAAGTACTCTGGTTGCTCCCGGTGTCCATAGGGGCATGGATGCAAAGTTCTTTAAAATTATTTTCTTTTCTTGGGGTGTTTTTTGTAAATATCTTTTGAAGATATTTTATTTCAGGGGTTTTTAAGAAAATATTTTAGGAAAATATTTTCATTCTGGGCCATAAGTGCAGTTTTCACTTTTTGGAGGGGCCATTGTGCAATTAATGAAATTTATTGCAAAATGTCTTGTTTTGAGCCTGGATCCTCGTACAGGATTCATTTTCATATTTCGTCGAGTTGTGTGCTCTTGAAATTTCCTCCTGGTCGATGTTTTCCAGTTTCAGGGTTTCTGGCCCCGGTTTGCACCAAACTTGTTTTGGGCATAACTTTCTGCTCGGGACTCAGTTTTTAATGCTGTTTCTTCCGTTGTTCATATTTTATTATTTTGAATCTTTTTTGTTCACAAATTTTTGCCATTTAAGTGCGTCGGCTCAAATTTTACTTTTTTGGACCCGGCGGGGCCCGTTCGGGGCACTTTTTGAGATTTCTATAAAAGGGGGGTGAGATATTTCATTTTTCATCTTCTCCCCTCTTCATGCACGACCTGGAGCTCCCATGGCAGCCCAAGGGGTGCTGCCATCTTCTCTCTCCTCTTTTGGTTCACTTTTCCTTGATAGAAAGTCTTCGGCCTTAACGTTTGTTGTTCCCCTCGCCGTGCTCTACCTTTCCTCCTTATTAGAATTCAATTTTGACCATTTCTTGAGTTTGGTTTTGAGGTCAAGTTATGATTTTGATGGGGCTTTGATGGGGGTTATGTTCACGGCATTGTCCCTAACAAAACCCAGTAGTTTCGTCGGATTCGGAGCCATTTCATTTTGATGGCTTTTGAGATTTTCATCTCAAATTGAGGTAGGGGATGTTCTAGGTTTAAATTCTTGTTATATAGCATGCTTGTGATACTTATACTACTTGTTTGTATGATTAAATATAAAATCTAGAGATTTTATTATTTATTTTTCTTGTAAGGGATCTAATTTTCCCGGTTGGTCATGACTTGGTTTAAACATGTAGCATGATTTTATATTGCCCCTTGATATGCTCATTGTCGTGTATTAAAATTGGAACATTTGAATAAGTATTAAAGATTTTATTTAATATTTATCTTAGGTGAAAGATTAATTCACATGGCCTTAACTAACTTGAAATCAATATGTGTTAGCATATTAAATTAGGCCTTAGCATGCTCTTCAACATAGTTGAATTTGAAAGTAATTGGAGGTGTTTTGAAAATTAGTAATTATTAATTAATTTGATTAATTAATTTGCCCCGAGTGCACTATTCACTCTATTTAAATTCCGACTTAATATTCTTGATTTACATGCCATATAGCTTCACATATATTTGATTTAGAATATTCGGTTAGGTTTTGAAACCTTTTATTTAATTAAATTCCATGTTTAAGATTTAATCCTCATGGTGATATACAACTTGGAATTATATTGTGGCATGCTAGAAAATTAAGCTTAGGTTTAGTTATTCACATATATTAAATTGGGATTAATTGCATGAGAATTGCAACTTTTAATTTATATTTAACTTTAGTAAAAGTTTAATTTGCATGGTCGTAAATTGTATGAAATAAGCTTGTAATGTGATATTACATTAGCCCTTGTCATGTTCTCTAAGATATGTTAAATTGAGAGCATTTGGTTAAGTTTGAAAATCTAGAGATTTTAATTAAAAGAATTAATTAAAATCTATTTTGTGGTCCCATTAGCTTAATTAAAATTTTAACTTGATATTTGTATTGGCCATGATTTGTTTACTAGTATATATTAATTGTGGACCATTTGAAATTGCTTTAGAATCTTAGTAATTAAATTAGCATGATTTAATTAGAGTTCTACTTTATTGTTCCAATAACCTAATTGAGTTTTAGAATGGATATAGGTGATGACCTTGCCATGCCCTTTAACATGTATTAAATTAAGGTTAATTGAAATTGAATCGGAAATCTAGAGAATTTAATTGTGTTTATCTATTTAAATTCTATCAATTTGCTCCATGATCTAGTTATGTTTTAGAAGTGGTTTCTATATTCAAATCATGGACTTAGACTTGTTGTATATTCATTTGGTTATGTTTTGAACATTGGATAACATAGTTGCTATGTTTGTACTCGTGAGAATATGTTTTTCTTATTGAATATATTGTTGCCTTGTGTAATGATTTGCACACTTCGTATTTAACATCATTCATGCATAGCGTGTAACGAATTGCACACTGAAGATTCGACATTCATCACACATCATATTAGTTATGGACTTAGAGCATGTATTGTATAGGTTTCCAAATTTGGTTGTGCTTGGTAGATAGTTGATTATCTTGCATATTCCTGTTGATATATGCGTTGTTGCACAACTTGTTGATTTTGGAAACTTGGGGATGTCGTTGTTTGACTATGGCTAGGATGTGGTTCTAGTACGGGGAATAGTCCCTCTATATGGTCTAGTGCGCACGTAGGGAGGTTACCCATGGGCTAGTAACCCTAAAGTAACTATGTTGTCGGTCTGATCCGGCGTGACGTCCAAGTATCCACTTTATTTGATTTCGCATTTCATTTTCAAGTTGATAACTAGATGATGTTGTAACATGTTGTTTCTTATTTGTCGTTCCATTTTAAGTTACAGGATGTTAACTTTGCGAAATTGTGCTTTATGCTTTGTATTGGAAGTTCCAATGTTGGTTAAATTGCATCGATATTGAAAATCGTGTTTTGACGTTCTAATAAAGCTTAGGATTGTTCCTATTGATTCATTTATAACATAGACTTTAGGTGGCATGAACCACTACTGTTATTTTGTGCTTTAGATTCTAAGTTGATGGCTTTGAGAACTTAAACCTTGTTGCATTGTATAACATGCTCTATTGTTGTTGAATTGCATGGCTAATGTGATTCTTGTTAACTTGTATTCAAATATGCTTTTGTCATGTTGTATGGATTACTCTAGACCTAGTTCAATTGTATTGAAAATGCAATTCATGTTAATCTATGCTCAAGCATTCTTCTTGTCGTGTTCTTCGGATTATCCCAACCATGATTCGTTTCATACACGTATGTATATCATGATTCTTGTTACTTAGACTCTAAGGTAGCTTAGGATGCTCCCCGAGTCTCACTTGGACATAGACGTTAGGTGGCAGGAGCCCCTTTAACATGTTTCACCTTAAGGTGATAAATTTGTAAAATGTTAGGTCGATGCATGCTATCTCCTATGACTAGCTTTATGTTACTCACCCCTACGATACTGGGGCATATTTCAGGTACGAAGACTTGGTTCATGAAGCCTAGCATTCCTTGGATGTCGTGTAGCTTTCAAGTTTCCATTTCACGCAAATGTTAGCATGAAATGTCATTTTGTAGACTTATATGTCAAAATATGTATATTTGATTCCATGTATGTAAAGTGTACTTAAGTACACTACTTTCAATGTATTTGATATTTATGAGATGAGGCCGGAGGCCAATGACCATCATATTGTGTTCTATATACTTTTTAACTTCATGAAATATTGTGTTTAAAAATCTTGAAAAATCACAAGTCATTGCTTCACCATAGTTGCATCGAGTGTGGGAAATCCATTCTCATTCTTTCATAGGGTCTTATTAATCTTATATGAAGTGTGGCCAAGGGCCAAATGGTCATTTGACCCCGTTTTGTATTTTTGGATTCTGAGTTTTCATTCCAAGTTTCATTTTGGCCTTTTTGCCCGTTGGGGGGTCGGATTTTGTATCGGTGGTATATTTAAGTCGTGGACCATTGTAGCACGTCCAAATAGGTAAGTTACGTTTGCGTGTATGGTCGTTTCCGGGCAAAACCTTATCGTTTGTGTTTTGAGCCTCTTATGAATTCATTTCGCATTTTTTTTTGCATATTCTGATCTAGGGCCATTATGGACCTTTCACGGTGGTTTTATTTTCTTCTTTCAACATGGTTGAATAGAAAACATGATTTTAGGGGGGGTTTATTTTTCGTGTTTTTCTAGAAAATGTCGTCTTGGCATCGAAAATTGCATCTGAAGTTCAGCTCTCAGTTTTTAAATTTAGCAGCTTTTTGGACCCTCTGGACCAGTTTTCTTGGGAGGGCATTTTAGGCATTTCACAGTGAGTTTTTTTCGATTTTCCTCTTAATTCACGTAGAAAATTCGATTTTGAGGGGGATTTCTTCTTTGTGTTTTTGCAAAAAAATTCATCTAGGCCTCCAAATTCAGCCTCTGATCTGGATTTTTCTGGAAAATAACCCCATAGCAGCTTTTGGGCTGCTGCTGCCAGCCATGGTGCACTCAGCGCGCGCGCGGCGTGCATGGGCCCCTCGTCGGGCTGCCACGACGTCAATTCTTCTTTTGGGCTTTTCTCCTTCGTCCGGACTCCGATTCAAGTAAATTTTTTTTTGAACTTGACTAATTTTTCGCTGTCTTTCCAACTGTGTGCTCAGTTACACTCGGTTCTTCCTACATAATTACCAGTTTACCCTTTTTGCCTTAAGTGCTCGTTTTTCTTCGTCATGCAGTTTCTCCTTCGTCCGGACTCAATATCATGCGATTCTTGAGTCCATCTTGATTAGTTTTTCGTTATCCTTCCAGTGGTGTGCTCAGTGACACCCGAATCTATAGTTTTCAAAAATGATCATTTTGCCCTTGGGGGCCTATTCGGTCTTTTTTCTGATCATTCGTTCCCGCATTAGTTCTTATTGAGTTCCACGACCTCATGGAAGGTCACTTTGACTTCTTAGAGTCTTGTTTTCTATTTTCACTTCTGCATTCGGATTCGTTATCGTGTCAACCTTCGGTTTATCACAGGACACGCTGGCCTAAAAACCAGGGTCGTCACAGTTAGCTCCATCTTCTTCCTCTTGCTTTACTCTCTAAAAACCCTAATTTAGAGAGAGAAATTATCTAAGAACTATACTAATTGTCTAATGAGTGGAAAAATAAAACTTGGAACCCTTTACAATTGATTCAATTTCATTTAAGTACTAGTTCCCTTGAGTGGTCTCCAAGTCAGAAATTGCCTTCTAATTGGTCTAATTCCGAAGCCAAAAGTTAGGTGCAATTTGGGCGCGTTTGGGAATAAAATAGCTCACTGCCAGCAGGATCTTGATCGATCGAAATGGTTTTTGATGGATCGTGAGTCACTTCGATCGATAATGACATGGCAAGAAAATATCTTCTGTTAGCCTTATCCTTTGCCGAGCTGGCATGCTGACGTGGCCTCGATGAATCGACAATCTTCAATCGATCGTGGATGAATCTTCGATCGATCGAGATTACTCCAGTGCAGTTTTTCTGACTTTCTCTGGATTTTCTTATTGACTCCAAAAAGGGGCTAATAGACTTTTTTTAGCCCGTTTAAACCTTATTGACCTGAAATAGAACAAAACTAGAATTTGAACTAAGAAAGAAAAGTAAGATAGATGAATAAACTAAAATACTCTAGCTTAGATGCTAAAATGCGCAACATTTGAGCACTTATCACACCTCTAAACTTAGATATTGCTATTCCCTTGCAATGAACAATAAAACAATGAAACAAACAAACAACTAAACAACTATGAACTAGAAAGCAATAAAAGGATAACACCACTTTTATAGGGAACACGATTGCATTTAGCGTATGCAACAAGCCTTTTAAACCCCTAGGTTACCCTTAGTGGACAAGTGAAGTCTCGTGAGGGGTTCCAAAAAAGATACCCACAAACATTAAGCTCATTCTTACCAAAGAGACACCAACTTGCCAAACAAGCATTAGGAGAAAACTACCTCAAGTATGCAATTTTTCAACTATCTCTAAGTAATTCTTCAAAATTTTAACAACATGCAAGCAAATATGGTCATTCACACATAAAGCAAGATGATCATGCAAATCAAAAAAACTTTAGAATCCTTTCAAGTGAACCGGCCTCAAATATGTTACTATCTTAGCTAACTAATGAAAGGGTCACAACCGGCCTCAAGCTAGCACACAAATCTAGCTAGTACCGATCATCAAGACAAAGAATGAACCTTTTATTAAGCTTTATTAACTAGGTACACTTATTCTTTTCACTTGATTTTTTATTTATTTATTATTTATTTTTTTAAAAGGATTAAAGATGAAAGTTCAATGCAATGTAATGAACTCTTGAGCTTTCTAGAAAATTTATGTAACGAGCGTTAGTTCAATGACTCCCAAACCGGGCGAATTTAGGGCATTAGGTGTAAAGAAACCCCTAAGGACTTACAAGCTCAAATCAACTAGGATACAAATCAAAATAACTCCATCTAATCATTTCTCACTCCATACCTTTGGTAAGAAGTCCTCACTTTTTTTTTAACCTAAAGTTTTCGCCCTTTACCTTTCGGTGCGAGAATTCAATGCTTGATAAGGCTAGATTCCCGGCTACTTAGTGAAAAGAGTTTGTTATTCACCTTTATCAATAATGAAAGCTTTCAAAGCATTACTAACTAAATTAGGATATAACTAAATCAATAATCAAAGAAGTATGTACCCCCACAAATGAATCCTAGTGTGTGCCTGTGCTAGTGTAGAACTCTAGAGTGAATCTCAAAATAATCTCAAAATTAAGATGACGTGGACTACAAAAACAAGCATGATATCAATCTTTCGGAAAAAATTACTCCTAGATGGCATCCACAAGGCATACATGGAGTATTGAACTCTCAAGTCAAGCAATTTTTAAATTCTAAGTAACATGGCCCTCGAAAGATCAAAATCATCGCTAAGCTCTCAAATCATATCACATTTATAAAAGATAAAGTGCAACATACTAAAACACCCCCGAACTTAATCAGTGCATTGTCCGTAATATACAAAGATGTCAATAGATAGTGGAAAGAGTATACCAAATGGGCGAAACAAATAAAACCCGGTAATGGAAGCTTAGCATTGGAAGGCGTACCCTCAAATTTAGATTCCAAAAACCTATTTGAAAATGGTCACACTAGCAACTGTCAAAGCATATGCATCGATAATAGAAATGAGAGATAGAATGGAAACTAGGAACAATGGGCATAATCAACAATGCATATAGCAATATGAAGCCCAGAATATCCAAAACAAACATCCATATATGAAAATAAATCCAAAACCAATATCCAAAAAAATGATCCAAAAATAAATCCCAAATAGGATCCCAAAAGTATGAAGAGTATATCAAAGTAGTACAACTATACCAAAAATAGTAGTGTATCAAAAAGAATATTAGGTGCGGAGGGTGGTCACATCAATACGGATCTGAGCAACATCAGTCCCGTGCACTGCAATGCCTCTTCGAGCATCGGTAATACCGTTCTCAACATCTGCCACTCGTTGGACCATCCGGGCGTCAGAAGATTGGAGCTTAGACTGGAGCTGAATAACATCACCACAAAGACTGGACTCAGAGCTAGCATATCGAGAAGATGGGCCGTAGGAGCTGTTGAAGGAGGAACAGATAACGATCCTAGCTGTTGAGATGGATGAGAAGAAAGAGGTGGCTCCTGTTGGGAAGTAGAAGTAGAGGTACGCTACCTCTGTCTAGGCCTAGAAGAGGTGGGGGAACCCTAAGATTCCTCTTCTGCTCTCTTATGTGCTCTCGCCTGTGCTTGGAGTCTTTGCTTTGCACCATACTTCCTATTTTCTCTTCTCTCGACCGGCTCTAGAGCCTTAGCTGGATCAAATGAATAGCCCTGATATAATAGAATCTATGTAATGAGATGACCAAATGGTAGAGTCTAGGAATCATCTCTGTTATTCTGCTTGAATATTAAATTCTCCCAGTACTTCTTAATGATATCCCAGATGAGTGCAGGAACTAAAACCCAACAGCCCTAACTGAAACTATAAGCGCCTTCAAGATCCCATTTTATCCTCTGTGTATTGTGCCCCGAAGGAAATGCATTATGTAGGAACACCGAGTCGATAAACCAAAGGCGAGGATTAATGTTAACCCGCTCTGCATAGATTTTGCCCAAGTAGGCTGTCTACGGAGATAAATTAGAAACTATATTCGGCTCTGAAGGATAGTCTGGAATGATCGGATATAACTGCTCCTCGGTATCTGTGACCACGGGTGAGAGATGGGGGCATCCACATGCTATTTGAATGGTAATGGTTGATATGACAATATCCTGACCATCTATTGTGACAGCCACGGTTTTTCAAGCCAGTGCATCCTGTGAAGATCCAAAGTTTGATCTGAAGTTTAACCCGATAATAGATTTAAATGCGGAAGCGAAAACGGAATCAAGGTCTCTAGGGATGTACATCGTCCCTAAGACACCTAAGTGACCTTCCATGAGGCCACGAAACTTCACTACAATGAACGAGGAAGCAAAAAGTTAAAAATAGACCAAGTATGGCCCCAAGGGCAAAATGGTCCTTCCACATAAAAAATGAAGTCTCTAAGGATGCACATCACCCCTAAGACACGATTGTGACTTTCCATGAAGCCACGGAACACAAGACAACATGCGGAAGTGATATTTTAAAAATGGACAAGTTTAGTCCTAAGGGGAAAATAGTTATTTCCATAAAGATGTAGGTGCTACCGAGCACACCATTGGATAGATGACGAAAAAGAATCACTCGATTCGGAGTCCGGACGAAGAAATAAAGCCCAAAAAAAAATGGAGTCAAGGCAGCCAAGGTAGGGGCACCATGGGAACCCCATACGCTTGCGCGCCCTTGCGCGCCATGTGTGTGCATGCCCTTGCGAGTGCACGCGGCTGGGCTACTAATACTAGCGGCCCCATTTTCTGATTTTTCCAGAACAGTGTGCTTTTTGGACTATTAAATGAATTTTTTTAGAAAAAACACAAAGAAGAAACCCTCCTTAAAATCAAGCTTTCTAGTTGAACATGTCAAACAAAAATTTTAATTTTGATGTAAAAAACCCAAAATGCCCTTATGCTCAGTTTTGACAAAAAAACCAAAAATGGAATTGCTTCAAGTGTTCATTTGACCGAATATGAAGTTGTATGCTAAAATGATTGTGCACATAAACGTAATAAGTGTTTTAAAGTACGTAGGAATAGTCCACGGCCTCCAAATATGCCTGTTGCAAAATGCAACCTATCAAACCTAAAATTTGCCTAAAATGACTTTTAAAGTAAATCTTGAATCCAAAATATGTAAATGAAAACAAAAGACCGTTTGGCACTTGGCCACACTTCATGCATATTAAATGAGCCCTAATTAGTGTGCTCGTACACACTTTGCACCATCCGAATTAAAGATGACAACTTAACGCTTTTGATTTTCCAATTTTTCAATAATTACACATGAAACCAAAAATACTTAAAAAAAACCAACCTTGGCTTTATTACATATACATCAAATACATTCCAAAAGGTGCACTTATATGCATATTACATAATTAAAGCCAAATATGCATGTTTTGACAAATAAAACAAAAAATAAGGCATTTCATACTAACAAGTGCATGAATAAAGTACTTCAAATTTACAAGACAACCAAAGGATATTGTGTATCCCAAAACACGATCTCTGTAACTGAAAAATATCCTAACAACGAGGGTGAGTAACCAAAGTTACTCGTAGGAAGATGAACATGCAAATGACCTAATGTTTTATAAGTTTATTAAATTGATTTAAATCAATTCACGTGGTTCATGCCTGCTAACATCTATGTCCAAGGTGAGACTCAAGAAGCATCCTAAGCTACCTTAGAGCATTTCTAGCATAAACCATAACATTCATGTAATTGAAATTGAAATACGCAACATATAAGCATACTAGGTACAAGCATACTAAATGAAATTTAAATATACCGAAACAAATATACAAGGTACAAGTATACTAAACGGAGTTGAAAAACATATAAAGTGAGTATACAAGGTATAAGTATACTAAATGGAATTTAATATACCGAAACAAGTATACAAGGTACAAGTATGCTAAACAGAGTTGAAAAACACATAAAGTGAGTATACAAGGTACAAGTATACTAAATGGAATTTAAATATACCAAAACAAGTATACAAGGTATAGGTACACTAAATGGAGTTGAAAAACACATACACCAAATTACAAGTTACAAGTAATCAATTATTAACATCTTGAAATTGAATATGAAATCAAGTAGTGGAAAGACTAAGACATGTGGTCTCAAGACCATACAAGTTATTCCGGGCTATTATGACCCACAAGGTACTACCTACTGCGCATTTAATGTTATAGGGATAACTCTTACCTCCCGTACTAGAGCCGAACCCTAGCCGTAACATATACTCAAGTCCTTAAAAGCTTTCCAAAAACAGAAGTTCATGATATAAACTCAAGTACAATGCATGAAACTATCTATCATGCACAAGTAGGGTGAAACCACACAAACTATGCCCTAAGGATTCAAGTATACAATGGCATACATCATGTCAAATCTTTAATGTGTAATTCGTTACACATACAAATGTATACAATGTCGAATCTTCAATGTGCAATTAGTTACACGCTATAGTGATATTATAATTCAACTAAATCAAATTACCATTAAGTAAGCTACAAGTACTAAATATTCTACAACTTAGTAACATGCTTCCAAGGTAAATATAGTAGTACACAACAAGATACATTTCTAGGAATTAACAGGTTATTAAATCGAATAACCTCTATGCAATATTAATAAGCTACATATGCTTTGAAATCGTAATCACATGAATATACAACAAGTCTAAATCCATGATTCTAGCACAAAAACAACATCGAATAAAGGATTAAATCAATGGAAACAACCAAATAGAATATAATAAAATTAAGTAATTAGATTCTCTAGATTTCAAATCAATCCCAAATAGCTTCAAATTAATACATGTCAAAGATCATATCATGATCATTACATATATCACATCAATACTTAATTAAAGCCATGGAATAATTAAATAGAAATTAATTAAACAAAGTAATTAATTTCTCTAGATTTCGATACTCATCCAAAAATTTTCAATTTAATATATGTTAAGGAACATGTCAAGAACATCACTAATATGAAGTCAAAAACTTAATTACAACACTGGAATAGTTGAATAGAATATAATTAACTTAAAAATAATTAAATCTCTAGATTTCAAAACAACTCCAAATCATTCCAATTTAATATATATCAAAGATCAAGTTAAGATCATTCCATATATCAAGTTAAAAACTTAATTAAACCAATGGAACCATTAAATAGATTTTAATTAATTTATTTAATTAAAATCTCTAGATTTCAAAGCTCATTCAAATATTCTCAAATTAATATATGTTAAAGAACATGTCAAGGCCTAATTTAATATCATGTTACAAGTTAGTTCCACACAAGATACAACTATGTGAATTAAAATTTCATACAAGAAAATAATTAGATAAAGGTTTTAAAACTTATCCAAATATTCTCAATTTAATATATGTCAAAGAGCATGTCAAGGCCTAATTTAATATCATGTTACAAGTTAATTCCACACAAGATACAACTATGTGAATTAAAATTTCATACAAGAAAGTAATTAAATAAAGTTTTCAAAACTCATCCAAATATTCTCAATTTAATATATGTTATGGAATATGCCAAGGCCTAATTTTATACCAAGTCTTTAATTAATTTCATACTAGATACAACTACGTGAATTAAATTTTATCCAAAGAATAATTAAATTAAATTCTATATTTCATTCAAAAACACATATACAAGCTATGTGAATCTCAAAAACAATTGAACACCAAGCACATAAACCTATACTCATCCCCTACCTCGTTTTGAGATGAAAATCTCAAA
This sequence comes from Cornus florida, assembly GCF_030987335.1. Lineage (NCBI taxonomy): Eukaryota > Viridiplantae > Streptophyta > Magnoliopsida > Cornales > Cornaceae > Cornus > Cornus florida. The sequence goes on from NW_026775572.1 coordinate 96,611,233, forward strand.
AGACACCAAAACAAAACCTCTCTGAATCTGACGATACTTTGATGTTACAACAGGGACAATGAGAAGAACAACTGTCCTCCTTGTAGCAACACCAAAATCCAAACCCAAACTCAAAATCTGAACTCAAAAATAGTCGAAACCGGATTCTAAAAGAAGGGAAATGACGGAAGGAAGAAGGTGGCAGCCAAAAGGGGCTACCATGGCTGCTGGTTAGCCATAGAAGAGAGGGAAGATGTTTGACTTTTTCTCTCTCCTCCCCCTATTTATAAAAAACCCTAAAAGTTCCCCGAACAGGTCCCAAAAAGTGAAATCTTCATAGACGGGCTCAAACGGTAAAACACTATGAATGAAAGAACTAAAATGAAAAAAAATGAACAACAGAAGAAACAGCGTCAAAAACTGAGTCCCGAGTAGAAAGATATGTCTCGAACAAGTTCAGCAGCAACTCGGGTTAAAAATCCTAAAATTGGGGAAAATGACCGAGAGACTATTTTAAGAGTACACGACTCGATGAAAAGTGAAAATGAATCCTGTATGAGGATCCAGGCCCAAAATGAGGTATTTTGCAATAATTTTAGTTAATTACACAATAGCCCTACAAAAAAGGATAATTGCACAAATGACTTAAAATGAAAAAATCTTCCAAAAATATTTTCTTAAAAACTCCCAAAATAGCATATCATCAAAAAATATTTATGAAAAACACCCCAAGAAAGAAGAATGTTTCCGAAGAAATTTTGCATCCATGCCCCTACGGACATAATGAACAACTAGCGTACTTTTCTATAAAAGTAAAGATACGTATTTTGTGGAAACCAAATAGAATGAAGGTACGTGAAGTCAGAAATCAACTCTGAGCATAAAAAGTGAGGTTATACGAAAGAAGTGACAAACGAGGAAAAGACAAAAAAGGAAAATGTTCGAAAAGAGGAGACGACACTGTCTTCACTAGGATGATACAAATCTCCAGAAGAACAAGTGTTGAGAACCATCCTCGAACACTCATGATGATCCGAAGGGTCTGAACTCGGACTTAGAAAGAAAGGAAAATATTAATAAAAAAAATTAACCCGTAAAAATAGGGAAAAAGAAATGAAGGAAAATGACAGAGTCATTACATCTATAGTAGTGTGAAATATCTTGGAATCTTCCTCGTCTAGGCAGAGATGTTGGAAAAATAGGGCAACCAATCAGGGGTATACCTGAATGTCCCTCGGTGTCATAATAGAAGCAATGCCCCAGCTGGTGAGCTCAGCAAATGCTCACTTGGTCTGCTTAGACGGGGTAAATAAATCAGTGTCAAAGTTGTACTCTGGCTCCAACTCCCTATCTGAAAAGGAAGGGTCTGGGACTGCTCTGACTATGCGGCTCTGTGCAACCATAGTTAATGGCCCAGAAGAAGATGCAGAATGTGATGCAATTGCCTCAAACTCTGTAGATGAAGAAGGCTCATCCTCTAGAGATGGAGGTGGTCGGCGAGGCTGTGCTGCTCTTTTCCTTGTGATTTTTTTCCTCTGCTGCATCTAAAAAGAAATGAGGTAAGTATTTGAAAAGAAAACACAAAGCATGACTGAATTAATTATAAACAGAGAATATATAAAGATGAACATGCTTGTGCAGGAAATTATCAAGAAAACTTTGAGAATAACATTTAAACCATTTTTAAACATTTAAAAACTTAAACATGCTTTAACAAACAAAGGATGGATAATGGCACAGTAAACAATCTCATGCATGCAAAACAGTGCAACGGAAGCAAAGAGGGTAGAAAAGTCACTTTTAAAAGCATTTATACAAGAATGAGATCAAAATGACAAGTATAGGATGTGATGTGCATAGAACATGCAACGTGCATTCACAAACCTAAAACTCACAAAGATTTTGTAACTTCAAGAAAAGTAGATCCTAGGATGACATCGTATCAATTCCTAAGCAAGATTGTCTACAAATTCAACATTTAAAACCAATTAAACATGTAAGGTATGACATGGAGGAAACAAATCATGGCTCGTTACCCCCTCGAAGTAATATGTAAAACAATAAATGATCACTTATGGCTCGCGATGTAATGACCCGGATTTTCACGGATAATTTTTTTCCGTTGTCTTTCCTTTCTGAGTTCAGTTTCTCTTCGCTTCGTGTCGTCTCGAGTACTCTGGAGTAATTTCCGAGAATCTTTTCTATGGATTGACAACCTCCTTTGAGGACCGAGTCGTTTTCACATTTTTCGTTTTTTGACACTATTCACTTTTCGTCATTCTCCCTATTTCGTCCTTTTCCCTATTTTGTCTTTTTCCCATTTGATACTTTGTTGGCGTAACCACACTTCTTGTGTTCAAATTTGGTTTTTGACTTCATGTATCTCCATCTTGAGTGGTTTCCACGAAATACGTATCTTTACTTTTGCAAAAAAGTACTCTGGTTGCTCCCGGTGTCCATAGGGGCATGGATGCAAAGTTTTTTGAAATTATTTTCTTTTCTTGGGGTGTTTTTCGTAAATATCTTTTGAATATATTTTATTTCAGGGGTTTTTAAGAAAATATTTTTGGAAGATATTTTCATTCTGGGCCATTAGTGCAGTTTTCACTTTTTGGAAGGGCCATTGTGCAATTAATGAAAGTTATTGCTAAATGCCTTGTTTTGAGCCTGGATCATTGTACGGGATTCATTTTCACTTTTCATTGAGTCGTGTACTCTTAGAAATTCCTTCTGGTCATTGTTTTCCAGTTTTAGGGTTTCTGGCCCTAGTTAGCGCCAAACCTGTTTAGGGCATAACTTTCTTCTCGGGACTCGATTTTTGACGCCGTTTCTTCCGTTATTCATATTTTCTCATTTTGAATCTTTTTTGTTCATAGAGTTTTGTCATTTGAGCCCGTATGCACAAATTTCACTTTTTCGGACCCGGCGAGGACTGTTCGGGACACTTTTTGAGATTTCTATAAAAGGGGGGTGAGATATTTTATTTTTTCATCTTCCATACTCTCTTGCACGACCTGAAGCTTCCATGGCAGCCCAAGGGCAGCTGCCATCTTCTCTCTCCTCTTTTGAGCTTCATTCCTTCGTCAGAACATAGAAAGGCCTTTGCGTTTAGTGTTTGTGTTGACTACGCGCTTCTTTCACCCTTATTAGAACCCATTTTTGACCATTCTTTAAGTTTGGGTTTGAAGTCAAGTTGTGATTTTAATGGGGCTTCCATGGGGGTTATGTGTATGGTGTAGTCCCCGACAAAACCTAGAAGTTTCGTCGAATTCGGAGCGGTTTCCATTTGGTGGCTTTTGAGATTTTCATCTCAAATTGAGGTAAGGGATGTTTTAGGCTTTTGTGTGTGTTGTTTTGAGTGTTTAGCATGATTATACAACTTAATTGCATGCCTTGTATCGATTCTAGAAAATTAGTATTAATTATTTCTTTGTATAAAATTTAATTCACAAGGATGTGTATAAGTTAGAATGGAATTGTGGCATGCTAGAAAATCATGTTTTAATATGTTTGTTGACATATATTAAAATTAGATTAATTGAATAAGAATTGCATATTTTATTTAAGATTTATCTTTTGTGAAAAATTTAAATCCCATGGCCGTACCAAGCATAAAATTGACTTGTAATATGCTTTTAAATTATGTCTTGGCATGTTGTTTAACATACTTTAATTTGAGAGCATTTGGACAAGTATGAAAATCTAGAGATTTTAACTAAAATGATTAATTAAAATCTAATTAAGGGTTCCATTGGCCTAATTAAGTGTTTAACTTGATATTTGTGATAACTATGACTTATGTTCTAGCATATGTTAATTTGGAACCATTTGATGTTGTTTTAGAAGTTAGGGATTTGATTATCATGATTTAATTAAATTTCACTTTATTGTTCTTATGGCCTAATCGAGTTTTGATGTGGTGTATGTAATGACCATGCTATATAGTTTATCATGTATTAATTGGAGGCCATTTGATTGAGATTTGAAACCTAGGGAATTTAATTAGTTTATTGATTAAATTCCGTTTCTATTGTATTATTGATTAACTCATGTATTTGACATTGATAGTATGTTTAAAACATGACTTTTGACTTATAATGGATTTATAAGTTATGTTTCAATATTGGATTATGTGTTATAGCGCGTAACGAATCGCGCTCTGAAGATTCGACATATGATTTTATTATAGTACGTAACGAATCACGCTCTGAAGATTCAACATTGTCATCCTATAGTTGTTGTGGATTTAGAGCATGTGTTGTATGGTTATAACCTACTTGTGCATGAAGGTAGTTTCGTGTACTATTTAATACGTATATAAGTTGTTAACTTATTTATTTTGGAGTTGCTTGGGACATTGTTAAGCTGTGATGGCTAGGGTTTGCCTCTAGTACGGGGACAAGAGTCCTCTAAGTCAAAAGTTCGCGCGTTGGGTAGGCTGCCTAGGGGTTAGTAGCTCCAAATTAGCCCTATAAAGTTGGCGCGTTGGGTAGGCTGCCTTAGGGTTAGTAGCTCCAAATTTGCCTTGTCTCGACAGAAATCCAAGATGTGATGTCCAAGTCTTCCACTATTTGTTTTCGCATTCAATTCCAAGTTTGCAATCATGTTTATATTATGACTTGTGGTTTTGGCAATTGGTGATTTAATGTTGTTAAGTACATCCATACTAAATTGCTATATTTAGTTGATTTAGCATTTTGATTTCAAGTTGATAACTTTGAGAATCTATATCTAGTTACTTTGTGTAAGCATGTTTCTATCTGGTTGCTTTGTGTAAGCATGTTTCTAACTAGTTGCTTTGTGTAAGCATGTTATATATTGTTGTTATGTGTAGCATGCTCTTGTGTTGTTGAAATTGCATAAAGGATGTGTTTTATGCTAGAAATGATCTTAGGTAGCTAGGATGCTCCCTGAGTCTCACCTTTGACATAGACGTTAGGTGGAATGAACTACAATGATTAAATCATGTACACTTGTAAAATGTAGGTCGATGCATGCTCATTTTCTACGAGTAGCTTTATGTTACTCACCCCTACGATATTGGGTCATATTTCAGGTATAGGATACAAGATTGGAGATTGCAATTGTTTGGGTGATTTGCTAAGTTGAGCTTCTTTAAAAGCATTTTTGTTCACATGCAAGTGTTAACATGTTCATGATTTGTCTATGAAATGTAATTTTTCTAACTTGGAGGTTTGACAAGTCAAATGTTGTAAATGTATTGTAATGAGGCCATAGGCCATTGTAGCACATCTATTTTATCATATTACATACACATGTATGCTCACTTTGGAAAACAATACCTTCCTTGATGAAACAAAAACTCTAAGTAGCATTTTTAGGGAGTTTTACCCTATTATGTTCTAGGGGCATTTCGGGTATTTCACAATGCGTTTTTTTCATTTTTCTTTATAAGTCGCTTTGAAAACTCAATTTTGAGGGGGGTTTCTTCTTTGTGTTTTTCCAGAAAACCTTATCTTGGCCCTGAAAAATCAATTTTTTTTTCGAGAAATCCTTACTGCAAGGTTTTTCAAATTTTTAGTACAAATGTAGTTGGTACTATTCATCAACTTTTTTTTGAAAATCGTCACGACCGATCCGAAACTTCCAGAGGTCTTATGGGTGCATTTTAAGATTGCATTTTCAATTTAGGCAATTTAAAAACCTCCCAAAGCCCTATTTCCAAAACTTGGGCAGTAGCTCGGATTAGTTTTTTTCCTCTTGACCTGATTTTCTTGGGGGCATTCTGGGCATTTTACAATGCATTTTTTTTGCTTTCATTTATGGTCGGGGTAGGAAACTTGATTTAAGGGGAGGTTTCTTCTTTGAGTTTTTCCAAAAAAGTCCGTTTAGATGCCCGTTTTTACTCTCAGTTGCAGCAGTGGTGGGTTGTCCTCGTCGGGCCGCTACGACATCATTTTTGTTTTTGACCTTTCTCCCCCGTCCGGACTTCAAAATGAGTAAAATTGTTTTTGAACTTGACTAATTTATCATTGTCTTTCCATCGGTGTGCTCGATAGCACCTGATTCCACTTTTTACAAATTGACCATTTTTCCCCTAGGTTCTTTTTGTCCGTTTTTGAAACGACACTTCTGCATTTGTTTCCTGTGGGTTCCGTGTCCTCATTGAGGGTCACATTAGTGTCTTACAGACGCATTGTATCTCTAGAGACCGTTGTTTTACCTTTCCCTTTCGTATTTTGGATCCATTATCGGGTTATCTTTTGGTCATGACTGACGCACCGGGTTTACAAAACTTGGGCCATCATAAGTGGTATCAGATCTCCTAGGTTCGAAAACCTTAGGACGACGGGTTTTGGGTGCATATCATGCTTTTGTTGCCACGCTCTATGTGTTTATATACTTTATGATAACTTGTTTTGGTTAATAACATGTTTGTGTGCTTACGTACTACATGTTGTATGTCGTTCGTTTAGCATTATTTTATTCTAATGTAAAGAGCATGACATGTGACGTATGCTAGATTAGAATTGTATATGCATAATTGTGTTGCATATTTGGCATGACGCGGGACTGGTCATTGAGGCACGAGTTGAGGTTGATGGTGATTGTAGTCACAGTTTCATGGTAGTTTAGGTCGTTGTTGACCTAGCGTTGGCTTTGGATAGGTGGATGGTCACCTTTTGTTTGGGCTCTCATAGGGTGAGCCATTATGCATAGCCGTAGTGCTAGATTTGTTGGTTTGGGGCCATTATGAGGTTATGGACCTCTTAGGATTCTTGATTGTTCAGGATGATTCCTCTGGAACTTACGTTTTTTGTGGGCGAGTACGTTATGGGCGGGTGCATGGCACTGTCATGCTACTGTACTGGCATGCTACATGTGCAGTTCGGATGGAATCAGTGTCAATTTTGTTTTGATAGGCGTTGTCCTTTTGATCGATGATGATGGTGTTTGTTTTGAGGATCAGTCGTAGTGATTGATTTAGTTGTTGTTGGTATGGCTGTAGTTGCCATTTTCTTTGAGGAGTTCTTGCGTGATGACGCTTTTGGGATCAAGTCGATTGATTGATCCTTTGGGTAGAGTGAGAGCATTGCATTGTTAGTGTCACTTGTAGTGTTGTCTCTAGATTCGAAGATGGATTGTTAGAGTCTTACCATTGTGGTAAAGGCTCCCATTTGTTTAGAGACAGGTTGTTATCGCACTGATTTTTAGAGATAGTTTATGGCTAGGAATTGCTTTCCTTTTTACCTGGGCACTCTAGGACACGATGTCCATAGGGTTCATTATTGCATCATTTTTCTATCTTCTGCAGTTTCGTTTTCGACTATGTTAGTAGTTTGATACATGATATTGTGATCCCTGAGTAGGTGGGTCTATCCACATTTGCCTTCTTGTCGTGTGGCATTAGCATACCTTCTTCATATGCTTAGAGATGTCATGTTGTTATTGCGCTTTAGTGATATGCTTTTGTGCTTACGTGGAGACGTGTTGCATGAACCTTTGATTTTTATCTATGTGAGTAGATTTTCCTTCTAGTAGTTGCATTCCTTGCCATATGCATGATTTTCAGGGTTGGTTTTCCCTTTTGTTTTCCCTCGGTTGCACGTGGAGTGTATGTGGGTTTCCATAAGGGTTTCGCTGTGAGATTCCTTGTAGAGGAGTTGTCACATCTGTTTTGTCTTGAGCTGTCCATTTCCCTAAGGTGGGAAGGATGCTCCATTTTTATGGTTGTCATATCGACACTTGTGGGAGGATAGGGTTTCTTCTCTCTTCTTGGTTCGAGTAAGGGATTTCACAAGGAGTGAGTTTCTTCTCTTCGTTGCGTGGTACAAAGTTTTGGGGTTGGTTGGTCCGTAAGGATCACTATCGTTGTTTTGAGTCCTTGGTGAGGATTTGATGGGATTTTTGTCGACTTACTTCCATGTAGGGGTTGAAGTCTTTGACCTTGTTGTCTTCCATTTTAGAGATGGATTCGTGGTGTTGTCCTTCTTAGGACTAGTGGTTTCCTTTCTTTTGTGTCTTCCCTTGGGGAGTTTCTGCCGTGGTTGTTGACGGTTGTAGTGCTCAAAGTGAGTTGGTTCGTGTGAGATCATTTTTCGGGGACTTATGTCCATATCATTGAGGATTTGTTTGATTCGTGAGGTGAGCTCGATGCACTTTTGAGAATGTCTTCTAAAGACTTGTTTTCATTTTGGAGGCCTTGATGTGGTTGACTCTTAGGAAGAATTTTGGAGGATCACTGTTGGATATGGCTTGTTATGGAGTTTCTCGTCCTAGTTATAACTAGGCATAGTTTTGAGGAATCGTAGTTCTAGTGGTTGTTTATGGATCGATAGAAATTGAGGAATTTTGATTTAGCTTGGTGTTGCCAAGTATGGTTTTTAGAGATTCATCATGTGACCTTAGTTGTTGGCATTTTGATGTATTTGCCACTTGGTGGATTTGTATATTGAGGATTTAGTTATCCGTGATAGGGATGTGGATCTGATGTTTAATCATGGTGATTGGTCTTGTAGTTGATCTATTTCAGGGAGAAATGTAGGACTTTCGATGAAATGTCTTGAGGTGAGGTTCGTTTTTATTTTGGAGGTTTTGATTTGTTTCTCAGGTTTTAGATTCTCGATTGTTGTTGTTGATAGGAGTGTTTTGAGACATTGGAGAGGTTGGTTTCGTTGTATTAAGGATTTGGGGCCTTAAGTATAGCGGTACCTATAGCATTGTTGTCAAAGTTTTGGGATTGGCCAGGATGGTTCGGCCGGACATCTTTGGACCATATCTCAACTCTCACAAAATGTTGGTGCCCGTAGTGCTTTTGGTAATGATCATTTTTGACATTTATGTCATTGGTATCGAGAGTTCCATGGGTAGGCCTAGTAGGGGGCAGGTTATGAATTAGTTCCTCATACTGTCATACGACCGTACAAAGTTGTATGTTGTTGGCGAGTGCTAGTTGCCGTCGATGCTACCTTACTGACGAGAAAGTGTGGGCGGGCACTAGGTACTGTCATTGCTACCACACATTTGAGTACGTCGTGGGCGGGTTCTGGTCGCTAATCGTGCTGCCACTATGTCATGTTCGGTACCCTGATATGATATGTGGTTATCTTGGAGTTCTATTGGGGGTTATTTTTGGATCGGTTTGATGGTTCAGCAGGAGGGATGGTCACGGTTGTTATTTTCTATTCTTTTGTCTAACCTTGGGTTCTGTGTGTAAGTTTTGACTAGTCATGTGGCCATGTGGTCACTTTTCCTTTGAGAGGTTGTCTTGTCATGAGCACGTAGGTGCAAATGACACTGGTTGTGTGTGTTCCTTTCAGCTTTGAGGTTGCTGGTGTGGCGTGTTGTATGGGGTACTCAGAAATGTACTCCATAGTTATCCTAGTTTCGCTTTTTGTTTCGGTTGGGGCTGGGTTTCGGGGATGAAATCCCTTTAAGGTGGGAAGGTTGTAATGACCCGGATTTTCACGGATATTTTTTTTCTGTTGTCTTTCCTTTCTGAGTTCAGTTCCTCTTCGCTTAGTGTCGTCTCGAGTGCTCTAGAGTGATTTCCGAGACTCTTTTCTGTGGATTGACAACTTCCTTTAAGGACCGAGTCGTTTCCACATTTTTCATTTTTTGACACTATTCACTTTTCGTCATTTTCCCTATTTTGTCTTTTCCCCGTTTGACACTTTGTTAGCGTAACCACACTTCTTGTGTTCGGAGTTGGTTTTTGATTTCATGTATCTCCATCTTGAGTGGTTTCCATGAAATACGTATCTTTACTTTTGCAAGAAAGTACTCTCGTTGCTCCTAGTGTCCATAGGAGCATGGATGCAAAGTTCTTTGAAATCATTTTCTTTTCTTGGGGTGTTTTTCGTAAATATCTTTTGAAGATATTTTATTTCAGGGGTTTTTAAGAAAATATTTTTGGAAGATAATTTCATTCTGGGCCATTAGTGCAGTTTTCACTTTTTAGAGGGGCCATTGTGCAATTAATGAAAGTTATTGCTAAATGCCTTGTTTTGAGCCTGGATCCTCATACAGGATTCATTTTCACTTTTCGTTGAGTCGTGTACCCTTAGAAATTCCTTCTGGTCATTGTATTCCAGTTTCAAGATTTCTGGCCCTAGTTAGCGCCAAACTTGTTTGTGGCATAACCTTCTGCTCGGGACTCAGTTTTTGATGCTGTTTCTTCTGTTGTTCATAATTTCTCATTTTAAATCTTTTTCATTCATGGAGTTTTGTCATTTGAGCGCGTCTACTCAAATTCACTTTTTCAGACCCAACGGGGCCCGTTCGGGACACTTTTTGAGATTTCTATAAAAGGGGGGTGAGATATTTTATTTTTTCATCTTCCCCACTCTCTTGCACAACTTGAAGCTTCCATGGCAGCCCAAGGGAGGCAGCCAGCTTCTCTCTCCTCTTTTGAGCTTCATTCCTTCGTCGGAACATAGAAGGGACTTTGCGTTTAATGTTCGTGTTGACTACGCGCTTCTTTCACCCTTATTAAAACCCATTTTTTACCATTCTCTGAGTTTGGGTTTGAAGTCAAGTTGTGATTTTGATGGGGCTTCCTTGGGGGTTAAGTGTACGGTGTAGTCCCCGACAAAACCTAGAAGTTTCGTCGAATTCGGAGCAGTTTCCATTTGGTGGCTTTTGAGATTTTAATCTCAAATTGAGGTAGGGGATGTTCTAGGATTTTGTGTGTGTTGTATTGAGTGTTTAGCATAATTATACAACTTAATTGCATGCCTTGTATCGATTCTAGAAAATTAGTATTAATTATTTCTTTATATGAAATTTAATTCACAAGGATGTGTATAACTTTGAATGGAATTGTGGCATGCTAGAAAATCATGTTTTAATATGTTTGTTAACATATATTAAATTGGGATTAATTGAATAAGAATTGCATATCTTATTTAAGATTTATCTTTTGTGAAAGATTTAAATCCCATGGCCGTACCTAGCATAAAATTGACTTGTAATATGCTTTTAAATTATGTCTTGGCATGTTGTTTAACATACTTTAATTTGAGAGCATTTGGATAAGTATGAAAATCTAGAGATTTTAATTAAAATGATTAATGAAAATCTAATTAAGGGTTCCATTGGCCTAATTAAGTGTTTAACTTGATATTTGTGATAACTATGGCTTATGTTATACCATATGTTAATTTGGAACCATTTGATGTTGTTTTAGAAGTTAGGGATTTGATTATCATGATTTAATTAAATTCCACTTTATTGTTCTTATGGCCTAATCGAGTTTTGATGTGGTGTATGTAATAACCATGCTATATTGTTTATCATGTATTAATTCGAGACCATTTGATTGAGATTTGAAACCTAAGGAATTTAATTAGTTTATTAATTAAATTCCGTTTCTATTGTATTATTGATTAACTCATGTATTTGACATTGATAGTATGTTTAAAACATGACTTTTGACTTATAATGGATTTATAAGTTATGTTTCAATATTAGATTATAGTGTTATAGCGCGTAACGAATCGCGCTCTGAAGATTCGACATATGATTTTATTATAGTACGTAACGAATCACGCTCTGAAGATTCAACATTGTCATCCTATAGTTGTTGTGGATTTAGAGCATGTGTTGTATGGTTATAACCTACTTGTGCATGAAGGTAGTTTCGTGTACTATTTAATACGTATATAAGTTGTTAACTTATTTATTTTGGAGTTGCTTGGGACATTGTTAAGCTGTGATGGCTAGGGTTTGCCTCTAGTACGGGGACAAGAGTCCTCTAAGTCAAAAGTTCGCGCGTTGGGTAGGCTGCCTAGGGGTTAGTAGCTCCAAATTAGCCCTATAAAGTTGGCGCATTGGGTAGGCTGCCTTAGGGTTAGTAGCTCCAAATTTGCCTTGTCTCGGCAGAAATCCAAGATGTGATGTCCAAGTCTTCCACTATTTGTTTTCGCATTCAATTCCAAGTTTGCAATCATGTTTATATTGTGACTTGTGGTTTTGGCAATTGGTGATTTAATGTTGTTAAGTACATCCATACTAAATTGCTATATTTAGTTGATTTAGCATTTTGATTTCAAGTTGATAACTTTGAGAATCTATATCTAGTTACTTTGTGTAAGCATGTTTCTATCTGGTTGCTTTGTGTAAGCATGTTTCTAACTAGTTGCTTTGTGTAAGCATGTTATATATTGTTGTTATGTGTAGCATGCTCTTGTGTTGTTGAAATTGCATAAAGGATGTGTTTTATGCTAGAAATGATCTTAGGTAGCTTGGATGCTCCCTGAGTCTCACCTTTGACATAGACGTTAGGTGGAATGAACTACAATGATTAAATCATGTACACTTGTAAAATGTAGGTCGATGCATGCTCATTTTCTACGAGCAGCTTTATGTTGCTCACCCCTACGATGCTTGGGCATATTTCAGGTACAGGATACAAGATTGGAGATTGCAATTGCTTGGGTGATTTGCTAAGTTGAGCTTCTTTAAAAGCATTTTTGTTCACATGCAAGTGTTAGCATGTTCATGATTTGTCTATGAAATGTAATTTTTCTAACTTGGAGGTTTGACATGTTAAATGTTGTAAATGTATTGTAATGAGGCCATAGGCCACTGTAGCACATCTATTTTATCATATTACATACACATGTATGCTCACTTTAGAAAACAATACCTTCCTTGATGAAACAAAAACTCTAAGTAGCATTTTTAGGGAGTTTTACCCTATTCTGTTTAAAGGGCATTTCGGGTATTTAACAATGCATTTTTTTCATTTTTCTGTAAAGGTCGCGTAGAAAACTCAATTTTGAGGGGGGTTTCTTCTTTGTGTTTTTCCAGAAAACATCATCTTAGCCCTGAAAAATCAATTTTTTTCCGAGAAATCCTTATTGTCAGGTTTGCAAATTTTTAGTACAAATGTAGTTGGTACTATTCATCAACTTTTTTTTGAAAATCGTCACGACCGATCCGAAACTTCCAGAGGTCTTATGGGTGCATTTTAAGATTGCATTTTCAATTTAGACAATTTAAAAACCTCCCAAAGCCCTATTTCCAAAACTTGGGCAGTAGCTTGGATTAGTTTTTTTCCTCTTGACCTAATTTTCTTGGGGGCATTCTGGGCATTTTACAATGCATTTTTTTTTGTTTTCGTTTATGGTCGGGGTAGGAAACTTGATTTAAGGGGAGGTTTCTTCTTTGAGTTTTTCAAAAAAAGTCCATTTAGATGCCCGTTTTTACTCTCAGTTGCAGCAGTGTTGGGTTGTCCTCGTCGGGCCGCCACGACATCATTTTTGTTTTTGACCTTTCTCCCCCATCCGGACTCCAAATTGAGTAAAATTGTTTTTGAACTAGACTAATTTATCATTGTCTTTCCAGCGGTGTGCTCGATAGCACCTGAATCGACATTTTATAAATTGACCATTTTGCCCCTAGGTTCTTTTTGTCCGTTTTTGAAACGACACTTCTGCATTTGTTTCCTGTGGGTTCCGTGTCCTCATTGAGGGTCATATTGGTGTCTTATAGATGCATTGTATCTCTAGAGATCGTTGTTTTACCTTTCGCTTCCGTATTTTGGATCCATTATCGGGTCATCTTTTGGTCATGACTGTCGCACCAGGTTTACAAAACTTGGGCCATCACAAGTGGTATTAGAGCTCCTAGGTTCAAAAACCTTAGGACAATGGGTTTTGGGTGTATATCATGCTTTTGTTGCCATGCTCTATGTGTTTATATACTTTATGATAACTTGTTTTGGTTAATAACATGTTTATGTGCTTACGTACTACATGTTGTATGTCGTTCGTTTAGCATTATTTTATTCTAATGTAAAGAGCATGACATGTGACGCATGCTAGATTAGAATTGCATATGCATAATTATGTTGCATATTTGGCATGACACGGGATTGGTCATTGAGGCATGAGTTGAGGTTAATGGTGATTGTAGTCACAGTTTCATGGTAGTTTAGGTCGTTGTTGACCTAGCGTTGGCTTTGGATAAGTGGATGGTCACCTTTTGTTTAGGCTCTCACAGGGTGAGCCATTATGCATAGCCGTAGTGATAGATTTGTTGGTTTGGGGCCATTATGAGGTTATGGACCTCTTAGGATTCTTAATTGTTCAGGATGATTCCTCTGGAACTTACATTTTTTGTGGGCGAGTACGTTGTGGGCGGGTGCATGGCATTGTCATGCTACCGTACTGGCATGCTACATGTGCAATTCGGATGGAATCAGTATTGATTTTGTTTTGATAGGCGTTGTCCTTTTGATCGGTGATGATGGTGTTTGTTTTGAGGATCAATCGTAGTGATTGATTTGGTTGTTGTTGGTATGGCTGTAGTTGCCATTTTCTTTGAGGAGCTCTTGCGTGATGACGCTTTTGGGATCAAGTCGATTGATTGATCCTTCGGGTAGAGTGAGAGCATTGCATTCTTAGTGTCACTTGTAGTGTTGCCTCTAGTTTCGAAGATGGATTGTTAGAGTCTTACCATTGTGGTAAAGGCTCCCGTTTGTTTGGAGACAGGTTGTTGTCGCACTGATTTTTGGAGACAGTTTATGGCTAGGAATTGCTTTCCTTTTTACCTAGGCACTCTAGGACACGATGTCCATAGGGTTCATTATTGCATCATTTTTCTATCTTCTGTAGTTTCGTTTTCTACTATGTTAGTAGTTTGATACATGATATTGTGATCCCTGAGTAGGTGGGTCTATCCACATTTGCCTTCTTGTCGTGTAGCATTAGCATACCTTCTTTATATGCTTGGAGATGTCATGTTCTAATTGCGCTTTAGTGACATGCTTTTGTGCTTACGTGGAGACGTGTTGCATGAACCTTTGATTTTTATCTATGGAGTAGATTTTCCTTCTAGTAGTTGCATTCCTTGTCATATGCATGATTTTCAGGGTTGGTTTTCCCTTTTGTTTTCCCTCGGTTGCACGTGGAGTGTATGTGGGTTTCCATAAGGGTTTCGCTGTGAGATTCCTTGTAGAGGAGTTGTCACATCTGTTTTGTCTTGAGCTGTCCATTTCCCTAAGGTGTGAAGGATGCTCCATTTTTATGGTTGTCATATCGACACTTGTGGGAGGATAGGGTTTCTTCTCTCTTCGTGGTTCGAGTAAGGGATTTCATAAGGAGTGAGTTTCTTCTCTTCGTTGCGTGGTACAATGTTTTGGGGTTGGTTGGTCCGTAAGGATCACTATCGTTGTTTTGAGTCCTTGGTGAGGATTTGATGGGATTTTTGTCGACTTACTTCCATGTAGGGGGTGAAGTCTTTGACCTTGTCTTCCATTTTAGAGATGGATTCGTGGTGTTGTCCTTCTTAGGACTGGTGGTTTCCTTTCTTTTGTGTCTTCCCTTGGGGAGTTTCTGCCGTGGTTGTTGACGGTTGTAGTGCTCAGAGTGAGTTGGTTAGTGTGAGATCATTTTTCGGGGACTTATGTCCATATCATTGAGGATTTGTTTGATTCGTGAGGTGAGCTCGATGCACTTTTGAGAATGTCTTCTAAAGACTTGTTTTCATTTTGGAGGCCTTGATGTGGTTGACTCTTAGGAAGAATTTTGGAGGATCGCTGTTAGATATGGCTTGTTATGGAGTTTCTCGTCCTAGTTATAACTAGGCATAGTTTTGAGGAATCGTAGTTCCAGTGGTTGTTTATGGATCGATAGAAATTGAGAAATTTTGATTTAGCTTGGTGTTGCCAAGCATGGTTTTGAGAGATTCATCTTGTGACCTTAGTTGTTGGCATTTTGATGTGTGTGCCACTTGGTGGATTTGTATTTTGAGGATTTAGTTATCCGTGATAGGGATGTGGATCTGATGTTTAATCATGGTGATTGGTCTTGTAGTTGATCTATTTCAGGGAAAAATGTAGGACTTTTGATGAAATGTCTTGAGGTGAGGTTCGTTTTTATTTTGGAGGTTTTGATTTGTTTCTCAGGTTTTGGATTCTCGATTGTTGTTGTTAATAGGAGTGTTTTGAGATATTGGAGAGGTTGGTTTCGTTGTATTAAGGATTTGGGGCCTTAAGCATAGCGGTACCTATAGCATTGTTGTCAAAGTTTTGGGATTGGCCAGGATGGTTCGGCCAGACATCTTTGGACTATATCTCGACTCTCACAAAATGTTGGTGCCCATAGTGCTTTTGGTAATGATCATTTTTGACATTGATGTCATTGGTATCGAGAGTTCCATGGGTAGGCCTACTAGGGGGCAGGTTATGAATTAGTGCCTTATACTGTCATGCGACCGTACAAAGTTGTGTGTTGTTGGCGAGTGCTAGTTGCTGTCGATGCTACCTTACTGACGAGAAAGTGTGGGCGGGCACTAGGTACTGTCATTGCTACCGCACATTTGAGTACGTCGTGGGCAGGTTCTGGTCGCTAATCGTACTGCCACTTTGTCTTGTTCGGTACCCTGATATGATATGTGGTTATCTTGGAGTTCTTTTGGGGGTTGTTTTTGGATCGGTTTGATTATTCAGCAGGAGGGGTGGTCACGGTTGTTGTTTTCTATTCTTTTGTCTGACCTTGGGTTCTGTGTGTAAGTTTTGACTAGTCGTGTGGCCATGTGGTCACTTTTCCTTTGAGAGGTTGTCTTGTCATGAGCACGTGGGTGCAAATGACACTGGTTGTGTGTGTTCCTTTCAGCTTTGAGGTTGCTGGTGTGGCGTGTTGTATGGGGTACTCAGAAATGTACTCCATAGTTATCCTAGTTTCGCCTTTTGTTTCGGTTGGGGCTGGATTTTGGGGACGAAATCCCTTTAAGGTGGGAAGGTTGTAATGACCTGGATTTTCACAAATATTTTTTTTCCGTTGTCTTTCCTTTCTGAGATCAGTTCCTCTTCGCTTAGTGTCGTCTTGAGTGCTCTGAAGTGATTTCTGAGACTCTTTTTTGTGGATTGACAACTTCCTTTAAGGATCGAGTCGTTTCCACATTTTTCGTTTTTTGACACTATTCACTTTTCGTCCTTTTCCCTATTTTGTCTTTTCCCCGTTTGACACTATGTTGGCGTAACCACACTTCTTGTGTTCGGAGTTGGTTTTTGATTTCAAGTATCTCCATCTTGAGTGGTTTCCACGAAATACGTATCTTTACTTTTGCAAGAAAGTACTCTAGTTGCTCCTAGTGTCCATAGGGGCATGGATGCAAAGTTCTTTGAAATCATTTTCTTTTCTTGGGGTGTTTTTCATAAATATCTTTTGAAGATATTTTATTTCAGGGGTTTTTAAGAAAATATTTTTGGAAGATAATTTCATTCTGGGCCAATAGTGCAGTTTTCACTTTTTAGAGTGGCCATTGTGCAATTAATGAAAGTTATTGCTAAATGCCTTGTTTTGATCCTGGATCCTCGTACGGGATTCATTTTCACTTTTTGTCGAGTCGTGTACTCTTACAAATTCCTTCTGGTCATTGTATTCCAGTTTCAAGGTTTTTGGACCTAGTTAGCGCCAAACTTGTTTGAGGCATAACCTTCTGCTCGGGACTTAGTTTTTGATGCCGTTTCTTCCGTTGCTCATATTTTCTCATTTTGTATCTTTTTCGTTCATAGAGTTTTGTCATTTGAGCACGTCTACTCAAATTTCACTTTTTCAGACCCAACGGGGCCCGTTCGGGGCACTTTTTGAGATTTCTATAAAAGGGGGGTTAGATATTTTATTTTTTCATCTTCCCCACTCTCTTGCACGACCTGAAGCTCCCATGGTAGCCCAAGGGAGGCAGCCAGCTTCTCTCTCTTCTTTTGAGCTTCATTCCTTCGTCAGAACATAGAAGGGAATTTGCGTTTAGTGTTCGTGTTGACTACGCGCTTCTTTCACCCTTATCAAAACCCATTTCTGACCATTCTTTGAGTTTGGGTTTGAAGTCAAGTTGTGATTTTGATGGGGCTTCCTTGGGGGTTATGTGTACAGTGTAGTCCCCGACAAAACCTAGAAGTTTCGTCGAATTCGGAGCGGTTTCAATTTGATGGCTTTTGAGATTTTCATCTCAAATTGAGGTAGGGGATGTTCTAGGCTTTTGTGTGTGTTGTATTGAGTGTTTAGCATAATTATACAACTTAATTGCATGCCTTGTATCGATTCTAGAAAATTAGTATTAATTATTTCTTTATATGAAATTTAATTCACAAGGATGTGTATAACTTAGAATGGAATTGTGGCATGCTAGAAAATCATGTTTTAATATGTTTGTTAACATATATTAAATTGGGATTAATTGAATAAGAATTGCATATCTTATTTAAGATTTATCTTTTGTGAAAGATTTAAATCCCATGGCCATACCTAGCATAAAATTGACTTGTAATATGCTTTTAAATTATGTCTTGGCATGTTGTTTAACATACTTTAATTTGAGAGCATTTGGACAAGTATGAAAATTTAGAGATTTTAATTAAAATGATTAATTAAAATCTAATTAAGGGTTCCATTGGCCTAATTAAGTGTTTAACTTGATATTTGTGATAACTATGACTTATGTTCTACCATATGTTAATTTGGAACCATTTGATGTTGTTTTAAAAGTTAGGGATTTGATTATCATGATTTAATTAAATTCCACTTTATTGTTCTTATGGCCTAATATAGTTTTGATGTGGTGTATGTAATGACCATGCTATATTATTTATCATGCATTAATTCGAGGCCATTTGATTGAGATTTGAAACCTAAGGAATTTAATTAGTTTATTGATTAAATTCCGTTTCTATTGTATTATTGATTAACTCATGTATTTGACATTGATAGTATGTTTAAAGCATGACTTTTGACTTATAATGGATTTTTGAGTTATGTTTCAATATTGGTTTATGTAGTTATAGCACGTAACGAATCGCGCTCTGAAGATTCGACATGTGATGTTATTATAGTGCGTAACGAATCGCGCTCTGAATATTCGACATTGTCAACCTATAGTTGTTGTGGATTTAGAGCATGTGCTGTGTGGTTATAACCTACTTGTGCATGAAGGTAGTTTCGTGTACTATTTAATACATATATAAGTTGTTAACTTATTTATTTTGGAGTTGCTTCGGACATTGTTAAGCTGTGATGGCTAGGGTTTGGCTCTAGTATGGGGATAAGAGTCCTCTAAGTCAAAAGTTCACGCGTTGGGTAGGCTGCCTAGGGGTTAGTAGCTCCAAATTAGATATATAAAGTTCACGCGTTGGGTAGGCTACCTGGGGGTTAATAGCTCCAAATTTGCCTTGTCTCAGCGAAAATCCGAGCCGTGATATCCAAGTCTTCCACTATTTGTTTTCGCATTCAATTCCAAGTTTGCAATCGTGTTTATATTGTGACTTGTGCTTTTGGCAATTGGCGATTTAATGTTGCTAAGTATATCCATACTAAATTGCTACGTTTAGTTGATTTAGCATTTAGATTTCAAGTTGATAACTTTGAGAATCTATATCTAGTTGCTTTGTGTAAGTATGTTTCTATCTGGTAGCTTTGTGTAAGCATGTTTCTAACTAGTTGCTTTGTGTAAGCATGTTATATCTTATTGTTATGCGTAACATGCTCTTGTGTTGTTAAAATTGCATAAAGGATGTGTTTTATGCTAGAAATGATCTTAGGTAGCTAAGATACTCCCTGAGTCTCACCTTTGACATAGACCTTAGGTGGAATGAACCACAATGATTAAATCATGTATACTTGTAAAATGTAGGTCGATGCATGCTCATTTCCTACGAGTAGCTTTATGTTACTCACCCCTATGATACTGGGGCATATTTCAGGTACATGATTCAAGATTGGAGATTGCAATTGCTTGGGTGATTTGCTGAGTTGAGCTTCTTTAGAAGCATTCTTGTTCACATGCAAGTGTTAGCATGTTCATGATTTGTCTATGAAATGTAATTTTTCTAACTTGGAGGTTTAACATGTCAAATGTTGTAAATGTATTGTAATAAGGCCATAGGCCATTGTAGGACATCTATTTTATCATATTACATACACTTGCATGCTCACTTTGGCAAACAATACCTTCCTTGATGAAACAAAAACTCTAAGTAGCATTTTTAGGGAGTTTTACCCTATTCTGTTCCAGGGACATTTTAGGTATTTTACAATGCATTTTTTTCATTTTTCTTCACGTGTCGCGTAGAAAACTCAGAAAACATTATCTTCGCTCTCAAAAATCAATTTTTTTCAGACAAATCCTTGCTGCCAAGTTTTGCAAATTTTTAGTACAAATGTAGTTGGTACTATTCATCGACTTTTTTTTGAAAATCGTCACAACCGATCCAAAACTTCTGGAGGTCTTGTGAGTGCATTTTAAGATTGCATTTTCAATTTAGGCTATTTAAAAACCTCCCGAAGCCCTATTTCCAAAACTTGGGCAGTAGCTCGGATTAGTTTTTTTCCTCTCGGCTTGATTTTCTTAGGTGCATTCTGGGCATTTTACAATGCATTTTTTTTGTTTTCATCTTTGATTAGGGTAGGAAACTTGATTTTAGGGGAGGTTTCTTCTTTGAGTTTTTCCAAAAAAGTCCATTTAGATGCCCGTCTTTACTCTCAATTGCAGCAGTGGTGGGTTGTCCGCGTCCAGCCGCCACGACATCATTTTTGTTTTTGACCTTTCTCCCCCGTCCGTACTCCAAATTGAGTAAAAAAATTTTTGAACTTGACTAATTTATCATTGTCTTTCCAGCGGTGTTCTCGATAGCACCTGAATCCACTTTTTACAAAATGACCATTTTGCCCCTAGGTTCTTTTTGTCCGTTTTTGAAACGATACTTCTGCATTTGTTTCCTTTGGGTTCCATGTCCTCGTTGAGGGTCACATTGGTGTCTTAGAGACGCATTGTATCTCTAGAGACCGTTATTTCACCTTTTGCTTCCACATTTCGGATCCATTATCGGGTCATCTTTTGGTCATCACTGACGCACCGGGTTTACAAAACTTGGGCCGTCACACGCGACCCCCTTCAAAACAATATAAAAGCAAAGAAATGGTAAAGAATGAGAAAAATCAAGAATCTTACCCTTTTGTATCAAAAGCAATGACCAGCTAAGAACCTCGGTATCAAGCACTTATATGCTTTCAAGAATGGATCACAATGATATACAATCAAGCAAAATGGCATTTCAACATCGACTTTAGTAAACATAGCCACAAAAGCAACTTTACTAAACATAACCACAAAAGCAATTTTGGTTCAAGTTTATATACATTAAAGCTCAAAACAACTTCCCAAGAAATCAATGATAACATTCCCCCAAACTTATTTCAATTAGCATTTCAAAGTTTAATTGAAGCTCACAAGTATGCCAAAGAATGACAAGATATCCTAGACGTGCATTTTGAACTCAAACATTCACTCCCCACTCCCCCCGCCCCCCCAAACTTATTCAAAGAACTAAGTATCATGACATTGTAACAAAGATTTATTCAAATATGCTTAAAAAACCAACAATGTGACAAAGGTGTGTGCAACTTGTGAACAAGGTATGTACAAGCAAGGAAACTTACAACTTACTTTACAAAGCACACATTTATTCCAAGAAAGATCACATTTAGGCAAAATCAAGCTTATTACGCAACATCGGAACGTTACACTTCAAAAAGTATGGTTTAAGAGGACAATCCAACACATTTTTCAAGGAAAGTTTAAGTTCATGACCAATTGGCTCAAAATATATCAAACATAGGCCCTAACATGGTAAGAATCAAGAATTGGACACATACAAGCTTAATGGCACTTAAAACATGCATTTGGATGGAAATGAGAGCAAATGGTACAAGTTCAACTCATTTAAGGATAATTTGGACAACTTTGGAAATTTTCAACACCTTTAGTTCAAAAATGAAATTTTTGGAAACTTTGGGGTTCAAGTATTCACATGCATTGTAGATAGGCATCATAACAAGAATAATGCATTGAAAATTTAACATTTGAAAGAATTGAACAACTTAACTTCATAATTCAATTCAAAGTTCAAAATTTCATTTTCAAGTTTTGGAAACCAACAAGTGTGATCACAAATAAGAATTCCAACTTTCAATAATCATTTTTCCAAATTAAGCGCCTTAACCATGAGCAAGAATCAATTTAAGTTCAAAAACTAGCAAAAAGTTCCATTTAAAACACCTTCATGCATTTAGACTTGACTTTACAATTTCAAGATTTAAAATAAAAATAAAAAATAAAAAATAAAAAACCCATAAGTATCAACTTCAAAGCACAATATTCATGTATTTCACACAACTTAGAACATACATCCATGCAATCGTAAACTTAGGACAAGCAAATGAAACTAATACGAGGACATGCTCACAACTTGTCAATTTCAAAAGAAACACATCAAGCAATTTCTCAAGATATTTTCAAGTTTAAAGTTCAACATTTTTCTTTTCTAAACACTTTCATTTAATTCAATCACAATTTTTCAAATTCAATTTCCATTTTAAACAATCAAAGCTTCACAAAATTTCAACAACAATTTGCAATTTCACTTTCCATTTTCCAATTCAAATTCAAAAATAACAATCCCATTGTCTCTAACAAAATTCCATTGAGGATTTAAAACTACTACACAAGTGTCACATCTCTTTTAATTTCAAGACTCAAAACATTTCAACTTACATTTAACATGGCATAATTGTTTTACAAAAATCTTATTAATTTAGATTTTTAAATTTTTAGCATTGAATTTTTAACATGCAAAATACAAGTCATGAATAAATGACTCCAACTTTTTAGCTCAATCAATAAATTTCCCATCATCCTTCAACATCAACACAAAAGGGACACAGCCCACAACAAAACCATATCAGCCCATCCTCCATTCATTTAATACATATTGCCCATTTTCCACAACAAGGTACACAGCCTACAACAAGTTCCAACATCAAGTCCACTGCTATTTTCAGTCCAAGTTCAATTCATATATATATATATATATTTTATTTATTTTTGTTTTCATTTTTATTATTTTTGTTTGATTTCTTAGTTTCCAACATATATACAGACATATATACAAATGAAAAATAAATCTAAACTTGAAAAATGTAGAAAATAAAAAGAAAAACAAAATCAAAGCGAAGATGCTAACATACCCGAATTAGGGAGAGAAGTGGAACAAAGAATGAGATTCCTGGGAAATTTAGGCCAATCGTGGCCGGAGAAGATGAAAGGTCACCGAAAAATGTCGCCGTATTGTCACCGGATTTCCTTTGCCTCCTTGGCTGGAGATAGAGAAAAGATAGAGAGACCGAGAAAGAGAATCGAGATGGGGGGGCTTGGTGCTCAACCCTTAGCTAAGAGCACGCCAGAAAAAATGGATGAAGGTGGAGGAACGCGACACGAAGATAAGGGATAAGATGCTGAGATGAGGGGAAGGTGGATGGTGGAGTTTGGCCGCGGCTTGAGAAGAGAGGGAGAGATGGAGTTGCAGGGACAGAGAAAGAGAGAGTGAGGGAGGAAGAGAGAAGAAAGAAAAAGAAAAGTGGTGCAAGTCGATACCAACAAGCAAAAAGTATGCTAAAGTGGCCAAGTTTAAATTTAGAGATTGCTACTACCACATTTAACTATAAATATAGCTAGAGTGAGTAGGGATCGTCCCAAGGGAAATGGAGTGTATTTAACATGGAAATCAACATTGGATTAGTAGGTCGAGTGATCAAAGATATTTTGATTAGTTAATTAAACTACAATGTAAAGTAAATAGATGCAAAGTAAAGCAATTGAAGTAGAATGAAATGTAAAGAATATAAGAGAAGGGTCTTGGGACTTAGAGGTCAGCACTAAACATCACCTTCCAAGACACTCAATGCTTAATGAATAAGGGGGATTATATGTTATAATACAAGTGTGTGTCATTAATTACTTCAACAAGTATGGATGCTAAGTAAGTATACATTGTCTAGCCAAACTAGTGAATAACACAACATATCAAATTAAGCCATTATTCTTTCCTTTAAGTCCACAATCAATGCACATCATCAAAGTAGAGAAATATAAAACTTGCATTCATAAGTACGGAACATCAAACAACAAGCATGGATTGTCCACCTATCTAAGAAAGTAGGGAAACTACACTACAACTAAGCTAATGACATGAAGATTAAACTAATTAAACTAAGAGTGTGGCATAATCCATCAAGAAATAAGTATGAACCATCAAATAAATATCAAGAGTATTCTATTTAAGCACCATGCCTTGACTACCACTAGATTCATGATATCAACACACATAGACATGCATCGATGTCACAAAACCTAGAGATAAACACATGAACATCTATTCTAGCATACATAGACATATGAATAGAATGAAATGATCAATTGGAAAAATTAAACTACACAAATCATTGTAGAAACAAGATTCATATATATATCAAATGTCAAGACAAGAACTACAACACAAATCCCCATGAATTACAAACATCAAAGTCTAGGAGGCGTGCTTAGAGCTATCTCTAGCCCTAAAAGAATGGTTTAGCCACTCATTGATGCGATCATCCAAACCTCAAGGGCTGTCTCTATGGTAGGAATGATTTTCTTCTCCCTGATGGAAACCCTAGATGAGTGGAAGAACTCTCCCCAATGGTGTGTGTTGGAAAACGTGTTAGTTTTAAAAACTTTTTGAGGGATTTTCATTCACAGATCTTGATTCATCACATAGAGACAAGTTTTATGCAAAAATAAAACATGATGTATCATTCAATTAACAGATTGAATACTTACATCAAAGGTCTGAGTAAACCTTTAAATCTTTCCTCTAAAGTGAATGTTCTCACTTATTGTAAATCCATTAGCAAGATGCCTTCTCCTTGGAACTCCATCTTCTTTGTAATTGTTTTACCTTTAGGAATCACTCATATGCCTCCATAAATGATCTTGGAAAACTAGGCTTGTGGGAGCCTCCATTAGATGAGAACACTAACCCTAATTTTTTAAAAAGAGAAAATATATTCCTTTTTTCTTCTAATAAAAATCACCACTAAAATATACATAGACCATATATATATATAGGCAACATAAAGATAAAGAAAAGGAAACAATAAATCCTTCTCAATCTCTAATTCATATGTCTCAAATTTAATAGGATTCCAATATCAAGTTGGGCTATGAGTGAGAATCCGTTGGGCTTATTATTTTATTGGCTACAATGAATTAATAATTGGCCCGATCCATGGACCCAATTCAATTAATTCATAAATTAATTTCTACTCCACTAAAAGAAATTAATTGAACTCTAATTAAATAATAAATAACCTCTAAGTCAATGTTGCACTTTGACCCCTCTATGCATAAGTAGTTATCGGATAAATAAAGCCATCAATCCAACTACTTAATTAATATATTTATTTTGGTACCATTAATTATTTTTGGCTCGATCACAATAAAATATTTGTTTGACAAAAATAATAATGTAAATAAATAAATATATAATAAATCATTTTGTCTAAAAACACACGAAGGCCTTCGAATTTACTTTGTGATCAACCATAATCAATACAAAATAAATACAAGTAGCAATGATGTAAATATTGAAAATATAACTCTCTAACTATTAATTACATAACTACCTAAAGTGTCGGTCTAAGGATCCTGAAGTATCCGCCGAACAAATCAAAGTAATTGTTAATAAATAAAAGAGTTTATACTTTTCTCATGCTTAAGAGTCAAATGCCATGACGGTGATAGGAAGCAATTGCATACGACGGCTCTCGTAATATATCTCAACCTAACGCGGATCCAGTTCAAGTTTTAATTAATTATGAGTCCATCCATAATTACCGACTATGAACAATTTATGATTACTATTTATATTCATGCATTGATCGCCATCACATACATATATAAATATCTCTTGTAATCAAGTGCACACTATCAATTCTATAATGAATCAAAACATAATACATTGAATTCACCAATTGTATAAAGCATAAATATTTCAGAAACGTTAGAAACATATGTCACTATAATCCAAATAAGAATTTGTTATGCCGGGGTATATAAATCCCAACAATGTGTATCTCTCCCTAATCTCTAGATTCCTCTAACCACTCTTGTAATGGTTCTTTTTTAAAGTATATCTTTTGTAAAATGGCCCAAAATCCTTATATAGGTAGCTCAAGTGTCACACCCAGTGGTCAGACCTGTGCACTAGGACTTCCAAATGATTGCACCACAAGCACACCTTTTAACTGGCTAGAACTCTGTTTTTTTTCGCATTTGAGGAGGTTCGATTGATCGAACTATGGCGGAGCCTTTTTGGAATAATGACAAAATCGAGATATTTTTGGGATATTTTGAGAAAAAGACAAAAGTGGTAGGTGGGGATAAGATCAAAATTGTCCAATCGATTAAAGAAATGTTAGATCGATCGAAGAGGGAAATTTTCTGAGGATAAGGATAAGAGGCTCAATCCACCTTGGTATGGTTGGAACGATCACTGTGAGATTGATCGGAGCTTGGTTCGATCGATCGAAGAAAGTTGTTTTCCACTACTTTGCTCATTTCTTCCACTAAGCTTAAGATTGCATCTTTTATGCTCTAATTCAGCTGAATTGACTTATTTTTGGGGATAAATGCCTGAAAAGGAAAATAACACGAAATTAGACTAAAACGGTAAAATAAAATAGATTAAAGTCCTAGAATACTCAAGCTTAAGGGGTTTAAATGCGCACTTTTTAGTGCTTATCACACCCCAAACTTAAATATTACTAGTCCCTAGTAATGAACTACAAAGGAAACAAAGAAATGAATAACTATACAACTATGAACTAAAAAGCAATAAATGGATAACGCCACTTTCATAGGGAACACGATTACATTTAGCACATACAACAAGCCTTTTAAACCCCTAGGTTACCCCTAGGTTACCCCTAGTGAACGAGTGAAGTCTCGTGAGAGTTTTCAAAAATTAACCCATAAACATTAAGCTTATTCTCACAAAAGAGGCACCAATATTCCAAATAAGCATTGGGAGAAAACTACCTCAAGTATGTAATTTTTCAACCATTTCCAAGCAATCTCCCAAAATTCCAACATCACGCAAGCAAGTATGGTCCTCCACACATCAAGAAAATGATCATGCAAATCAAAACAACTCTAGAATCCTTTTTAAGGGAACCAGTATCAAATATGTTGTTATCTACGCCAACTAAAAAAATAATCACATCCTTACCCTCAAACTAGCACACAAATCTAGTACCGATCATCAAGATAAAGAGTTGACATTTTATTAAAGCTTTATTTAACTAGGTGAGATTATTCTTTTCACCTTTTTTTTTTTATTTTTTTATTTTTTTATTAATCCTAAGAATCAAATATGGAGGTATAGTGCAATGTGTTGATCTATTAAGCTTTCTAGTGATCCATGAGGTCGAACGTTAAGTCAATGACTCCCTAACAAGACGGCTTTAGGGCATTAGGTTTTTAAACACCCCTAAGGACTTACAAGCTCAAATCAACTAGGTTACAAATCAAAACAACCTCCATCTAATCATTTCTGACTTCTCACCTTTTGGGAGAAGTCCTCACTTTTTTAATTTGCTTTTGCAATAATTTTCTTTTATTTTTTATTTTTTATTTTTATCAAGTTATTAACCTATAGTTTGGGCCCTCCACCTTTTGGTGTGAGAAATTCAGTGCTTGATGAGGCTAGAATCTCAGCTACTTAGTGAAAAGCGTTTGTTATCCACCTTTATCAAGAATGAAAGCTTTAAATACACTACTAGCTCAATTACGATGTAACCAAATCAATAATCAACAAAGCATGTACCCCACAAATGAATGCGAGTGTGCGCCTGTGCTAGTGTAGAATCCTAGAGTGAATCTCAAAACAATCACAAAATCAAAATGACGTGGACCACAAGTGCAAGCAAGATATCAATCTTCCAAAAAATTTACTCCTAAATGGCATCCACAAGGCATACAAGGAGTATTGGACTCTCAAGTTAAGCAATTTTTAAATTTTAACCAATATATTCATCAAAATATCAAAATCATAGCTATTCAGGGACCAATCATAGAAAATCATGCAATTAAAGCTCAACTTTAAGTAGAATGCAACAAAGACAAAGACATCTCACCCCTAAACTTAAACCACACATTGTCCTCAATGTGCAATGAGATCAATGAAAAAGATGGAAAGAATATACCGTGGTGGTAAAGACATGAAGCCTAGAAAAAGTGCACCCCTAAACTTAAAATCAACAACCTATTTGAATAACCACACTAGCAAACTCACATCAAATATCAAATGGGATAAGAGGTAAATGAAATTATGCACTCTAAGGCAATGTAGCACAAGATGGAAGAGATAAGAGAGTAAGCCCTACACCAAGCATGGAAGTATGAATACACAAGAGCACAATGGCAAAAAGTGTTTTTTTTTTTTTTTTTGCATGAAAGTGAATACAATGAAACAAAATGCAAGAAATATGGACAATGATTGCTAAGTTTAATGTCTCTAGTAAGACAAAATGCCACCTTAAAAGATTACCCCTCATTTTTTTAGAAATTATAATCGATCGAAGAATGATCGACCTCACTCCGATCAATCCAAAGCCTGAAACCCTATAGAAAGCTTTGAATGATACACAGAGAGATGATTTATGCAGAGATTGAAAACTTTTCTAAGTATAGAACTGTGATCGATCGAATGGAACATTAGATCGATCGAAAATATATGTAAATCGATCTGATGAAAAGTTTACACGATACACAGAGACCTAAAATATGCAGAGATTTTTCACACGATGGAGCTGAGAGGTGGGAATATGCAGAGATGGTGTTTGATAGATCGAACTTCTTTTGTGATCAATCGAACAGGCAAGAATCCTTGCATTTTTCAATGCACATTTAATCTAAGGAAGTTGATGATGATGGGGGTTACAGAGAATCAATGATATCAAAGGAGAAACAAATTGAACTCCCCTTGATAACATTGAATGCATCACTATATCTCTTCATAGATAGGATCCACCAAGAGGGCAGTTTTCATATGCTGTTGAAAAACTTGCCCCTTAATGCAGGGCTTCAACTTTGCCCATTCACTTTTAATATATTCCCAGCTTTTAAGCTTTTAACTTTAACTGCCCTATAAGGTGCAACAGAAATGATTTCATATGGGCCTTCCCATTTGGTACACTACTTCCCGAGAAAGAGCTTAAGCCTAGAGTTGAAAAGCCATGCTTTTTGACCGGGTTCAAAAGATTTCTTCACAATGTGTTTGTCATGAAAAACTTTAGTTCTTTCCTTGTAGAGTTTGGCATTATCATAAGCATTATGTCTCAATTCTTGCAACTCCTTCAATTGGAGTAAATGATTCTTTTTAGCTTTATCAAGGTTAAGGTTGAGCTTTTTAACTACCCACATAGCCTTGTGATCTAGCTCAACCGAAAGGTGGCAAGGCTTTCCATAAACAAGTCTATAAAGGAGACATGCCAATGGGAGTCTTATATGCCATTCGGTAAGCCCACAAAGCATCATTCAACTTGCGTGACCAATCCTTCCGGGTTGCGTTCACAGTTTTCTCAAGAATATGTTTTATTTCCCAGTTTGAAACTTCCCACTTGTTTGAGGATGATAAGGGGTGGCGACCTTATGAGTAACGGAGTACTTGAGAAATAATTGCTTCAAGAATTGATTGCAAAAATGCTTTCCTCCATCACTAATCATGGCTCTTGGCATACCAAAATGAGTGGAAATGTTGGACTTAATGAATTGAATGACCACGGAGTGGTCATTTGTTTTAGTAGCACAAGCCTCTACCCACTTAGAAACATAATCAATGGCAATTAAAATATATTGAAAGCCATAGGACATAAGAAATGGACCCATAAAATCAATACCCCAAATATCAAAAATTTCCACCACAAGAATATTTGTTAAGGGCATCATGTTTCTTCTTGACATTGATCCCATCTTTTGACATCTCTTACACTCCTTACAAAAATTGTAGGCATCTCTATAGATGGTGGGCCAAAATAGCCCACTTTGAAGAACCTTCAAGGCAGTCTTATTTACCCTAAAATGTCCACCACATGCAAGGGTATGGCAAAACACAAGGACACTTGGGATTTCACTCTCCGGAATGCATCTTCTCACTATTTGATCTTGGCAATATCGAAACAAAAATAGGATCTTCCCAATAGCAATTCTAGATGTTAGCAAAGAAACGTTTCTTTGCTTGTTTTGACCAATTAGTTGGAAGTTTTCCAATTACAAGAAAGTTCATAATGTCGGCAAACCAAGACATTTGGCCATTAGAAACTTGGAAGAGTTGTTCATTAGGAAATGAATCACGAATTGGTGGACTAAGAGATGACTTTATCATTAACCTCGAAAAATGATTGGCAACCACATTTTCGGTGCCTTTCTTATCCCTGATCTCGAAATCAAATTCTTGAAGAAGCAAAATCCATCTTATCAAACGAGGTTTCATTTCTTTCTTAGCCAAAAGATGCCTCAAAGCAGCATGATCAGAATAAATAATGACTTTTTACCTTAAGAGATAGGACCAGAACTTATCGAGAGCATACACTATGGTAAGTAATTCTTTCTCGGTAGTGGAGTAATTCAATTAAGCTCTCGAGAAAGTCTTGCTTGCATAGTATATGGCACATGGAAGTTTTCTTACTCTTTGCCCCAAAACTACTCCCATGGCATAATCAGAGTCATCACACATGATTTCAAATGGTAATGACCAATTGGGAGGTTGCATAATAGGAGCAGATGACAATAAACCACAAAGTGTATGGAAAACATCAAGGCATGCTTAATCAAAGACGAATGGAGTCTCCTTAGTGAGAAGATTGCACAAGGGTCTAGCAATTTTGCTAAAGTCTTGGATGAAACGGCAATAGAAGTCGGCATGTCCTAGAAAGGAGTGAACTTCTCTCACTGTAGAAGGTGGAGCTAATTTAGAAATGAGCTCAACTTTTGCTTTATCCACCTCAATACCCTTTTTGAGATGACATGACCCAAAATAATACCTTCTTGAACCATAAAATAGTTCTTTTCCCAACTAAGAACAAGGTTTGTTTCACGATATCTTTTAAACACCAAAGATAGATTTTTAAGGCATGCATCAAATAAATATCCAAAGACCAAAAAATAATCCACAAAGACCTCTAGATTCTCTTCCACCATGTCTGAGAAAATTGACACCATACACCTTTGGAATGTGGCAGGACCATTACACAAACCAAAGGGCATCCGTCTATAGGCAAATGTGCCAAAGTAACAAGTAAAGGTAGTTTTCTCTTGGTTTAAAGGATCAAGGGCTACTTGATTGTAGCCCGAATAGCCATTAAGGAAGCAATAATATTGTTGCCCCGCCAATCTTTCTAGAATTTAATCAATAAATGGCAAAGGAAAGTGATCTTTTCTAGTGGCGGCATTTAACTTTTGGTAATCAATGCATACACGCCATGAATTGGCTGTACGCTTAGAAATTACCTCACCTTTTTAATTTTTAATACTGTAATTCTCAATTTCTTGGGAACTACTTGGGTTGGACTCACCCATTTGCTGTCAGATATTAGATAAATGATACATGCATCTAAGAGCTTAACAACTTCTTTTTTTAACCACTTCTTTCATGTTTGGATTCAATCTCCTTTGGGCATCTCTAAAAGGTTTCTCATCCTCTTCCATAAGAATGCAATGCATACAAATAGAAGGGTCAATTCCCTTTAGGTCAGCCACACTCCATCTAATGGCTTCCTTATTTTCTTTAAGCACAATTAAAAGATCATTTTCTTGGTTCTTTTCAACACTTGAAGAAATAATGACCGGAAAAGTCTCCTTCAAACCTAAGAAAGCATACTTAAGATTGGAAGGAAGAGTTTTAAGCTCAAGAGTGGGTGGAGAGATAAAAAGATGGAATTAGTGGAGTGCAAGAAAGTGGAGGAAGAGGTTCTTTTGGAGCTTTCCAAGGTGGAAAGTCCAAGCTTGCAGTGGATTCCATTAAATTGCTTACTTCACTAATTGAACCCTCATTATCAAACCCATAATTGCCATACATTTCAAGAAGACAAGATGCATGAGGGTCCTCGGAGAGGAGAGATGAAAAATTATCTTCGGTTGGTTTTTTCACAGTTATAGAAGGAATGGAATCCTCAACAACCTTATTTAAGACATCTATGAGACAACACTAATCTTCGTCGATAGAATGTCGACTTATATTAAAGACATTAAGCTTAACCTTCATGTTACCAAAAGAAAGGTCCATAACCCCGGATCTACAATTAATGGTTGTATTTGCGGTGGCAATGAATGGCCTTCCTAAGATGATTGGGATATGGTTGGTAGGATTGGCAACCAGTTCGGTATCAAGAACCACAAAATCAACCAAAACATATAACTTGTCAACCTTGATGAGTATGTCCTCAACCATACCCTAGGTGTCTTGATGGATCTATTTGCTAATTAAAGCACCACTGAGGTTGGCTTCAAATCATTCAATCCTAGTTGGACATACACGGAGTAAGGAATCAAATTAACACTCACTCTTAAGTCAAGAAGAGCTCTACGAACTTCATGGTTTCCTATCACACATGAAATGGTCAGAGCACCGGGATTTTTGAACTTAGGTGGAGTGTTATGTTGAATAATGGAACTCACTTACTCCGTGAGGAACACTTTTTTAGGGTTTTGTCCCTTGCTCTTCCTCTTTTGTTTGCAAAGATCTTTCAAAAATTTTGCATAAGGCGGAATTTGCCTAATTTCATCCAAGAGAGGAAAATTAATGTTAAGTTGTTTAAATACTTCCATTATGTCATGGATTTTTCCTTCTTGCCTCCCAAAAGACGAAGTCTCTCTTAACGCATATAGAAATGGAGCTTTTGGCTCATAAGATTTTTCAACTTGAGGAGATGATGGAGAAGATTGAGAATTTTTAATAGGAACATGTTCGTCTAAGAAAGTGGGAATAGGATTGGAAACGGGACGGGTGCTAACCGTGGGTTATACTGGTTCACTATCTTCACTTGGTTTTTCAACCCTATTGTCAATTTGCTTACCATTTCTCAAAGTGATAATGGATTACACTTGTTCTTGGGGAGGACACCCTAATGTAGGGTTTGCCTCCACAAGGTATTGTGCCTTTGGATTCCTTTCGGGTTGGCTAGGTAGTTTACCAACTTCTCTTGCATTCAATGCACTAACTATCATCCCAATTTGGGATTCAAGCTTTAATATCGATTGAGAATGCGAATGCAACATTTTAGTGTTCATTTCCAAACTACCCAAAGCCACCAAAACCTTATCTTCAAATGTGAAATTATTAGAAAGTGCATAAGGATGATGAGAGCAAATTTAAGAATCATACAATTAAGGATGAGAATATTGATTCATTTTTTGATGATGAGAAGAAGATGACACAAATGCTTGAGAACCTTCATTTCTTTTATGAGGAGGGAAATATCTACTTTGAAAATTTTTAGCTTGAAAAGGACTTGAATTTTCATTCCACTCAGGAACATAAACATTTGACTGAGGGTGAGCAAATATAGCATTGACTTGTTCGAAGTGTTCATTAAACACATGTCCATGGGGACAATAGAACACTAGAACATGTTATGCAAGGCTCACAAGAATAATAAGAATGATGATAAGAAGATGATTTGATGACCGGTTTTTGACTTAAGAAAAATTGATCAAGTCTTTGAGAAGGAGTTTTGACCTTGACTACAATTTCCATTGGACTTTCAACTTAACATACTTTCAAATTTTTATTTTTATTAGAATTATGACCCAACTAAGAAATGTGATATTTATGCAATGAATTTTCACTCATTTTTCCAAAAAGGTGCCAAACATCATCTTCATGCTTTCCAAAATATGAACCTCTACATAATGTATCAATTATGTCCTTATGTGTAATGACCCAGTCATTTTCCTTCCTTTCCTTTTTCTTAGATTTTTACAGATATTTTTTTTCCGTTGATCTTTTCCTTTCTGAGCTCAATTTCTCATCACATAGTGTCATCTCGAGTGCTCAGAAATAGTTTCCGAGACTCTTTTCTTTGGATTGACAACTTCCTTAGAGGACCGAGTCATTTCTATATTTTCACTTTTTGGACACTATTCACTTTTTCATCATTTTTCCTATTTTGTCTTTTCCCCGTTTGTCACTTTGTTGGCATAACCTCACTTCTTGTGTTCGGAGTTTGTTTTTAACTTCACGTATCTTCATTCTAAGTAGTTTCCACGAAATACGTATCTTTACTTTTGCATAAAAGTACTCTGGTTGCTCCTGGTGTCCATATGGGCATGGATGCACAGTTCTTCAGAAACATTTCCATTTCTTGGGGTGTTTTTCGTAAATATCTTTTGAAGATATTTTATTTTAGGGGTTTTTAAGGAAATATTTTTAGAAGATATTTTTATTCTGGGCTAGTTGTGTAGTTTTCACTTTTTGGAGGGCCATTGTGCAATTAATGAAAGTTATTGCTAAATGCCCTGTTTTGAGCCTAGAGCCTCATACGGAATTCATTTTCACTTTTCGTCGAGTCGTATACTCATAGGATTTCCTTCTGGTTGTTTTTCTCCAGTTTCAGGGTTTTTGGCCCTAGTTGCCGCCGAACTTGTTCGGGGCATATCTCTCTGCTCAAGACTCGGTTTTTGACGTCGTTTCTTCCGTTATTCATATTTTCTCATTTTAGTTCTTTTTTGTTCACAATATTTTATAGTTTGAGCGCGTCTACTCAAATTCCACTTTTCCAGACCCGGTGGGGCCTGTTAGGACACTTTTAGGGTTTTTCTATAAATAGGAGGTCTTAAGATGAAAAATTAGATTTTCTCTCTCTCCCCTCTCTCTTGGCCGGCATCCATGGCTGCCACCCTTCTTCTTCATTTTTCGGCCACTTCCCTTTAGTAAAAAGGTGTAATGCCTTGGCATTTTATGCTTGCCTTGCCGTGCTCTACCTTTCCCCCTTATTAGAATCCGTTTTTGGCCATTTCTTGAGTTCGAGTTTGAGGTCAAGTTGTGATTTTGATGGGGCTTCCTTGGGGTTCTTGTTCATTGTGCTGTCCCCGACAA
This sequence comes from Cornus florida, assembly GCF_030987335.1. NCBI lineage: Eukaryota > Viridiplantae > Streptophyta > Magnoliopsida > Cornales > Cornaceae > Cornus > Cornus florida. Next base: position 96,646,145 of record NW_026775572.1, read on the forward strand.
AACCTTGAAGTTTCATCGGATTTGGAGCGGTTTTGTTTTGGTGGGGATTTGAGATTTCATCTCAAATGGAGGTAGGGGGTGTTATAATTTCATATTTTTGTTGTCTTGCATATTTTTGATGCTTATGCAACTTGTATGCATGCTTTTGTTAAGAATCTAGAATTTAATTTAATTATTTTCTATGGTTAAGATTTAATTCTCATGATGGTATTCAACTTAGAATTAAATTGTATCATGTTAAGAAATTAAGTTTTGATGTGTTTGTTAACATATATTAAATTGGGATTATTTGAATAAGAATTGCAGTTTTTATTTAATAATTATCTTTTGTGAAAGTTTAAATCTCATGGATGTGCCTTGCATGAAATTAACTTTTGATATGCTATTAAATTAAGTTTTGGCATGTTCTTTAACATACTTTAATTTGAGAGCATTTGGATGAGTTTGAAAATCTAGAGACTTTAATTAAGAGAATTAATTAAAATCTATTTTTATGGTTCCATTAGTCTAATTAGGATTTTGAATGAATATATGTAATGACCATGCTATGTCCTTTAACATATATTAAATTGAGGCCATTTGAAAATGATTTGAAATCTAGATAATTTAATTATTTTTATTTAATTAAATTATATCTATTTGTTCCATGGATTTAATTTTGTTGTAGAAGTTGTTTCTATGTATAAATCATGGATTTGGACTTTTGTGTATTCACATAGTTGTGTTTTGAGCATTGGATAACATTGTTGTTATATTTATATTCATGAGAACATATTTTCTTTATGGAATATATTGTTGCCTTGTGCAATGAATTGCACACTTTGTAATTGACATTATATATATGCCATTTTAGAATTTAAAATCTAAGGCATGGATTGTGTGGTTTCAACCTACTTGTGCATGGAAGGTGATTTCATGCATTATATAAATTATGTATAAGTTGTGAACTTGTTTGGATTATTTTGGAGTCTTGGGACATTGTTGTTACAAGTGACATGTCTAGAGTTTAGATCTAGTGCGGGAGGTATGAGTTCTCCCCAATTGAGATAGTACGTACTAGGGTGGTCTTCCTAGCAGGTTAGTGCCCGGAATAACCACTGAGGTCTCGGCAGAATTTCGAGCTTGATGTCTAAGTCTTCCACTATTTGATTTCGCATTCAATTCCAAGTTGAAAATCATGTTTAATTGTGACTTTTGGTTTTGGTTATTGGCGATTTTGATGTTGTGAAGTACATCTACGCATTACGATTTTGAATAAATCATAGTATGCTTTTAATGTTGTTAAGTGCATTTATGTTTTATGATTTTTAATGAATCATTGCGAATTTTGATGTTGTTAAGTACATCTATGCTATAATGTTCAAATGCAGTTTAGGAATAATACTATAGATTCATTTGGAACATAGACACTAGGTAGCATGACCCACTTTTGTCATTTTTGCATTTTAGATTTCAAGTTGATGACTTTGAGAATCTATGTCTTGATGCGTGGTGTTAGAAACTCTAATTATGCTAAATTGCTATATTTAGTTGTTATTGCATTTTAGATTTCAAGTTGGGGACTTTGAGAATCTATATTGTGTTGCTTCGTATAGCATGCTTCTATGTGGTTTAAATTGCATAAAGGATGTGTTTTATGCTATAAATGATTTAAGGTATCTTACGATGCTCCTTGAGTCTCACCTTTGACATAGACGTTAGGTGGCATGACCCTTTTGAATTGTTTCATGATAGTCTAAAAATCTATAAAGAAATTGAGTCGATGTATGCTCATTCTCTACGGGTAAACTTGTTTACTCATCTCAAAGTTACAGGGGGATTTGTTCAGGTACATGATTCAAGATTGGAGATTTGCACTTGCCTTGGGTGATTCGTAGATTTGAAGCTTCTTTCAAAGTATTCTTGTTCACATGCAAGTGTTAGCATATTTAAGTTTTGCTTATAAAGATGTAATACATAGTTAGGTTCAATTATGTCATTTTTGCCTTATAACATGGAAAGTATACTTGGATACGCTATTTAGAACCTATTTGATATGTATGACATGAGGCCAAGGGCCAAACATGTTTAATTTATCACTTGTACTCATTTGATGGCACAGTTTGTTTAAAAAATGTAATATTCCAAGTTTAGAGGTTTGGCATGTTAAATCTTGTAAATGAAATGCAATGAGGCTGTAGGCCATTGTAACATGTTTAAAATGTCATATTACACTTGCGTGTATGTTTGCATCATCACACACTTACATATAATTTAGTTTGATCATGCCATGGGGGATTCATTTGAGACTTGAGAAGTTTTCTTCATTTTTGGCATTTAGCAAGTGTTTTAGTTCTTTCTCGAGTCATTTCGGCCAACCGAAATGCCATTTCGGCCAACCGAAATGCCATTTCGGTCGATCGAAGCCTTTTGGGACTTCATTTGTACAGTAAAACATGAATTCCAGTAGCCAAAATCAAGTTTAGGTCCATTTCGGTCAACCGATTCATCATTTTGGTCGACCTAAGTGAATTTTCTTCACTTTCAGGATTTCAGGAAAATTTTTGGTCATTTCGGTCGACCAAAATGCCATTTCGGTCGACCTAAATAACTTCCACATTCCAGCTTCTTCAGTTCTGTTTTAGCACTATTGTTCCGACTTCAAACGGTCATATCTCCTTCATTTCTAATCTAAATGGGGTGATTCTTGAGCTTAAATTCATGGATTTTGAGTCATCTTACCAATGGTACCAATTCCATTCTCAGATTCAAATCAAAGTGGGAATTATTTAAGTTTTAGTAAGACAGTGTCAGTTTTTGCTTAAAATAGGGAAAGGCATTTTGTGGGATTCTTGTCCAATGTTCTTTGAACCTCTTGGAATGTTATGAAATGACTAGGTTAGGTTGTATTCACCTTGTTTGACTTGTTTAGAGACAAGTTTCTCTTCTTAATTATGAATTGACCATTTTGCCCCTTGGTTAATGGATTTTCAATTTGGCCTTTGTTTCTGCTTTCGTTTCATTTGAGTTCCGTGCCTTCATAGAAGGTCACATTGGTGTCTTGGGGATGATTTGTATCTCTATAAACTTTGGTTTTATCTTTTGCTTCCGCATTTCAGATCCACTATCGGATCAACTTTCGGGTCATCACTGACGCACCGGGTTGAAAAACTCGGGTCGCGACAAGTGGTATCAGATCTCCTAGGTTTGAACACCTTAGGATGATGGGTTTTGGGTTCATATCATGCTTATGTTGCCATACTCTATGTATTTATATGCTTCATGATAATATGTTTTGGTCTGATAACATGTTTATGTGCTTATATGCTACATGTGGTATACCATTTGTTTAGCATGATTTAAATTTTATTGTAAAGAGTATGACATATGATGTATGCTAGATTTGATTTGTGTATGCATAGTTGTGTTGCATATTTGGCAGGACTTGGGATTAGTCATTGGATGTTTGAGTTGAGATTGAGTCGCTTGGTGAGTTTTCACTTAGTGCGATGGTTGGTGTGTTTGGTTTTGTTTAGGCACTCTTCCTTGAGGTTATTGGTGATTATCCACATGGTTTTATGGTAGTGTAGGTTGTTGTCGACCTAACATTGGTTTTGAGGTAGGTGGTGAGACACCTTTTGTTTAGGCTCTCATGAGGTGAGTCATTTGGCATTGCCGTAGTGCTGGATTCGTTGGTTTTGAGCCATGATGAGGTTATGGACCTCTTAGGATCCTTGGCTAATCTGGATGATTCCTCTGGGATTGTGGGCAGGTGCATGGTACTGTCATGCTACCATACTAGCTGGCTACAAGTGCAGTTCGGATGGAATCGATGTTGGTTTTGTTTTGATAGGCGTTGTCCTTTTGATCGATGATGGTGACGGTTATTTTGGGGATTAGTCGTAGTGATTGATTTGGTTGTTGTTGATATGGTTATAGTTACCATTTCTTTGAGTTCTCTTTGCATGATCACGCTTTTGGGATTAAGTCGATTGATTGATGCTTTGGGTAGAGAGAGCATTGCACTGTTAGTATCACTTCTAGGGCTCACATTTGTTTTGAGACAAGTTGTTGTCGCGTTGGTTTTTGGAGTCAGTTTACGGCTAGGACTGGTCTTTCATTTCACCTCGACACTCTAGGACATGATGTCCATAGGGTTCACTGTTACATTATTTTTATCTTCTGTAGTTTCGTTTATTACCATGTTAGTAGTATGATTTATGATGTTGTGATACATGAGTAGGTGGAAGTGTATCCACATTTTCTTTCTTGTTATGTGGCTTTAGCATGCCTTCTTTATATGCTTAGAGATGCCATATTGTTACTGCGCTTTAATGACACGCTTTTGTGTTACGTGGAGATGTGCCGCATGTACCTTTGATTTTATCTATGCGAGTAGATTTATTTATTTGGTAGTTGCATTCCTTGCCATATGCATGACTTCCATTTTTGGTTTTCCCTTTTGTTTCCTTCAGTTGCATGTTGTTTGTGTGCCGATTTCTACAATGGTTTTGTTGTGAAATTTCTTGTAGAGGAATTTTCCTCTTTTCTTGGTCCGAGTAAGGGACTTCACAAGGAGTGAGTCTCTTCTCTTCGTTACGTTATGCACAACTTTGGGGTTAGCTAGTCCGTGAGGATTACCATTGTTGTCTTGAGTCCTTGGTGAGGATTTGGTTGATTTTGGTCGACTTACTTCTATATAGGGGACAAAGTCTTTTACCTTGTTGTCTTTCATTTCAGAGACAGAGTCGAATTGTTATCCTTCTTAGGACTGGCGGTTCCTTTTCTTCGTGTCTTCCCTTGGGGAGTTTTGCCATGTTTGTTGACGGGTTATGGTACTCAGAGTCAGTAGATTGGTGTGAGATCATTTTCTAGGGACTTATGTCCATATCATTGAGGATCTGTTTAATTCGTAAGGTGAGCTCGATGCTTTTTTGAGGATGTCTTTAGGAGACTTGTTTTAGTTTTGGAGACCTAAATGTGGTTAACTCTTAGGAAGAGTTTTGGGAGATCGTTGTTGGATATGACTTGTTTGTGGAGTTTTCTCGTCCTAGTTATGACTAGGTATAGTTTTGAGGAATCATAGTTCCAGTGATTGTTTATGGATGGAAATTGAGGAATTTTGACTTAACTTGGTATTGCTAAGTATAGTTTTGAGGGACTTATTTGGTGATTTTAATTGTCGAGATTTTGATATGTGTGCTACTCAGTTGACTTGTATTTCGAGGATTTAGTTATCCATGATAGGGATGTGGATCCGATGTTTGATTTTGGTGTAGTCTTGTAGTTGATATGTTTCAAGGAGATGTGTAGGACTATCAATGAAATGTCTTGTGGTGAGGTTCGTTTTGATTTTTGGAGGTTTTGATTCTCTTGTCAGGCTTTGGATTCTTGATTGATGTCGTTAGTAGGAGTATTTTGAGATGTTGGAGTTGCTGGTTTTGTTGTATTGAGGATTTAATGCCTTAAGTGTAGCGGTACCTATGGCTTTGTTGTCAGAGTTTGGGATTGGCCAAGATGGTCCGACCGGACGTCTTTGGACCATATCTCAACTCTCACAAAATGTTTGGCCTTCGTGGTGCTTTTAGTAATGATCATTTTTGACATTGATGTTATTTGTATCGAGAGGTTTCATGGGTAGACCTAATAGGGGGCAAGTTATGAACTAGTGCCTTATACTGTCATGATACCCTACAATGTTGTGTGTTGTGGGCGAGTGCTAGTTGCAGTCAATGCTACCTTACTGACGATTAAGTGTGGGCGGGTGCTAGGTACTGTCATTGCTACCACACATTTGAGTACGTCGTGGACAGGTTCTGGTCACTATTCGTACTTCCATGTTGTCCTTGTTCAGTACCTTGTTTCGATATATGGGGATTTTGGAGTTCTTTTGGTGGTTATTTTTTTATCCGTGTGATGATTTGTCATGAGGGATGATATGGTGGTTGTCTTCCATTTCCTCATCTGACCTTGGATTCTAAGTGTGAGTCTTGACTTATTCTGTTACCGCATGGTCACTTTCCTTTTGAGAGGTTGTCTTGCCATGAGCACGTGGGTGCGACTGACATTGGCTTCTACGTAGTCTTTTAGTGTTGGATTTGCTTTCGTTGCATGTTGTGAGGGATACTCGAAGATATACTTTAGCCCGCAAGAGGGTGATCTAGCCACTCATGGTTGTTGTTGTCCAACCCTCAAGGGCTTTCTTTAATGTTAGCTCCATCTTCTTCCTCTTGCTTTGCTCTCCAAAAACCCTAATCTAGAGTATCTAAGAACTATACTAATTGTCTAATGAATGGAAAAATAAAACTTGGAACCTTTTACAATTGATTCAATTTCATTTAAGTACTAACTCCCTTGAGTGGTCTCCAAGTCAAAAATTACCTTCTAATTGGTCTAATCTCGCAGCCAAAAGTTAGGTGGAATTTAGGCGTATTTGGGAATAAAATAGCTCACTGCTAGCAAGATCTCGATCGATCGAAATGGTCTTCGACAGATTGCGAGTCACTTCGATCGATCAAAAATGACGTAGCAAAAAAATATCTTCTATTGGCCTTATCTTTTACTGAGTTGGTATGTTAATGTAGCTTTGATGGATCGACAACCTTTGATCGATCGTGGATGAATCTTCGATCGATCGAGATTAATCCAGTGCAGTTTTTCTGACTTTTCTGGATGTTTCTTGACTCCAAAAAGGGGCTAATAGGATCTTTTTAGCCTGTTTGAACCTTCTTGACCTAAAATAAACAAAAACAAGAATTAAAACTAAGACGGGAAAGTAAGATAGATGCATGGACTTAAATACCCTAGCTTAGGTGCTAAAATGTGCAACATTTGGGCACTTATCAGGTGGTTTTCTCTTGATCTTAGGAATTTATAGCCACTTGGTTATAGCCGGAATAACCATCAAGATAACAGTAGTAACTTTAACCAACTAGTCTTTCTAGGATTTGATCAATGAATGGGAGTGGGAAAAGATTCTTCCTACTGGTAGAATTGAGTTTCCAGTAATCTATGCACATACGCCACCCGGTGGTGGTGCATTGTGGCACAAGTTCTCTCGTTGAATTTTTAATAATGGTGAGACTAGATTTCTTTGGAATGACTTGAGTGGGACTTACCCACTTGCTATCCGAGATGGGGTAAATGATTCACGCATCTAATAGTTTGATAGCCTCTTTCATGACAACCTCCTTCATGTTAAGATTCAAATGGCACTGCACCTCTCAGTAAGGTGTAGTATTTTCCTCCAAATGAATGCAATGCATGCAAATGGAGGGGTTAATTCCTTTCAAATCAGCCATTAACCAACCAATAGCTTCTTTGTGCTCTTGTAGCACAGCTAAAAGGCTATTTTCTTGGTCTTTGGAAAGATCCGATGCAATAATGATCGGAAGAGTTTTATTTGAACCAAGAAATACATACTTAAGATTAGTCGGGAGTGGCTTTAACTCAAGTTGAGGTGGAGATTTCAGTGAAGGAATAGGAAGAGTTCTAAAAAGCAATGGAAGAGGTTCCTTAGGCACTTCCCAAGAAGGAAAGCCTGAGATGGCATTGGCTTCAAGCAAAGAATTGACTTCAAAAATAGATTAATTAATATCGTAGTCTTCGAAGCCAAAATGAGCAAAGCAAGTTTTAAGAGGATCTTTACTTATAATGAATGGGAGAGATTCTTTGACCATTTCATCTATTGTGTCAAAAGAAAAACACTCATTTCCATTTGAAGGATGTTGAGCGGCATTGAAGATGTTGAGCTTTACCTTGATATTTCCAAAAGAGATATTCATTACCCGGTTCAGCAGTTAATGGAAGCATTAGTCGTGGCTAAAAGTGCCTACCAAGGATCACGGGAATGTGTCTTTTTGGATTGTGGATTAATTCCGTATCTAGAACTAATAAGTCTACCGAGAAGTAAAACTTATCCACCTTGATAATCACATTTTCAATGATACCACGTGGTTGCTTGACGGATCTATCCGTAAGTTACAAGACAACCGTGGTTGGTTTGAATTTTCCTAAGCCAAGTTGCAAGTACATTAAGTAAGGAATCAGATTTACACTTGCTCCTAAGTCAAGGAGGGCCTTTTCTATCTTGTTGTCTCCAATGACATACGAAATTGTCAGGGTACTTGGATCCTTAAACTTTGGAGGTGTATTGTGTTGAATGATAACAGTTGCTTACTCAGTCAATCTCACCTTCTTAGAAATATTGCCCTAGAAGATGCATTTTTGAGTACACAAATCCTTGAGAAATTTAGCATAAGATGGAATTTGCTTATGGCATTGAGGAAAGGAATATTGATCTTTACTTATATAAAGACCTCCAACATGTGTGGACTTTTTGAGACGTTGAGGTCCTTAGGCTCATAAGATGTCTTAACATTTGGAATTGGCGGATTAGGAATTTCTGGACTGATTTTTAGATTCTTGGGAGGAAGATTTGAATTTTTGGGAGGAGGAATTTTAGTTTTTCTATCAACCTTATTGTCCATAATTCTTTCACTCCAAAGTGTGGTGATGGCTTGTACTTGCTCATGATGTGGTCCACTCGGAGGATGGATTGCATCGTTCACATATTGCCTGTTTGGGTTCAGCACGGGTTGAGCTGGAAGTTTTCCCGTGTCCCTCTTATGAAGATGATTCATAGAAGTAGCTAATTCTCCTAGCTGGGTTTCAATTATGGCTATGGATTGGGAATGAGTATTAACCAATTGCAAATTTATGAGCATGTCTCATTAAAAAGGGCATAACTCACACCATGGTTGGAACATGAAAATGGAATTGGTACCATTAGAAAATTAACTCAAAATCCTTTAATTTAGGCTAAAGAATGACCTAATATAGATTTAAAATGAGTAAGTTATGGCCATTTGAAATCAGAATCTCGAAACTACCAAGTAGCAGAAAGGGAGCAGGATCCTTTTGAAAGGAGTTGGCTCCCTAGGTTGAGGGATTCGATTCCCTTTGAAAGGAGTCAAGTCCTTTCTATTTTTTTATTATTTTATTTTTTTTGCTATTGTGCTACAGTAAGATGCAAGGAAAGGCCCCGGAGTCATCTCGTTTAAGAAAGGAACTGGCTCCCCACTTGGTAACCCGAAAAATGGCAACTTTAAATGTAATGACCCAGTCATTTTTCTTCCTTTCTTTTTTCGGTAAATTCTTTTCTTTTTTTTTCATCTTTTTCCCTATTTCATCTTTTTCTCATTTAGCATTTTTCCTTGCATAACCTCACTTTTCATGTTCGGATTTGATTTCAGCTTTGCCCACATCCATGATATTTAATTTCCATGATATCTACATTTTTACTTTTGTAGGAAAGCATGCTAAATGTTTACTTTTCTTGTAAAGGGTATGGATGCATAACTTTTAGTAATTTTCTTAACTTTTGGGGTTTTAGTGTAATTATGCAAAGTAATTATTTTTCTTCTTAGGGACCCTTTTGCAATTTAATTTCGAATATATTTTTAAAAAGGACCTTTTTGTAATTTTGAAAAAATGTGACAAGTGTCACATTCTCATGGTGCCACTTGTTGGCATTGGGGTGGGGAGACTTGGAAGCCTAATTCCGTGACAAATGGAGGGTGGAGATTCACCTATTTGTTGGCCTAGGATAGGAGCACTTGTTGGCATAGATGATTGACAAGTGTAGGCTTGATATTTAATCTTGGAAGCTTACTTAGATTCATAACAAGTGTAGGACTCACCTTTAGTCTTGCAAGTATGTGTGAGAGAGAGGTAGTGCAAGAGCACCTAGTGAGTGGAGAATCCAACCACATTTAACTTAGGGTTTGCACATTTATTTCATTCATCTCTTTCCCCTCAAGAACCCTAACCTAGCCACCATTGAAGACTAAGCTTGGTTTAAAGATTTAGGCTTCATTTTGGTGCCCTTCCACTCACCTAAAACCTTTGAGCTTGGAATACAAAAGCCTTGCCTCATCTTCCTCTTCATAACCCTAGAAGGAAAACTTAAAATTCCTTTGCTTTCCTTGGATTCAAGAGGAACTATCCTCTTGTGAGGTAGGGGGTGTTCTAAACTATGTATTTGATATTTTATATGTTTTATAACTTGGTACAAATGAACTACATGTCTTTAATCTAAATCTTTAAATTGATAGTCAATGATACCTTGTATGAAATTAAGCTAAGACATGATTTTTGGAAAGGCCATAACTTGATTCATAACATATATTAACTTGAAGTCATTTAGGGTTGTTTTGAAATCTAGAGAAATTAGTTAATTAATTTAATTAATTTTCATTATTATGTTCTTATGATTAAATTAAGTATTGAAATGATTTATGTAATGACCATGATAGGTACTACAACATATATTAAATTGAGCATGTTTGGATAAGAAATGAAATCTAGGGAAACTAGTTGTTTTATTAAATTAATTTCTATCCTTGTTGTGTTAGTGAATGAGTATGTATCCTATGTTGATTGCATGTTTAAATTATGATTTTTAAACTTATATCATACTTGTGAGACTATGTTCTTGTTGTTGAATGATATTGTTATAAAGAGTAACAAATTGTATAATGATTATTCAACATTCTTCATGCCATTGTAGTTGAGAACTTAGGGCATGTATTGTGTTTCTAAAATTGGTTGTGCATGGTAGATGGCTTTACATTGTATATATATGTTATGTTAATACATATATGTTGTTCCACAAATTGTTGATTTTGGAAACTTAGGATGTCGTTGTTATGGCTAAGACTAGAGCATGGTTCTAGTACAATGGATTGTCCCTCTACAAGTCTAGTGCACACATATGGAGGTTACCCATGGGCTAGTAACCCTAAAGTAACTATGGTGTCTGTTTGACCCAGCGTGATGTCCAAGTATCCACTTTGATTTGATTTCGCATTTAAATTCCAAACTTGATAACCTTGTGATATTGCATCTCATTGTGTTATGTTAAAAGTTTCAATGTCATTATAATAGCATGGACTAAATTCTATTGAATTACAAACTTTGTAATAAGTTAAACTTATGCATGCTCATTCCCTACGAGTAAACTTGTTTACTCACCCCAAAGTTACTGGGTTTTTTCAGGTAAAGAAGCATTATTGTGGGATGCACAACACTCTTAGACTTGCTAGAATTCTTGGAGTATTTTTGGTGACATTGAATATGCACTTGTTAGCATATCATGATCCTTTTTGGTGTATTGTATAAAAACTTATATTTATTGTCTAAGCTATGTAATGTGCACTTAAATGCACCTTTTTCCACTCTTTGGATGTATATGTAATGAGGTCAAAGGCCAAAGACACTTATATGACATGTATGCTAGTTTAACTTCATAGCTTGTTTATGGATTATAAGGGATTTCATGCATTGAACGGTCATATTTTGCATATGACATGCCATGAGGCCGTAGGCCATTTTAGCGCATCTAATTCATCATTTTACACATGCGAGCATGTTTACATCTCAAAGAATACATGGGTTACAAATTTTGAATTATTTTTGGATGATTTATGAAGATTTTAGCAAAATTAATGCATTGGAGCATCATTTAAAGCTTCAGTTCGATTTAGTATGAAATGGCTATTCATTTAAGGTTTGAAGATGTTTTAAAACTTATCTGGATCAAATGGGAAGCATGCATAGCCTTAGGATTGAGCCAAACACCTTCCCCATGAGTTACAACAGCTTTTTCTGTTGTAGCAGGATGTATCGGCCGGCTGATAACAGAGATCAGTTGGCTAACATATATCAAGTCTTCATTCTAGTAGCCTTTTTGGGATTTTTGGTGTTTTGGTCGGCTGATGATTGGGGTTCAGCCGGCTAATTATTGGGGTTCGGTCGGCTGATTATTGGGGTTCGGTCGGTTGATGATTCTTGGACAACATTGTTGCAGTAACTTCAGAGAGCCATAACTTCTTCATTTCTAATCCAAATTAGGTTTTTCTTGAGTCTAAACTTAAGAACTTGAAGTTAGATTTCCAATGGTACCAACTTTGCATTAAAAATCCAACATTAGTGAGAGTTATTATAGTTTTAATGAGATAGGGTTGTGGTAACTCCAAAACGGAGAAGGCCATTTGGTTCTAAATTCATATCTTTTCTGTCCGGACTCCGAATCAGGTGATTCTTGAGTCAAAATTCATTAATTTTTTGTTGTCTTTCCAATAGTGTACTTGAAAGCACCCACTTCCATTTTGGAAAAAACCATTTTTCCATTCTTGTCCATTTTTGAAATGTCGCTTCCGTAATTATTTTCTTTGGATTCCGTAACCTTGTTGAGGGTCACATTGGTGTCTTATAGACATGTAGTATCGTTAAAGACCATTGTTTTACCTTTTGCATCCGTATTCTGATTCATTGTTGGATTATGTTCGGGTCGCTGATGACGCACCGGGTTGAATAAAAACTCGGGTCATTACATTAAATGAACTCTAATGCAAAAAAACCTCATCCAAACTACTCCTAAGCATGCCCAATGCTCAAACATGAATAAATAAATGTCCAACTAAGTTACTTACGGAAAGGCAAAAGACCTTTTTGAACCAAAGAGTGTGTGAAACATACATTGGGTGTGCATTTAAAATGTATACCATAGATTGAATATAAAATAGCCTTAAGGCTCAACACATTTCCTTCAAGTCTCAAATACATTCACACAACTTAAAATAAATTACAACATCTTAAACATGCTCCTCAACTAAAATACTAGATCCAGAAAAGCTATCCTATGAAATAGAGACAATTACATATATAAATCCAATTACAAAACCAATGTTGGCACAATATAAAATGAAGACAAAGATATATATACATAAATATAATATCCAAAAACAAGTGAAGAGGAAATGTCATCCTCAAAATTCAAGCCTCAACCTGAAAAGGGAATCAACAAAAGGGTGAGCTACAAGGCTCAGTGGGTCAATGCTAGGTACATGCATGTGCTACATTTCCTTGGCATCACAAGTAAAGTCTGTGTCAACAATGCAAGTGACATGCTTCGTAGCATTTAGTTTCTGGGAAATCATCCTAAGCTATTATTAGCGAATAGACATGAAATATACACAATAAAACCCTTAATAAAACTATGCAAGATCCATTCCATTTATACTAATCAAAACCTAGCAAATGAAATATAAAAGTAAACAAGTTGGAACTATATATGGATTACCAACTCAAAATAGTATCCGAAATCATAGAATAGGGATGACTTGGACTGACACAAACATGATCACACGCACTACATGCACCAGAAATATTTGGTTCTTAATGGACTCGAACCATGGTAACCACCCAATAAAATAGTTGTTGTCAGGCTACTAATCCGCTGTGAACTACCCAAGTGGCCACTATGTAAATGGGGAGCCCGAGCTCACCCATGAGAGCCAAACCCTCACGTTCTCAAAGTTAACAAAAACCAATCCCAAGAATATCCCAAAAATAGTCAACCAAATCCACAAGGTATCATATACCATATATAACCAAATTGCACTTCACAAGCGCACCTAAACTCATTATTTCCACACAAAACATGTCCAAAAGTTTAATGCTACCATGGCATGCTCGATAGTATAATGATAACAAATAAGGCATGATATGACCATAACAAGCTCTAATATCCCAATGAGCAATATATGAAGAACATGCATACTAGGCAACCAAATATCATGCTTCCAAAGTATCAATATACATCATGCTTTCCACAAAGTCTCACAAATCCAATATCACAAGTATACTAACCATGGTAACTCATAAAATCAACTAAACATCTTAGTCGTCATTTGTAAAACTCATAATTTTAAAAGGATAGTCTCAGTATTTATTTATTTGTTTTAATTGCATTTTTAATTAATTATTTGCTTATTTGGCTATTTGTTATATGGTTAATTGAATTAATTATTTAAATTAAATTGTGTGTGCTTAAATGTTTTTTTTTAATGAAATTATTTATGATGTGATTGTTTAATTGTTTTGATTACTTAAATGTTGTGTTTGTTTAAGTGTAATTATTTGTTAGATTAAATGTTTTGTTTTGTTCTAATTTTAAAGGATAGATTTGGATAGTAGTAATGGACCAACCCAATGGGTCACATGGACTATTTGGATAAGAGGTCAATGGGTACGAATATTTACCCATGGAATGTGATACACATATGTACAGGTATATATGTAAATTTGGATATTATACTTACTAGTATTCTAAATATTTAATATTAATAAATATAGTTAGTATTATGTATATAATTATAAGTTATATATATTATATATATAGCACTATATCACGTATATAGTTAGTATATATTATAAACTTTTTAATATATTTTCCTTCTCCTTATTTTTCCTTAGCAGACTTAGGGTTAAACTAGGATTAGGGTTTTATGTTGTGTATATATACAATAATATAGGTCTGTGGGAGGCTATAAATTATATTACGTAAGTTATATCATATAGAGAAATTTTACAGAGCGCCTTTAGAGAAGGAAAACGTAAGGAGAGAAAGAGGGGAGTTCGGCTAAGGATTTGGTTTGACCTTAGGAGGAAAGGAAGGAGGTTGTTCATGGTGGTTATCCAGTTCAGCAAAGGAGAACGATGGCAACCAAAGGCTGCTGGAGTTGATGAATTGGCTGGAGAAGAAGGAGATGGGTTTTAAATCAAAACCCTTAAGGCAAGTTCTTCTCTTACTCTCTCCTTTAGATTCATGTTCTATGCATGCCTAGGTTAATTTCAGGAGTAATCAGATAATAAATTAGTCTTTTATGCATGCTTAATTAGAATTAAAACTGAGTTTATGGGTTTAAGGTGTTCTTGCTTGATCGTGAAAATTCTTGTATGAAACCTTATTTTAATTCATGTATAAGAGGTATATGGACTTTATAAATTTATTGGGATCATCTGGGACGTACAATAGAAGGTTAAAAGCCTCAAGGAAGATGGTCAGAAGGATCAAATGATGCCAATGATGAAGAAGACGGAGGGTAGCAGGAATGGAGGTGGCTCAATTCGAATGGAGGCAGCTCCATTGGGAATGGAGTCGGCTTTACTCCTGGGACTTCACCTGTGCGTGGGTTTTGGCCACTGTATTTGGTTCTGGGGTATTTTAGGCTGTGTAGGTCAATTTAAGGGTATTAAATGGCTATGATGTACATGTTGAATACCCACAATGCATAATCTATATTCAAGTGCTAAGGATTTGAACAATATGAAATTTTAATAAAAATTTGCATGTTGTTAGTAGATGTCTTAATTGCTGAAAATTATTCTAGCAATTTAAATGGATGTTAAATGATTTAAATCATGGATTTTCAGTATAATTTAGTCATGTATTTATCTAATGTTAGGTATGCTGATTTATGGATTTAATGGATATATTAATTTATTTCTTCATCAATTATTGGATGGAAGGGAGGAATTTTTAATTGCTTAAAAATGACGTAGCAATTAATATGGATGTTATATGATTTTAATCATGCATGGGTAGAATAATATGGTCAAGTATTCGGTATAACCTTATTATGCTTAATTCTGGAATTTGTTTTATGATGTATATAAATTATTACATCAACTGTGGATTTACTTGATGTACTGTTTTATCTATTGCATCATGTATTGGATTGTGTGGTTTAAATGCACCGGTATGGGATAGTGGCATTCTAGGGACGGATTAACCAAAGAAGGTAAGTCCTACCTATTTTGTATAAGGGAATGGATTAACCAAAAATGTTAAGTCCTACTTATATTCGACTTAGGTCAACTAAACAAGTTGAATGACTTATGGAGGATTACTTTTTTTTACTGGATATTTATTTATGTTTGGATAGGACAGATTATTTATATATATGATTATGATGCCATGATATGAGTTTGAGTCTCAAGATCAATGATTAGGGAGCGTATATGCAGTGGGATGCATAGCTGACTATAATGATTAGTGGTGTAGCCTGTTAGGTCTAAGTACTCATGCCCACTTCAAGTGTGTTTTGCATGTTGCCTACTAGTCAGGTTGAGACCGCCTTATAATCCAGTGAGAGTCCCTTAGTGTGTATCTATATATATATATGGACTACTAGTTATTATTGGGTTGACTAGGGTATATACGTGTATCGGATATCTGCTTGGATTGTAGTAGAGTAGAACTTGTTTGTGGGTCAGACCCACCATCATTTTTCAGGTATTCTTCAGGTGCAGAGGATTGTTCGTGCTAAGCAGGGACCAGTCTACTTCACCCTTCCGAGTTTATTTAGAAGATTCATTTTTGTTTCATGTAGACAGTCATTACTGTTACTTGTTCAGTTTCGGATTTTTCTAAGGGTCCACATAGTACGGATTCACGAGTTGTATTAATGGAGGATTAATTGTATTAGAATGATTTTATTATTAATAAGAATTTATTCTGAGGAGTTATTGGATTATTATTTTAGTTTTCTTTCAGCAAATTATTTATTCTTCTTTATCATATTTGTATTCTATGTTTGATTATTACCGATTTATTTTTTATATCCTCGGGTATTTGAGCGTGGGCCTGGCCAACCTGCATCTGAAAATCCGGGGGTATTATAGTTGGTACCAGAGCACTCCAGGTTCAAGTGTCCCTAGGAGTGTCTTTCGTTATATGACTTTCACATTGCGTCTCTTAAAAACTTAGAGCCCATATTAGAATTCATTGTACTCTATTTATGGTTCGTTAGGAGGAGCTGATGTCAATTATATTCCGTAGTTACTGAATAGTTGACACTAGAAGGAGGATGGGGTGCAAGGCAAAAGGGATAAAGACCCAAAAGAGTAAAGTAGTACATTATCGATTTCTTTGCCAGACGGCAGAATTTGAGATTGAAGGTTTAGTTCCAGGTTGGCGTTACTTTAAAAGTATAAACCAATGAAGGATTTAGGTGTACGTGATAGGTCACCGCATATCGGGGCCAACACGACTTCAATTGATCTCAAAAAGGAGACAAGCAAATAGGAGGAGCCCGAAGAGGATCCTAATGGAGGAGATTTTAGAGTATTCAAGAAAGAGGGTACTAAATCTTGAAGATAAATGATTGCGCAAGGGTGATCTTATTTGACAGTAGTATAGCAAATGATATTAGTAGAATTGGTGTTTATCGATCTACATATAGTTAAACTTTTTTGTCATTTCTAAAACAGGTATATAAGAAGTACTCTTCAGAAGTTTGGGGATCAGATGGAGTTCTTATCAGAGCGAAACAATGATTTTATATCACATTCATGAGAACATTCGAACTATGTGGTGACGTTCTAATTTGTTTTGTAAAGCCAAGTTAGACAGTTTACATTTCGCGTATAAGGAGGATTAACGTTGAGCCCTTGGTACTTGCTTAGGCAATAATATATTGCTTATAAGTTATGTTTAAATGATCTGTTTCGAGGTTAAATGATTACCTATGAAACTAAAAAAAGGATATTGTTAAACAATTTGGTAAGGTTGATTTCAAAAGAATTTTTTTTTTTTTTTTTTTTTCTAAATTGAAAGATGTCGTAAGTAGGAGTATATTTTGCTGTTTTGTGTTTGACATACGTGTTTGATTTTAGTTGTTATTTGGGATTTTTAGTATGTGGTTTAGTTAGGGACACAAGTATGCGATCAACCAACTATTGTTTTATACCAAGGAATAATAACACTATTTACGCTAGATTTGTGAGCATGCGGTCATAGGATTTGGTATATATACATAATTCTAGCCAATCTATTAGACCTGGACATGCATCAGTATGGTATGCTATGTGGGATAGAATAATTACACTATCACTATGAGTCAAATAATCTAGAATGATTAGTTTGATATACTTTACGCTAGGTATGGATTCGTATCATATTACAACGTCATGATAATGGTGGTTGTTAATATTTCAGTATTCATGAGGTTGTGGTAAGTAAAGATCACTGTAACTCCACGATGGTTTATTATAGGTGTCGGAGTTGCAGAACATCTTCTTTGAAAAATTTCAAAAGTTGTTCCTAAGTCGAAACGAGGATTTAGTACTAGTTTAAGTACTTATTCGAATGACGCTAAGTGAGGACAATAGACTGGATAAATCTTTATCAGTCTATTCTTAATCAAGAATCTTTTCAGGAGGGCGTGTTATTAGGAGGAGTTGCCAGTGTTGCACATGGAGGAGAAAACTAAGTCTTATTCACTTGAATAAATAATATAGAGAAATTTTTTTTTTTAGGTCGTAGTTTGCAACAAATAGTTGTTGCTAGGAAATTGATGACTTGTTTAGAGGATGGAAAAGTTCCATATTCTTTGGAAGTTGGATAAGAAGTCTGATTGACACTTACTTGCATTACAAAAATAGGGTGTGTCAAAGACAAGATAGTAAGACTGATCACCTATATATAAAAAAGAGGTGCACGGTGTTTATGGAAAGGTCGTAGTTTGTTGACTTTTGTTAATGATAGTTGACTTTTGATGAATAGAATTACCAGTTAACTTTCATTGTCGGTAAGTTTATCACAAAGTAGTGGTGCACGGATTCAATCGCGGAGGCTTCTGGTACCAGACTAACGATACTTTCTGTTGACAAATTGGAAAGAGGATGCAAGGACTGAGGTTCACAACTCTTAGTTCTTTATTCATCCTAATGGAAATATGATGCTTCACGGTATGAAGCAGATGTTTGGAAGACAGGCAGAAAGAGAGACATAGATATTTTGTCTCTAAGTCTAATATTTATTAGATGGTCGAGATGGACCATCAGAGATCACTACATCCTTGCAGCCATTTCCTATACTGAAGTGGAAATGACAGAGCATTTTTCAGAGATTTAGTTGAGGGATTGCTGACTTTACAAAATGGTCAAGATTCTGGTTGGGATATTGGTTGATTGATAAATTAAATCAGCTCAATTCTTATATATTTTGAACTGGTAGGACATCAATTCATACAAATAGGATGGACCACGAGATGACTTAGATAGATAGAAGTCGTGATTCACACTTTGCATTAAGTTCCATCTGGTGGAAGTAAATATGGAAGCGGATGCTCTTAACAACCGATATGGTATTTAGGTCCTTCGGTTAGTTGTTGAGCTATCAGTTATATTTATAGCATGTGCAATAATGATCGTTGCAATTCTCAAGTTAATTACGGAGGTTAACTTAGAATAACAGAGCTGACCCTGGAGGAGGTGTTACCTTACTCAGATAGAACTTAAGGTACTGGAGGAGGATTAATAAGTTTTAAGAATGATGTCGGAGTGACTGAGATGTCAAATTCGTAAATTTTTTGTAGAGCCCTCAGATAGTTATATGTTACATCAAGACATCCAATGTTGGTTTTGGTGAACATAAATGGGTAGGGACATGTCCATAACTATCTCTAAGTATTTAACCTTTAAAAAGGTGGGAAACACAATTGATAATCGGATATCATTGGAGATTTTTGCCACTTCCTATATCAAAATGGGAATAGACTAATCAAGAGTGGAAGGTTGGTAGAAATTATCAACATTGATTGGAATTTTAATTCCATGTGGATTAAGAATGGTGGATTGAGCAAGTTCCCTTGTGGACATTAATTCTAGTAGTGTTCACTTTAGAGCTTCATATCAGTTCTACGTTGCATTGATATTGGTGTTATAGCATGTGGACATCCATTATAATGGATGAAAAATGATATTCGAAGGAACTTTCTACCGGTTTTGGAGCAGCAGCTTTGCTTTATATCTCTAGACGGAGGATTTGATCGAGCAATTAAACTAGATCATGGAGGATGTACTTGGGGCATATATCCTAGGTTTTCATGGATAATTGGAAGTATTTACTTCACTTTTCAAAGTCTTGTCTGTGATAATGTTGGCATAAGGAGGTTGGTGTGATAACATTTGAGGTTTTATATATTACATAGTGCAGACCTCTCAACTGTTGGTTTAAAGGTTAAGTAAGGGTTGTACAATTAGACCTTGACTTCATTTAAAAGATACGTTAGAGAGAATAATCTCATTTGTAATGGTCTGTGCGTGGTTTAGAGGCGGTAGTAAGATTTTGTAAATAGTCAAACTCGTATTTAAAAGTTTCTATCAGGATGTAGATTGCTCATGATGTCTTCCATATAGGAAGCACGGCATTTTGGGAGGAAGGACAGTTTTATTTACTCAATTTGACTTTTCAAGGATTATGTTTATCAACTGAGGCAGTAGCCTATCGATTAATGTTATCAAATCATTAGCGTTGGATTCGTAGGAGTTTTGTGCTTACATGCAATGGAATTTGGAGGAATAAGGATCGTTACCCCTGAATAAAATTTAGGTAAAACTGTGTTGTTGTTAGACACAACCTAGTTATAGAATGGTTACTGTCTTTCTTAAATATAGGAACCATGTATACTATTTGATACAATGGAGTTATGTGGAGCCATCATAAAGTGGCAGAGTCTACTTAGGAACGGGAGGATATGATTCGCTTACAGTTTCTAAAAATAATGGATGAAAGTAAGGGCGAATTCCGAGAACGGAATTTCTTTTGTTAGGGGGAAAGAATGTAATATCCTTAATTTTAAAAGGATTGTCATGGTATTTATTTATTTATTTGTTTTAATTGAATTTTTAATTAATTATTTGCTTATTTGGCTATTTGTTCAATGGTTAATTAAATTAATTGTTTAAATTAAATTGTGTGTGCTTAAACTTTTGTTTGAATGAAATTATTTATGATGTGTTTGGTTAATTGGTTTGATTACTTAAATGTTGTATTTGTTTAAGTGTAATTATTTGTTAGATTAAATATTTTATTTTATTCTAATTTTAAAGGATGAATTTGGATAGTAGTAATGGACTAACCCAATGGGTCACATGGACTACTTGGATAGGAGGTTAATGGGTATGAATATTTACCCATGGATTGTGATACATATATATATGGGTATATATGTATATTTGGATATTATACTTACTAGTATACTAAATAGTTAATATTAATGAATATAGTCAATATTATGTGTATAGTTATAAGTTATATTATATATATATAAATATAACACTATATCACGTATATAGTTAGTATATATTATAAACTTTTTAATATATTTTCCTTTTCCTTATTTTTCCTTAGCAGACTTAGGGTTAAACTAGGATTAGGGTTTTATGTTGTGTATATGTACAATAATATAGGTCTGTGGGAAGCTGTAAATTATATTACGTAAGTTATATCATATAGAGAGAAATTTTACAGAGAGCCTTAAGAGAAGGAAAACGTGAGGAGAGAAAGAGGGGAGTTTAGCCAAGGATTTGGTTTGACCTTAGGAAGAAAGGAAGAAGGTTGTTCATGGCGGTTATCTAGTTCAACGGAGGAGAACGACGGCAATCAAAGGTTGCCGGAATTGATGAATTGGCCGGAGAAGAAGGAGATGGGTTTTAATTCAAAACCCTTAAGGTAAGTTCTTCTCTTACTCTCTCCCCCAGATTCATGTTCTATGCATGCCTAGGTTAATTCCAGGAGTAATCAAATAATAAATTGGTCTTTTATACATGCTTAATTAGAATTAAAACTGATTTTATATGTTTAAGGTGTTCTTACTTGATCGTGAAAATTTTTGTATGAAACCTTATTTTAATTCATGTATAAGATGTGTATGGACTTTATAAATTTATTGGGATCTTCTGGGATGTAGAACATGAGGTGAAGAACCTTAAGGAAGATGGTTAGAAGGATCAAAGGATGCCGGTGATGAAGAAGATGGAAAGTAGCAAGTATGGAGGCGACTCTATCCGAATGGAGGTGGCTCCATTGGGAATGGAGTCGGCTCTACTTGGAGTAGAGGTGGCTTTACTCAAAGTAGAGGCGGCTCTACTCCTGGGACTTCACCTGTGCATGGGTTAGGGCTGCTATATTTGGTTTGGGGTATTTCAGGATGTGTAGGTCAATTTAAGGGTATTAAATGACTACGATGTACATGTTAAATACCCACAATGCATAATCTATATTCAAATGCTAAGGATTTGAACAATATAAAATTTTAATAAAAATTTGCATGTTGTTAGTGGATATTTTAATTGCTGAAAATTATTCTAGCAATTTAAATGGATGTTAAATGATTTAAATAATGGATTTTCAGTATAATTTAGTCATGTATTTATCTAATGTTGGGTATGTTGATTTCTGGATTTAATTGATATATTAATTTATTTCTTCATCAATTATTGGATGGATGGGAGGAATTTAATTGGTTAAAAATAACTTAACTATTAATATGAATGTTATATGATTTTAATCATGCATGGGTAGAATAATATGGTCAAGTATTCGGTCTAACCTTATTATGCTTAGTTCTGGAATTTTTTTTATGATGTATTTAAATTATGGCATCAACTGTGGATTTAATTGATGTACTATTTTATCTGTTGCATCATGTACTGGATTGTGTGGTTTAAATGCACTGGCATGGGACGATGGCATTCTAGGGATGGATTAACCAAAGAAGTTAAGTCCTACCTATTTTGTATAAGGGAATGGATTAACTAAATGTTAAGTCCTACTTATATTCGAGTCAGGTCAACTAAACAAGTTGAATGACTTATGGAGGATTACTTTTTTTAACTAGATATTTATTTATGTTTGGATAGGATGGATTATTTATATGTATGATTATGATGCCATAATATGAGCTTGAGTCTCAGGATCAATGGTTAGGGAGTGTATATGCAGTGGATGCATAGCTGGCTATGATGGTTAGTGGTGTACCCTATTAGGTATAGGTACTCGTGCCCACTTCAAGTGCATTTTGCATGTTGCCTACTAGTCAGGTTAAGATCGCCTTGTTGTCCAGTGAGAGTCCCTTAGTGTATATCTATATATATATATATATATATATATATATATATATATATATATATATATATATACGGACTACTAGTTATTGTTAGATTGGCTAGGGTATATACGTTTATCGGATCTCTTGGATTGTAGCAAAGTAGAACTTGTTTGTGGGCCTAACCCACAATTATTTTCCAAGTATTTTTCAGGTGTAGAGGATTATTCGTGCTGAGCAGGAATCAGTCTACTTCACTCTTCCGAGTTTATTTAGGAGATTCATTTTTGTTTTATGTAAGCAGTCATTACTGTTACGTGTTCGATTTTGGATTTTTCTAGGGGTCCACACAGTATGGATTCCCGAGTTGTATTAATAGAGGATTAATTGTGACAGCCCAAGTTTTATAAACCTGGTGCGTTAGTGATGAACAAAAGATGACCCCATAACGAATCTGAAATGCCGAAGCGAAAGATGTAAAATGACCTCTAGAGATGTATGTCATCCCTAAGGCACTAAAATGACTCTGCATGAATGCACGGGATTCAAATAAGTCAAGCAATGAAATAAGGATTTCAAACCCGATAAGAATAAACCAATGGTAAAATGGTCATTTTAAACTAAAATGGATGCCACCATGCATACCTTTAGAAATACAACAAAAAATGAATTAAGTTAGACTCAAGAATCGCCTGATTCAGAGTCTGGACGGAAAAGATATAAAAATAGAATAAAATGGCATCCTCTGTTTAAAAGATAACAGACCCTATCTCACTAAAACTATAATAACACTTACTACGGTTGGAGTTTTGGTGTGTGGTTGGTACCATTGGAAAGCTAACTTCAAGTTCTTGAATTTAGGCTCAAGAATGACCTGATTTAGATTAAAAACTAATGAGATATGACCCTTTGAAGTTGGTACAAGAAAGCTGTCCAAAAAAAATTAAAAAGGAAAAGCTTCAGGGAGGATCAGCCGACCGACGGCAAGGACCAGCAGGCCGAAACTCAATCATTAGCCAGCCGAAGCTCAATCATCAGCCGGCCAAAATGACCTTTTTCACTAGCAAACCTACTGGAATTGGTCTTGAGGGATGCCAGCTGATATCAGTTGTCAGCCAACCAATGCACCTGATATCAGTAAAAATGGTCACTGTCAAGTGTGTGGGAGGTGCACGGTCCAAGTCTAATGCTACTTATGCATCCCATATGCCCCGAGACAAGCTTAAAAACATTCCCTAGCCTCATAAAGGCATCCATAACATGCTAAATCAAAAGGAAACTTTAAATCATACCTCAACGCATGAATTTTGCATAAAAACTTATAAATCGCCCATAAATAGTTCCAAGGTCGAAACTTAAGAATTTTTTGTGATGTGAACATGTACGCAAATGTAAAATGATAAAGTAGATGCACTATAATGGCCTACGGCCTCATTGCAATCCATTTACAAAATTCGACATACCAACCTCCAATTTTAACAAAATAAGCTACAATGGCAATACTTAAGTTTTAAAAACATGCGTGTGAACTTTAAAGTTAATGGCCCTTGGCCTCATGTTATACATACAAAATAAGCATCGTCAAGTGTACTTAGATACATATTACACATCAAGGAAGCCACCTTAGCTTCTAAAATACCATACATCCATGGTATGCAAAATATATAATCAAAAGTAAGCATGCTAAACATTTGCATGTTAATACACAAAAATATTCCAAAGTGCTCATAAGCCTCAATGGATGATGAGCATCCAAAAATATAGTCTCCTTACCTATAAAATAACCCAAATAACTAGGGTACGTAATCAAGTTACTCGTAAGAAGAAGCATATGCGTATACCCTAAAGTTTCAATATCATTGCAAGATCAATATAGATGAATACAAAGGATCATTCCACTTAATGTCTATGTTCAAGGTGTTCTAAAGGATCATCTTAAGCTAACTTAAATGATTCTATTACAACACAATATCTATATCAATGTACTTAACAACATCAATTTGCCAATAACTAAAATTACAAGTCGCAATTAAGCATTGGTTGTCAACTTGGAATTGAGTGCGAAATCAAATAATGGAGAATTGGACATCAAATCCAGGAGTAAACCAAGACCTAAACGGTTATTCCAGGCACTAACCCACTAAGAATACCACCCAAGTGCGCACTAAAAATGGGTAGAACTCATATCTCCCACACTAGAGCCAAACTCTAGCCATGTCATTTGTAATAATGTCCCAAGAAAATCCAAAAATCATAATTAAGTTCAAAACTTATATACAACAAATAAGGCATGTAAACCACTGTGACGGCCCTAGTTTTTAGGCCAATGCGTCCTATGATATACTGAACGTAGATCTAATAATGAATCCAAAATGCAGAAGCAAAAGGTAAAACAATGGTCTCTAGAGATACTAAACACTTATAAGACACCAATGTGATCCTCAATAAGGTTATAAAACCCAAAGAAAATGAATGCAGAAATGACGTCTCAAAAACGGACAAGAATGAACCTAAGGGCAAAATGGTCATTTTAAAATTTTAAGTGGGTGTTACCAAGCACACCATTGGAAAGAAAACAAAAAATGAATGAAAATGGACTCAAGAATCGCCTAATTCGGAGTCCGGACGGAAAAATATGAAATTAGAACAAAATGGCTTCCTCTATTTAAGAGATACCACGACCCTATCTCACTAAAATTGCAATAACTCTCACTATAGTTGGATTTTCAATGTGTGGTTAGTACCATTGGAAAGATAACTTCAAGCTCTTAAATTTAGACTCAAGAACAACCTGATTTGGATTTAAAATGAGTGAGATATAACCCTTTGAAGTTGGTGTATGAATGTTGTCCCAAAGAAACTAAAAATGAATGGTTCCAGGGAGGATCAGTCGACCGATGGTGAGGACCAGTCGGCTAAACCTCAATCATTAACCGACTGAATTCTAATCATCGGCGAGCCAAAACGACTCTTTTCCTTAAAAAGGCTACTGGAATTGGCCTTGAACAGTCATCAGCCGGCTGATTTCTGCTATCAGTCGGCCGATGCACCTTGCTGTAGCAACTTTTTGCTCGGTCCAATCCTAAGGTTTCATATGCGATCTATATGATCCAAACAAGTTTAAAAATGTTTCCTAGCCTCATGAAAACATCTATAACATGTTGAATCCAAAGGAAACTTTAATTGATACCCCAATGCATGAATTTTGCCTAAAATTCCATAAATAATCCGAAAATTGTTCAAAAGTTGAAACTTAAGAGTTTTATGAAATGTGAACATGCACACATACGTAAAATGATAAGGTAGACGCGCTACAATGGCCTACGACCTCATGGCATGTCATATGCAAAATATGACCTTTCAACCCTAGAAATCCCACAATGTCTTTAAACAAACTATGAAGTTAATTTAGCATATATGTCATATAAATGTCTTTAGCCCTTGGCCTCATTACATACACATCTAAAGAGCATCAAAAGGTGCACTTAAGTGCATGCTACATAGTTTGAACAATAAATATATGTTTTGATATAATAGACCAAAAATGGAGCATGATATGTTAACAAGTGCATATTTTAATATAACAAAAATACTCCAAGTAGTTAAGCAAGCCTAAGACTGTTGTGCATCCCACAAGAATGTTTCTTTACCTGAAAAATAACCTAGTAACTTTGGATGAGTAAACAAGTTTACTCATAGGGAATGGACATACATAAACTTACTTTATACAACTTTGCAATTTGATGTAAATCAATTCATGATGTTTAACTGACATTGAAACTTCTAACAAAATGCAATAAGATATAAACTCACAAAGTTATCAACTTGAAATTTAATATGCGAAATCAAACTAAAGTGGATACTCGGACATCATGATGGATCAGACCGACAACATAGTTACTTTTGGGTTACTAGCCCACGGGTAACCTCCCTATGTGCGTACTAGACTTGTAAAGGGACAATCCTCCATACAAGAATCATGCCCTAGCCTTTGTCATTACAACGACGTCCCAAGTTTCCAAAATCAATACTTTGTGCAACGATGCATATATATATATTAACATAAACATATATATATATATACAATGTAAAGCCATCTACCATGCACAAACCAATTTTGCAAACACAATACATGCTCTAAGTTCACAACTACTATGGCATGAAGAATGTTGAATCATCATTGTGTAACTCATTTCACTCTATAATAATTTTATCCAACATTAAGAACATAATCTCAGAAATATGATACAAGTCTAAACTCGTGTTTTAAACATGCTATCAACATAAAATACATACTCGAATCATTAATACAACAAGGATGAAAATTAATTAAATAGAATAATTAATTTCTCTAGATTTCATTTCTCATCCAAACATACTCAATTTAATATATGTTAAAAAACCTATCATGATCATCACATTTATTACTTTAAAACTTGATTTAAATCATAGGAACATATAAATAAAAATTAATTAAATTTGTTAATTAATTTCTCTAGATTTCAAAACAACCCTAAATGACTTCAAATTGATATAAGTTACGAATCAAGTCTTGGGCTTTCCAACAATCATGTCTTAGCTTAATTTCACGCAAGGTACTATTAACTACCAACTTAAAATTTAGATTAAAGAGATGTATTCATATTATACAAGCTATAAAGTATACAAAACATCAAGAACATAAACTTAAATCACCCCTACCTCAATAGAGAATTGAATCTCTATAAACCAAAGCAACCAAGCATAAAATGGAAAACTAAACTAGGGTTTTGTAGAAGAGAGTGAGAGGAAGCAAAAGTAATCCAAGCTTAAAGGTCTAAGGTGAGTGGAAGGAGGCCAAAATGAAGTTAAAAGCTTTGAATCAAGCTTTGCTCCAATGGTGGCTAGGTTAGGGTTTGAGAGGAAAGAGATAAAGTGAAACCAAAGTGCAAACCCTAAGCTAAATGTGGTGGAATCCTCCACTCACTATGTGCTCTTACACTACCTCTCTCTCACACACACACTAATGTAAGACTTAATTTGATGCCTACACTTGTCACTAATCCATGGCTCATTTCTAGGCTTAATCCTAAGCCTACACTTGTCAACTATCCAAGCCAACGAGTGCTCCAATCCTAGGCCAACAAATGGGTGAATCTTCACCCTCCATGTGTTAAAAGATTAAGCTTCCAAGTTACTCCACCCCAATGCCAACAAGTGGCAGCATGAGAGTATGACACTTGTCACACCTTCCGGAAATTGCAAAAAGGTTCTTTTCCAAAATATCTTTCAAATTAAATTACAAAATGGTCCCTAAGATGGAAAATAATTACTTTACACAATTACACAAAAACCCTAAAAGTTAAGAATATTTCCAAGAACTTATGCACCCATACCCTTTACAAGAAAAGTAAACAATTAACATGCTTTTCTACAAAAGTAAAAATGTAGGTATCATGGAAATTAAATATCATGGATGCATAGAAGGCCGAAATCAAATCCGAGCACAAAAAGTGAGGTTATGTAAGGAAAAATGGTAAACGAGAAAAAGACGAAATAGGAAAAAAAAAAGACGAAAAAATAAATTATCGAAAAAAAAAAGAAAATGAAGTAAAATGACCGAGTCATTACAACCACCTTCCATGCACAAGTAATTTGAAACCACATAAACCATGTCTTAGGGTTCCAAGTCTAAAATGGTATACCAAATGACAAGTCCTCATCATGATATAATGTATAATATAATGTCATTAACTTATCAATTTAAATCATACCACAACAATAAGCTTTATATACTAGATTATAATATTGTAGTGATAGGCTTTTAAAATAATTACCAATAGTCATCAACAAGATTGTAGAATTATTACCACAAAAAAATATAACAATTCAAGTCAATAGGAATTGTTTATAACCTTAATAATTCTACAGAAGGTAAATACATATCACACATGCTTAAATCAACAAACCCTAAGTCAATTGTGAGGATTTTCTATACTATGCAAGACTACAATATTAAAAATATGTACATAGTATATATTAAACCCCAAATGAACATAAAACACTTAAAATATAAACATACTACCACCCTTACCTCAATAGAGAATTGAATCTCTATAATCCAAAGCAACCAAGCTTAAAATGGGAAACCAAACTAGGGTTTTTTAAAGGAGAATGAGAGGAAACTTTTACTTCCTAAAGTTTAAAATCTAAGGTGAGTGGAAGGAAGCCAAAATGAAGTAATAAGCTTTAAGCCAAGCTTTTCTTCAACGGTGGCTAGGTTAGGGTTTTGAGAGAAATGGAAGTGAGAAAGGTGAAATGAATATGGTGAGTGGAGGATTTAGTATTTCTCCACTCACTATGTGCTCTTACACTACCTGTCACACACATAATAATGGAAGACTAAATTTGGAGCCTACACTTGTCACCAATCCATGGCTCTTTTAAAGATTTAATCCCAGTTCTACATTTGTCAACCATCCAAGCCAACAAGTGCACCTATCCTAGGCCAACAACTGGTTGAATTTCCACCCTCCATATGTCACAAGATTATGCTTCTAAGTAACTCCACCCCAATGCTAACAAGTGGCTTCATGAGAGTGTGACACTTGTCACACTTTTCAAAAATTGCAAAAAGGTCATTTTTCAAAATATCTTCCAAATTAAATTACAAAATAGTCCCTAAGATAAAAAATAATTACTTTACCTAATTACACTAAAACTCCAAAAATCAAGAATGTTTCCAAGAAACTATGCATCCATGCCCTTTACTAAAAAGTAAGCAAGTAGAATGTATTTTCTACGAAAGTAAAAATACATTTATCTTGGAATTTAAAAATCATGGATGCTTGCAAAGCCGGAATCACATCCGAGCACAAAAAGTGAGGTTATGCAAGGAAAAATGATAAACGGGAAAAAGACGAAAAAAAAGAAATCACCGAAAAAAGAAAGGAAGGAAAATGACCGGGTCATTACGTTAATTGTATCAGAATTATTTTATTATTAATAAGAATTTATTCAGAGGAGTTATTGGATTATTTTTTTATTTTTCTTTCAGCAAATTATTTATTTTCTTTATCATATTTGTATTCTGTATTTGATTATTACTAATTTGTTTTTTATATCCTCGAATATTTGTGTGTGGGCCTGGTCAACCCACATCCGGAAATCCGGGGGTATCACATCATTGATAATCGAAATATAAATTCTAAAATGACTTTAATGACCACATTTTTATATTTCCAAAATCAACTCATATGCTATCTACATAACTATATACCATGTAATATTCGTAAATTAAATTATTCATAACTCATATAACCTCACGAAATTAGGTATACATCTTATCATCAATAATTATTGCAAAATAGATTCTAAAAATCATAATAGACTGATAATTACTAACTATGACATTAATCATCATAAAAGAGCATTATTAACCAATATATTCAATTCTAAATATACACACACATACACATATGCATGTATAACTCCAAACTAACTCACAAAACATAAAGAAGGCTTAGCCTTACTTACGCAACACATCCCTACATCATTGAGATGAAAATATCAAAAATCCAAAAGCGAAGATGCTTCGAATGAGCTACAACTCCAAGGAAGGTAAGGGGAATAACAAAGCCTCCTACAGTTGCCTCCGAGTCCAAACTCGAACTCGGTCCCAAACACCCGAAATGCCAGGAATAGAAAACAAAACTGAAGGTTTTTCTCCTCTTGGTGTCCTCGTCATAATACTCTAGTACAGCGACGTAAGAATCCCGACAAAAAGAGATCAAATGGATCTTAACCTCAACAACACAAAATAAAATAAAAAAAGAAAAGAAAAGGAAAAAGGAAAAAGAAACGGGAGGGGATTCTCAGCTGCCTCATCTGAATCCTCCCTCTCTCCTCACACACTCACACACACACACAAATATATATATATATATATATATGTATGTATCACATGCCCCAAAAGTCACCCATGGCCCTAACAATAGCTGAAATTATCAAAGGGTTCAAGAAATAGAAAATCTCTAGAAAATAATGACACGAATGGATCAAAATAAAACATAATATCCAAAGCATCCCAAATTAAATATATAGGTTCAATATATCACAAAAACAATAAATGCAAAGTGTTAGAAAAATTTCTTGAACACTTAACCCAATCCAGCTCCACTTGACCCGAAACCCGAAAATGACGAAAAAAGAAAATAGTGAAAAATAAAAAATGGACAACTCCTTACAACGCACTTATTGGTGGGAGGATTTTTCCTTCCACAACAGGTGTAAACTTACTTTGGAATATCCTTTTCTTTAATTTTATTTATTTTTCTATTTGATTTATTCAAAGTTTTTAGCTTTGATTAATATCAAGGACATACAACTACATATTTAATATTGAAGAGATATCCACTCTTGAATTTAAAGTCTTTTATATCTCACATCCAGATTGCATCAGCTAGATACCATGATCAATGCAAACTCAGGGTGTTTCACAACTACCATAGTTATCATTTTTCAGTGATCTTATCCTAGATTGATTATGTGAAAATAATCACACTTGTTAAGCTGCCTTATATTCTCAACTTGTGATGTACTTTGACTAGTATTTATATTTAAGATTCACATCTACAAAAGTTAGCTAGGCTTTTGTTATTATAGTTAGTATTATCTCAATCTTACTCTATTGAGAATAGACCATGCTATCTGATGTTAAATCTTTCATATGAAATACACTAGTTGATATATCACCAATATTTTAAGGCATATAGTGACTTATATATCACATTTATGTCATTATCTTGGTACCTACTTTAATCCACTTAAGGACTTATAAGCTTGCACACTTAACTCTTTGGCTAGAACAATGAACTTCTCTAATTGTCCCATTAAATATTTTTCCCATAGAAACAATATGCATTACTATTATAATATTATAAATAATTTTTGGTTCTATCCTAAATCTCTTAAGACTCAGAACCTCCACATTTATAAATATTTATCTTAAAATGGGTTGACTCATAGCAAATTTTGTTTATGGATAGTATCTCCCCCACAACTTTGGGATAATCTTGAAATTTTATTTATGATGTATTATGGTTTTATAACTCTTGAAATTCCATATAATAAATACTTCACCTCATCTACTATTCCAAGTTTCCATGTATATTCACTTTATCTCTAGCTTGTCTAGATTTTTCAACCTAGTGTGTCCTGTGATGACACGAAGTGGATCCAGAATGCGGAAGCAAGAAACAAGACAACAGTCTCCCAAGGCACAACACACCTTTAAGACCCTAAGATAACCTTCCATGAGGTCACGGAACCCAAATGAATAAAGTGCGGAAGCAACTTGAAAACAAGTCCTTAGAGATGTAAGTTATACCTAGGACATAAGAACGGCCTTTTGAGAAGTGTTGAGACTCAACGGAAGTGAAACGGAGACAAGGGTATCAAAACCCTACGAATGCAGGACCAAGGGGTAAAATGGTCATTTTACCTTAAGAGGAAGGAATTTAACTTCCAACAAGTCAAATGTGGTCAAAAACATCCAAAAACATCCTTTGGTAACTTCACATAATGTCCCAAGGCCAAAGGAAGTGAAAACTGAAATGAACCCTATCCCGGTTCGAATCGAAATTGATACCCCCTCACTAAAACAAGTATATCTCGAGCTAGGAGAAGAATCTGAATCTGAAATTGGTACCATTAGAAATTTTACTTCGTCATGGTTAATTTAAACTCAAGAACGAACCAATTCGGAGTTAAAACAAAGAATTTACATCAGTTCAAAGTTGGAAGACCAAAGCTGAACCTACAAAACAATTCTGCATAACTTGAACCGGTTCAACCTCCTTGAACCGGTTCAACATAGGCAGTATACCCAAGTTAGACCAAAATGACATCTTGAACCAGTTTAAGCTTCTTGAACCGGTTCAACTTGACCAGAGTTGAACTTAAACAATAGAAACAATAGAATAGCAGAAAATTGAGTTTGGAGCGCAGTTTTCGAGATCAAGATGACATTTTTCGAAAAAATGTCGTGAAAAAACTCCCCCTAAAATCACATTTTCTATGTGGAGGAGTTAAGAATGGAATTTATTTCCCCAAGAAAATTCCCAAAATGCCCTTAAGCCAAAATTTTCAACCAAAAGGTTAAATGAGCCCATAGGGGGCTCAAAACACAAACGAAAGGGTTTTTCATAAAAACGATCATGCATGCAAACATAAATAGTGATTTTTAGTGCGCGGGAATGGTCCACAGCTCCCCAACGGCCAAAAAGGCAAAAACGAACTTGAAATGAAAATTTTGAAAACCAAAATTAACAAATGACTTCAAATGACCATTTGGCTCTTGGCCACACTTCATACATGATTAATGAGACCCTATGAGACAATGAAAATGGAATTCCCACACCCGATGTACCTATAGTGAAACAATAACTTGTGATTTTTCAATGTTTTCATAATATTTCATAAAGTCAAAATTTACATTGGATACAAAATACATGGTATTGGCCTCCTCATCTCATACATGTCAAATACAATACAAAAGGTGTACTTATGTACACATTACATACATGGAATCAAATATACAAGTTTGACATAAAAAGCTACAATAAGGCATTTCATGCTAACATTTGCATGAAATGGAAATTTATAAACTACTAGTCATCCATGGAATAATGAGCATCACTAACCAAGTCTTCGTACCTGAATAAAAACCCCCAATAACTTCGGGGTGAGTAAACAAGTTTACTCGTAGAGAATGAGCATGTATAGACTCGATTTCTTTAAATATTTTTACATTAACTTGAAACAATTCAAAAGGATCGTGCCACCTAATGTCTATGTCAAAGGTGAGACTCAAGGAGCATCATAAGCTACCTTAGATCATTTTTAGCATAATTCACATCCTTCATGCAATTCAAACAACATAAAAGCATGTTATACGAAGCAACAAGGTATAGATTCTCAAAGTTATGCACTTGAAATCTAAAATACGAAAACAATAAAGTGGGTTATGCCACCTAACGTCTATGTTCTAAATGAATCTATAGGTTCATTCCTATGCTACATTTGAACATTTAAAACACAATTCATCATATCAATGCAATTTAACCAACATTAGAACTTCCAACGCAACACATCAAGCACAAATTCTCAAAGTTAACATCTTATAACTTAAAATGGGAAATCAAATAAGGAATAATAAGTTACAACATCATATAGTTATCAACTCGAAATGAAATACGAAATCAAACAAGGTGGATACTTAGATGTCACGCCGGATTAGGCCGACACCATGGTTACTTTAGGGTTACTAGCCCATAGGTAACCTCTCTATGTGCACACTAGACTGCAGAGGGACAATCCCCCATACTAGAACCAAGCCCTAGCCGTAGTCAAACAACGACATCCCCAAGTATCCAAAATCAACAAGTTATGCAACAACATATATAGCAATATGTATATACAAGATAATCAACTATCTACCATGCACAACCAAATTTGGAAACACCTACAATACATGCTCTAAGTCCACAACTACTATGGCACAAAAGATGTCAAATACAAAGTGTGCAACTCATTACACAATGCAACAATATAATCCATAAAGAAAACATGCTCTCATGAATATAAATATAACCATTATGTTATCCTATGCTCAAAACATAACCAAGTGAATATACAACAAGTCCAAGTCCATGATTTGAATATAGAAACAACTTCTAAAATGCAACTAGGTCCATAGAGCCATTAGATTGAATTTAATTACACAAAATAATTAAATTCTCTAAATTTCAAATCAATTTTGAATAACCTTAAATTATTATACATTCAACAACATAGCATGCTCATTACATATATCAAATCAAAAGAGCAAAATAAGCAAGATGTGACGTCCCAAGTTTTTTAACCCGGTGAGTAAGTGATGAACTGAAAGTTGATCCGATAACGGATCCGAAATACGGAAGCAAAAGGTAAACCGAGGTCTTAAGAGGTAAGAGTCACTCCTAAGACACAAATATGACCCTCTATGAGTTCACAAAGCTCAAAGAGAACAAAGACGGAAACAAGGGTCAAAAAGGACAAAATTCGTCATCCAAGGGGCAAAAAGGTCAATTCACAATTAAAAGGAGAAACTTGACTCTAAACAAGTCAAACAAGGTGAATAACCTAATTTAATCATTTTAAAACATTCTAAGAGGTTCCATGAACATTGGCTAAGAATCCCACATAATGCCCTATCATTGTTGGAGTGAAAACTGACACTACTTTACTAAAATATGAATAACTCCCACTATGTTTGGAATATAAGGATGGGATTAGTATCATTGGAAAGCTAAATCAAAATCCTTGATTTTAGGCTCAAGAATAACCCCATTTGGATTAGAAACGAAGACATTATGTCCCTTTGAAGTTAGAAGATCAGTGCTGAAACTCAACAGAAGCTAGGCTCGGGATCAAGCTATTTTGGTTGACCGAAATGAAGTTTCGGACCACTGAAATGAAGATGCTAAGAGCTGCAAACATGAAGAAAAGGTTCATGTTGCTTCGGTAGACCGAAATGACCCTTGAACAGTACATTTGGCTACTGGAATATGATTTTTCTGTGCATTGACAAACCCAAATGCCATCGGTCGACCGAAACACCACGAAAAGCTGCTGAAAAAGCTGCTATGAGCCTAAAGTGTTAAGGTTCAACCTCAACTTTGAATCCCATGATGTTTTGGTTCACAATGAATATGTAAAACTGATTTTTCATGAGTTTTGAGAATGTGAACATGTCAACAACTTTGATATAATTACTTGAATGTAAAATAATGGCCCATGGCCTCATACACTTCATTTACAAGATTTTCATGTGTTAAACCTCAAACTTTGGTTTAAATATATTTTTTGATGCAAAGATTGATACCAAAAGTGTCTAAGTACAAAAGTAGACATGCTTGGCCCTTGGCCTTTTTACATACATGTTTATAATGTTAAAAGCAAATGTTTGAGTGTCATTACATATCAAGAAAGCTACTAAAACTCCAAAAGTACCAGACACCCATGGCATTCAAAATATGATATCAAAAGAAAGGCATGCTAAACACTTGCATGTCAATATACAAAAATGCTTCATTTAGTTCAAAAGCTTCTAAGGATGATGAGCCTCCAAGAACATAGTCTCTTTACCTGAAAAACAACCCAAACCACTAGGGTGAGTAATCAAGTTACTTGTAGGATGTGGTGCATGCGCATACCCTATAGTTTCAAGTATAACGTGAACCAAACATAGACCATCACAAGGGTGCATTCCACCTAACGTTTATATTCCCATGGTGCTCTAAGGGATCATCTCAAGCTATACAAATGTTGAAACGGTAAACACGTAACATCCAAGTATACATAAGCAAGTACACTAACCACATTAAAACTAAGATTTACCAAATCACAAGCTACAAGAAATCCATGATTTACAACTTGGAAAGTAATGCGAAATCAAGTAATAGAAAGACTAGGATATGTGGCCACGAGACCATACAAGTTATTTTGGGTAATTATAACCCACAAGGTACTACCTAGTGCGCACTATGACTTAGGAGAATTCCTATCCTCCGTACTAGAGCTAAACTCTAGCCATCAAACATTTCATATCCTTACAAGCTTCCAAAAATCAACAAGTTCAGGACATTTATACAATCTCAATGCATAAACTACCTAACAAGCGCAAGTAGGGTAAAACCACACAAACCATGCCCTAAGGTTTTATGTCTAAAGTGGCAAACTAATGATACTACACATTATGCCACATGGATTTAATGTTAATGTAGGCCACAATTACTAATTATGCAATATAGTAATTTACCTATAAGTAATTTCAAGTGATACGTACAAGCCTTTTAATGAAATCTATACTACTTAACAACACAAGAGTAATTTCAAGATATTCATCATAAACACTCAATGAAATCACAAGTATTAGACAAATCATTAAACAATAAACTACCTATACAATTTAGTAGTCATATATATGCTTTAATCCACAAATCCTAAGTCAAGCATATAAAATCTCTATTTATATGAAAATATAAGAATTTTAAAGCATGTAATCAATATATATCAAGCTCCAATATATATAAAACCCAAAGAGGATAAACATACAACCACCCCTACCTCAATAGAGAATTGAATCCTTATAATCCAAGCTACCAAGCGCAAAATAGAAAACAAGCTTAGGGTTATCGAAG
The DNA here is from genome assembly GCF_030987335.1 of Cornus florida. Lineage (NCBI taxonomy): Eukaryota > Viridiplantae > Streptophyta > Magnoliopsida > Cornales > Cornaceae > Cornus > Cornus florida. The sequence goes on from NW_026775572.1 coordinate 96,683,085, forward strand.
AGGAAAGTGAGAGGAATCTTTTCTCTCCCAAGGTTTTTCCTCTAAGGTGAATGGAAGTGAGCCAAATTGAAGGGATAAGCTATGAACTAAGCTTTACTCCAATGGTGGATTGGCTAGGGATCATGAGAGACAATGAAATAAAAAAGATAAAGTGTAAAATGGTGAGTGGAAGGGCTAGAAATCCTTCACTCACTATGTGCTCTTGCACTACCTCTCTCACACACACAATGCAAGACTAAATCTTGATCCTACACTTGTCACTAATCCAATTCCTCTTCCAAGACTAAATCCCAAGCCCACACTTGTCACAAATCAAAGGCCACATGCACACCAATCCTAGGCCAACATATGGTTGACTCCCCACCTTCCAATTGTCAAGAAAATCATGGTGCCAAGTCTCTTCACCTAAATACCAACAAGTGGCTAAATGAGAGTGTGACACTTGTCACACTTTCAAAAAATTAAAAAATGGTCCTTTTTCAAAATATCTTCTAAAATAAATTGCAAAAAGGTCCCTAAATTGAAAAATAATTATTTTACATAATTACACTAAAACCCCAAAATTAGGAATAATTGCACTAAAGTATGCATTCATGCCCTTTAGAAGAAAAGTAAGCAACTAGCATGCTTTTCTACAAAAGTAAAAATACCAATCTCATGGAAATCAAATATCATGAATGCGTGCAAAATTGGAATCAAATCCGAGCACAACAAGTGAGACTATGCAAGGAAAAATGAAAAACGACTAAAAGACGAAATAAGGAAAAGACAAAATAAGAAAAAGACGAAAAAGAAAATCACCGAAAATGGAAAAGGAGGAAAAAGACTGAGTCATTACACAAGACATCATCATGTATAATTTAATTAATTTAAATTAATTAAATCTCTAATTTTCAAAAGTTGTTCAAATGATCCCAATTTAATATATAGCAAGCAACAAGTCATAGTCATACCATATCTCAAGTCTAAAATGGAATAAAAGTAAAACACAATTAAATAGATTCTAAATCAATATAAATCCATTTAATCTCTAGATTTGAAAACTCATTTAAATCACCCCAAATTAACATACAACAAAGATCAAGTCATGGCCATGCCATATATCAAATCTAAAATGAGTTATATGCAAGCAATGATACATCATTAATTTCTCAAATTAACAAGAGGCATACATACAACTTGTATTTCACACAAAAGCAAGTAAAATCACTTGAAAAATAAATTATAACACCCCCTACCTCACTAGAGAAGAGTCTCTCTAGAATCCAAGGCAAATCAACACAAAATGGCAAACCCTTCAAGGGTTATGTAGAGGAGGATGAGGGGAACAAAAAGTGTTCCAAACTTCATGGTCTAAGGTGAGTGGAAGGCCCTCAAAAATCAAGGTCAAGGCCTAAGGCTTCAAGCTCCATCCATGGAGGCTAGGGTTTTCTTGTAAGGAAGAAAATGACATAATGTGAAAATGGGTGAGTGGAGGAAATAGAAATCCTCCACTCACTATGTGTTCCTACACCATGGTTAACACACACATCTATGGTCAATTGTACAAAAACCCCTCTTTAAAACCATAATCCCAAACTGGCCCAAAAATAATTGCAAGAATAAATTGTGAGCCTACACTTGTCACAAATCCAAGGCTCCTTCTTAGGCTTAATCTCCAGCCTACACTTTTCAACCATCCAAGCCAACAAGTGCACCTATCCTAAGCCAACAAGTGGGTGAATCTCCACCCTCCACATGTCATCATCCAAGGCATCAAAGTGTTTCCACACAAATGTCAACAAATGGACCAATGAAAGGTTGACACTTGTCACACTTTCCGAACATTGCAAAAAGGTCCTTTTTGAAAATATCTTCCTAATTAAATTACAAAATGGTCCCTAAGATGAAAAATAATTACTTTATAGTAATTACAAAATTGACCCCAAAAGAAAGAGAAGTTCCAAAGAAGTGTGCATCCACACCTCTAAGGAAGAAGTACACAACTAGCATGCTTTTCTACAAAAGTAAAAATATATATAGTGTGGAATTTAAATATCATGGATGCATGCAAAACCGGAATCAAATCTGAACACGAAAAGTGAGGTTGTGCCAACAATGTGACAACTGAGAAAAAGACGAAAAGTGAATAGTGTTACAAAAGTGAAAATGCGAAAATGACTCAGTCCTCAAAGGAAGTTGTCAATCTGAACAAAAGAGTCTTGGAAACCATTTTCAAGCACTTGAGATAACACCCAGTAATGTGAAATAGAACTCAGAAAAGAAAAGACAACAGAAAAAATTTATCCGTAAAATTTGAGGAAAAAGGAAAGGAAGGAAAATGACCAGGTCATTACAACCTTCCCACCTTAAAGGGATTTTGTCCCCGAAATCTTGCCCCAATAAAACAAAAGGCGAAACCAGGGTAACTACAGAGTACATCTCCGAGTATCCCACACAACAGGCTACAAAAGCAATCCCAAAACTGAAGGACAATGTACAAACCAATGTCATTCGCACCCACGTGCTCATGACAAGATAACCTCTCAAAAGGAAAGTGATCACGCGGCCACACAACAAGTCAGAATATAAACACAGAAACTAAGGTCAGACGAGGGAATGGAAGACAACAATCGAAAGCATCCCTCCTGAAGAACCATCATAAGGAACCAAAAATAACCACCAAAAGAGCTCCAAAATAACCACATATCAAATCAGGGTACAGAACAAAAACGACATAGCAGTACGAATAGTGACCAGAACGCACCCATGACGTACTCAAATGTGTGGTAGCAATGACAGTACCTAGCACCCGCCCACACTTACTCGTCAGTAAGGTAGCATCGACGGCAACTAGCACTCACCCACAACACACAACCTTGTACGGTAGCATGATAGTATAAGACACTAATTCATAACCTGCCCCCCACTAGGTCTACCCATGAAACCTCTCAATACAAATGACATCAATGTCATAAATCATCATTACCAAAAGCAATCTGGTAACCCAGTATTCCGCAAGAGTTGAGACATGGTCCAAAGACGTCAACATCCCGGCCATTCTCAAAATCCTAACGGTAATGTTACAGGTACCTTCTAGCTTAAGGTCTTAATCCTCAATACAAAATAAAAAAACCAACAACTTCAGTGTCTCCAAACACTCCTATTAACAACATCAATCAAGAATCCAAAGCCTGAAAAGCAAATCAAAACCACCAAGAATCAAAACAAACTTCACTACAAGATATTTCATCGAAAGTCCCACATATCTCCCTGAAAAAAATCAACTATAAGACCAATCACAATGATCAAACATCAGATCCACATCCCTATCACTAATAACTAGTTCCTCGAAAAACAAGTCCACCACGTAGCACACACATCAAAATCCTGACAACTAAGGTTGATCGGTTGATCAACTATACATCAACCTTCGCAATAGCACGAATCATTGTAAAATAGGGCTATTGGTCGGGTAAGTCGAACCACAGGGACTGCGCTAGTCTAATACAACCTAAATGCCTAGAATCTTTCTTAGAATGATGAAGGGTTTATAGAGGTTTTGTTGGATGTCACTTAAGCTAGGAAATTAAAAGTGCATAAAACAATAAATTGCAAGAATTCAAGGGAGTGAAGTACAAGTAAAGAAGGCTAGGGAAATGAATCCACCTCCATCCCTATACACATGCTAGGTTAAGATTAATTTAAGGGAAAAAACAACATATATGATAGTCATGATACATAACAATACGAGGTTGCTATAATATCCTTAAGAAGCTCATTTAAATAGAAAGGCAAGAATAAACCATCAAAGGTTCACATGATCAACTACCTAAACTAAAATGTAGCTTAGAACATGCTTACTAAGTCAAGGATTATCAAGCCCTAATTTAAATGGTGAATGCACATAAAGCTAAGAATCAAGTATAGCCCATCAAAGGGAAACCCTAAGCCATGAACTATCTAGGTTCTCCAACTCCATGCCATTAAAACCCATTCCATGATCTAACTTCCATTGTCACCATGGAAGTGCAAGCAATATGATTAAGAAAAGCAACCATCCAAGACAAGATGAATAACTCACAATAATCATTTATAAACATTCAACATTCATTACAACAAAAATGAGGCTCTTGATCATGGAAAGACTATCAAAAATACATTGTAATCCCCAAAAATAAACTATACTAACACATGCTTACAAGGGAGGGGTTTCATCACCTCCCTAGATGAGGTTTAGTTGCCCATTGGTGAGCTAGAAGAAGGAAGAAGCATCATCCTCATCTCCATTTTCGAGCTCCTACTGTAGCACTCAAGAACACCCTTCTCCTTGCTCTCTTCTCTCTCCTCTATCTTGCTAAAGATCAAAACCCCTAATGTGTGGCCCTTGGGTAGCTTTTTATGCTCCAACAACACCCTCTCTCCTCCAAGGAACACATCCAACCACTTCATAAAGAAGGAAGATGGCATTGAGGAAACCAACGTGCAAGTGGGCTGAAATGAGCCATTTTCGAAGGGCATTCTGCCTGATTTTCGAGCACTCGCTTGGTGATCTCGAGCACTCTAACTTAGTGCAATGTGCAACATGCTCCTCTTGCTCAGCGCTGACCTATTTTGGGAAAACTGCTATCACTTTGTGCCCCGAACTGCGAATGATGATCTGTTTGCAGATTTGGAGAGCTGATTCAGTGCTTTAAAAACTTCATGTTTTGATGAAGACCCAATTCCCAAGGCTGGTTGGTCGAAAATGGAGAGAAAGGCAGTACATCAGTGCTGCCAGGCAGTTCTGCGCACCTCTGTTATGAAGATCATAACTCTCTGCTCCGAACTCCGAATGATGAACCACTTGAAGATTTGGAAAGCTGATTCAGAGATCTAAATCTTTCATGTTATGATGGAAGTCTAGTTCTTGAGTTTGCTAGGTCGAAAATGGCGACAAAAGTCAGGATCACCGCTGCCAGAAAATCAGAAATGGCATCCTTTTTGTTCAAAAATCCACAAGGCCTCATTTTTGCTTCCTTTTTTTACTTCAACCTGAAAATGCATAAAAACATACAAATGGAGTTAATCTACATAAAATAACTAATAACTGGACTTTGTTAATGTAATTTAGGGCGCTTAAATATACAATATTCGGCGCTTATCACACCCCCAAACTTACATTTTGCTAGTCCCTTAGCAAAACTACAATGAAAAACATAATGAAAAGACAACCATGGGCATGCTACTACAAAAATATCATCCATGGTAAAATGAGATAGATACATAGCTCAAATACAACTTGAAACAGACAAAAACTGGAGATGGGGTCATCGGGAAAACTACCTTGCATATATAAAGCATTGATACAAAAAAAATGGAAAAAACATTTCAACATGCATGCATCAACATCATAGTCCATATAAATAATTCAATTGTCATCTCTTAAATGGAAATAACTCAAACTCCAGTGAAAGTGAATTGGATTCTCACATGCGGCTTTTACTTTCTTGTCCAATTCCAAGGCACAAGTTTTCAAATCAATGAATTCCCTTTTACATGAAGTCCCTAAGGCATGATTTTATTTTCAAGACAACTTTTGTTGCTTGTTAACAATTTATTTCAACACATAAGCGAAACATAGAATGGTTGTGCAATGCTAAAGTCCCTTAAGCTTTCTAACCAACCCCTGTAGCAAGCGTTAGGCCAACAACTCCCAAACCAGACGGCTTTAGGGTGTTAAGTGTAGAGACACTCCAAAGGACTTAATAGCTCAAGTTGGAAAGGCTACGAACTTCAGCTAACCATGTTTGTTACAAATTTTTTTGAATGACCGTGCAATGTTTAAGTCCTTTAAGCTTTCTAACCAACCCCTGTAGCAAGCGTTAGGCCAACAACTCCCAAACCAGACGGTTTTAGGGTGCTAAGTGTAGAGACACTCCTAGGGCTTAATAACTCGAGTTGGAAAGGCTACGAACGTCAACTGATCATTATTTTCTTTCTTTCTCAGTTTTTTTTTTTTTTTTTTTTTTTTTTTTTTTTTTTTTTTTTAGATTCATGCCAAAAGTATTCATCCATTAGGTTCATCAAATCAGATTAACTAGGGCAAGGTCAAGGTCAATCAAGTTGCATGCCTCACAGTTAAGTTTCCAATGTGCATCTGTGCATTGTGAAGCTTATAAGAGTGTAAATCCAGCAAGAATCTAATTGAAACATTTATACAGACTAGTTTAAATCTACATGATCCTTTCAACTCAAATTTTTCTTTATTTTCAAAAATTTCAATTGCTTCTATACACAAGGTATTAGACATATGTTTCATCTCCGACAAGTGTCAAGTTATACTATCATTGCTTAGCAAAAATTATGGAACCAAAAATATGCCAAGAATGCTTTGATGCACCCCCAAACTTAAACGACACAGTGTCCTCAATGTGGGACATGGATGCAAGTTAGAGACAAAAATGACAGAGTAAAAAAAAGAACAACAATACCTAGGGGGAGGGAACGGCATTTTGAGACAAAAACCCCCAAACTTGAACTGGACTGCGCAACCTGGAGAGCAACATGAAGAACCAAAAGAAACAACCACAAACAGCTTTAATAGCACAAGCATAAAGACAGAAAAAGAATGTAACGAAAGTTAACAGAACATAAAGAATTTGCATTGCAAAAAGAGTTTTCATGATGACAAAAAGAGCTGTACAGGGATCATGTCGACCAGAGCAACCTATACATAGCAAATTCTTACAGTTTAAAAGGAAAACAAAATATACAAGAGAAATAGTTACAGATGAAACAAAAAGAGAAGGTCCACACTCGCAACAAGCTACTGGCCAGAAGGTAAACGGGCGAGGATGGAATGGAGGAGAGATTGAGTCTTACGCCGTTCAGCGGAAGCCAAACGACGGTCCTCAGCAGCGACACGGCGGTCTTCAGCAGCAAGACGACGATCTTCTTCAGCACGTGAAGAAGACTCACACAGAGCCTGAGTGCACGCGGTCAAAGAATGCTCAAAACGATCTAGTCGCTCATGAATACCGGCAATGGAAGCCCGGATGAAAGCCTGGTCCTGGTGAGAGTCGACTGAAGGCTCTACCCTCGCAGTGGCTGCGGCGGTGGAAACTGCCTCAGAAGGAGGAGGAGGTGGAGCGTGGATGAACAGGGGGGCAGGAGGCGGAGGGGCACTAGAATGGCTCAGAACATTGATCCACCGGCGCTGGGTAAAAATTTTAATTTTGTCGCCTTTTGGTTCATGGGGAGGAACAACGAAACCCTTGTGCTGAAGGAGCCGAGTGATGAAAAACGGCAAAGGCAATTTCCGATTTTCAACTCGCGGAGCCCGTGTATTATGAGCATCATGCCAAAACTTCATAAAGGTGGACCAAATGAGCTCTGGGATGGAGAACCATTGGCCTTGGTCCATGGCATATAAGGCTTGCAGAAAGAGGCCCTGACGCTCGATGTTATGCACCAAAGGGCAGACATTGTGCTTGAAGACAGTGTCAATGAACCATAGGCGTTCCGGAAGATTGGTTTTGCGGATAAAAAACCGGGGCCGAGAAGGATCGTCAATAGTGCAAATGGCAGCGGCAATCTGCGCCACAGTTAATGTATCCGGCTCCTCATATAAAGGGAGATTCTCACGATTGACAATGTCATCGGGGCACTCAATGGGGCAACCAGAAACCTGAATGATGTCGGTCATAGTGAAAGCATAGGCGGTGCCATCAATGGATGTAGTGAGAGAAATGGGTGGCTCTTCAGGGCATTGGAGATTCTGGTAGAAGAGGCGCACTACACGGGGGTAGGCAACCCTGGCAAGGGGTGCGCAAATGTGTTGCAGACGCCGGTTAGTCAATTCGGCTACAGCCCACGAAGTTGTGGGTAGAATGTCAAAGGCATCCGTGAGCGGAAATGAGAGTTCGTAGTTGAGTTGTTTGTGATCCCAAGGATCACGTGGTCGATCACGAGTGACAGCATGGGCACCTGAAGAGGGTCGAGGAGGGCGAGAAGGACCGGCATGAGACATTTAGAGAGGTGGACTTGGTTGAGGAATTTCAGCGAACACCTAGCGTGCACCACAAAAAGGAGAAGATGAAAGTGAGTGGGACGGAGGAGCAAACCCAAAAAATTTAGCAAGAAAACAAGCTCTAGCATAGAGCAACATCAACAACAAGCAACACAAGCATCAACAAAATCACCGACATGCAATCCCATCCTCCTTATGATGAAATAAAGACAAGGAAATGAGAATAATAGGAAGCTCACATACCTTGGGACAGAATATGAAATGGGAACTGCAGATATGCAGGGGTGGTGGCAATGTGGGTGGGCTGGTGGTGGATGAGAGTTGGATTGGTTGTTTTGGGTAGAGAGAGAAAGTGGTTGCATGCATGTGGTTCATGGATGGGTTGGTTGGAGGGTGCCGAGAGAAAGGTGGTGTGATGGGGTGAGGGTGTGGTGGTTTTGTGGGTTGAGAGGGAGATGGAGAGGGCAGGTTGGTTGGTTGGTTTGGGGAAGGTGATGAGCCGAGAGAGAGGGATGTGGTTGTGAGGTGGAAGATGGGTTGGTGGTTTAAAAGAAAGAGAGGGAGGGAGCTTCGAGGGAGAGAGGGGGTTTTAAAAGAGAGAGGAGAGGGTGTTTGGTCGAGTGCTCGAAGCTTCACTTCGAGCACTCGAAGTGGAGGCAGAAGGCTCGTGGAGTTTGGGTTGAAGGTGGAATGCAGTGGCGAGCACTCGAAGCTTGGCTTCGAGTGCTCGAAAAATAAACAGAGAGGTGGGCATGAGTGTGGGATGAGAGAGAGAGAAGGAAGGGTTGGGGTGGCATGGATGTGCATGGGTTGAGAGGTTTGTGAGGTATGGTGGTGAAGTGAGGTTGAGAGAGAAAGTGATGCAGGTTGTGGAGTTGGTTGCTGTGAGGAGTTTGAGGTGAGTTTGGGTTGGTTGAATATGACTAAGAGTGGGAAGGTTGCTTGGGGATGAAGTTGTGGGTAGGCATGCAGGGTGGTGATGGTGTTGGTGGGTTGTGGGTGCATGTCGGTTGTTGGGTTGGAGGTTGACTTGAGCAAGAAGGAAGGTGAGTTTGAGAGGGGATGGGGTGAGGGTGAGTTGGTGAGGGAGCTTGGTTTTGCATGCATGCATGGATGTCGTGGGAGGTGAAGGATAGGTGGTGGGGAGCATGCATGGTTTGCATGCTTGGGTGGGGAGTGGTGGGTTAGTTGGTGGAGGTTTTGGTGCATGGGGGTGGGATGGTGAGGGAGTTTGGTTTGGCATGCATGCATGCATGCAGGAGGGTTTAGGTTGGTTATGGAGTGGCTGAGTGATGAGGTTGGTGTTAGCCGAGAGGAGAAATGAGGTTGGGTTGGTGAGGTGATTGATTTGCAGTGGCATGCATGGAAGTTGAGGTGGGATTGTGTATGGAAGAGAGAGAAACCGAGAGTTGGGGTTGCATGGGGTGGGTTGGGTGGTTTGTTGTTGAGGTTGCCGAGAGATAGGGTTGGTTAGTTTGTGGGTGATGGCCGAGAGTTGGGAAGGTTGGATTGAGAGGGTTGGTGAGAAGGTTGGAGGTTGGAGGTTGGTTGGTGCATGGTTATGCATGTGGATTGGGAGTTGGCTGCGAGAATGGGAGATGAGAAGATGGGTTGAGGAAGTGGATGAGAGAGAGAAAGGTTGGAGATGAAGCAAAATTCGAGCACTCTAAAGTGGGTCTTCGATTGCTCAAAGATCCGGCAGAGGGCAAGATGGTTGGCGCAAGGAAGTTGGAGCACTCGAAATGGCCTTTTCGAGTGCTCGACATTTTGGCAGAGAGTGAGGGTTGGTTGGTGCATGGAATTCGAGCACTCAAACCAGAATTGAGAGTGCTCGAAATGAGAGCAGTAGGTTCGGCAGTATGGGTTGAAGAATTTGGAGCACTCAAATTGGAAGCTAGAGTGCTCTAAATGAAGGCAGTAGGCTCATGGAATCTTGGTTAAAGCCTTGGAGCACTCGGCAGTGAGCATTGAGGTTGAGAGATGAATTTTTGCATGCATTGTAACATTATGTGCTTCATTCTTATGCATTGTGAATGTGAATATGATCAACTGAGAGCTGAAGAATTGATAAAACCTTGCAATATGCTTCCAAATCAATGCATGGATAGAATAGTTTCACCTTGCATGCATGGATAGAAAGTGAAACTTGGCATGGAAAATTATGAAACTTGGCACATTATTCTAATGCAATGCAGGGATGGACTTGTGGGAAAAAAAAAATTTCAAAAACTTTGCAATTGCAGGGATGGAAAAATTGCCAAGCTCTAAGCTTCAATGCAATGCATGGAAATTTAGAAAAATTTTCAAATTGTGCAATTTTTTTTTTTTTTTTTTTTTTTTTTTTCAATGAGTGTATGGATGATTTCAAGAAGATTTCCCAACTTTTGAAACCTCACATTATGCATGGATGATTTTGAGAAAATTTTCAAGCTTTGGAACATCTCTTCAATGCATGGATGAGATTAAGAACATTTCAACAATGCATTAAAAATGAGAGATTGCACATGAGTTGCATGCCAAAGATCCTATGAAATTGCTCGAAAGCGATGGAAATTTCCGGGAATGAAAATTAGAGCTGAGAAGGTCTAAGAGGCCAGTCTAAAATTACGAAACACAACTGAAGACCATTTCAGAAAAATCAAATTTTTGGCTTATCTAAACCGTTTCCCAGAAAATTTTTTTGTAAGGCACGAGCAATTTCAAAGAGAAGGAAGCTTGGAACATCGAAAGAATTTATTCCCTTGCTTTGCTAAATTTAATGTCGATAGCTAGACCAAGCTAGAGCAGGCACTAATCCTCATAAATGGGATCCGTCAAGGGGACTTCCTCAACTTTTCGGGTTAGAATTGTGCCGTCAATGCAAGGCTTAAGCCTTTGGCCATTTACCTTGAAGAGTGATCCACTTGCAGGATCATGAAGTTCGATTGCTCCATGAGGAAAGACGGTAGTGACAATGTATGGACCATCCCATCTTGACCGAAGTTTACCGGGAAAGAGTTTCAAGCGGGAATTGAAAAGCCAGACCTTTTGTCCCGGGGCAAAAGACTTTTTGACGATGTGTTTGTCATGAAAAGCTTTAGTCTTTGCCTTGTAAATTTTTGCGTTTCATACGCGTCATTACGCAATTCCTCAAGTTCATTTAATTGCAACGCACGATTAGAGCCGGCTTGTTTGAGATCAAAATTGAACCTTTTTACGGCCCAATAAGCACGGTGCTCTAATTCTACCGGGAGATGACATGCTTTGCCAAAGACAAGTTGATATGGTGACATGCCAATGGGTGTCTCATAAGCTGTCCGGTAAGCCCAAAGTGCATCGTTTAGCCTTAATGACCAATCTTTGCGGTCCGGTCTAACCGTTTTTTCTAAAATGTGCTTAATCTCCCGGTTAGAAATCTCTACTTGACCACTCGTTTGAGGGTGGTAAGGTGTAGCAACCTTATGAATGACTGAATACTTAGCAAGGACAGATTTGAGATAACGATTTCGGAAATGAGATCCGCCATCACTAATGATTGCTCGGGGTGTACCAAAACGACTAAAGATGTGAGATTGAATGAAATGGATCACGACTTTATGATCATCGGTTTTGGTAGCCGCGGCTTCAACCCATTTAGACACATAATCCACCGCTACAAGGATGTACTCATAGCCATAAGAAGATGGAAATGGTCCCATGAAGTCAATCCCCCACACATCAAAAATTTCAACAATTAAAATGTTAGTGAGGGGCATCATGTCTCTTCGGGACATGGATCCAAGTTTTTGACATCGTTCACACGATTTGCAAAAATTGTATGCATCCCGGAACAAGGTAGGCCAAAAGAATCCGCTTTGAAGGATTTTGTTAGCGGTCTTTTTGGCACTGAAATGGCCTCCACAAGCAAGAGTATGGTAAAAATTTAAAATGCTTGTGGCCTCGGTTTCAGGAATACATCGCCGGATGATTTGGTCCGGGCAATACTTGAACAATTCCGGATCTTCCCAAAAGAAATGCTTGACTTGGGAGAAAAACCGGTCCCTCTCTTGTTTGGACCAATGAGCTGGAATTTTGCCAACCGCAAGATAATTGACAATATCCGCAAACCATGGAAGAGTAGAATGTGAAACTTGAAGAAGTTGCTCATCCGGAAAGGAATCACGGATGGCTGCAAATTCTGAAGATTTCTCAATAAGTAAGCGAGAGAGATGATCGGCGACAACATTGTCGGTCCCTTTTTTGTCCCGAATGTCAATGTTAAACTCTTGAAGTAAGAGGATCCATCGAATTAAGCGGGGTTTTGTCTCTTTTTTCGCTAACAAATGCCTAATAGTGGCATGATCAGAAAAGACGATGACCTTGGAGCCAAGAAGATAGGAGCGAAATTTATCCAAGGCGTACACCACAGCTAGCAATTCTTTTTCAGTGGTGGTGTAGTTCAATTGGGCATCGCAGAGAGTTTTGCTAGCATAATAAATGACATGCGGAAGTTTATCCACACGTTGGCCCAAAACCGCCCCTAATGCATAGTCGGATGCATCACACATGATCTCAAAGGGAAGAGACCAATTAGGGGGTTTCATGATCGGGGCAGAGGAGAGGAGAATGCGAAGTTTGATGAAAGCTTCCATGCAAGCGTCATCAAAATTGAACGGAACATCCTTGGCTAAGAGATTACACAAGGGCCGTGAGATTTTGCTAAAATCTTTGATGAAGCGACGATAGAATCCGGCATGGCCAAGAAAAGAACGGATTTGACGGACGGAATTCGGAGGAGGAAGATTAGAGATTAACTCAACTTTTGCCTTGTCTACCTCGATTCCCCGCTTAGAAATGACATGTCCTAAAACAATGCCTTCTTGGACCATAAAGTGGCTTTTCTCCCAACTTAGAATGAGATTCGTCTCTTTGCATCTTTGGAGCACAAGAGATAAATTTTTGAGACACGAGTCAAAGGAGGAGCCAAATACGGAAAAGTCATCCATGAAAACTTCCAAGAACCTTTCAACCATATCGGAGAATATGGACATCATGCACCTTTGGAACGTTGCTGGTGCATTGCATAGACCAAAAGGCATGCGTCGATAGGCAAAAGTACCAAAGGGACATGTGAATGTTGTTTTCTCTTGATCTTGGGGGGCGATGGCCACTTGGTTATAGCCGGAATAACCATCAAGAAAACAATAGAAGCTTTGGCCGGCTAACCTTTCTAGGATTTGATCAATGAATGGGAGTGGGAAATGATCCTTCCTAGTTGATGAGTTGAGTTTACGATAGTCAATGCACACACGCCACCCGGTGGTGGTTCGTTGTGGCACGAGCTCGCCCGCTGAATTTTCAACAACAGTGAGCCCGGATTTCTTGGGGACAACTTGTGTGGGGCTTACCCACTTGCTATCAGAGATAGGATAGATGATTCCCGCATCTAGCAATTTGATCACCTCTTTTATGACCACTTCCTTCATGTTTGGATTTAACTGGCGCTGGACCTCTCTAGTAGGCTTTGCGTCATCCTCCATATGAATGCGGTGCATATAAATGGAGGGGTCAATTCCTTTCAAATCCGCCACTGTCCAACCAATAGCTTCTTTATGCTCTTGGAGCACCGCTAAAAGGTTGGTCTCTTGGTCATTTTGAAGGTCTGAGGCAATAATGACCGGAAGGGTTTGCTTTGGACCAAGGAACACGTACTTGAGATGGGCCGGGAGCGGCTTAAGCTCAAGTTGTGGCGGAGATAACAATGATGGGACCGGAGGAGTGGTGGAAAGGTGGGGAAGTGGTTCTTTTGGAATTTTCCAAGGAGGTACATCCATGATAGCATTAATATCAAGCAAGGAATTGACTTCTTGAATGGCTTGATCAACATCAAAGTTTGAGAAGTCAAAATGAGACATGCAAGTTTCAAGGGGATCTTTGCTTAGGATGAAGGGGAGAGATTCTTCGACCACTTCATCAATGACATCCACAAGAAAACAATCATCCTCATTGGAGGGATGTTGAGTTGCATGAAAGATGTGGAGTTTGACTTGCATGTTTCCAAAAGCAATGTCCATCACCCCGGTTCGGCAATTAATTGATGCATTAGCCGTAGCTAAAAATGGCCTACCAAGGATCACGGGAATGTGCTTTTTTGGGTCATGGACTGGTTCCGTATCAAGAACCACAAAATCTACCGGGAAGTAGAATTTGTCCACTTTGATGATGACGTCCTCAAGAATACCTCGTGGATGCTTGACTGATCTATCGGCAAGTTGCAAAACCACGGAAGTCGGCTTAAGATCGCCCAAACCAAGTTGTAGGTAGACCGAGTATGGAATTAAATTCACACTAGCTCCTAAGTCAAGGAGCGCCCTCTCGATTTTGCTGTCACCAATGACGCACGAGATTGTGGGGGCACCCGGATCCTTATACTTCAGGGGAGTGCTGTGCTGAATAATAGCACTAACATTTTCAGTCAACCTCACTTTTTTTGGCAAATGATTTTTAGAAGTGCGCTTTTGAGTGCACAAATCTTTGAGAAATTTTGCATAGGGAGGAATTTGCTTGATAGCATCCAACAGGGGCAAGTTAATCTTCACTTGCTTGAAAACTTCCCACATGTCTTGAATTTTACAATTCTTGTTCCCAAAATGTGTCGACTCTTGAAGACGTTGAGGAAACGGAGCTTTTGGCTCATAAGTAGTTTCCACATTTGGGGAGACATGTGTGGGATATCCGTGAATGGTATTGGGACAAGAATTTGGATTAGAAGAGCTTGAATTTGGATTTTTCAACGGCGAAACTTCCTCACTTTTGTCTCCATCGACCTTGTTGTCCACCACTCTACCACTCCGAAGGGTGGTGATAGCTTGAACTTGTTCATGAGTCGGCCCACTCGGAGGAGGGGTTTCGTCAATCACATGCATTCCTCTAGGATTTTCAAAAGGTTGAGAGGGAAGCTTGCCCTTGTCCTTTTGAAGCAATTGATTCACCGAGTTAGCTATTTGGCCCACTTGATTTTCGAGATTAGCTATGGATTGAGTATGAGAGTGAACCATTTAAAGAGTAGGCTGCAAGGATGTCAAGAGTTGCTTGTTGGAATCCATTATTTGCTTATTTAATGATTCCATCATTTGCTTGTTTGCAGCTACTATCTCGTCAGTTGGACACACAGGAGGTTGATTGGAGACATTTGGATTGTAAGGAGGACGGTAGCTTGAAGAGGCTTGGAAAGGTCTACCTTGATATTGAGAAGAGGGCTGATTTTGCCGCCCTTGGTTTTGGAATTGGGAATCCTGTGGGGCTTGTTGCCGCCATGAGAAATTCGGATGATCTCGCCAACCCGGATTGTAGGTGTTTGAATATGGATTGTTCCCGGGCCGCGAGAACATGGCATTAGCTTGCTCTTGGTTGGGACTAGGAAATTGCTCCGGTATGGGGCAATCTTCCGAGAGATGGAATGGACTAGTACATGAAGCACAAACTGAACTTGCCGAATTTTGAGACAATGAAGGAGGAAGATGTGGTGCCATCAATTGGTAGAATTTATGAGCGATGGCATCCACTTGAGATGATTCCTCCCTTATTGACTTTGGTTGACAAGGGTTGGTGTTGTTTGGAGTAGTTGCGGTCGGAGCCCTACGAGAATTGTGTTGAAGTGAATTTTCACTCAAGTTCTCGAGTAAGGTCCAAGCCTCATCCGCATTCTTGGACATGAACATCCCACCACAAGAAGAATCAACCATGAATCTATGGGTTTCGGTTAAGCCAGCATAGAAAGCTTGCACTAATTGCCATTTTGGGATCAAATGATGAGGACACTTCCGAAGAAGATCTTGTAACCTTTCCCAAGTCTCGTGGAGTTGTTCTCCATCAACTTGAGAAAAGCTTAGAATGGAACGCCTCATTTGGTTGGTTTTACTCACCGGATA
Organism: Cornus florida; assembly: GCF_030987335.1. Taxonomy (NCBI): domain Eukaryota; kingdom Viridiplantae; phylum Streptophyta; class Magnoliopsida; order Cornales; family Cornaceae; genus Cornus; species Cornus florida. The sequence continues at coordinate 96,698,964 of NW_026775572.1, forward strand.
ATACTTCTTAAGAAATTCTTGTTGCAATTGAGCCCAAGAAGTAATAGAGTTGGGAGCGAGGGAGTTCAACCAATATTTTGCCCTATCCTTTAGGGAGAATGGGAAGAGATGGAGATGAAGTGCATTGTCCGGAAAACCTCTCAACCGGATGGTTGAACAGATTTCAAGGAACTCATCAAGATGCTTATATGGATCTTCATTATCAAAGCCATGAAATGATGGAAGCATTTGAATGGTACTAGACTTGATCTCATATTGAGCTGCATCGATGTTTGGCATCACTATGCAAGATGGAGAAGCATAGGTGGTAGGGATGAAATGATCTTTAAGAGTCATTGGCTCGATATTAGGAATTTCAGCCCTTTCATTCCCCGGATTTCCTACGTTATCCCCCATTATATTGAATTCAGTTCCAAGGTCCCTTATAAGAGTGGGTTCCCTAAGGTTCCGTCTAAGAGTTCTTTCAAGAGAGTTAATATCAATGGGAGAATCGATTGTGGGTAAGGAAAGTGACCTACGACCGAACATCAACAACAAAGCATATACTCAACAAAGCAATTCATCAACCACAACTCCACATACGATGTTCCCTTTCTCCTCAATTATCAAGACAGAAAATGTAAATGGCCACGACAAGGACCGATGCTTGAATACAAAATATAAACAAGTTAAGAGCCTCAACAAGGGCTTCACAACTAAATTAAACACATACACAATATTCACAATGCGAAACTAGAAGTCAAGAGACTTACCTGGGGTCCTCTAGACTTACAATTTGCTAGCAATCCCACGGCGAGCTTCGAGTCCCTAGAATCTTACAACACGAAGATGATCAAAACATACAAGGAATATTCACAAGACACAATATGCACAATCAGACTAAATTTAACCCTAAACTTTGGTTGCTAAACCGTTTGCAGTCCCCGGCAACGGCGCCAAAAATTGATCGGTTGATCAACTATACATCAACCTTCGCAATAGCACGAATCATTGTAAAATAGGGCTATTGGTCGGGTAAGTCGAACCACAGGGACTGCGCTAGTCTAATACAACCTAAATGCCTAGAATCTTTCTTAGAATGATGAAGGGTTTATAGAGGTTTTGTTGGATGTCACTTAAGCTAGGAAATTAAAAGTGCATAAAACAATAAATTGCAAGAATTCAAGGGAGTGAAGTACAAGTAAAGAAGGCTAGGGAAATGAATCCACCTCCATCCCTATACACATGCTAGGTTAAGATTAATTTAAGGGAAAAAACAACATATATGATAGTCATGATACATAACAATACGAGGTTGCTATAATATCCTTAAGAAGCTCATTTAAATAGAAAGGCAAGAATAAACCATCAAAGGTTCACATGATCAACTACCTAAACTAAAATGTAGCTTAGAACATGCTTACTAAGTCAAGGATTATCAAGCCCTAATTTAAATGGTGAATGCACATAAAGCTAAGAATCAAGTATAGCCCATCAAAGGGAAACCCTAAGCCATGAACTATCTAGGTTCTCCAACTCCATGCCATTAAAACCCATTCCATGATCTAACTTCCATTGTCACCATGGAAGTGCAAGCAATATGATTAAGAAAAGCAACCATCCAAGACAAGATGAATAACTCACAATAATCATTTATAAACATTCAACATTCATTACAACAAAAATGAGGCTCTTGATCATGGAAAGACTATCAAAAATACATTGTAATCCCCAAAAATAAACTATACTAACACATGCTTACAAGGGAGGGGTTTCATCACCTCCCTAGATGAGGTTTAGTTGCCCATTGGTGAGCTAGAAGAAGGAAGAAGCATCATCCTCATCTCCATTTTCGAACTCCTACTGTAGCACTCAAGAACACCCTTCTCCTTGCTCTCTTCTCTCTCCTCTATCTTGCTAAAGATCAAAACCCCTAATGTGTGGCCCTTGGGTAGCTTTTTATGCTCCAACAACACCCTCTCTCCTCCAAGGAACACATCCAACCACTTCATAAAGAAGGAAGATGGCATTGAGGAAACCAATGTGCAAGTGGGCTGAAATGAGCCATTTTCGAAGGGCATTCTGCCTGATTTTCGAGCACTCGCTTGGTGATCTCGAGCACTCTAACTTAGTGCAATGTGCAACATGCTCCTCTTGCTCAGCGCTGACCTATTTTGGGAAAACTTCTATAACTTTGTGCCCCGAACTGCGAATGATGATCTGTTTGCAGATTTGGAGAGCTAATTCAGTGCTTTAAAAACTTCATGTTTTGATGAAGACCCAATTCCCAAGTCTGATTGGTCGAAAATGGAGAGAAAGGCAGTACATCAGTGCTGCCAGGCAGTTCTGCGCACCTCTGTTATGAAGATCATAACTCTCTGCTCCGAACTCCGAATGATGAACCACTTGAAGATTTGGAAAGCTGATTCAGAGATATAAATCTTTCATGTTATGATGGAAGTCTAGTTCTTGAGTTTGCTAGGTCGAAAATGGCGACAAAAGTCAGGATCACCGCTGCCAGAAAATCAGAAATGGCACCCTTTTTGTTCAAAAATCCACAAGGCCTCATTTTTGCTTCCTTTTTTTACTTCAACCTGAAAATGCATAAAAACATACAAATGGAGTTAATCTACATAAAATAACTAATAACTGGACTTTGTTAATGTAATTTAGGGCGCTTGAATATACAATATTCGGCGCTTATCAAAGGTCACAAAACAAGTCTTTTAAAACCATGCTTAGCATCACCAAGCTAAATCAAAATTCCTCAATTTCCATCGATCCATAAATAACCACTGGAACTACAATTCCTTAAGAATATGCCTAGTCATAACTAGGATGAAAAAACTCCACAGACAAGCCAAATCCAACGGCAATCCTCCAAAAACTCCTCCTAAGAGTTAACCATATCAAGGTCTCCAAAAATGAAACAAGTCTCCAAAAGACATCCCTAAACAGCGTTAAACTTACACAACGAGTTAACCAAATCCTCAATCAAATGGACACAAGTCTCCGTAAAATGATCTCACACTAATCAACTCACTCTGAGCACAGCAAACTCTGTCAATAACCATGGCAAAACTCCCCAAGGGAAGACACGAAAGAAAGGAAACTACCAGTTCTAAGAAGGACAATACCACGATTCTACCTCAAAAATGAAAGATAACAAGGTCAAAGACTTCACCCTCTACATGGAAGTAAGTCGACCAAAATCAACCAAATCCTTACTAAGGACTCAAAACAACAATAGTGATATTCACGGACCAGCCAACCCCAAAACTGTGCAAAATGTAACGAAGAGAAGAGACTTACTCCTTCTGAAGTCCCTTACTCGAATCAAGAAAGGAAAAGGAACCCTATTCTCCTATAAGTGTCAACACGACAAATACGAAAAGGGAATAAAAAGGGAAAACTAACATGGAAGACTTGCATATGACAAGGAATGCAACTACCAAGTAAATAAATCTACTCATATAGATAAAATCAAGGGTACATGCGGCACATCTCCACATAAACACAAAAGCATGTCACTAAATCACAGCAACAACATAGCATCTCTAAGCATATAAAGAAGGCATGCTAACACCACACAATAAAAAAGCAAATGTGGACACACTTCTACCTACTCATGCATCACAATATCATAAGTCATGCTACTAACATGGTAGTAAACGAAATTGCAGAAGATAAAAATGATGCAACAATAAACCCTATGGACATCGTGTCTAGGTAAAAGGAAAGACCAGTCCTAGCCATAATCTGACTCCAAAACCCAAGGCGATAATAACCTGTCTAAAAAAAAATATAAGCCCTTACCATAATAGTAAGACTCTAACAATCCATCTCCGAATCTAGAGGTGACACTATGAGTGACACTAACAATGCAAAGCGTCATCACGTAAGAAGAAGTCAAAGAAAATGGCAACTACAGTGATACCATCAACAACCAAATCAATCTCAAGAATCATCCTTAAAATGATCATCAATCACTGACCAAAAGGACTACGCCTATCAGAACAAAACCAACGCTAATCCAACCTGGACTACGCTCGTAGCTAGCCAGTACGATAGCATGATAGTGCCATGTACTCGCCCACAAACGTACCCGCCCACGAAAATTACAATCTCAGAGGAACCATCCCGAACAACCAAAGATCCTAAGAGGTCCATAACAAACAAATTCAGCACTACGACAATGCCAAATAACTCACCTCACGAGAGCCTAAACAAAAGGTGTCTCACCACCTACCTTAAAACCAATGCTAGGTCGACACAACCTATGCTAGGTCGACACAACCTATGCTACTATGAAGCCAACTGACAAATGCTAACAAAATCTAAGAAGAGTGCCTAAACAAAACTAGACACACCAACCATCGCACTAAGTGTCAACTCACCAAGCAACTCAACCTCAACTCAAACATCCCATGACTAATCCCAAGTCCTGTTAAATATGCAAAACAATCATGCATATACAATTCTAATCTAGCATACATCATATGTCATGCTCTTTACATTAGAATAAGATCATGCTAAACAATGACATGCCACATATAGCACATAAGCATATAAACATCTTATCAAACCAAAACATGTTATCATGAAGCATATAAGCACAAAGAGCATGGTAACACAAGCATGATATACACCCAAAACCCGTCGTCCTAAAGTTTTCAAACCTAGGAGCTCTGATACCATCTGTGATGACCCTAGATTTTGCAACCCAGTGTGCCCTGTGATGACCCAAAGTGGATCCAGAATGCAAAAGTAAGAAACAAGACAACGGTCTCCCAAGGCACAACACACCTTTAAGACCCTAAGATAACCTTCCATGAGGTCATGGAACCCAATTGAATAAAGTGCGGAAGCAACTTAAAAATAAGTCGTTAGAGATGTAAGTTATCCCTAGGACACAAGGATGGACTTTCGAGAGGTGTCGAGACTCAACGGAAGCGAAACGGAGACAAGCGTATTAAAACCCTACGAAGGAAGGACCAAGGGGTAAAATTAATTTTACCCTAAGAGGAAGGAATTTAACTTCCAACAAGTCAAATGAGGTCAAAAACATCCTTTGGTAACTTCACATGATGTCCCAAGGCCAAAGGAAGTGAAATCCCAAATGAACCCTATCCTAGTTCGAATCAAAACTGATATCACCTCACTAAAACAAGTATATCTTGAGGTAGGAGAAGAATCTGAATCTAAAATTGGTACCAATGGAAATCTTACTTCGACGCGGTCAATTTAGACTCAAGAATGGACCAATTCAAAGTTAAAAAGAAGAAGTTACATCAGTTCAAAGTTGGAAGACCAAAGTTGAACTTGCAAAACAGTTCTGCATGACTTGAACCGGTTCAACCTCCTTGAACCGGTTCAACATGGGTACTACACCTATGCTGGACCAAAATGACATCTTAAACTAGTTCAACCTTCTTGAACCGGTTCAACTTGACCAGAGTTGAACTTAAACAGTAGAAACTATAAAATAGCAGAAAATTAAATTTGGAGAGCGGTTTTTGAGATCAAGATGACATTTTTCAGAAAAATTTCGTGAAGAAACTCCCCCTAAAATCACATTTTCTATGTGCAGAAGTTGAGAATGGAATTTATTTCCCCAATGAAATTCCAAAAATTCCCTTAAGCTGAATTTTTCAACAAAAAGGTGAAATGAGTCCATAGGAGGCTCAAAACACAAACGAAAGGGTTTTTCATGAAAACGATCATGCACACAAATGTAAATAGTGATTTTGAGCACGCAGGAATGGTCCACGGCTCCCGAAAATGGCCGAGTCAAAATTCGACACCCCAACGGCCAAAAAGGCGAAAACGAACTTGAAATGGAAATTTTGAAAACCAAAATTACACTTCATACATGATTAATAAGACCCTCTGAAATAATGAAATGGAATTCCCACACCCGATGTACCTATAGTGAAACAATAACTCGTGATTTTTCAATGTTTTCATAATATTTCATGAAGTCAAAATTTATATTGGATACAAAATACATGGCATTGGCCTCCGGCCCCATCTCATACATGTCAAATACAATACAAAAGGTGTACTTATGTACATATTACATACATGGAATCAAATATACAAGTTTGACATAAAAAGCTACAATAAGGCATTTCATGCTAACATTTACGTGAAGTGGAAATTTATATACTACTAGTCATCCACAGAATGGTGAGCATCACGAACTAAGTCTTCATACTTGAACAAAATCCTGAGTAACTTCGGGGTGAGTAAACAAGTTTACTCGTAGAGAATGAGCACGAACAGACTCGATTTCTTTAAAGATTGTTACATTAACTTGAAACAATTCAAAACGATCGTGCCACCTAACGTCTATGTCAAAGGTGAGACTCAGGGAGCATCTTAAGCTACCTTAGATCATTTCTAGCATAATTCACATCCCTCATGCAATTCAAACAACATAGAAGTATGTTATACGAAGCAACAAGGTATAGATTCTCAAAGTCATCCAATTGAAAATCTAAAATACGAAAACAACAAAGTGGGTCATGCCACCTAACGTCTATGTTCCAAATGAATCTATAGATTCATTCCTAAGCTACATTTGAACATTTAAAACACAATTCATCATATCGATGTAATTTAACCAACATTAGATATAATGACCCAGTCATTTCCCTTCTTTTCTTTTTTCGGTAAATTTCTTTTCTTTTTTTTGTCTTTTCCCTATTTTGTCCTTTAGTCATTTTTCATTTTTCCTTGCATAACTTCACTTTTTGTGCTCGGATTTGATTCCGGCTTTGCATACATCCATGATATTTAAATTCCATGATATCTACATTTTCACTTTTGTAGAAAAACATGTTAAATGGTTACTTTTCTTGTGAAGGGCATGAATGTAAAACTTTTGGTAATTACTCTAAACTTGAGGGGTTTTGTGTAATTAAAAAAAGTAATTATTTTTCGTCTTAGGGAATATTTTGGAATTTAATTTGGAAGATATTTTCAAAAAGGACCTTTTTGCAATTTCTAAAAATGTGACAAGTGTCACATTCTTAAGGTGCCACTTGTTGATTTTGTGGTGAAACCACTTAGAAGCCTTGTTTGATAACACATGGACGGTGGAGATTCACCCATATGTTGGCCTAGGATAGGAGCACTTGTTGGCATGGATGGTTGACAATTGTAGGTTTGATATTTAATCTTGGAAGTTTACATAGAATGGTGACAAGTGTAAGCTTCACAATTGGTCTTGCAATTGTGTGTGCGTGAGAAGTAGTGTAAGAGCACCTAGTGAGTGGAGAATCCCACCATTTAGCTTAGGGTTTACACCTTTGTCTCATTTTCATCTCTTTCCTCTCAAGAACCCTAACTTAGCCACCATTGGAGCAAAGCTTAACTTAGAGCTTTGACTTCATTTTTGATACCCTTCCACTCACCTTAGACCATTAAGCTTGGAATACAAAAGCCTTGCCTCATCTTCCTCTTCATAACCCTAGAAGGAAAACTTGAAATTCCATTGCTTCCCTTGGATTTAAGAGGAACAATCCTCTTGTGAGGTAGGGGAGGTTGTATGTTTATCCTCTTTGGGTTTTATATATATTGGAGCTTGATATATATTGATTACATGCCTTTTTAAATTCTTGTATTTGCATATAAATAGAGATTTTATATGCTTGACTTAGTATTTCTGGATTAAAGCATGTATATGACTATTAAATTATATAGGTAGGTTATTATTTAATGATTTTCCTAATACTTGTGATTTCATTGAGGGTTTATTATGGTTATCTTGAAATTGCACTTATGTTGTTAAGTAAATGGAGACTTCATTGAGAGTCTAGTATGAAAATCTTTTATATAGCACTTATAATTACTTGTAGGTGAATTACTATATTGCATGATTAGTAGTTATGGCCTACATTAATACTAAATTCATATGGCATAATGTGTAGTATCATTAACTTGCCACTTTAGACATGTAACCTTAGGACATGGGTTATGTGGTTTTACCCTACTTGTGCTTGGTAGGTAGTTTCATGCATTGAGATTATATAAATGTCATGAACTTGTTGGTTTTTGGAAGCTTGTGAGGATATAAAATGTTGATGGCTAGGGCTTGGCTCTAATATGGAGGGTAAGAATTCTCCTATGTCATAGTGCGCACTAGGTAGTACTTTGTGGGTCGTAATTACCCAAAATAACTTGTATCATTTCATGGCCACGTATCCTCGTCTTTCCATTATTTGAATTCGTATTACTTTCCAAGTCGTTAATCATGGATTTCTTGTAGCTTGCGATTTGGCAATCTTAGTTTTAATGTGGTTAGTGTACTTGTCTTGTATACTTGGATGCTATGTGCTTATCAATTCAAACATTTGTATACCTTGAGATCATCCCTTAGAGTACCATGGAAACATAGACATTAGGTGGAATGCACCCTTGTGATGGCATATGTTTGGTTTACATTATACTTGAAACTATAAGGTATGTGCATGCACCACATCCTACGAGTAACTTCATTACTCACCTTAGTTGTTTGGGTTATTTTGCAGGTAAACAAACTTTGTTTTGGGATGCATCACATCCTTAAGTTGATTTGAAGTCTTAATGTAGTTTGTTGTATTTTTGAAAACATGCAAGTGTTAGTATGTAGTATCATTTTGGTGTAAAATGCTATTTTTGTTTTGAAATATGTAATGTATGGAATTGAGGCCAAGGGCCAAGTATGTTTAATTTAGCACTTGTAGTCATTTGGTACTATCTTTTGCTTTAAGAATGTATTTAAACAAACTTTGGAGGTTTAGCATGTGAGATTTTTGTAAATGATGTGTGTGGGGCCATGAGCCGTTGTTTTACGCATAAACAATTCATATTAATGTTATTGGTATGTCTACACATCCATATCTCATTAGAAATCTATTTTAAACATTCAATTTTGAACCAAATCATCATGGGAATCAAAGTATAGGTTGAACCTTAACACCTTGGGCTTACAACGGGCCTTACAGCAGCTTTTCGAGAAGTTTCGGTCAACCGAAACTCTATTTCGGTCGACCGATGGCCTCAAATCGGTCTACCGAACTAACCAACCTTTAAAAACATGTCTTTAGAAACTATGCTATCCAGTTTGGTTGTTCGAAACTTTATTTCGGTCTACCGAAACTCCCCTCATACACCTGTCTTCCAGATTTTGCTTCAGCACTGAAGTTCCAACTTCAAATGGCCATAACTTCTTTGTTTCTAACCCAAATGGGGTGATTCTTAAGCCTTAAGTCAATTATTTTGAGTCATATTTCCACTGATACCAATTTCATTCTCAAATTCAAATCATAGTGGGAGTTATTAATGTTTTAGTGGGATAGTGTTAGTTTTCACTTAAACCGGGAAAGGGTGTTTTGTGGGATTTTTGTCCAAAGTTCATAGAACCTCTTGGAATGTTGTGAAATGATTTTTTTAGGTTGTGTGGACCTTATTTGACTTGTTTAGAGTCAAAGTTCCCTTCTCAATTGTAAATTGACCATTTTGCCCTTGATTGATGAATTTTGCCCGTTTTGACTCCTATTCCTTTTTTTTTCTCTCTTTAACTTCCATGACTTCATGGAAGGTCACACCAGTGTCTTAAGGATGACTTCTAACTCTAGAGACCTTGGTTTATCTTTTGCTTCCACATACGGATCTGTTACTAGATTAACTTACGAGTCATCACTAACGCACCGGGTTAAAAACCTGGATTGTTACAAGTGGTATCAGAGCTCCTAGGTTCGAAAACCTTAGGACGACGGGTTTTGGGAGTATATCATACTTTTGGACATGCTTTGATTTGCTTACATGTTCCTTGGTAACATGTGTAACTGGATTAACTTACGGGTCATCATTAATGCATCGGGTTAAAAACCTGGGTTGTTACAAGTGGTATCAGGGCTCCTAGGTTTGAAAACCTTAGGACGATGGGTTTTGGGAGTATATCATACTTTTTTTGACATGCTTTGATTTTTTTACGTGTTCCTTGATAACATGTTTTGATTTAATAACATGTTTACGTGCTTATATGGTAGTAAGATTTGGAGTCTACCTTAAATGTTTTAGTATGTTGTATATACTTGTATGCCTTAGCATTTTGCATATGCTTATAGGGTGTTAGAATGTTTTATATACTTGTATATTTAGCATGACTGTATGTTGCATACATCTCTTACTTATATTATGTACTACTTGCTTCGTGTATTCATGGCGTAAGCTGCATTAGGTTTTATTGACTTGCATTGTTGTTGACCTTGCCCCTTATGTGTGTAGCACCATGGTCTTGACTCACAGAGAGTCTTCTCGTCACGTCGGAGTAGATGAGCAAGTTGAGGAGCAGGTTGCAGACACCGGGCTTGCACAGGGTCCAGGGCTCGACCTCGTGGTATAGATCCTAATCCACCATGAGCGCCAACTTATGAGGAGCAGATTACACAGGGAGTGGCTCTGGGGATGTTAGAGTCCATTCAGCAGATGTTTCATCAGCATATGACAGGGATGCAGATTCCGGTACCGGCACCAGCGCCGGCACCAGTTGCTAATGAGGCATTAGACTACTTCATGAAGTTACAGCAGGTTAAGATCGACCAGTTGGTAGGGGGTATGGATCTGCTTGCTTCAGAGGCATGGCTTGATCTCATGGTATGCAAGCTCGATAGCATGGCAGTACCTACAGACCGATTAAGGATCTCTTTGACTACCTCTATGTTCATGGGAGATGCCGATATCTGGTGGAGGTCCATAACCAATATCCACGATGTGGAGGTGATGACATGGGAGGAGTTAAGGACATTGTTCTTCGACCGTTTCTTTCTGAGGGCTATGAGGCAGGACATGAGAGTGCAATTCACAAGTCCTTATTAGGGCAGGATGAGTGTCATTGAGTATGAGACACACTTCGCTTCTTTTTCTCGCTATGCACTAGAGATGGTAGCTATCGAGGAGCTCAGGGCGAGGAAGTTTCAAGATGGGTTACATCTTGATATTAGGCCACGAATTTCAGTATTAGAATTGAGGACCTATGAGGAGGTAGTACAGAAAGCTATGTTGGTTGAGGTAGAGGACCGAGATCAACTTAGGATCAAGGGTTCATATAAGCAGTCTCGTGGAGAGGCTTCATCAGTATCTATTTGGGGTCAGTGGAAGAAGGCGAAGGCCGAGGACAGTTCACGTACTCAGGGACAGTCACAGTAGGCTCGGTCTGTACCTATAGTTCCAGTATCTTCAGGGTCAACCCGAGGAGTGACTTTTCACCACTGTCAGCAGCCAAGGCATATCAAGCCTCACTGCCCACAGCTTTAGCCACAGGCCAGTCAGTCATAAGCTAGTAAGCCTACAGCTTCGACGAAGGGGGTTAGTGGAGCTTGTCCGAAATTGCAAGGTGGGACATAGAGTGACATAGGTTCACAGGTCGTACCGGCACAGTCAGCAGTTGTGCAGTCAGGTTTCAGGGTGCCTCAAGTACCGCAGTCAGCAGCACTGCCAGTTGGTTCTTATCCGGTCACAGGCCCTACGCCTACTGCTTCCGGACATCAATCGGGCCACCAGGGCAGTTCACAGCAGTCTGAGGCTCAAGGACGAGCTTACGCACTGCCACAGGCCGATACCTCTGCTGGGACTTCTACAGTTCGAGGTATCTTTCCAGTTTTCAATTCTTGAGCTAGAGTTCTTGTTGACAAAGGTGCATCGCATTCATTCATATGTGCTTCATTTGCACATTCATTGGATCTGGAAGTCACGCAGCGGGATGGTTTCCTTTGTGTTGACACACCAGTTGGGGGTCCAATGTTTTTGGACCGTGTTTGTCAAGGTTGTGCTATCAAGATAGCTGGGCAGACTTTAAAGTTCGATTTTGTTGTTTTCAACATGACGGGCTTTGACGTCATTCTCGGGATGGATTGGCTATCCTTCTTTCGTGCTATAATCGATTACTTCCGTTAGAGGGTGACTATTTGCACCCCCAAAGGAGATTGTTTTCACTTCATGGGAGATCAGAGTGGTTCCTACTCGACGATGATTTTCAGTATCACTGACTAGAGCCGCCATAGGTCCTACTTGACTAGCCTGTCAGCTGACGAGGATAGCAGTTCGGGCCGCGATTACCCAGCAGTTGTTGTAGAGTTCTTGGATGTTTTTTTGAAGGAGTTAAAGGAGCTTCCTCCTCTTTGGGAAGTTGTCTTTTCCATTGATGTCATTCCCGGTATTGACCTATCTCTGTGGCACCGTACGGCATGGCACCAGTAGAGCTTAACGAGCTGAAAGCTCAATTGGATGATTTAAAAGCTAAAGGCTTTATTCGACCTAGTGTTTCACTTTGGGGAGCACTGGTTCTTTTTGCAAAGAAGAAGGATGGGTCTTTAAGACTTTGCATCGATTATCGCAAGCTGAACCACGTCACAATCAAGAACAGGTATCATTTGCCTAGGATTGATGACTTGTTTGATCAGTTGAAAGGAGCCACTTGTATTTTAAAGATTGATTTAAGATCAGGTTACTATCAATTGAGGGTTAAGGATGAGGATATATCTAAGACTGCTTTTCGTACACGGTATGGCCATTATAAGTTTCTGGTGATGCCATTTGGTTTGACCAATGCTCTAGCAGCTTTCATGGATTTGATGAATTGTGTATTCAATAACTATCTTGACAGATATGTAGTGGTGTTCGTTGACGACATTCTAGTATACTCAACTTCGATAGAGGAGTATGAGTATCATTTAAGGACAATGTTGCAGATCCTTAAGGATAACAGGTTGTATACCAAGTTTGAGAAATGCGAATTTTGCCTACCAGAGGTGAAGTTCCTTAAACATGTTGTGTCAGGGGGTAGAGTTGCAGTGGATCTATCAAATATTGAATCGGTGAAGGATTGGGAACGTCCAAAGACAGTGTTTGAGATTTAGAGTTTTCTTGGCCTAGTCGACTATTACTGGAGGTTTGTTCGGGATTTCTCTCGTCTAGCGGCACCTATGACTTGACTTACCCGCAAGGGGGTCAAGTTCGTATAGAACGAGGCCTGTGATTTTGCTTTTCAGGAGTTGAAGGTGAGGTTGACATTAGCTCCAGTGCTGATCATTCCTGAATGTGGTTTGGGTTATATGATCTTTTGTGATACTTCGCGGGAAGGTTTGGGTTGTGTCTTGATGTAGACAGAATGGGTGGTTACTTGTGGGTTTTGACAGTTGAAAACTCATGAGTCAAACTATCCGATACATGATTTGGAGTTGGCAGCAGTTATCTTTGCCCTAAATGGGTGGGGACACTATTTGTACGGAGAGAAGCTTGAAGTTTTCTCCGGTCACAAGAGTCTCAAGTATCTCTTCTCTCAGAAGGATTTAAACTTAAGACAGTGCAGATAGGTTGAGTTAATGGACGATTATGACTTTGAGTTACAATATCATCCGGGTAAGGCTAATGTAGTGGCTGACGGATTGAGTAGGAAGTCACGGGGGACTCTTGCTAGTATTTCCATTCACAGATGAAAGATGCTAGAAGAACCTGCAGACCTTGGTTTACAGTGTTATGAAGATGTTTCGCAGGCTATTTTATTTAGCCTTGTGGCTCAACCAGCTCTTGTTAGCTGAGTTATTAAGGCATAGTTGGAGGATGGGGAGATGAAGTCCATCCATGTTCGGATTTCAGGTGGTGAGAATGTAGAGGGTTGGTCCTTATATTCAGACGGTGGTCTCAGGTACAAGGGGATGATGTTCATTCCTTTGTCAAGTCGTGAATATGTTCTTCGGGATTTTCACCACTCTCGACTCGCAGTTCATCCTGGTGGTACGAAGATGTATCACAATCTGTGACGATAGTTTTGGTGGCAGGGCATAAAACGTGACATTCCATAGTTTGTGGCTCGATGCCTTGTCAGCAAGTGAAGGCAGAGCATCAGAGACCGGCAGAATTATTGCAACCATTACCAGTAGCTGAGTGGAAATGGGAGCATATCACTATAGATTTTGTAACGGGACTTCCGAGGTCTTAGGCAAGGAATGATGCCGTTTGGGTTATAGTTGACAGGTTGACTAAGACGGCTCACTCTTGCCCATGGCAGTGATAGATAGTGCAGAGAGACTGAGTGGACTATATGTGAGGCAGATTATCAGGCTTCACGGGGTTCCTGTATCCATTGTTTCGGATAGGGATCCGTGGTTTACGCCTCATTTTTGGTAGAGTTTTCAGGAGGCTCTTGATACGGGGCTTTATTTTAGCACGGCATTCCATCCTCAGACCGATGGTAAGTCGGAGCGCACCATTCAGGTATTGAAGGATATGTTACAGGCTTGTATCTTGGATTTCGGTGGTAGTTAGGAGGACTACTTGCCTTTGGTTGAGTTTTCTTACAACAATAGTTACCAAGCCAGTATAGGCATGGCACCTTTCGAAGCGTTGTATGGCAGGCCTTGCAGATCTCCAGTTTGTTGGACCGAGGTTGGTGATACCGTTGCCTTAGGTCCTGACATTGTCATTGAGACTATAGAAAAGATTAAGTTGATTCGGCAGCGGTTGGTTACCGCACAGAGCAGACAACAGAGTTACGTTGACAGGAGGAGACGATCCCAGTCTTCCGAGGTAGGAGACCATGTCTTTCTTAAGATTTCTACTCGGAATGGACTTCTGAGATTTCGCCAGACTGGTAAGTTGTCTCCTAGATTCATTGGACCATTTGAGATATTGGAGCACTTCGGTGAAGTTGCTTATCGTTTCGCTTTACCGCCAGACTTGGATAGGGTTTATGACGTCTTTCATATTTCTATGCTAAGGAAGTACGAGCCAGATCCATCACATGTTTTACGATGGACAGATGTCATTGTTTATGAGGATGTGACCTACGAGGAAGGTCCAGTCCAGATTCTTGATTCACGAGAGCAGGTCTTGCGGACCAAAACCATTCCATTGGTTAAGGTCTTGTGGAGACACCACGGCATCGAGGAGGCTACCTGGGAGCTCGAACAGGAGGTTTGTTCTCGGTATCCCCATTTGTTCTCTCTTTCAAGTATGATTCAATTTCGGGGACGAAATCCCTTTTAAGGAGGGTAGGTTGTAATGACCCGGTCATTTCCCTTCTTTTCTTTTTTCGGTAAATTTCTTTTTTTTTTGGTCTTTTCCCTATTTCGTCCTTTAGTCATTTTTCATTTTTCCTTGCATAACCTCACTTTTTGTGCTTGGATTTGATTCCGGCTTTGCATAAATCCATGATATTTAAATTCCATGATATCAACATTTTCACTTTTGTAGAAAAGCATATTAAATGGTTACTTTTCTTGTAAAGGGCATGAATGTAAAACTTTTGGTAATTACTCTAAACTTGCGGGGTTTTTGTGTAATTAAATAAAGTAATTATTTTTCATCTTAGGGACTATTTTGTAATTTAATTTGGAAGATATTTTCAAAAAGGACCATTTTGCAATTTTCAAAAATGTGACAAGTGTCACATTCCTAAGGTGCCACTTGTTGATTTTGTGGTGAAACCACTTGGAAGCCTTGTTTGATTACACATAGCGGGTGGAGATTCACCCATTTGTTGGCCTAGGATAGGAGCACTTGCTGGCATGGATGGTTGACAAGTGTAGGTTTGATATTTAATCTTGGAAGTTTACATAGGATGGCGACAAGTGTCGGCTTCACAATTGGTCTTGCAATTGTGTGTGCTTTTTAGGTAGTGCAAGAGCACCTAGTGAGTGGAGAATCCAACCATTTAGCTTAGGGTTTACACCTTTGTCTCATTTTTATCTTTTTCCTCTCTAGAACTCTAACTTAGCCACCATTGGAGCAAAGCTTGACTTAGAGCTTTGACTTCATTTTTGATACCCTTCCACTCACCTTAGACCATTAAACTTGGAGTACAAAACCCTTGGCTCATCTTCCTCTTCATAACCTTAGAAGGAAAACTTGAAATTCTTTTGCTTCCCTTGGATTCTAGAGGAACAATCCTCTTGTGAGGTAGGGGTGGTTGTATGTTTATCCTCTTTGGGTTTTATATATATTGGAGCCTAATATATATTGATTACATGCCTTTTTAAATTCTTGTATTTGCATATAAATAGAGATTTTATATGCTTGACTTGGGATTTGTGGATTAAAGCATGTATAAGACTATTAACTTGTATAGGTAGGTTATTGTTTAATGATTTGCCTAATACTTGTGATTTCATTGATGGTTTATTATGGTTATCTTGAAATTGCACTTATGTTGTAAAGTAAATAGAGATTTCATTGAGAGTCTAGTATGAAAATCTTGTATATAGTACTTATAATTACTTGTAGGTGAATTACTATATTGCATGATTAGTAGTTGTGACCTACATTAATATTAAATTCATATGGCATAATGTGTAGTATCTGCCACTTTAGACATGTAACCTTAGGACAAGGGTTATGCGTTTTTACCCTACTTGTGCTTGGTAGGTAGTTTCATGCATCGAGACTATATAAATGTCATGAACTTGTTGGTTTTTAGAAGCTTGTGAGGATATGAAATGTTGATGGCTAGTGTTTGGCTCTAATATGGAGGGTAAGAATTCTCCTATGTCATAGTGCGCACTAGGTAGTACCTTATAGGTCGTAATTACCCAAAATAACTTGTATGGTCTCGTGGCCACATATCTTAGTCTTCCCATTATTTGATTTAGTGTTACTTTCCAAGTTGTAAATCATGGATTTCTTGTAGCTTGTGATTTGGTAATCTTGGTTTTAATGTGGTTAGTGTACTTGCCTTGTATACTTGGATGCTACGTGCTTATCGTTTCAAACATTTGTATAGCTTAAGATGATCCCTTAGAGTACCATGGAAACATAGACATTAGGTGGAATGAACCCTTGTGATGGTCTATGTTTGGTTTACATTATACTTGAAACTATAGGGTATGTGCATGCACCACATCCTACGAGTAACTTTATTACTCACCCTAGTTGTTTGGGTCATTTTGCAGGTAAAGAAACTTTATTTTGGGATGCATCACATCCTTAAGTTGCTTTGAAGTCTTAATGTAGTTTGTTGTATTTTTTAAAACATGCAAGTGTTAGCATGTAGTATCATTTTGGTGTAAAATGTTATTTTTGTTTTGAAATATGTAATGTGTACCTAAGTACACTTTTTGATGCTTAAATAACATGTATGGAATTGAGGCCAAGGGCCAAGCATGTTTAATTTAGCACTTGTAGTCATTTGGTACCATCTTTTGCTTTAAGAATGTATTTAAACAAACTTTGGAGGTTTAGCATGTGAGATTTTTGTAAATGATGTGTGTGGGGCCATGAGCCGTTGTTTTACGTATAAACAATTCATATTAAGGTTATTAGCATGTCTACACATCCATATCTCATTAGAGATCAGTTTTAAACATTCAATTTTCAACCAAATCATCATGGGAATCAAAGTATAGGTTGAACCTTAACACCTTGGGCTTACAACAAGCCTTACAGCAACTTTTCAAGGAGTTCCGGTCGACCGAAACTCTATTTCGGTCGACCAATGGCCTCAAATCGGTCTACCAAACCAACCAACCTTTAAAAACATGTATTCAGAAATTATTCTATCCAGGTTGGTCATCCGAAACTTTATTTCAGTCGACCAAAACTCCCCTCATACACCTGTCTTCCAGATTTTGCTTCAGCACTGAAGTTCCGACTTCAAATGGCCATAACTTCTTCGTTTCTAACCCAAATAGGGTGCTTCTTAAGCCTAAAGTCAATTATTTTGAGTTAGATTTCCATTGATACAAATTCCATTCTCAAATTCAAATCATAGTGGGAGTTATTAATGTTTTAGTGGGACAATGTCAGTTTTCGCTTAAACCAAGAAAGGGCGTTTTGTGGCATTTTTGTCCATAGTTCTTAGAACCTCTTGGAATGTTGTGAAATGATTTTTTTAGGTTGTGTGGACCTTATTTGACTTGTTTAGAGTCAAATTTCCCTTCTCAATTGTAAATTGACCATTTTGCCCTTGATTGACGAATTTTGCCCGTTTTGACTCCTATTCCTTTTTTTTGCTCTCTTTAACTTCCATGACTTCATGGAAGGTCACACCAGTGTCTTAGGGATGACTTCTAACTCTAAAGACCTTGGTTTATCTTTTGCTTCCGCATACGGATCCGTTACTGGATTAACTTACGGGTCATCACTGACACACCGGGTTGAAAAACCTGGGTCGTTACATTGGAACTTCCAACACAACACATCAAGCATAAATTCTCAAAGTTAACATCCTGTAACTTAAAATGGGAAATCAAATAAGGAACAATAAGTTACAACATCATATAGTTATCAACTTGAAATGAAATGCAAAATCAAACAAGGTGGATACTTGGACGTCACGCCGGGTCAGGCCAACACCATGGTTACTTTAGGAATACTAGCCCATGGGTAACCTCCCTATGTGTGCACTAGACTGTAGAGGGACAATCCCCCGTACTAGAACCAAGCACTAGCCGTAGTCAAACAACGACATCCCCAAGTTTCCAAAATCAACAAGTTATGCAACAACGTATATAGCAACATGTATATACAAGATAATCAACTATCTACCACGCACAACCAAATTTGAAAACACATATAATACATGCTCTAAGTCCATAACTACTATGGCATGAAAGATGACAAATACAAGGTGTGCAACTCATTACACAATGCAACAATATAATTCATAAAGAAAACATGCTCTCATGAATATAAATATAACCACTATGTTATCCTACGCTCAAAACATAACCAAGTGATTATACAACATGTGACGGCCCTGGCTTTTCAAGCCAGTTCGTCTTGTGATGAACCGTAGTTTGACCCGATAACGGATCCAAAATGCGGAAGTGAAAATAGAAACCAAGACTCTAAGAAGTCAAAGTGACCTTCCATGAGGTCGTGGAACTCAATGAGAACTGATGCGGAAGCAAAATACTAAAAATATGACAAATAAGCACCTAGGGGCAAAATAGTCATTTCTGAAAATGTGGACTTGGGTGCCACTGAGCACACCGCTGGAAGGACAACGAAAAACTAATCAAGATGGACTCAAGAATCGCATGATTCGGAGTTCGGACGAAGGAGAAATGGCATGACGAAGAAAAACGAGCACTTAAGGCAAAAAAGGTAAATTGATAATTATCCAGAAGATCTGGGTGCAACCGAGCACACCGTTGGAAAAAAAGTAAAAAATTAGTCAAGTTCAAAAAAAAGTTCACTTGATTTGGAGTCCAGACGAGGGAGAAACGAGTATTTGAAGTTGAGATGTCGCGGCGACCCGACGAAGGCCATGGCATCCCCATGCGTGCCCGGCACCCAATGGCATGCCTATGCTGACAGTAAGGGTCCAAAGCAGGTTTTCCAGAACTGAGGCTTGAAACAGAGGCCGAAATGAACTTTTCTGGAAAAACACGAAGAAGAAACCCCCCCTAAAATCGAGTTTTCTACCCGACTCCGTAAAATGAAACAAAAAAAACTCACTGCAAAATCCCCAAAATGCCCCTAGATCAGAACTGGTGAGGGGCAAAAAGCTGCTAAAATGCAAACTGGGAGCTGAAACTTCACGAGGGATTTCCGGTACCAAGACGACATTTTCTGAAAAAATATAAAGTAAAAACCCCCCCTAAAATAACGTTTTCTAAGTGACCATGTAAAGACTGGAATTTATTTCCTAAAGGAAAATCCCAAAATGCCCTTAAAACAGATTATGCAATAAAATTTCAAAATGAGCCCATAGGAGGCTCATTTCACCAAAGAAGAAGGTTTGCCTGGAAATGACCATGCACACAAATGTAACTTACCTATTAGGATGCGCTACAATGGTCCACGGCTTAAAAATACCACCGATACTAAATCCAACCCCCCAATGGCTAAAAAGGCAAAAATGAACTAGATATGGGAAATTTGAAAACTAAAATTAACAAATGATTTTAAATTACCATTTGGCCATTGGCCACACTTCATACACGATTAATGAGAGCCTATGAAAGAATAAAAATGGAATTCCCACACCCGATGCAAGCATAGTGAAGGAATGACTCGGCATTTTCTAATATTTTCATAATATTTCATGAAGTTAAAAGTTACATAGGATACAAATTAAATGTCATTGGCCTATGACCTCATCTCATACATGTCAAATACATTGTAAAGAGTGTACTTATGTACACATTACAAAAATAGAATCAAATTTACACATTTTGACATATAAAGCTATAAATGGCATTTCAAGCCAACATTTACAAGAAATAAGAACTTCAAGTTTACAAATCATCCAAGCATGATGTGAATCCCGAATCTTGATCCCGGTACCTCAATTTGAGATGAAAATCTCAAAAGCCTACAAAAAAAAAAAAAAGTGCTCCGAATCCGACGATACCGAAGGGTTTTGTTGGGGACAACACGATCTACATGAACCCACAAGAAGCCCCATCAAAATCACAACTTAACTTCAAACCCGAACTCAAAATTTGGCCAAAAATGGGTTCTAATAAGGGGGAAAGATGCGCGTTGTAATGACCCGGATTTTTTTGGATAAATTTTTTTCCATTGTCTTTTCCCTTTTGAGTTTTGTTTCTTGTCGATTAGTATCGTCTCGAGTGCTCTGGAGTGGTTTTCGAGACTCTTTTCTGTGGATTGACAACTTCCTTTGAGGACCGAGTCAATTTCACATTTTTCGTTTTTCGACACTATTCATTTTTTGTCTTTTCCCTATTTTATCTTTTTCCTATTTCGTCTTATACTCGTATGTCACTCTGTTTGCGTAACCACACTTCTTGTGTTTGGAGTTGGTTTCTGACTTTACGTATCATCATTCTCAATGATTTCTATGAGATACGTATCTTTACTTTCGTGAGAAAGTACTCTGGTTGCTCTCGGTACCCATAGGGGCATAAATGCAAAATTCTTTGGACACTTTTTCTTTTCTTGGGGTGTTTTCATAAATATCTTTTGAAGATATTTTAATTTAGGGGTATCTAAGAAAATATCTTTTGAAAGATATTTTCATTCTGGGGCAATTTTGCAGTTTCACTTTTTAGAGGGGCTATTGTGCAATTAATGAAAGTTATTACTCAATGCCTTGTTTTGAGCCTGGATCCTCATATCGGATTCATTTTCACATTTCGTCAAGTCGTGAACTCTTAGAATTTCCTCTTGGTCGATGTTTTCCAGTTTCAGGGTTTCCGGCCCTAATTTGCGCCAAACCTGTTTTAGGAATAACTATCTGCTCAGGGCTCGGTTTTCGATGTCGTTTCTTCCATTGTTCATATTTTCTCATTTCGAATCTTTTTCATTCATGGAGTTTTTCCGTTCGAGCACGTTTGCTCGAATTTCACTTTTTCAGACCCGGAGGGACCCGTTCGGGACACTTTTTGAGTTTTTCTATAAATAAGAGGTCTTTAGTGAAAAAATCATATTTCACTCTCTCTCTTCTTTTGAGCTTCCTCCACTCACTAAAAAGTGGTGATGCCTTTATGTTTATTGCTCCCCTCCGCGAGGCCTTCGATTCCAATCGATTAGAATCTCGTTTTGGCAATTTCTTGAGTTCGGGTTTGAAGTCAAGTTGTGTTTTTGATGGGGCTTCCTTGGGATTCATGTTCATGGTGTTGTCCCCGAAAAAACCTAGAGGTTTCGTCGGATTCGGAGCCGATTTATTTTGGTGGGGATTTAAGATTTCATCTCAAATGGAGGTAGGGAATATTTTAGGGTTATTTGTGTGTTGTATTGTGTGTTTGTCATGATTCTATAACATATATGTATGCCTTGTATGAAATCTAAAAAGTTAGTAATTTTTATTTCTTCGTATAAGATTTAAAATTCATGATAATGTGTAACTTGGATTTGAATTGTGGCACGGTAGAAACTCTTGTTTTAATATGTTGGTTAACATATATTAAATTAGAATTAATTAAATAAGAATTGCTCTTTTTAATTAATATTTATCTTTTGTGAAAGATTAAAGTTCATGGCCGTACCTTGCATGAAATTGAGTTGAGTTATGCTTCTAAATTAAGTTTTGGCATGTTTGTTAACATACTTTAATTTGAGAGCATTTGATTGAGTTTGAAAATTTAAAGACTTTAATTAAGAGAATTAATTAAAATCTATTTTTGTGGTTTCATGGGCCTAATTAAGCTTTTGTGTGAATATATGTAATGACCATGATATGTCTATTAGCATATATTAAATTGAGGCCATTTGGAAATGATTTGAAATCTAGAGAGTTTAATTATTTTGATGTAATTAAATTCTATCTTGTTTATCCATGGATCTAATCATGTTTTAGAAGTTGCTTCTATTTTAAGAGCATTAATTTAGAGTTGTGATGTATTCACATGATTGTGTTATATGCATTGAATAGCATTGTTGTTAAATTTATATTCATGAGAGTATGTTTCTAATATGAATATATTGTTGGCTTGTGATTTCATAGCATTATGGATATGAAATGTTTATTGTGCACAATTGAGAGTTATATTGCTAACTTGTTACTATGTAGTAGTAATATGCATAAGTTATGAACTTATTTGGTTTATTTTGGAGTCTTGGGACATTATTGTTACATATGATATGGCTAAAGTTAGGCTTTAGTGCGGGAGGTATGAGTTCTCCCCAATTGAGATAGTGCACACTTAGGGTGGTTTTCCCTGCGGGTTAGTGCTCGGAACAACCATTTTGTTCTCGGCGAAAATCCGAGACGTGATGTCCAAGTCTTCCACTAATTGTTTTTGCATTCAATTCCAAGTTGACAATCTTGTTTAATAGTGACTTGTGGTTTTGGTTATTAGCAATTTGATGTTGTTAAGTACATCCATACTAAATTATTATATTTAGTTGATTTCACACTTTTAGATTTCTAGTTGATAACCTAGAGAATCTATGTCTTGATGTGTGGTATTAGATATTCTAATTATGCTAAATTGTTATATTTAGTTGATGTTGCATTTTAGACTTCAAGTTGATAACCTTGAGAATCTATATGTTGTTGCTTTGTGTAAGCATGCTCCTATGTTGTTGCTTTGTGTAAGCATGACCTTATGTTGCTAAAATTGCATGAATGAGGTGATTGATGCTAGAAATGATCTTAGGTAGCTAGGATGCTCCTTGAGTCTCACCTTTGGTATAAACGTTAAGTGGAATGAACCACAATAATTAAATCATGCAAACTTGTAAAACATAGGTCGATTCATGCTTATTTCCTACGAGTAGCTTTATGTTACTCACCCCTACAATACTGGGGCATATTTCAGGTAGAAGAATTAAAGTTGAGACTCCCATTATGCTTGGATGACTTGTGGACTTGAAGACTTCCATTTTTGTGAAGGTTGGCTCGAAATGCCTGTTGTAGTCTTATTTGTCAAATGTGTATATTTGATTCTAAACTTGTAATGTGTGCCTAAGCACACTTTTTATTCTCATTTTATGTATATGACATGAGGCCAATGGCCAAACTTCTTTTAGAATCGCATTTATGTCATGGATGTTGATTTTTGCCTTTAATGAGATTATATGAAATTCATGCATTTTAGTATGCTATTTTGCGCCGAAGTGTGCATTGTATATGAAAATTTGTCCATTAGCATTCATTCATCATGTATGAAGTGCGGCCAAGGGCCAAAAGGCATTCTGAAACCATTCATGATTTTGAATTCCAAGTTTTCATTCTAAACTTCGTTTTTGGCATTTTGGCCGTTGGGGGGTCATATTTTGTATCGGCCATATTTTTAACCCATGGACCATTGTAGCACATCTTATTAGGTAAGTTACATTTGCGTGCATAGTTGTTTCTAGGCAAAGTTTCTTCTTTGGTGAAATGAGCTTCCTACGAACTCATTTTACACTTTTGTTGCATAATCTGACCTTTGGGTATTTTTGAATTTCCTTTGGGAAATAAATTCCGTTCTCCACATAGTCACTTAGAAAATGTGATTTTAGGGGGGGGGGGGGGGTTCTTCTTTGTGTTTTTCCAGAAAATGCCATCTTGGTATCGGAAATCGATCGCAAAGTTCAACTTTTTGTTTTCCATTGAGCAGCTTTTTCGACCCTCAGGACTAGATTTCTTTGGAGGTCATTTTGGGCATTTCACAGTGAGTATTTTTCAATTTTTCTCGCGAGTCATGTAGAAAAATCAATTTTGAGGGGGTTTCTTCTTTGTGTTTTTCCAGAAAATGTCATCTAGGGCCTCAAAATCCCATTTTTTTCCTGAAAAACCCCTGTTGCAAGGTTTTTGCTGAGTTGTAGTACAAGTGTACGGGTCAAGTGTACAGGTGGTGAATCTCGTAACCGGTTAAATGAGTGTGGGTAGTGAGTTGGCCTCTAATTTTTGGTCTTCTAATCGATTAGAAGGATCTCCTAATCGATTAGATGGTCTTGGGTTGACTTTTTGACCGTTTTACCCCTCTTCTTCCGTTAGCCATATCTTCTTCATCCGAACTCCGAATCAAGTGATTCTTAAGTCTAAATTCATTAATTTTTTATTGTCTTTCTAATGGTGTGCTTGGTGGCACCCACAATTAAGTTAGAAATGACGTTTTTGCCCCTAGGTCCATTCTTGTCCGTTTTTGAAATG
Source organism: Cornus florida (assembly GCF_030987335.1). Classification (NCBI taxonomy): domain Eukaryota; kingdom Viridiplantae; phylum Streptophyta; class Magnoliopsida; order Cornales; family Cornaceae; genus Cornus; species Cornus florida. The sequence goes on from NW_026775572.1 coordinate 96,723,475, forward strand.
TTGCTTCCGCATTTGTTTCCCTTGGGTTCCGTGACCTCATTGAGTGTCACATTGGTGTCTTAGGGATGTGTTGTGTCTCTTGAGACCATTGTTTTATTTTTTATTCTTCCGCATCTCGGATCCGGTTCGAGTCATCACAGGATACACTAGGTTGAAAAATCCAGGGTCGTCACAAGTGGTATCAGAGCTCCTAGGTTCGAAAACCTTAGGACGATGGGTTTTGGGTGCATATCATGCTTTTGTTGCCATGCTTTATATGTTTATATGCTTTATGATAACATGTTTTGGTTGATAACATGTTTATGTGCTTACGTGCTACATGTTGTATGCCGTTTGTTTACCATTGTTTTATTCTAATGTAAAAAGCGTGATATGTGACGTATGCTAGATTAGAATTGTATATGTATAATTATGTTGCATATTTCGCATGACACAGGATTGGTCATTGCGGCACGAGTTGAGGTTGATGGTGATTGTAGTCACAGTTTCGTGGTAGTATAGGTTGTTGTCGACCTAATATTGGTTTTGAGGTAGGTGGATGGTCACCTTTTGTTTAGGCTCTTATGAGATGAGTCATTTGGCATTATCGTAATGGTGGATTTGTTGGTTTTGGGCCATTATGAGGTCATGGACCACTTAGGATCCTTGATTGTCCAGGAAGATTCTTTTAGAACTTGCATTTTTTGTGGGCGGATACGTTTGTGGGCGGGTGCATGGCACTGTCATGATACCGTGATGGTTAGCTATAAGTGCAGTTTGGATGGAATCAGTGTTGGTTTTGTTTTGATAGGCGTTGTCCTTTGATCGGTGATGATGATGGTTGTTTTGGGGATCAGTCGTGGTGATTGATTTAGTTGTTATTGGTGTGGCTGTAGTTGCCATTTTCTTTGAGGAGTTCTTGCGTGATAATGCTTTTGGGATCAAGTCGATTGATTGATATTACGAGTAATGAGAGCACTGCACTGTTAGTATCACTTGTAGTGTCACCTCTAGATTCAGAGTTAGATTATTAGAGTTTTACCGTTGTGGTAAGGGCTCACGTTTGTTTAGAGACAAGTTGTTGTCGCATTGATTTTGGAGTTAGCTTATGGCTAGGAATTGTCCTTCCTTTTACCTAGACACTCTAGGACATGATGTCTATAGGGTTCATTGTTGCATCATTTTGTATTACGCAGTTTCGTTTAGTACCATGTTAGTAGTATGATTGATGTTATTGTGATGCATGAGTAGGTGGAGGTCTATCCACATTTGCCTTCTTGTTGTGTGGCATTAGCATGCCTTCTTTATATGCTTAGAGATGCCATGTTGTTACTGTACTTTTGTGAGATGTTTTGTGCTTACGTGGAGATGTGTTGCATGTACCTTTGATTTTTATCTATGTGAGTAGATTTACTTCTTGGTAGTTGCATTTCCTTGTCATATGCATAACTTCCAGGTTTGGTTTTCCCATTCATTTCCCTTGGTCGCACGTAGTGTGTATGCGGGTTTCCACAAGGGTTTTGTGTCGGTTCGTGTTAGGGACTTCATAAGGAGTGAGTCTCTTTTCTCCGTTGTGTTGTGCGCTCTTTTGGGGTTGGCTAGTCCGTGAGGATCACCATTGTTGTTTTGAGTCCTTGGTGAGGATTTGATGGATTTTGGTCGACTTACTTCCATGTAGGGGGTGAAGTCTTTGACCTTGTTGTCTTTTATTTCAGAGATGGAGTCGTGGTGTTGTCCTTTTTAGGACTGGTGGTTCCCTTTCTTTTGTGTCTTCCCTTGGGGAGTTTCTGCCGTAGTTGTTGACGGAGTTGTAGTGCTCAGAGTGAGTTAATTGGTGTGAGATCATTTTATGGGGACTTGTGTCCGTATCATTGAGGATTTGTTTGATTGTGAGGTGAGCTCGATGCTCTTTTGAGAATGTCTTTTGGAGACTTGTTTCCGTTTTAGAGACCTGGATGTGGTTAACTTTTAGGAAAAGTTTTGGAGGATTGCTTTTAGATATGGCTTGTTGTGGAGTTTCTCATCCTAGTTATGACTAGGCATAGTTTTGAGGAATCATAGTTCTGATGATTGGTTGTGGATCAAAAAATGAGGAATTTTGATTTAACTTGGTGTTTTCAAGTACGATTTTGAGAGACTCATTTGTGACCTTGGTTGTTGGCATTTTGATGTGTGTGCCACTTGGTGGATATGTATTTTGTGGATTTAGTTATCCGTGATAAGGATGTGGATCTGATGTTTGATCATGGTGATTGGTCTTGTAGTTGATTTGTTTCAAGGAGTAATGTGAAGGACTTTCGATGAAATGTCTTATTGTGAGGTTCGTTTTGATTTCTGTAGGCGTTGATTAGCTTGTCAGGTTTTGGATTCCTGATTAATGTTGTTAATAGGGGTATTTTGAGACATTGGAGATGTTGGTTTTACTGTATTGAGGATTTGGGGCCTTAAGCATAGCGGTACCTATAGCATTGTTGTCAGAGTTTTGGGATTGGCAAGGATGGTCCGGCCGAACATCTTTGGACCGTATCTCAACTCTCACAAAATGTTATTCCCCGTAGTGCTTTTGGTAATGATCATTTTTGACATTGATGTCATTGGTATTGAGGTTTCATGGGTAGACCTAATAGGGGGCAGGTTATGAACTAGTGCCTTATACTGTCATGCTACCGTACAAAGTTATATGTTGTGGGCGAGTACTAGTTGCCATCGATGCTACCTTACTGACAAGTAAGTGTGGGCGGGTACTAGGTACTGTCATTGCTACCACACATTTAAGTACGTCGTGGGCGGGTTTTGGTCACTATTCGTACTGCCACGTTATGTTTGTTCTGTACCCTGATTTGATATGTGGTTATCTTGGAGTTCTTTTGGTGGTTATTTTTGGTTGTTTATGATGGATTGTCAGGAGGGACGCTTACGGTTGTTGTTTTCCGTTCTTTTGTCTAACCTTGGGTTCTTTATGTGAGTTCAGACTTGTCGTGTGGCCATGTGGTCACTTTTCCTTTGAGAGGTTGCCTTGTCATGAGCACGTGGGTGCAGATGACACTAGTTTGTGTGTTCCTTTCAGCTTTGAGGTCACTGGTATGGCGTGTTGTGTGGGGTACTCGGAGATATACTCCGTAGTTATCCTAGTTTTGCTTTTTGTGTTGTTGGGACTGGATTTCGGGGACGAAATCGTTTTAAGGTGGGAAGGTTGTAATGACCCTGATTTTTTCGGATAAATTTTTTTCCATTGCCTTTTCCCTTCTGAGTTTGGTTTCTTGTCGATAAGTGTCGTCTCAAGTGCTCTGGAGTGGTTTCCGAGACTCTTTTCTGTGGATTGACAATTTCCTTTGAGGAACAAGTCGATTCTGCATTTTTTGTTTTTCGACACTATTCACTTTTTGTCTTTTCCCTATTTTATCTTATCCTTGTTTGTCACTCTGTTTGCATAACCACACTTTTTGTGTTCGGAGTTGGTTTCTGACTTCACGTATCTTCATTGTCAATGATTTCTATGAGATACGTATCTTTACTTTCGTGAAAAAGTACTCTGATTACTCCCGGTGCCCAAAGGGGCATAAATGCAAAGTTCTTTGGGAACTTTTTCTTTTCTTGGGATGTTTTTCATAAATATCTTTTGAAAATATTTTATTTTAGGGGTATCTAAGAAAATATCTTTTGGAAGATATTTTCATTCTGGGGCAGTTTTGCAGTTTTCACTTTTTAGAGGGGCCATTGTGCAATTAATGAAAGTTATTGCTCAATGCCTTGTTTTGAGCCTGGATTCTCGTATGGGATTCATTTTCACATTTCGTCAAGTCGTGAACTCTTAGAATTTCCTCCTGGTCGATGTTTTCCAGTTCAGGGTTTCTGGCCCCAGTTTGCGCCAAACTTGTTTTAGGCATAACTCTCTGCTCGGGACTCAGTTTTCGATACCGTTTCTTCCGTTGTTCATATTTTCTCATTTGAAATCTTTTTTGTTCGTGGAGTTTTTCTGTTTGAGCACGTCTGCTCGAATTTCACATTTTCGGACCCGGCGAGGCCCATTCGGGGTACTTTTTGAGTTTTTCTATAAATAGGAGGTCTTTAGTGAAAAAATCAGATTTCACTCCTTCTCTCCCCTCTCTTGGCCGGATCTCGTGGCAGCCATGGCTGCCATCTTTTCTCTCTTTTTTTGAGCTTCCTCCCCTCACTAAAAAGTGGTGATGCATTTATGTTTATTGTTCCCCTCGGCGAGGCCTTCGATTCCAACCGATTGGAATCTCGTTTTGGCCATATCTTGAGTTCAGTTTTGAAGTCAAGTTGTGTTTTTGATGGGAGCTTCCTTGGGATTCATGTTCGTGGTGTTGTCCCCGAAAAAACCTAGAAGTTTCGTCGGATTCGGAGCCGATTTATTTTGGTGGGGATTTAAGATTTCATCTCAAATGGAGGTAGGGAATGTTTTAGGGATATTTGTGTATTGTATTGTGTGTTTGCCATGATTATATAATATATATGTATGCCTTGTATCAAATCTAGAAGGTTAGTAATTTTTATTTCTTTATATAAGATTTAAAATTCATGATGATGTGTAACATGGATTTGAATTGTGGTATGGTAGAAACTCTTGTTTTAATATGTTGGTTAACATATATTAAATTGGGATTAATTAAATAAGAATTGCTCTTTTTAATAAATATTTATCTTTTATGAAGGATTAAAGTTCATGGCCATACCTTGCATGAAATTGAGTTGTATTATACTTCTAAATTAAGTTTTGGCATGTTTGTTAACATACTTTAATTTGAGAGCATTTGGTTGAGTTTGAAAATTTAGAGACTTTAATTAAAAAAATTAATTAAAATCTATTTTTGTGGTTTCATGGGCCTAATTAAGCTTTTGTGTGAATATATGTAATGACCATGATATGTCTACTAGCATATATTAAATTGAGGCCATTTGGAAATGATTTGAAATCTAGAGAGTTTAATTATTTTGATGTAATTAAATTCTATCTTGTTTATCCATGAATCTAATCATGTTTTAAAAGTTGTTTCTATTTTAAGAGCATGGATTTAGACTTGTGATGTATTCACTTGATTATGTTATATGCATTAAAGAGCATTGTTGTTTAATTTATATTCATAAGAGTATGTTTATAATATAAATATATTGTTGGCTTGTGATTTCATAGCATTATGGTTATGAAATGCTTATTATGCACAATTGAGAGTTATATTGCTAACTTGTTACTATGTAGTAGTAATATGTATAAGTTATGAACTTATTTGGTTTATTTTGGAGTCTTGGGACATTGTTGTTACATGTGATATGACTAAAGTTCGGTTTTAGTGTGGGAGGTATGAGTTCTCCCCAATTGAGATAGTGCGCACTTAGGGTGGTTTTCCCCGCTGATTAATGCCCGGAACAACCATTTTGTTCTCGGCAAAAATCCGAGACGTGATGTCCAAGTCTTCCACTAATTATTTTTGCATTCAATTTTAAGTTGACAATCATGTTTAATAGTGACTTGTGGTTTTGGTTATTGGCAATTTGATATTGTTAAGTACATCCATACTAAATTGTTATATTTAGTTGATTTCACACTTTTAGATTTCTAGTTGATAACCTAGATAATCTATGTCTTGATGTGTGGTATTAGATATTCTAATTATGCTAAATTGTTGTATTTAGTTGATGTTGCATTTTAGACTTCAAGTTGATAACCTTGAGAATCTATATGTTGTTGCTTTGTGCAAGCATGCTCCTATGTTGTTGCTTTTTGTAAGCATGACCCTATGTTGCTAAAATTGCATGAATGAGGTGATTGATGCTAGAAATGATCTTAGGTAACTAAGATGATCCTTGAGTCTCACCTTTGACATAGACGTTAGGTGGAATAAACCACAATAATTAAATCATGCAAACTTGTAAAACATAGGTCGATGCACGTTTATTTCCTACGAGTAGCTTTATGTTACTCACCCCTATGATACTGGGGCATATTTTAGGTACAAGAATCAAAGTTGAGACTCCCATTATGCTTGGATAACTTGTGGACTTGAAGACTTCCATTTTTGTGAAGGTTGGCTCGGAATGCCAATTGTAGTCTTATTTGTCAAATGTGTATATTTGATTCTAAACTTGTAATGTGTGCCTAATGTCACGGGCCTAGAGATTTGGCGCAGCGGCACGGCCCGTGCGGCACCAAGGCGTTGCTTCAGCTCGCACAAGCGCCCTGGTCAGCCACCACGACCTGCCCTCCCAAGGATACATGCTGACTGGTTTCGGCCTGCCATGGCCTCGTCAGGGGAACGGCTCCAGCTCCCGACCAGTTTGTGCAGGGATGGCCAACTCCCTTCTTCATAGTCAAGTCCAAGACTAGCGACAAGCACCTCGAACTGAACCGAGTCGACCTGCCTGAACTCTGAAGAGGTACCATCCTGTGGTCCTGCACGCCCCTTCCCTGGAACCATTCCCAGTCAATGAATGTTCTTAGCCAACCAGCATGCGTATCTTCTATGCTCATGGCGTCGTTAGGAATCGGATCGTGACATTCTCCCCCACCCAAATCCTGCGACGCCCTCGTCGCAGTGCGGCGCTGACTCCGCTGCGTCCAACATTCCAAAGCCTGTCTCCTCCAAGTGGTATGCTCGCCTGCCCACCATCGCTTCCTTGTACAACCCCTGGCTGCACTCGTCCAATGATAGGGTTTCGGGCTAAAGGGACGCCCACTTCTTCGGGACGCAACCCCACGTTATGCCGCCTCCGCGACACCCCGAGCAAACAAGCGCCCTCCGGCTGACTTGATACCCGCCCTTCACAACGGTTTGCACGCCTCTTGAACTTGCAAGAACTTTGGTGCGCGCGGCCCTCCGGCCATCCGATGCGCGCGGCCCTCCGGCTTAAAGGACGCGTCTTCATGGGGAAATGGAGGCTCTCCTCCAACAGCATTGATTGCCCACCGACGCTTTAGTGCACCGTCTTCATTCTCAAGACCCCCGGATCGACAAGGGGGCACACCTCTGTGCTTTTCCCCAAGTCCTGCTCTGATACTATTTGTCACGGGCCTAGAGATTTGGCGCAGCGGCACGGCCCGTGCGGCACCAAGGCATTGCTTCAGCTCGCGCAAGCGCCCTGGTCAGCCACCACGACCTGCCCTCCCAAGGATACATGTTGACTGGTTTCGGCCTGCCATGGCCTCGTCAGGGGAACGGCTCCAGCTCCCGACCAGTTTGTGCAGGGATGGCCAACTCCCTTCTTCATAGTCAAGTCCAAGACTAGCGACAAGCACCTCGAACTGAACCGAGTCGACCTGCCTGAACTCTGAAGAGGTACCATCCAGTGGTCCTGCACGCCCCTTCCCTGGAACCATTCCCAGTCAATGAATGTTCTTAGCCAACCAGCATGCGTATCTTCTATGCTCATGGCGTCGTTAGGAATCGGATCGTGACACTAAGCACACTTTTGATTCTCATTTTATGTATATGACATGAGGCCAAGGGCCAAACTTCTTTTAGAATCACATTTATGTCATGGATGTTGATTTTTGCCTTTAATGAGATTATATGAAATTCATGCGTTTTAGTATGCTATTTTGCGCTGGAGTGTGCATTGTATATGAAAATTTGTTCATTAGCATTCATTCATCCTGTATGAAGTGTGGCCAAGGGCCAAACGGCATTTTGAAACCATTTCATGATTTTGAATTCCAAGTTTTCATTCCAATCTTCGTTTTTGGCATTTTAGCCGTTGGGGGGTCATATTTTGTATCGGCCATATTTTTAAGCCCTGGACCATTGTAGCACATCTTATTAGATAAGTTACGTTTGCATGCATGGTCATTTCCGGGGAAAGTTTCTTCTTTGGTGAAATGAGCCTCCTATGGACTCATTTTACACTTTTGTTGCATAATCTGACCTAAGGGTATTTTTAGAATTTTCTTTGAGAAATAAATTCTGTTCTCCACATATTCACTTAGAAAATGTGATTTCAGGGGGGGTTTCTTCTTTGTGTTTTTCCAGAAAATACCATCTTGGTATCGGAAATCGATCACAAAGTTCAGCTTTTTGTTTTCTATTTAGTAGTTTTTTCAACCCTCTGGACCAGATTTCTTTGGAGGGCATTTTGGGAATTTCACAGTGAGTATTTTTCGATTTTTTCACACGTTCCACATACAAAACTCAATTTTGAGGGGGTTTTATCTTTTGTGTTTTTCCAGAAAATGTCATCTAGGGCCTTAAAATCCCTTTTTTTCTAGAAAAACCCCTGCTGCCAGGTTTTTGCTTAGTTGTAGTACAAGTGTACGGGTCAAGTGTACGGGTGGTGAATCTTGTAACCGGTTAGATGAGCGTGGGCAGTGAGTTGGTCACTAATTTTTGGTCTTTTAATCGATTAGAAGGATCTCCTAATCAATTAGATGGTCTTGGGTTGACTTTTTGACCATTTTGCCCGTTCTTCTTCCGTTAGCCATATCTTCTTCATCCGGACTCCGAATCAAGTGATTCTTGAGTCTAAATTCATTAATTTTTCATTTTCTTTCCAATGGTGTGCTCGGTGGCACCCATAGTTAAGTTGGAAATGACATTTTTGCCCCTAGGTCCATTCTTGTCCGTTTTTTAAATGTTGCTTCCGCATTTATTTCCCTTGGGTTCCGTGACCTCATTGAGTGTCACATTGGTGTCTTAGGGATGTGTTGTGTCTCTTGAGACCATTGTTTTATTTATTTTTCTTCCTCATCTCGGATCCAGTTCGGGTCATCACAGGACACACTGGGTTGAAAAATCCAGGGTCGTCACACGCGTAGTCAAGACAAACACAAAACGCGAAGGCACTTCGACTTTTTAACAAAGGGAAGAAGGTTCAAATGAAAGAAGAAGGGTGATAGCCCCCTTGGGCTACCATAGCAGGTTCTGGTCGTGCATGGAGATGGGAGAGGATGACTTTTTAATTTTAAGTCCCCCTATTTAAAGAAAATCTCAAAAAGTGCCCGAATGAGCCCCGCCGGGTCCGTAAAAGTGAAATTTGAGCAGAAGCGCTCAAATGGCAAAACTCCGTGAACAAAAAAGATTCAAAATGAGAAAATATTAACAATAAAAGAAACGAAATCAAAAACTGAGTCCCAAGCAGAGAGTTATACCCCGAACAAGCTCGGCGGCAACCGGGGCCAGAAACCCTAAAACTGGGCAAAAATGACCAAAAGGAAATTCTATGAGTACATGAATCGACGAAATGTGAAAATGAATCCCATACGAGGATCCAGGCTCCAGATGAGGTATTTTGCAATAACTTTCGTTAATTGCACAATGGGCTTCTAAAAAGTGAAAACTGCACAACTACCCTAAAATGAAAATATCTTCCAAAAATATTTTCTTAAAAACCCCTGAAACAAAATATCTTCAAAAGATATTTACGAAAAACACCCCAAGAAAATAAAAAGATTTTGAAAAACTGTGCATCCATGCCCCTATGGACACCAGGAGCAACCATAGTACTTTATTACAAAAGTAAGGATACGTATTTCGTGGAAACCACTTATAATGAAGATACGTGAAGTCAAAAACCAACTCCGAACACAAGGAGTGAGGTTATGCCAACCAAGTGACAAACGGGGAAAAGACAAAATATGGAAAAGGACAAAACATGGAAAAGGACGAAAAGTGAATAGTGTCAAAAAAAGAAAAATGTGGAAATGACTCGATCCTCAATGGAAGTTGTCAATCCAAAGGAAAGAGTCTCAAAAACTATTTCCGAGCACTCGAGACGACACTAAGCGACGATAAACTGAACTCAGAAAAGAAATTTCAACGAAAAAAATTCATCCGTGAAATTCTGAGGAAAAAGAAAAGGAAGGAAATGACCGGGTCATTACACAACAAGTCTAAGACCATGATTTGAATATAGAAACAACTTCTAAAATGCAACTAGGTCCATGGAGCCATTAGATAGAATTTAATTACACAAAATAATTAAATTCTCTAAATTTCAAATCAATTTCGAATAACCTCAAATTATTATATGTTCAACAACATAGCATGCTCATTACATATAACAAATGAAAAGAGCAAAATAAGCAAGACATCATCATGTAGAATTTAATTAATTTAAATTAATTAAATCTCTAATTTTCAAAAGTTGTTTGAATTATCCCAATTTAATATATAGCAAGCAACAAGTCATGGTCATACCATATCTCAAGTCTAAAATAGAATACAAGCAAAACACAATTAAGTAGAATTTAAATCAAATTAAATCCATTTAATCTCCAGATTTGAAAACTCATTTAAATCACCCCAAATTAACATACAACAAAGATCAAGTCTTGGTCATGCCATATATCAAATCTAAAATGAGTTATATGCAAGTTATGATACATCATTAATTTCTCAAATTAACAAGACGCATACATACAACCTGTATGTCATACAAAAGCAAGTAAAATTACTTGGAAAATAAATTATAACACCCCCTACCTCACTAGAGAAGAGTCTCTCTAGAATCCAAGGCAAATCAACACAAAATGGAAAACCCTTCAAGGGTTATTTAGAAGAGGATGAGGGGAACAAAAAGTATTCCAAGCTTCATGGTCTAAGGTGAGTGGAAGGCCCTCAAAAATCAAGTTCAAGGCTTAAGGCTTCAAGCTCCATCCATGGAGGCTAGGGTTTTCTTGTAAGGAAGAAAATGACATAATCTAAAAATGGGTGAGTGGAGGAAATAGAAATCCTCCACTCACTATGTGTTTATGGTCAACTAACACATCTATAGTCAATTGTACAAAAACCCCTCTTTAAAGCCATAATCCCAAACTGGCCCAAAAATAATTGCAAGACTAAATTGTGAGCCTACACTTGTCACAATTCCAAGGCTCCTTCCTAGGTTTAATCTCAAGCCTACACTTGTTAACCACTCAAGCCAACAAGTGCACCTATCCTAAGCCAACAAGTGGGTGAATCTCCACCCTTCACATGTCATCATCCAAGGCATCAAAGTGTTTCCACACAAATGTCAATAAGTGGACCAATGAGAGGGTTACACTTGTCACACTTTCTGGAAATTGCAAAAAGGTCCTTTTTAAAAATATCTTCCTAATTAAATTACAAAATGGTCCCTAAGTTGAAAAAAAATCAGAAAACTTACGACTACCTCTTTATCATTCTATATCAATTTATGCTACTATGTCACTGTAGCAACAACAAGCAGTCTATATTCATTTATATTTTCAGACTCATGATTATCTTACTACAAGCTACCATGACATGACACAAAACAAAATCATTTACCATGTGGTTGCGCTTGAGAGATCTTAAACAGTCTCTCATGAGCTCTGATTTTGTAGTAATAAAAGGCAACGTAGCAGACCAAACTGGCACCGAGTTCTGCAAAATGGGAGAACACTTATAACAATTCAAGTTCTATCGGACTATTGCAATCTTTGAATAAATAAATATGATATCAAATATCCAAACCTTTTCTTCCTGCATTATAGGTGTGGTAGATTTTAAAGATGCAGGACCTTCTGGAGGCAACCCAAGTCTCCCCCTTCTTTCAGCCTGTGAAGATAAACATACAACTCTGGGGTCATCTAAGAATTCTAGGGATACATCAAGTCACATGCATTAAAATAATGAATATAGACATGAATATAATACTGTATATGCCTATTATATTTTGAAAGTTCATTGGGACAAGCTATCAAAAGAGAGATTATAGGGCCCAAACTGTCTGTTTCAAAGCAGATTAACCTGACTTCTTGCATGTCAATAAGGACCTACATGGACTACACTCTCTGTAAAATAGAAATATGTCTCAGATAAACATATTACAATACGTATATGCTTCACATGCTTCTAGTTGCCTGTATAACTCAAGAATATTTGATTTCCTCTCTAGTTAGTTCACCCAAGACAAACTTAGTAGCAAATTTGGTTTTGACAGTCCTGCCACGTCCGCACTCATAAAAGTATATATATACTGTGAGACATAGTATGGCCAAATAAGTTCATGATAGACTCGCCATAAAGGTGCACACATGTACACACAGTATATTTTTATGCAAGTGAAAAAAAAGAAAAAAGAAAAAAAAAGACAATGCATGTATTAAGGTCGAATATCCTAGTTCCCAGCAGCTTTCAGATTCCTGGGCCAGATGTAGTTAGCTTTAATTATGGTTACAAAGCAAAGCTCAAGTGTTGATTAATGATTAGGGACAATAAGTTGTGCAATATACCTACCATTTGCGCCCCATCCACACGTAATAAACAATCTAAAGTTGAAAGCAACCCCAGCTACCTTGTCAATTAATTAGCCGTTTTGTCTATCGAATACTACAACAACTATCATTTCCACCATACATGTTTGTCCCCACAACAACAACACAACCTAGCTTAATTCTTTATTGTATAACATCCATATGTCATCTTGTGGTTGGATAGTGAATTATATATTGTGGAAGTGAAGCAACAACAATAAAATTTCGATCTTACTTGATAACTCAATCCAGTACTTAACGATGAATGAATTAAATGATTATGTAACAATTACTTGTGGTCTATACAACTCATTCCACTTACCTTCTTTACAAAGCAATTCACCCCACAATATATAATGTAAATATATAAACATACCCTACATATTCAACAAATGTACTCTCATGGATGATGCCTATAATAAGAGCTCTTCCAATTTGATGCCTAAAACGCACACCTAATATGTATTTCTCAGAAGGGTTTAGAATCAGAATTGAAGTAAACCTACAAAATTGCTGTTGTAAGAGACATTGTATTGATCATTGCAACTAAATGCTAAAGTACATGCGACAACTACATGCATAAGACTATTAACAAAAGAAAAGGGAAATGCTAAATTATAGAGGAAGAGTACTTGCCAATTTGATACAGAATTAGATACGTGGCCGGGTCTAATGTTACTGAAACCCTCTGAACCACACCAGCAGTTCATATAAAAAAAAACTCCCCCTCTTGCAATTCATCTGGAATTTCAAGAATTAATTGTCATCTTTCGCAATACTTCAGCATTTCCCATAAAATACTGTATCAGCTTCTACTCCAGATCACAACTCTGCCCCAGAAATCCAGTAATTTCAATTTCTTGAAGATGAATAGACAGACAACAAGGCACCACTTCTGGTTCAACAAATTTGAAATCCCTGGAATCATTATGTTGACACTACTGCAAACAAAAATCGGAAGTTCAAGTTCCATTAAATGATGAAGCTGCTCTAAAATGGGTCCTACAACAATTAACTCCAACAAGAATGTTTCAGATTTGCTCATAATCATTGCACCAAAAACCTACAATGTTTCAGATTTGTTTCCGAATGTTTCAGATTTGCTCATAATCATGAGATAAAGAGACTACATATTATGACATTGTAGTGTTCATGAATATAAAGAGATTTTGATATTGTTTGTTCTCATACATCCTTACAAAAATCTAGTATTCAATTAAGGAAAATTATCTACTTGAAATATTTTTGGCAAATCTAAGGAAGAAATTATTAGCAAAATGTTTGTGTTTGATTCATAAATGATAATTTTGTTATTTCCCTTTTTTATTAGTATTCTGAATTTAAGACTTGTGTGATGCAGCTACTTTTTTGGATTTTGTACCGTGGATTTTGCAGTTACTTCCTTGGATTTTGTACAGTGAGGTGGTTTTCAAACAAGTGCAGACTGAAACTCAAGTGCTAGAAGGTTTATCAATTTTTCAGCAGAAGTGTTAAGAAATTGATGATTTTCTTGACAAATGGATTTACTTCCTGTTTTGAAACATTGATAAATGTTGAATTGTTTTGGCACATTGATAAATTATGAATTGTAAAAATGTTTTAACTCTTTTGATATATTTAATGGGATATGTATGTTTTTTGAATTGAATTATAGCTGAAAGTGATGTGAATTATAGGTATTGGATGATTAAATTGCATTAATTAAGGGTATTTTATTTATGAAAAATATATATATATTTTTACGGGGAGCTTAAAATCCCGTAAATAAGTGAAAATCCTCCAAAGTACCTTTTCTACGACATACATGGCAAGTCATGAGAATGATTTATATTATTTATGGGTATCTAAAATTCACCGTAGAAGACTTTTCTACGGCACGCTTCAATGCCTCGTGAGATTATTTACGAGTAGTTAAAATTCGCCTTAGAAAAATTTTCTATGGCATGCTTCTGTACCCTGTGAGATTATTTACGGGTAGTTACAACTCGCCGTAGAAAAGTTTTCTACGGCACGCGTTGGTACCTCATGAGATTATTTATGAGTAGTTACAATTCGCCGTAGAAATTTTTTGGAATATTTACGGGTAGTTACAATTTGTCATAGAAAACTTTTCTACGGCATGCACAGTGCCTCGTAAGTTAATTAAATAAATTTAATATATATAAACAAAATTATTTTCTACGACGAATCTATTATTTTTCTACGAGATAGATTTTTCCCGTAAAAAAATTTGAGTATTTACGGAACCTTCATAGACGAGGGCCTATGCGCCGTGAATAGGTTTTCACGGCGTTTTTGGCCCCTCGTAAAAGCCCTTTTTTTTTCTTATAATGTTACCTCTAGCATGCAAAATAAATTAAAATTAGTATGATAAGTAAATATAATTTCTTGTAGAGTTTAAACTCCTTAAGTGTTATGAAAATTAAATTTCTTATCTTTATTTGACATTTTAGTCTTGGAAATATGTCATTCAAAGAACATTATATTCTAACTTAGATGACTAATGTGATATTACAAGTGCTATTCTACTTTGATGTATCCATTTTTAGCACTTTAGAACTTCATGTGATATTTATTGATCACTTCTTAAATAATGTGTCTAAAAGAAATAGTTTACTTATCCACATGAAGAGTCATGTAGCCAATCTCTCACCACATCTCTTAAAGAAGTTATTTTGGTATCAAGACCTTATTTTGATGATTTTAGCCATACTTGCTCCTATGTGTTATAATTACATCTCTTTATTGGCTTATATACTTTTAGGAAACCCATAAACTTCAAATAATACATCTTATCATTTCCATTAATGAATAAGGGTTTTTAAGTAGGACTTGTTTCATGATATATCTTAAGCATACTTTACCTATCATTGCTTCATTGTTCAATTAGTTGTATGATCATTGAATAATATATAATACAAATGGAAGCATATTAATAGGGGGAGATTATTAGTAATCTCTTGTGAATGAATATTGCATGATTTGCTTGCCTCTTTCTTGAGGATATCAACTGTGGAAAAATATATTAGGGTTGAAGTTGTCTTGAGTTCTAAGATTTGCCTCTAAAAGGTTGTTTGCCTTTAGGGTTATTCTAGTTTATGCTTCATTTTTGTTTTATGTTTGATTATATATACTTTTGTATATAACATGAACCTTAAATGATGATTTGAACTCATGTTGTCAATGAAATTGGTACCTTATGATATAATTGCTTATATGTTGCACTCTAAAGTATAGTATAGTCATTACCACTTAAATGCCATTTCTTGATAATCATTGTTTCACTATGACAATTCACTATGCTAAATGAAATTGTCTAGGACTCCCACCTTTTTGAGATGCCAAAGGGGGAGAGATATGTAATGTGTTAAATGATCTTAAATGGATGTTTATATCTAAAATGGTTCATGATATATCAAGCATGCAATTTTATAACATTATGTTCATTGAATGCACTTTGATAGGGGGAGCATTTTTCAAATGCTACTCCATTTGCTTTTGAACACATTAATGTTTTGTCATCATCAAAAAGGGGAGATTGTTGACCTTAAGGATTTCATCCAATGACAATCTAGTTGTTTTGATGATAACAAACCATTAATGGTGTTTAAGGACTATTGTTCACATTAAGTGTTATAGATGACTTATATTCAATGAAGAACCTCAATGAAGCACGAAAGATCATTCCAAGTATTCCATTATTCAAGATCACATCAAGGAAAACAATGGATACAAAGAAGATATAAAGTTGCAAAGAAGCAAATACAAAGTTCATCCAAAGATAGCTTGGACTATAACAAGCAAGAAAGCAACTCAAAGAAAGGAAGAAAATAAGTCACCTAAAAGCTTACACGATCATGAACAAAGCATGAATAAAGGGGTAGATAGGATGGTGAGTGTTTAGGATTCAATATCAAAGTATTTATGAATACATTTGAAGCTCATCTCTATACAACCATACATATCATTACATCATTCATATGCTCCTATATCCAATAGCAATATACTATGCACTTCATTCATATACAATTGACATATGAACTATTTGCTAAAAAGTGAGTTAGTTCAAGCTTGCATAAGCTTTGAAAGAACTCATCACTTGTGCTAGAAATGCTAAGACATTGTACATCAATCATAAAATTCATATTGGTCAACAATTAAGGCATGAGAAGCCTTCATTACCATGAGTTGGTAACGAACATTAGGACCTCTGAATGCGCGTCATAAAAAACTGTGTTTTTGGCTAAGTGTGAAAAATGGATTTTTGAAATAATAATTATTTCAAAATAATTTTTTCTGGTAATAACTCTTTATACTTCAACTAGCCTAAACTGATTTTATCAGAATTTTTGACCAAGTCTACATTGGTTTACATAAGGATTCATTTTTACCAAAACTGTCGGAAATCCAAATTTGTGCTAAAACTAAATTTCTACATTTTGATTTAGTTGGATTTCAATTTTTTTGTATTTTTATTGAATCAAAATGGTGGGTACTTCTTTATTTACATTGTAAACTTAAAGTAAATGGACATATAAATACTATAAAGATATTTACTTAAATGTTTTCAATGGAAATAAGCTGTGTGTAGATGTCCTATACTGAAAGTCCTATGCATAAGTTGTCATCTGTCAAAACTGTTAATGCATACGTTGACTGGTTTGATGCATACGTCGACCGGTATCTAGGTAAACTGAAATTTCAGGAACATAACATATACGTCGACTAGTTTGATACATATGTCGATCGGTATCTAGGCAGTAGCAAAATTCAAGAAAAGGCACTTATACGTCGACCGGTTTGTAGCATACATCAAGGTTCATGCAAAGACGTCGACTAGTTTATGCCATACATCGACCGGTTCCTGTCGAATCTGCAGATTTCAAAACGCAACGGCTCTTTCCTCCTTGACCTTTGTCCATTCAACTCCTAACAGCTATATTGAGCTTGCAAACTCTATAAATAGAGTGGGGAATGTCTGACTAATCAAGAGACATCATTTGAAAGACTTCATATTACATTAAAGAGGGCTTTTGTTCTCAAATCTTCTCTTCATCTCTCTCATTCACTCTTATTCTATCTTGAGAGATTCTAGCAAAGATTAAAAGGGCTTTTGCTCTTATTTTAATCTTCATAGAGTTTTTGCTCTATTATACACTTGAGAGATTCTATTGAATTCATAAGATCTTATATTCTTCACATTTTTCATTTTCTCCCATTCATTTCATTTATAGAGTTTGAGCTTCACTTATATTCATCAATACTCTAGTTGTGAGCTAAAGTTTGCACATCAATCTTTGAGAGATATTTCTTGTACTTCACTGTTCTTGTTACTATCTATTATAAGGGTTGGTTTGACCCACCGGGTTGGTGTGACCCAAAGGAAGACTAAAGGAAGATTGTTCTCTTAGCAAGGCGAAGCAAGGAGTTGCTTCATGTAAAGGTTTGCTCTCCACCCGTAAGCCTAAGTCATAGTGGATTGGGAAGTCTCAAGAGAGATTTTGAGCCGAGGAGTAGGAGTTTCCGAACCTCTCTAAAATCGCTGAGTCATTGTTTGTAATTTCTCTTACCTTTCTCTTTTACTTTGATGCGTTGAATTGATTATCTAGTTCATTTGGTTATTGCATAATTATTTTAAGAGACTAGTTAGTAATCATATTTACAAATTGCAAAAATTGGCCATTGACTCTATTCACCCCCCTCTAGAGTCAATTCTTGGGCAACAACCAATATTCCAAACAAGCATTGGGAGAAAACTACTTCAAGTATGCAATTTTTCAACCATTTCCAAGCAATTTCCCAAAATCTCAACAACATGCAAGCAAGTATGGTCCTCCACACATCAAGACAATGATCATGCAAATCAAAATAACTCTAGAATCCTTTTTAAGTGAATTGGCATCAAATATATTGCTATCCAAGCCAACCAAAGAAATGATCACATCCGACCTCAAACTAGTACACAAATCTAGTACCGAACATCAAGACAAAGAATGAACCTTTTATTAAAGCCTTATTGATCTAGGTGCGCTTATTCTTTTCACTCAAATTATTTTTTTTCTATCCCGAAGGATCAAAGATGGAAGCATAGTGCAATGTGTTGATCTATTAAGCTTTCTAGCGATCTATGAGGTCGAGCGTTTGGTCAATGACTCCCAAACCGGACGGCTTTAGGGCATTAGGTGTTTAAACAGCCCTAAGGACTTACAAGCTTAAATCAACTAGGTTACAAATCAAAACAACCTCTATCTAATCATTTCCCACTTCTCACATTTTAGGAGAAGTCCTCACTTTTTTTATTTGCTTTTGCAACAACTTTTTTTTTTAATTTTTTTATATATATATTTTTTTCATCAAATTATTAATTAACCTAGAGTTTGGGCCCTCCACCTTTCGGCACGAGAAATTCAGTGCTTGATGAGGCGAGAATCCCAGTTACTTAGTGAAAAGGGTTTGTTATCCACCTTTATCAAGAATGAAAGCTTTTAATGCACTACTAGCTCAATTGGGATGTAATCAAATTAATAATCAACAAAGCATGTACCCCACAAATGAGTGATAGTGTGCGCCAGTGCTAATGTAGAATCCTAGAGTGAATCTCAAAACAATCACAAAATCAGGATGATGTGGACCACAAATGCAAGCATGATATCAATCTTTTAAAAAATTTACCCCTAAATAGCATCCATAAAGCATACAAGAAGTATTGGACTCTCAAGTCAAGCAATTTTTATATTCTAAGCAATATAGTCCTCAAAAGATCAAAATCATAGCTCAAATGGATCCTAAATCTCAATCATGTAATTAAGTCTCAAATTTAGGTAGAATGCAACAAAGTCACCTTACCCCTAAACTTAAACCGCACATTATCCTCAATGTGCAATGAGAACAGTGGAAAAGATGGAAAGAGTGTACCGTGGTGGGAAAGACGATGAAGCCCGATAATGATCCATTGGGAAATTGTGCACCCCCAAACTTGGAATCAACAACCTACTTGAATAACCACACTAGCAAACTTTCATCAAATATAAAACGAGATAAAGATAACCAAATCAAGTATTCTAAGACAATATAGCACATTATGAAAGAGAGATATGAGAGCAAGCCCAATATAAATCATAAAGTCTGCATGACGACACAAAAGGATGCCATGGTGAAACAAAGTTCTTTTTTTTTTTCTTTTTTCTTTTTTTTTTTGAATAAAAACATGCAAAGAAAAATGAAAGATGCAAGAAAAATATGAAATGGGTGCTAAGTTTAACGTCTCTAGTAAGACCGAATGCTACTTTGAAACATTATTATTATTATTATTATTATTATTATTATTTTGAAAACTCTGATTGATCGGAGAATGATCAATCATGATTCAATTGATCTAAGACCTCAAAACCTGTAGACACATTCGAATGATAGACAGAGAGATGAAATTTTTAGAGACTCATAAAATTTCTAAAGTTTAGAACTGAGATTGATCACATAATATCTGGATCGATCGAGGAGTACTTGGATCGATTGGATGGAAAGTTTGAATGATACACAGACACCTGAAATATGTAGAGAAAGTTCAAACGATGGGACATATAGATGATTCTTTACCTGCAAAGAGGTTCAATCGATCGAATAGGCAAGAAACGATACATTTTTCATTGCATAACTAATCCAATCAAGTTTAAGTTAATGAAGACAAAAATAATGAATGAGACTCTAGGAAAAACAAATTGAACATCCCTTGATGACATCGAGTGCATCACTAAATCTCTTAATAGATAGGATCCACCAAGAGAGCGACCTCTATATGTCTTTGAAAAACTTGCCCTTCAATGTAGGGCTTCAACCTTTACCCATTCACTTTGAATGTGTTACCATCTTTTAAGTTTTTTATTTTAACTGCCCCATGAGGCGCAATAGAAATGATCTCATATGGGCCTTACCATTTGGTACACAACTTTTTGAGAAAGATTTTAAGCCTAGAGTTGAAAAGCCATACTTTTTGACCTGGTTCAAAAGATTTCTTCACAATATGTTTGTGATGAAAAGCTTTAGTTCTTTCTTTGTAGAGTTTAGCATTATCGTAAGCATTATGTCTCAACTCTTCCAGCTCATTCAATTGAAGTAAATGATTCTCTCCAGCTTTGTCAAGGTCAAGATTGAGCTATTTAACTACCCACATAGCTTTGTGTTCTAGTTTAACCGGAAGATGGCAAGGCTTTCCATATACAAGTCTATAAGGAGATATGCTAATGGGAGTCTTATATGCTGTTCGGTAAGCCCATAAAGCATCATTCAACTTGTGTGACCAATCCTTCCGGGTTGTGTTTATCGTTTTCTCAAGAATTTGTTTAATTTCCTAGTTTGAAACTTCTACTTGCCCACTTGTTTGAGGATGGTAAGGGGTGGCAACTTTATGAGTAATAGAGTACTTGAGAAATAATTGCTTCAAAAATTGATTGCAAAAGTCCTTTCGTCCATCACTAATCATGGCTCTTGGCATACCAAAACGAGTAAAAATATTGGATTTAATGAATTGAACAACCACGGAGTGGTTATTTGTTTTGGTAGCACAAGCCTCCACCCACTTAGAAACATAATCAACGACAAATAAAATGTATTAAAAGCCATAAGACATAGGAAAAGGACAATGAAATCAATGCCCCAAATATTAAAGATCTCAATAACAAGAATATTTGTCAAGGGCATCATGTTGCTTCTTGACATCGATCCCATCTTTTGACATCTCTCACACTCCTTGCAAAAATTGTAGGCATCTCTATGGATGGTGGGCTGAATAAGCCCACTTTGAAGAACCTTCAAGGTGGTCTTCTTTGCACTAAAATGCCCACTACATGCAAGGGTATGACAAAACACAAGGACTTGGAATTTCAGTCTCTGGAATGCATCTTCTCACTATTTAATCCGAACAATATCGAAATAAGATAGGATCTTCCCAATAGTAATTTCGGATGTTGGCAAATAATCGTTTCTTTTCTTGCCTTGACCAATTAGTTGGAAATTTACCATTTGCAAGAAAATTCACAATGTCGGTAAACCAAGGCATTTGTCCATTAGAAATTTGGAAGAGTTGTTTATCTGGAAATGAATGATGAATTGGTGGGCTTGGGGAAGATTTTACCATCAACCTCAAAAGATGATCGGCAATCACATTTTTGGTGCCTTTCTTATCCTTGAACTTGAAATCAAATTCTTGAAGAAGCAAAATGCATCTTATCAAATGAGGTTTTATTTCTTTCTTGGTCAAAAGATGCCTCAAAGTAGCATGATCAGAATAGACAATGACTTTAGACCCTAAGAGATAGAACATAAATTTTTCAAGAGCATACACTACTGTAAGTAATTCTTTCTCGGTAGTAGAGTAATTCAATTGGGCTCCCGAGAAAGTCTTACTTGCATAGTATATGGCTCATGGAAGTTTTCCTACCCTTTGTCCCAAAACTGCTCCCATGTATAATCAGAGGCATCACACATAATTTCAAATGGTAATGACCAATTGGGAGGTTGCATAATAGGGGTAGAAGACAATAAACCACGAAGTGTATGAAAAGCATCAAGGCATGCTTGATCAAAGACGAATGGAGCGTCCTTGGCAAGAAGATTGCGCAATGGTTTAGCAATTGTGTTAAAGTCTTTGATGAAACGGCGATAGAAGCCGGCATGACCTAGAAAGGAGCGAACCTCTCTCACCATAGAAGGTGGAGGTAATTCAGAAATGAGATCAACTTTTGCTTTATCAACCTCAATATCCCTTTTAAGATGACATGACCCAAAACAATACCTTCTTGAACTATGAAATGACTCTTTTCCCAACTAAGAACGAGGTTTGTTTCACGACATCTTTTAAGCACCAAAGATATATTTTTAAGGCATGTATCAAATGAAGACCCAAAGACTGAAAAATCATCCATAAAAACCTCTAGATACTCTTCCACCATGTGCAAGAAAATTGACATCATACACCTTTGGAATGTGGCTGGAGCATTGCACAAACCAAATGGCATCCGTCTATAGGCAAATGTGCCAAAAGGACAAGTAAATGTGGTTTTCTCTTGGTTTAAAGGGTCAAGGGTTACTTGCTTGTAACCCGAATAGCCATCAAGAAAATAATAAAATTGTTGCCTGGCCAATCTGTAATGACTCGGATTTTTTACGGATAATTTTTTTCTATTGTCATTTCTTTCGGAGTTTGGTTTCTCATTGATTAGTGTCATCTCGAGTGCTCTAGAATGATTTCTGAGACTCTTTTCTTTGGATTGACAACTGCCTTTGAGGACTGAGTCATTTCCATATTTTCACTTTTTCGACACTATTCATTTTTCGTCCTTTTCCCTATTTCGTCTTTTTCCCCATTTTGTCTTTTCCCCGTTTGTCACTTTGTTGGCATAACCACACTTCTTGTGTTCAGAGTTGGTTTTTGACTTCACGTATCTTCATCTTGAGTGGTTTCCATGAAATACGTATCTTTACTTTTGCAAGAAAGTACTCTGGTTGCTCTCGGTGTCCATAGGGGCATAGATGCATAGTTCTTTGGAATTATTTTCTTTTTTTGGGGTGTTTTTCGTAAATATCTTTTGAAGATATTTTATTTTAGGGGTTTTTAAGAAAATATTTTTTTGAATATATTTTCATTCTGGGCCAGTTGTGCAATTTTCACTTTTTGGAGGGGTCATTGTGCAATTAATGAAAGTTATTGCTAAATGCCTTATTTTGGGCCTGGATCCTCGTACGTGATTCATTTTCACTTTTCGTCGAGTCCTGTACTCTTGGGATTTCCTCCTGGTTGTTGTTTTCCAGTTTCAAGGTTCAAGGTTTTTGGCCCATGTTAGTGACAAACTTGTTTGTGGCATAACTTTTTGCTCGGGACTCAATTTTTGACGCCGTTTCTTCTGTTATTTATATTTTCTCATTTTGAACCTTTTTTGTTCATAGAGTTTTGCCATTTGAGTGCGTCTACTCAAATTTTACTTTTTCGGACCCGGCGGGGCCCTTTCGGGGCACTTTTTGAGATTTCTATAAAAGGGGGATGAGATATTTCATTTTCATCTTCCCCACACCTCTTGCACGACCTGAAGCTCCCATGGCAGCCCAAGGGAGGCTGCCACCTTCTCTCTCCTCTTTTGAGCTTCATTCCTTTGTAATAACATAGTAGTGCCTTAGTGTTTGTTGCTCGTCTTGGCGGTGCGCATCTTTCACCCTTATTGGAACCCATTTCTGACCATTTTTAAAGTTTGGGTTTAAAGTCAAGTTTTGATTTTGATGGGGCTTCCTTGGGGGTTATGATCATCGTGTTGTCCCCGACAAAACCTAGTAGTTTCGTCGGATTCGAAGCCGTTCCATTTTGATGGCTTTTGAGATTTTCATCTCAAATTGAGGTAGGGAATGTTTTAGGATTTTTTCTGTGTTGTATTAAGTGTTTCCCATGATTATACAACAAATATGTATGCCTTGTATCAAATCTAGAAAATTATTATTTTTATTTCTTTGTATAAGATTTAAAATTCAAAGGTGTATATGGCTTAGATTTGAATTATGGAATGATAATAAATTATGTTTTAATATGTTTGTTAACATATATTAAATAGGGATTAATTAAATAAGAATTACACTTTTTATTTAATATTTATCTTTTGTGAAAGATTAAATCCCATGGCCGTGCCTTGCATGAAATTGACTTGTGACATGCTTTTAAATTATGTCTTGGCATGTTGTTTAACATACTTTAATTTGAGAGCATTTGGACAAGTATGAAAATCTAGAGATTTTAATTAAAATGATTAATTAAAATCTAATTAAGGGTTCCATTGGCCAAATTAAGTGTTTAACTTGATATTTGTGATAACTATGACTTATGTTCTAGCATATGTTAATTTGGAACCATTTGATGTTGTTTTAGAAGTTAGGGATTTAATTATCATGATTTAATTAAATTTCACTTTGTTGTTCTTATGGCCTAATCGAGTTTTGATGTGGTGTATGTAATGACCATGCTATATTGTTATCATGTATTAATTGGAGGCCATTTGATTGAGATTTGAAACCTAGGGAATTTAATTAGTTTATTAATTAAATTCTATTTTTATTGTATTATTGATTAACTCGTGTATTTGACATTGATAGTACGTTTAAAGCATGACTTTTGACTTATAATGAATTTATGAGTTTATGTTTTCAATATTATATTATATTGTTATAGCGTGTAATGAATCGCACTTTGAAGATTCGACATTGTTATCCTATAGTAGTTGTGGATTTAGAGCATGTATTGTGTGGATACAATCTACTTATGCATGGAAGGTGACTTAGTGCATTATATAAATTACATATAAGTTGTGAACTTATTTGATTATTTTGGAGTCTTGGGACATTGTTACTGTGATATGGCTAAAGTTCGGCTTTAGTACGGGAGGTATGAGTTCTCCCCAATTGAGATAGTGCGCACTAGGGTGGTTTTCCCAACAGGTTAATGCCTGGAATAACCAATTTGTTCTTGGTTTATGTAATGACCCGGATTTTCACGGATATATATATATTTTTTTTCCGTTGTCTTTCCTTTCTGAGTTCAGTTCCTCTTCGCTTAGTGTCGTCTCGAGTACTCTGGAGTGATTTCCGAGACTCTTTTTTGTGGATTGACAACTTCCTTTGAGGACCGAGTCGTTTCCACATTTTTCGTTTTTCGACACTATTCACTTTTCGTCCTTTTCCCTATTTCGTCCTTTTCCCTATTTTGTCTTTTCCCCGTTTAACACTTTGTTGGCGTAACCACACTTCTTGTGTTCGGAGTTGGTTTTTGACTTCATGTATTTCCATCTTGAGTGGTTTCCATGAAATACGTATCTTTACTTTTGCAAGAAAGTACTCTAGTTACTCCCGGTGTCCGTAGGGGCATGGATGCAAAGTTCTTTGAAATCATTTTCTTTTCTTGGGGTGTTTTTCGTAAATATATTTTGAAGATATTTTATTTCAGGGGCTTTTAAGAAAATATTTTTGGAAGATATTTTCATTCTGGGCCATTAGTGCAGTTTTTACTTTTTGGAGGGGCCATTGTGCAATTAATGAAAGTTATTGCTAAATGCCTTGTTTTGAGCCTGGATCCTTGTACGGGATTCATTTTCACTTTTCATCGAGTCATGTACTTTTAGAAATTCCTTCTGGTCATTGTTTTCTAGTTTCAGGGTTTTTGGCCCCGGTTTACGCCAAACTTATTTTGGGCATAACTTTTTGTTCCGGACTCAGTTTTTAATGCCGTTTCTTCCGTTGTTCATATTTTATCATTTTAAATCTTTTTCATTCACAAAGTTTTGCCATTTGAGCGCGTTTGCTCAAATTTTACTTTTTCGGACCCAACGAGGCCCATTCGGAGCACTTTTTGGGATTTCCATAAAAGGGGGGTGAAATATTTCATTTTTCATCTTCTCCCCTCTTCATGCACGACCTGGAGCTCCTATGGCAGCCCAAGGGGTGCTGCCATCTTCTCTATCCTCTTTTGGTTCACTTTTCCTTAATGGAAAGTTTTCGGCCTTAACGTTTGTTGTTCCCCTCGCCGTGCTCTACCTTTCCCCCTTATTAGAATTTAGTTTTGACCATTTCTTGAGTTTGGTTTTGAGGTCAAGTTATGATTTTGATGGGGCTTTCATGGGTGTTATGTTCACGGCGTTGTCTCCGACAAAACCTAGTAGTTTCGTCGGATTCGGAGCCGTTCCATTTTGATGGCTTTTTAGATTTTCATCTCAAATTGAGGTAGGGAATGTTTTAGGCTTTTGTGTGTGTTGTATTGAGTGTTTAGTATGATTATACAACTTATATATATGCCTTGTATCAAATCTTGAAAGTTATTAATTTTTATTTCTTTGTATAAGATTTAAAATTCATGATGATATATAACTTTGATTTGAATTGTGGCTTGCTAGAAAATCTAGGTTTAATATGTTTATTAACATATATTAAATTGGGATTAATTAAATAAGAATTGCTCTTTTTAATTAATATTTATCTTTTGTAAAAGATTAAAGTGCATGGCTGTACCTTGCATGAAATTAAGTTGTAGTATGCTTCTAAATTAGGTTTTGGCATGTTGTTTAACATACTTTAATTTGAGAGCATTTGGACAAGTATGAAAATCTAGAGATTTTAATTAAAATAATTAATTAATGTCTAATTAAGGGTTCCGTTGGCCTAATTGAGTGTTTAGCTTGATATTTGTGATAACTATGATTTATGTACTAGCATATGTTAATTTGGGACTGTACACACAAATTTTGTAAGTCTGCAATAGAAACAAAATATGGAGCAAAATAGAATTTTATTTATTTATGAATGTGGAGTACAGTCCTTTGTAATATCTTTTATAAAAAAAGAATGGTCCTCTGATTCGATCTCCTTGTTTTTGGTTGGTTGGATCCAAGGGCTGCACGAGCTTGTTCTTGAATCACTGTGGAATTTGATGAAGAACGGCACGTTGTTGGATGTGCTTGATGTTCTTCGCTTTTGGGTTTCGATTCTGAATTTGTGTCTGAATTCTGAGTCTCTGAACTTCTGAATTCTGAATTTGTGTCTGAATTTGTAGACTTCTGAATTCTGAATCCTCTCCCCTTTTTCTTCCTCCAAGCCTCTATTTATAGGCTTCTTGGATTAATAGGATGATGACACGTGTCACCTCCTGATAAGGAAAAAAACTATAACTGGGTCGGGCCAGTTATATTGTGATAATTATCCTTAAAGATAATTATTCAAAATATATTTTATTAGGAATAATTATCGTTTCATTTAATTATCTGGGCTGGGCTAATTAAATAATTTAAGTGGACCAAGCCTGGTAAATTAAATAATTTATTTAAACATTAGGCCTATATTTAATGGGTCCATTCGTTAAAACCAAAGCCCACTAAATTTTAGTATCTACAAATTGCCCCCACTTCAAGTCCCAATTTTGACAAGACTTGTCTCTTTTTCCAAGTGGGACTTGAAGTTTCTTTTTTTTTTTTTTTTTTTTTTTTCCCATCTTAATTGTACTTTCCTATTTAAATTGAATTGTCCAAATCCCAATACAACTTGGAGGTATCTTGTTGCCTATATATACCCTCAATATTGTAGGGTTTGATATCAATTCCAAAAATCTCTGAAGACTTGTCAGATCACAAATAATTGGTACGTGTGTTTCTTCTTCTTTTTTTTTTTTTTTTTTTTTTTTTTTTTTTTTTTTTTTTTTTTTTTCACTCCACGCACGCTGGATTTTTTTTTTTTCTAACCCCCCCCCCCCCCCCCTTTTTTTTTTCTTTGCAGGGCTTAATTGGGTATAACAACTTGATTTGTGTCAACCGTAGCAGAAATTGAATCCTCCTTCTAGACAACACCGATTTGAGCTTTGGTATCCATCATGGTGGTGTTCAAGTGTTTCGCAAAGCAAAAGCTGACTATCTTAGAGAGCAAAAATAGTCAACGAGTCCAAGGAACGACATTAAGTGTATATGACTCACTTTTTGGTCGTAATGCTATTCAAGTGCCTGATTCTAACAATAAACATTGTTCATCTCATTGGACATGCACGGCCACATGCGAACTCACCGACTTTGGTTCTGATCAGATTAATGAAGAATCTATTGTCTCTAAAGCCTTGATACTAAATTCTTCACTTCATGAGAGAGTTGTTGAAGAAAACCAGTTTTCACTATTGGGTCTTAATGTTCAGGCGAAGGAAATATCATGGAGTATTCCCTATAAACTTCCTGCTGAATTGCTATACACCGAACTATATTGGGAGTGGTTAGAAGATGTCTTGGCGCGTTTCCACGACTTTTTATCAAAACAACAACTATATGGTGCTTTATTCGCCTCCCTATTTTCCTATGATCGTCATGAAGATGTATTCAAAGCATTCCTTGAATGTTGGTGCCCAGCCACTAATACACTTCATTGTTCTATTGGCGAGCTATCAATTTCTCTTCGAGATCTATATATGCTAGGTGGTCTCCCTCACCAAGGAACAATTTATGATGAAGTTATTCCTTGTGCAGATGAACTATCAAGAGCTGGCAACAACAAAAATTCTATCCCTTTGAGTTGTCAACACCTATTTTTGGCTTTCCACAGACTTTCCAAGAAGTATAAAGGAGATCAGAATGTGAAGATATCTGACTGGATTAATTTTTGGTTTAAAGGTGCATCAAGACATGCCAAACCTTCAAAGAAATCAACAAAAAATAAAGTTCACCGCCTTATGAGGACTCAAAATCCGTCTGGTGTGATCCCTCCTGTCCGGTCGATGTCCACCAAAGAGAAAGAAGTATTTATCAACCTTGGTGTAGATGAAACATCGAGAGACACCATTTATCTAGCTGCTTTTTTAGCATGTTGGCTCTGCAAATTTCCCTTACCTGCACACCCTGGCAATATAATTCATCCTGGGACTTTCAAGGTCGCAAGCATGTTAGCAGATGGCTGCAACATTTGTCTTTCCATCCCGGTTCTGGCCAGTATTTACAGAGGCTTGAACGAGATTGTTTCCTCACCAGATCCTAGAATCTGCTCTGCGATATTTCCTATTCACTATGTATTCGGATGGTTGAGTGAATATTTTAGAACTAATTTCACCATTCCTAATACCAACTATTGGCCTAGAATGACATTATATGCAGGCGAAGGAGGAGCAAGATACTTTGACCATTTTGAAGCCCAAAATTTATTCAGATCATGTAAAGGAATAAACTTAACTCGAATGGCTAAAAGATCTTCAAAAGAGCGACTTATTGTAGATAATGGTGAGATGACAAAGGCTGACTTTGACACCCTAATCAATCTTCGATCATGTTATTTGACATTGCGCCAAAATGACTGTCTTATCATTGAGCCGTATAGTCCACACAGATTTAGCCGACAATTTGGGTATCATCAAGATATTCCTGGAAAATTAAAAAATGACTTTCGTACTTACACCTTAGAGGAATTTTTAAAGCATTGGAACTCATCCGTTCATTATTCTTCTGGTTGTGATGCGTTGCTTTCTTCAACCTTAAGCCACCAAAAATCCTCAGTTACCAGAGCATATGCCAAATGGTGGTCCAGCGTATATATTGATCCATTTACACAGAAAGAAACTACCTCAGAGCAATCTAAATGCACGATTTCCCCACCAGAGAAACCAACTAAAATCAGGAAGGTTTTAATTAAGGGGCTGAAGTCAAATCTCCCATCTAAGCCAGTGCCAAAGTTAACCATCAAATCTCATAATGATTGTGACGTTGTTGGAGGATCTAGTAGCCATCACCAAACAGCAGAAGATGTCCCACCACTAATCAATAACCGTCGCCGTCGTCAGTTGTCAATGGAGTTAGATGAGGATGTGAAAGCTTATGATGAGGATCGTAACTGGAAGCATGTCACCGACAAAGTGAGTCTTGATTCAGTACAGGAATGTGTTGCCACTTCTCTTGATCAATTTTTTACTGGGGTACCTAGCAGTTCACAACCTATACAGGTAATTGTTATTTTATATATATATATATATATATATATATATATACTTTTGTACTGCAAATTACCATTATTTATTATTATTTTTTTAATAGATAAAAGACAGCAAGGGATTTCTTGGGGAAGATGTCGTCATTGTTGCTAACCCAACATGTAGTGAAGAATCTATTTATGGACCGTCTGCCTTAGAGTTAGCCACTGCGATAGGAAAAGGTACAGAGATTTCACTACAAAGAAGCAGAGTTAGTCAACACTCGGATGTTTTGGGGGTTGCTGAAGTGACTAGTCAAGCTATGGAGGTGGTTGAAAATATTGGTAAAGATCATGTAGTTATCCCTTCTTTGATTTTAAGAGAACAGGGTCCACCCTTGCATCGTGTTGCCCCTTCTGAAATGTCAATTTTCAATGCGGAAGAGATCGTTCTTGATGTTCATCGTCGTGCTGCTTTATTCTTTATTGATTTCATAAAGAATATCATACGCGATACTCCTACTGATAAAATACCGTCTCGAGCACCTAAACTTCAAACACTTTATGAAGGACTCGCAAAACTCCCTGGAGACCATTCAGCTTTGAAGAGGCGAATTGACTCATATACCAATAATGCGGCCAATTATATTGCTACATCTTCTTCATATGCCTGTATGATGACTTCAGACTCTCAATCCCAACGATTGGCCAGTATTGATGCACAGCTCACCAACGCTAGGTCTATAGAAGATGATGGTGCTAAGCGTATAGAATCACTTCAATCTAGTTTGAGCAAAGCTGAATTTAAAGAAGCTAGATTAGTGAAAGAATTACAGGAAGCCAGGGAAGAGACTCAAGGGCTTAAAGTCCTCATATCGACAACGGATGCACAATTATCTCAGAAGAAGGAAGCCCTCACCAAACTTTGGGAAGATCAAAAATCAATAGAAGAAGCTAACGTCATCTCGAATCGCGATCTTGAAGTAGTGAAGCAACTGGAAGAGATATTATGGCAAGAACGTGACGAAATTATCGCTATGGAATTTTAGTATTAATCATCATTTTTTTTCTAAAAAAACAAGTTGTAACTTTGAATTTTAGCAATAAAACAAATGATTTATTATCTCTATTTTATTTACAAAGATGTTATCATTATTTATTTGTTTCACCGTTCACAGTTTATACTCTTGCGGGCCAGGAGTTTATAAAGAATTTTTTTTTTTTTTTTTTTTTTTTTTTTTTTTTTTTTTCAGCAATCACAGTTTTAACTCATGTAGGCCAGGAGCATAATGCAGTTTAAGCTCGTACGATCAGGAGCATTGCCTTCATGGGTAGTAGCGCTTCAGGAATTTGCCATTAATGGGCCCCACTCTTACTCCGTCTTCATCAATAATGAGATATGCGCCGTTAGTATAAACTTCGCGAACAACATACAGTCCATCCCATTTGGATACAAATTTATTTCCCTTGTGATTTATGACAATCGGTTTACGAACAGCTAATACTAAGTCTCGAACTTGAAATGACCGAGGTCGAACTCTCTTATTGAATGCTTTAGAAAGTCGAGCTTGATAACACTCTAGCTGTTGTTGAGCTTCTAATCTCTTTCCATCCAATGCTTCAAGTTCTTGAAGACGTAAGATGGCATTTTCTTCACTTGTAAGACCTTCTTGTATGGCTATCCTTAATGAAGGGATTTGTTGTTCCAATGGAAGAACTGCTTCTACACCATAGACCAGAGAATATGGAGTTGCTTGAGTAGGTGTCCGATGCGTAGTGCGGTATGCCCATAATGCTTCTTCCATTCGCTCATGCCAATCTCGCTTTGTTTGGTTGACTACTTTCTTCAATAGCTCACATAGAGTCTTATTGAATGCTTCTGCGAGACCATTTGCAGGGGTATTGTACATGGAGGATTTACGTTGTTTGAATCCAAATTTCTAACAAAGGTCAGTTACCCAACTGTTTTTAAAATTCGTCCCGTTATCAGTGATGATGTATCGAGGGACACCATATCGATAAATAATGTTGGACTTGATGAAGTCAACCATTGTTTCCCTTTTCACATGTTTATAGGGTGCAGCTTCAGCCTATTTTGAAAAATAATCAGTTGCAGCCAAGATATACAAGTGGCCTTTTGAAGACTTTTCTAAAGGACCAACTACATCTAATCCCCATGCATCGAACGGCCATGACGTCACAGTAGGGTGTAATGGTTCCGGTGGTTGGTGTATGAAGTTGGCATAGAATTGACAGGCTTGACACCTTTCTGCATACTCCAAGCAATCTTTGACCATGGTGGGCCAATAATAACCCATTCTTTTGACGCGAAAGTGCAGCTTTGGACCAGATTGATGAGCTCCACAAATCCCAGAATGTGCCTCCTTCATTGCATGCGTTGCTTCATCATTTCCAAGGCAGCGAAGGAAAAGGCCCTCATAGGAACACCTATACAATGTATCGTTGTAATAGATGAAACGAGGTGCTCGCCTTCGTATTTCAGTCTTATGGCGTAGGTCTTCGGGAAGATTTCCATGTTCCAGATAATCAATGATAGGGATTCTCTAGTCTTCTTCCTCTTGTGTCCAACAAGAAACCACATTACTTTCTTCAAATTTATCCTCCAAGACTTGTGGCAAGACCCATCTTTGACATACAGGAACATCAACCAGGTCTTCATCAGTTAACACCAATGTTGTAGCCAAATTTGCCAAAGCATCAGCTATCCGATTTTCTTTTCTTGGAATGTGCTCTAGTATAACGCTATCAAACCGTTCCAACAAATGAGAGGCGTAACGATGGTACAGTACTAGATCATCTTTCTTAACCTCATATTCTTTAAGAAGTTGGTTGATCACCAACTTAGAGTCTCCATATATTTCGAGGTCCGTGATGTTCATCTCATTCGCCATTTGAAGGCCGATAATCAAGGCTTGATACTTAGCTACATTATTTGAGCAGTTTTCAGCAAGTGCAAAAGAGTATGGAATGACATGTCTCTTTGGAGAAACAAAAACTACACCTGCTCCAGCCCCATCTGATCGTGCTGCCCCATCGAAAAACATCATCCATGGAGGGAGGATGTCCACAAGGAAGACTTCTTCATCAGGAAAATCTTCAGAAATTTCCCAATCGGCTGGAATAGGATGGTCAGCTAAGAAATCAGCTAAGACTTGTCCTTTTACTGCTTTTCGTGGCACATAAATAATTTCAAATTCGTTGAACAAAATTGACCACCTCGCCAATCGTCCAGAAAGGACCGGCTTAGACATGACATATTTGAAAGGATCTGCCCTTGCAACAAGATGTATCATATGAGCCAAGAAATAATGCCTCAATTTCGTAGAAGCGAAGACAAGTGCGAGGCATGTTTTTTCAATTGGAGGATAATTTTGCTCCGTCGGGGTGAGTCTGCGACTTAAATAATACAATGCCTTCTCTTTATGTTCTTCATTATTCTGAGCAAGTAAGGCACCCAGCGATTCTTCTTGCGCAGCAATGTAAAGTATGAGTGGCTTTCCAGGTACCGGTGCTCCCAATACCGGAGAATTGAGAAGGTACTTTTTGATGCTATCAAAAGCATTTTGGCATGATTGGTCCTAATTAAATGGAACATCTTTTTTTAGGAGTCGGTTAAAAGGCTGACAACGACCCGCTAAATTTGAGATGAACCGACGAATGAACGCAAGTTGACCTTGTAAACTTCTAAGTTCACGTAAATTCTTTGGTGGCGGCATCTTTTGAATGGCCTCAATTTTATTAGGATCAATCTCAATACCACGATGACGTACGACGTATCCCAGGAATTTCCCTGAAGTCACACCAAATGCACATTTAAGGGGATTCATCTTAAGTTGATATTTTCGAAGGCGATTAAAGACAGTACGTAAATCCCGTAAATGATTTCTTCATTCTTTTGTCTTAACCACCAAGTCATCAACATAACATTCAACAATCTTGTGGAGTATGTCCTTTGCATAGCGCGCTGGTATGTTGCTCCCGCATTTTTTAGTCCAAAGGGCATAACTTTGTAACAATATATGCCTTTAAGATTGCGAAAGGCAGTTAACTCCTCGTCCCTCGGAGTCATTCTTATTTGATTGTACCCAGAGTAACAATCCATAAAAGAGAGAGCTTCATGTCCAGTGGTTGCATCTACATTGAGCTCAGGGATGGGAAGAGGAAAATCATCTTTTGGGCATGCCTCATTCAAATCACGAAAGTCCACACAGATTCGAATCTGTCCATTTTTCTTCTTCACTGGAATAATGCTCGAAATTCATGTTGGATATTTGACCTCACGGACAAACCCTACTTCAATCAATTTGTTGAGTTCTTCTTTTATCCTTGGAACTAGCTCTGGACGGAAGAAACGTTGAGACTGCTTAATCAGACGTGTCCCACGTTTGACAGCGAGATTGTGCACTGCAATTTTAGGATCAAGACTGGGCATCTCTTTGTATGTCCAAGCAAAGACATCCTTGTACTCAGACAATAATTGAAAGTAATCATTTTCTTCTGAGGGGTTTAGGAATGCACTAACAAAAACTGGTTTGGGTTGATCGTCAGTTCCTAAGTTGATTTCTTTGAGTTGATCAACAGTAGCCTGCCCCCCGTCTTCTAGTGTTGTTGGAGCTTTCTCGATATCATCTGGTTGTTCACAGTCAGGTTCCTCTTCAACAGTGATGTGATATGAAGTAACACAAGACAATTCGCCAGTGTCTTCTATTCTATCCACTTCTGCTGATTGATTAGTAAATACAATGGTTCGCCTTCGAGCTTTTAATGTAACATCATTGGTGACATCTATCTCTGTCTTACGTTTCATTCGCGAAGGCACTAGGCTCTGAACCTCACTATTATTCACCACGTCGATGTTAGCTTCTTCTGACTTCACAATCTTGCTATTTTTTAGTGGTGCATCATGGATAGTACCAATTCGAGAAAATACTGACTTTCGAGATTGAGGTTACGCAGATTTTCTTCCTTGGTCATGAAAGCTCATTCTATTAAAAACAGAGTTATGAGGCAAATTGCTGATATGAGAACTTAAAACATTTGATTCTCGGCTTGACAACCTGTTGAATACAGATGTTCGATCGCATGGAGCTCTTATACGGTCAAAGACTGATTTTTGATGCCCAGTCTGCTGATCTTGTTCATCCTCAACTTCTTCAAACCCAATGTATGAGGTGCTTGACTTCTTATCCCTCTTTGTGATTTGAATTCGAAGTGGCTCAGAAGCTACGAAACCGAGACCAGACTTAGGTGAAATGATTTTATGCCCTTGATCTTTCAACTTTTTCTGTGTCTCATTGAGGCCGTGCACCTTCTCACCGGTGACCTCAGCATTCAGTTTTCTAAGGCTTGCAGGATTTGTAAAATCATACCCCGACTTAGACAAGAGTTGGTATGCTTTAGGATCGAATCCTTCGTCGGTCCTTTGTTTTGGAAGTGATAAATGATCAACCATAGATTGAGAAGGCCGCACGAACCCTTTTAACGGAGACTTGGAAGGCGAAGACTTCTGAATCTTAGGGAGAGGAAGAGTTAACTCTCCTTTAAGCTTTTGCATATCTTCTTTTTCCTTGGTTTGTGACATCTTTAATTTAAATTCCTTAGTTTCAATTATCTCGATAACAGGTGCCTGCCTTTCTTGTCGCTGAGATTTTGGAACATAC
Source organism: Cornus florida (assembly GCF_030987335.1). Taxonomy (NCBI): domain Eukaryota; kingdom Viridiplantae; phylum Streptophyta; class Magnoliopsida; order Cornales; family Cornaceae; genus Cornus; species Cornus florida. The sequence continues at coordinate 96,758,791 of NW_026775572.1, forward strand.
TTTAAAATAGGTTTCGTCCGATGTGCTTTTATCGAGACCCCTCGCGTTTTAGCTACCTTTACAATGTCTATCACTGAAACGTCTAGTGGATCACTTAATGCTTCTTTTGCTTTTGTAGATTGAATCTCTTGTGTAGACGGAAGGCTTAGGATGGGCACTTCCGAAGGTGTATCATGATCGATATAGAACTTGGCATCGACAAAATGAGATTCTGCCTCTGTAAATGGCTTATGATCCGCCACAACCGTTTGTACGCCATTTTTGTAGAATTTGAAGCACTGATGAAGAGTCGATGGAATGACGCCATTACTATGTATCCAAGGCCTTCCCAATAACAAATTGTAGGACGTCTTTGCATCAATCACATGGAATAAGGTTTCTGTTCGAAGCTCGCCAATAGTTAGCTTTGCCCGAATCATGCTGATAGCTCTCTGTCCTCCTTGGTTAAAACTTTGAATAATAAGACGGCTACGCGATAACTCGTCAATTGTGATGCCAAGATTTTTCATCGTAAATTTTGGCATTAGATTCACCGCCGAGCCACTATCAATAAGAATACGAGTAACTCTTCGTCCTTTTATGTAATCGGAGACGAAAAGAGGACAATTGTGCGGCTTTGAACCCAACTGAAGATCCTCGTCCGTGAAAACAATTGGTGCACAACATGACTCAAACGTACCTCTGACCACTTCATCATCATCAGATTTTTCAATGATGGCTGTATTATGGTTCTCTACAGTCTGGACTTCATTTTGATCCTCGTTCTTCTCATCATTAAGGCTTGTTTTCTTAGTTGAAACCATGTAAGTTGTTACAACTTTGTCATTTAGGTATCCTTTTGGAAACAACTCTTGCAAAGTAATAGGCTTCTGACTCTTTTTGCTTATAGAGGTGTGTTTAGTTGACTGTGTCTTCTTGACCCATTTTCTGTTATAGCCAGACTGTTTATGGTGATATTGGGGTTTCTTCTTCCTTTGCCCTCTGTCAGAATAATTAGTCTAAAAAATATCAGCTTGTTGCTTACGTGGTTTCTTTCTTGTCACCAAAGTCCATCCTTCTTCATCATCCTGAGGAAAAACCCTTCTAAATGTTGAAATGTCACGTACACTCCCTTGGCCAATATAGATTGGGATTGGTTCCAATGAACCAAACTGGATAGTTGTGTAAGATACCTCCGAAGTTAAAGGTTGAGAACGAGCACTCCCCATGACAGAGGTTGTCAAAGTAGCAGTAGTATGATTTGAAGTTACAACTTCGTCTGTATCCAACAAGATTTTTCCTTGTTTTGCCAGATTCATCACCATGTCCTTGAAGATAAAACACTTCTCAATTGGATGACTGATAATGCGATGATATTTGCAGTATTTTGGATTGTTGATACGTCCCATCTCTGGAGGACGTTTGCATTCAGGGAGTTCTATAACTTTACTTTCAAGTAAACATTCCAAGATGCCAGGAACATCAGAATCGGGGAAGGGGTATTCTTTCTTCTCTAACTTCTTTAGCGTAGGACGCTGTCTTTCCCTCTCTTGAAACTGGCGAGGTTTTTTTATCATCCTTCTTGTCATCTTTAACAGATATCTTGATTGGGGTGGTTGAGATAGCCATTGAATCTTTAGCCGTATTTTTTGATGACTTGTTGCCCTTCTTCCAGTCCTTCTTATCTTTGCGTGGTTCTATAGTCACGGGACTTTTGCCGTCATAGGATTTCATACTAATCTCCATGTCATGGGCACGCGTAGCCAATTCCTCAAATGTGCGAGGTTTTATGCCTTGCAGAATGTAGAGTAGGCCCCAATGCATTCCCTGCATACACATCTCCACAGCAGATACTTCTGACAATCGGTCCTTGCAGTCAAGACTGAGGGCTCTCCACTGATTAATGTAGTCGATTACAGGCTCATCCTTCCATTGCTTCGTGTTAGTCAACTCTATCATACTAACAGTACGACGAGTGCTATAGAACCTGTTCAAGAATTCTCGTTCCATCTGGTCCCAACTATCAATTGATTTTGACTTTAGGTCAGTGTACCACTCGAATGCGTTTCCTTTAAGGGACCAGACAAACTGTTTGACTAGTAAGTCCCCCTCTATTCCGGCATTGTTACAAGTCTTGACAAAATGGGCAATGTGTTGCTTGGGGTTACCTTTTCAGTCAAATTGCTGAATCTTCGGAGGTTGGTATCCTACATGCATTCTCATACTGTCGATTCTCCTTGTATAGGGCTTTGAGTACATGAGAGTGCTCTGTGAGACACCACCATATTGAGCTCGGATTGTATTCGTTATCATATCTTGCAATTGTTCGACAGATAATGAAGAAACTGAAGAAGAGGTATGATTGGTTTGACCAGTCGCCTGTTCTATCCCCGGCATCTGGTTTTGACTGGTCGCTTGTTCTGTCACCGGCGTCTGTTTGGGATTCTCCCTGTGAGTACCCTGTGCTGTAGAATTAGGATTCTCCGTTAGTATTGCTGTGGAAGATGTAGGTTTCCCAGACGGTGGTGGTGTGAAAGTTGCACGATTCCCGGATGGCATTGGTGTTTCACCGAAGGTCTAAACTTCTAATTTATTCATTAGTGTAGCGATTTGCAAGTCCTTTTCTTCAATAGTCTTTGTGAGGTTCTCAATGGAATGAGCCATAGTTGCTAGTTGTTCCTCCACCGTAGTAGCTCCAGCCATCATAGCAGCAACCACATCTGAGTATGATAGGCCTTGAGAATCCACGTTCCTTGAAGTGATTGATTGCTCCGAAGTCTGACATGGTGACTCTGGGGGTGAACTGACACTAGAGTGAGCATCATAGATAGAACGAAGTGAATCTGGTGGTGGAGCCTCCTCTGGAACAATGTCAAGGTTTTTGACATGTTGAGTTTTCACGTTCGCCGGTGTTGCAGGATTAGTTTTCACCACATCTTGCTGAAGTTTGAATGACGCCATCGCCTGGGACTTGTTATGTGTCACTGGGCCCGTCAAGGTACTTCCATCGCTTAATTTGGTTTTCGTGCCACTTTTCATGGTGGCTTTAGCGTCGATCTTTGCAATAGCGATGTTCTTTTGGGCTTTCTTGTCAGTCTGAATCTTAGGGGGAGCCATAGAATCTGATAGAGAAGAAACTTGATGGTAGGAGAAAGAGATGAGAGGCAAAGGTGGTCCCACCGGGCGTGCCACAAATTTGTACACATAAATTTTGTAAGTCTGCAATAGAAACAAAATATGGAGCAAAATAGAATTTTATTAATTTATGAATGTGGAGTACAGTCCTTTGTAATATTTTTTACAAAAAAGGAATGGTCCTCTGATTCGATCTCCTTGTTTTTGGTTGGTTGGATCCAAGGGCTGCACGAGCTTGTTCTTGAATCACTGTGGAATTTGATGAAGAATGGCACGTTGTTGGATGTGCTTGATGTTCTTCGCTTTTGGGTTTCGATTCTGAATTTGTGTCTGAATTCTGAGTCTCTGGATTTCTGAGTCTCTGAACTTCTGAATTCTGAATTTGTGTCTGAATTTGTAGACTTCTGAATTCTGAATCCTCTCCCCTTTTTCTTCCTCCAAGCCTCTATTTATAGGCTTCTTGGATTAATAGGATGATGACACGTGTCATCTCCTGATAAAGAAAAAAACTATAATTGGGCCGGGCCGGTTATATTGTGATAATTATCCTTAAAGATAATTATTCAAAATATATTTTATTAGGAATAATTATCGTTTCATTTAATTATCTGGGCTGGGCTAATTAAATAATTTAAGTGGACCAAGCCTGGTAAATTAAATAATTTATTTAAACATTAGGCCTATATTTAATGGGTCCATTTGTTAAAACCAAAGCCCACTAAATTTTAGTGTCTACAGGGACCATTTAGAGTTGTTTTAGAACTGAGAGATTTAATTATCATGATGTAATTAAATTCTACCTTGTTGCACCGTTGATTGAATCATGTAATTGACATTGATAATATGTTTAAGGCATGATTTTAGGCTTATAATGGAATTATGAGTTTATGTTCTAATATTGAATTATATTGTTATAGCGTGTAACGAATCGCACACTGAAGATTCGACATGTGATGTTATTATAGTGCGTAACGAATTGCGCTCTGAAGATTCGACATTGTCATCCTATAGTAGTTGTGGATTTAGAGCATGTGTTATGTGGTTACAACCTACTTGTGCATAAAGGTAGTTTCGTGTACTGTTTAATACGTATATAAGTTGTTAACTTAATTATTTTGGAGTCTTGGGACATTGTTACTATGATATGGCTAAAGTTCGACTTTAGTGCGGGAGGTATGAGTTCTCCCCAATTAAGATAGTGTGCACTAGGGTGGTCTTCCCAGCGAGTTAATGCCCGGAATAACCAATTTGTTCTTGGTTTAATCCGAGACGTGATGTCCAAGTCTTCCACTAATTGTTTTCGCATTCAATTCCAAGTTTGCAATCATGTTTATATTGTGACTTATGGTTTTGGCTATCGGCGATTTGATGTTGTTAAGTACATCTATACTAAATTATTATATTTAGTTGATTTCACACTTTTAGATTTTTATTTGATAACTTAGAGAATTTATGTCTTGATGTGTGGTATTAGATATTCTAATTATGCTAAATTGTTATATTTAGTTGATGTTGCATTTTAGACTTCAAGTTGATAACCTTGAGAACCACTATGTTGTTGCTTTGTGTAAACATGCTCCTATGTTGTTGATTTGTGTAAGCATGACCCTATGTTGTTAAAACTGCATGAATGAGGTGATTGATGATAGAAATGATCTTAGGTAGCTAGGATGCTCCCTGAGTCTCACCTTGACATAGACGTTAGGTGGAATGAACCACAATAATTAAATCATGCAACTTGTAAAACTTTAGGTCGATGCATGCTCATTTCCTATGAGTAGCTTTATGTTACTCACCTCTACGATACTGGGGCATATTTCAGGTACAGGATACAAGATTGGAGATTGCAATTGCTTGGGTGATTTGCTGAGTTGAGCTTCTTTAGAAGCATTCTTGTTCACATGCAAGTGTTAGCATGTTCATGATTTGTCTATGAAATGTAATTTTTCTAACTTGGAGGTTTGACATGTCAAATGTTGTAAATGTATTGTAATGAGGCCATAGGCCATTGTAGCACATCTATTTTATCATATTACATACACTTGCATGCTCACTTTGGCAAACAATACCTTCCTTGATGAAACAAAAACCTAAAGTTGCATATTTTTGAGTTTGACCCTATTCTGTTACAGGGGCACTTCGAGTATTTCACAATGAGTTTTTTTCATTTTTCCTCGCGAGTCACATAGAAAAATTGATTTTGAGGGGTTTTTTTTTTTTGTGTTTTTCCAGAAAACATCATCTTGGCCCTCAAAAATCCATATTTTTTCAGAAAATCCTTGCTGCCAGGTTTTGCAAATTTTTAGTACAAATGTAGTTGGTACTATTCATCGACTTTTTTTTGAAAATCGTCACGACCGATCCGAAACTTCCGGAGGTCTTGTGGGTGAGTTTTAAGATTACATTTTTAATTTAGGCAATTTAAAAACCTCCCGAAGCCCTATTTCCAAAACTTGGGCAGTAGCTCGGATTGGTCTTTTTCCTCTTGACCTGATTTTCTTGGGGGCATGCTGGGCATTTAACAATGCAATTTTTTTGTTTCCGTTAGCGATCGGGGTAGGAAACTTGATTTTAGGGTAGGTTTTTTCTTTGGGTTTTTCCAAAAAAGTCCATTTAGATGCTCGTTTTTACTCTCAGTTGCAGAAGTGGTGGGTTGTCCTCGTCAGGCCGCCACGACATTATTTTTGTTTTTGACCTTTCTCCCTCGTCCGGACTCCAAATTGAGTAAACTTTTTTTTTTAACTTGACTATTTTGTCATTGTCTTTCCAGCAGTGTGCTCAATAGCACCTGAATCCACTTTTTTACAAAATGACCATTTTGCCCCTAGGTTCTTTTTTTTTCCGTTTTTGAAACGACACTTCTGCATTTGTTTCCTTTGGGTTCCATAGCCTCATTGAGGGTCACATTGGTGTCTTAGAGATGCATTATATCTCTAGAGACCGTTGTTTCACCTTTCGCTTCCGCATTTTGGATCCATTATCGGGTCATCTTTTGGTCATCACTGACGCAACGGGTTCACAAAACTTAGGCCGTCACAGTTTAGTCCGAGACGTGATGTCCAAGTCTTCCATTATTTGTTTTCGCATTCAATTCCAAGTTGACAACCAATGTTTTATTGTGACTTGTGGTTTTGGTTATTGGCGATTTGATGTTGTTAAGTACATCCATACTAAATTGTTATACTTAGTTATTTTCACAATTTTAGATTTCAAATTGATTACTTAGAGAATCTATATCTTGATACTTGTGTAGTATGCTTCTATGTTGGTTATTTGAGTAGATATTGTGATTTGTACCTTGTTGTTCAAATGTAGCTTAGGAATGATCCTATAGATTCATCTGGAACATAGACGTTAGGTGGTATGACCACTTTTGTTGCTTTCGCATTTTAGATTTCGAATAGATGACCTTGAGAATCTATGTTTTGTTACTTTGAATAGCATGCCCTAATTTTGTTTGAAAAGCATGAATGATGTGATTTATGCTAGAAATGATCTTAGGTAGCTTAGGATGCTTCCTGGGTCTCACATTGACATAGATGTTAGGTGGAATGAACCACAATGATTAAATCATGCAAACTTGTAAAACGTAGGTCGATGCATGCTCATTTCCTATCAGTAGCTTTATGTTGCTCACCACTACGTTACTGGGGCATATTTCAGGTACAGGATTCAAGATTGGAGTTTTCCACTCGCTTTGGGTGAATTACAGAGTTGAAGTCTCTTTAAAAGTATTCTTGTTTACATGCAAGTGTTGGCATGTTTAGTTTTGCTCATGAAATGTAAGTTTTCTAACTTGGAGGGTTGACATGTTAAATGTTGTAAATGAATTGTAATAAGGCCTTAGGCCATTGTAACATGTTTAAAATGTTATTTTACACTTGCGTGGATGTTCACATCATCACACACTTGCATATAATGCATTTTGATCATGCAAAGGGGGTTTCTATTTGAGACTTAGGAACTCTTCTTCATTTTAGTGCATAGCAGGTTTAGAAGCACATTTTCGATCCATTTCGGTTGACTGAAATGCCACTTCGGTCGACCGAACCTCTTTGAATTTCAGTAGAACAGTAATTCATCTCATTCCAGTAGCCTTGTTCACTTCGAGGCTATTTCGATCGACCGGTTCGTCATTTCGGTCGACCGAAGTGAAGGTTCATTTCCTTCCTTCCTTGGTCCATTTCGGCCGACCGAAGCTCCATTTCGGTTGACCGAAATGGAGCTGTTTTGTGGTTTTTGCTTTGTCGTTTGTTTCGGCTGGTTAGTTTTGTCTGTTGTTCCCACGGAACTTGGTTGATCTTGTTTAAGCCATTTAGTGGTGTACTTGGTCTAGTTTGAACTAGATCTTGTTCCTTTGGTTGTCATTAGTGCCATAGGGTACCATTTGACCTTTCATTCTAGTTTTGCTTCCGCATTTTGGATTCGCTTTAGGGTCATCTTTTGGTTCACCGCTGAAGCACCGGATTGGAAAAACTTGGGCCGCCACAAGTGGTATTAGAGCTCCTTGGTTTGAGTACCTTGGACGACAGGTTTTAGGTGTATATCATGCTTTTGTTGCCATGCTTTATGTGTTTATATGCTTCAAGATAATATGTTTTGGTTTAATAACATGCTTATGTGCTTACGTGCCGTATGTGGTATGCCGTTTGTTTAGCATTGTTTTATTCGAACGTAAAGAGCATGACATATGATGTATGCTAGATTAGATTTGTATATGCATGATTATGTTGCATATTTGGCATGACATGGGATTGGTCATTGAGGCATGAGTTGAGGTTGATGGTGATTGTAGTCACAGTTTCATGTTAGTGTAGGTCGTTGTCGACCTAGCATTGGTTCGAGGTAGGTGGTGAGTCACCTTTCTGTTTAGGCTCTCGTGAGGTGAGCCATTTGACGTTGCCGTAGTGCATGATTTGTTGGTTTTGGGCCAATATGAGGTTATGGACCTCTTAGGATCCTTGATTGTTCAGGATGATTCCTCTAGAACTTGCGTTTTCGTGGGCGGGTGCATGGCACTGTCATGCTACCGTACTGGCAAGCTACAAGTGTAGTTCAGATGGAATTAGGGTTTGTTTTCGTTTTGATAGGTGTTGTCCTTTTGATCGATGATGATGATGGTTGTTTTGGAGATCAGTAGTGGTGATTGATTTGGTTATTGTTGGTATGGCTATAGTGGCCTTTTTCTTTGAGGAGTTCTTGCGTGATGATGCTTTTGGGATCAAGTCGATTGATTGATGTTTCAGGTAGAGAGAGCATTGCACTATTAGTGTCACTTGTAGTGTCACCTCTAGTTTCAGAGATAGATTGTTAGAGTCTTACCGTTGTGGTAAGGGCTCACGTTTGTTTGGAGACAGGTTGTTGTCACATTGGTTTTGGAGACAGTTTATGACTAGGAATTGTCCTTTCTTTTCTTAGACACTCGATGTCCATAGGGTTCATTGTTGCCTTATTTATCTTATGCAGTTCGCTTACTACCATGTTAGTAGTATGACTTATGTTATTGTGATGCATGAGTAGGTAGAGGCGTATCCACATTGCCTTCTTGTTGTGTGGCATTAGCATGCCTTCTTTATATGCTTAGAGATGCCATGCTATTATTGCGCTTTAATGGCATGCTTTTGTGCTTACGTGGAGATCTGTTGCGTGTACCCTTGATTTTATCTATGTGAGTAGATTTTCTTTCTGGTAGTTGCATTCCTTGTCATATGCATGAAATCTAGGTTTGGTTTTCCTTTTTATTTTCCCCTCGGCAGCACGTGGGTATGTGTGGATTTCCGTAAGGGTTTCATTGTGAAATTCCTTGTAGAGGAGTTGTCACATCTGTTTTGTCTTGAGTTGTCCACTTCCCTAAGGTGGGAGGGATGCTTCATTTCTGTCTTTGTCATATCGACACCTGAGGGAGGATAGGGTTTCTTTTCTTTTCTTGGTTCGAGTGAGGGACTTCACAAGGAGTGAGTTTCTTCTCTTCGTTGCGTTGTGCACAATTCTTGGTTGGTTAGTCCGTGAGGATCACCATTGTTGTCTTGAGTCCTTGGTGAGGATTTGATAGATTTTGGTCGACTTACTTCTATGTAGGGGGTGAAGTCTTTAACTTTGTTGTCTTTCATTTCAAAGATGGAGTTGTGGTGTTGTCCTTCTTAGGACTGGTGGTTTCCTTTCTTTCGTGTCTCCCTTGGGGAGTCTTGCCGTGATTGTTAACGGGTTGTGGTGCTCAGAGTGAGTGGATTTGTGTGAGATCATTTTATAGGGACTTATGTCCACATCATTGAGGATTGTTTGATCCGAGAGGTGAGCTCGACGCTCTTTTGAGAATGTCTTTTGGAGACTTATTTCCGTTTTAGAAACCTAGAGGTGGTTGACTCTTAGGAGGAACTTTGGAGGATTATTGTTGGATGTGACTTGTTTGTGGAGTTTTCTCGTCCTAGTTATGACTAGGCATAGTTTTAAGGAATCATAGTTCCAGTGATTGATTGTGGATCGATGGAAATTGAGGAATTTTGATTTAACTTGGTGTTTCCAAGTACGGTTTTGAGAGACTCATTTGGTGATTTTGATTATCGAGATTTTGATATGTGTGCCATGTAGTGGACTTGTATTTCGAGGATTTAGTTATCCATGATAGGGATGTGGATTCAAGGTTTGATCACGGTGTAGTTTGTAGTTGATCTGTTTCAGAGAGATATGTAGGACTTTCGATGAGATGTCTTATGGTGAGGTTTGTTTTGGTTTCTGAAGGTTTTGATTGCTTGTCAGGCTTTGGATTCTTGATTGATGTTGTTAATGCGAGTATTTTGAGACGTTGGAGTAGTCGGTTTTGTTGTATTGAGGATTTGAGACCTTAAGTTGGAAGGTATTTGTAGCATTGTCGTCAGGATTTTGAGAATGGCCAGGATGTCGACGTCTTTACACCATGTCTCAACTCTTGCGGGATATTGGGTTACCAGATTGCTTTTGGTAATGATGATTTATGACATTAATGTCATTGGTATCGAGAGGTTCATAGGTAAACTTAGTGGGGGGCAGGTTATAAATTAGTGCCTTATATGTCATGATACCGTACAAAGTTGTGTGTTGTGGGCGAGTGTTAGTTGCCGTCGATGCTACCTTACTGACGAGTAAGTGTAGGAGGGCACTAGGTACTGTCATTACTACCACACATTTGAGTACATTGTGGGCGGGTTCTGGTCACTATTCATACTGCCATGTGGTCCTTGTTCGGTACCCTGATTTGATACATGGTTATTTTGGGAGTTCTTTTAGTGATTACTTTCCGATCCGTTTAATGGTTCGTTGGGAGGAACGTTTACGATTGTTGTCTTCCGTTCCTTTGTCTGACCTTGGATTCTGTGTGTGAGTTTTGGCTTGTCATGTGGCCATGTAGTCACTTTTCTTTTGAGAGGTGGTCCTGTCATGAGCACGTGGGTGCGAATGACATTGGTCTGTGCGTTGACTTTCAGTTTGGGTTTGGTTTTGTAGCATGTTATGAGGGATACTCGGAGATGTACACTGTAGTTATCTTGGTTTCACCTTTTTGTTTTGTTGGGGTGGATTTCGGGGACGAAATCCCTTTAAGGTGGGAAGGTTATAATGACCCGGATTTTTCACGGATAATTTTTTTCCGTTGTCTTTCCTTTCAGAGTTTGGTTTCTCGTTGATTAGTGTCATCTCGAGTGCTCTGGAATGATTTCTGAGACACTTTTCTTTGGATTGACAACTTCCTTTGAGGACCGAGTCATTTCCATATTTTCACTTTTTGGACACTATTTACTTTTCGTCCTTTTCCCTATTTCGTCTTTTTCCCCATTTTGTCTTTTCCCCGTTTGTCACTTTGTTGGCATAACCACACTTCTTGTGTTCGGAGTTGTTTTTTGACTTCACGTATCTTCATCTTGAGTGGTTTCCATGAAATAAGTATCTTTACTTTTGCAAGAAAGTATTCCGGTTGCTCCCGGTGTCCATAGGGGCATGGATGCATAGTTCTTTAGAATTATTTTCTTTTTTTGGGGTATTTTTTGTAAATATCTTTTGAAGATATTTTATTTTAGGGGTTTTTAAGAAAATATTTTTTTGAATATATTTTCATTCTGGGCTAGTTGTGCAATTTTCACTTTTTGGAGGGGCCATTGTGCATTTAATGAAAGTTATTGCTAAATGCTTATTTTGGGCCTGGATCCTCGTACGTGATTCATTTTCACTTTTCGTCGAGTCGTGTACTCTTGGGATTTCCTCCTAGTCGTCGTTTTCCAGTTTCAGGGTTTTTGGCCCTGTTAGTGCCAAACTTGTTTGGGGCATAACTTTCTGCTCGGGACTCAGTTTTTGACGTTATTTCTTCCGTTGTTCATATCTTCTTCATTTTCAAACTTTTTTGTTCACAGAGTTTTGCCATTTGAGCACGTCTGCTCAAATTTTACTTTTCGGACCCGGCGGGGCCCGTTAGGGGCACTTTTTGAGATTTCTATAAAAGGGGGATGAGATATTTCATTTTTCATCTTCCCCACACCTCTTGCACGACTTAAAGCTCCCATGGCAGCCCAAGGGAGGCTGCCACCTTCTCTCTCTTTTGAGCTTCATTCCTTTGTTAAAACGTAGTAGTGCCTTAGTGTTTGTTGCTCGTCTTGGCGGTGCGCATCTTTCACCCTTATTGGAACCCATTTCTGACTATTTTTCAAGTTTGGGTTTAAAGTCAAGTTGTGATTTTGGTGGGGCTTCCTTGGGGGTTATGATCATCGAGTTGTCCTCGACAAAACCCAGTAGTTTCGGCGGATTCGGAGCCGTTCCATTTTGATGGTTTTTAAGATTTTCATCTCAAATTGAGGTAGGGAATGTTTTGGGATTGTTTGTGTGTTGTATTAAGTGTTTCCCATGATTATACAACATATATGTATGCCTTATATCAATTCTAAAAAATTATTATTTTTATTTCTTTGTATAAGATTTAAAATTCAAAGGTGTATATGGCTTAGATTTGAATTGTGGCATGATGATAAATTATGTTTTAATATGTTTGTTAACATATATTAAATTGGGATTAATTGAATAAGAATTGCACTTTTTATTTAATATTTATCTTTTATGAAAGATTAAATCCCATGGCCGTGCCTTGCATGAAATTGACTTGTGATATGCTTTTAAATTATGTCTTGGCATGTTGTTTAACATACTTTAATTTGAGAGCATTTGGACAAGTATGAAAATCTAAAGATTTTAATTAAAATCTAATTAAGGGTTCCATTGGCTAAATTAAGTGTTTAACTTGATATTTGTGATAACTATGACTTATGTTCTAGAATATGTTAATTTGGAGCCATTTGATGTTGTTTTAGAAGTTAGGGATTTGATTATCATGATTTAATTAAATTCCACTTTGTTGTTCTTATGGCCTAATCGAGTTTTGATGTGGTGTATGTAATGATCATGCTATATTGTTATCATGCATTAATTAGAGGCCATTTGATGGAGATTTGAAACCTAGGGAATTTAATTAGTTTATTGATTAAATTCCGTTTTTATTGTATTATTTATTAACTCATGTATTTGACATTGATAGTACGTTTAAAAGCATGACTTTTGACTTATAATGAATTTATGAGTTTATGTTTTCAATACTTGATTATATTGTTATAGCGTGTAACGAATCGCACTTTGACGATTCGACATTGTCATCCTATAGTAGTTGTGGATTTGGAGCATGTATTGTGTGGATACAATCTACTTGTGCATGGAAGGTGACTTAGTGCACTATATAAATTACGTATAAGTTGTGAGCTTATTTGATTATTTTGGAGTCTTGGGACATTGTTACTGTGATATGGCTAAAGTTCGGCATTAGTGCGGGAGGTATGAGTTCTCCCCAATTGAGATAGTTCGCACTAGGGTGGTCTTCCCAGCAGGTTAATGTCCAGAATAACCAATTTGTTCTTGGTTTAGTCTGAGACGTGATATCCAAGTCTTCCACTATTTGTTTTCGCATTCAATTCCAAGTTGACAACCAATGTTTAATTGTGACTTGTGGTTTTGGTTATTGGCGATTTGATGTTGTTAAGTACATCCATACTAAATTGTTATATTTAGTTATTTTCACAATTTTAGATTTCAAGTTGATAACTTAGATAATCTTTATCTTGATACTTGTGTAGTATGCTTCTATGTTGGTTAATTGAGTAGATATTGTGATTTGTACCTTGTTGTTCAAATGTAGCTTAGGAATGATCCTATAGATTCATTTGGAATATAGACGTTAGGTGGTATGACCACTTTTGTCGCTTTCGCATTTTAGATTTCAAATAGATGACCTTGAGAATCTATGTTTTGTTACTTTGAATAGCATGCCCTAATTTTGTTTGAAAAGCATGAATGATGTAATTTATGCTAGAAATGATCTTAGGTAGCTTAGGATGCTCCCTGGGTCTCACATTGACATAGACGTTAGGTGGAATGAATCACAATGATTAAATCATGCAAACTTGTAAAACGTAGGTCGATGCATGCTCATTTCCTACGAGTAGCTTTATGTTGCTCACCCCTATGTTACTAGGGCATATTTCAGGTACAGGATTCGAGATTGGAGTTTTGCACTCGCTTTGGGTGAATTACAGAATTAAAGTCTCTTTAGAAGTATTCTTGTTTACATACAAGTGTTGGCATGTTTAGTTTTGCTCATGAAATGTAATTTTTCTAACTTGGAGGGTTGACATGTCAAATGTTGTAAATGAATTGTAATAAGGCCTTGGGCCATTGTAACATGTTTAAAATGTTATTTTACACTTGCGTGGATGTTCACATCATCACACACTTGCATATAATGCATTTTGATCATGCAATGGGGTTTCCATTTGAGACTTAGGAACTCTTTTTCATTTTAGTGCATAGTAGGTTCAGAAGCACATTTTCGAGCCATTTCGGTCGACTGAAATGCCACTTCGGTCGACCGAACATCTTTGAATTTTAGTTGAACACTAATTCATCTCATTCCAGTAGCCTTTTTCACTTCGAGGCTATTTCGGTTGACCGGTTTGTCATTTCAGTCGACCGAAGTGAAGGTTCATTTCCTTCCTTCCTTGGTCCATTTCAGCAGACCGAAGCTCTATTTCGGTTAACCGAAATGTAGCTGTTTTGTGGTTTTTGCTTGGTCATTTGTTTCGGCTGGTTAGTTTTGCCTGTTGTTCCCATGGAACTTGGTTGATCTTGTCTAAGCCATTTAGTGATGTACTTGGTCTAGTCTGAACTAGATCTTGTTCCTTTGGTTGTCATTGGTGCCATAGGGTACCATTTGACCTTTCATTCTAGTTTTGCTTTCGCATTTCGGATCCGCTTTAGGGTCATCTTTTGGTTCACAGCTGACGCACCGGGTTGGAAAAACTTGGGCCGTCACATAATTTCTCTAGAATTTGATCAATAAATGGCAAAGGAAAGTGATCTTTTCTAGTGGCGGCATTTAAGTTTCGGTAATCAATGCATACACGCTATGAATATGCATTGGTGGTATGCTTAGAAATTGCCTCACCTTTGGAATTTTCAATCATCGTAATTCCCGTTTTTGGACTCACCCATTTGCTATCAGAGATTGGATAAATGATACCTGCATCTGAAAGCTTTATGACTTCCTTCTTAACCACTTATTTCATGTTTGGATTCAATCTCCTTTGGGTATCTCTAAAAGGTTTCTCATTTTCTTCCATAAGAATATGATGCATACAAATAGAAGGGTCAATTCCCTTTAGATTGGCCACACTCCATCTAATAACTTCCTTATTGTCTTTAAACACATTCAAGAGATCATTCTCTTGGTCTTTTTCAAGACTTGAAGAAATGATAACCGAAAGAGTCTCTTTTAGGCCAAAGAAGGCGTACTTAAGATTGAAAGGAAGAGTTTTAACCTCAAGAGTGGGTGGGGAGATTAAAGATGGAATAGGTGGAGTACTAGAAAGTGGAGGACGAGGTTCTTTTAGAGCTTTCCAATGTAAAAAATCCAAGCTTGCAACGAATTCCATTAAATCGCTTACCTCACTTATTAATCCCTCATTATCAAACCCACAATTCCCATACATTTCAAGGAGATAAGATGCAAGAGGATCATCGGAAAGGAGATATGAAAGATTGTCCTCGGTTGACTTTTTCATAATCATGGAAGGAGTAGACTCTTCAACAACCTCAACCAAGACATCTATGAGACAACACTCGTCTTTATCTATGGGACGTTGACTTGCATTGAAAACATTAAGCTTAACCATCATGTTTCCAAAAGAAAGGTCCATAACCCCGGATCTACAATTAATGGTTGCAATGAGGATGTCCTCAACTATGCCCCTAGGTGTTTTGATGGATCTATCGGCTAATTGAAGTACCATAGAGGTTGGCTTCAAATCATTCAAACCTAGCTGGACATACACGGAGTAAGGAATCAAATTAACACTCACTCCTAAGTCAAGAAGGGCTCTACGAACTTCATGGTTTCCAATCACACACGAGATGGTCGGAGCACCGGGATCTTTAAACTTAGGTGGAGTATTATGTTAAATGATGGAACTCACTTGCTCCGCAAGGAACACTTTTTTAGGGCCGTGTCCCTTGTTCTTTCTCTTTTGTGTGCAAAGGTCTTTCAAAATTTTTGCATAAGGTAGAATTTGCCTAATTGCATCCAAGAGAGGAAGATTTATGTTTACTTATTTAAACACTTCTATCATGGATTTTCCCTTCTTGCCTCCCAAAGGGTGAAGTCTCTCTCAAAGCATATGGAAATGGAGCTTTTGGCTCATAAGATTTTTTAACTTAAGGAGATGATGAAGAAGATTGAGAACTCTTAATAGGAACATTTTCTTCAAAGGAAGTAGGAATAGGGTTAGAAACGGGATGGGTGCTAACTTTGGGTTACACAGGTTCACTATCTTCACTTAGTCTCTCAATCCTATTGTCAATTTGCCTACCACTTTTCAAAGTGGTAATGGCTTGCACTTGCTCTTGGGAAGGGCACACCGATGTAGGGTTTGTATCCATAATATTGGGCTTTTGGGTTCCTTTCGGGTTGTCTAGGTAGTTTACCAATTTCTCTCACATTTAATGCATTAGCTATCATCCCAATTTGGGATTCAAGCTTCGATATCGATTGAGAATAAGAATGCAACAATTTAGTGTCCATTTCCAAACTACCCAAAGCCACCAAAACCTTATCTTCAAATGAGGAATTACTAGAAAGTGAATGAGGATGATGAAAACAATTTTGAGAATCATAAACTTGAGGATGAGAATAGTGATTCATTCTGATGATACGAAGAAGATGAAACAAATCCTTGAGAACCTTCATTTCTTTTACGAGGAGGAACATATCGACTTGGAAAATTTTTAGCTTGAAAATGACTTGAATTTTTATTCAACACCGGAACATAAACATTTGAATGAGGGTGAGCAAATGTAGTATTGACTTGTTCAAAGTGTTCATTCAACACATGTCAATGGGGACAGTTGGAAGTAGAATGTAAAACACTGGAACATGTCATGCAAGGCTCACAAAAATGATGGGGATGATGAAAAGGAGATGATTGAGTAGCTGATTTTTGACTTAATAGAAGTTGATCAAGTCTTTGAGTGAGAGTTTTGACCTCGGCTATAATCTCGACTTTCAACTTGACATACTTTCAAATTTTTCCTTTTTTCATTAGAATCATGACTCACCCGAGAAGTGTGATATTTATGCAATGAATTTTCACTCATTTTTTTTTAAAAAGGTGCCAAACATCATCTTCATTCTTTCCAAAATATGAACCTCCACATGATGCATTAACTATGTCCTTGTGAGTGGCGGATAGGCTTTCATAGAAATATTGAACCACTTACCATTTTGGAATGTCATGATGTAGACATTTCCTTAGCAAGTCATTCAATCTTTCCCAAGCCTCATGCAAAAGTTCTCATTCCCCATGAGAAAATTCTCTAATGGCGGTTCTCATTGAATTGGTCAAACTTACGGGGTAAAATTTTTTCAAAAACGCATTTTGCAATTGTATCCAAAAAGTTATTGAATTTGCCCCCAAATTGTTGAACCAATGTTTCGCCGTATTTTTAAGAGTAAAGGGGAAGAGGAGTATCCTAAGGACTTCCTTTGAGATATTCATGTATTTCATGGTGGAGCATGTCTCAAGAAATTCATCAAGATGTTTATATGGTTCCTCATCATTTAAGCCATAGAAAAGTGGACACATTTGAATAGTCTCCGGCTTAATTTCATATTGATCGGCCTCAAAGTTAGGGAGCATGATACAAGTTGGTGCATGGTACTCATGGAAATTGTAGTGATCATGAAGGATCATTGGAGGAATTGGAGCTTGAACTCCAGGAGGAGGTTGGTTGAAAGGAGGATGTTCCATGAAATTTGGGTTTAGATAACCAAGATAACCCTCTAGATTTTCCATTGATGTGGTTATGATGAAGGGTAGGTTAGGACCACACAAAATTCAAGCAACACACCAAAAAAAATTTTAAAAAAAAACAAAAAAAAAAAAAAAAAACAAAAACAAGCATTTTTCTATCGCAACAAGTCAATCAATAAACGTCCACCTACATTGATCCCATACTCCCATGCTTTCAACAATGTGCAAGAAAAATAAATTGCCTCCACACGGGCTCACGATTTATCTAAGAAATTAAGACTTGCCACCACGGGTGCCGACGATTTAACTAGGGAGAGAGTTAGAAAAGCTTACAAAGGGTCCTTAAGCAACTCCAAATTATTTTTCAATTTTTTTTTGCCTTGCTTTGCTTTGTAAATTGTTTATATTTTTAGCTTTTTATGCTTTTGATTTACATAGCTTAGCTTGCTCCTTTGCTTTAGAATCATTTTGCTTCACTTCCCTTGGCTCAATGCACCTAGCCAATGAAGAACAAACATAATAAGTAACCAAAATGAAATAAAATAAAGACAAGATCAAAAGAGTACTAATTCCTAATTGATTCCCAAAATACGACGGTGTCATTCCCCGGCAGCGGCGCTAAAACTTGGTGTGTACCGTCGTTGAACACTTAGTTGCACAAAAGTATGATAATGTGTGGCTAAGTTTGAATTTATAGAATGCCATTACCACTACTAACTATTAATGTAGCTAGAGTAAGTAGGTATCGTCCCAAGGGAAAGGAAGCGTATTCTTGTTTGGAAATCAATGTTGGATTAGTAGATCGAATGATCAAAAGATGATTGGTTGAATTATACTATGATTTAAAATAAACAAATGCAATATAAAATAACTAAAGCAATATGAGGTGTATAGAATATGAGAGAGGATTCTTAGGACATAGAGTTCAACACTAAGCATAACCTTCCTAGACATTCAATATTTAATGGATTAGGGGATTATATGTTGTAAATGAAAGTGTATGCCATTAATTGAATTATCAAGCATGGATTGCAAAGTAAGCATACATTGTCTAGCCAATTTAGTGAATAATACAACATATCAAATTAAGTCATTAATCCTTCCATAAGTGTAATGACCCGGCCATTTTCCTTCCTTTCCTTTTCTTAGATTTTCACGGATATTTTTTTTCCGTTGATCTTTTCCTTTCTAAGTTCAGTTTCTCGTCACTTAGTGTCATCCTGAGTGCTCGGGAATGGTTTCCGAGACTCTTTTCCTTGGATTGACGACTTCCTTTGAGGACCGAGTCATTTTCATATTTTCACTTTTGTGACACTATTCACTTTCGTCTTTTTCTCGGTTGTCACTTTGTTGGCATAGCCTCACTTTTTGTGTTCGGATTCGATTCCAGTTTTGCATGCATCCACGATATTTAAATTCTATACTATATGTATTTCACTTTTGTAGAAAAACATGCTAAGTGCTTACTTTTCTTTTAAAGGGTATAGATGCATGACTTTTTTTGTAATTTTCTAAACTTTAGGGTTTTTTGTGTAATTACTGTAAAGTAATTATTTTTCATCTTAGGGACTCTTTTGCAATTTAATTTGGAAGATATTTTCAAAAAGGATTTTTTTGCAATTTCCGGAAAGTGTGACAAGTGTCACACTCTCATTGGTCCACTTGTTGTGATGTGTGTGGAAACACTTTGAGGCCTTGGATGAGGACATGTGGAGGGTGGAGATTTAACCACTTGTTGGCCTAGGATTGGTGCACTTATTGGCTTGGATGATTGACAAGTGTAGGCTTGAGATTTAGCCTAGGATGGAGCCTTGGATTTGTGATAAGTGTAGGCTCACAATTTGATCTTGCATTAGTGTGTGTGTGAGAGGTAGTGTAAGAGCACATAGTGAGTGGAGGATCTCTATCCCCTCCACTCACATTTCATCTTCATCATTTTTCATTTCCTCCCTCTTTTGTAAAGAAAACCCTAGCCTCCATGGATGGAGCCTAAAGTCTTAAGCTTTGACCTTGATTTTTGAGAGCCTTCCATTAATTTCGAAGTTTGAACTTGGGAATACATTTTGTTCCCCTCATCTTCCTCTTCATAACCCTAGAAGGGTTTGCCATTTTGTGTTGATTTTGCCTTGGATTCTAGAGAGACACTTCTCTAGTGAGGTAGGGAATGTTATAGGGTTATATGTTTGTTGTCTTGCATGTTTTTGATGCTTATACTACTTGTATGCATGTAGTGTATTAATTTGAGAAATTATGATTAATGGTAGTTTGCTTATAACTCATTTTAGACTTGGTAAATGGCATGGCCATGAGTTGATCTTTGATATATATTAATTTGGGTTGATTTAGATGAGTTTTCAAATCTAGAGATTAAATGAATTTAATTTGGTTTAAATTCTAGTAAATTGTGTTTTGTTTGTAATCCATCTTAGACTAGATATATGGTATGACCATGACTTAGTGCTTGATATAAATTAATTTGAGATCATTTGGACAACTTTTAATTGATTTAAATTAATTAAATTATATTTGATGATATCTTGCTTATCTTGCACTTTTGATTTGATATATGTAAAGACCATGATATGTTGCTTAACATATATTAATTTGAGGTTATTTGAAATCTAGAGAATTTAATCACCTTATTTAATTAAATTCTATCTAATGGCTCCATGGATCTATTGGTATTTTAGAAGTTGTTTCTATATTCAAATCATGGACTTGAACTTGTTATGTATTCACTTGATTGTGTTTTGAGCATTGGACAACTTTGTTGTTATATTTATATTCATGAGAACATGTTTTCTTTATAGAATATATTGATGCCATGTGTAGCGAATTGCACACCTTGTAATTGACATTATGTATATCATTTTAGAATTGAAACTCTAAGGCATGGATTGTGTGGTTTCAACCTACTTGTGCATGGAAGGTGTTTTCATGCATTATATAAGTTATGTATAAGTTGTGAACTTATTTGGTTTAATTTTGGAATCTTGGAACATTGTTGAGTTGAGATGGCTAGGGTTTGGCTCTAGTACGGGGACGTGAGTACTCTAAGTCATTGAGATAGTGCGCACTTAGGGTGATCTTCCCTGCGGGTTAGTGCCCGGAATAACCGTTGAGGTCTCGGCACCGAGCTTAGATGTCCAAGTCTTCCACTATTTGTTTTCGCATTCAATTCCAAGTTAACAATCATGTTTATATTGTAACTTGTGGTTTTGGTTATTGGCGATTTTGATGTTGTTAAGTACATCCATGTTTATGATTTTAATGAATCATTTTGATGCTGTTAAGTACATCCATACTAAATTGATATATTTAGTTGATTTCACACTTTTAGATTTCTAGTTGATAACCTAGAGAACCTATGTCTTGATGTGTGGTATTAGATATCCTAATTATGCTAAATTGTTATATTTAGTTGATGTTGCATTTTAGACTTCAAGTTGATTACCTTGAGAATCTATATGTTGTTGCTTTATGTAAGCATGCTCCTATGTTGTTGCTTTGTGTAAGCATGACCCTATGTTGCTAAAATTGCATGAATGAGGTAATTGATGCTAGAAATGATCTTAGGTAGCTAGGATGCTCCTTGAGTCTTACCTTTGACATAGACGTTAGGTGGAATGAACCACAATAATTAAATCATGCAAACTTGTAAAACGTAGGTCGATGCATGCTCATTTCCTACGAGTAGCTTTATGTTACTCACCCCTACGATACTGAGGCATATTTCAGGTACAGGAATTAAAGTTGAGACTCCTATTATGCTTAGATGACTTGTGGACTTGAAGACTTCCTTTTTTGTGAAGGTTGGCTTGGAATGCCAATTGTAGTCCTTTTTGTCAAATGTGTATATTTGATTCCATTTATGTAATGTGTACATGAGTGCACTCCTTACAATGTATTTGACATGTATGAGATGAGGCCGGAGGCCAATGACATGTATTTGTATTCTATGTAGTTTTGACTTCATGAAATATTATGAAAATGTTGAAAAATGTTAAGTTATTGTCTCACTATGTTTGCATCAGGTGTGGGAATTCCGTTTTGCTTCTTCCGTAGGATCTCATTAATCATGCATGAAGTGTGGCCAATGGCCAAACGGTAATTTCCAATCATTTGCTAATTTTGGTTTTCAAAATTTCCATTTCAAATTCATTTTCTCCTTTTTGGCCGTCGGGGGGTCGGATTTTGCATCGGTCATTTTCGGGAGCCGCGGACCATTTCTGCGCGCTCAAAATCACTTATTACGTTTGCGTGCATATTCGTTTCAGCCTAGAAGTGCATTTGGGGTCAAAAGTATGTTTGGTGCAAACTTACATTTTTTGCCGTTTTGAGCCTAAACTGAGCATAAGGGCATTTTGGGGTTTTCGCTTGAAAAATAAAATTTTCTTTTGGCATGGTTGGCTAGAAAACATGATTTTGAGGGTAGTTTCTTCTTTGTGTTTTTCTCAAAAAGGCCCAAAAAGTCCTCAAAATTGCATTTCAAATCAGCATTTCAAGAGCAGTCTACAAGAGTTCGAGCGCTCTAAATGAGGAGTTCAAGCGCTCAAACTTTGGGCAGATTTCTTAGGGCAATTTTTGAGCACTTGAAGTCCTTGTTCAAGCGCTCGAAGTACTGTTCACGGGTGTGTGTGTCTTGGTTCAGGACTGCACCTCCGACTTCAAATCATCATAACTTCTTCGTTTTAACTCCGAATTGGTCCGTTCTTGAGTCTAAATTGATTGCGTCGAAATAAGCTTTCCAATGGTACTAATTAGAGCTTCATATTCTTCTTTTGGCTCAAGTTATTCAAGTTTTAGTAAGGTAGTGTCTGTTTTTGGTTCGAACCGGGATAGGGTTTCCTTTCCTTCGACTTCAGAACTTGATATCTTTGTCGTCCGAACTCCGAATCAAGTGATTCTTAAGTCTATCTTTATTAATTTTTCGTTGTCTTTCCAATGGTGTGCACGGTGGCACCCATTTTAGTGTGGAATGACCATTTTGCCCTTAGGTTCATTCTTATCCGTTTTTGATACGTTGCTTCCGCATTTTCTTCCTTTGGGTTTCGTGACCTCATTAAGGGTAACATTGGTGTCTTAGAGGGGTGTTGTATCTCTAGAGACCATTGTTCTATCTTTTACTTCCGCATTTTGGATCCGTTTCGGGTCATCACAGGACATACTGGGTTGCAAAATCCTGGGTCGTCACAATATTTCCACAATTAATACACACTCATCAAATTAGAGAAATATACTATTTGCATTCATAAGTATGGAACATCAAATAACAAGCATGGATTGTCCACCTATCTATGAAAGTAAGGCAACTACACTACAACTAAGCTAGTGACATGGAAATTAAACTAAGGAGGTGGCACAATCCATCAAGAAATGAGCATGAACTATTAAACAAACCACAAGAGTATTCTATTAAAGCACCATGTCTTGATCATCACTAGATTCATAATATTAATATACATAGACATGCATCAATGTCACAAAATTTAGAAATAAACACATGAACATTCATTCTAGCATACATAGACATTTGGATAGAATTAAATAATCAATTAGAAGTATTAAACTACACAAATCATTGTAGAAACAAAATATATATATATAAGATGTCAAGACAATAATTACAACACAAATCCCCATTAATTACATAACATCAAAGTTTAGGAGGCATGCTTAGGGCTATCTCTAGCCCCAAGAGAATGGTTTAGCCACTCATTGGTGTTGTCATCCAACCCTCAAGGGCTATCTCCATGGTAGATATCATCCTCCTCCTCTTGAGTTCTTGGTAGAAACCCTAGATGAGTGGAATAACTTTTCCAAAATGTGTATTTCTCTCTCTAATCTCTAGCTTCTTGCTAAAACTAATCAACCTCAATATTGTATATCTACTCAAAATAGCCAAAATCCTTATATTGGTAGCTCAAATGTCACACACAATAGTCAGACCTCATGCACTAGGACCTCCAAATGATTGCACCACGAGCACACCTTTTAGTTGGCTGGGACTCTGTTTTTCACGCACTTAAGGCAGTTCAATCGATCACAAGGTTACTTGGATCGATTGAACTATGGCAGTGCACTTTTTGGATAATGACAAGGCTGAGATATTTTTGAAATATTTTTAGGAAAAAGACAAAAGTGGTAGGTGGGGATAAGATTAAAAGTGTTTGATCGATCGAAAGAAAGGTTGGATAGATCGAAAGAAAAATTTCCTGAAGATAAGGACAAAAGGCTTGATCCATCATGGCATGGTTGGAACGGTCACAGTGCGATCGATCGGAGCTTGATTCGATCGATCGAAGAAGGCTTCTTCACCACTTTTTTTTTCCACTTTGCTCCTTTCTTCCACTAAGCTTGAGATTGCTTCTTTAAATGCTCTAATTCTGCTGAATTAACTTATTTTGGGGATAAGTGCCTGAAAAGGGAAATAACATGAAATTAGATTAAAACAAAAAAATAATATTAAATAAAGTTCTAGAACATTCAAGCTTAAGGGGTTTAAATGCGCACTTTTCAGTGCTTATCAGAAACAGACTTGACCTAGAAAGGAGTGATTTTCTCTCACCGTTGTAGGTGGAGACAATTCTAAAATTAGCTCAATTTTGTCTTTATTAACTTCTATTCCTCTTTTAGAAATGACATGTCTAAGCAAGATTCCTTCTTGAACCATGAAATGGCTTTTTTCCCAACTTAACACGAGATTAGTCTCATGACATCTTTGAAGCACTTTTAAGCGATTTTGGATACACGAATCAAAAGAGGACCCAAAAATTGAGAAGTCATCCATGAAGACTTCTAAATAATTCTCCACCATATCCGAAAAAATTGACATCATACACCTTTGGAAAGTAGCAAGAGCATTGCACAATCCAAAAGGCATCAGTCGATAAGTAAATGTACCGAAGGGACATGTGAAGGTGGTCTTTTCTTGGTCCAATGGGTTTAAGGCCACTTAATTGTACCCCAAGTAACCATCTAGGAAGCAATAATATTGTTGCCCTGCCAATCTTTTTAAGATTTGATTAATGAAAGGTAATGGGAAATGGTCCTTCCTAATGGCAGAATTCAGTTTTCGGTAATCTATGCATATACGCCACGAAGTGGCGGTGCGTTTCGAGATGAAATCACCCTTAGCATTTTCAACAACTGTAATTCCCGACTTTTTAAGAACCACTTGAGTTGGACTAATCCACTTGGAATCAGAGATAGGATAAATGATTCCTGCATCTAGAAGTTTCACAACCTCTTTCATGATAACTTCCTTCATATTAGGGTTTAATCTCCTTTGAGCATCCCTAGATGGCCTTTCATCCTCTTCTATGTGTATGCGATGCATCTAAATAGAAGGGTCAATGCCTTTTAGGTCAGTTACACTCTATCCAATGGCTTCTTTGTTAGCTTTAAGCACTTCCAAAAGATCATTCTCTTAGGCATCTTCAAGATTTGAAGCAATGATGACCGGAAGAGTTTCTTTTGGGCCTAAGAAGGCGTATTTAAGATTAGATGGAAGAGGCTGAAGCTCAAGAGTAGGAGGAGAGATGAGAAAAGGAACTGGTGGAGTACTAGAGAGTGAAGGAATATGTTATTTCTTGCTTTTCCAAGATGGGAAATCCAAAATGGCCATAGAGTCCATCAAAGCATTCACCTCACTTATGGATCCTTCTGTGTCAAAACCACAACTTTCAAACATTTCACAAATGAACGCCTTAAGAGGGTCCTTAGAGAGAATAGAGGGAAGATTCTCCTCTATGGTTTCATCCAAGATAGCCACTAGGAAACACTCATCTTCATATATAGGATGTTGATTTGCATTGAATACATTAAGCTTAACCATTATGTTGCCAAAAGAGATGTCCATAATGCCGGATCAACAATTAATGGTGGCATTGTTAGTGGCAAGGAATGGTCTTCCTAGGATGACTGGAATGTGATTGGTAAGATTAGGGACTGGTTTAGTATCAAGTACCACAAAATCAACCGGGAAATAAAACTTATCAACCTTAATTAGAATGTCCTCAACAATTCCCCTCGGTTTCTTAATTGATCTATCGGCTAGTTGGATTACTACCGATGTTGGCTTCAAGTACCCTAATCCTAATTGCAAGTAAATAGAGTATGAAATGAGATAATACTTGCACCTAAATCAAGGAGAGCTCTATGAACCTCTTGGTTTCCAATAACAAGAGAAATGGTCGGAGCACCCGGATCCTTGAGCTTAGAAGGAGTGTTAAAAAGAAGAATGGAACTCACGTGTTCAGTTAGCACTTTCTTAAGGTCCTTTCCTTTGTTTTTCCTCTTTTGAGTGCACAAGTCCTTCAAGAACTTTGCATGTGGTGGAATTTGCCTAATTGCATCTAGAAGAGGAAGATTAATTTTCACTTGTTTAAACACTTCCATCATGTCATGAATTTTTCCTTCTTGTCTCCCAAATGATGAAGTCTTTCTTAATGCTTGAGGAAATGGAGCTTTTGGCTCATAAGGCTTCTCTAATTGGGAAAATGATGATGAAGATGATAGAATGGCCTTTTTGGAACCACTAATATCCAAGGAAGTAGAAATAGGATTTGGTATGGGACGGATGCGACCACTTGGCTGTATCAGTTCACTATCCTCCTTAAGTACCTCTACCTTATTATCCATATTCCTACCACTCCTTAAGGTAGTAAATGCTTGAACTTGCTCATTTCCAGAAAATCCCGATGAAGGACTTGCTTGCGCCAAAAATTGCCCCTTAAGATTGGTCTCAGTTTGACTAAGAAACTTACCTTTCGCTCTCACATTTAAAGAATTAGCTAATTGCCTAATTTAAGCTTCAAGCTTTGCAACTGATTGAGACTGAGAATGAAATAATTGATTATCTTTTCGAAGATCACCCAAAGCTTCCAAGACATTGTCTTCAAAAATGAGACTCTTAGGAGGCGCTTGATTTCAATTAGAGTAAGATTGAGAATTTGATACTTGAGGATGAGAGTAGGATTGAGAATTTGATGCTTGAGGATGAGAATATCGATTCACATTTTGAGGATAGAATGAAGGACGGTAACCTTGAGAATTCTGATTTTGGAGATGTGGGGGAACATACTTTGCTTGGTAACCTTGAGTTTAAGGAGGGTTTGCACCATCTCCTTGATTTTTCCATGTAAAGTTTGGATGATTCTTCCACCCCAGATTGTAAGTATTGGAATAAGGGTTATTCCCTTGATGAATGAAAGTGGCATTTAGTTCTTGAGACTCATTTGGTATGATTTGTCCAAGAGGGCAATTTGAAGTATGGTGAGTGTAACTAGAATAAGTCATACACATTTCATTGGAATAATGAGAATAAGATTAAATTATCGGACCTTGATTCAAAAGGAATTTATCAAACTTTTGAGTAAGATTTTTTACCTCGGCGGCAATTTTCATAGAAGTATCTATTTGATATAGAGCTTTCTTTCCTCCCACATGTGCTAGGCGACCCCCCCTAGAAGATGAAGATCTATGTATTGAGTTTTCATTCATTTTTTTGAAAAGATGCCAAATTTCATCCTCATTTATTTCTATGTAGCTGCCTCCACATGAAGCATCAATAATGCCCTTATTGGCATCGGATAAACTTAAAAAGAAACATTGAACTAATTGCCACTTAGGAATATCATGATGCGGACACTTCCGTAGCAAATCATTCAAACGTTCCATACTTCATGAAGGGGTTCTCCTCCTTCTTGTGCAAACTCACGAATAAACATTCTCATGGAATTGGTTTGACTCACGGGGTAGTACTTCTTTAGGAACCCTTGTTGCAATTATATCCAAGAAGTGATTGTATTTGGCCCTAAGTTGTTAAACCAATATTTAGCTTTATCCCGAAGAGTGAAAGGGAAAAACTTCATTTTAAGGACTTCTTCCGGCACATCCATGATTTTCACGGTGGAACAAACTTCCAAGAACTCATCTAAATGTTTATAAGGCTCTTCATTGCTCAACCCATAGAAAAGGGGGCACATGTTAATGGTGGAAGCCTTAATCTCATAATGATGAGCACGAAAATTTGGTAATTAAATGCAAGTGGGTGCATTATATTGATTTGGAGTGTAACAATCCCTAAGGACCATTGGAGGATTGAGAGGAGGATATGCCATTTGACTTTGATGAGGGTATGCCATTTGAACATATTGATGTTGTTACTCACCAATTGGGGGAACAACATTTGGCCTTGGCATCCCTAGATTAGGTTGATGCACAACATGATTGATTAGTCTTGGAATTCCCAAGGGTGGATGCACACCTTGGGATTCCACATCGTGAAGTTGTGGGTGGTACACACCTTGGTGATTCACATGACCAAGATCTTTAATTGGATCTTCAATTGGGTTTTCCATTAAAGGTGATGGAAGATTAAAATTTGAAAGATTAGGATGACTATCCCTAGTACTACTTCTTAAATGCCAAAGGGAAACTTCGAGATTTTGATTTACAGGAGTAAAAGGATGACTAAGTGATCTACGACCATGCATGCACTAGAATACGTCAAAATACCAACACAACAATTTTCAACCTCCACACGGGTGTACCACCAAGGTGTTCCCAAATGGAGGCTTACAATTTTCAACACAACAATGTTCCCAAACTCCTCAAAAATATCAATGCACTAAAACAAATAAAAACCTCCACACGGGTTGATGCCTTCTTCATGAAGGTATGCTTGGACTTAAAAATAAAATAATTCAATTTAAGCCTCCATTTGGGCTGTCTAAAACATACAAGATAGTAAACAATTAAATTTCAAGAATTTAAAGAACTTATAAATGGTCCTTAAGCAACTTTAAAAAAAAAAATTATTTTTTATTATTTCTAGGTCCAGCATTTGCTTCACTTTGCTTCAAGTACCTAATTGACAAGTATCAAGTGAACAAATCAAAAAATAAAATGACTTTAAAGTAAACAATCAACAAAAAACTAATGTCTAATTCAATTCTTTAAATCGTTAGTTCCTCGACAACGGCGCCAAAACTATGATGCGACTGAGCCTGTGCACAAATTAATGCACAACACTTTAGGTTTAGAAATAATGTAAAGTGGGCATCATATTTTATATTTTTAAAACCATTAAACACTTATACTATGGAGTATGAAGCGAGAAGGGATCGTCCCAAGAGATCTAAACAAATATTAGTTTTTAGAATTGAATTATACTTTAGTGCTTATGTGATTGCTAGAGAAACGTTTGTTTTGTGATTATAAATAATTTTAATCTAAATAATTGTAATAAAATAATAGAGTTTAAAAGTTAGGAAAGAGACTTAGGGTGTAGGATTCACCACTAAGTACATTCCCTAACTCACTAACTTTTAAGTAATTGGGGAAATAATAATATGTAATTCTAATGTAGCTAACGCTTGCAAGGAAAAGTATGAATCATCAATTTCAAGCTTGAATTCCCTACTTACTGACAATTAAACTAAATGTAGTACAATGCACCAATTCAAAGCATGACTCATCAATTCAAGTTACAATTTTAACATACATCAATCAAGAGGGTAATGCAATTGTGACAGAAAGTATAGAATTCAAGCACAAGTATGGATGGTCTACTTACATAATAATTAAATTACAATTAAACTAATTAAACTAATTAAACATGAACTTAAAACTAATTAGATAATAAATTACCCTAAACATGTAATGCCATCCATCAAGTAAAAGTATTTTCCATCAATTTGAAACACAATTACAACTAATCATCACAATGCATAGACATCACAAGAATTAATTAACAAAGAATTCAAGTGTAAAGTTTGTTTATCAATCAACAACACATAAGACAACATGAGATTAATACAAATAAAAAATTGGAAGAATTTAATCATGTTATTCAAGCCTATACATCAATTACATAAATTACTCCCTAAAAAGTAAGAAAGAAAGAGAGAATAGGTTACATGTTTAGGGTGTATCCAACCCTAAGTAGAAGAATTTGCTACTCATGATTAACAGATTCGAAGATAGAACAATCTCCATCCTTTGATTCATTATCTCTGAGCTTTTTCTTCCAAACCCTAGCCTATTCTTCTGTTTCTCTGCTTTTGCGTGTTTTTTCAGAGAGAACGTAATATTGATACAGAAAAATTAAACTTAATTATAAAAAACAAAAACTAACCACTAAATAAAGGTCCTATTTTCCCTTTAATACAAAACCTAATAAAGCCCATCGGTTACAAAAACAAGCCCAAAAGATAAAATCCCATAGCCATCAAAATAGGTCAAACCCGTAACTTAAATTGCAACATGGCATTCGGACGCAGCTTTTAGCATCCGGACGCAGATTTTGTCGTCCGAACGCAGTGTATAAAAGACTTGTGTTCAGACGCGAGGAATGGCGTCTGGATGTGATGCACTGCTGCATCCTTGCTTCCTTCTGAATGTTGTCCCCTATGCTCTGGCTTGACTTCAAAAGGCCTTAATGGACCGTTGTTGGCTCATTTTTACTTTATTGCCCTGAAATACACATAAACATAAATTAGGACTAAAACATGAAAGTAAAATAGGTGTAAGGACTGAAATATCTTAACTTAGGTACTGAAATGTGTAATATTTAAACACTTATCAACTAGCTCAACAGTATACTCACAGCACTCTCCCTATCCTAAGCAACCATGCTTAGACTCAATAAGCTCTCAATAGCTTAAACACCAATGGGATGAGGTATCAATTCCCCACTACCATTTACAAAGAGGTGTCAACACACCAAATTCAGTTTACTTCAACTGCACCACAAGATAAGATAAAATACTCAGCTCAAAGTAACACAATGAGAAACCCTAGCTTTCACTTCACTGCAACAAGAGGATATAACAATTAAATCACAATGCAGTTTCACTTTGTACTCAAACCAAGTTCCCACAGCCTTGTCTCAGCCAAATACACTTGCTTGAATGATATTCTCAAATGAATAAACAAGATAACAAAATATCAGCTCCTAAAGGCAAAAACCCTAACACCAAACGTATAGAGGTCACTTTACACTACAACTTCAGAATCAACCTGCACTTGTCACATAAAGCCTTGATACCTTCAAATAACCTTGCTTAATAGAGTAAAACAGTTAACAGAGCAAGGTATATCAATCTCAGTTCACACAAGACTTGAAGCAATGCAAGCCCTAGCTTTTAGCTCTTAAAGGTAAATTTGTAAAATAGCTGTAGTATCAATTCAAACTTGCTGTACCAGCCTTTAATAGATAAATTATACTTGCATAGATGTTAAGATCAAAAAAAACAACAAGGTATAGCTTTATAATCTCTGTTAGACACAAAACCTCAATAAACACTAGCTTACAAGCTTTCAAGGGTGTTTATGTAATATAGCTTCAACTGGGGCTCATCCTTCACTTTCACAAACTTATATAGGTAGGATATACTTGCTTGAGAGATAAACACAGTTGGATAAGCAAGGTATAACAATATAAAACCACTACAACCTTGATTTCTATAAAACCCCAAAACTAAACCTCTCAAGGGTAAGATGGTAATTCAGCCTCTAGGACCACCCTAAGCAATACTCCCCCAGCCTTCATTAGGCTAAATGCACTTGCTTAGATGATAGTTAACAAAAGAATAGCAAGATATCAACTATGAGTGCTTACTTCAATAATTTTAGTTTTTCAACATTAGCTCCCAGCATATACCAAACACAGTTTTATAATGATTCAAATTTCGAACAACCAAAAGTTCCCTCTGCTTTAAAATAATGTATTACACTTAGTTTGTAGCAGGGATAAGTTATATCAACAAGAACACACCACAGCAGCTCATAAAACAACAAGCAAATAGCTGACAACAGATGTATTTGTTACACTTAAACTTTCTGGTGAAAGGGGGGCAAATCTGTAATTTTGAGTTTAGACCTTCTTGATTTCAGTCTTCATAGTTTCCATTTAACAATTAACTCTTTCTCAAAAATCTACTTCAAGTTTATAGCAAGATGTTATCCATATATAGCACAAAATTAGTCACTTAACAATATTCTACAGCAACACTGTTCTTAAGGACAAAATTATAATTTTGCAGTAGCACAGCTCAATTCTTGGTTCTCTCAGTCATATATGATCAAAATATGTATGCTCGAATGAAGATATTAGCACCTACTCACAGGTATTGCATTCACAGCTCACACACACAGTAGCCCTTTAAGCCTAAAACCCTAGGTTGTGAGGTTTATGAAGTCAAAACAGTAACAAGCCAATTTTCTGGTTTAGAGTCAACTTCAAAAGCTTCTAATTCTTAATACAATCATGCTCAGATGATGTACGAGCATAGTATAGCAATATTATATGATGATAAACTCAGTTCCAGAAGTATAAACCAGAAAACAAACTAAATTGAAGGTTTGAGATGTGAGAATTGATACCAGCTTGATTTTGGTTGTGTAGATGCCTACTGCAGGTGTGAAAACCCCAAACAAACTTGCTTAAACCATGCTTAGACCCCAGAAGCAGCCACAACTATTTTTTAACCTCCAAGCCTCCTTTTTGCACTAGAAATCTGCAACATGTAACCTTTACTAAATCTGCACCTTCTTCATGATGATATCAGAGATTAAATGCTGCTTAAATCAGCAATGAATCTCTCTGAAATTACTAAAACTTTAAGCTTTCGAGACCATTTTCAATTTCAGCTCAAAAGTTCATTATAGGCTATCTTAGGTGCACACAACTGCTGCTACTGCTATAACAACACTTTTATACTCTCATTTTGCTGCCCTAGTATGGATAAGTATATTCCCTCATTAGCCAACCATAGATAGGGAAATATGCTGACATTAAATATCACGAATGGACCAATATGCCCCTTGTACAGCCCTAACTTTACATAGCTAAACACCTTTTTATGTAGCTTTAAAGGGTCAATATACATTGCTGATATAAGCTGCCAAATAATTGCATTTCTGTCATTAGCCTCTCACACTAGGACCACAGTGCACGTGGCACAATGTTGTGAGTCCTTCATTGCACCAAAAATATCGATGTACTACCAAAAATGCCCTGTCAGCAGCGTTGTATTTGTTGCCACCTGTGTGTGTGAATATATACCATATAATAAACACTGTGATGTAGTATAGCACCTTAGGAAGATCAATTTCATTGACACACATGTGTAATGACTGAAATGCCCCTCTGACAAATACCAATATAGAATGAGTCCCCTTCACACTTTTGAGATTTATTTGACATTAATAGAGCAAACCTCAACCAACAGCTGGCTCCGCCCCCTAGATGTGGATATAAATTTTGTACCCAGCATCGTTGCAACATGTTTGTATATATATGCCTAAGCAACACAACTTTTTTAGCTTTGGTCTCCTTCCGCAACTCCTACTTAAATAAATGTACTCATATAACAAACTTAGTGACAAAGACAAGTCGAAAAGATCTAGCGACAAAAAAAGAATAGTATTTAAATTTATCTCTAAATAATAGCCGTTAATTTAATTATTTTATTTTTACCAATTTCAGAAATAGAATTGGTCCTGGACAAAATACGCCCATAATTTCTTTGGACCACAAGTTCCTAGCTAGTCGTGCATTATATATATAGATTAAAATTATACTCCCACAGTAGATTATGCACTCAGTGTCCCACTACTCACAACCACTGGACTCAATAATTGATGGAAATTTATGATTTTTACTGTTTTTGTAAAGCTTTCACTGCCAATCTCTCTCTCTCATGGTTATCGTCCAATCAAATTGATACTTTGGTCGTGCCAATCATTGGAAAATTAAAGCCAAATTAAATTAATTAGATGGTGGTAAAAATAAATAAATAATTAAATAAATGGTGGGCCATATATGCAAAGGAAGTAGCCTGCAACACCCTGTTTGGGAGCATCATGTGGGCAACTAAATTTGGATTATAGTTTTTGGACCATGTATAACAAGCCTTATAATATATCAACATGTTTATATAAATATATATATAATCCATTGGTAGAGAGTGCATGACTTGGACAACTTTTTTGGCTCAAATGTAGAACAATATCATCAACACTGCACACTCCATCAGCAAATTTAACAAATGCATCCAATTTATATTTGTAGTAGAACCTTCTTATATATGCAATTACTATTTCTTCTTTCTTTGAATATATATATTACAAGATAGAACACATCATTATCGTTAATGGGACAAATTAAACCCTAATTTGGAAGCTTGATCTGCCATTGCATTGAAAATGATCCGCTGAGGACATCTCTAACTGGTTCGTGATTCGTTCAAATCTTTCCGATAAGAAGAAACTCTGAAACCCTTTGAATTTTCGCGAAAACATTACTTGAGTTGTGAAAATTGCTTTGACAGGTCTGTGGTCAGACAATTTCGATTCGCCTCTGGTGTATTGATGTTGCTTTAGACCTTCTCCGAACCAAATTATCCTGTCACACCTAAGAAGAAAATCATTTTCATATGAATCTCACATCTCATGATCTTAATAGTTCTGAGTTATATATATACAAAGAATTTTTCTATAGAGTGGCCACAATTAAGTTACCATGCAGGAGCGCGTTTCTTTTCGCCTTTTTTGCCTTCAACACCACCATAGTATTCATCAGAGTTAGGATAATATTTATAAGTAGGAGGAAATTTGATGGACCCTTCATGCCAACCTTCAAATACTTGACCATGCATGAGCTCCATTCTTAGCTTTATTTCCATGAGAAAACATATAAATAACAATTAATTAGTAGTAATCATATGATTAAACGAAATTAATCTATAGTTTTTCATTTATATCTTTATACCTGATCATTTTCCAGTAGCAAATTCCATTCTCCTTTGTCTACTAGTAATCTTGTGGCTGATTCTGGAAGGGAGATCCTATAGTTCAAGTCTCCGAGAAAAATTACCCGGCTGACCAAACCATGCAAGCATAATTAGCAAATATCATCAAGATATTTAATCTTAAAATAATGTAATTATTATCTAGCTTAATGACCCCAAATGATTATTTTTGTCCCCCCCCAAAATACAAAAGTAATATTAAACTGTATAATTTAGAAGTCAACTTGTCTACTGAAATAGTTTTTTTATTGTATATATTAGATGGTTTACCAAGCAAGGGATCATCCTTTTCAGGTGGTGTAGCTACCCATTTAACTCATTTTAGAACCACATTATTCAAAAAATTCATCGATAACAACAAAAAATAAAATTAAAATGTCAAAAAGGTTATTTATTAACATAATCATAGGAATTTGACTTAATATGATTGGATTGGAGGTCTCAAATAACAACTTTAAACTTTATATATATATATATATACAACAAAAAAAAAAAAAAAAAAAAAAATTAATTGACTATTATGTCTTATTCTTATGATTTGTTGTTAACAGTAATTAAGAAGACAAATTGTTAGTATAAGTCGGTTTGGACGGCTTCAACAAATAATCTTAATTAACATACTCGTGATCAAGGATCTTTCTTGGCAAATCACGCAAAGGGCCTTTTGGAAAACTTGTCCTAGCCAATATTTCGGCCCCATTGGAGTTTCTGTACCTCTCATCCCCTTCTCTCCCACCTGATGCTAGATGACTGCACACAAAACAAAAGCTTGTTTCATGTAACCCAAATCTAACTGACACCGAACCCTGCAAACAAAAAATTAGACGAAAAAAATACAATTAGTTTTCTGAACACTTTTAGATGTATGTATAATCTGATTAGCTCATATATTAATGTTTATGCATATGTATATGTATATTTAATATACTCATGATATTGGTATTATTTTAATTTTCTTGATATAGTGGGAACATCATAGACTAAGTATATAGTTATGGCGAAGATGACAATGAAAAAAAATGCCAATAACTTTATTTTAAGATCGTGTACAAATACAACTTTAATTTTCATGATATCATTAATTTCTAATATAATTCTTTTTCACCTTACCGGGAAAAGAATTTTATGTTTCGGTAAGATATCATTGTTCATATTCTGTGCAATTGTAGTAGCTAAGCTTAATAGTACAGGAACAAATATTGTACGTGTTGATGATATTATTACAGTTAAAAGATTAATTACCTTATTTCCTAGACAACCCATGATGCCACAGCCTACACATGAAACGCTTGGATATTGAATATATGGACGAAGATTACTTCGAACCCAAACTGATACAAATATTCCAACCATTTGCTTACTAATGATACACCTGAATTCCTGTGGTATATTCATGCAATTCAGGGTTGGCTTTCCATCTTTCGCGAGAATCGGAATTTGTGGTTCTTCTTGTTTCACTTCATTTCCTTCTTGGCTGCTGCAAGTTTTCTTGTTTAGAGTTTCTCTAATCAAGGAATTCCATTTCATGGTAATTCTACTATTTTCTGATCCAAGAACATTTTCTGCTCTTAGAGGCACCACTTCTTGAAACCTGCATGTTTAGAAATCATATAAACTTTTGTTCATGAGCCATCATAAAAGTTGACTTCTATCTCCTACATTTTATTTAAATTAATTTATTTTTTTAATTTTGAGATTTTTGAGAATTTACCCAAAAACATAGATGTCACATGTAGTGTTGCATGTATCTAGCAAATCCTCCATATTCAAATCATCCGTGGGTTCTACCCCGCCAACGTTCCAACTACTAACAAAAACCCTTTCAAAAGAAAAAAATATATATATTACAAGATTTAAAATGAATAAAGAAGAAGAAAAATCTGAAGAGGATA
This sequence comes from Cornus florida, assembly GCF_030987335.1. Classification (NCBI taxonomy): domain Eukaryota; kingdom Viridiplantae; phylum Streptophyta; class Magnoliopsida; order Cornales; family Cornaceae; genus Cornus; species Cornus florida. The sequence continues at coordinate 96,794,983 of NW_026775572.1, forward strand.
TATAGAATTAGGATCCTATTCTATGCACAGCATGCCAGATAAGGGAAAGGATGGAGATCGGAGTGTGGACTCCATGTAAGGTGATCTCCACCATCCCCTACAGCACGGTGCTGTGCAAGGATCCTGGTTCAGATATACGTACCATAGGACATTATATATATAAGGTAGAGAGACATTTCTTACTTGTAGTTGTGTGTCTCCACATGTTCATTGAAAATGGTCTTGGAACACGGAGGTTCTTGATCATCATCTAGGCCTTGAAGCTGTAGAAAACTTTCTGGGCTGCTTGGAAAATCTGCGACAAAATTGTTGCTCCCCAATCTCTTTTTGAGGATCTTACTAGCTATCAGTCCTGGCCACATGACCTTAAGAGAAACCATGTATGAATTTTAGTTAGCCATGCAAACCATACATAGTTTAAGATAGAAATAGTGTGAAATGATGAGAGAGAGAGAGAGAGAGAGAGAGAGAGGTGCATGCTCACTTCTTGCTTTCTGGGCATGGTGATAATACTAAAGAGTGGTGGTCCTGGTGGAGAAGAAGAAGAAGAAGGCCGCCAAAGGAGAAGGATTGGAAAGAGAATGGTGAAAGAGATAAAAAGAGAGTGGGAGAGATCATGCTGAGGAAGAGAGAAGAAATTGGCATGCAAGTTGGAATGGGAGAGAAGCACTGCAGTGACGTGGATGATGATGGCTCTTGACAGAGAAACCACAGAAAACATTGGTCTTTACACCGTTAATATATATACATGTTTATATTTATATATAGAGAGGTATATAAATTTTCTGTTTGCTAAGCTGATTGGATCAGATATTATCTTATGTTTAGAATAGGTATGTTTCGAGGTGGGCCGGTCTCCATAACCTTTAATTTGTGTTTCTTGAGCTGATTAATTAATTTAAAAGATATGTTATGTATTGTATTTTTATTTTATATTTAATTATATAAGGTGCTGCAAGTGGGTGGGTTGGAGACAAATTGTTCTAATTATTATAAAGTGAAGCAATATGGTAGAGAAAACTTCTTAGTTTTTTTTTTTTTATTTTTTTTTATTTTTGCTCTGTCAAGAGTGCTATTGGTTAATGAAGAATGGTACTGAGGAACATTATGTATTGTATGCCATTAGTTAACGAAATCTTCCAAAACCGTCCAGTAGCAAGATCTAAGAATATCCTTTGACATCCTATTGTTTCTCACTCTCTCTCATTGGCTGCAAAATTTAGATTTCTCTTATTACGTACCAAAATGCAGAAATTATTCATATCATATATGCTGAATTAAGGTATGGAGAGGAGACAAATGAGTTCAAGTTGATGGTTGTGACTTGTGATTTGCTGTAGTCAATTGAGCGTCTTGCACATTAATTAGTCAAGTTGAAATATATGGGGTAAATGCCTATAAACTTTTTTGATATCTGTGGACATTTCACTAGCAATAATTATAAATTATTATATGATATGAGACTTCCAGCAGGTATCACACATGAATTGGAAAGTATTTTTGGTGCATTTCTTTGGATTGTTCCTATTCTGAAAACTTCAGGTGCAAAAATTGTTTGGGACAAGTGCTGTCTACCTAAAAGAGCAGGTGGATTGAGGCTTCCTAATCTCATAGTATGGAATGACATTGCAATAATGAAACAATTCTGGAGAATCATATGCTCAAATGACATGCTTTGGGTGCAATGGATTAACACTTACTTGTTGAAGGGCAGGAGCATTTGGGAGGTGAAAGTGCCAGGTCAGTGCTCATGGAGCTAGAGGAAACTACTTAGTCTCACAAGTAGCATCATGCCCCTTGTCAAACTAGAAATTGGTGAAAGCAACCAATTTCTAATTTGACAACTGGTCTCCTTTGGGTCCTCTACATCATCTTGTTTCCCCTCAACAGATTTTGGACTCTGGCTATGATTCCAAAACCAAACGCAATTCCTTCATTATAGATTCTACCTAGAATTTCCCCACTTCCATACTATCCATTACACCTCAGTTACAACCAAACACAGCCTTGCCATCCCCCATGACTCGAAGAAGGGACAAGTTCATTTGGTCACCTACTTCTTCAACCAATTTCTCCATAGCTGCAACAATGAAATACCTCACAAAACACCTTCCAACCATACCATGGACTCATTTAGTTTGGTCCAAATCATCAATTCCTAAGCAATCCTTCACACTTTGGGTCGCAATCCAGCAGAGACTCCCAACCATGAATAGAAGGTGCACAACACACATCAACACCACAACTTGTGTCCTTTGCAATGCTAAACCAGAGTCCCACGATCACCTCTTCTTCAAATGTTCATTCACCAGACCCTTATGGACATTTCTCCAAGCAAGATGTGGGTTCTAGATTTAGCCATCATCATGGAATGACTTGATCAATTGGGCCTCTCACCACTGGAAAGGCAAATAAGAGTTTCACAGGAACTCTGTATCTAAACTTAGCCTTGCAGCACTGGTCTACAACATCTGGATAGAGCGCAATAATAGAATTTTTCAAAAGAAGCACCAATCTGCAAATTCAGTTCTTCATATGACACTGGACTCCATCCGCTCCAAACTTCTGAACTCTTCAATCACTGACACTGTTGGGAAACGTGCAAGTTTTTAAAACTTTTGAGGGATTTGCAATCACGGATCTTGATTCATCACACAGAGACAAGTTTTATGCAAAGATAAATAAAAGATGATGCATAATTCAATTAACAGATTGAATACTTACATCAAAGGTCTGAGTAAACCTTTTGAACTTTCCTCTAAAGTGAATGTTCTCACTTATTGTAGATCCCTTTAGTAAGATCCTTTCTCCTTCCGTTCGATTATTATCTTCCCTTTAGGAATCACCAATATGCCTTGATGAATGACCTTGGAATCTAGGCTGGTGGTAGCCTCCTTTAGAAGAGAAAACAAAACCCTAAAATATAGAGAGAGAAAGTGTATTCCTTTTTCTTGTTCTCCAAGTCACACCTAAAATATACATGAACTCATGTATATATAGGCAAAATAAAAATAAGAATAAGGAAACAATAAATCATTCTCCATCTCTAATTCAACTTTCTCAATCTTAACATGACTCCAATATCAACTTGGGGTATTGGTGAGAATCCTTTTGGGCTTACTATTTTCTTGGCTCCTATAAATTAATAATTGGTCCGGTCCATTAAACCATGGAACCAATTCAATTAATTCATAAATTAATTTCTACTCCACTAAAAGAAATTAATTGCACTCCAATTAAATAGTAAATAACCTCTAAGTCAATGTCGCACTTTGACCCCTCTATGCTTAATTATTTATCGGATAATTAAAGCCATCAATCCGACAACATAATTAATATAATTATTTTGTTACCTTTGATTATTTCCGGCTCGATCACAATAAAATATTTATTTGACAAAAAATAATAATAATTTATTAAATAAATATATATAGAAAACATTTGTCTAAAACATACGAAGGCCTTCAAATTTAATTTGTGATCAACCATAATCAAAACAAAATAAATACAAATAGCACTGATGCAAATATTGAGAACATAGACCTCTAATTATTAATTACATAACTACCCAAAGTGTCGATCTAAGGATCCCGAGGTATCCGCCGAACAAATCAAAGTAATTATTAATTAATAAAAGAGTCTATACTTCTCTCATGCTTGAGAGTCAAAAGCCATGACTGTGATAGAGAGCAATTGCATACGACAGCTCTTGCAATATATCTTAATCTATCATGGACTCGGTTTAAGTCTTAACTAATTAAATGTCCATCCATAATTACTGACTTTAAACCATTTATGATTACTAATTTATATCATAGTATTAATTGCCATTACATACATATATAAATATATTTTGTAATCAAGCGGACACAATCAATTCCATAAAGAATCGAAAAATAATACATTCCATTCACCAATTGTATAATGCTTTAATAATAATATACAGACAAGAAACCATGACTTTTACAATCCAAAATTAAAATTTGCTATGCTAGGGCACACATATCCTAACAGACACATCCATTGCAAGCAGAGTCGCAACCGAATGGGAACTCCCTGAAAATGTCATACGGCCACCGGTGAAACCACCTGATCAAAGTGATTGAAGGAGGAAACCTCATGTTGGGAAGAGATTCCCATGATCACCGGATTAAATGGGTTCCTTAGCGGATCTTGTAGATCAATTTAAATTGTTCATGAGCTGGTGTAATGCTTATTGCTCCAGCTTTATAACTTGCCTCTGGGTTGTTGCCTTTTTGGGCCTATAATTGCCCGGCCTGTAATTTTTGTTCATATTAATATATATTGAAAATTTACCTTTCAATAAATAAATAAATAAACTTATTATTGTTTAAATTCATGTATTCCGAAATCATATAATAAATTCCCACATGGTATAGTGTGTGTATACCCACAACAAGTTGCATTGAACTTAGCAAGGTAAAGAAAAATTGAGTAGAAGACTATTTCGTATATTATTATTATTATTTTCTTATAGGTAAATCACACCCATGCACTCATTATCATTCCCTAAGATACTGGAATACCCATTTTCATTCCAAAGGGAAGTCCCCATCTAATGCATTCTTGCAGATAAAAACCTAGAAATTGTAATAGTTGGTGTATGTACACTCACAGATACATATATATATATATATATATATATATATATATATATATATATATATATGGTGATATGTAATGACTCGGTCATTTTCTTTCCTTTCTTTTTTCGATAATTTCTTTTTCTTCTTTTTTTCCTTTTTTTTTTTTTTTTTTTTTTTCATATTTCGTCTTTTTCCTGTTTATTGTTTTTGTTTGCATAACCTCACTTTTTATGCTCGGATTTGATTCCAGCTTTGCATGCATTCATAATATTTGATTTTCAAGATAATTGTATTTTTACTTTTGTAGAAAAGCATGCTAGTTGATTACTTTTTTTCGTAAAGGGCATGGATGCATAGTTTCTTCAGAAATATTCTTGATTTTTGGGGTTTTAGTGTAATTTTGTAAAGTAATTATTTTTCGTCTTAGGGACCATTTTGTAAATTAATTTGGAAGATATTTTGAAAAATAACCTTTTTTGTAATTTTTGAAAAGCGTGACAAGTGTTGCACTCTCATGAAGTCACTTGTTGGCATTGGGGTGGAGTTACTTGGAAGCTTAATCTTTTGACATGTAGAGGGTGGAGATTCACCCACTTGTTGGCCTAGGATAGGTGCATATGTTGGCTTGGATAGTTGACAAGTGTAGGTGTAGGATTAAGCCTTGAAAGGAGCCATGGATTAGTGACAAGTGTAGGCTCCAATTTTGGTCTTGCACTTAGTTTGTGTGAAGACCATGGTGTAGGAACACATAGTAAGTGGAGGAGTATTAAATCCTCCACTCACCACATTTCATTTTGACGGTTTCTATGGCCGTTCTTACATGCCAAAATTGATGTAGTGGATGTGCGGTTCAAGGAAAACCTTTTTGGGTCAAGTTTAAATTTATAAAAACCACTACCAACACTACTACTAACTTAGCAAGAGTGAGTAGGGATCATCCCAAGGGATTATGGGGATTAAGCAATGTCGGAGTTGATTGTGGAATCGTAATTAGGGCTAGTAGGTCGAGTGATCAAACAATTGGTTGGTTGGTTGATTAAAGAGCAACTAAATTAGACTAAGCAATAGCAAAATAATGCAATTAAGATTAAGTAAGAGAGAGAAGAGTCTTGGGGTTTAGAGATCACCACCAAGCAATGCATTTCTATATTATTGACAAGTAATTAATAAGGGCAATTAGGGTGTTGCAATATTGGTGTGTGTGTATTTGGTAGATTCAACAAGTAAGGATGGCTAGTTAAGCATGTATTGTCTAAACATCATGTGAAAGGCACAATATATCTAAGCAATGAGGCATATATTGTCTAAACAACATGTGAAAGGCACAATAAATCAAACTATGTCATTGTTCCTTTCATTAGGCTCATAATCCAAATACAACACAAGATTAGAGACATATGCTAATTGCATTCAAAAGCTTGGATCATCAAACAACAAGCATAGATTGTCCTCCCATTTAACACTACACTACAACTACACTACATCTACACTACTAGCACGAAAATAAACTAGGGGAGAGGCACAATCCATCAAGAGATAAGCATGAACCATCAAGAGAATCATAAAAGCATTCTTTTAAGCACAATGTTTTGACAATTTCTAAATCTATGGCATCAATACACATGGACATGCATCAATAAAACAAAATCTAGAGACAAGAACATGAACATCAATTCTAGCATACATAGACATATGAATAGAATGAAATAATCAATTGGAAGCATTAAACCATATAAATCATTGAATAAACAAGATCTATATATATCAAAGTGTCAAAACATCAATTACAACACTAATCCTTCAATAATACATAAGATTAAGATATAGAAAGCATGTTTGGGGCTAACTCTAGCCCCAAGAGGATGTTTAGCCACTCAAGGTGAGGATGCTCCAACCCTCAAGGGCTAACTCCATGGAAGAGGTTTGCTCCTTGTTGATGAAAATCTCCAATGGTGTCTCTAGCCTTCTCCTCCTCTAAACTTCCTCTCAAAGAGATGATATGAAAAATATTATTCTTTTTTTCAAAAAGCAATCCTTATCCTTATATAGGTTGGTCAAAATGACACCTAAAATGAGCTGGGGTCGTGCACACAATATTCTCTAATGATTGGATAAAGGACAACTTTCAATGAGATGGAATTTTAACTTTTTCGCACTAAAGGAAGTGAGATCGATCGAAAGTAAGTGAGATCGATCGAACTTAGGCTGGATCGATCCAACCGGCTGAGCTTTTTGGAAAAGACAAATCCGAGATATTTATGGAAAATATTTATGGGAAAAGGACAAAAGTGGTTAGTGGGTGGTACAGCTGTGGATAGGATCAATCATTTGGATAAGGACAAAGGTGTTCGATCGATCGAAGAATGATGTTGGATTGATCGAACTTTTGGACTTAAGTGCTTTAGGTCAAGGCTTGGATCTATCTTGAAGTGCTGAGATCGATCAATGTTCGATCGATCGAACGTTGGAGTTGGATCTATCGAACTTGTTGCTTTGCTTCATTTTGCTTCTTTCTTTCTCTACTTTGCTCCTTTCTTTGTTTAATCTCATAATTGTTTCAATTAAGCTCTTATTTGGCTGAGTTAGCTTATTTTCGGGATAAGTGCCTGAAAATGGAAATAATACGAAATCAATCTAAAACGGTAAAGTAAGATAAATAAATGTGCTAGAATGCCTAAGCTTAAGAGGTTTAAATACGCACTTTTCAGTGCTCATCACAGCCCCAAACTTAAATATTGCTAGTCCTTAGCAATGAACTAGAAAGTAAAGGAATAAAATGAACAACTATACAACTATAAACTAGAAAACAATAAATGGATAATGCCACTTTTGTAGGGAGCATGATTGCATTTAGCATATGCAATAAGCCTTTTAAACCCCTAGGTTACCCCTAGTGGATGAGTGAAGTCTCGTGAAGGTTTCTAGAAATGGTACCCACAAACATTAAGCTCATTTTTTCAAAAGAGGTACCAATATTGCAAACAAGCATTGGGAGAAAACTACCTTAAGTATGCAATTTTTCAACCCTTTCCAAGCAATCTCCCAAAATCTCAACATCAAGCAAGCAAGTATGGTCCTCCACACATCAAGAAAATGATCATACAAATCAAAACAACTCTAGAATTCTTTTGAGTGGACCGACATCAATGTGTTGCTATCTTAGCCAACTAAAGAATTAATCACATCCTTACCCTCAAGACAAAAAATGGACCTTTTATTAAAGCTTTATTGTTCTAGGTGCGCTTATTCTTTTCACTCATTTTTTTTTTTTTTTTTAGGATCAAAGATGGAAGCATAGTGCAATGTGTTGATCTCTTAAGCTTTCTAGCGATTCATGAGATCGAGCGTTAGGTCAATGACTCCCAAACCAGACGGCTTTAGGGCACTAGGTGTTCAAACACCCCTACGGACTTACAAGCTCAAATCAACTAGGTTACAAATCAAGACAACAACCATCTAATCATTTCCCACTTCTCAATTTTTGAGAAAAGTCCTCACTTTTATTACTTTTGCAACTTTTTTTTTTTTTTTTTTCTTTTTTTGGAATAAACAAGTTCAATTATTAACCTAGAGTTTGGGCCCTCCACCTTTCGGCGCGAGAAGTTCAGTGCTTGATGAGGCTAGAATCCTGGCTACTTAGTGAAAATGGGTTGTTATCCAACTTTATCAAGAATGAAAGCTTTCAATGCACTACTAGCCCAATTGGGATAAACCAATTCAATAATCAACAAAGCATGTACCCCACAAATGAATTTTAGTGTGTGGCTGTGCTAGTGTAGAATCCTAGAATGAATCTAAAAACAATCACAAAATCAGGATGATGTGGACCACAAGTGCAAGCAAGATATCAATCTTTCGAAAAATTTACTCCTAAATGGCATTCATAAGGCATACAAGGAGTATTGGACTCTCAAGTCGAGCAATTTTTAAATTTTAAGCAATATAGTCCTCAAAAGATCAAAATCATAGCTAGGTATAGACCAATCATAGAAATATCCCTCAAATACACGAGTCATGCTAAAAGTTTAAATTTAAAACTATCACTATAGAGCACTATTCCCCCCCAAACTTAAATTGCACAATGTCCTCAATGTGCAAAGAGAACAAAGGAAAGAGTATATCAGTGCAACTGAGCAAGAATGATCAGGACTGAAGTATCCGAAGTGGGTGGCATGGCCCCCCCAAACTTGGGATGAACTGTGGTCCTGAAAATTGGCACTTGGATAGACTTATCAGATAACAAAATGGGATAATCCGTGCACAGTGGTCATGCAAGTGTAAATGGGATAAACAGATAATGAAATGAGAGAGGTATAAGGGTGGTCCTAGAAATTGGGGAGCACTCGCTCACTGAAGTCACTGTGATGCACCTGATGGAGTCAAACATACAGATATGAGAATACAATCATATGACATCCGTAGCAAAAATAGATATATAAAATAGAGAAAGTGCAGGTACAACAAAAATATCAAAGCTGACAGACCGGCTGTAAAAATAATACAGTGACAATAATAAAGTATCAAAAGGAGAAAGGGATCATAAGATAGAAAAGACTAGGAGCTCAGGAAGATGAGGTAAGACCGGCAGGTCTGGCTCCGTGGATGTCTCTGGATAAATCTCTAAACATGGTTGCAACATCCGTGCGGAAGGTAGCGAACTCAGCTCTGTGGGCTGTGAGGTTAGCTCTGATGGTAACAACAGCGTCCTTGAGCATCTGCAGATGCACTCCGAAGCTGGGGGTCAAGTCTGGTATGGATGAGTCAGAAGATAGCTCCTGGGTCTGCTCTTGCTAATGGATAGGTGACCTGGCTGGAGAGTCCTGCTCTGCATCGTCTGCAGGGCGCTCTAAGTCAATGTCTATATTAATGTCATCATACTCGGTAGCTGGATCAACTGGTGCATCGTCCGCTGCGGGAGCTACTGCTACTGGCTCTGCTGGTACCGGGGCTGCCTGTGCTGCTGCCTCCTCCTCTAGCTCTAGCTCTGCAGCTGCCAGTACGGCATGGATCTGCAGGCGAGTGATAATAGCTCTGTAGCTCTTGTCCTAGTCCTTCTTGAGGAAGTGACAGGAACCTCTCTCGAGGTCCTCCTGCGGGTGGATGGGATAACGCTGGTTAATAAGAATCTGGGTGATGAGGTGGCTGAATGGAAGAGACTTGGCCCTTCCGGGCGCTTCCTTGCTGACGTACTCATCGTGGAGCTTCCTCATCACGCTCTAGATAAGCGCAGGAATAGACACCCAGTGGCCGGTATAGAAGGCGTACAGGGTTGCTAGATAGTCGCACTGCCTCTGAATCTTATGTCCTGCCATGTATATGTTTTGGTAGAGCACCGAATTTGTAAACCACAGGTCATCTGGTAAGAATGTCCAGGTGGTGAAGGTCTCGCCACCGGCATAGTGACTTGTGAGAAAAACTGCCATATCGGCATAAGAAGGCCTGTGGAGCCTATGATAGGTCTCCTGAAGCTCTGGCGAGCATCGATGTGGACAACGAGTCGAACGGGCCAGAGTATCCACTGTAATGGTGATCTCATAGCCATCGATAGAGGTGATGAGCTTGGCTATAGTGCGCGGCGAAGGTCAGAGGTTCTGGTATAACAACCGTGCTAGTTGCGGGTAGATCGGCTCTGTAATTGGGGCAAGAATAGCTGAGAGGCCCCGCTGAATGATGTCCTGATAGGCAGATCGAGTCAGCACCGATCTGGAGAAGAATGCGGTGTCGAATGCTGACTCGTGCTCGATAGTCATGTGTGCATATCTAGGCGCGAGCCTATCGCGCTGTAGATGAGCTGGCTGAACAGGTGGAATAGGTTGAGCTGGCTGCTCAGCGCCTCTATGCGGTGGAGATGGTGATGGAGTGAATGCTGGACGAGCCGGTGACTGGGGTGGAGTAGGGTGTAATGGCTCCTTTGTATGAGAGGGTTGCGCAGTCTCCCCAGTCCGCTGTCGGACTCTCCTCTGTGTATGCTCGGGGCTAGGATCCCGGACATGAGATGAACCGGCACCGTCGTTAAGTCTGCGGCTGGAGCCATGACGGTGTCTACGTGCTACAGTCTTAAAGCGAGCCATAGTCTGCAAATAGAAATTCAAAAGTTAGTGCCAGCATATATAGAATATAAGGCACAATATAGAAATATGTATGTCAAATAAGATAGACAAAACAAAATATCGCATGATTCTATGCAAGTGGCAGAATATGAAACATGCTAAACAATGTAAGTATGAAATGCATCCAATGTGGAATATCACAGGCATTGGGCATCTATAAGGTAGCATGAACATAAGATAAGATGAATGAAGTGTGTATATAAGATCTGTGAAATTCGATCGATCAGAAAAAGAAATGAGATCGATCACAAAAGTTGGATCGATTAAAGGTTGAGTTGGATCGATCGCAAGTATCCGATCGATCATAAATTTGTTCGATCGATCGAACAGTGCGACGATGAAACCTAATAGTCACAGATCTGTGACTTGTGAAGCATGGGGCCCACACGAGTGAGTTCATGGGCCCTCCAATTAACACAAATCAAGCCTAAATGCACTCCAAACGTGGCCCAAACACCCAAATCTAACAAAATCTTCAAAATCTATGCACATATATATATATATATAGACATGGATGCTAAAGCTTTGAGAATGGAAGATTCAACATGTGAGCAACATGATTACGACATTTGAAACAAGTATTGATGCATGAGAGTTCAAATCTAGGGAAGGATGTCTCGGATCTTACCTCAAGAGAGCGAGAGAATGGAGAATAAACTGAGAAGATCTGAGATGAAGAAGATGGAGATGAACTGAGATTTGAGATGCTTGGATCTCGCCGGAGGAGTTGCCGGAGCTTGGAGAGATGATTCATAGTGAAGAGGGACGAGAGGCTAGGGTTTGGTGAGTGAGATCAATCCAAATGATCGATCCTAAGACCCTTGGATCTGTTTTTAAAAACATTTCCCGATTAGTTTGATCGATCAAAGATGAGTTGTGATCGATCGAACTTTGATGAACTCCTTTCAAACTATTTTTGGATTTTTTTTTTTAAAAAAATTTAATTAGTTAAAAACTAAATAAATTAAAATATTTTTGAATTTTTGAAAACTTGTTGAAAATTAAAACAAAATATAATGAGAGTGAAAATAGAATAAAAAAAAAAATGAAAAAATATTTTTGGATTTTTGAAAAGTTGAAAAGTCAAACTAAAAATAATGAAAAGAAGATTTGTGATCGATCGAAACAAGAGTTCAATCGATCAGACAGAGAGCAAAAATATGCAGGTTTTTGGTTCAAAAATTTGGCTAAGTGTTGGAATATAAGATCGATCGAACTGGAAAGTTGGATTGATTGAAGAACTTTCAGATCGATCTTGGAATGTTTCGAACGATCAGACAGAGAGCTGAAATATGCAAGTTTATGCAGGCTCAAATTTTTCTAAGTGTTGAGTCCTGAGATCAATCGAACTTGGAAGTTGGATCGATCGAAGGTCTCTTGATCGATCTTGGAGTTGGTTCGAACGATGGGACAGAGAAGTGATTTGGATGCAGGTTTCTGCAGGTCGAAAATTTTTCTAAGTGTTGGAGTGCAATCCACAGTTTGATGGATCGAACTTTGCCAAATACTTAATTATGACATAAAAGCTTATGCAATCCTCACCAAAGTTCCTTTCAATGTATGTGAACCTAAAACAAGTATCTAGACTTTGCAAGAAACAAAATGGAAGATAGAAATGGGGGAGGAATAGGGTTTTGACACCCTACGAATATCTTTGCTAGTCTTTAACGTCTCTAGCAAGACGTTGGGCTCTTTTAGCCTTGGTCAAAGATCTTATAATGCATCCCCTTCTTGTTGGGGTGATAAATGCTTTGTACTCCACCTAATAAATGGTCCTTTAAAGAACTTGTTGGATTAAGCTCAAAAGAAGCTTTTGATCTTTTGTCATTGCAATTAAAACCTTTGGGCTTCCATTCCCTTTCAAAGCAAGAATTTGAAACAACACTTTGAGAATGCAAGGTTGAAGATGATCCTTTGGAAGTTTTGGTTTTACACAAAAGCTCATTTCCTTGGCAATGAAGATCATGACATTTTTCTACAACATTGACCTCTCCTTCATACTTGTCAAGTGAATTGGGTGTGGGATTAAAGATATTCAACTTTACCTTCATGTGGCCAACTGAAATCTTTATCACCCCTGTTCTACAATTGATGTTGGCATTGGTGGTTACCAAGAAAGGACGGCCAAGGATAACGGGAATTTGGCTCTTAAGATTGGAAACTGGTTCGGTGTCAATGACAACGAAATCAACCGGGAAGAAGAATTTATCAATCTTGATCAAAACATCCTTAATGACACCCCTAGGTTTCTTAATGGATCGGTCGGCAAGTTGCAAAACTACCGACGTCGGTTTCAATTCACCTAGGCCCAATTTAACATAGACCGAATATGGAAGAAGGTTAACACTTACTCCTAAGTCAAGAAGTGCCCAATTAATGATATGATCACCAATGATGCATGATTTAGTGGGTGAATCGGGGTCCTTACACTTTGGAAGAGTGTTATATTGCAAAATTGAGCTTACTTGCTCGGTCAAAACCACTTTTCTTGGTGCTTGGCTCTTGTTCTTCCGCTTTTGGGTGCACAAGTCTTTCAAGAATTTGGCATAAGCCGGAATTTGCTTGATTGCATCCAATAGTGGAAGGTTAACTTTCACTTGCCTAAACATTTCCATGATTTCATTGGTTTTTGCCTTTTGCTTGTCTTTTGAAATGGATCCTTTTAAGGCATCCGGAAATGGAACCTTTGGTTCAAACACTTTTTCAGAATTTTCTTTTGAACTCTCTTTAACACAAGAAGTTTTCAAATCATTTTTCAATAAAACCGTTTCAATATCATTTTTCAAAACTTCTTTTTCAAACACATTTTTCAAAACTTTGTCATTTGCAAGATCATGTATATGCAATGAAGGAGGAATGGGATGTGAAATGGGACGGGTGACAACTTGAGGTTGCACTGGTTCACTCAGTTCATTGGATATTTCAACTAGATTGTCCACAACTTTACCACTCCGTAAGGTAGTTACCGCATTAATATGTTCAATGGTATGCCCTTCCGATGAGGAATGGGTTTCCACAACACATTATTGCTTAGGTGGGGCATTTATAGGCATCTTTCCCTTCTCTCTTGCATTGATAGTGCTTGCTATTTGCCCTACTTGGGTTTCTAGCTTAGCAATGGATTGAGAGTGAGAATGAAGTAATTGAGTGTTAGCCTCAAGAGTCCCCAAAGCATTTAAAACTTTTTCTTCAAAGGCGGGACTTCTAGTGTTTCCTTGGGAATAAGATTGGTTGGGAAAATGAGAATTAGTAAATTGATTCCCTTGTGATTGATAAGGTCTATAACCTTGGGATCCTTGGTTTTGAAGTGGAGGTGGAATGTATTTCCCTTGGAAACCGCCTTGGGAAGGGTTTAAGCCTTCTCTTTGGTTTTTCCAAGAGAAATTCGGATGATTCCTCCAACTTGGATTATAATTAGTACCATAAGGATTGTTCCATTGGTTTACAAAAGCCGCATTGACTTGTTCATTAGGTTCATTATGCACTTGTCTATGAGAACAATGAGAGGTAGAATGGAGAACACTAGAACAAGTCATACATGTTTCATTTGATGCACGATGAGAATGGATAGGAAATGAAGATACTTGGTTCGCCGAGTCTTGGTTAATCAAAAATTGATCAAACCTTTGAGCTAAAGACTTCATTTTGGCGGCTATTTCATTTGAATGTTCGACTTGATGTAAGCCAACACTCTTCCTACCTTGTGAATTTCTACCATTCTTGGATGATAGTGTTCTATGCAAAGAATTTTCACTCATACTTTCATAGAGACGCCACACGTCATCCTTATGCCTATCGATGTAAGAGCCACCCATGGAAGCATCAACCATACCCTTATAGTTGTCCGATAAGCTCTCAAAGAAATATTGAACTAATTGCCATTTGGGCATGTCATGATGTGGACACTTCCTAAGCAATTCATTAAAGCATTCCCATGCCTCATGAAATGTTTCTCCATCCCCATGTGAAAATTCTCAAATTGAGGTTCTCATGGCATTGGTTTTAGAAACCGGATAGTACTTCTTTAAAAACTCTTGTTGCATTTCCACCCAAAAAGTGATTGAAAAAGGCCTAAGATTGTTAAACCAATACTTTGCTTTGTCCTTTAAGGTGAATGGAAAAAGTTTGAGTCTTAAGACCTCTTCCGGCATGTCCGTATATTTTACGGTGGAACACACTTCAAGAAACTCATCCAAATGTTTGTAAGGTTCTTCACTAGGAAGTCTATGAAAGTTAGCAAGCATCTGAATAGTTTGTGCTTTAATTTCATAATGATGTGCTCTAAATGGTGGCAATTGAATGCATGTGGGTGCATTGTATTCATTAGGCACATAGTGATCTCTTAAAGCAAGAGGTGGATTAGCTACTTGAGGTGCAACATGAACACCTTGGTTATGAATTCCTTGATTAATGACGGGAGGTTGTGGAGCATACATTGGCCTTGGCATTCCATACGAAACTTAGCCTTGTTGTTGTGGTGGTTGGATGAATGGCCTTGGCATGCCTAATGGTACTTGCATGTTTTCATTGTGCACATTGGGATAAAGGATACCTTGTTGGTCTATGTGACCAATGTCCTCAATATGGTCATCATTACGGTCATCCATTAAAAGATTGGCTCTATTTGAACTTCCTCTTCCCCTAGGATTTCTAACGATAGATTCAAGATGCAAATCAAGAGGGGCAAGAGTTAGTCTCAATGAACGACGCCCATGCATGCACAATACAAAACACAATAAACACAAAGAATGACAAACACTATGCCTTCACAACAATGCAATTAGACTTCTTCCACAAACACTTAACCCATAGTCCTATGCTTTAACAAAGATGATGCAAAGAACAATATAATAGCCTCCACGCGGGCCGATGATTTAACTAAGGAATTGAGTAAAGAAAGTCTCACAAAGGTCCTTTAGCACTTTAACTCCAAATTTTAAGTTTTTAGCATTTTTCCTTTCTTTGCTTGCTTGAATTGAATGCTCAATGGCTCCTTTGCTTGCTTCCTCTCCAACATGCACCTAGTTAAGTAAGAACAAGACAATAAGTAACCAAAAAGAAAAATAAAAATAAAATAAAAACGCGATCAAAAGAGTACTAATCCTACTCAATTCCACAAATCCGACGTTGCCTAATCTAATCAACAAATCCCCGGTAACGGCGCCAAAATTTGACGGTTTCTATGGCCGTTCTTACACGCCAAAATTGATGTAATAGATGTGCGGTTCAAGGAAAGCCTTTTTAGGTCAAGTTTAAATTTATAAAAACCACTACTACTAAAGTAGTAAGAGTGAGTAGGGATCGTCCCAAGGGATTATGGGGATTAAGCAATGTCGGAGTTGATTGTGGAATCGTAATTAGGGCTAGTAGGTCGAGTGATCAAACAATTGGTTGGTTGGTTGATTAAAGAGCAACTGAATTAGACTAAGCAATAGCAAAAGAATGCAATTAAGAGTAAGTAAGAGAGAGAAGAGTCTTGGGGTTTAGAGATCACCACCAAGCAATGCATTTCTATATTATTGACAAGTGATTAATGAAGGCAATTAGGGTGTTGCAATATTGGCGTGTGTGTATTTGGTTGATTCAACAAGTAAGGATGACTAGTTAAGCATGTATTGTCTAAACATCATGTGAAAGGCACAATATATCTAAGCAATGAAGCATATATTGTCTAAACAACATGTGAAAGGCACAATAAATCAAACCATGTCATTACTCCTTTCATTTGGCTCACAATCCAAATACAACACAAGATTAGAGACATATGCTAATTGCATTCAAAAGCTTGGATCATTAAACAACAAGCATAGATTGTCCTCCCATTTAACACTACACTACAACTACACTACATCTACACTACTAGCATGAAAATAAACTAGGGGAGAGGCACAATCCATCAAGAGATAAGCATGAACTATCAAGAGAATCACAAAAGCATTCTTTTAAGCACAATATTTTGACAATCTCTAAATCTATGGCATTAATACACATGGACATGCATCAATAACACAAAATCTAGAGACAAGAACATGAACATCAATTCTAGCATACATAGACATATAAATAGAATGAAATGATCAATTGGAAACATTAAACCACATAAATCATTGAATAAACAAGATCTATATATATCAAAGTGTCAAAACATCAATTACAACACTAATCCTTCAATAATACACAAGATTAAGATATAAAAAGCATGATTGGGGCTAACTCTAGCCCCAAGAGGATGTTTAGCCACTCATGGTGAGGATGCTCCAACCCTCAAGGGCTAACTCCATGGAAGAGGATTGCTCCTTGTTGATGAAGATCTCCAATGGTGTCTCTAGCCTTCTCCTCCTCTAAACTTCCTTTCAAAGAGATGATATGAAAAATATTATTCTTTTTTTTCAAAAAGCAATCCTTATCCTTATATAGATTGGTTAAAATGACACCCAAAATGAGCTGGGTTCGTGCACACAATATTCCCTAATGATGGATAAAGGACAACTTTCAATGAGATGGAATTTTAACTTTTTCGCACTGGAGGAAGTGAGATCGATCGAAAGTAAGTGAGATCGATCGAACTTAGGCTGGATCGATCCAACTGGCTGAGCTTTTTGGAAAAGGACAAATCTGAGATATTTATGGGAAATATTTATGGGAAAAGGACAAAAGTGGTTAGTGGGTGGTACAGCTGTGGATAGGATCAATCATTTGGATAAGGACAAAGGTGTTCGATCGATTGAAGAATGACGTTGGATCGATCGAACTTTTGGACTTAAGTGCTTTGGGTCAAAGCTTGGATCTATCTTGAAGTGCTGAGATCGATCAATGTTCGATCGATCGAACCTTGGACTTGGATTGATCGAACTTGCTGCTTTGCTTCATTTTGCTTCTTTCTTTCTCCACTTTGCTCCTTTCTTTGTTTAATCTCAGAATTACTTCAATTAAGCTCTTATTTGACTAAGTTAGCTTATTTTCGAGATAAGTGCCTGAAAATTGAAATAATACAAAATTAATCTAAAACGGTAAAGTAAGAGAGATAAAGGTACTAGAATGCCTAAGCTTAAGGGGTTTAAATACGCACTTTTCTGTGCTCACCACATTTCATCTTCCTCACTCCCTTTACTCTCAAAACCCTAACCTAGCCACCATTGAAGAAAAGCTTGGCTTAGAGCTTATTACTTCATTTTGCCCCCTTCCACTCACCTTAGACCTTTAACCTTGGGAAGTAAAAGTTTCATCTCATTCTCCTCTATAAAACCATAGTTTAGTTTTTCATTTTTAGCTTGGTTACCTTAGATTATAGAGATTCAATTCTCTATCGAGGTAGGGGTGGTAGTATGTTTATACTTTAAGTGTTTTTATGTCCCTTTGGGGTTTAATATATATTGTGTACATGCTTTTAGTATTGTAGTCTTGCATATTATAGGAAATCCTCACATTTGACTTAGGGTTTGTTGATTTAAGCATGTATGATATGTATTTATCTTGTGTAGAATTATTAATGTTATATACAATTCTTATTGACTCGAATTGTTAGATTTATTGTGGTGATAATTCTATATTCTTGTTGATTATAATCTAGTATATAAAGCTTATTGTTGAGGTATGATTTAAATAGATAAGTTGATGGTATTATATTGTATATTATATCATGATAAAGACTTGTCATTTGGTATATTATTTTAGACTTGGAACCCTAAGACATGGTTTGTGTGGTTTTAAATTACTTGTGCATGTAAGGTGGTTTACATGCCTTAATTATTGTGTATAAGTTTTGAACTTAATTATGATTTTGGATTCTCTTGGGATATTGTTACAAAGACATGGATAGAATTTGGCTCTATTGCGGGAGGTACGAGTTCTCCCCATTTTATAGTGCGCACTAGAGTGGTATTCCCAGCAGGTTAGTGCCTTGAATAACCGTTTAGGTCTTGGTTTACTCTGGGATTTGATGTCTAAGTTTTCCACTATTTGATTTCGCATTCAATTCCAAGTTGACAACCAATGCTTAATTGTGACTTGTAATTTTAGTTATTAGTGATTTGATGTTGTTAAGTATATTGATATTAATATTGTGATATGATACAATCATTTAAGTTAGCTTAAGATGATCCTTTAGAACACCTTGAACATAGACATTAAGTGGAATGATCCCTTATATTCGTCTATATTAATCTTGCAATGATTTTGAAACATTAGGGTATACGCATATGCTTCTTCCTACGAGTAACTTGATTACTCACCCTAGTTGTTTGGGTTATTTTATAGTTAAGGAGACTATGTCCTTGGATGCTCATCATCCTTAGGGGCTTATGAGCAATTTGGAACATTTTTTGTATATTGCCATACAAATGTTTAGCATGCTTTACTTTTGATGTTATATTTTGGTATACCATGGATGTATGGCATTTTTGAAGCTAAGGTGGCTTCCTTGATGTGTAATGTGTACTTAAGTACTAACTTTTGACACTTTTATCATGTATGTAATGCAACTAAGGGTTTTAATACGTCATTCTTGCACCGGAGTGTGTATTTTGTATGAAATTTGTTATACGACATTCATTTAATATGTATGAGGTGTGGCCTAGGACCAAATGCCATTTGGTTCTCATTTTTGCAATTTGGTTTCATATATTGCATTTAAGGGCAATATTAGTAAAATTTGAGGGTTGATAAGTTATATTTTGCATTGGGGGTATTTTGAGGACATGGGCCATTGGGACGCATCTTAAATGTCATTTTATGTTTGCGTGCATGTTCACATCTCGCAAAACTCTTAAGTTTTAGCTTTTGAATTATCTTAGGGTAATTTATGAGTTTTTATGCAAATTTTATGCATTATAGTAAGTTTCAAGCTTCCCTTTTGATTTAGCATGTTATGGATTCTTGTATGAGGCTATAATATGTTTTTAAACTTGTTTTGGGACATATGGGATGTATGAATAGCATTAGGCTTGGACTGAGCACCTTCCCCACACTTTGCAGCAGTAGTTTTTGCTACTATCTAGGGCATGGGTCTGGTGACAACTTCTGTCAGCCGGCTGATAACCTTTCGTGATCAATTCCAGTGAGTTTGCAACTTTGGTAGGGCATTTCGGCCGACTGATCCTTGCTATAAGCTGACTGATGATGCAATTTCGGTAGGCTAATCCTTGCCATCAGCCTGCTGATCCTCCTTGATGCTTTCCCTTTTCAGCTTTTCTTGGACAACTTTCTTGCACCAGCTTCAGAGTATCATATCTCACTTGTTTTAAAACCAAATCAGGTTATTCTTGAGTCTAACTTCAAGAGCTTAAAGTTAGCTTTGCAATGATACTAGCTATGCATAAAAATTCCATCTGTAGTGAGAGATATGACAGTTTTAGGGAGATATAATCGTGGTATCTCTTAATCGGAGGATGCCACCGTGTTCCATTTTCATATCTTTTACGTTCGGACTCCGACTCAAGCGATAAGAAGAGTCTAATTTCATTCATTTTTTGTTGTATTTCTAATGGTATGCTTGGTAGCATCCATTTCTATTTGAAATGACCATTTTACCCTTGGTTCATTTCTTATCGAGTTTGAAATCCTTGTTTCATCACTTGACTCATTTGAGTTTCGTGCTTCATGGGGAGTCATTTTGGTGCCTTAGGGATGATGTATATCTCTAGAGGCCATTTTACTTCTTTTGCTTCTGTATTTTGGATCCGTTTATGGGTTAACTTTAGGTCATCCTTAACGCACCGGGTTTATAAAACTTGGGCTGTCACAAGTGGTATCAGAGCTCCTAGGTTTGGATACCTTAGGATGACGAGTTTTGGGTGCATATTATACTTTTGTTGATCTACTTTGATATATTCACATGCCTTTGATAACATGTTTTGGGGTTCTTTGTAACACGCTTGGTATTATGACGTGTCTCTATGCTTATATGCTTACGTGTTTAAAAGCATCCTTGTTTGACATACATGCTTATTTTTTAAGTGCTTAACCGTTTAAAGGGCTTTCTTTGATTGCTTTAGCATGACCGTATGTTGTATACCTTGTCATAATTCGTGTTTCGTGCATTCATAGTGTAAGTTGCATTTGGTCATAATATCTTATGTTATTGTTGACCTCTTTCCTTTCGTACGTTTAGCATCATGGTTGTCACGCGTAGAGAGTCCTCACGTTAGGGCATTGAGGAGCAGGTGGACGACACGGAGTTTACAAGGGGTCTGGGAAGGCCCAGGATTCCAGTTCGTGGCATGGATGCTAATCCGTCGCAGGCACCGACTTACAAGGAGCAGGTGGCTCAGGGAATCAATCAGGGGATCACTGAATCCCTACAGGAATTCATACGCAGGTAGGTGGCAGGGATACAGATTTTGGCACTGACACCGATAGTTAATGAGGCAATAGAGTACTTTATGCGATTACAGAGGGTTAAGATTGATCCATTTACGGGGAGTTCAGATTCGCTAGTCTTAGAGGCTTAGTTGGACCTTATGGTTCACAAGTTGGATAGTATGGCGGTACCCATGGACAAGTTGAGGATTTTTTTGACTACCTCTATGTTCATGGGAGATGGAGATATCTGGTGGAGGTCTATGACCAATATCTACAATGTTGAGTTGATGACATGGTATGAGTTCAGAGATTTGTTCTTCAAACGCTTCTTTCCTAGGGCTATGAGGCGGGAGATGAAGATACAGTTCACAGGTCTTTATTAGGGCACTATGAGTGTCATTGAGTACGAGACACGATTTACTTCTCTTTCTCGTTATGCCAAGGATATGGTGGCGACAGATGAGGCCAGGGCAATGAAGTTTCAGGATGGACTACATCTTGACATCAGGCCACGTGTCCAGAGGGCTATGCTAGTTGAGGTAGAGGATCGGGATCAGTTATGGATCAGGGGTTCGCAAAAGCAATCTCGCGGAGACACTTCGTCACCTTCTGGGAGTCAGTGGAAAATGGTCAAGGCAGGGAATAGTACGTACTCACAGGGGGCACCGCAGTAGATTCGTTCTACACCCACAGTTCCCGTATCTTCAGGATCAGCCTGGGGTGTGATTTGTCACTATTATCAGCAGCCGGGGTACATCAAGCCTCGCTGCCCACAGCTTCAACCACAAGCCATTCGGACATCAGTTTCCATGAGAGCAGGGCAGGGAGCTTGCTTCTATTATAAGCAATCAGGTCATCTCAAGAAGGATTATCCAAAGTTGTTGAATAAGTCATGTAGTGGCATAGATTCACAGGTAGTACCGGCACAGTCTGCTGTGGTTCAATCCAGTTTCAGAGTTCCTCAGGCACCACAGCCAATGGCGCCAGTTGGCACTTATCCAGCCAGGGGCTCTACACCTACTGCTTCTACACAATCAGGCTATCATGGTAGTTCACAGCAGGGCTCAGGGGCTCAGGGACGAGTCTACGCTCTTCCATAGGTGGATGCTTCCATAGGAACCTCTTCAATTCGAGGTATCTTTCCAGTTTTTAGTTCTTGGGCACGAGTCCTTGTTGACACGGGTGCATCATATTATTTCATTTCTGCATCATTTGCACATTCATTGGGTCTGGAGGTCACACTTCAGGACAGTTTTCTCTGTGTTGACACATTAGATGGGGGTCTAGTATCTTTGGATCATGTTTGTCGAGGTTGTGCTATTAAGATAGCTGGGCGGACCTTAGAGTTCAATTTCATTATTCTCAACATGATGGGCTTTTACATCATTCTTGGGATGGATTGGTTATCATTCTTTCGGGCTACGATTGATTGCTTCCATGGGAGGGTGTCCGTTTATACTCCCAAGGGAAATTATTTCCATTTTGTGGGGGATCGGAACGATTCCCACCCGGCGATGGTTTTTAGCATTGGTGACTGGAGTTGTCACATATCCTACTTGGATAGTTTGCTAATCGACGAGGATATAAGTTTGGTCTATGTTCTTTCAGCAGTTGTGGAGGATTTTGTTAATGTCTTTCCAGAGGAACTGACATAGTTACCTCTTTTAAGGGAAGTTATTTTTGTCATTGATGTCATTCCCGGTACAGCACCCATCTCTATGGCACTGTACCATATGGCACCTGCAGAGCTTGATGAGCTAAAGGGTCAACTGGATGATTTGAAAGCAAAGGGCTTTATTCATCCTAGTGCTTCACCATGGGCAGCACCAGTTCTTTTTTGCGAAGAAGAAGGATGGGTCTTTTAAACTTTGCATCGATTATTGCAAGTTGAATCACGCTATGATTAAGAACATGTATCATTTGCCTAGGATTGATGACTTGTTTGATCAGTTAAAGGAAGCGACATGCTTTTCAAAAATTGATTTGAGATCAGGTTACTATCAGTTAAGGGTTAAGGATGAGGATATATCCAAGACCGCTTTTCGTACACAGTATAGCCATTATGAGTTTCTGGTGATGCCATTTGGTTTGACCAATGCTCCAGTAGCTTCCATGGATTTGATGAACTGTGTATTCAGTGACTATCTTGACAAATTTATGGTGGTGTTCGTTGATGACATTCTCGTGTACTCAGCTTCGAGGGAAGAGGCTAGATCCACCGCTATTCCTTTTTCTGACACTATATGACCCAAAAACTTCACTTCTCGCTGCCAAAATTCACACTTCTCGAACTTGGCATATAACTAATGTTCACGAAGCATCTGTAACACTGTGTGAAGATGTCTAGCATGATCGTACTCTTACTTAGAATAAATTAAAATATCATCAATAAATACAATGATAAGTGCTTAAAAATGACGCATTTTAGCACCTAAGTTAGGGTATTTTAGTCAATTCATCTATCTTACTTCCATATTTTAGTACTTATTTTGTGTTTTTGCCTATTTCAGGTCAATAAAGTTCAAACAGGCTAAGAAGAGCCATTTAGCTCAATTTTGGAGTTAAGGAGCAAATCTGGAAAGAAGTCAAGAAAATTGCATCAGTGGATTTTCGATTGATCGAAGGAAGTCCCGATCAATCGAAGAAGGCTACAATCGATCGAAATCAAGGCGGTGCCAGTTAAGTAATCCGGATAAGGCCCAGAAGATATTTTCATGACATTTCATCTTCGATCGATCGAAGTAAGTGATGGATCAATCGAAAATCCTTCGATTGATCGAAGTGACTGCTGGCAATGTGCTGTCTAATTCCCGAGCGCGCCCGAATTCTACCTACTTTATGTAGCTGTGAATTTCAACCAATCAGAGGCAGTATTTCT
The DNA here is from genome assembly GCF_030987335.1 of Cornus florida. Lineage (NCBI taxonomy): Eukaryota > Viridiplantae > Streptophyta > Magnoliopsida > Cornales > Cornaceae > Cornus > Cornus florida. Next base: position 96,818,877 of record NW_026775572.1, read on the forward strand.
GACTTGTATCCTACTCAAAGAGGCTTGTAATAGATTAATTTTACCAACTTTTGTAGAAGTGACTCAAAGAGTTATTTTACCAATTATAGAAATAGTTTTTCTTTCTAGAACTAGGGTTTTGGGAAGAAAACAAGGATGGAGATGATGATGCCAACCTCCAAGTTAACCCTTGAAGGTTCCATGGCCACTACAATAAGTGGCTAAATCCTTCTCTTGGGGCTATAGATAGCCCTTAGGCTTACTTTTTAAACCTAGCTTTTGTATAATTTTGGGGATTTTAGTTATAATTGATGTTTTGACCATGAATAAATATAGATCTTATGATTTTTACATGATTTGTATGAATTAGTGCTTTCAATTGATCATTTAATTCTATCCTTATGTTTATGTATGCTAGAATGAATATTCATGTATTTTTCTCTAGATTTAATGAAATTAATGCATGTCTATGTGTGTTGATGTTGTTAATCTAGTGATGGTCAAGACATGATGTTTAATTTATAACTCTTGTGATTTATTTGATGGTTCATACTTATTTCTTGATGGATTGTGCCAACTCCTTAGTTTAATTAGCTTAATGATCATGTCATTAGCTGAGTTGTAGTGTAATTGCTTTAATTTCTTAGATAGGTCGACAATCCATTCTTGTTATTTGATGTTCCATACTTATGAATTCAAGAAGTAAATTTCTCTAAATTTTTGTGTGTCCTCTAATTGTGGTTTAATTGAATGGTTAATGGTCTCATTTGATAGTTTGTGCTACTCACTAGATTGATTAGACAATCTATGTTTATTTTCCATCCATGCTTAGTTTTCAATTGGTGACACACACACACATTTTACAACTTGAATTTCCCCATTAATTTGCAATTGCTAGTGTTTGGTGAAGTGAAGCTTAGTGGTGAACTCTAAGCCCCAAGACCTTTCTCTCATATTACTTTCTCTAATTTCTAGATTGTCACTTAATTGCATTATTTTAATTAAACCATTAGTTTAATTAATCAAATCAAACCTATCTTTTGATCATTCGACCTACTAATCCAACATTGATTCCAAAATACCTTGCCATTCCCTTGGGACAATCCCTACTCAATCTTGTTACGTTAGTAGTTAGTAGAGGTAGTGGCATTCTATAAATTTAAACTTGGCCATATTTCATCACACTTTGAGCTTTGGCTGTCATTGACGACAAAGCGCACACCAACAAACTGATCTAAATAAGCCCTAAAGACCCTGTTTATTAAATCCATGAAGACTATTGGTGCGTTAGTTAATCCGAAAGGCATGACACGAAACTCATAAGAACCATATCTAGTGAGAAACATTAACCTAGGAACATCCAGCTCCCTAACCCAAAGTTTATGATATCTAGAATGCAAATCAATCTTAGAGAAGTAAGTAGTTCCCTTTAACTAATCGAAAAGATCATCAATCCTTGGTAAAGGATACTTATTACGAATAGTAACCTTGTTTAATTCCCTGTAATCTATACACAGGCGAAGTGATCCATCCTTTTTCTTCACAAAAAAAACTAGTGCTCCCCAGGGTGAAGGACTCCTACGAATAAAACCCTAACTGAGTAGTTGCTGAATCTAATCCCTCAGTTCGCGCATCTCCACTGGTGCCATCATGTATGGTGCCCTAGCAATAGGCGCAATGCCTATAGCTAAGTCAACAACAAAATCTATCTCTTGACTAGGTAGTAATCCTGGAATTTCTTAAAAAAATATCCAAAAATTCTTGTATAATTGGTATGGTATCCAGTGATACAGTAATCTCCTCCTCGATCTCCTCCTCCACATAGAATAAATAGGTGCTAGAAACCTCGTTAGAACGTGGCATAGCGACAACGTACATATCCTGACTAGGTATAGCGAAAATAATAGACCTATCATAACAATTAACTTGGGCATGGTAGTGAGATAACCAATTCATTCCGAGTATCACATCATAAAAATGTATGTCCAAGACCAATAGATTGGCTAAAAATCTAAGTCTACCAATATGTAGTGTCACAGGCCCATCACTCTCATGTAAAATAACAGTATCGCCTATAGGTGTAGCAATACTATGTGGTCGATCACATCTTGTGTTACTAACTAAACTATAAACAGTAGTTTATTTTTTTTTTTTGTTTTTTTTTTTGAATACTCCACAGAGCAAAACACATATAGTATATAATGCACTATAAGATCTACTTACGTTTAGGATATCGCTCTTTCTTGGGAATCTTTTCTTTGAAATCAAATTTATAGAATTAATTCCCACCAATTCCTTTTATAAACTCATTAGTAATTGTCTTGTCTCAAAACAACGCAGTTATAAGCAAAAATTTTATTTGCCTATCCAAATACCAATCACTCCATTTGATACTCCTTTATTATCTCAACATACACTTTCCAATATGGTTTAATAAAACCATTTATATAAATATCACAAAAATTCTCTCATGAAACATAATAGAGATACCAAATCAACCAGTTCACTTTATTAAGAACTTCTTTAAATCATAAACTTCCAAAAGAATAATCATCATATATTCTTTAAAGATAATCAAACACTAGTGCACGTAATTTAAATAGTACTATTCTTCTAATAATACTTCTACTGTTATTAGGAATAAATATCACTCTTAAAAGAGCATTCCTCCTTGAGCTCTGGTACCCTCCTTCTTGGATGCTCCGGCATCTTCTCATTTAGGACACTACCTGGAAGCGTGTCCCAGCTCTCTATAAGTATAGCAACTACCCCTAAAAGTACCAAACTGTCATCGCTGTTGGTTTGCCTGTGGTTAATCCCGTCCTGCCTGTGGTCCCCCATTTTGCTGGCTCTAAGCTAATCCAGGACATTGGTTGGCTGAATGCCCAAAATTGCCACACTTATAGCAATGACCGTTAAACATAGTCTAAACCACTGGTACTACTACTAGTGTCTGCTGAACGTGCGGCTGATTCTGCCTGCTGCTACAACCTGAGCAATGATGTAAACTAAATGAGGAGAATACACTAGATCCCTGCCCTAAGTGTGGCATTGATCCTGAGACTCCTAAGTTTGCTGTACTTCTTCCTACTCGATGTGCAACTGATCATCCTCCTCCTGAAACGTTGGCAGTGGTTGCTCTTCTGCAACTTGCTTACGTTGTAGGAGATTCTATTGCCTACGTGCCGCTCCTCTTCGCTGCCTATTTATCTGATTGTCCCATGTTCTTCTAGTGTTAACCATTCTGTTAATATAGAAAGATAGATGTCAGAATGATTTAAGCAGACCGTAAAACAATACAATGAATCCTAAACTTAGGCTCTAACAAAAGAATACGCTACGTGGAATTCAAATAACGATAGATCCCTAGAGACACTTGAACCTAGAGTGCTTTGATACCAACTGTGATACTCCTCGATTCGAGAGCCACGGGTGATCAAGTCCGAACACAAATCCGAGGGATATTAAACAATTAAAGTTTTTAACAAGCACATAATACAAAAATGGATTTAAGAATAAAGAATATAGCTGAAAGAATAATAAATAATAAATCCTCATTAAATAATCCAACAAAAATCCTTCAATAACAAAATCCTCTGATACCAGTAATTAATTAAAATTACAACTTGGGAATCCATCATGTAGACCCCTAATCCCAAAATCCAACTGACATAAAGAAAAAAACATCAGACTAAAACAATAATAAGGAAATCCTACATTAAGACAGATGAGTGAATAGATTGTCTATACTCAGCACGAACAATCCTTAAGCCTAGAACTGACGAACGCCTGAAAAAAATAGTGGGTTAGGCCCATGAACAAGTTCTAATCTACTGCATCCCAAAGAGAGACTCAATAAACGTTTGCATCCTAGTCAATCTAACAATAACTACATAGTCCATACATGTATAGATACACAGTAAAGGAACCTCACTAGACTATAGGGTTGTCTCAATCTGAATAGTAGGCAACATGCAAAATGCACATATAGTGGGCATGAGTACTTAGACCTACCAGGGTACATAACTACACTATATCTAGCTACACATCCCTGGCAATATATGCACCATAACCATGATCCTAAGACTCAAGCTCATATCATGGCGTATAACTATATATATCTATAATCCGTCCTATCAAACCATAAAATAAATATTCAGTATATCATCCAACTGATTCAGTTGACCTGACATGAAAATATGTAGGATTTAACATTTTAGTTAATCCATTCCGTTATACATGAATAGGTAGGACTTAACGTTTTTAGTTAATCCGTCCATAATATGCCACCATCTCATACTGGTGCATATAATGCATACAATCCATAAATGAGGCTACAGTTATAATATCACATCAAATAAATCCATACATAGCATGATATAAATCATACAGATATTCATTTGCATTTAATTGAGCAAAAATATAACAACTCAAAGTAGCTTGCATTTAATTTATCTCATAAAAATTAACATGCATCTCAAACAATTGCACTCCTCCACAATCTGATCAAATTTATTTAAAATTAAATAATTAATTAAAATAATTTAATCCATTCATAGTTAATTAATTTCACCTTTTAAATTAATTAAACTATATACTTAGCAGGTGCACTTTAAATCATACATTCTAAACCTTAATAAATTTGTTTTAAACAATTTAGATTAGTTAAGAACAAATTCAATAACATATAAACATGAACAACACACCAACTCCCCAGAAGTCCACTCCGAGTGCCAAACCGGTTGACCGAAACAACGAACCGGTCGTTCGGTATAGCTATTTCGGTTAACTGAAATAGCCAATCCAGTCGTCCGAAATACCACCTTCTCCTATTCCTCTTAACCACTTCGGTCGACTGAAATACTAAACTGGTCGACCGATGCATGCGGCCGTTCATCTCCTTTGTTTCCGACGAGCTCTACCTCATTTAACCTCCATTGTTACAGGTCCTAAGCATTAATTCTACTACCCAGAGTGTTCCATCATTGATTTTAGAGTATATAAACATCTTTACATTGAATTAGATCATAGGTCATGCATCATAAAATTAAATCATGTAAAAACTATAAAAACCCATTACAGATATAAACATACTATGAAATCAGATTTTTAATATGCAAGAAGGTTTGTTTTAATCCCATTAATTGTTCCAGGAATTGATTTAAGCATATACAGAACACATGTCAAAAGGGAAGAGAAGAATTAGAACTTGCTTTTGGATTTTAGATTTTAAAACCCAAATCTCCTTATTTCATTGTCTTCTAAATCCGGTGACCCCTTGGCTGCCCTCGAACCCTTTCTGCTGCTCGGTCCTTGCCACGAACAGTCTTCTTCTTCCTCCTAAGATTTAGCCTTCTCCTTGGCCAAATCCTTTCTCTCTTTCTCCAATTTCTCTCTCTAAAAACCCTCTGTTATTTCTTCTAAAATTATATCACGTATATGTTTTAGCCCCTTTTCTACAGACCTCTAGTTATATATTTATAGGTTAAATAAAATAACCCTAATCATTTTCCCAACCCAAGTTAACTTAATAAAAGAAAAATAATAATATTAAAATATTAAAAAGGTAACTAAAAATATATTACGTACATAATCTATGTATATCCTTATTATAAAAAATAGATAAAATATATACATCAGATTATTAATACTAAGTTACAATAATATTAAGTAATAAATTACTTTCTTTTTATATTATACACACACACACACACACACACACACACACACACACACACATAAAATTATCCATGGGTAATTATCCATACCTATTAAACTTCCTATCCAAGTAGTCAGTGGGACCTAATTGGTTAGCCCATTACTACTAACCATATCCATAAACTAAAATAAAACAAAATAAACATTTAGTTATTTAATTTACAATTAATATTATATAAACAATACATCAATTAAATCAACTAATTGAAATAACATTCAAGCACATCTTTCAATTAATTAGTTAAGTAAAAAATATATATATTTAAGCAAATTAAACATTTAATTAACAAACTCAATTAAACACATAATCAAATAGCCAAATAATCAAGTAAATAAATAAAATGCAATTAAAACATTAAAAAAAATACCGAGACTATCTTTTTAAAATTAAAGATATTACATTCTTCTCCCCTAACAAAAGTAATTTCGTCCTCAGAATTCGTGCTGACCTTTTTCCATTATTTCTGAAAATGTTGAGTGAATGACATCCTCTCGTTCCCAAGTAGATTCAGCCTTATTATGTTGGCTACATTGGACACGATTGAATTATATAACCTTATTGGGAAGAATTTGATCCCTACGGTCTATAATACGACACGGCGGTTCCACATATGTTGCATCCGGCTGTAACTCAATCTCACCAACATCAATGTGTTGATAACGATCCTCATGTCCCAAAAAATTCCGTAACATGGAAACATGAAACACATTATGGACACGATTAAAATTGTCTGAAAGTGCTAAGTGATAAGCTACCACTCCAATGCGATCCGTAATCATAAAAGGACCTACAAATCGTGGTGATAACTTTCCTTTTTTTCCAAAGCGCATTACTCCTTTTATAGGAGATACTTTGAGTAAAACTTGATCTCCAACCTGAAACTTCAAAGTACAAGTACGACAATCTGCATAACTCTTTTGCCGATTCTGGGCAGTGCACATGCAATCCCTTATAAAAGCAATATTTTCCGAGTTATCTTTAATGAATTCAAGACCCAAGAATCTACTCTCTCCAACCTCTATCCAACAAGCAGGAGATCTATATAGTCAGCCATATAATGCTTCAAACGGTGACATACCAATAGTCTTCTGAAAACTATTGTTATATGCAAACTTCATAAGTGGCAAATAGTCCTCTAGTGTGATACCCCTCGATTCTAGAGCCACAGGTGATCAAGTCCGAGCACAGAATCGAAGGATCTCAAATAATTAATATATAAACAAGCATTAAGTACAAAAAGAAATAAGAATAAATAAATAAGAAGAAAGAAAACTAAATAATAAATCCTTGAGTTACTAATTAAATAATCCTCCAATAAAAAAATATCCAAAACCTCCATTATTTATTACAACTTGGGAATCCATCATGTGGACCCTTATCCATAAACAACTGAAACTAAATAAGTAAATGAAATAAAATTGAATCTAAATACTAAAACATAAGGAAGACTCATACGTGGAATCGGAAGAGTGAATGGATAGTCTCCGCTTGGCACGAACCACCTCTATGACTGGATCTTACGAACACCTGAAAAATAATAGTGGGTCAGGCTTACGAACAAGTTCTAATCTACTACATCCCAAACAGAGATCCGACACACGTATACATCCTAGTCAATTCAATAATAACTATATAGTCCGTATATATTTATATACACACTAAAGGAACCTCACTAGACTATAGGGTTGTCTAAACCTGAATAGTAGGCAACATGTAAAAACGCATATATAGTGGGTATGGGTACCTAGACCTATCAGGGTACACAACTACATTATATCTAGCTACACATCTCTGGCAATATACGTGCCCTAACCATAGATCCTGAGACTCAAGCTCATATCATGGCTCATAACTATATATATATATATATATAAATATAACAACCATCCTATCCAATGTAAAGTAATCCACGGTAAGTTCAATAGAAAAAAGAATAGCTAAACTAACCCAGCTGGCTGGTCAATCTCAGAACCAACTCCTTCGCCACTATAATGATCTCATATGAACTGAGGTGACAAGAGCCCTATAAATAGAAAATGGATGCTTCAATCCAAGCCTTCAGAAGAGAAATATAGAGGTGAGGCTCCTTAGTAATTTGCTGAAAGGTCATTCAACTTGTTCAGTTGACCTGATACGATTATAAGTAGGACTTAACATTTTAGTTAATCCATTCCCTTATACAAAAATAGATAGGACTTAACTGATAAGTTAATCCGTCCCTAAAATGTCACCATCCCATACTGGTGCATTACATCATACAATCTACAATTAATGAAATAAATAAAATACTACATCAATTAAATCCAGATATGAGTATAATAAAAATCAGACATATATGTGATTATATTATACTAACAATATATGACTAAAATCATATATACATACTTCACGAATCCTTGCTAGATTTAAGTTAAGCAATTATATCTTCCATCAACAACAAATATATCAATTAAAGTTCATGTCATTCCTATCATTAGCATATCAATATTTAATCATACTTTTCCATTCCTCCATGAATCTAATTAATCAATTTAAATTATTAAAATAGATTCCAATAATTATAAAAATATGAACAGTATACAAATATCTCAAAAAAAAATCCAGACTCAATACCAAATCGGTTGACCGAAGTATCAAATTGGTCAGCCGATATAGCTATTTCGATCGAGCGAAATACCTAATCCGGTCAGCTGAAATACAACCTCTACCCCTCACTACTGAGCCACTTCGATCTACTAAAATACTAAACCGGTCGGCCGAAACCCCGCGGCTGATCACCTTCTCCGACTCCGGCGACCTCTGCTCCATCTAACGTCTATTGTTACAAGTCCTAAGCAGTAACTCCACATCCTAGAGTGTCCCAACATTGATTATACTATATTTAAACATTAATATATCAATTTAAAACGTATAACATGTATCAAATCATTATATCACACAAATTTTACATAAACTCCATTACCTATTATCATACACTGTAAATTTTGATTTTTAATATTCAAATAGGCTCCGTTAATTTAATTAAACACCCTGGAATTAAACTAGGCATGTACAGAAACACAAATCAGAGGAGAAGAGACAGAATTAGAACTTGCCTTAGGGATTTATAGATTGAACCCCAAGCCTCTTTCTTTGTTTTCCTCCTTCTTTCTATCTCTAATTTTTCTCTCTAAATTCTGCCTTTACTTTGAACGTGAATAGCCAAACTCCTCCCTACAAACTTATAACCATACATATATATATACTACGTATAAAACCCTATACAAATCCTCATACCATTCCAACTCTAATTAAATATATATAAATATATACTAAGTCTGCAGAACAATATAGATATATATATATATATATATCTAATCTGACTAAAATAAATAATAATACTAATATTATTAATAATGTAAATAATAATAATAGAAATAATACAACTATCCTTAAATATATATTTATATATTCCCACAAATATATATATATATATATATATATATATACATCAATCCATGGGCAATATCCGTACCCATTTACCCTCCTATCCAAGTAATCCATGGGTTGATCCATTACTACTATCCATATCCAATTCCTTTAAATTAAAGATAAAATAAAACATTTTAATCTAACAATAAATTTCATAAAATACACATCATCATAAAAACAAACAAATCATTTAAATTCAAATTAATCAAACAAGCACACAATTTACATTTAAACACGAAATAAATTAAACAAATAACCAATTAATCAATTAAATAATTTAAAAATGCAAGTAAAATAAATAAATAAATGCTGAGACTATCCTTTTAAAATTAAGGGTGTTACATCCAATAACCCAAAAGTCAAGGATATAGGAACGAAGCGTATCCTCCATAATCTGATTAACCCTCTCGGTCTGTTTATCAGTCTGAGGATGATAAGCAGTACTAAGATGCAACTCTGTACCCAAAGCCTGCTGAAAACTCTTCCAAAATCCTAACACAAAGCTCGAATTCCTATCCGATATAATAGATAACGGTATGCTATGTAACTTCACAATCTCTATAATGTAAAGTCTCGTCAACTGTTCTGAACTAAAATCAGTGCGAATAGGCAAGAAATGAGCTGATTTCGTCAACCTATCAACAATAACCCATATAGAATTGTGATCCTTAAATGAATTAGGCAATCCTTCTATAAAATCCATAGAATTACTCTCCTATTTCAACTCCTATATAGGTAGTGACTGTAAAGAACTGGGCGGTCTCTGATGATCAATCTTAACCATCTGACAAGTATTACACTTAGAGACAAGGATAGGAATGTCTTTCTTCATACTTGCCCACCAAAACTACCGCTTCATATCCTGATACATCTTGTCTCCTCCTAGATGAACAAAAAACTCAGAATGATGAGTGTCAGTCATCACATCCTTCCTCAAATCGTCAGCAGAAGGTGCTACTAAACATCATTTGTACCTCAAGCCTCCATCAGTCCCAACATAGAATAGAACCTCCCCAGAAGCTAACTCAAAAACTTTATCCATGCACTGTTGATCCGTGAGTTGTGTCTTCAAAACCGTGTAAACGATAGAAGGTGTAACTACCATGCATGCCATGAAAGTGTCGGACAACTCATCAACCATCTTCAAAGCATTCCACTCAGTGGTGAATAATGCAGAAAGGCTAGCATAGGGTCGACGACTGAGTGTATCTGACACCACATTCGCTTTTCCTAGATGGTATTGTATAGAGAAATGATAGTCTTTCATAAACTCTAACTATCTGCGCTGTCTCATATTCAAGTCTCACTGAGTGAACAAATACTGCAGACTCTTATGATCGCTAAACAATCTGAAGGACTCTACCAACAAATAATGCCGCCATATACATAAGGTAAAGACCACAACTGCCAACTCCAAATTGTGTGTTGGATAATTAAGCTGATGAGGCTTAAGCTTACGAGATCCAGATAATATTGGTTGCTCCTCTTGCATCAAGACACACCCAAGACCTTGCAAAAAAGTATCTGTGTAGACAAGATACATTATCCTGCTCTGTAGTATAGATAGAACAGGTACATAAGGTAACTTGTTCTTTAACTTGTTAAAAGCTTTCTGACAGTGTTCATCCCACACGAATCGTACACCTTTCTTAGTCAGATGAGTAAGTGGTCCTGCTAACTTCGAGAATCCCTGAATGAACTTACGATAGTATCTCGCCAATCCCAGAAAACTCCAAATCTCTGTAGGTGAGGTGGGCTATCCCCACTCTACCACTGCTGAAACCTTGGCTAGATCCACTGCTATTCCCTTTTCTGACACTACATGACCCAGAAACTTCACTTCTCGCTGCCAAAATTCACACTTCTCAAACTTGGCATATAATTGATGTTCACGAAGCGTCTGCAACATTGTGCGAAGATGTCTAGCATGATCGTTCTCTGACTTAGAATAAATCAAAATATCATCAATAAATACGATGAAAAACTGATCTAAATAAGCCCTGAAGATCCTGTTTATTAAATCCATAAAGACTGTTGGTGCTTTAGTTAATCCGAAAGGCATGACACGAAACTCATAAGAACCATATCTAGTGAAAAACGCTGTCCTAGGAACATCCTGCTCCCTAACCCGAAGTTTATGATATCTAGAATGCAAATCAATCTTAGAGAAGTAAGTAACTCTCTTTAACTAATCGAAAAGATCATCAATCATCGGTAAAGGATACTTATTACGAATAGTAACCTTATTCAACTCCCTATAATCTATATACAGACGAAATGATCCACAAAAAAAAAAAAAAAAAAAAAATTGAAAAAAAAAAAAACTTATGCTCCCCAGGGTGAAGGACTCCCATGAATAAAACCCTGATTGACTAACTGCTAAATCGGATCCCTTAGTTCACGTATCTCCACTGGTGCCATCTTGTATGGTGCCCTAGTAATAGGCGTAGTGCCTAGAGCTAAGTTAATAACAAAGTCTAACGCTCGACTAGGTGGCAATCCTGAAATTTCTTGAAAAACATTCAAAAATTTCTGTACAATTGGTATGATATCAAGTGATACAGTAATCTCCTCCTCCACATAGAACAAATAAGTGCTAGAAACCCCATTAGAACATGGCATAGCGACGACGTACATATCCTAACCAAGTATAGCGAAAATAATAGACTAATCATAATAATTAACTTGGGCATGGTACTAAGATAACCAATCCATCCCGAGTATCACATCATAAGACTGTATGTCCAAGACCAATAGATTAGCTAGAAATCTAAGTTTACCAATATCTAGTGTCACAGGATCTGAATTTACATTCAAAAAAAAAAAAAATTACTATGTGGTCGATCACATACTTGTGTTACCAACTAAACTATAAAGAATATTTTTTTTTTTTTGAATACTCCATAGAGCAAAACACATATAGCATATAATGCACTATAAAATCTACTCACGTTTAGGATATCACTTTTTCTTGGGAATCCTTCCTTTGAAATCAAACTTATAGAATTGATTCCCACCAGTTCCTTTTATAAACTCATTACTAATCGTCCTATCTCAACACAACATAGTTATAAGCAAAAAATTTACTTGCCTACCCAAATACCAATCACTCCATTTGATACTCCTTTATACCAAATTAACTAATTCACTTTATTAAGAACTTCTTTAAACTATAAACTTCTAAAAGAATAATCATCATATATTTTTTAAAGATAATCAAATACTAGTGCACATAATTTAAACAGTACTATTCTTCTAATAATACTTCCATAGCTATTTGGAATAAATATCACTCTTAAAAGAGCATTCATCCTTGACCTCCAGTACCCTCTTTTTTTGATGCTCCGACATCTTCTCGTTTAGGACACTGTCTGGAAGTGTGTCCTAGCTCTCTACAAGTATAGCAACTACCCCTAAAAGTACCAAACTGTCTTCTCTGTTGGTTAGCCTATGGCTAATCCTGTCCAACCTGTGGTCCCTCATTCTGCTATCTCTGAGCTAATCCAGGACATTGGTTGGATAAATGCCTAAAATCGCCACACTTATAGCAATGACTGTTAAACATAGTCTAAACCACTGGTACTGTTACAAGTCTCTGCTGAGCGTGCGGTTGATTCTGAAGTACAGTTGATATGCCTACTGCTACAGCCTGAGTAATGATTTAAATTAACTGGAATAATACACTAGATCCCTACCTTAAGTGTGGCCCCGATCTTGAGACTCCTAAGTCTATTGTACTTCCTTCTGCTCGATGTACAACTAATAATCCTCCTCCTGAAACCTTGGCAATGGTTGCTCTTCTCCAACTTGCGGATGTTGTAGGAGATTCCGCTGCCAACGTGCCACTCCCCTTCGCTGCCTGTTTCTCTAATTGTCCTATCTTCTTCTAGTGTTAACCATTCTGCTAACATAGAAAGATAGACATCAGAATGATTTAAGTGGACCATAAAGGAATACAATGAATCCTAAACTTAGGCTCTAACAAAAGAATACACTACGCGAAAGTCAAATAATGATAGATCCCTGGAGACACTTAAACCTGGAGTGCTCTGATACCAACTGTGATACCCCTTGATTCTAGAGCCACAGGTGATCAAGTTTGAACATAGATACGAGGGATATTAAACAATTAAAGTATTTAACAAGTATAGAATAAAAAAACGGATTCAAGAATAAATAATAAAATTGAAAGAATACTAAATAATAAATCCTCATTAAATAATCTAATAAAAACCCTCCAATAACAAAATCCTCTAATACCAATAATTAATTAAAATTACAACTTGGGAATCCATTATATAGACCCCTAATCCCAAAATCCAATTGACATAAAAAAAATATCTGACTAAAACAATAATAAGGAAATCCTACGTTAAGATGGAGGAGTGAATATATCGTCTCTACTCAACACAAACAATCCCTAAGCCTGGAACTGATGAACACCTAAAAAATAATAGTGGGTCAGGCCCATGAACAAGTTCTAATCTATTACATCCCAAATAGAGACTCAATAAACGTATACATCTTAGTCAATCCAACAATAACTACATAGTCCGTATATATATAGATACACACTAATGGAATCTCACTAGACTTGTAATGACCCGGTTATTTTCCTCCCTTTCCTTTTTCTCAAATTTTACAAATAAATTTTTTTTGTTTAATTTCCTTTTCCGAGTTCTGTTTCTCGACGCTTAGTGTCATCCCGAGTGCTCAAAAATGGTTTTTGAGACTCTTTCCCTTGGATTGACAACTTCCTTTAAGAATCGAGTCATTTCCACATTTTCACTTTTTGGATACTATTCACTTTTCGTCCTTTTCCCTATTTTGTCTTTTCCCCGTTTGTCACTTTTTGGCACAACCTTACTTTCCATGCTCGAAGTTGGTTTTTGAATTCACGTATCTTCATTCTAAGTGGTTTTCACGAAATACGTATCTTTTTTTTTTCGGAAAATAAATACGTATCTTTACTTTTGCAGTAAAGTACTGTAGTTGCTCCTAGTGTCCATAGGGTTGTGGATGTATACTTTTTCAGAATCTTTTTCATTTCTTGGGGTGTTTTCTATGAATATCTTTTGAAGATATTTTATTTCAGGGGTTTTTAAGAAAATATTTTTGGAAAATATTTTCATTCTGGGTCATTAGTGCAGTTTATACTTTTTGGAGGGGTCATTGTGCAATTAATGAAAATTATTACAAAAATGCCTTGTTTTGAGCCTAGATCCTCGTACGGGATTCATTTTCACATTTTGTCGAGTTGTGTGCTCTTAGAATTTCGTTCTGGTCATTTTTCACCAGTTTTAGGGTTTCTGGCCCTAGTTGCTGTAGAACTTGGTCGGGACATATCTCTCTGCTTGGGATTCGATTTTCGATGCCATTTTTTCCATTGTTCATATTCTCTTATTTCAGTTCTTTTTCATTCATGGAGTTTTGCCATTTGAGAGCATTTGCTCAAATTCCACTTTTCCGGACCCAGCGGGGCCCTTTCGGGGCACTTTTAGGGTTTCTATATAAATAGGGGGTTATAAAATTAAAAAGTCATCTTCCCTCTTTTCATGCACGACCAGAAGTGACCATGGCAGCCCAAGGGGGGCTGCCACCCTTCTTCTCTCAATTAAACCTTCTCCCCTTTGCTAAAAAGTCATAGTGCCTTTACGTTTTGTGTTTGTGTTGACCACACGCATCTTTCCCCCTTATTAGAACCAATTTTTGGCCAATTTTTGTGTTCAGGTTTGAGGTTAAGTTAGGATTTTGGTAGGTCCTCTTTGGAGTTTAATGGTTACGACGTTATCCCTGACAAAACCCCGAAGTATTGTCGGATTCGGAGCCACTTCATTTTGGTGGCTTTTGAGATTTTCATCTCAAATTGAGGTAGGGGATGTCTTAGGCTTTTATTTATGTTGTATTGATGATTTTATAAGCTTATACCACTTGTATGCATGTTTTGTATTAATCCTAGAATTTAATTTAATTATTTTCCTTGTATAGGATTTAATTCTCAAGGATACGTATAACTTAGAATTAAAGCATAGCATACTAGTAAATTTGGCCTTGGTCTGGTTATTGACATATATTAAATTTGGGTCATTTGAATAAAAATTACAACTTTTATTTAATATTTTTCTTTTGTGAAAGATTAATTCCCATGGCCATACCTTGCATGAAATTAACTTATGATAGGCTATTAAATTAATTCTTGGCATGCTTTTTAACATACTTTAATTTTAGAGCATTTGGATGAGTGTGAAAATCTAGAGATTTTAATTAAATGAATTAATTAAAATCGATTTAGGGGTTCCATTGGCTTAATTGAGTTTTAAGCTTGATATTTGAAATGACCAGGACTTGTTTACTAGCATATATTAATTTGGGACCATTTAAAGTTACTTTAGAAGTTAGAGATTTAATTATCATGAATTAATTAAATTCTACTTTGTTGTTCCATTGGTTTAATTAAGATTTTGAATGGATGTATATAATAACCGTATAATATTATTTAACATGTGTTAATTAGGAGTCATTTGATTAAGATTTGAAACTTAGAGAAATTAATTAGTTTATTTTATAAATTTCCGTTTCTATAGCATTAATGATTTAATCATGTGTTTGATATTGGTTATATGTTTAAATCATGATTTTGGACTTGTATTAGATTCATAAGTTTATGATTTCAATGTTGAAATATATTGTTATAACGTGTAACGAATCGCACACTGAAGATTCGACATTTGTTATGCCTTAGTAGTTGTGGACTTAGAGCATGTATTGTATGAGTTTCCAAATTCGGTTGTGCATGGTAGATAGTTGATTATCTTGTATATACATGTTGATAAATACGTTGTTGCATAACTTGTTGATTTTGGAAACTTGTGGATGTCGTTGTTTGACTACGGCTAGGACATGGTCCTAGTACGGGGGATTGTCCCTCTACAGTCTAGTGCGCACATAGGGAGGTTACCCATGGGCTTGTAACCCTAAAGTAACTATGGTGTCGGTCTGATCCGGCATGATGTTCAAGTATCCACTTTGTTTGATTTCGCATTTCATTTCAAGTTGATAACTAGATGATATCGTAACTTGTTGTTCTTTAATTGATTTCCCGTTTTGAGTTTCAAGATGTTAACTTAGAGGAATCATGCTTTATGCGTTATATTGGAAGTTCCAATGTTGGTTAAATTGCATCGATATTGTGATTTGTGTTTTGATGTTCAAATGTAACTTAGGAATGATCATACAGATTCATTTAGAACATAGACATTAGGTGGCATGATCCACTTTAGTTGTTTTCGTGTTTTAGATTTCAAGTTGAATACTTTGAGAATCTATATCTTGATATTTTGTATAATATGTTTCCATGATTATTTAAGTTGCATGAACGACGTGATTATGCTAGAAACGGTCTAAGATAGCTTAAGATGATTCCTTAGACTCATTGAAACATAGACGCTAGGTAGCATGACCCACTTTAGTTATTTTCGTATCTTAAGTTGCAAGTTGATACTTTTGAGAACCTATATCTTATTGCTTTGTATAACATGTTTCTATATTGTTTAAATTGCATGAATGATGTGATTTATGCTAGAAATGATCTAAGGTAGCTTAGGATGTTCCCTGAGTCTCATCTTGACATAGACGTTTGGTGGCATGAGCCCCTTCGACTTGTTCACCTTAAGGTGATATAATTGTAAAATGCTAGGTCGATGTATGTTCATCTCCTATGAGTAGCTTTATGTTACTCACCCACATAGTGGGGACATTTTTCAGGTACAGGGACCTTGATTTGGGATGCACACTAAGCCATGGAAGTTTCGTAGACTTGAACTATCATTTTCATAAAAATGTTGGCATGAAATCTTATTTGTAACTTTGCATGTCAAAACTTGTATCTATGATTCCATATATGTAACGTGTACATAAGTACACCTTTTACAATATATTTGACATGTATGAGATGAGGCCGGAGGCCAATGACTATTATTTTGTATCCTAGGTAACTTTTGACTTCAAGAAATATTATCGAAATATTGGAAAATGACAAGTCATTGCTTCATCATATTTGTATCGGGTGTGGGAATTCCATTTTTATTCTTTCATAGGGTCTCATTAATCATGTATGAAGTGTCGCCAAGGGCCAAATGGTAATTTGAAATCATTTTATATTTTTGGATTTCAAAATTTTCATTTTGGATTCATTTTCACCATTTTTGGCCGTCGGGGGGTTGTATTTTGCATTGGCCATTTTTGAGAGCCACGGACCATTCCTGCGTCCTTAAAAACACTAAATACGTTTGCATGCAAAATCATTTTAGCCTAGAAATGCATTTAAGGTTAAATGAGCACTTAGTGCAAAGTTACATTTTCCTTATTTTTGGCCTAGACTGATCAGGGGCGTTCTGGGCATTTCACAGCACGTTTTTTTTTTCTTCTTTCAACATGGTCGGGTAGAAAACGTGATTTTAGGGGGGGTGGTTTTCTTCGTGTCTTTCCAGAAAATTTCGTCTTGGTATCGGAAATCTCTTACAAAGTTCAGTTTTCTACTATGCATGTAGTAGCTTTTTAACCCTCTTGGCCTAAACTGATCTAGGGGCATTTTTGGAATTTACTTTCAAAACTAAATTCTGATCTTGACGTGGTCACATAGAAAATGTGATTTTAGGGGGAGTTTCTTCACAACATTTTTCCAGAAAATGTCATCTCGGACCCAAAACCCCACGTCAAATCTGATTTCCTGTTTGCACATGCACTATTTGAAAAAGTCTGTTGCAAGGGCATTTTGGGAATTTCATGTCAAAAATAAAATTTTATTACAACATCGTCAGCTTGAAAAAATTATTTTAAGGGTGGTTTCTTCTTCGTGTCTTTCCAGAAAACATCGTTTAGTACCTCAAAATGGCTCCCGAACTTCAGCATTTTGCCCAGGTTACTATTCAATGTTGTCAAAACACTATTCACGGCCTCAGCGACGTCAAAACTTTGTTTTGACTTTTCTCTTCCATCCGGATTCCAAATCAAGTGATTCTTGAGTCTAACTTGATTAATTTTTCACTGTCTTTCCAATGGTGTGCTCAGTAGCACCCAAATCTTGCTAAAAATTACTATTTTGCCCTTGGGGCTAAACTTAGCTTCTTTTTTTTTTCTTTTTTTTTTTTTTTAATTTCTTCCGCTATGCTTTCTTATGAGTTTCGTGACTTCACGGGAAGTCACGGATGTGTCTTAGGAATGATGTACATTTCCAAAGACGTTGTTTCCCTGTAAAAGACTATTTTGCCCTTGGGGGCTTATTTGGTCTTTTTTCGATCTTTTCTTCCGCGTCGGTTCTCGTGGAGTTTCGTGGCCTTATGAAGGGTCACTTTGGTATCCTAGGGATGTTTTATATCCTTAGAAACCTGTTTTCTATTTTTTCTTCCGCATTTCGGATCAGTTATCGGGTCAAATTACGGTTTATCACAGGACGCATTGGCTTGAAAAACCAAGGCCGTCACAAGACTATAGGGTTGTCTCAACCTGAATAGTAGGAAACATGCAAAACACACATATAGTGGGCATGAGTACCTAAACCTACCAGGGTACACAACTACACTATATCTAGTTACATATCCATGGCCATATACGCACCCTAACCATGATACTAAAACTCAAACTCATATCATAACATATAACTATATATATCTATAATTAGTCCTATCCAAATATAAAATAAATATCCAGTATGTCATTCAACTGATTCAGTTGACCTGACATGAAAATATGTTGGATTTAACATTTTAGTTAATCAACTCCGTTATACATGAATAGGTTGGACTTAATGTTTTTAATTAATCTGTCCCTAATATGCCACCATCCCATACTGATGCATATAATGCATACAATCCATAAATGATGCTACAGTTATAATATCACATCAAATAAATCCGTATATCGCATGATATAAATCATACAGATATTCCTTTGCATTTAATTGAGAAAAAAAATAACAACCCAAAGTAGCATGCATTTAATCTATCTCATAAAAATTAATATGCATCTCAAACAATTGTACTCCTCCATAATCTGATCAAGTTTATTTAAAACCAAATAGTTGATTAAAATAATTTAATTCATTCATAGTTAATTAATTTCACCTTTTAAATTAATTAAACTCTCTATTTAGCATGTGTACTTTAAATCATGCATTCTAAACCTTAATAAATCTATTTTAAGCAATTTAGATCAGTTAAGGACAAATTCAATAATATATAAATATGAACAGCATGCCAACTCCCCAGAAGTCCGTTCCTAGTGCCAAACCGATCGACCAAAACAACAAACCAGTCGTCCGGTATAGCTATTTCGGTTGACCAAAATACCCAATCTGGTCGTCCAAAATGCCACCTTGTCCCACTCCTCTAAACCACTTCGGTCGACCGAAATACCAAACCACTTGACCGATGCACGCGGCCGTTCATCTTCTTCGTCTCCGACAAGTTCTGCCTCATTTAACCTCCATTGTTACAGGTCCTAAGCATTAATTCTACTACCCAGAGCGTTCCATCATTGATTTTAGAGCATATAAACATCTTTACATTAAATTAGATCATAGGTCATGCATCATATAACTAAATCATGTAAAAACTATACAAACCCATTATAGATATAAACATACTGTGAAATCATATTTTTAATATGCAAGAAGGTTTGTTTTAATCCCATTAATTGTTTCTGGAATTGATTTAAGCATATACAGAATACAAGTCAAAGGAGAAGAGAAGAATTAGAACTTGCCTTTGGATTTTAGATTTTAAAACCCAAATCTCCTTCTTTCTTTTTCTCCTCTAAATCCAGCGACCCCTTGGCTGTCCTCGAACCCTCTCTGCTGCTCGATCCTAGCCACGAACAGTCTCCTCCTTCCTCCTAAGGTTCATCCTTCTACTTGGCCAAATCCTTTCTCTCTCTTTCTAATTTCTCTCTCTAAAAACCCTCTATTTTTTCTTCTAAAATTATATCATGTAAATATTTTAGCCCTCTTTCTATGGACCTCTAGTTCTATATTTATAGGCTAAATAAAATAACCCTAATCCTTTTCCCAACCCAAGTCAACTTAATAAAAGAAAAATAATAAAATAAAAATATTAAAAAGGTAACTAAAAATATATTATGTACATAATCTATGTATATCCTTATTATAAAAAATAGATAAAATATATACATTAGATTATTAATACTAAGTTACAATAATATTAAGTAATAAATTATTTTCCTTATATATATATATATTATATATATATATATATATATATAACTATCGATGGGTAATTATCCATAGCTATTAAACCTCATATCCAAGTAGTCCATGGGACCCAATTGGTTGGCCTATTACTACTAACAATATCCATAAGCTAAAATAAAATAAAATAAATATTTAATTATTTAATTTGCAATTAATATCAAATAAACAACACATCAATTAAATCAACTAATTCAAATAACATTCAAGCACATATTTTCAATTAATCAGTTAAGTCAATATATATATATATATATATAAGTAAATAAAACATTTAATTAACAAAGTCAATTAAACACGTAATCAAATAGCCAAATAATCAAGTAAATAAATAAAATGTTATTAAAACATTAAAAAAATACTGAGACTATCCTTTTAAAATTAAGGGTATTACAAGTCATTGGCCGAAAGTTCGTTTCATGGGTTATTCAGAAAGCTTAATTGACCTGAACATTGCACAGTATTCTTTTCAAAAAATGCATACCTATAGAAAAAAAGAATATAATGCCTTGGGAATTAGAATTTGAAAAGTTTGCCTGTAAATTGAGGGATAGCAAGGAATGAATACAAGTATGGATAGTAAGCCACATGTTTGACTGTGAGTTCACTTTTAATGAGTTTTGGAGATTGAGATTATTGAATAAATGATTAAACTGACATATGAGGACCATGGCTGCTAAATTGAAATTGGAAGTTGAAAGTTTTCTGATTAACAAAATTGGCTATACTTGCTAGCATATCATGATTTGAAAATATACTTGAATGAGCTTATTGTGCAATTAAGGCACTGATTTGAGATGTTTGTGGGTACCATCACTAGAAACCCTTACGAGACTATAACTCGTCCACTAGGGGTAACCTAGGGTTCAAAGGCTTGTTGCATAGGCTAAATACTACCATGATTCCCACAAAAGCGGCTTCTTAGTTCTGTATTGCTAAGGGACTAGCAATATGTAAGTTTTAGGGTGTGATGAGCGCTGAATATTGCATATTCGGGCCCCTAAATATACGTATGTTAAGACCTAAAGTAATACTTTTTATCCATTGTTAGACTAATTTATGTTTATTGTGTGTTTATAGGTACTTTCCCAGAGAAACGGTTAAAACCGAGACTTTATAATGAAAAGATTAATATCGAAGCTTACAAAGTCATTACCGGTCATTTAAAGCAAGCCGAGAGCTTAAATGGTGAAGTTTGGAAGAATCCAAGTACCAAGGCTCGAGCCTAAGTTTTGAGGCTCGAGCTCTGCAAGAAAAAGAGAAAAATTAACCAAGGCATTAAACCTCGAGCCTTGTACCTCTAGAGCTCGAGCCTTACATAATGGTGCTCGAGCCTTACCTAAGGGTGCTCAAGCCTTTGCCTATAAGCTTGAGCATGAGGCATGGGAATTTGAAAAGTTGATTTCAAGAAAGCCAAGCTCCCAGAGCCTCATGCTAGACCTCAAGGGATCGAGCCCTGAGCCCCAAAAGCTCGAGCTTTGTACCTAAAACTCGAGCCCTATGAAGCTAGGATCAAGTAATGTTAAAAGAAGAAGACCCAAAAATATTCTAAATGTTGATGGAAAAGACGCTTCGAAGAATAGTTGAAGAAATTTAACTAAATATAAAAGTAAAGATCGAGCACCATCCTTTGAAACTCGAGCCATACTTCAAGAAAGCTCGAGCTTTGCTTCCAAAGCTCGAGCCTGGGCCAAATAGCTCGAGCTCTACTTCTTAAGCTCGAGCCTTCCATGACAGATTGGATTTACAAGTTACAGGAATCATTCTTTTCCAAGTCTTAATTCATTCCAGATGGCCAGAAGACCTAAAAGCCCACCAAACCCTTATTTCTTCTATAAAAGAAGGCACAGGCTTTAGTAGAAGACGTTTTTTTTCTCGTATTACTTAAAAGTCTGAGATTGTGGTGGCGGCTGTAATGACCCAGTCATTTTCCTTCATTTCCTTTTTTCTTAAATTTTACAGATATTTTTTTTGATTGAGTTTTCTTTTTGAATTCAGTTTCTCACCACTTGGTATCATCTCGAGTGCTCGGGAATGGTTTCCGAGACTCTTTCCTTTGGATTGACAGCTCTCTTATAAGGACCGCGTCAATTCCACATTTTCTTTTTTCGACACTATTCACTTTTTGTCCTTTCCCCATTTGTCACTTTTTTGGCATAACCCCACTTTTCATATTCGGAGTTGATTTTTGACTTCACGAGTATTCATTCCAGTTGATTATGCGTAACTTAACTTTTAAAGAAAAGCTCATCAGTTGTTCCTTTTTCTCGCAGGGGCGTGGATGAAAGGATTCTTCAGAAGCATTTTTGTTTCTTGAGGTGTTTTTCATAAATATCTTTTGGAGATATTTTGATTAGGGGTTTTTAAGAAAATATCTTTTGGAAGATATTTTCATTTTGGGCTAGTTTTGCAGTTATCCCTTCTTTAGAAGCCATTGTGCAATTAACGAAAGTTATTGCAAAATGCCTCATTTTGAGCCTGGATCCTTGTACGGGATTCGTTTTCACTTTTTGTCAAGTCGCGTACTCTTAGAATTGTCTTCTTATCGTTTTCCCCAGTTTTAGGGTTTCCAACCCAATTGCTGCTGAACTTGTTCGGGGCATATCTTTCTGCTCGGGACTTGGTTTTCGACGCCATTTCTTTTGTTGTTCATTTTTTATCATTACGGTTTTTTTTTTTTGTTCACGGTGTTTTACTATTTGAGCGCGTCTGTGCATATTTCACTTTTCTGGACCCGGTGCGACCCGTTCGGGGCACTTCTAGGGTTTTTCTATAAATAGGGGATTGAAAAATGAGAAGTCAAACTTTCCTTCCTCTCTCCCTCTTGGCTGGCCATCCATGGCAGCCTAAGGGGCTGCCACCTTCTTTCCTTCTTCCGGCCTTCTTCCCCTTTGATTTTTGCCTTGATGTCTAAGGCTTTGTTATAGGCCTTGGCGAGGCTGTCCTTTCCCATCTATTAGAATCCAATTTCGACCATTTTTGAGTTCAGATTTCGAATTCAGGTTTAGATTTTGGTGATGCCTCAAGGGTGATAGTTGCTTCCCTCGTTGTCTCCGACATAACCCCGAAGTATCGTCAGATTCAGAGCGATTTCCTTTAGGTGGCTTTTGAGATTTTCATCTCAAATGGAGGTAGGGGATGCTATAGGATTCAATTCTTGATGAATTAAATGTTTTTAATACTTATAAAACTTGCATGCATGCCTTTATTTATTATCTAGAATTTAATTTAATTATTTTCTTTGTATAAGATTTAATTCACATAGTTGTATATAGTTTGGAACTAAATTATGGCATGCTATTAAATTAGGCCTTGATATATTCATTAACATATATTAAATTGGGAATATTTGAATAAGTATTGAAACTTTTATTTAATTTTTTTCTTATATGAAAATTTAATTCACATGATTGTAACTAGAATGGAATCAACTTGTACCGTGATATTAAATTAGGCCTTGGTATGTTTTCAACATATGTAAATTTGAGAATATTTGGAGTTATTTTAAATTCTAGAGAAAATTAATTAGTTAGGTTGATTAATTTTATATTAAGTGTTTTATTCAATTAATTGAATTTTTAACTTGATATTGTTGATGAGCTTGGCATGTTCTATCACATATATTAAATTGAGAATATTTGGATAAGTTTTGAGAACTTTATTCAATTATTTTCTTGGCATTGAGTTTAATTACCTAGTTGCAACTAGTATAGAATTAACTTGTAACCTAATTTTAAATTAGGCCTTGACATGTTCTTTAACATATATTAAATTGAGGATATTTGAATGAGTTTTGAATACTTTATTTAATTATTTTCTTGTATGAAATTTAATTCACCTAGTTGTACCTAGTGTAGAATTTACTTGTGTCATGATATTAAATTAGGCCTTGATATAACCTTTGACATATATTATTTTAAGAACCTTTGGAGTTACTTTGTAATCTTCAAAATTTAATTATTTAATTTAATTAAATTTCATTTATATGTTTCCATTGAGGTAATTAAGTATTGATGTTGTATTCTTACTTAATTTATAATTTGGAGCTTGTCGTATGATTACATGATAGTATTCCATGAGTTGAAGTTATGATTTAACTTGTTAATATACACATTATACTTGTATGACATTAATATACCATTGTAGCTTGAAAGCCTAGGGCATATCTTGTGTGTATCCCATGACTTGGTTGTGCATGGTAATTGAAAATGTTCATTGTGTATATGTGATATATTTGTTGCATAACTAAATGATTTTAGGAAAGCTTGTCTGGATATTGGAATATGTTATGGCTAGGGCATGGCTCTAGTACGGGGGATGAGAGTTCCTTCTACAACATATAGTGCGCATAAGGTGGTACCTTGAGGGCTAGTAACCCAAAAAAACCAACATCTCGGTTGTATTTCGAATTTAGTGTGCACTAGGTAGTACCTTGTGGGCTAGTAACCCAGAATCACTTGCTTGCTCATTGAGACATTATGTCTTTTGTCATTCCGCCATTTGTTGATTTCGCATTCAATTCCAAGTTGTTAATCGTTGATTACTTTTAGCTTGTGATTTGGTGCGTGATATTTCATTTTTGTTTCGTATACTTGAGTTTGTATACTTGTACTCCATATATGTTTATATTGCTTAGTATACTTAGGAATGTATACTTATATATATGTCACGTTTCCATTTCAATATTGTTAGCATACTTGGTGTGTACACTTGTATATTGATGATTTAGTAAGGTAGATGACCTAGGATACCTATGTCTTGTATACTTGTTTTACGTGCATTTCAATATTAATTGTGTACTTTTGTATGTATACATGTATATTGAATATCTTGTTGCATTGTACCACATGCTTTTATGTTGTTTAGTTGCATAAATATTGTGCTTTACGCTAGAAATGATTTAAAGTAGCTTAGGATTATCCATGAGTCTCACTTCTGACATAGACATTAGATGGAATGAACCACATGGAATAATTTATAGTAACTTGTAAAACGTTAGGTCTATGCATGCTCATTCCCTAAGAGTAATACAAGTTACTCACCCCGTTGAATGCAACTTGTTTCAGGTACAACAAATCATGATTTGAGATTCTTACTGTGCCTTGGATGTTTCGCAGACTTGAAGTATTTAGTTCACGCAATTGTTAGCATGAAATGCTATTTTTAGTTTAAAATGTCAAAACTTGTATATTTGGTTCTAAATATGTAATGTGTACGTAAGTGCACCTTTTGGGATGTATTTGACATGTATGTAATAAGGCCATAGGCCAAGTACTTTGATTTTGTATTCTAAGTACTTTTATTTTCAAGTGATTTTATTGAAAAATAGAAAAATAGTATGCTTTAACTTCACTACATTTGCATAGATGGTGGGAAGTGGGTTTTAGCACACCTTCATAGGTTCTCTTAATTATGTATGAAGTGTGATCAAGGGCCAGACGGTCTTTTGAAACCATTTCATAATTTTAAGTTTCAAATTTTCTTTTAAAAGTCCATTTTAGGCATTTTTGAGCTTTGATAGATCAAATATTGCATCGGGCTTATATGGGGCCCACAGGTTATTCCCGTGCACTTAAAATCACTATTTACGTTTGCGTGCATAATCGTTTTAGCACACATTACCATATTAGGTCAAATGAACACTTGGTGCAATATTGTATTTTCATTATTTTTGACCTTAACTGATCTAGGGGCATTCTGGGTATTTCACATCTTATTTTAAATTTTTAGTTTGACATGGTCGGCTAGAAAACTTGATTTGAAGGGGGGTTTTTTCTTAGTGTTTTTGCAAAAAAAAAATCGTTTAAGAGTCCAAAATTAGCCTCAGTTCTGGAAAATCTGATAAAAAAAAGGTTGTTGTCAGCACCTGTTCTCAAGTAGGTGCCACGTATGCTACAGCCGCACGCGCAGCGAACCTTCTCGCAGGTGCGTGCACGGCGTACATTCTTGCGGCCCACCGCACACATGGGGTGCCTTGGTACCCCCTTTTTAGCCGCCTTAACTCCGATTTTGTTTTTAGCCTATCTTCTTCATCCGGACTCCAAGTTAAGTGATTTTTAAGTCTAACTAGATTAATTTTTCATCATCTATCCAATAGTGTGCTCGGTAGCACCCAAATATTGTTGTAAATTACCATTTTTCCCTTGGGGCTAAACTTGTCCGATTTCTCTTTTTAAATTGCTTCCGTTTTGCTTTCTTTTAGGTTTCGTGACTTCATGGGAAGTCACACATGTGTCTTGGAAATGATGTACATTTCTAAATATGTTGTTTCCATGTAAAAAGACCATTTTTCCTTTGAGGGCTTATTTGGTCTTTTTTTGATCTTTTTCTTCCACGTTGTTCTTGTTGAGTTCCGTAGCCTCATGGAAGGTCACTTTGGTATTTTAGAGATGCATTGCATCTCTAGAGACTTGGTTTCTGTTTTCGCTTCCGTATTCGGATTCATTATCGAGTGAAACTTTGGTTCATCATAAGACGCACTAACTTGAAAAACCAAGGCCGTCACAGCGGCTTTTAGGGTTTCCAGAACCTTAGAAGGTGAAGATCCTGAGAAGAGAAGTGCCATCCGTGATGATGAAGACGACAACAACACAAATGATATTCTGCATTGTCATGAGTAGCTAATTCCTCTCTTAGGGCACTGATGTAACCCAGTCTAAGTACTATAGTTTGATTGTTTTAATTCTGGTATATTTTTAATATATTATAATTCTGATTACACGATTATAAGCAATTGAGACAGCTCAATTGGATTTTAAAGTTTTAAATAGTTTCTGAAAAGTTATTACCTTATGTTAGATATAACTGCTCTTAGACTATTCTCAACCCATTCTTATTGGACAGTATCTAACGGAGCCCTGCCTGACATAAGGATGGAGATCATGTAATGGTGTTCCAATGTTTTTTATAAATGAATGTTTTTTTATAGTTTATACTTAGGAAAGATGAATTGTTTGCAAAATTAGTTAAAGTAGGTAGGTGGATAGTCCATGCTAACTGCAGATAGGTTATAGTTAATAGAAATTTATAAAATATCTTTCTTTAAAACCGAATTGAACGAATATTATTGAGTTCAATTCATTTGAAATATAAATTGTTAAATCCTTAGAGTTTAACAGTTAACTAGTATTGTGGTGAAGTTAAAGCCCTAAGACTTTTCTCTCTCTGATCTATTTAGTTTAAATTCAGTTTAATTTTATTTTATGTTCATGACAACTAATTAATCAAATAATTCAATTAGTTACCTGTAAACCAAGAAATAAATTTGATTAGTTAGAAACAAAGCAAATAATACTCATCTCCCTGTGGGATCGAACCCTCTATATAGTCCTATCCTTCAAAGATTCGTACTATTGCGAGTGGTAATTAAACTGACACATCAATAAGCTTGAAAATTGTCAAATGTGATCTTCTTTGAATAATTGTAGTGCATCTTGGAATAATTTGCAACTTATTGCTCGTATATATACATTTTGCACACACTTTTGTTATATTGATGGTTTTAGAAGTTTGTTTGCATCTTTTGAATACAGTCTTGTTGCAATATCATGATATCTTGATCTTTGAATAAGTTTGGAGGGGAAGTGAATGATTTGAGTTCAATATGCATGTCTACAATATATTGTCATTGTTTGGCACATTTGTGAGCTTTAATTAAACTTTGAAATGCACTTTGAAATAAATTTGGGGATTGTGTTGTGTCTCTAATTTTACCACTCGCAATAGAATGATATCATGGAGGATAGCTCTATGTAAAGAGGATGTCGAACCCATAGGGAGATGAGATTTGCATTAGTCTTTAATTTCATTTTATGGTTTACAAGTAATTTGGTTGGAAAGTTTGTTCGTTGTCATGAGTTAACAAACTAAAATTATAACAAAATATTTAACTAGAGCAAATTAAACTAATTTACATGATTAGAGAGAGAAAGTCTTAGGGTTTTGACTTCACCACAACCATCATATTATGGTTAATTGTACTAACTTTGAGAATTTAACAATGATATTTTTCAAAAGAATTGAACTCAATAACATTCGTTTAATTCGGGTTTTAAAGAAAGATGTTTTATAAGATTAGCTAACTATAACCTATCTGCGGTTATCGTGGACTATCCGCCAACCTATTCTACCTACTTTAACTACTTTGCGAATGAACCACCTTTCCTAAGCATAGATTATGAAAACATTCTTTTGTAAAAAACATGAAAGTACCATTATATAACCTCTATTTTTGTATTCGGTAGGGCTAGGCCAGATACCGCACAACAAGATAGGTTGAGAATAGAATATAAACTATTACATCTAAGACAAGAGAATAACAGTTTATAATCTATTAAAGCGTGAAAACCACTTGAGTTGTCTCAAGTGGTCATAGTCATATAATCAAGAAAATAATCATATATTAAAATAATCCCAGAGTTAAAACAATCAAACCATAATAGTAGGTTGGGTTACATCAGTGCCCTAAGAGGGGAATTAGCTACTCATGACGAGGCTGGATATCATCTGTGTTGAGTTCATCTCCATCGTCACAGACGACACTTCTCTTCTCAGGATCTTCACTTCTAAGGTTGTAAGAACCCTAAATGCCACCACACCTTTAGCCTCTGAATAACACTATTAAAAGAGATTGAAATTTTAGACCTCTTCTATCAAGGCTTACGCCTTCTTTTATAGAAGAAAATGAGTATTTGGTGAGCTTTTTGGTCTTCTGGCCCAACTAGAATGATATACGACTGGTAAAGAGAGTAATCCCACAACTTTAATCTAACATGTCATACAAGGCTCAAGCTTTAGGAACAGATGCTCGAGCTTTAAGGTTCAGGCTCGAGCTTAAGAAACAATGCTCGAGCCTTTCTGGATGGATGTTTGAGCTTTAATAAATGGTACTCGATCTTCACTTTGACACTTAGCTAATTTTCTTCAACTATTTTTCGAAGCGTCTTTGTCTTCAACACTTAGAATATTTTTAGGTTAAACTCTTTTAACATTACTCGATCCAAGCTTCATGGGCTCGAGCACTAGGTACCAGGCTCGAGCATTTGGTGCTCAAGGCTCGAGCATCAATGGATGATGCTTGATCCTGGAGGTAAGGCACGAGACCTGGGAGCAGTGCCTTTCAATTAAAATCAACTCTTTAATTTCTGACGCCTCATGCTCGAGCACCATTCGTTAAGACTTGATCACCTTATGGTAAGGCTCGAGCACCAAGGTACGAGGCTTGAGCGTTTGGACTTTGTTGATTTTTCTTCTCTTCTTTGTTGTGATTCTCAAGCCTTAACACTTAGGCTCGAGCTCTAAAGCTTGAATTGCTTCAAACTTCACCATTTAAGCTCTGGGCTTGCTTTGAATGACCGGCAACGACTCTGTAAGCTTCGATATCATCATAAAGTCTCGGTTTTAACCGTTTCTCTAGGAAAGTACCAACAAACATACATTAAACATAAATTAGTCTAACTATAGATAGAAGTATCACTTTAGGCCTTAACATATATGTATTTAAGGGCTCGAATATGCATTTATTCAGCGCTCATCAGATTGCTGTCATTGCTTCTTTAGAAAGTTGTTGTGAGCTTAAATGTGTTTAAACTTGATCCAAAAATTACTTTTTATGGTTAAGTTTAGGAAAGTTGATGTTGAAATGCCATTTTGTTTGATTGTATATTATTGTGATCCGTTCTTGAAAAGCTAGTAAGGGCTTGAGTCCAAGGTTCTTAACCGGTCGTTGTTTCAATCCAAAAAGGGGTAAGTTTCTTGTTCTTCTCATTCTTTACCATTCTTTGCTTCATTTAAGCTTAAAGGGGGTCGTGAGCCATAAGCGATCATTTTTTGCTTCTCTATTGTTTACAGGGGGGTCACGAGCCATGAGTGATCATAGGTTGTTGATTTTGTTGAATTTGGAGGACGAGATATTTCTGTTCTTGGAGTTTGGCATTGATATTTGTGTATGCTACATATGTTACATACCATGTTTAGAATTCATCTTTGAACTTGTGTATCATAACATGCCTAGGATTGAAGTGTTTTGCAACCATCTGTTTCACTTAGTTTCTATTACATAATATACATGCTTCTTAAGTTCTAGGTAGACATTTGTCATGGTTGTTTCCTCCATGTCACCTTACTTGCTCCATTGGTCTTAAATGTTGAAATAGTAGACATTCTTGTTTAGGAATCGATACGATGTCCTCCTAGGGTTTACTTGCTTAAAATTTGCAAAATCTTCCTGAGTTTTAGGTTCGTGAATGCAGGCTGCATACTTTATGCACATCACATCCTATACTTATCATTTTGATCTCATTCTTGCATAAATGCTTTCAAAAATGACTTTTCTGCCCTCATGCTACCATTGCACTGTCTTGCATATCTGAGATTGCTTATTGTACCATGATCTATTCTTATGTTGTTGAAGCATATTGAATTCCAAAATATTGAAAAATATTTTGAATGCTATTTCTGCAGCTTTCTTAATAATTTCTTGCACAAGCATGTTAATCTTTGTCTACTATTTGTTTCTACCTAATCTAGGCATGCTTGATGTTTTCATTCCAGATACTTATCCCATTTCTATATCTATGCACTGATATATATTTGTTGCTTTTGCAGATGCAGCGAAGGAAAACATTTGCTAGAAGGAAAGTTACCAAGTCTCGGCAGCCACCTCCTTCTCCAGAGGAGGAGTCTTCTTCTTTATCCGAGGCTAAGGCTACTGCATCTTCCTCTGCATCTTCTTTTAGTCCATCATCTATAAACACCGATGCCCCTATTGTCAGAGCAGTACCGGACCCATACTTCTCGGAGAAAGAACTGGAGCCTGAATGCAAATTTAAAAATTTAACACTGATCTATTTGCCCAATCTGAGCAGACCAAGTGGTTTTTTGATGAGCTCACCCGCAGGAGCATTGTTGCCATTATGACACTGACAGATACCACAGTATATGGTGTGGTGTCATGCCAATACACCAAATTGTGTGTAGTGCGCTCAAGTTTGAATTTATAAAGTGCCACTACTACTTCTAACTACTAATATAACTAGGGTGAGTTGGGATCGTCCCAAGAGAAAGGAAGTAATATTGATATGGAAACAACATTGAACTAAAGGGTTGAGTGATCAAAGATGTTTTGATTGGTTAATCAAACTATAATGTTAAACAAATTCAATACAAAACAATTAAAGTAAATAAAGGGTAGAGAATGAGAGAGAGGTCTTGGGACTTAGAGGTCATCACTAAACATCACTTTCCTAGACATTTAATGTTTGATAGATGAGGGGTATTATGTGTTGCAATGCTAATGTGTATGTGTCATTGATTGAATCAACAAGCTTGGAGGACCAGATAAATATATATTGTCTAAACAAACTAGTGAATAACACAACATATCAAATTGAGTCATTATTCTTTTCTTTAAGTCCTTAATCAGCACATATCATTGAATTAGAGAAATATATACTACTTGTATTCGTAAGTATGGAACATCAAACAACAAGCATGAATTGTCCTCCCATCTAAGAAAGCGAAGCAACTACACTGCAACTAAGCTAGGGACATGGAAATTAAACTAATTAAACTAAGGTAGAGGCACAATCTATTAAGAAATGAGTATGAACCATCAAATAAACAACAAGAGTATTCCATTAAAGCACCATGCCTTGACAATCTCTAAATTCATAGCATCAACACAAATAGACATGCATCAATAACAATAAAATTAAGAGATAAACACATGAACATCTATTCTAACATACATAGACATCTGAATAGAATGAAATGATCAATTGAAAGTATTAATCAACACAAATCATTATAGAAATAAGATTCATATATAAATAAAATGTCAAGACAAGAATACAACACAAATCCCCTTAAATACAAAACATCAAGATCTAGAAGGCATGCATAGGGCTAACTCTATCCCCAAGAAGATGTTTAGCCACTCATTGATGTAGTCATCCAACCCTCAAGGGCTATTTCCATGCTAGGAATGATCTTCTTTTTGATGGAAATCCTAGATTGAATGGAAGAACTCCCAAATGGTGTATAGCTCTCTCAATCTCTATACTCCTCCCCGAGATTGTGTATATGTCTAAGATTGTATATGATTGTCTCTATGGGTAAAAATGACTCAAAATACTTATATAGGTAGCTCAAGTGTCATACTAATGGTCAAGTCTCGTGCACTAGGGCCCCTTCAATGATTGCACCATGAGCCATCTTTTAATGAGCTGGACTCTGTTTTTTTTTCGAACTTGAGGGAGTTCGATCAATCGAATTCTGATGAGATTGATCGAACTCTGGTGGATCCTGTTGACCTTAAGGACTCCTTCCGAGAACAATCTAGAGGTTTTGATGATAACAAACCATTAATGATGTTTAAGAACTAATGTTTACATTGAGTGTTATATAGATTATTCATATTCAAAGGATAACATCAATAAAGCACGAAAGATCATTCTAAGTATTCTATTACTTAAGTTCACATCTATGGAAAACAAAGGAGACAAAAGGAATATGAAGTTGCAAAGAAGCAAATGCAAAGTCCATCCAAAGATAGCTTGGACTACAACGAATAACAAAGCAACTCAAAGAAAAGAAGAAAGCAAGTCTACCTAAAAGCCTACACGATCATGGACAAAGCTTGAAGAAAAGGGGTAGATAGGATGGTGAGTGTTTAGGATTCAATGTCAAAGTATTTATGAATCCATTTGAAACTCATCTCTATAGGACCTTGCATATCATATCATCATTCATATGCTCTTATATCTATTAGCAATAGACTATGCAATTCATTCATATATTACACATGAAGTCATTGCTAAAGAGTGAGTTAGTTCAAGCTTGCATAAGCTTTGAAAGAACTCATCACTTGTGCTAGAAATGCTAAGACCATACACATCAATCATATAATTCATATTAGTCAACAATTAAGGCATGAGAAGCATTCATTACCATGAGTTGGTAACGGACATTAGGACCCCAGAATGCGTCATGAAAAAATGTGTTTTTGGCTAAGTGTGAAAAATGGATTTTTGAAATAATGATTATTTCAAAATAATTTTTCCCGGTAATAACTCTTTATACTTAAACTAGCCTAAACTGATTTTATCATAATTTTTGACTAAGTCTACATTGGTCTACATAAGGATTCAATTTTACCAAAACTGTCGGAAATCCAAATTTGTACTAAAACTGAATTTCTACATTTTGATTCAGTTGGATTTCAATTTTTTAGTATTTTTTATTGAATCCAAATGGGGGGTACTTCCTTATTTACATTGTAAACTTAAAGTAAATGGACATATTTACTTAAATGTTTTCAATGAAAATAAGGTCTGTGCAGACACTGTCTAATCTGTTAACTTAGAACATAACTCATGAAGCAGCTGTTTCATTTCGGTAGACCGAAATGCATATGCAATATTGAATCAGTCGACCGATGTAAGCAAGGAGCTTGGAACCAGGCCTCAAGCTATTTTGGTCTACCGAAATAGAGCACTAAATCACTTCGGTTTACCAAAACAAAGATGCTGAGAATGATGAAACCATTTCGGTCGACCGAAACAGAAAGGGTTTTACTTCGGTTTACCGAACTAAGAGTATTGAGAGGATGATGACCAACTATAAATCATTTCGGACGACCGAAACACAGGGTGTTTCATTTCGGTCGACCGAACCTTGCCCAGATCTGAATCTAAACGGCTATTTCCTCTTGGGCAGTGTGCACAACAGCTATATTTTTGAATTAGCTACATCAAATCTCTATAAATAGAGCTGGGACTTCGGGATTAAGTATTGCAACCATTGAGAAACATTATATAGCATCCAAAGAGCTTTTGCTCTTCCATTCATACATCCCATATCATTAGAAGAGTATTGAGCTTCATTATATTCATATATATATATACTCAGAGTGAGCTAAACTTTGTATATCAAATCTGTGAGAGATTATTGTGAGCTTTGATTTGCATATCAATCTTTGAGAGATACATTTGTATGCAACAAATTTGATCTTTAATTTGTAAGGGCTGGTGTGGCCCAAGGAAGAAGAAGCAAGCTAGCTTCATATTTGTAAGGGTTAGTGTGACCCAAAAGAAGACTAAGAGAGGTTGTTTCTTAGCAAGAAGAAGTAAGGAGTTGCTTCTAATCAAGGTTTGCTCTCCACCCGTAAGGAGGTGCCATAGTGGATTGGGAAGTCTCAAGAGGGGTCTTGAGCCGAGGAGTAGGAGTTTCCGAACCTCGCTAAAATCGCCGTGTGAATGTTTGCAATCTTTCTTCCCTTATCTCCTTTACATTTATGCTATTAATTGTTTATGTTTATATCTTGATAATTGCATTATTATTAAAAGAGATTAGGAGAATTTACAAATCTAAAAATTGGCCATTGTTTGCCAAAGACTCTATTCACCCCCCTCTAGAGTCTATACTTGGGCAACAATTGGTATCAGAGCCTAACTCAATATAAAAGGACTTAACCGTCTTAGAGTACGATCATGGCCAACAATGGAATATTTATGTACCTAGAAGGGCAATGTATTAATAGACCTCCAATTTTTTATGGAACCAACTATAGCTATTGGAAAAGTATAATGATAGACTTTCTTCAATCCATAGACTATAGAATTTGGCTTGCCATAGTTAATGAACCATTCATTCCCATAAAAGAAGTTAAAAAGACAATGGTTCCTAAAGAAGAGAAAGAATGGGATGCAAATGACCGTAGAGTAATTCAATGCAATGTTAAAGCCATAAATAATCTCTATTATGCATTAAACAAAAATGAGTTCAATAGAATTGCAAATTGTAAAACAGCAAAAGAAATTTGGAACTCACTTGAGATATTCTATGGTAATACATGTAATATTGAGGAATCAAATTTATGCATGCTTATCAATGAAAATGATTTTATTCATGCATTATATTTAAATGGATTACTTGGAATTGCATTTAAACAACTACACTTAGAAGTAGATAAAATTTCCTTAAAAAGTGCAAGTCTTGAGAAATAACTAACTTTCTAATGAGCTAACACTCTTTGAAAATGAAAATTTAATTTGGAAAGAAATACATCTTCCTTCTAATTGTTGAATCCTTAAGGATTTTTAAAATGGGAACTTTATTCAATGTTTGACTACTTAGGAAAAATCATGTTCCTCTTTATCAATTCTTGAATTTCATCATGGGTAATCCACATAGAATCACTTTATGATCCATTTATGAAATTATACATTCCACTCAACTATTATTCATTTCATATGGATTCATCGAGTTAAATGTAATCATAAGCATATCCACTTATTTGATTGACAAATGAATTAGCATGCTAGAGACACTTAAATTGATGATTTAATTTGAAGCTTGTTAATTAAAAAGAGTACAACATTTGTGCTTTGTATTAAATTATGCTCCCAAAAGGAACCTTAACTATGTGTACTAATTCATAAGGACCCTAAAAGAATCGGGCACCAAAGATTGCCACTTGAGTTTGCTTGTAGATTCAAAATCCATTTCACTCAAGAATAAGTGGATACACAAATATGGATGGCAAAAACACTTGAAGAGAAATCAAGTCATGAATTCCTCTCAACATCAAAAGGATGAAGGGTGCACTACATTGAGAAACCGTGCCAAAGCTAATGGAATTATTTGCTTTGGTAAATATCTCCTCCTCATCATATATGTGCTTTTATTTAATGGGCTTAAATGTGACTTGATTGTGCTAGATAAGAGAAATACATGATTATTTTCATAGCATAATTAATGTGATTGGTGATCTTGACACGAATGTTACTTGTTGCAAAAATGTACATGTTAAAGTAGCTTGTTTTGGATTGTGTGACTTGAAAATGCTAGCATGCATTTATTGTTATTAAAGACTAAATTTACAAAAGATATTTGGAATTGCATGCCATTAAAGAAAGTTACTAAAAAATGTTAAAAGCTACTTCATTTGAATTTGTTTTAAGTAGCTATATCTAGAAAGTTATTTATGTGCCTTTGTGATTTTAAATGTTTCACTTACATCCTTTTGGCATCATTAGCACATAAAATGAAATTATTTGAACCTAAAGACAATAGAATCAAATCTAGAAAGAGAGATTGGAACAGGTCCTAAATATTCTTGCACAAATCGGTCGACCGAAATGAAAATTGGACGACCGAAATAGCTATTTCGGCATACCGAACTCCAATCCGGCCGACCGAAATAAGAAAATCAAAATTGCTTTAGGGATATAAACCAGCCGACCGATAGAGTCATTTTGGTCGACCGATGTGTGTGCAGCACTAGTACTTACAAGGCTTTCAAATCTATATCATGGTATGCATTGTGGGTCATTATTGGTAATTAAGCTAAAATATGTTCCCAAGAGTTTAATCAAGAAAAATGCCTTGAATTTATGTCTTTATGCACATTTGACTTTGATTAAAGCAATAAGAATGCTGCATACTTTTGCATGAAATGACTTTTATCCAATGCATGATTTATTGACTTCATATTTAAAAAGTCTATTGAAGAAAAATCACCCGGACTTGAAATGCAAAAATTTTGAACAACATGTTTAAAATTATCAATTACCTTATGCACTTTTAAACAAGCTCCTAGAGCTCATCTTGAAAGGCACAAGTGATTTTCTCATAAGTAATGGTTTTTTGACAAAGTTTATATGTATCTCTCTCATTATATTCAAAACCATTGATGACATTGTGTTGATTGCACTTACATGGATAATATTATCTTTAAATAGACATTTATGTTTTATACAAAGAAGTTTACCCCTAGCATGCAAAATGAATTGAAATTAGCATGATGAGTAAACTAGAATTCTTCTTAGGAGTGAAACTCCTCAAGTGTCATGAAAATTAAATTTCATATATCTATTTGACATTTTAGTCTTAGGATTATAATATTTAAAGAATACTTTGTTCTAGCTTAGATGACCAATGTGATATCAAGTGCCACTCTATCTTGATGTTTTTCATTTTCAGCACTTTAGAACTTCATATAATGTTTCTACATCACTTCTTAGAGAATGTGTGTAAAAGAGATATTAAGATCATCCACATTGAAAATCATGTAACCAATATCTCACCACATCTCTTAAGGAAGAAATTTTGGTATCAAAACCTTTTTCTATACACTTCATGAGATGCTTTGACATCACCTCTTGAGAAATATAAATAAGAGAAATATTGAGCTCATCCACATGAAAACTCTTGTAGCCAATTATTTCTAATCATACATGTCTAAGAAAATATGCTTTTACATAATTGGAAATTTATTGCAAATAACTTGAATAGTGACATTACTTGCATATGCCTTATGCTTTACATGCCACATATGATTCCTATCATTCAACTATATGCTTGTAAAAGAGGATCTTTTGGTATAAAAGACATAATCTATATATCATTGCTTTTAATGAGGTGTATCAATTAAATGATATATGATGCAAATGAAATCACACTCATAGGGAGAGATTATTGATAATCTCTTGTGAAGGAATATTGCATGACTTATTATGCTTAATTGACTTATGTTGGAAATTGTCAAGCATGCTACAAAATGACTTGCTGATCCTCATACTCACACTCATAAGCTTTCAAAATTTTGATGAAATTTTCCCTCATTCTTGAAATTATCAAATGGGAAAAATATATTAGGATTGAAGCACACTTAACTTCTTAGATTTGCCTCTACAAAAGGTCTTTGCCTTTTGGCTTATTCTAATCCATGCTTCATTTTTCTTGTTATGCTTCACTATGTATACTTTTGTATACTTTTGCCTATTTGAGTTTATACTTCATTATTTGGTTTATGTCTTATGTATACTTTTGTATATGTTATGAACCTTAATGATCTATTGAACTCATTCTATCAATGAAATTGGTATCTTATGATATAATTGCTTATATGTTGCACTTCAAAGCATATTATAGACATTACCACTATATTGCCAATTCTTGATGTCATCACTTCACTATGCTTAATGATAAATGCTTAATGAAGTTATTTAGGCCTCCCACCTTTTTGAGATGACAAAGGGGGAGAAAAGTGTGATGTGTAAAATGCTATGTTATTTTACATCAAGGTGAAGATGCCTCTAGTTGTTGGTTCAAAAGTTTGATGTTATATATATCATTATCTCATTGTGCTTACATGTCAAATGAATGATATATATCTTTTAATGAAAGCCTGTTGATAGGGGGAGATTTGTAGAAATCTCTTGAAGAGTAAAACGATCTTAAATGCATGTTTATGCTTAAAATAGCTAATGATATATCAAGCATGCTATTTTATAACATTATGTTCATTGAATGCACTTTGATAAGGGGAGCATTTTTCAAATGCTACTCCGCTTGCTTATGAACACATCAATGTTTTGTCATCATCAAAAAGAGGGAGATTATTGACCTTAAGGACTCTATCCAAGGACAATCTAGAGGTTTTGATGATAACAAACCATTAATGATGTTTAAGGACTAATGTTTACATTGAGTGTTATATAGATTATTCAAATTCAAAGGATAACATCAATGAAGCATGAAAGATCATTCCAAGTATTCCATTACTTAAGTTCACATCTATGGAAAGCAAATGAAACAAAAGGAACATGAAGTTGCAAAGAAGCAAATGCAAAGTCTATCCAAAGATAGCTTGGACTACAATGAACAACAAAGCAACTCAAAGAAAGGAAGAAAACAAGTCTACCTAAAAGCCTACACGATTATGGACAAAGCTTGAAGAAAAGGGGTAGATAGGATGGTGAGTGTTTAGGATTTAATGTCAAAGTATTTATGAATCCATTTGAAACTCATCTCTATAGGACCATGCATATCATATCATCATTCATATGCTTATATATCTATTAGCAATAGACTATGCAATTCATTCATATATTGCACATGAAGTCATTGCTAAAGAGTGAGTTAGTTCAAGCTTGCATAAGCTTTGAAAGAACTCATCACTTGTGCTACAAATACTAAGACCGTGCACATCAATCATATAATTCATATTGGTCAACAATTAAGGTATAAGAAGCCTTCATTACCATAAGTCGGTAACGGACATTAGGACCCCAGAATGCACGTCATAAAAAACTATGTTTTTAGCTAAGTGCGAAAAATGGATTTTTGAAATAATAATTATTTCAAAATAATTTTTCCCGGTAATAAATCTTTATACTTAAACTAGCCTAAACTGATTTTATCAGAATTTTTGACCAAGTCTACATTGGTCTACATAAGGATTCAATTTTACCAAAACTGTCGGAAATCCAAATTTGTATAAAAACTAAATTTCTACATTTTGATTCAGTTGGATTTTAATTTTTTAGTATTTTTTATTGAATCCAAATGGGGAGTACTTTCTTATTTACATTGTAAACTTAAAGTAAATGGACATATTTACTTAAATGTTTTCAACGAAAATAAGGTCTGTGCAGAGGTCCTATAGAGCACTGTCTAATCTGTTAACTTAGAACACAACTTATGAAGTAGCTGTTTCATTTCGGCAGACCGAAATGCATAGGCAATATTGAATCAGTCGATCGATGTAAACAAGGAGCTTGGAACCAAGCATCAAGCTATTTCAGTCTACCGAAATCGAGCACCAAATCACTTCGGTCTACCGAAACAAAGATGCTGAGAGTGATGAAACCATTTCTGTCGACCGAAACAGAAAGGGTTTTACTTCGGTCTACCGAACCAAGAGTACTGAGAGGATAATGACCAACCATAAATCATTTCGGACGACCGAAACACAAGTGTGTTTCATTTCGGTCGACCGAACCTTGCCCAGATCTGAATCTGAACGGCTCTTTCCTCTCGGGTAGTGTGCACAACAGCTATATTTTTGAATTAACTACATCAAATCTCTATAAATAGAGCTACGGACTTTGGGATAAAGAGTTACAACCATTGAGAAACATTATATAGCATCTAAAGAACTTTTGTTCTTCCATTCATACATCACATATCATTAGAAGAGTATTGAGCTTCATTGGATTCATGTATATATACTCTAGAGTGAGCTAAACTTTGTATATCAAATCTGTGAGACATTATTGTGAGCTTTGATTTGCATATGAATCTTTAAGAGATACATTTTTATGCAACAAATTTGATCTTCAATTTGTAAGGGCTGGTGTGGCCTAAGGAAGAAGAAACAAGCTAGCTTCATATTTGTAAGGGTTGGTGTGACCCAAAGGAAGACTAAGAGAGGTTGTCTCTTAGTAAGAAGTAGCAAGGAGTTGCTTCTAATTAAGGCTTGCTCTCCACCCGTAAGGAGGTGCCATAGTGGATTGGGAAGTCTCAAGAGGGGTCTTGAGCCGAGGAGTAGGAATTTCCGAACCTCGCTAAAATCGCCGTGTGAATGTTTGCAATCTTTCTTCCCTTTTCTCCTTTACATTTATGTTATTAATTGTTCATGTTTATATCTTGATAATTTCATAATTGTTAGAAGAGTTTAGTAGAATTTGCAAATTTAAAAATTGGCCATTATTTGCCAAAGACTCTATTCACCCCCTCTGGAGTCTATACTTGGGCAACAACGCCTTTTTGGAATACTAACAGATCTGAGATATTTTCGGGATATTTTGGGAAAAAGACAAAAGTGGTAGGTGGGGATAAGATTGAAGAAGTTCAATCGATCAGAAAATTGTTGTATCGATCGAAGAAGGTATTTTGGTGAGGAAAATGACAAAAGGCTCGATCCATCTTGAAATGGTTAAAACGATCACTATGAGATCGATCTGGGCTTGGTCTGATCGATCGAAACTTGCTGTTTTCCACCACTTTGCTTCCACTTTACTCATTTCTTCCATTTAGCTTGAGATTGCTTCTTTTATGCTCTAATTTGGCTAAATTGACTTATTTTGGGGATGAGTGCCTGAAAAGGGCAATAACATGAAATTAGTTTAAAACGGGAAAACAAGATAGATAAAGGTTCTAGAATACTCAATCTTAAGGGGTTTAATTACGCACTTTTCAGCGCTCATCACACCCACAAACTTAAATATTGTTAGTCCCTAGAAATGAACTACAAAGTAAAGGAGTGAAATGAACAACTATACAACTATGAACTAGAAAATAGTAAATGGGTAATGCCACTTTCGTAGGGAACACGATTGTATTTATCACATGCAACAAGCCTTTTAAACCTCTAGGTTACCCCTAATGGACGAGTGAAGTCTCATGAGGGCTTCAAAAAATGATAACCACAAACATTAAGCTCATTCTCACAAAAGAGGCACGAATATTGCAAACAACCATTGGAAGAAAACTACCTTAAGTATGCAATTTTTCAACCATTTCCAAGCAATCTCCCAAAATTTCAACATCAAACTAGCGAGTATGGTCCTCCACATATCAAGAAAATGATCATGCAAATCAAAACAACTCTAGAATCCTTTTTGAGTGAATCGGTATCAAATATGTTGCTATCTAGGCCAACTAAAGAAATGATCACATCCTTACCCTCAAACTAGCACACAAATCTAGTACCGATCATCAAGACAAGGAGTGGACCTTTTATTAAAGTTTTATTCAACTAGGTGCGCTTATTCTTTTCACTTGATTTTTTATTTTATTTTTTTATTTTGTTTTTTATTTTTTTACTAACCTAGAGGATCAGAGATGGAAGTATAGTGCAATGTGTTGATCTACTAAGCTTTCTAGCGATCCATGAGGTCGAATGTTAGGTCAATGACTCCCAAACCAGACGGCTTTAGGGTATTCGGTGTTTAAACACTCCTAAGGACTTACACGCTCAAATCAACTAGGCTACAAATCAAAACAACCTCCATCTAATCATTTCCCACTTCTCACATTTTGGGAGAAGTCCTTACTTTTTTATTGCTTTTTTAAGTTCAATTATGAATCTAGAGTTTGGGCTCTCTACCTTTTGGCGAGAAAAATTCAGTGCTTGATGAGGCTAGAATCCCAGCTACTCAATGAAAAAGGTTTGTTATCCACCTTTATCAAGAATGAAAGCTTTCAATGCACTACTAGCTCAATTGGAATATAACCAATTCAATAATCAACAAAGCATGTACCCCACAAATGAATGCTAGTGTGTGCATATGCTAGTGTAGAATCGTAAAGTGAATCTCAAAACAATCACAAAAGCAGGACGATGTGGACTACAAATGCAAGCAAGATATTAATTTTTTGAAAAATTTACCCCTAAATGGCATCCACAAGGCATACAAGGAGTATTGGATTCTCAAATCAAGTAATTTTTAAATTTTAAGCAATATAGTCCTCAAAAGATCAAAATCATAGCTAGTCATAGGCCGATCATAGAAAATCCCTCAAATACACAAGTCATGCTCAAAATTTTGAATTGAAAACAAACACTACAAAGAACACACACTACCCCCAAACTTAAATGGCATAGCGTCCTCAATGTGCAAAGAGAACAAAAGGAAATAGTATACCAGCGCAGCTAAGGCAAAGAATGGCTGGGACATAAATATCCAAAGTGGTTGGTACAACCCCCCCAAACTTGGTGTTGACTTAGGTCTTGAAAAGATGGCAATGGGATAAAAGCTCATCAAATAACACATGGGATAATAATAGTGCACAGTGGACATACAAGTGTAAGTGGGATAGGAAATGAAGTAAAGAGAGAGAGGAAAAAGGGTGGTCCTGAAAAATTTTGGGTAGCACTCTCTCAATGAAGTCACTGGGATGTACTTGATAATGGAGTCAATCACAGATAAATATATCAATATAATAACTTGACATCCAAAAATAACATGCATGTGATAGAGAAAATAAAAGCAGTGTAAGATACAATACAGTATCGGGCCAACAGACTAGCCGCAAAAACATAATAACAGTATTAAAAGAACAGTCAAGTATCACAGATATGTAAAATGAGGGAAGATAGGTAGAGATCAAGTAGAGGAAGTCGGTCGGGTGGGTTGTGATCCCTGAATGTCTCTGGAAATGCCCTATAGTGTAGTCAAGATGTTTGTGCAGAGAGTAGTCACGTCTGCTCAGAGAGAGATAACCGCATCCTCTAAGGTTTGGATACGTTCTCCTAGGCTGGGTGTCTGAGCTTGAGCGTCAGTGATGACTGTATTATAAAACA
Source organism: Cornus florida (assembly GCF_030987335.1). NCBI lineage: Eukaryota > Viridiplantae > Streptophyta > Magnoliopsida > Cornales > Cornaceae > Cornus > Cornus florida. The sequence continues at coordinate 96,862,401 of NW_026775572.1, forward strand.
GAGGCTCATCCTGACTCTACTCTTGCGCATCAGCAGCTGTTGGTGGGTCTACTGGATCATCTATTTCTGCTACTACTGTTGCTACCTTCATCTCTGCTATTTTTACCTCCTTAACAACTAAGATGGCCTCATCCTCTAGACTCCTAATAAAAGCATTGTAGTTCTTGTTCCAATCCTTCTTGCCATAGTGGCAAGCTCCTGACTCTGGATGCTTTTCCGGGTGGAAGGGATAGTGTTGGTCCCTGAGGATCTAAGTAATCAAATGCGCGAAAGGGAGGAATGTGGCTTGCCTGGGCTTTGCCTTGCTAATGTAGCTCACATAAAGTCTCATCATGACACTCCAGTAGAGTACAAGAATAGAAAACCAATGGCCTGTATAGAAGGCATAGAGGGCAGCAAGAAAATTTGAACGATGCTGAATCTTACGGCCAGCCATAAATACATTTTGGTATAATACCGAATCAAAGAACCATAAATCATCCGGTAAATAAGTCTGGTTGGCAAATCTCTCGCCATCGCTGTAAGGGCTAATCAGAGCTGCAGCCATGTCTGAGTCAGATGGCCTCCTCAGAATAGGATAATTAAGGTTGGGAGGGCAGATGTGTGGGCACCAAGAAGATATAGCCAATGTCTCAACTGTAACTCAGAAGGGATTGCCGTCAATGGTTGAGATCGATCTTTCTCTGATCGATCAGAGAAAGAGTGTGATTGATCGAACTCTATAAAAAAACATAAACAGTCACAGATCTGTGACGTGGACTACACGGGGGCACCCGAATGTGCTCAAGGGCTCTTCTACACCACAACAAGTTAATATTGGCCACTTAAATTGGCACGTGACCCTCGAAATCAAAATCGAAACAAAATATATACACATATATATACATACTTCGAAGCTTCAAAAATGGCAATAAGGAAACATGGATGTTTTAGATCTAATCATGGAAAACATGGAAAACTCGAGATTAAAGCTCAAAATTGAAAACAAAACCCAAAACTTACCAAAATGAGAGCAGAGAAGTGGAGGCCGAGAGAGAAAGAAGATCGGGATCGAGTTTGGAGTTTTGAAGTCGTGGGATGTCATTGAAGGTTCGCCGGAGGTGAAGAAGATGAATGAATAGTGGCGGGAGAGAAAGAGGGCTTTGGATTGATATTGAATTCGATCCAAATGACCCTTAGGTCATATTTTTAAAAATGGTCTCCGACATGTTCGATCGATCACTTGGAGATTAGATTGATTGAACTCAGATTAATCATGAAGGAACTCAGATCAATCGAACCCACAAAACGACATTGTGTTTTTGAAATTTTTTTAATTTTTGAAAATTAAAACAAAATATTTTTGGGTTTCTGGGTTTTTTTTTTTTTTTTTTTTAAAGTTTTAAAATTTGAAATTAAAAAAGAAGTAAAAGTCAACAAGAAGCACCCAGATTGATCAAACATAGATCAATCGAAACTCGATCGATCCAATAATTGAAAACCTGCAGACATGTTAGAACGATACACAGAGAGCTAAATTTTTTTAGTTTAAAATTTTTTTCTAAGTATGGAATGAAGATCGATTCAAGGGAAAACTGGATCGATCTTGGAATTTTTGGATCAATCTGGAAGAAAGTTCGCACGATACACAGAGAGCTGAAATACGTAGGAAATTTTTGCACGATGGAACAGAGAGATGATTGGATGCAGAGATGATGTTTGATCAATTGAATCTCTTTTTGAGATCTATCGAACAGGTATAAAATGCTTAATTCGAAAAATGACAGTGCATGCATTCTCAATCAAAGTCCTTAGCAATGTGTATGAACCCAGAATATATCTAGATAATGCAAGAAACCAAAAGTAAAATAGAAATGAGGGAGGAATAGGGTTGTAAACCCTACGAAGCACAAGTCTTTAACGTCTCTAGCAAGACGTTGGGCTCTTTTAGCCCGGATCGAAAATCTTGTTGTGCATCCCCTCCTTTATGGGGTGAAAAGCATTTTGAATCCCACCTAACAAATTGTTCCCTAAAGAACTCGTTGGATTTGATTCAAAAGAGATTGACGGTCTTTTGTCGATGCAACTCTTAGGCTTCCATGCCCTTTCAACACTGGTTTCAAAACAACATTCCTTGATATCATTTTAGAAGGTGAACTTTTGGAAGTTCCATTTTCAAGCAAAGGCTCATGTTTTTTAAGTTCATTTATAAGACATTTTCAACAACACAAACCTCTTCATGTTTATCCATTGAATTCGGGGTTGGGTTAAAAATGTTCAACTTCACTTTTATGTGGCTAAATGAGATTTTTATTATCCCTGTCCTATAATTGATGTTGGTATTTGTGGTTTCCAAGAAGGGACGACCAAGGATAATGAGAATTTGGCTTTTGGGATTTGGGTCCGGTTCCGTGTCTATGACAACGAAATCGACTAGAAAGAAGAAGTTGTTAATTTTGATTAACACATCCTCAATAATACCCCAAGGCTTTTTGATGGATCGCTCGGCAAGTTGCAAAACTACCGACGTTGGTTTTAAGTCTCCTAAGCCCAATTTAACATATACCGAGTACGGAAGGAGGTTCACACTTGCTCCTAAATCAAGAAGAGCCTGATTAATGACATAATCACCGATGATGAAAGAAGTAGTAGGTGAACAGGGGTCCTCGAACTTTAAAAGTATGTTATGTTCTAAAATAGAGCTCACTTGCTCGATCAAAACAACTTTCTTAGGTGCTTGGCTCTTGTTCTTCCTCTTTTGGGTGCAAAGATCTTTCAAGAATTTGGCATAAGCCAGAATTTGTTTAATTGTATCCAAGAGTGGAAGATTAATCTTCACTTGCCTAAACATTTCAATGATTTCGTTGGCTTTGCCTTATTATTTTTCAAGAGAATTGGATTCTTTCAAGACATCCAGAAATAGAGCTCTTGGCTCATAAACCTTTTCAAAATCATTTTGAGAGTTACCTTCAACACAAGAATTTTTCAAATCATTTTTTAAATCATGTTTCTCAATTTTCTCAATAAGATGATCATGCATATGCAATGAAGGATGAATAAAATGTATAACGGGATAGGTGTCAACTTTTGGTTACACCGGTTCATTCTCTTCATTAGTAACACGAACTTGATTGTCAATAATTTTTCCACTTCTCAAGGTTGTCACTACATTGACATGCTCAATTATGGGACCTTCCGATGAGGAATTGGTTTCCACAATAAATTTTTGCTTTGGTGGGGCATTTAAAGGCATCTTCCCTTTCTCTCTAGCATTCAATGTACTAGCTATTTGCCCGACTTAGGTTTCTAGCTTAGCAATAGATTTAGAATGGGAGCGAAGCAATTAAGTGTTTGCATCTAGAGTACCTAAAGTGGTCAACATTTTTTCCTCAAAAGCGGGACTCCTAGAATTTCTTTGAGAATAAGATGATTGATTAGGAAAATGAGAGTTAGAAAATTGGTTTCCATGTGATTGAAAAGATGATCTATAACCTTGGGAACCTTGGCTCTGCATTGGGGGTGGAATATACTTGCCTTGACAACCACCTTGGGGAGGGTTTGAGCCTTCCCCTTGGCTTTTCTAAGAGAAGTTTGGATGGTTCCTCCACCCAGGATTATAATGTGTGCCATAGGGATTATTCCCTTGATTGACAAATACGGCATTCACTTGTTCATGGTTCTCACTTTGCATATGTCCATGGGGACAATTGGAAGTAGAATATAAGACACTAGAACAAGTCATGCAAGATTCATTAGATGAATAATGAACATGATTAGGGGAGGAAGACACTTAATTCACCGAATTTTGGTTGATAAAAAATTGATCAAACCTTTGAGATAAAGATTTCACCTCGGCGGCTATGTCATTGGAATTGTCAACATGATATAAGCCGACATTTTTCCTTCCACTTAGATTTCTACCATTTTTGGAGGACAAGGATCTATGCATTGAATTCTCACTCATGCTCTTATAAAGACGCCATATATCATCCTCATGCTTATGACGATATGAACCACCCATGGAAACATCTACCATTCCTTTAAAATTGTCTGACAAACTTTCAAAGAAAAATTGCACTAATTGCCATTTAGGAATGTCGTGATGTGGACACTTCCTAAGTAAGTCATTGAGGTACTCCCATGCCTCGTGAAACAATTCCCCTTCCCCTTGAGAGAATTCTCTAATTGACGTTCTCATTGCATTGGTCTTTGAAACCGAATAGTACTTCTTCAAGAACTCTTGTTGCATTTCTGCCCAAGAAGTTATCGAAAAAGGTCTAAGATTGTTGAACCAATATTTTGCCCTGTCTTTAAGGGTAGAAGGAAAAAGTTTGAGTCTTAAAACCTCTTTTGGCATGTCTGTGTATTTCACGGTGGAACACACTTAAGGAAAATCATCCAAATGCTTGTAAGGTTCTTCACTTGGAAGTCCATGATAATTGGGAAGCATTTGAATGGTTTGTGGTTTAATTTCATAGTGATGTGATGAGCACTGAAAAGTGCGTATTTAAACCCCTTAAGCTTAGGTATTCTAGTACCTTTATCTATCTTACTTTACCATTTTAGATTGATTTCATATTATTTCCTTTTTCAGGCACTTATCCCGAAAATAAGCTAACTCAGCCAAATAAGAGCTTAATTGAAGCAATTCCGAGATTAATTAAAGAAAGGAACAAAGTGGAGAAAGAAAGAAGCAAATGAAGCGAAAGGTGGCAAGCAGTAAAGTTTGATCGATCCAAGTTCAAGGTTCGATTGATCGAACAATGATCGATCTCAGCAGTTCAAGATAGATCTAAGCCTTGACCCAAAACATAAAGTTCCAAAAGTTGGATCGATCCAACACCATCCTTCCATCGATCGAACACTTTTGTCCTTATTCAAATGATTGATCCTATCCACAGCTGTACCACCCACTAACCACTTTTGTACTTTTCCCATAAATATCTACCATAAATATCTTGGATTTGCCTTTTTCTAAAAAGCTCAGCCAGTTGGATCGATCCAGCCTAAGTTCGATTGATCTCACTTACCTTTGATCGATCCAAGTTCGAGGTTCGATCAATCAAACTTCCTCCAGTACGAAAAAGTTAAAATTCCATCTCATTGAAGTTGTCCTTTATTCAATCATTAAGGAATATTGTGTGCACGACCCCAGCTCATTTTGGGTGTCATTTTGACTTACCTATATAAGGATAAGGATTGCTCTAAAAATGGGAGGCCAATTTAATTTGGCATATCATCTCTTAGAGAGGAAGTTTAGAGGAGGAGGAGGCTAGAGACACCATTGGAGACTCTTCATTAACAAGGAGCAGATTTCAACCATGGAATTAGCCCTCGAAGGTTGGAGCATCATCACCATGAGTGGCTAGACATCCTCGTCGGGCTAGAGTTAGCCCCAAGCATGCTTTTTATATCTTAATCTTATGTATTATTGAGGGATTAGTGTTGCAATTGATGTATTGACACTTTCATATATATATATATAGATCTTGTTTATTAAATGATTTATTTGGTTTAATGCTTCCAATTAGTCATTTCATTCTATCCATATGTCCATGTATGCTAGAATAGATGTTCATGTGTTTACCTCTATTTCTTGTGTAATTGATGTATGTCTCTGTGTATTAATGTTATGGATTTAGGGATTGTCAAAACATTGTGCTTAAAAGAATGCTCTTACGATTTTCTAGATGGTCCATGCTCACTTCTTGATGGATTGTGCCTTTCTCTTAGCTTAGTTAGTTTAATTTCATGGCACTAGTTTAATTGTAGTGTAGTAATAGCATAATTGTTAGATGAGAGGACAATCCATTCTAGTTGTTTGATGTTCCATACTTTTGAATGCAAGTAGCATATGTCTCTAACCTTGTGGTGTGCTTGGCTTGTGAACTTAATGAAAGGATTAATGACTTGCTAGATATATTGTGCTTCTCACATGCTATTTTGACAATATATACTTAATTGCTGGATGTATTGTGCTTTTCACATGTTGATTAGACAATGTATGCTTAAATTGGTCACCCTTACTAATTGAATCAACCAAGCACATACACAAAAATATTGCAACACACTTTACTGATCGGTTGGTCAATTAACATCAACCTTCGCAATAGCACGAATCATTGTAAAATAGGGCTATTGGTCAGGTAAGTCGAACCACAGGGACTACGCTAGTCTAATAAAACCTAAATGTCTAGAATCATTCTTAGAATGATGAAGGGTGTATAGAGGTTTTGTTGGATGTCACTTAAGCTAGGAAATTAAAAGTGCATAAAACAATAAATTGCAAGAATTCAAGGGAGTGAAGTACAAGTAAAGAAGGCTAGGGAAATGAATCCACCTCCATCCCTATACACATGCTAGGTTAAGATTAATTTAAGGGGAAAACAACATATATGATAGTCATGATACATAACAATACTAGGTTGCTATAATATCCTTAAGAAGTTCATTTAATTAGAAAGGCAAGAATAAACCATCAAAGGTTCACATGATCAACTACCTAAACTAAAATGTAGCTTAGAACATGCTTACTAAGCCAAGGATTATCAAGCCCTAATTTAAATGGTGAATGCACATAAAGCTAAGAATCAAGTATAGCCCATCAAAGGGAAACCCTAAGCCATGAACTATCTAGGTTCTCCAACTCCATGCCATTAAAACCATTCCATGATCTAACTTCCATTGTCACCATGGAAGTGCAAGCAATATGATTAAGAAAAGCAACCATCCAAGACAAGATGAATAACTCACAATAATCATTTAAAACATTCAACATTCATTACAACAAAAATGAGGCTCTTGACCATGGAAAGACTATCAAAAATACATTGTAATCCCCAAAAATAAACTATACTAACACATGCTTACAAGGGAGGGGTTTCATCACCTCCCTAGATGAGGTTTAGTTACCCATTGGTGAACTAGAAGAAGGAAGAAGCATCATCCTCATCTCCATTTTCGAGCTCCTACTGTAGCACTCAAGAACACCCTTCTCCTTGCTCTCTTCTCTCTCCTTTCTCTTGCTCAAGATAAAGCTTAATCATATATGTGGCCTTTGGGTAGCCTTTTATGCTCCAACAATACCCTCTCTCCTCCAAGGAACACCTCCAACCACTTCATAAAGAAGGAAGATGGCATTGAGGAAACCAATGTGCAAGTGGGCTGAAATGAGCCATTTCCGAAGGGCATTCTGCCTGATTTTCGAGCACACGCTTGGTGACTTCGAGCACTCTAACTTAGTGCAATGTGCAACATGCTCCTCTTGCTCAGTGCTGACCTATTTTGGGAAAACTGCTATAACTTTGTACCCTGAACTCCGAATGACGATCTGTTTGAAGCTTTGGAGAGCTGATTCAGTGTTTTAAAAACTTCATGTTTTGATGAAGACCCAAATCTCAAGTCTGGTTGGTCGAAAATGAGGAGAAAGGAAGTACATCAGTGCTGCTAGGCAGTTCTGCGCACCTCTGTTGTGAAGATCATAACTCTCTGCTCCGAACTCCGAATGATGAACCACTTGAAGATTTGGAAAGCTAATTCAGAGCTCTAAATCTTTCATGTTATGAGGGAAGTCCAGTTCTCGAGTTTGGAAGGTCAAAATGGCAAGCAAAGTCCAGGCTCTACTGCTGCCAGAATTCAGCATTGGCACCTTTTGTTGCTCAAGATTCCACAAGGCCTTATTCTTGTTCCATTTTGGCCAATGAACCTGAAAATGCATAAAAACATAGAATTGGAGTTAATCTACATAAAATAATCAATAACTGGACTTTGTTAATGTAATTTAGGGCGCTTGAATATACATTATTCGGCGCTTATCACACCCCCAAACTTACATTTTGCTAGTCCCTTAGCAAAACTACAATGAAAAACATAAAGAAAAGACAACCATGGGCATGCTACTACAAAAATATCCTCCATGGTAAAATGAGATAGAAACATAGCTCAAATACAACTTGAAACAGACAAAAACTGGAGATGGGGTCATTGGGAAAACTACCTTGCATATATGAAGCATTGATACAAAAATTGGCTAAATACTTTTCTACATACATGCATCAACATCAAAGTCTATATAAATAACTCAATTATCATCTCTATAATGGAAATCAACTCTAGCTTCAGTGAAAGTGAATTGGATTCTCAACATGCGGCTTTTACTTTCTTTTCCAATTCCAAGGCACAAGTTTTCAAGTCAATGAATTCCCTTTTACATGAAGTCCCTAAGGCATGATTTTATTTTCAAGACAACTTTTGTTGCTTGTTAACAATTTATTTCAACACATAAGCGAAACATAGAATGGTTGTGCAATGCTGAAGTCCCTTAAGCTTTCTAACCAACCCTTGTAGCAAGCGTTAGGCCAACAACTCCCAAACCAGATGGCTTTAGGGTGCTAAGTGTAGAGACACTCCATAGGGCTTAATAGCTCAAGTTGGAAAGGCAACGAACTCCAACGAACCATGTTTATTACTAGTTTAATTTTTTTTGAATGACCGTGCAATGTTTAAGTCCCTTAAGCTTTCTAACCAACCCTTGTAGCAAGCGTTAGGCCAACAACTCCCAAACCAGATGGCTTTAGGGTGCTAAGTGTAGAGACACTCCTAGGGCTTAATAGCTCGAGTTGGAAAGGCTACGAACGTCAACTGGTCATCATTTTTTTTTTTTTTTGAATAAAAGATACATGCCAAAGGTATCCATCTATCAGGTTCATCAAATCAGATTAACTAGGCCAAGGTCAAGGTCAATCAAGTTGCATGCCTCACAGTTAAGTTTCCAATGCACATCTGTGCATTGTGAAGCTTATAAGAGTGTAAATCCAGCAAGAATCTAATTGAGGCATTTATACAGACTACATTGTATTTACATGATCATTTCAACTCAAATTTTTCTTTATTTTCAAAATTTTTCAATTGCTTCTATACACAAGGTATTAAACATATGTTTCATCTCCGACAAGTGTCAAGTTATACTATCATTGCTTAGCAAAAATTATGGAACCAAAAATATGCCAAGAATGCTTGATGCACCCCCAAACTTAAACGACACAGTGTCCTCAATGTGGACATGGATGCAAGTGAGAGACAAAAATGACAACGAGTATAAAAGGAACAACAATACCCAGGGGGAGGGAACGGCATTTTGAGACAAAAACCCCCAAACTTGAACTGGACTGTGCAACCTGGAAAGCAACATGAAGAACCAAAAGAAACAACCACAAACAGCATTAATAGCACAAGCATAAAGACAGAAAACGAATGTATCGAAAGTTAACAGAACATAAAGAATTTGCATTGCAAAAAGAGTTTACATGATGACAAAAAGAGCTGTACAGGGATCATGTCGACCAGAGCAACCTATACATAGCAAATTCTTACAGTGTAAAAGGAAAACAAAATATACAAGAGAAATAGTTACAGAGGAAACAAAAGAGAAGGTCCACACGCGTAACAAGCTACAGGCCAGAAGGTAAACGGGCGAGGATGGAATGGAGGAGAGATTGAGTCTTACGCCGTTCAGCGGAAGCCAAACGACGGTCCTCAGCAGCAACACGGCGATCTTCAGCAGCAAGACGACGATCTTCTTCAGCACGTGAAGAAGACTCACACAGAGCCTGAGTGCACGCGGACAAAGAATGCTCAAAACGATCGAGTCGCGCATGAATACCGGCAATGGAAGCCCGGATGAAAGCCTGGTCCTGGTGAGAGTCGACCGAAGGCTCTACCCGCGCAGTGGCTGCGGCGGTGGAAACTGCCTCAGAAGGAGGAGGAGGTGGAGCGTGGATGAACAGGGGGGCCGGAGGCGGAGGGGTACTAGAATGGCTCAGAACATTGATCCACCGGCGCTGGGTAAAAATTTTAATTTTGTCGCCTTTTGGTTCGTGGGGAGGAACAACGAAACCCTTGTGCTGAAGGAGTCGAGTGATGAAAAACGGCAAAGGCAATTTCCGATTTTCAACTCGCGGAGCCCGTGCATTATGAGCATCATGCCAAAACTTCATAAAGGTGGACCAAATGAGCTCTGGGATGGAGAACCATTGGCCTTGGTCCATGGCATATAAGGCTTGCAGAAAGAGGCCCCGACGCTCGGTGCTGTGCACCAAAGGGCAAACATTGTGCTTGAAGACAGTGTCAATGAACCATAGGCGTTCCGGAAGATTGGTCTTGCGGATAAAAGACCGGGGCCGAGTAGGATCGTCAATAGGGCAAATGGCAGCGGCAATCTGCGCCACAGTTAATGTATCTGGCTCCTCATATAAAGGGAGATTCTCACGATTGACAATGTCATCGGGGCACTCAATGGGGCAACCAGAAACCTGAATGATGTCGGTCATAGTGAAAGCATAGGCGGTGCCATCAATGGATGTAGTGAGAGAAATGGGTGGCTCTTCAGGGCACTGGAGATTCTGGTAGAAGAGGCGCACTACACGGGGGTAGGCAACCCTGGCAAGGGGTGCGCAAATGTGTTGCAGACGCCGGTTAGTCAATTCGGCGACATCCCACGAAGTTGTGGGTAGAATGTCAAAGGCATCCGTGAGCGGAAATGAGAGTTCGTAGTTGAGTTGTTTGCGATCCCAAGGATCACGTGGTCGCTCACGAGTGACAGCACGGGCACCTGAAGAGGGTCGAGGAGGGCGAGAAGGACCGGCACGAGACATTTAGAGAGGTGGACTTGGTTGAGGAATTTCAGCGAACACCTGGCGTGCACCACAAAAAGGAGAAGATGGAAGTGAGTGGGATGGAGGAGCAAACCCAAAAAATTTGGCAAGATAACAAGCTCTAGCATAGAGCAACATCAACAACAAGCAACCCAAGCATCAACAAAATCACCGACATGCAATCCCATCCTCCTTATGATGAAATAAAGACAAGGAAAGGAGAAAAAAAAGGAAGCTCACATACCTTGGGACAGAATATGAAATGGGAACTGCAGAGATGTAGGGGTGGTGGCAATGTGGGTGGGCTGGTGGTGGATGAGAGATGGATTGGGTGTTGTGGGTAGAGAGAGGAGGTGGTGGCATGCATTTGGTGCATGGAGGGGTTGGTGGGTGGTGTGCCGAGAGAAAGGTGGTGTGAGGGGGTGAGGGTGTGGGAGTTTGATGGGTTGAGAGGGAGGTGGAGTGGGGAGGTTGGTTGGTTGGTGTGGGGAAAGGGAGGAGCCGAGAGATAGGAAGGTTGGTTGTGAGGTGGAAGAGGGGTTGGTGGTGGGATTGTGGGTTGAGAGGGAGATGGAGCTGCGAGGGAGAGAATGGGTTTTAAAAGAGAGAAAAGAGAGCTTGGTTCGAGCACTCGAAGGCCCACTTCGAGTGCTCGAAATTGGGGCAGAGAGTTGGGTGATGGGCTAGGGTGTTGGCATGAGGAGTTCGAGCACTCGAAGCTTGGTCTTCGAGTGCTCGAAAGTGGAGCAGTGGGTTGCCGAGAGAAGATGGGTGTGAGTTGGTTGTGAGGGTTGGTAGGAGGGTGGTGGGATGCATGCATGGGTTTGGCATGCATGCATGCAGGAGGTGAGCTGGGTGATGAGCTGGGTGGTGAGGTGAGAGGTTTGGTGAGAGGTTTGGCATGCATGCATGGGCGTGCATGCATGCAAGGGTGAGAGTGGAGGGTGGTATGAGGGAAGATGGGTTTGTATGGTGGATGAGAGAGAATTGGTTTGGTGGTGCAGAGAGGAGATGATGGTGGTTAGGGTGGGAAGGTTGGTTATGCATGGTGTTGTGCATGCATGGGGGTATGCCGAGAGGAGGAGGGTTGCTGATGGGTTCGGGTGAGGTGGTGAGTGGTGGTAGGCATAGGGAGTGGGAGGGATGCATGGAGTGGGTTGTTTGGTTGGAGCCGAGATAGAGTGATGCAGGAGGTGAGAGAAGGTGATTGCTGGGATGTTGGTTGTTGGAGTTGGGTTTCTTGGTTTGTTGTTGAGGTTGCCGAGAGATAGGAAGGTTGGATTGAGAGGTGTGGCATGCATGCATGCAGGGTGGTTGGGAAGGATGTGGTGGGTTAGTGAGTGAGTGTGGGTTTGCATGCATGCATGGGCGTTCATGCATGCATGGGAGGAGGGTTGATAGGAGGGGTGATGAGAAGTTTGGAGGTTTGGCATGCATGCATGGGCGTGCATGCATGCATGCAGTGTGGTAAGCTGGGTGGTGAGGGAGGTAGGTTTGGTGTGTGGATGGGGAGTTGGCTGCGAGGATGGGAGTTGGAGCACTCGAAATGGCCTTTTCGAGTGCTCGATATTGTGGCAGAGAGTGAGGGTTGGCTGGGGCATGGAATTCGAGCACTCATACCAGAATTGAGAGTGCTCGAAATGAGGGCAGTAGGTTCGGCAGTATGGGTGGAAGAATTTGGAGCACTCAAATTGGAAGCTAGAGTGCTCCAAAAATGGGCAGTGAGCTTGGGATTGATGGTGAAGACATCTGGAGCAATCCAAATAGAATTTAGAGTGCTCCAAAATGGGTAGTAGCTCATGGAATTTTGATTAGATCATTCGAGCACTAGAATCTTGGCCCAGTGAGCATTTTGAATGGATGCAAGTGCTGAAACAAATGTGTCAAACTTTGCAATATCTTGCTAATGCATGAAGATAATTGGAAAATTTTTTTTTTTTTTTTTCAAAATGTAACACATTTCCAATGTATGGATGAATTTTGAACTTTGCAAATTCATTCCATTCCAATGCATGGATGTAAAAATTTTTAAATTTGGCATGCCATTCCCATGCATGGAAAGATTTTTGAAGCTTTGCATGGCAGTTGGAAAAATATTTGAAAACTTTGCATGCCATTCCATGCATCGAAAATTTTTCATGTCATTCCCATGCATCGAAAAATCATTGCAAGCATCAGCTTCAATTCAAGCCATGCATGGAAAATTTTAAAACGTTGCACATTATTCCAATCTAATGCATGGATGGATTTTTGAAAAATTTTCAAACATTGCAAATGCATGGATGATTTTGCGAAAATTTTCAAGAATGTATTACAAATGAGACATTATGCACATGAGTAGCATTCCCAAGATTCGATGAAATTGCTAGGAAGCGATGGAAATTTCCGGGAATGAAAATTAGAGTTGAGAAGGTCTAAGAAAAATCAAATTTTTGGCTTTTCTAAACCATTTCCCAGAAAATTTTGCAAGGCACGAGCAATTTCAAAAAGAAGGAAGCTTGGAAATTGAAAGAATTGCTTCCCTTGCTTTGCTAAATTTAATGTCGATAGCTAGACCAAGCTAGAGCAGGCACTACTCCTCATAAATGGGGTCCGTCAAGGGGACTTCCTCAACTTTTCGGGTTAGAATTGTGCTGTCAATGCAAGGCTTAAGCCTTTGGCCATTTACCTTGAAGAGTGATCCACTTGCAGGATCATGAAGTTCGATTGCTCCATGAGGAAAGACGGTAGTGACAATGTATGGACCATCCCATCTTGACCGGAGTTTACCGGGAAAGAGTTTCAAGCGGGAATTGAAAAGCCAGACCTTTTGTCCCGGGGCAAAAGACTTTTTGACGATGTGTTTGTCATGGAAAGCTTTAGTCTTTGCCTTGTAAATTTTTGCATTTTCATACGCGTCATTACGCAATTCCTCAAGTTCATTTAATTGCAACGCACGATTAGAGCCGGCTTGTTTGAGATCAAAATTGAACCTTTTTACGGCCCAATAAGCACGGTGCTCTAATTCTACCGGGAGATGACATGCTTTGCCAAAGACAAGTCGATATGGTGACATGCCAATGGGTGTCTTATAAGCTGTCCGATAAGCCCAAAGTGCATCGTTTAGCCGTAATGACCAATCTTTGCGGTCCGGTCTAACCGTTTTTTCTAAAATGTGCTTAATCTCCCGGTTAGAAATCTCTACTTGACCACTCGTTTGAGGGTGGTAAGGTGTAGCAACCTTATGAATGACTGAATACTTAGCAAGGACGGATTTGAGATAACGATTTCGGAAATGAGATCCGCCATCACTAATGATTGCTCGGGGTGTACCAAAACGACTAAAGATGTGAGATTGAATGAAATGGATCACGACTTTATGATCATCGGTTTTGGTAGCCGCGGCTTCAACCCATTTAGACACATAATCCACCGCTACAAGGATGTACTCATAGCCATAAGAAGATGGAAATGGTCCCATGAAGTCAATCCCCCACACATCAAAAATTTCAACATTTAAAATGTTGGTGAGGGGCATCATGTCTCTTCGGGACATGGATCCAAGTTTTTGACATCGTTCACACGATTTGCAAAAATTGTATGCATCCCGGAACAAGGTAGGCCAAAAGAATCCGCTTTGAAGGATTTTGTTAGCGGTCTTTTTGGCACTGAAATGGCCTCCACAAGCAAGAGTATGGCAAAAATTTAAAATGCTTGGGGCCTCGGTTTCAGGAATACATCGCCGGATGATTTGGTCCGGGCAATACTTGAATAATTCCGGATCTTCCCAAAAGAAATGCTTGACTTGGGAGAAAAACCGGTCCCTCTCTTGTTTGGACCAATGAGCTGGAATTTTGCCAACCGCAAGATAATTGACAATATCCGCAAACCACGGAAGAGTAGAATGTGAAACTTGAAGAAGTTGCTCATCCGGAAAGGAATCACGGATGGCTGCAAATTCTGAAGATTTCTCAATAAGTAAGCGAGAGAGATGATCGGCGACAACATTGTCGGTCCCTTTTTTGTCCCGGATGTCAATGTCAAACTCTTGAAGTAAGAGGATCCATCGAATTAAACGGGGTTTTGTCTCTTTTTTCGCTAACAAATGCCTAAGAGCGGCATGATCTGAAAAGACGATGACCTTGGAGCTAAGAAGATAGGAGCGAAATTTATCCAAGGCGTACACCACAGCTAGCAATTCTTTTTCAGTGGTGGTGTAGTTCAATTGGGCATCGCAGAGAGTTTTGCTAGCATAATAAATGACATGCGGAAGTTTATCCACACGTTGGCCCAAAACCGCCCCTAATGCATAATCGGATGCATCACACATGATCTCAAAGGGAAGAGACCAATTAGGGGGTTTCATGATCGGGGCAGAGGAGAGGAGAATGCGAAGTTTGATGAAAGCTTCCATGCAAGCGTCATCAAAATTGAACGGAACATCCTTGGCTAAGAGATTACACAAGGGCCGTGAGATTTTGCTAAAATCTTTGATGAAGCGACGATAGAATCCGGCATGGCCAAGAAAAGAACGGATTTGACGGACGGAATTCGGAGGAGGAAGATTAGAGATTAACTCAACTTTTGCCTTGTCTACCTCGATTCCCCGCTTAGAAATGACATGTCCTAAAACAATGCCTTCTTGGACCATAAAGTGGCTTTTCTCCCAACTTAGAATGAGATTCGTCTCTTTGCATCTTTGGAGCACAAGAGATAAATTTTTGAGACACGAGTCAAAGGAGGAGCCAAATACGGAAAAGTCATCTATGAAAACTTCCAAGAACCTTTCAACCATATCGGAGAATATGGACATCATGCACCTTTGGAACGTTGCCGGTGCATTGCATAGACCAAAAGGCATGCGTCGATAGGCAAAAGTACCAAAGGGACATGTGAATGTTGTTTTCTCTTGATCTTGGGGGGCGATGGCCACTTGGTTATAGCCGGAATAACCATCAAGAAAACAATAGAAGCTTTGTCCGGCTAACCTTTCTAGGATTTGATCAATAAATGGGAGTGGGAAATGATCCTTCCTAGTTGATGAGTTGAGTTTACGATAGTCAATGCACACACGCCACCCGGTGGTGGTTCGTTGTGGCACGAGCTCGCCCGCTGAATTTTCAACAACGGTGAGCCCGGATTTCTTGGGGACAACTTGTGTGGGGCTCACCCACTTGCTATCAGAGATAGGATAGATGATTCCCGCATCTAGCAATTTGATCACCTCTTTCATGACCACTTCCTTCATGTTTGGATTTAACCGGCGCTGGACCTCTCTAGTAGGCTTTGCGTCATCCTCCATATGAATGCGGTGCATACAAATGGAGGGGTCAATTCCTTTCAAATCTGCCACTGTCCAACCAATAGCTTCTTTATGCTCTTGGAGCACCGCTAAAAGGTTGGTCTCTTGGTCTTTTTGAAGGTCCGAGGCAATAATGACCGGAAGGGTTTGCTTTGGACCAAGGAACACATACTTGAGATGGGCCGGGAGCGGCTTAAGCTCAAGTTGTGGGGGAGATAACAATGATGGGACCGGAGGAGTGGTGGAAAGTTGGGGAAGTGGTTCTTTTGGAATTTTCCAAGGAGGTACATCCATGATAGCATTAATATCAAGCAAGGAATTGACTTCTTGAATGGCTTGATCAACATCAAAGTTTGAGAAGTCAAAATGAGACTTGCAAGTTTCAAGGGGATCTTTGCTTAGGATGAAGGGGAGAGATTCTTCGACCACTTCATCAATGACATCCACAAGAAAACAATCATCCTTATTGGAGGGATGTTGAGTTGCATGAAAGATGTGGAGTTTGACTTGCATGTTTCCAAAAGCAATGTCCATCACCCCGGTTCGGCAATTAATTGATGCATTAGCCGTAGCTAAAAATGGTCTACCAAGGATCACGGGAATGTGCTTTTTTGGGTCATGGACTGGTTCCGTATCAAGAACCACAAAATCTACCGGGAAGTAGAATTTGTCCACTTTGATGATGACGTCCTCAAGAATACCTCGTGGATGCTTGACCGATCTATCGGCAAGTTGCAAAACCACGGAAGTCGGCTTAAGATCGCCCAAACCAAGTTGTAGGTAGACCGAGTATGGAATTAAATTCACACTAGCTCCTAAGTCAAGGAGGGCCCTCTCGATTTTGCTGTCACCAATGACGCACGAGATTGTGGGGGCACCCGGATCCTTATACTTCGGGGGAGTGCTGTGCTGAATAATAGCACTAACATTTTCAGTCAACCTCACTTTTTTTGGCAAATGATTTTTAGAAGTGCGCTTTTGAGTGCACAAATCTTTGAGAAATTTTGCATAGGGGGGGATTTGCTTGATAGCATCCAACAGGGGCAAGTTAATCTTCACTTGCTTGAAGACTTCCCACATGTCTTGAATTTTACAATTCTTGTTCCCAAAGTGTGTCGACTCTTGAAGACGTTGAGGAAACGGAGCTTTTGGCTCATAAGTAGTTTCCACATTTGGGGAGACATGTGTGGGATATCCGTGAATGGTATTGGGACAAGAATTTGGATTAGAAGAGCTTGAATTTGGATTTTTCAACGGCGAAACTTCTTCACTTTTGTCTCCATCGACCTTGTTGTCCACCACTCTACCACTCCGAAGGGTGGTGATAGCTTGAACTTGTTCATGAGTCGGCCCACTCGGAGGAGGGGTTTCGTCAATCACATGCATTCCTCTAGGATTTTCAAAAGGTTGAGAGGGAAGCTTGCCCTTGTCCTTTTGAAGCAATTGATTCACCGAGTTAGCTATTTGGCCCACTTGATTTTCGAGATTAGCTATGGATTGAGTATGAGAGTGAACCATTTGGAGAGTAGGCTGCAAGGATGTCAAGAGTTGCTTGTTGGCATCCATTATTTGCTTATTTAATGATTCCATCATTTGCTTGTTTACAGCTACTATCTCGTCAGTTGGACACACAGGAGGTTGATTGGAGACATTTGGATTGTAAGGAGGACGGTAGCTTGAAGAGGCTTGGAAAGGTCTACCTTGATATTGAGAAGAGGGCTGATTTTGCCGCCCTTGGTTTTGGAATTGGGAATTCTGTGGGGCTTGTTGCCGCCATGAGAAATTCGGATGATCACGCCAACCCGGATTGTAGGTGTTGGAATATGGATTGTTCCCGGGCCGCGAGAACATGGCATTAGCTTGCTCTTGGTTGGGACTAGGAAATTGCTCCGATGTGGGGCAATCTTCCGAGAGATGGAATGGACTAGTACATGAAGCACAAACTGAACTTGCCGAATTTTGAGACAATGAAGGAGGAAGATGTGGTGCCATCAATTGATAGAATTTATGAGCGATGGCATCCACTTGAAATGATTCCTCCCTTATTGACTTTGGTTGACAAGGGTTGGTGTTGTTTGGAGTGGTTGCGGTCGGAGCCCTACGAGAATTGTGTTGAAGTGAATTTTCACTCAAATTCTCAAGTAAGGTCCAAGCCTCATCCGCATTCTTGGACATGAACATCCCACCACAAGAAGAATCAACCATGAATCTATGGGTTTCGGTCAAGCCAGCATAGAAAGCTTGCACTAATTGCCATTTTGGGATCAAATGATGAGGACACTTCCGAAGAAGATCTTGTAACCTCCCAAGTCTCGTGGAGTTGTTCTCCAACAACTTGAGAAAAGCTTAGAATGGAACGCCTCATTTGGTTGGTTTTACTCACCGGATAATACTTCTTAAGAAATTCTTGTTGCAATTGAGCCCAAGAAGTAATAGAGTTGGGAGCGAGGGAGTTCAACCAATATTTTGCCCTATCCTTTAGGGAGAATGGGAAGAGATGGAGATGAAGTGCATTGTCCGGAAAACCTCTCAACCGGATGGTTGAACAAATTTCAAGGAACTCATCAAGATGCTTGTATGGATCTTCATTATCAAAGCCATGAAATGATGGAAGCATTTGAATGGTACTAGACTTGATCTCATATTGAGCTGCATCGATGTTTGGCATCACTATGCAAGATGGAGAAGCATAGGTGGTAGGGATGAAATGATCTCTAAGAGTCATTGGCTCGATATTAGGAATTTCAGCCCTTTCATTCCCCGGATTTCCTACGTTATCCCCCATTATATTGAATTCAGTTTCAAGGTCCCTTGTAAGAGTGGGTTCCCTAAGGTTCCGTCTAAGAGTTCTTTCAAGAGAATTGATATCAATGGGCGAATCGATTGTGGGTAAGGAAAGTGACCTACGACCGAACATCAACAATAAAGCATATACTCAACAAAGCAATTCATCAACCACAACTCCACATACGATGTTCCCTTTCTCCTCAATTATCAAGACGGAAAATGTAAATGGCCACGACATGGACCGATGCTTTAACACAAAATTTAAACAGGATAAGAGCCTCAACAAGGGCTTCACAACTAAACTAAAACTAAATTTAACACATGCACAATATTCACAACTCGAAACTAGAAGTCACGAGCCTTACCTGGGGTCCTCTAGACTTACAATTTGCTAGCATTCCCACGGCGAGCTTCGAGTCCCTAGAATCTTACAACACTTAAAACACAAAGGTGGTCAAAACACACAAGGAATATTCACAAGACACAATATTCACAATCAAACTAAATTTAACCCTAGAAACTTCGGTTGCTAAACCGTTTGCAGTCCCCGGCAACGGCGCCAAAAATTGATCGGTTGGTCAATTAACATCAACCTTCGCAATAGCACGAATCATTGTAAAATAGGGCTATTGGTCGGGTAAGTCGAACCACAGGGACTACGCTAGTCTAATACAACCTAAATGTCTAGAATCATTCTTAGAATGATGAAGGGTGTATAGAGGTTTTGTTGGATGTCACTTAAGCTAGGAAATTAAAAGTGCATAAAACAATAAATTGCAAGAATTCAAGGGAGTGAAGTACAAGTAAAGAAGGCTAGGGAAATGAATCCACCTCCATCCCTATACACATGCTAGGTTAAGATTAATTTAAGGGGAAAACAACATATATGATAGTCATGATACATAACAATACTAGGTTGCTATAATATCCTTAAGAAGTTCATTTAATTAGAAAGGCAAGAATAAACCATCAAAGGTTCACATGATCAACTACCTAAACTAAAATGTAGCTTAGAACATGCTTACTAAGCCAAGGATTATCAAGCCCTAATTTAAATGGTGAATGCACATAAAGCTAAGAATCAAGTATAGCCCATCAAAGGGAAACCCTAAGCCATGAACTATCTAGGTTCTCCAACTCCATGCCATTAAAACCATTCCATGATCTAACTTCCATTGTCACCATGGAAGTGCAAGCAATATGATTAAGAAAAGCAACCATCCAAGACAAGATGAATAACTCACAATAATCATTTAAAACATTCAACATTCATTACAACAAAAATGAGGCTCTTGACCATGGAAAGACTATCAAAAATACATTGTAATCCCCAAAAATAAACTATACTAACACATGCTTACAAGGGAGGGGTTTCATCACCTCCCTAGATGAGGTTTAGTTACCCATTGGTGAACTAGAAGAAGGAAGAAGCATCATCCTCATCTCCATTTTCGAGCTCCTACTGTAGCACTCAAGAACACCCTTCTCCTTGCTCTCTTCTCTCTCCTTTCTCTTGCTCAAGATAAAGCTTAATCATATATGTGGCCTTTGGGTAGCCTTTTATGCTCCAACAATACCCTCTCTCCTCCAAGGAACACCTCCAACCACTTCATAAAGAAGGAAGATGGCATTGAGGAAACCAATGTGCAAGTGGGCTGAAATGAGCCATTTCCGAAGGGCATTCTGCCTGATTTTCGAGCACACGCTTGGTGACTTCGAGCACTCTAACTTAGTGCAATGTGCAACATGCTCCTCTTGCTCAGTGCTGACCTATTTTGGGAAAACTGCTATAACTTTGTGCCCCGAACTCCGAATGACGATCTGTTTGAAGCTTTGGAGAGCTGATTCAATGCTTTAAAAACTTCATGTTTTGATGAAGACCCAAATCTCAAGTCTGGTTGGTCGAAAATGGGGAGAAAGGAAGTACATCAGTGCTGCTAGGCAGTTCTGCGCACCTCTGTTGTGAAGATCATAACTCTCTGCTCCGAACTCCGAATGATGAACCACTTGAAGATTTGGAAAGCTAATTCAGAGCTCTAAATCTTTCATGTTATGAGGGAAGTCCAGTTCTCGAGTTTGGAAGGTCAAAACGGCAAGCAAAGTCCAGGCTCTACTGCTGCCAGAATTCAGCATTGGCACCTTTTGTTGCTCAAGATTCCACAAGGCCTTATTCTTGTTCCATTTTGGCCAATGAACCTGAAAATGCATAAAAACATAGAATTGGAGTTAATCTACATAAAATAATCAATAACTGGACTTTGTTAATGTAATTTAGGGCGCTTGAATATACATTATTCGGCGCTTATCATTTACCCTCATTAGTCACTAGTTAGAAGTGTAGAAAAGCATTGCTTGGTGGTGACCTCTAAACCCCAAGATCTCTGTCTCTCTCTTGCTTACTCTTGTTACATTCAATCACTTAGTTTAATTTAGTTGCTCTCTAGTTTACTTAACCAACCAACAATTTGTTGATCACTCGACCTACTGACCCTAGTTGCATTTTCACATTCAAGTACGACTCCAATCCCTTGGGATGACCCCTTCTCACTCATACTTCATAGTATAGGTGTTAAGCGGTTTATAAATTTAACTATGATGCCCACTTGACACTACTTTCCAAGCTCAAGGTGTTGTGCATTATTTTGTGCACACCTAGGGTCGAGCCACCATAGTTTTTGGCGCCGTTGCCGTGGATTAGGCAACGTTGTATTTGTGGAATCAATTAGGAATTAGTACTCTTTTGATCGTGTCTTTACTTTGTTTTTCCTTTAGATTACTTATTGTGTTTGTTCATCTTTGATAAGGAGTATTGAGCGAGGAGGTAGGCAAAGGAGCTACCAAGTAACGGAGCTAGGCAAGCAAGGAAAAGTGCTAAAAAAAAAAAAAAAAAATGCTAAGCTAAGCTTTAAATTTGGAGTTGAAGTGCTAAAGGACCTTTTTAAGACTTTCTTTACTCAATCCCTTAGTTAAATCGTCGGCCCGTGTGGAGCCAATTTACTTTTCTTTGCATATTGTTCAAGCATGGGAGTATGGGTACAATGTATGTGGAGGAAGTTTGTTGATGGTTGATTTGTTGCAAAGGGGGAGAGCTTGCTTGTTTTGTGGTGATTTGTGTGTCATTTGTAGTCTTGTGTAAACATCTCCATACCATTCATACTAGACATTCACATGGAAAATCTAGAGGGTAATCTTGGCTACTTAGACCCACGTTTCATGCAAAACCCACCTCTTAATTAACATGGCCCCGGAGTCCAAGCTCCAATTCCTCCAATGGTCCTTCATGATTATTATAATCTTCATGCATACCATACACCTACTTGCATTGTGTTGCCTAATTTTGAGGCTAATCAATATAAAACCAAGCCCGAGACTATTCAAATGTGTCCACTCTTTTATGGCTTAGATGAAGAGGAACCATATAGGCATCTTAATGAATTTCTTGAACTATGTTCCACTGTGAGGTACATGAATGTCCCGGAGGAAGTTCTTAAATTACTCCTCTTCCCTTTCACACTTAAAAACAAAGCAAAGCATTGGTTCAATACTTTAAGGGTAAATTCAATAACATCTTGGGCGTAAATGCAAAATGAGTTTTTTTTAAAAATTTACCCCGTAAGTTTGACCAATGTAATGTGTGCTTCAATTAGGGGATTTTCTCAAAGGGAAGGAGAGTTGTTGCATGAGGCGTGGGAGAGATTGAATGACTTGCTAAGAAAGTGTCCACACCATGGTATCCCAAAATGGCAAGTTGTCCAATACTTCTATGAAAGCCTATCCGATATGCAAAAGGACATTGTTGATACCTCATGTGGAGGCTCATATTTTGGGAAACATGAAGATGACATTTGGCACCTCTTTGAGAAAATGAGTGAGAATTCTTTGCACAAACATTACATTTCTCAGTTTGATCATCATTCTAAAGAGGAAAGTGAAAAATTTTGCCAAATTGAAAGTTCAATGGAAATTGTAGCCGAAGTTAAAACTCTTTCTTAAAAACTTGATCAATTCTTGTTAAGTCAAAGACCGGCTACCAATTCATCCCCTCTTCATCAATTTTCTCAATCTTGTGAGCCTTGCATGACATGTTCAAGTGGTCTGCATACTATTTCCAATTGTCCCCATGGACATATGTTTAATGAACATTTTGAACAAGTCAATGCTACATTTGCTCAACTTTATTCAAGTGCATATGTTCCAAAGTGGAATGAGAATCCTAGTCCTTACCCAATCAAAAATTTTCAAAGCAAATACATTCCACCTCATAAGAGGAATGGAAGGTCCCAAGGAATTGTTTCTTCTTCTCATCACCAAAGAATGAACCACTTTTCACATCCTCAAATGTATGACTCCCAAGTTGATACTCATTATCCTCATGCATTCTCGAGCAATTCAACATTTGAAGATAAGGTTTTGGTAGCTTTGGATAGCTTAGAAATGAATACCAACTTGTTGCATTCCCATTCTCAATCAATTTCAAAGCTTGAATCCCAAATTGGGGCCATAGCTAATGCATTGAATGTAAGAGAAATTGGGAAATTACCTAGTCAACCCAAGAGGAATCCAAAGGCCCAATTTATGTGGAAGCAAACCCTACATTGGGGTATTCTTGCCAAGCTCAAGCGCAAGCCATCACCACTTTCAGAAGTGGCAAGCAAGTGGATAATAGGGTTGAACTACTAAAGGAAGATAGTGAATCAGTGCAACCTAAAGTTGTCACCCATCCAATTCCCAATCTCACTCCTACTTCCTTGAATGAAAGTGTTCCTAATCGGAATTCTCAATCTTCTCCATCATCCTCTCAAAATACAAAGTCTTATGAACCAAAAGCTCTATTCCCTTATGCTTTAAAAAAAACTTCACCTTTAGGGAGGCAATAAGGGAAAACACATGACATGATGGAAGTTTTTAAGCAAGTCAACATCAATCTTCCTCTTTTGGATGCCATTAAGCAAATCCCACCTTATGCAAAATTCTTGAAAGATCTTTGCACACAAAAGAGGAAGAGCAAGGGTCCAAGCCCTAAAAAAGTGTTCCTCACGGAGCAAGTGAGCTCCATTCTTTAACAAAACACTCCACTTAAGTTCAAAGATTCCGGTGCTCTGACCATTTCTTGGGTAATTGGAACACATGAAATTTGAAGAGCTCTTCTTGACTTAGGTGCAAGTGTCAACTTGATTCCTTACTCCGTATATGTCCAATTAGGGTTGAATAATTTAAAGCCAACCTCGGTGGTACTTCAAATGGCCGATAGATCCGTCAAAACACCTAGGGGTATGGTAAAGGACATCCTTGTAAAAGTGAATAAATTCTACTTTCCGGTTGATTTTATAGTTCTTGATACCGAGCCGGTTGCCAATCCTTCCACCCACATCCCAATCATCTTAGGAAGACCATTCCTTGCCACCGCAAATGCAACAATTAATTGTAGATCCAGGATTATGGATCTTTCTTTTGGCAATATAATGGTCAAACTCAATGTTTTCCATGTAAGTCGACATCCCACAGATGAAGAAGAGTGTTGCCTTGTTGATGTGTTAGATGAGGTTGTTGCGGAGTCAATTCCAATAATAATTAGGAAGCAACCAATTGAGGATAGTCTTTCATCTCTTTTATTCGATGATCTTTTTGCTTCTTGTCTTCTTGAAATGTATGGAAATTGTGGATTTGATGATGAAAAATCAATGAATGAAGTAAGCAATCTCACGGAATCGGTTACAAGCTTAGATTGTCCATCTTGGAGAACTCCAATAGAACCCCTTCCTCCACTCTCTAGCACTCCACTGGTCTCATCTTTAATCTCTCCACCAACTCTTGAGCTTAAAACTCTACCTTCCAATCTCAAGTATGCATTCTTAGGTCCAAAAGAGACTTTTCCAGTTATCATTTCTTCAAGCCTTGAAAAAGATCAAGAAGAGGCTCTCTTAAGTGGCTTAAAGAAAATAAGGAAGCCATAGGATAGAGTGTGGCGGATCTTAAGGGAATTGACCCTTCTATTTGTATACATCGTATACTTATGGAAGATGAGACAAAACCCTTTAGGGACGCCCAAAGGAGACTTACTCCAAACATGAAGGAGGTAGTCAAGAAGGGAGTAGTCAAACTCTTAGATGCCGGAATCATTTATCCAATCTCCGATCGCAAGTGGGTGAGTCCAACTCAAGTAGTTCCTAAAAAATCAGGGATTACGGTGGTTGAGAATGTAAAAGGTGAGGAAATCTCTAAGCGTACCACCAATTCATGGCGTGTATGCATTGATTACTGCAAATTAAATGCCGCCACTAGAAAGGATCACTTCCCTTTGCCATTTATTGATCAAATTCTAGAAAGATTGGCCGGGCAACAATATTATTGCTTCTTTGATAGCTATTCGGGGTACAATCAAGTAGCCCTTGACCCATTAAACCAAGAGAAAACCACCTTTACATGTCCATTCGGCATATTTGCTTATAGATGGATGCCTTTTGGTTTGTGCAATGCACCTGCCACATTGATCGGTTGGTCAATTAACATCAACCTTCGCAATAGCACGAATCATTGTAAAATAGGGCTATTGGTCGGGTAAGTCGAACCACAGGGACTACGCTAGTCTAATACAACCTAAATGTCTAGAATCATTCTTAGAATAATGAAGGGTGTATAGAGGTTTTGTTGGATGTCACTTAAGCTAGGAAATTAAAAGTGCATAAAATAATAAATTGCAAGAATTCAAGGGAGTGAGTACAAGTAAAGAAGGCTAGGGAAATGAATCCACCTCCATCCCTCTACACATGCTAGGTTAAGATTAATTTAAGGGGAAAACAACATATATGATAGTCATGATACATAACAATACTAGGTTGCTATAATATCCTTAAGAAGTTCATTTAATTAGAAAGGCAAGAATAAACCATCAAAGGTTCACATGATCAACTACCTAAACTAAAATGTAGCTTAGAACATGCTTACTAAGCCAAGGATTATCAAGCCCTAATTTAAATGGTGAATGCACATAAAGCTAAGAATCAAGTATAGCCCATCAAAGGGAAACCCTAAGCCATGAACTATCTAGGTTCTCCAACTCCATGCCATTAAAACCATTCCATGATCTAACTTCCATTGTCACCATGGAAGTGCAAGCAATATGATTAAGAAAGGCAACCATCCAAGACAAGATGAATAACTCACAATAATCATTTAAAACATTCAACATTCATTACAACAAAAATGAGGCTCTTGACCATGGAAAGACTATCAAAAATACATTGTAATCCCCAAAAATAAACTATACTAACACATGCTTACAAGGGAGGGGTTTCATCACCTCCCTAGATGAGGTTTAGTTACCCATTGGTGAGCTAGAAGAAGGAAGAAGCATCATCCTCATCTCCATTTTCGAGCTCCTACTGTAGCACTCAAGAACACCCTTCTCCTTGCTCTCTTCTCTCTCCTTTTTCTTGCTCAAGATAAAGCTTAATGATATATGTGGCCTTTGGGTAGCCTTTTATGCTCCAACCATACCCTCTCTCCTCCAAGGAACACCTCCAACCACTTCATAAAGAGGGAAGATGGCATTGAGGAAACCAATGTGCAAGTGGGCTGAAATGAGCCATTTCCGAAGGGCATTCTGCCTGATTTTCGAGCGCACGCTTGGTGACTTCGAGCACTCTAACTTAGTGCAATGTGCAACATGCTCCTCTTGCTCAGTGCTGACCTATTTTGGGAAAACTGCTATAACTTTGTGCCCCGAACTCCGAATGATGATCTGTTTGAAGCTTTGGAGAGCTGATTCAGTGCTTTAAAAACTTCATGTTTTGATGAAGACCGAAATCTCAAGTCTGGTTGGTCGAAAATGGGGAGAAAGGCAGTACATCAGTGCTGCCAGGCAGTTCTGCGCACCTCTGTTGTGAAGATCATAACTCTCTGCTCCGAACTCCGAATGATGAACCACTTGAAGATTTGGAAAGCTGATTCAGAGCTCTAAATCTTTCATGTTATGAGGTAAGTCCAGTTCTCGAGTTTGGAAGGTCAAAATGGCAAGCAAAGACCAGGCTCTACTGCTGCCAGAATTCAGCATTGGCACCCTTTTGTTGCTCAAGACTCCACAAGGCCTTATTCTTGTTCCATTTTGGCCAATGAACCTGAAAATGCATAAAAACATAGAATTGGAGTTAATCTACATAAAATAATTAATAACTGGACTTTGTTAATGTAATTTAGGGCGCTTGAATATACATTATTCGGCGCTTATCACACCCCCAAACTTACATTTTGCTAGTCCCTTAGCAAAACTACAATGAAAAACATAAAGAAAAGACAACCATGGGCATGCTACTACAAAAAATATCCTCCATGGTAAAATGAGATAGAAACATAGCTCAAATACAACTTGAAACAGACAAAAACTGGAGATGGGGTCATTGGGAAAACTACCTTGCATATATGAAGCATTGATACAAAAATTGGCTAAATACATTTCTACATACATGCATCAACATCAAAGTCTATATAAATAACTCAATTATCATCTCTTGAATGGAAATCAACTCTCGCTTCAGTGAAAGTGAATTGGATTCTCAACATGCGGCTTTTACTTTCTTTTCCAATTCCAAGGTACAAGTTTTCAAGTCAATGAATTCCCTTTTACATGAAGTCCCTAAGGCATGATTTTATTTTCAAGACAACTTTTGTTGCTTGTTAACAATTTATTTCAACACATAAGCGAAACATAGAATGGTTGTGCAATGCTGAAGTCCCTTAAGCTTTCTAACCAACCCTTGTAGCAAGCGTTAGGCCAACAACTCCCAAACCAGATGGCTTTAGGGTGCTAAGTGTAGAGACACTCCATAGGGCTTAATAGCTCAAGTTGGAAAGGCTACGAACTCCAACGAACCATGTTTATTACTAGTTTAATTTTTTTTGAATGACCGTGCAATGTTTAAGTCCCTTAAGCTTTCTAACCAACCCTTGTAGCAAGCGTTAGGCCAACAACTCCCAAACCAGATGGCTTTAGGGTGCTAAGTGTAGAGACACTCCTAGGGCTTAATAGCTCGAGCTGGAAAGGCTACGAACTTCAACTGGTCATTTTTTTTTTTTTTTTTTTTTTTTTTTTTTTTTTTTTTTTTGAATAAACATGCCAAAGGTATCCATCTATCAGGTTCATCAAATTAGATTAACTAGGCCAAGGTCAAGGTCAATCAAGTTGCATGCCTCACAGTTAAGTTTCCAATGTGCATCTGTGCATTGTGAAGCTTATAAGAGTGTAAATCCAGCAAGAATCTAATTGAGGCAACTACATTGTATTTACATGATCATTTCAACTCAAATTTTTCTTTATTTTCAAAATTTTTCAATTGCTTCTATACACAAGGTATTAAACATATGTTTCATCTCCGACAAGTGTCAAGTTATACTATCATTGCTTAGCAAAAATTATGGAACCAAAAATATGCCAAGAATGCTTGATGCACCCCCAAACTTAAACGACACAGTGTCCTCAATGTGGACATGGATGCAAGTGAGAGACAAAAATGACAACGAGTATAAAAGGAACAACAATACCCAGGGGGAGGGAATGGCATTTGGTGACAAAAAAAACCCCCCAAACTTGAACCGGACTGCGCAACCTGGAAAGCAATATGAAGAACCAAAAGAAACAACCACAAACACATTAATAGCACAAGCATAAAGACAGAAAATGAATGTAGCGAAAGTTAACAGAACATAAAGAACTTGCATTGCAAAAAGAGTATACATGATGACAAAAAGAACTGTACAGGGATCATGTCGACCAGAGCAACCTATACATAGCAAATTCTTACAGTTTAAAAGGAAAACAAAATATACAAGAGAAATAGTTACAGATGAAACAAAAGAGAAGGTCCACACGCGCAACAAGCTACTGGCCAGAAGGTAAACGGGCGAGGATGGAATGGAGGAGAGATTGAGTCTTACGCCGTTCAGCGGAAGCCAAACGACGGTCCTCAGCGGCGACACGGCGGTCTTCAGCAGCAAGACGACGATCTTCCTCAGCACGTGAAGAAGACTCACACAGAGCCTGAGTGCACGCGGACAAAGAATGCTCAAAACAATCTAGTCGCGCATGAATACCGGCAATGGAAGCCCGGATGAAAGCTTGGTCCTGGTGAGAGTCGACCGAAGGCTCTATCCTCGCAGTGGCTGCGGCGGTGGAAACTGCCTCAGAAGGAGGAGGAGGTGGAGCGTGGATGAACAGGGGGGCAGGAGGCGGAGGGGTACTAGAATGGCTCAGAACATTGATCCACCGGCGCTGGGTAAAAATTTTGATTTTGTCGCCTCTTGGTTCGTGGGGAGGAACAACGAAACCCTTGTGCTGAAGGAGTCGAGTGATGAAAAACGGCAAAGCCAATTTCTGATTTTCAACTCGCGGAGCCCGTGCATTATGAGCATCATGCCAAAACTTCATAAAGGTGGACCAAATGAGCTCTGGGATGGAGAACCATTGGCCTTGGTCCATGGCATATAAGGCTTGCAGAAAGAGGCCCCGACGCTCGGTGCTGTGCACCAAAGGGCAAACATTGTGCTTGAAGACAGTGTCAATGAACCATAGGCGTTCCGGAAGATTGGTTTTGCGGATAAAAGACCGGGGCCGAGTATGATCGTCAATAGGGCAAATGGCAGCGGCAATCTGCGCCACAGTTAATGTATCCGGCTCCTCATATAAAGGGAGATTCTCACGATTGACAATGTCATCGGGGCACTCAATAGGGCAACCAGAAACCTGAATGATGTCGGTCATAGTGAAAGCATAGGCGGTGCCGTCAATGGATGTAGTGAGAGAAATGGGTGGCTCTTCAGGGCACTGGAGATTCTGGTAGAAGAGGCGCACTACACGGGGGTAGGCAACCCTGGCAAGGGGTGCGCAAATGTGTTGCAGACGCCGGTTAGTCAATTCGGCGATAGCCCACGAAGTTGTGGGTAGAATGTCAAAGGCATCCGTGAGCGGAAATGAGAGTTCGTAGTTGAGTTGTTTGCGATCCCAAGGATCACGTGGTCGCTCACGAGTGACAGCACGGGCACCTGAAGAGGGTCGAGGAGGGCGAGAAGGACCGACACGAGACATTTAGAGAGGTGGACTTGGTTGAGGAATTTCAGCGAACACCTGGCGTGCACCACAAAAAGGAGAAGAGGAAAGTGAGTGGGATGGAGGAGCAAACCCAAAATTTTTAACA
The DNA here is from genome assembly GCF_030987335.1 of Cornus florida. NCBI lineage: Eukaryota > Viridiplantae > Streptophyta > Magnoliopsida > Cornales > Cornaceae > Cornus > Cornus florida. Next base: position 96,892,286 of record NW_026775572.1, read on the forward strand.
AAGAAACAAGCACTAGCATTGACAAAGCAACAACAAATCATCAACAAAACCAAACTCCAACATTACTAGCCCATCCTCCGTGTAAAACACCATGAATGAACAAAGGAAAAGAAAAACTAAGGAAGAGGACACAAACCTGAATGTCAGGGTATCCGAGAGCAAGAAGGAAGGCAGGAAGAGGGAGGTGAGAGCATGGGGTGGTGAGGTATGGAGGTGGGTTGGTTATGCAAGTGGATGCTGAAGGTGGTGGGTGGAGGAGTTGGCTGCGAGGATGATGGGTGTTGGATGTTCATGCATGCAAGGTGTGGTGCATGCTGGTGGTTGTGCACTTGGTTGTGAGTGGGAGAGAGAGAAAAGCTGGTGTGGTGTGTGAGAGGGTCGAGCAGGTGGTTGGGGAAGGTAGAGAGAGAGAGAGGGGAAAAGTGGGTGCAATAAGGGTGGGGAAGTTGGAGCCAAGAGAGGGGGAGGAAAGTGAGGTGGTAGCTTCGGGGTTTAAAAGAGGGAGAGTGAGAGCTTGGTTCGAGCACTCGAAGGCCCACTTCGAGTGCTCGAAATGGGGGCAGAGAGTTGGGTGAGGGGCTCGGGTGTGGGAAGGGGAGTTCGAGCACTCGAGGCTGGGTCTTCGAGTGCTCGAAATTTGAGCAGTGTGAGGGTTTGAGGTTGGTTGTGATGGTTGGTTGTGATGGTTGGTAGGAGGGTGGTGAGCTGAGTGGTGAGGGGTGGAAGGGGTGGCATGCATGCATGGGCCTGCATGCATGCATGGCCGAGAGGGTGGAGGCAGGAAGGTGGTAGTGGTGCATGGTGTTGGAGGGTGTGCTGTTGTTGTGTTGCCGAGAGAGAGAATGTGGGTTTGAGAGGTGGCATGCATGCATGGACGTGCATGCATGCATGCAGGGTGGTGATGTATGGTTTAGAGAGAGAGAGATGGTGGGTTTGGATGTGGGGGTTGGGTGCGTTGGGTTGAGGAGAGAGAGAGGAGTTGAGGTTGTAGTTGAGGCATGCATGGTTGCATGATTCTATGTGTGCGAGGTGGTGAGGTGGTGCAAGCATGGGTGAGTGGGAGGGAGGTTGATGGTGGGGTTGATCGAGCACTCGGCATATAGGTTTTGTGGGTTGATGAGAGTTGGGTGGCATGTTTGGTTTGGTTTGGGAAGAGAGAGAGAGGAAGGGTGGTGTGCATGGTGTGAGATAGAGTTGAGGGTTTGCATGCATGCATGGGCATTCATGCATGCATGGGAGGAGGGTTGATAGATGGAAGGTGATTGCTGAGTGGTGGGTTTGGCATGCATGCAGTGTGGTGAGCTGGGTGGTGAGGGAGGTGGGTTTGGTGTGTGGATGGGGAGTTGGCTGCGAGAATGGGAGTTGAAGCACTCGAAATGGCCTTTTCGAGTGCTCGATATTGTGGCAGAGAGTGAGGGTTGGCTGGGAGGTGGCTGCGAGCACTCCAAAGGAACTTGAGAGGGCTCGAAAATGAGGCAGTGAGCTCATTAGGCAACATGGAGATGGAATTTGCAATGTGAGCAACATTATGCAAATTAGATGGAAAAAATTTTTGCAACTGCTGCACCTGAGGCCAAGCAATACATAGATGGATTTTCAGACCTTGGATGCATTTTTCCAAACCAATGCATGGATGGAAATCAAGAACTTGGCAACTTCATGCCATGCATGGAAAATTTGGAAAATGCTTCAACTGTGCAAATTTTTTGTTTACAGCATGGAAAAATTTTTTTTTTTTTTTTTTTTTTGTTTTCAATGAGTGCATGGATGAAATGGATTGAAATTTTGCATGAATGGAAAAAATTGAAATTTTTCATAGGAAATGAATTTTTTTTTTTTTTTTTTTTTTTTTTTTTTTTTCATGCAAACTTTTCATGGAAATTTTTTTTCTTTAATGATGTATGCATGAATTTAAATTGCATGGAAAAATTTACAACTTTTACAACATCACACAAAGCATGAATGAAATTTCTGAAGAAAATTTTTAAACGTTGCAAATTCATTCCATTCCAATGCATGGATGAAATTTTTTTTTTTTTTTTTTTTTTTTTTTTTTTTTTTTTTTTTTTAAACTTTGCACTGCACACAATGCATGGATGGATTTTTAGAAAAATTTGGAAAACTTTTCAACTTCTTTCTAATGCATGGATCAAATTGGAAATTTTTTCAAAATGTAACACCTCTCCAATGCATGGATAGAAAATTTTTGGAAAAATTGTCAAATTGCTCAACATTTCTAATGCCTGGATGAAAATTTTTCAAACTTTGCATTTCATTTCCAATGCCTGGAAAGTTTTGAGAAAATTTTCAAACCTTGCAGCTTCTCTCTAATGCATGAAAATTTTTGAGGAACCATGATTCAACAATGCATTGAAAAGGAGAGGTTGTGCACATGAGTTGCATGCCAAAGATCCTATGAAATTGCTCAAAAGCGATAGAAATTTCCGGGAATGAAAATTAGAGCTAAGAAGGTCTAAGAGGCCAGTCTAAAATTGTGAAACACAACTGAAGACCATTTTAGAAAAATCAAATTTTTGGCTTATCGAAACCATTTCCCAGAAAATTTCAAGGCACGAGCAATTTAAGAAGGTAGAGAAGCTTGGAACATCGAAAGAATTTATTCCCTTGCTTTGCTAAATTTAATGTCGATAGCTAGACGAAGTTAGAGCAGGCACTATTCCTCATAAATGGGATCCGTCAAGGGGACTTCCTCAACTTTTCGGGTTAGAATTGTGCTGTCAATGCAAGGCTTAAGCCTTTGGCCATTTACCTTGAAGAGTGATCCACTTGCAGGATCATGAAGTTCGATTGCTCCATGAGGAAAGACGGTAGTGACAATGTATGGACCATCCCATCTTGACCGGAGTTTACCGGGAAAGAGTTTCAAGCGGGAATTGAAAAGCCAGACCTTTTGTCCCGGGGCAAAAGACTTTTTGACGATGTGTTTGTCATGGAAAGCTTTAGTCTTTGCCTTGTAAATTTTTGCATTTTCATACGCGTCATTACGCAATTCCTCAAGTTCATTTAATTGCAACGCACGATTAGAGCCGGCTTGTTTGAGATCAAAATTGAACCTTTTTACGGCCCAATAAGCACGGTGCTCTAATTCTACCGGGAGATGACATGCTTTGCCAAAGACAAGTCGATATGGTGACATGCCAATGGGTGTCTTATAAGCTGTCCGGTAAGCCCAAAGTGCATCGTTTAGCCGTAATGACCAATCTTTGCGGTCCGGTCTAACCGTTTTTTCTAAAATGTGCTTAATCTCCCGGTTAGAAATCTCTACTTGACCACTCGTTTGAGGGTGGTAAGGTGTAGCAACCTTATGAATTACTGAATACTTAGCAAGGACGGATTTGAGATAACGATTTCGGAAATGAGATCCACCATCACTAATGATTGCTCGGGGTGTACCAAAACGACTAAAGATGTGAGATTGAATGAAATGGATCACGACTTTATGATCATCGGTTTTGGTAGCCGCGGCTTCAACCCATTTAGACACATAATCCACCGCTACAAGGATGTACTCATAGCCATAAGAAGATGGAAATGGTCCCATGAAGTCAATCCCCCACACATCAAAAATTTCAACAATTAAAATGTTGGTGAGGGGCATCATGTCTCTTCGGGACATGGATCCAAGTTTTTGACATCGTTCACACGATTTGCAAAAATTGTATGCATCCCGGAACAAGGTAGGCCAAAAGAATCCGCTTTGAAGGATTTTGTTAGCGGTCTTTTTGGCACTGAAATGGCCTCCACAAGCAAGAGTATGGCAAAAATTTAAAATGCTTGTGGCCTCGGTTTCAGGAATACATCGCTGGATGATTTGGTCCGGGCAATACTTGAATAATTCCGGATCTTCCCAAAAGAAATGGTTGACTTGGGAGAAAAACCGGTCCCTCTCTTGTTTGGACCAATGAGCTGGAATTTTGCCAACCGCAAGATAATTGACAATATCCGCAAACCACGGAAGAGTAGAATGTGAAACTTGAAGAAGTTGCTCATCCGGAAAGGAATCACGGATGGCTGCAAATTCTGAAGATTTCTCAATAAGTAAGCGAGAGAGATGATCGGCGACAACATTGTCGGTCCCTTTTTTGTCCCGGATGTCAATGTCAAACTCTTGAAGTAAGAGGATCCATCGAATTAAGCGGGGTTTTGTCTCTTTTTTCGCTAACAAATGCCTAAGAGCGGCATGATCTGAAAAGACGATGACCTTGGAGCCAAGAAGATAGGAGCAAAATTTATCCAAGGCGTACACCACAGCTAGCAATTCTTTTTCAGTGGTGGTGTAGTTCAATTGGGCATCACAGAGAGTTTTGCTAGCATAATAAATGACATGCGGAAGTTTATCCACACGTTGGCCCAAAACCGCCCCTAATGCATAATCGGATGCATCACACATGATCTCAAAGGGAAGAGACCAATTAGGGGGTTTCATGATCGGGGCAGAGGAGAGGAGAATGCGAAGTTTGATGAAAGCTTCCATGCAAGCGTCATCAAAATTGAACGGAACATCCTTGGCTAAGAGATTACACAAGGGCCGTGAGATTTTGCTAAAATCTTTGATGAAGCGACGATAGAATCCGGCATGGCCAAGAAAAGAACGGATTTGACGGACGGAATTCGGAGGAGGAAGATTAGAGATTAACTCAACTTTTGCCTTGTCTACCTCGATTCCCCGCTTAGAAATGACATGTCCTAAAACAATGCCTTCTTGGACCATAAAGTGGCTTTTCTCCCAACTTAGAATGAGATTCGTCTCTTTGCATCTTTGGAGCACAAGAGATAAATTTTTGAGACACGAGTCAAAGGAGGAGCCAAATACGGAAAAGTCATCCATGAAAACTTCCAAGAACCTTTCAACCATATCGGAGAATATGGACATCATGCACCTTTGGAACGTTGCCGGTGCATTGCATAGACCAAAAGGCATGCGTCGATAGGCAAAAGTACCAAAGGGACATGTGAATGTTGTTTTCTCTTGATCTTGGGGGGCGATGGCCACTTGGTTATAGCCGGAATAACCATCAAGAAAACAATAGAAGCTTTGGCCGGCTAACCTTTCTAGGATTTGATCAATAAATGGGAGTGGAAAATGATCCTTCCTAGTTGATGAGTTGAGTTTACGATAGTCAATGCACACACGCCACCCGGTGGTGGTTCGTTGTGGCACGAGCTCGCCCGCTGAATTTTCAACAACGGTGAGCCCGGATTTCTTGGGGACAACTTGTGTGGGGCTCACCCACTTGCTATCAGAGATAGGATAGATGATTCCCGCATCTAGCAATTTGATCACCTCTTTCATGACCACTTCCTTCATGTTTGGATTTAATCGGCGCTGGACCTCTCTAGTAGGCTTTGCGTCATCCTCCATATGAATGCGGTGCATACAAATGGAGGGGTCAATTCCTTTCAAATCTGCCACTGTCCAACCAATAGCTTCTTTATGCTCTTGGAGCACCGCTAAAAGGTTGGTCTCTTGGTCTTTTTGAAGGTCCGAGGCAATAATGACCGGAAGGGTTTGCTTTGGACCAAGGAACACATACTTGAGATGGGCCGGGAGCGGCTTAAGCTCAAGTTGTGGCGGATATAACAATGATGGGACCGGAGGAGTGGTGGAAAGTTGGGGAAGTGGTTCTTTTGGAATTTTCCAAGGAGGTACATCCATGATAGCATTAATATCAAGCAAGGAATTGACTTCTTGAATGGCTTGATCAACATCAAAGTTTGAGAAGTCAAAATGAGACATGCAAGTTTCAAGGGGATCTTTGCTTAGGATGAAGGGGAGAGATTCTTCGACCACTTCATCAATGACATCCACAAGAAAACAATCATCCTCATTGGAGGGATGTTGAGTTGCATGAAAGATGTGGAGTTTGACTTGCATGTTTCCAAAAGCAATGTCCATCACCCCGGTTCGGCAATTAATTGATGCATTAGCCGTAGCCAAAAATGGTCTACCAAGGATCACGGGAATGTGCTTTTTTGGGTCATGGACTGGTTCCGTATCAAGAACCACAAAATCTACCGGGAAGTAGAATTTGTCCACTTTGATGATGACGTCCTCAAGAATACCTCGTGGATGCTTGACCGATCTATCGGCAAGTTGCAAAACCACGGAAGTCGGCTTAAGATCGCCCAAACCAAGTTGTAGGTAGACCGAGTATGGAATTAAATTCACACTAGCTCCTAAGTCAAGGAGGGCCCTCTCGATTTTGCTGTCACCAATGACGCACGAGATTGTGGGGGCACCCGGATCCTTATACTTCGGGGGAGTGCTGTGCTGAATAATAGCACTAACATTTTCAGTCAACCTCACTTTTTTTGGCAAATGATTTTTAGAAGTGCGCTTTTGAGTGCACAAATCTTTGAGAAATTTTGCATAGGGAGGGATTTGCTTGATAGCATCCAACAGGGGCAAGTTAATCTTCACTTGCTTGAAGACTTCCCACATGTCTTGAATTTTACAATTCTTGTTCCCAAAGTGTGTCGACTCTTGAAGACGTTGAGGAAACGGAGCTTTTGGCTCATAAGTAGTTTCCACATTTGGGGAGACATGTGTGGGATATCCGTGAATGGTATTGGGACAAGAATTTGGATTAGAAGAGCTTGAATTTGGATTTTTCAACGGCGAAACTTCTTCACTTTTGTCTCCATCGACCTTGTTGTCCACCACTCTACCACTCCGAAGGGTGGTGATAGCTTGCACTTGTTCATGAGTCGGCCCACTCGGAGGAGGGGTTTCGTCAATCACATGCATTCCTCTAGGATTTTCAAAAGGTTGAGAGGGAAGCTTGCCCTTGTCCTTTTGAAGCAATTAATTCACCGAGTTAGCTATTTGGCCCACTTGATTTTCGAGATTAGCTATGGATTGAGTATGAGAGTGGATCATTTGGAGAGTAGGCTGCAAGGATGTCAAGAGTTGCTTGTTGGCATCCATTATTTGCTTATTTAATGATTCCATCATTTGCTTGTTTGCAGCTACTATCTCGTCAGTTGGACACACAGGATGTTGATTGGAGACATTTGGATTGTAAGGAGGACGGTAGCTTGAAGAGGCTTGGAAAGGTCTACCTTGATATTGAGAAGAGGGCTGATTTTGCCGCCCTTGGTTTTGGAATTGGGAATTGTGTGGGGCTTGTTGCCGCCACGAGAAATTCGGATGATCTCGCCAACCCGGATTGTAGGTGTTGGAATATGGATTGTTCCCGGGCCGCGAGAACATGGCATTAGCTTGCTCTTGGTTGGGACTAGGAAATTGCTCCGTTGTGGGGCAATCTTCCGAGAGATGGAATGGACTAGTACCTGAAGCACAAACTGAACTTGCCGAATTTTGAGACAATGAAGGAGGAAGATGTGGTGCCATCAATTGATAGAATTTATGAGCGATGGCATCCACTTGAGATGATTCCGCCCTTATTGACTTTGGTTGACAAGGGTTGGTGTTGCTTGGAGTGGTTGCGGTCGGAGCCCTACGAGAATTGTGTTGAAGTGAATTTTCACTCAAATTCTCAAGTAAGGTCCAAGCCTCATCCGCATTCTTGGACATGAACATCCCACCACAAGAAGAATCAACCATGAATCTATGGGTTTCGGTCAAGCCGGCATAGAAAGCTTGCACTAATTGCCATTTTGGGATCAAATGATGAGGACACTTCCGAAGAAGATCTTGTAACCTTTCCCAAGTCTCGTGGAGTTGTTCTCCATCAACTTGAGAAAAGCTTAGAATGGAACGCCTCATTTGGTTGGTTTTACTCACCGGATAATACTTCTTAAGAAATTCTTGTTGCAATTGAGCCCAAGAAGTAATAGAGTTGGGAGCGAGGGAGTTCAACCAATATTTTGCCCTATCTTTTAGGGAGAATGGGAAGAGATGGAGATGAAGTGCATTGTCCGGAAAACCTCTCAACCGGATGGTTGAACAGATTTCAAGGAACTCATCAAGATGCTTGTATGGATCTTCATTATCAAAGCCATGAAATGATGGAAGCATTTGAATGGTACTAGACTTGATCTCATATTGAGCTGCATCGATGTTTGGCATCACTATGCAAGATGGAGAAGCATAGGTGGTAGGGATGAAATGATCTCTAAGAGTCATTGGCTCGATATTAGGAATTTCAGCCCTTTCATTCCCCAGATTTCCTACGTTATCCCCCATTATATTGAATTCAGTTTCAAGGTCCCTTGTGAGAGTGGGTTCCCTAAGGTTCCGTCTAAGAGTTCTTTCAAGAGAATTGATATCAATGGGCGAATCGATTGTGGGTAAGGAAAGTGACCTACGACCGAACATCAACAATAAAGCATATACTCAACAAAGCAATTTATCAACCACAACTCCACATACGATGTTCCCTTTCTCCTCAATTATCAAGACGGAAAATGTAAATGGCCACGACAAGGACCGATGCTTTAACACAAAATTTAAACAGGATAAGAGCCTCAACAAGGGCTTCACAACTAAACTAAAACTAAATTTAACACATGCACAATATTCACAACTCGAAACTAGAAGTCACGAGACTTACCTGGGGTCCTCTAGACTTACAATTTGCTAGCATTCCCACGGCAAGCTTCGAGTCCCTAGAATCTTACAACACGAAGATGATCAAAACACACAAGGAATATTCACAAGACACAATATTCACAATCAAACTAAATTTAACCCTAGAAACTTCGGTTGCTAAACCGTTTGCAGTCCCCGGCAACGGCGCCAAAAATTGATCGGTTGGTCAATTAACATCAACCTTCGCAATAGCACGAATCATTGTAAAATAGGGCTATTGGTCGGGTAAGTCGAACCACAGGGACTACGCTAGTCTAATACAACCTAAATGTCTAGAATCATTCTTAGAATAATGAAGGGTGTATAGAGGTTTTGTTGGATGTCACTTAAGCTAGGAAATTAAAAGTGCATAAAACAATAAATTGCAAGAATTCAAGGGAGTGAGTACAAGTAAAGAAGGCTAGGGAAATGAATCCACCTCCATCCCTCTACACATGCTAGGTTAAGATTAATTTAAGGGGAAAACAACATATATGATAGTCATGATACATAACAATACTAGGTTGCTATAATATCCTTAAGAAGTTCATTTAATTAGAAAGGCAAGAATAAACCATCAAAGGTTCACATGATCAACTACCTAAACTAAAATGTAGCTTAGAACATGCTTACTAAGCCAAGGATTATCAAGCCCTAATTTAAATGGTGAATGCACATAAAGCTAAGAATCAAGTATAGCCCATCAAAGGGAAACCCTAAGCCATGAACTATCTAGGTTCTCCAACTCAATGCCATTAAAACCATTCCATGATCTAACTTCCATTGTCACCATGGAAGTGCAAGCAATATGATTAAGAAAGGCAACCATCCAAGACAAGATGAATAACTCACAATAATCATTTAAAACATTCAACATTCATTACAACAAAAATGAGGCTCTTGACCATGGAAAGACTATCAAAAATACATTGTAATCCCCAAAAATAAACTATACTAACACATGCTTACAAGGGAGGGGTTTCATCACCTCCCTAGATGAGGTTTAGTTACCCATTGGTGAGCTAGAAGAAGGAAGAAGCATCATCCTCATCTCCATTTTTGAGCTCCTACTGTAGCACTCAAGAACACCCTTCTCCTTGCTCTCTTCTCTCTCCTTTTTCTTGCTCAAGATAAAGCTTAATGATATATGTGGCCTTTGGGTAGCCTTTTATGCTCCAACCATACCCTCTCTCCTCCAAGGAACACCTCCAACCACTTCATAAAGAGGGAAGATGGCATTGAGGAAACCAATGTGCAAGTGGGCTGAAATGAGCCATTTCCGAAGGGCATTCTGCCTGATTTTCGAGCGCACGCTTGGTGACTTCGAGCACTCTAACTTAGTGCAATGTGCAACATGCTCCTCTTGCTCAGTGCTGACCTATTTTGGGAAAACTGCTATAACTTTGTGCCCCGAACTCCAAATGACGATCTGTTTAAAGCTTTGGAGAGCTGATTCAGTGCTTTAAAAACTTCATGTTTTGATGAAGACCCAAATCTCAAGTCTGGTTGGTCGAAAATGGGGAGAAAGGCAGTACATCAGTGCTGCCAGGCAGTTCTGCGCACCTCTGTTGTGAAGATCATAACTCTCTGCTCCGAACTCCGAATGATGAACCACTTGAAGATTTGGAAAGCTAATTCAGAGCTCTAAATCTTTCATGTTATGAGAGAAGTCCAGTTCTCGAGTTTGGAAGGTCAAAATGGCAAGCAAAGACCAGGCTCTACTGCTGCCAGAATTCAGCATTGGCACCCTTTTGTTGCTCAAGACTCCACAAGGCCTTATTCTTGTTCCATTTTGGCCAATGAACCTGAAAATGCATAAAAACATAGAATTGGAGTTAATCTACATAAAATAATTAATAACTGGACTTTGTTAATGTAATTTAGGGCGCTTGAATATACATTATTCGGCGCTTATCACACATTCCAAAGGTGTATGATGTCAATTTTCTCGGTCATGGTGGAAGAGTATATAGAGGTCTTCATGGAAGATTTTTCTATTTTTGGCTCCTCATTTGATGCATGCCTTAAAAATCTAGATTTGGTGCTTAAAAGATGTCGAGAGACAAACCTTATTCTTAGTTGGGAAAAGAGTCATTTCATGGTTCAAGAAGGCATTGTTTTAGGTCATGTCATTTCTGAGAGGGGGATTGAGGTAGATAAAGCGAAAGTTGAGCTCATTTCTGAATTACCTCCACCTTCAACGGTGAGAGAAGTTCGCTCCTTTCTAGGTCATGCCAGCTTCTATCACCGTTTCATCAAGGACTTTAGCAAAATTGCTCAACCTTTGTGCAATCTTCTTGCCAAGGAAACCCCTTTTGTCTTTGATCACGCATGCCTAGATGCCTTTCATAAATTGCGTACTTTATTGTCATTTGCTCCTATTATGCAACCTCCCAATTGGTCATTGCCATTCGAAATCATGTGTGATGCTTCTGATTATGCCATGGGGGCAGTTTTGGGGCAAAGAGTGGGTAAGCTTCCTTGTGCCATATACTATGCAAGTAAAACTTTCTCGGGAGCTCAATTGAATTACTCCACTACCGAGAAAGAGTTACTTGCCATGGTATATGCCCTTGATAAATTTCAATCCTACCTCTTAGGGTCAAAAGTTGTTGTCTATTATGATCATGCTGCTTTGAGGCATCTTTTGACAAAAAGAGAAACAAAACCTAGGTTGATTAGATGGATTCTGCTTCTTTAGGAATTTCACTTTGAAATCAAGGAAAAGAAAGGCACCGAGAATGTGGTCGCCGATCATCTTTCTAGGTTATCGATAGAGCCTTTCCCTAGTCTACCAATTTGTGACTCATTTCCGGATGAACAACTCTTTCAAATTTCCAATGGGAAAATGCCTTGGTTTGCCGACATTGTGAATTATTTGGCAGTGGGCAAGCTACCAACTTCTTAGTCGAAGAATGAGAAAAATCGTTTCTTTGCCAACATCTAGAATTACTATTGGGAAGACCCTGTCTTGTACCGATATTGTCCGGATCAAATTGTGAGGAGATGCATTCTGGAGAGTGAAATTCTGAGTGTCCTACTGTTTTGTCATACTCTTGCATGTGGTGGGCATTTTAGTGTAAAGAAGACCGCCTTGAAGGTTCTTCAAAATGGGCTCTTTTGGCCCACTATTCATAGAGATGCCTACAATTTTTGTAAATCGCGTGAGAGATGTCAAAAAATGGGGACAATGTCTAGAAGGGATATAATGCCACTGACCAATATACTTGTTGTTGAAATCTTTGATATATGGGGCATTAATTTTATGAGTCCATTTCATATGTCCTATGGTTTTCAATACATTCTTCTTGCCGTTGATTATGTTTCCAAATAGGTGGAAGCATGTGCTACCAAAACGAATGACCACTCCGTGGTCATTCAGTTCATCAAATCCAATATCTTTGCTTGTTTTGGTATGCCAAGGGCTATAATAAGTGATGGGGGAAAACATTTTTGCAATCAATTCTTGAGGCACTTATTTCTTAAGTACTCCGTCACTCGTAAGGTAGCCACTCCCTACCATCCTCAAACAAGCAGGCAAGTTGAAGTGTCTAACCGGGAAATTAAGCATATTCTTGAGAAAACGGTTAACACCACCCGGAAGGATTGGTCAAGGAAGTTAAATGATGCTTTTTGGGTTTATCGGACGGCATATAAGACCCCCATTGGCATGTCTCCTTATAGGCTTGTATATGGAAAGCCTTGTCATCTCCCGGTTAAGTTAGAACACAAAGCCTTTTGGGCGGTTAAAAAGCTCAATTTTGACCTTGATAAAGCCGAAGAGAATAAGCTTCTTCAATTGAGTGAGTTAGAATAATTGAGACACAATGCCTATGACAATGCCAAACTCTACAAAAAGAGAACCAAAACCTTTCATGATAAGTATATTGTGAAAAAGACTTTGGAACCCTGTCAAAAAGCTTGGCTTTTCAACTCTAGACTTAAACTCTTTCTGGGGAAATTGAGAACCAAATGGGAAGGTCCTTATGAAATCATCTGTGTTATACATTATGGGGCGGTTGAAATCAAAATTTTGAAAAAGGGCAACATTTTCAAAGTTAATGGTCAAAGATTGAAACCTTATATAGAGGGTCTAGTCTTTCAAAGACATTTTGAAGCTGCACATTTAGTTGACCCGGTGTATGAGCACATAGAAGATTGCATTGACAAGAAACCAAGAGCTCCTTTTGAGCTTAAACCAACAAGTTCTTCAAGGAACCATTTGTTGGGAAAAGTTCAAAGAACCATTCATCACCCTAATAAGGAGGGGATACATAGCAAGATCTTTGATCCAGGCTAAAAGAGTCCAACGTCTTGCTAGAGACGTTAAAGACTAGCAAAGGCATTCGTAGGGTGTCAAAACCCTATTCCTCCCTCATTTCTATCTTTCATTTCATTTCATGCAAAGTTTAGATACTTGTTTTTGGTTTTCATATGCATTTCAAGGAACTTTGGTGAGGATTACATCAGCTTTCATGTCATTATTAAGAATTCTGTAAAGTTCGATCGATCTCAAACTTGAGTTCGATCGATCAAACTTTTCTCTGCATCCAACACTTAGAAAATTTTTTGACTTACAGAAACCTACATCCAAATCACCTTTCTGTCCCATCGTTCAACCCAATTCCAAGATCAATCAAGAGACCTTCGATTAATCCAACTTCCAAGTTCATTCGATCTTATGACTCAACATTTAGAAAAATTTTGAGCCTGCATCAACCTACATATTTCAGCTCTCTGTCTGATTATTTGAAACATTCCAAGATCAATCTAAAAGTTCTTCGATCGATCCAACTTCCAAGTTCGATCGATCTCATGTTCCAACACTTAGGCAAAATTTTAAACCAAAAACCTACATATTTTTGCTTTCTGTCTGATCGATCGAACTCTTGTTCTGATCAATCTCAATTCTCTATTTCATTGTTTGACTTTGTTTTGACTTTTCAATTTTCAAAAATCCAAAAATATTTTCATTTTTTTTTTTGTATTTTATTTTCTTGTTTATCCAAAAAAAAAAAAAAAAAAGAAAAAGAAAAAAGAAAGAAAGAAAGAAGCAGTAGTTTCGATCGATCTGAAATTCTAGTTCGATCGATCGAACTCTTGTGCGACAGTTTTAAATAGAGGATAAGATCACATTCTCCCCCATTTCCAAACCTTAGTTCCTATGTCACCGTATCCTCGCCCATCTCTTCCATCTCCGGCGAGATCTCCATAGTGAGCCAGGGGTAGATCTCTCCCTCATCTCGGATCTTCTTCCTCTTCACATTTCATTTCATCTCTCCTTTCTTTGCTTCAAGGTGAGATCCGAGACCCCATTATTGATTTCACACCATGATTTCTAACAGTATGCTTTAAATGTTTGATCCACTCCTATATTCATGATGATTGTTGGCCATGGATGAAATTTTAAGCTTTTCATGTTTTTATGTCCATTTTTGTCTTTATGCCATAACCATTGTAATGAGTCGCTTTAATTTTTGGGAGTGTGAGCCATTGTAGGTAATTGTGATTGATGATTGTTGTGTTGATGGGCCCACAAACATGTTTGTGTGGATCCCGCGCTCCCACAGTCACAGATCTGTGACTTCTCGTTTTTCACATAACACAGTTTGATCGATCGAACTTGTGCCCCAGATCGATCAAAGTTGTGAGATCGATCTCACTTATTTTCGATCGATCCAACTTTTGTGATTGATCTCACTTTTTTTTATAATCGATCGAATTTCATAGATCTCACACACACGCTTCATTCATCTTGTATTCACTTCATGCTATCCTATCTATGCCCAATGCCTGTGATAGTCCACATTGGATGCGTTTCATTCTTATATTGCTTGGCATACTTCACATCCTATCACTTGCATGGATTTATATCATATATGTTTTGTCTATCCTATTTGACAAACAATTGCTACTGTGCCTTTAATTCATTATTCTTGCACTTAATCCCATTGCAAGATTTCCTTTTTGCAGACCATGACTAAGAATAACAATTCTTCCACTTCAGCCACACCTGAGGCTCATGACCTGATATGTCGCTTAGAGGAGCACCTCCAGAGTTTGGAGGATATGTTAGTTGCTCTTAGAGCTGACATTAGTACCCTTCGTCTGAATGTGATGGCTGCCATTCGAGCTAACATTTCTCGCTTCCATACGGAGATCTTAACTGCCATTGATGACTTAGCTAGGGAGATCCGCGGAGCTCCCTCTGCTTGAGACTTCCAATCTCTTTATCTATTTATGCTCTATATGTTATGTGTCTACTACACTTGTGATACTATTATTTTTGCAGCCGGGTCTGTCGGCTTTGACATTGGATGTATTACACTTTATTGTTGTTTTTATCTATGATGGATGTTGTATGCTTTTATTGATACATCTGCCCTTTTAACTCCATCAGGTGCATCATACTGACTTTAGTGAGAGAGTGCTACCAATTTCCAAGACCACCGTTATACCTCTCCCATTTCTTTATCTGTTTATCCCATTTACACTTGCATGTCCACTGTGCACTAATTATCCCATTTTGTTATCTGATAAATTTATCCAAGTGCCAAATTTCAGGACCATAGTTCATCCCAAGTTTGGAGGGGCCATGTCACCCACTTCGGATACTTCAGTCCCGATCATTCTTGCTTAGTTGCACTAGTATACTCTTCCCTTTGTTCTCTTGCACATTGAGGACATTGTGCCATTTAATTTTAGGGGGATTGTGTTTTATAGTGCTAGCTTTAAATTCAAATTTTTAGCATGACTTGTGTATTTGAGGGATATTTCTATGATTGGTCCATGTCTACCTATGATTTTGATCTTTTGAGGACTATATTGCTTAAAATTTAAAAATTGCTTGACTTGAGAGTCCAATACTCCTTGTATGCCTTGTGGATGCCATTTAGGAGTAAATTTTTTGAAAGATTGATATCTTACTTGCCCTTGTGGTCCACATCATCTTGATTTTTTTAATTGTTTTGAGATTCACTCTAGTCTTCTACACTAGCACCGGCGCAGACTAGCATTCATTTGTGGGGTACATGCTTTGTTAATTATTGAATTGGTTATATCCCAATTGAGCTAGTAGTGCATTGAAAGCTTTCATTCTTGATAAATATGGATAACAACCCCTTTTCACTAAGTAGTCAGGATTCTAGCCTCATCAAGCAGTAGAATTCTCGCGCCAAAAGGTGGAGGGCCCAAACTCTAGGTTAATAATTGAATTCCAAAAAAAAAAGAAAAAAGAAAGGTAGCAATAAAAGTGAGGACTTCTCCCAAAAAGGTGAGAAGTAGGAAATGATTAGATGGTTGTTGTCTTGATTTGTAACCTAGTTGATTTGAGCTTGTAAGTCCGCAGGGGCATTTGAATGCCTAATGCCCTAAAGTTGTCTGGTTTGGGAGTCATTGACCTAATGCTCGACCTCATGAATCGCTAAAAAGTTTAATAGATCAACACATTGCACTATACTTCCATCTTTGATCCTCAAAAAAAAAAAATATTGAGTGAAAAGAATAAGCGCACCTAGATGAATAAAGCTTTAATAAATGGTTCAGTTTTTGTCTTGATGATCGGTATTAGATTTGTGTGCTAGTTTGAGGGTAAGGATGTGATTAATTCTTTAGTTGGCTTAGACAGCAACACATTTGATGCCAGTCCACTCAAAAGGATTCTAGAGTTGTTTTAATTTGCATGATCATTTTCTTGATGTGTGGAGGACCATACTTGCTTGCTTGATGTTGAAATTTTGGGAGATTGCTTGGAAATGTTTGAAACATTGCATACTTGAGGTAGTTTTCTCCCAATACTTGTTTGCAATATTGATGCCTCTTCTGAAAGAATGAGCTTAATGTTTATGGGTACCATTTCTGTAAACCCTCACGAGACTTCACTCGTCCACCAGGGGTAACCTAGGGGTTTAAAAGGCTTGTTGCATATGCTAAATGCAATCGTGTTCCCTACGAAAGTGGCGTTATCCATTTATTGTTTTCTAAATTCATACTTGTGTAGTTGTTTATTTCATTCCTTTTCTTTCTAGTTCATTGCTAGGGACTAGCAATATTTAAATTTGGGGGTGTGATGAGCACTGAAAAGTGCGTATTTAAACCCCTTAAGCTTAGGCGTTCTAGTACCTTTATCTATCTTACTTTACCGTTTTAGATTGATTTCGTATTATTTCCTTTTTTAGGCACTTATCCCGAAAATAAGCTAACTCAGCTAAATAAGAGCTTAATTGAAGCAATTCTGGGATTAATCAAAGAAAGGAGCAAAGTGGAGAAAGAAGGAAGCAATGAAGCCAAAGGTGGCAAACAGCAAAGTTCGATCGATCCAAGTTCAAGGTTCGATCGATCGAACAATGATCGATCTCAGCACTTCAAGATAGATCCAAGCCTTGACCCAAAAGCATAAAGTTCCAAAAGTTTGATTAATCCAACACCATCCTTCGATCGATCGAACACTTTTGTCCTTATTCAAATGATTGATCTATCCACAGCTATACCACCCACTAACCACTTTTGTCCTTTTCCCATAAATATCTCAGATTTGTCTTTTTCCAAAAAGCTCAGCCAGTTGGATCGATCCAGCCTAAGTTCAATCGATCTCACTTACCTTCGACCGATCCAAGTTCGAGGTTCGATCGATCGAACTTCCTTTAGTGCGAAAAAGTTAAAATTCCATCTCATTGAAAGTTGTCCTTTATCCAATCATTAGGGAATATTGTGTGCACGACACTATCTCATTTTGGGTGTCATTTTGACCTACCTATATAAGGATAAGGATTTCTCTTTCAAGGGGGGCCAATTTAATTTGGCATATCATCTCTTGGAGAGGAAGTTTAGAGGATGAGGAGGCAAGAGACACCATTAGAGACTCTTCATCAACAAGGAGCAGATTTTAACCATGGAATTAGCCCTTGAGGGTTGGAGTATCATCACCATGAGTGGCTAAACATCCTTTTGGGGCTAGAGTTAGCCCCAAGCATGCTTTCTATATCTTAATCTTATATATTATTGAGGGATTAGTGTTGTAATTGATGTTTTGACACTTTGATATATATATAGATCTTGTTTATTCAATGATTTATGTGGTTTAATGCTTCCAATTGGTCATTTCATTCTATCCATATGTCCATGTATGCTAGAATAGACGTTCATGTGTTTACCTCTATTTCTTGTGTAATTGATGCATGTCTATGTGTATTAATGCTATAGATTTAGGGATTGTCAAAACATTGTGCTTAAAATAATGCTCTTGTGATTTTCTAGATGGTCCATGCTCACTTCTTAATGGATTGTGCCTCTCCCTTAGCTTAGTTAGTTTAATTTCATGCCACTTGTTTAATTGTAGTGTAGTAATAGTATAATTGTTAGATAAGAGGACAATCCATGCTAATTGTTTGATGTTCCATACTTTTGAATGCAAGTAGCATATGTCTCTACCCTTGTGGTGTGTTTGGCTTGTGAACTTAATGAAAGGATTAATGACTTGCTAGATATGTTGTGCTTCTCAAATGCTATTTAGACGATATATACTTAATTACTAGATATATTGTGCTTTTCACTTGTTGATTAGACAATGTATGCTTAAATTGGTCACCCTTGCTAATTGAATTAACCAAGCACATACACACAAATATTGCAACACACTTTACCCTCATTAGTCACTAGTTGGAAGTGTAGAAAAGCATTGCTTAGTGGTGACCTCTAAACCCCAAGAGCTCTCTTTCTCTCTTGCTTACTCTTGTTACATTCAATCACTTAGTTTAATTTAGTTGTTCTCTAGTTTACTTAACTAACCAACCATTTGTTGATCACTCGACCTATTGACCGTAGTTGCATTTTCACATTCATGTACGACTCCAATCCCTTGGGACGACCCCTTCTCACTCAAACTACATAGTATAGGTGTTAAGCGGTTTATAAATTTAACTATGATGCCCACTTGACACTACTTTCCAAACTCAAGATGTTGTGCATTATTTTGTGCACACCTAGGGTCGAGCCACCATGATGTGCTCTAAATAGGGGCTGTTGAATGCATGTAGGTGCATTATATTGATTTGGCACATAATGATCACGCAAAGCAAGAAGAGGATTCACAACCGGTGGTGCTACACGAATACCTTGATTTACTTGAGCAATAGGAGGTGGGGGTGGAACAAAAATTGGTTGAGGCATTCCCAATGGAACTTGGCCTTGTTGTGGAATGAAGGGTCTTGGCATGCCTAACGGTACTTGAATATTGTCATGATGCACATTAGGGTGGAGGATACCATGTTGATCTATGTGACCATGGTCCTCCACATGGTCGTTATTTTGCTCCTCCATTGGAAAAATACAGTGATGAGAGCTACCCCTTCCCCTAGGATTATGAACAATGGATTCAAGAGTCAAATTAAGTGGGACAAGAGTAGGATTTATTGACCTACGACCATGCAAGCACAAACAAAACAAAAACAAACAACAAGCAAGTAACAACCTTTTCGCCTTCGCAACAAACCAATAATCAACTACCCTCCACATACGATGATCCCATAATCCCATGCTTGAACAATATGCAAGAAAAATTAAATTGCCTCCACGTGGGTTCATGATCTATCTAAGAAATTAAAAACTTGCCTCCACGTGGGCCAATGATTTAACTAGAGATTGAGTTTAGAAAAGCTTACAAAGGGTCCTTAAGAAACTTCAATTTAGTTTTCAATTTTCAAGTTTTCCTATGCTTTGCAATTTTTTTTTATTTTAGCCTTTTTATGCTTAGCTTAGCTCCTTGCTTTAAAATTCTCCTTTGCTTCACTTCCTTTGCTCAATTCACCTAGCCAATCAAGAATAAACACCATAAGTAATCAAAGAAAAATAACGTAAAAACACGATCAAAAGAGTACTAATTCTTAATTGTTCCCAAAATATGGCGTTGCCAAGTCCCCGGTAACGGTGCCAAAACTTGGTGTGGTGTCGTACCAATGCACCAAATTGTGTGTAGTGTGCCCAGTTTGAATTTATAAAATGCCACTACTACCTCTAACTACTAATATAGATAGAGTGAGTAGGAATCATCCCAAGGGAAAGGAAGCAATATTGATATGGAAACAACGTTGAACTAGTAGGTTGAGTGATCAAAGATGTTTTGACTGGTCAATTAAACTACAATATTAAACAAATTAAATACAAAGCAATTCAAGTAAATAAAGGGTAGAGAATGAGAGAGATGTCTTGGGACTTAGAGGTCACCACTAAACATCACCTTCCTAGACATTCAATGCTTTATAGATGAAGGGAATTATGTGTATGTGTGTCATTGATTGAATCAACAATCTTAGATGACTAGATAAGTATATATTGTCTAAATAAACTAGTGAATAGCACAACATATCAAATTGAGTCATTATTCCTTTCTTTAAGTCCTTAATCAACACGCATCATTGAATTAGATAAATATGTACTACTTGCATTCATTAGTATGGAACATCAAACAACAAGCATGAATTGTCCTCCCATCTAAGAAAGTAAACCAACTATAATACAACTAAGCTAGGACATGGAAATTAAACTAATTAAACTAAGGTAGAGGCATAATCCATTAAGAAATGAGTATAAACCATCAAACAAATCACAAGAGTATTCTATTAAAGCACCATGCCTTGACAATCTTTAGATTCATAGCCTCAACACACATAGACATGCATCAATAACACAAAACCAAGAGATAAACACATGAACATCTATTCTAGCATACATAGACATATGAATAGAATGAAATGATCAATTGGAAGTATTAATCAACACAAATCATTGTAGAAACAATATTCATATATAAATCAAATGCCAAGACAAGAATACAACACAAATCCCTCAAAATACAAAACATCAAGATCTAGAAGGCATGCTTAGGGCTAACTCTAGCGCCAAGAAGATGTTTAGCCACTCATTAATGTAGTCATCCAACCCTTAAGGGCCATTTTCATGGTAGGAATGATATTCTTCTTGATGGAAACCCTAGATTGAATGGAAGAACTCCCAAATGGTGTATATCTCCCTCAATCTCTAGACCCCTCCCCCAAGATTGTATATATGTCTAAGATTATATATGATTGTCTCTATGGGTAAAAATGACTCAAAATCCTTATATAGGTAGCTCAAGTGTCACACCCAATGGTTAGGTCTCGTCCCTTCACTAATTGCACCACGAGCCATCTTTTAATGAGCTGGACTCTATTTTTTTCAAACTTAAGGGAGTTCGATCGATCGAATTCTAATGAGATCGATCGAACTCTGGCGGTGTCTTTTTGGAATACTGAAAGATCTAAGATATTTTTGGGATATTTTAGGAAAAAAACAAAAGTGATAGGTTGGGATAAGATCAAAGAAGTTCGAATGATCAGAAAATTGTTGGATCAATCGAAGAAGGTATTTTAGTGAGAAAAATGACAAAAGACTCGATCCATCTTGAAATGGTTGGAACGATCACTGTGAGATCGATCTGGGCTTGGTCTGATTAATCGAAACTTGCTGTTTTCCACCACTTTGCTTCCACTTAGCTCCTTTCTTACATTTAACTTGAGATTACTTCTTTTATGCTCTAATTTGGCTTAATTGACTTATTTTGGGGATAAGTGCCTGAAAAGGGCAATAACATGAAATTAGTCTAAAATGGAAAAATAAGATAGATAAAGGTTATAGAATACTTAAGCTTAAGGGGTTTAATTGCTCACTTTTCAGCGCTCATCAGTATACCCCCGACTGGTTGCACTATTTTTCCAGAACCTTAAGCCAGATTAGTATGATCACCAGATTATGTACACTACCAATAGACGGGCGGGACATTGTCATATCTACCACTGCCATTATTATAGCTTACAGATGTCCTCACCTTTCACCCGTGGTTCCAAAGTCTAAGCAACCCATATACTCGATCATTACAAACTATCCTTTAGAGCCGGATATGGTTTTTACTCTCTCTCCCCAGACAGCCTACTTTGGCCTCATCTATGCAGAGCGGGTTGAGATTGATCCCCGCTTTTGGTTTATTGACTCGGTGTTATTCCGTAATGCCTTTCCTTTAGGGCATGTTACATAGAGGTGGCACGGGATATTGAAGGCTCTATATAGGTTCAGCTAAAGCTATTGGGTTTCTATTCCTGGACTCATCTGGGAGATCATAAATAAGTACTAAGAGAATCTAATATTTAAGTATAATGATAGAGCTAATTCCTAGCTTTTACCATTTGGCCATCTGATCACACAGATTCTATCAGATCAGTGCTATCTATTTGATCGAGCTGAGATTCTAGAGCTAGCAGACAATAAACAGAAAAGGGAGTATAGTGCAAAACATTGGAAGAAGAGCTACAATGCTTGTCTAAAGAGTCGGGCAAATAATGAGTTAAAAAGGCTCTAAGGATAATAGAGAGCACAGGAGGGAGCAAATGAGGGATCTCGGGAGGGATCACCTTCTTCCTCCAGACCCAGGCAGAGACGTCATACTGCGTCCACTTCTTAGCAAAACCCACCTCTACCTTCCCATCGACCTCCGCAGCGTGGATCATCATCCACTCCCCCTCCCGATCCTATGTCTCAGGCAGGTTAGCCTTACTCCCAAGCTATAAGCTCTGACACTAGTTTTGAGAGCTAGTTAACTTAGCTCCAGTCAGACTTCGTAGCCTACAACATCAGGATAGAGCGTAGAGTTAACGATCTAGTGAGAGCAGTTGTAGACTCGAGACGAGACATGACAGATTTCAAGACTGAGGTTCAGCAATTTCTTACCCGATATAGCCAGAAGATGTCTGACATGCTCCAGTGCATCGAGGACCTGTTTGATCCGAATGTTATGCCATAACTCCATTCTCTCTCTCTATTACTTATTGTCTGCTTTGACATTACTTGATACATTGATATTTTGGGGATTTATACTATTTGTTACATTCACATTAGTTTTGGATATTACTTTAAGATGCATGCATTTAGATACACATGGTTTTGGATTTACTTTCAGACATAGATTTTTGGATTTTAATATATTTGATTTGGTTTTGGATATTTTGAGCTTTATATTGCTATATGCCATGATGATTATGCCTATTCATACCCAGATCTGCATTCTATCTCTCATTTCTATCATTGATGCATATGCTTTGACAGTTACTAGTGTGACCATTTTCAGACAGGTTTTTGAATCTAAGTTTGGGGGTGTGCCTTCCAATGCTAAGCTTTCATTGCCAGGTTCTATATACTATGCCCATTTGGTATACTCTTTCCACTTTTTGTTGCTATCTTTGTACATTGAGGACAAGGCACAGATTAAGTTTGGGAGTGTGTTAGCATATTTTAGCATGTGACACTTTATTTACTATGCATGTGAAATGATTTGAGAGTTTAGCAATGATTTTGATCTTTTAAGGGCTATGATACTTGGAATTTAAGAATTGTTTTACTTGTGAGTTCGATACCCCTTGTATATGTAATGACCCAGTCGTTTTTCTTTCCTTCCTTTTTCTCAGATTTTTACGAATATTTTTTTTTTCGTTGTCTTTTCTTTTCTGCGTTCAGTTTCTCATCACTTAGTGTTGTCTCGATTGCTTTGGAATGGTTTCCGAGACTTTTTTCCTTGGATTGACAACGTTCTTAGTGGACCGCGTCAATTTCATATTTTTATTTTTTCGATACTATTCACTTTTCATTTTTTTCCGTATTTCATTTTTTTTCCCGTTTATCGTTTTTCTTTGCATAACCTCACTTTTGTGCTCGGATTTGATTATGGCTTCAAATGCATCCACGATATTTGATTTCCATGATGTATTTTTACTTTTGTAGAAAATACATTCTTGTTGCTTACTCTTTCGTAAAGGGCATTGATGCATACTTTCTTGTTAATATTTTTTATTTTTGGGGCCTTAGTGTGATTATATAAAATAATTATTTTTTGTCTTGGGGACCATTTTACAATTTAATTTAGAAGATATTTTGGAAAAGGACCTTTCTGTAATTTTAAAAAAGTGTGACAAGTGTCACATTCTCATGGAGCCACTTGTTGGCATTTGGGTAGGGTGACTAGGAAGCATGATCTTGTGACATTTGGAGGGTGGAGATTCACCTACTTGTTGTCCTAGGATTGGTGCACTTGTTGGCTTAGATGGTTGATAAGTGTAGACTTGAGATTAAGCCTAGGAAGGAGCCTTGGATTTATGACAAGTGTAGGTTCACATTTTAGTCTTGCATTGTGTGTGTGTGAGAGGTAGTGTAAGAGCACATAGTGAGTGGAGGAATACTAGATCCTCCACTCACCATTTTCACTTTCATCTTTTTCATTTCATTTGTTTTCAAAACCCTAACCAAGCCACCATTGGAGAAAAGCTTGGTAAATAGCTTATTTCTTCATTTTGGCTTCCTTCCACTCACCTTAGACCATTAACCTTGTGAGACAAAAGTTTCCTCTCACTCTCCTCTTCAAAACCCTTGTTTTGTTTTCCATTTTTGAGTTTGGTTGCTTGGGATTATAGAGATTGAATTCTCTATTCAGGTAGGGGGTGTTACAGCTTATTTTCCAATTGTTTTACTTGCTTTTGTATGAAATATAAGTTATATGCATGTCTTTTGTTAATTTAAGAAATTAATGATGTATCATAGCTTACATATAACTCACTTTAGACTTGGTATATGGCATGGCCCTGACTTGATCTTTGTTATATATTAAATTGGGATGATTTAAATGACTTTTCAAATTTAAAGATTTAATGAATTTAATTTGATTTAAATTCTACTTAGTTTTGTTTTGCTTGTATTCCATTTTAGACTTGATATATGGTATGACCATGACTTAGTGCTTGTTATATATTAATTTGAGATCATTTGAATAACTTTTGAAATATAGAGATTTAATTAATTTAAATTAATTAAATTCTGCATGATGATATCTTGCTCATTTTGCACTTTTGATTTGATATATGTAATGACTATGCTATGTTGTTTAAAATATATTAATTTAAGGTTATTTGGAATTGATTTGAAATCTAGAGAATTTAATAATTTTTGTTTAATTAAATTCTATCTAATTGTTCCATGTATTTAATTATATTTTTAAAGTTGTTTTATATATAAATCAAGGATTTAGACTTGTTGTGTTTTCACTTGATTATGTTTTAAGCATTGAATAATATGGTTGTTATGTCTATATTCATGACAACATGTTTCTAATATTGAATATATTGTTGACTTGCAATTTAATAGTATTATGAATATGGAATGCTTATTGTGCACTATTAGAAGTTAAATTGGTAACTTGTTGCTATGCAGTAGTAATATGAGATTTTTGCGAATCATTTATAGTATTAGCTTTGTAAATTTATTGCTACAATGTTGTAGAATTAGTGTTTAAAGTTTACCATGGAGGCATGACTTAAATTGTTAAGTAGGTGATATTGTATTGTACATTGCATCATAGTAAAGACTTAACATTATTTATGCCATTTTAGAATTGAAACTCTAAGGTATGGATTGTGTGGTTTCAACCCACTTATGCATGGAAGGTGGTTTCATGCATTATATAAATTATGTATAAGTTGTGAACTTATTTATTTATTTTGGATTCTCTTGGGAGATTGTTACATGTGACATGGCTAAAGTTTGGCTCTAGTACGGGAGATAGAGAACTCCCTATATTATAGTGCGCACTTAGGGTGGTATTCCCAGCAGGTTAATGCCCGGAATAACCATAGGTCTCGGCTTTATATGAGATTTGATGTCTAAGCCTTCCACTATTTGATTTCGCTTTCAATTCCAAATTGACAATCATGTTTAATTGTGACTTGTGGTTTTGGTTATTGGTGATTTTGATGTTATTAAGTACATTGGTGCATTATGATTTTAAGGAACCATCGCATGTCTTTAAAGTTGTTAAGTACATTTGTGCATTATGATTTGTAAGGAATTATCGCATGCTTTTAATGTTGTTAAGTACATCTATGCTTTATGATTTTAATGAATCATTGTAAAATTTTGATGTTGTTAAGTACATCTATGCTAAATGTTCAAATGTAGCTTAGGAATGATCCTATAGGTTCATTTGGAACATAGACGTTCGGTTGCATGACCCACTTTAGTTGTTTTCGTATTTTAGATTTCAAGTTGATAACTTTGAGAATATATATCTTGTTGCTTTATATAGCATGCCCTTATGTTGTTTGGGATTGCATAAATGATGTGATTTATGTTAGAAATGTTCTAAGGTAGCTTAGGATGTTCCCTGAGTCTAACATTTGACATAGACGTTAGGTGGCACGATCCTTTTGAATTGTTTCATGTTACTGTAAAAATCTGTAAGAAATCGAGTCTATGCATGCTCATTCCCTACGAGTAAACTTGTTTACTCACCCCAAAGTTACTGGGTGATTTGTCAGGTATGGATACTTGGTATGGGATGCACAATATCCCTGGAATGTTTTGATGAGTTGAAGTTCTTTAAGTGTATTTTGTTCATGATTCTTATAAAGGATGGCTTGAAATGCCAGTTGTAGCCTTTTATGTCAAAATGTGTATATTTGATTCTAGACATGTAATGTGTACATGAGTACAGTCTTTAAAATGTATTTCACATGTATGAGATGAGGTCGGAGGCCATGATCATTATTTTGTATCCTATGTAATTTTTGACTTCATGAAATATTATGAAAATATTGAAAAATGTCAAGTTTTTACGTCACCATGTTTGCATCGGGTGTGGGAATTCAATTTTGATTCTTCCATTGGGTCTCATTAGTCATGTATGAAGTGTGACCAAGGGCCAAATGGTATTTTGAAACCATTTCATAGTTTTGAGTTCCAAGTTTTATTTTTGTCATTTTTGCCGTTGGGGAGTTGTATTTTGCATCGGCGATATTTTTAAGCCGTGGATCATTGTAGCACATCCTATAGGTAATTTACGTTTGCATGCATGATCATTTTCAAGAAAAACTTCTTATTTGGTGAAATGAACCTCCTATGGACTCATTTTGCATTTTTATTGCATAATCTGGTCTAGGGGCATTTTGTAGTTTATTTTCAAGAAATAAATTCCGATCTTAACATGGTCACTTACAAAACGTGATTCTAAGGGGGGTTTTCTTCTTTGTGTTTTTCTAAAAAATATTGTCTTGGTATCGGAAATCCCTCACCAAGTTCAGCTTTCAGTTTTGAATTTTTACAGCTTTTTGACCCTTGTGACCTAATTTCATGGAGGGGTATTTTGGGCATTTCATGGTGAGTGTTTTTTTCATTTTCTTCTACTCTGTCGAGTATAAAACTCAATTTTGAGGGGGGTTTCTTCTTTGTATTTTTCCAGAAAAAGTCATCTCACTCTCAAAAACCAATTTTTTCCCGAAAAACTCCTACTGTCAGTTTTTTGCTGACTTTTTGTTCAAGTGTGCGAACAATAGATTTCTCATAACTGGTTAGATGACTTAGGGCAGTGTTGTGGTTGTGAATTTTTGCCTTGTAACCGGTTAGGAAGGCCTTGTAACCGATTAGATGTTCTTGGGTTGGCTCATTTTTAACCTTTTTGCCCCCTTCTTCTTCCTTTAGCCATATCTTCTTCATCCGAACTCCGAATTAAGTGATTCTTGAGTCTAAGTTCATTAGTTTTTCATTTTATTTCCAATGGAGTGCTCGGTAGCATCCACTTTTATGTTGGAAATGACCTTTTGCCCCTAGGTCCATTCTTGTCCGTTTTTAAAACGCCGCTTCCGCATTTGTTTCCTTTAGGTTCCGTAACCTCATTGGGTGTCAGACGCGTTGTTATCTCTAGAGACCGTTTTTTCATCTTTTTCTTCCACATTCTGGATCTGTTTCGAGTCATCACAGGACACACTAGGTTATAAAATCGAGGGTCGTCACAGGTGGTATCAAAGCTCCTAGGTTTGAATACATTGGACGACGGGTTTTGGGTGCATATCATGCTTGTGTTGCCATGCTTTATGTGTTTATATGCTTCCCAATAACATGTTTATGTGCTTATGTGCTATATGTGGTATGCTGTTTGTTTAGCATCATTTAATCCTATTGTAAAGAGCATGACATATGATGTATGCTAGATTTGATTTGTATATGCATAGTTGTTTTGCATATTTGGCAGGACTTGGGATTAGTTATGGGATGTTGCAATTGAGGTTGAGTCATTTGGTGAGTTTGCACTTAGTGCAATGGTTGGTGTATTTGGTTTTGCTTAGGCACTCTTCCTTAAGGCTGTTGGTGATTGTCCACATTGCCTTCTCGTTGTGAGGCATTAGCATGCTTTCTTTATATGCTTAGAGATGCCATGTTGTTACTATGTTTTACTGACATACTTTTGTGTTACGTGGAGATGTGCCGTATATACCTTTGATTTTATCTATGTGAGTAGATTTATTTATTTGGTAGTTGCATTCCTTATCATATGCATAACTTCCATATTTGATTTTCCCTTTTGTTTCCTTCAGTCGTACGTTGTTTGTGTGCCGTTTTTTGCAATGGTTTCATTGTGAAATTCCTTCTAGAGGAATTCTCCTCTTTTCTTGGTTCAAGTAAGGGACTTTACAAGAAGTGAGTCTCTTCTCTTCATCGTCTTGTGTAAGGTTTTGGGACTTGGTCAGTCTGTGAGGATCACCATTGTTGTCTTGAGTCCTTGGTGAGGATTTGGTTGATTTTGGTCGACTTACTTCCATGTAGGGGGTGGATTCTTTGACCTTGTTATCTTTGTCACGACTCGAGTTTTTTAACCCGGTGCATCCGTGATGACCCGAAAGTTGATCTGATAACGGATCTGAAATACGGAAGCAAAAGATAAAACCAAAGTCTATAGAGATATAAATCATCCCCAAGACACCAATGTGACCTTCCATGAAGTCACAGAACTCAAATGAAATGAAAGTTCAAACAAAAGTCAAAACGGGCAAAATCCATTAACCAATAGGCAAAATGGTCAATTTACAATTGAGAAGAGAAACTTGACTCTAAACAAGTCAAACAAGGTGAATACAACCTAACCTAGTCATTTCATAATATTCCAAGAGGTTCCAAGAACATTGGACAAGAATCCCACAAAATGTTTTTTCCCGGTTTAAGTAAAAACTGACACTGTCTCACTAAAACTTGAATAACTGCCACTGTGATTTCAATCTGAGAATGACATTAGTACCATTAGAAAGCTAACTCGAAATCTATGAATTTAGAATCAAGAATTACCCCATTTGGATTAGAAATTAAGGAGATATGACCGTTTGAAGTCGAAACAATAGTGCTGAAACAAAACTGCAGAAGCTGGAGTGTGGCAGCTATTTAGGTCGACTGAAATGGCATTTCAGTCAACCGAAATGGCATTTCGTTCAACAAAATGACCAAAATTTTCCTGAAATCCTGAAAGTAAAGAAAAATCACTTAGGTCGACTGAAATGATGTATTGGTTGACCGAAAGAGACTTGAAACTTGATTTTGGCTACTGGAATTCATGTTTTACTGTACAAATGAAGTCCCAAAAGGCTTCAGTTGATCGAAATGGCATTTCGGTTGGCCGAAATGACTCGAGAAAGAATTGAAACACTTGCTAAATGCCAAAAATGAAGAAAAATTCTCAAGTCTCAAATGAATCCCCCATGGCATGATCAAATTGAATTATATGCAAGTGTGTGATGATGTGCACATACACGCAAGTGTAATATGACATTTTAAATATGTTACAATGACCTATGGCCTCATTGCATTTCATTTACAACATTTGACACGCCAAACCTCTAAAGTTGGAAAAATTACATTTTTTAAACAAAATGTGGCGTCAAATGAGTACAAGTGCTAAATTAAACATGTTTGGCCCTTGACCTCATGTCATACATATCAAATAGGTTCTAAATAGCGTATCCAAGTACACTTTACATGTTATAAGGCAAAAATGACATAATTGAACATAAATAAGTATTACATCTTTATAAGTAAAGCCTAAACAAGCTAACACTTGCATGTGAACAAGAATACTTTGAAAGAAGCTTCAATTCTATGAATCACCCAAGGCAAGTGCAAATCTCTAATCTTGAATCCTGTACCTGAACAAATCCCCCAGTAACTTTGGGGTGAGTAGACAAGTTTACTCGTAGAGAGTGAGCATACATCGACTCAATTTCTTTATAGATTTTTAGACTATCATGAAACAATTCAAAAGGGTCATGCCACCTAACGTCTATGTCAAAGGTGAGACTCAGGGAGCTTCCTAAGCTACCTTAAATCATTTCTAGCATAAAACACATCCTTTATGCAATTTAAACCATATAGAAGCATGCTATACAAAGCAACACAATATAGATTGTCAAAGTCACCTACTTGAAATCTAAAATGCAATAACAATTAAATATAGCAATTTAGCATAATTAGAGTTTCTAACACCACACATTAAGACATAGATTCTCAAAGTCATCAACTTGAAATCTAAAATGCAAAAATGACAAAAGTGGGTCATTCCACCTAGTGTCTATGTTCCAAATGAATCTATACGATCATTCCTAAACTATATTTGAACATTATAGCATAGATGTACTTAACAACATCAAAATTCGCAATGATTCAATAAAAATTATAAAACATAAATGTACTTAATAACATTAAAAGCATACTATGATCCATTCAAAATCATAATGCATATATGTACTTAACAACAGCAAAATCACCAATAACCAAAACCACAAGTCACAATTAAACATGATTGTCAACTTGGAATTGAATGCGAAATCAAATAGGGGAAGACTTAGACATCAAGCTCAGAATTCTGCCGAGATCTCAATGGTTATTTCGGGTACTAACCCGCTGGAAAGACCACCCTAGTGCGCACCATCTCAATTGAGGAGAACTCATACCTGCCGCATTAAAGCCAAACTCTAGCCATATCACTTGTAACAACAATGTCCCAAGACTCCAAAATAATCCAAATAAGTTCACAACTTATTCATAATTTATATAATGCACAAAATCACCTTCCATATACAAGTAGGTTGAAACCACACAATCCATGCCTTAGAGTTAAAATTCTAAAATGGCATATATATAATGTCAATTACAAAGTGTGCAATTCATTGCATAAGGCAACAATATATTCCATAAAGAAAACAAGTTCTCATGAATATAAATATAACAACATTGTGACAATGCTCAAAACACAACTATGTGAATACACAAAAGTCCAAATTCATGATTTATACATAGAAACAACTTCTACAACAAAATTAAATCCATGGAACAACAACATAGAATTTAATTAAATAAAAATAATTAAATTCTCTAGATTTCAAATCATTTCCAAATGGCCTCAATTTAATATATGCTAAAGGACATAGCATGGTCATTTCAAAATCCTAATTAGACAAATGGAACCATAAAAATAGATTTTAATTAATTCTCTTAATTAAAGTCTCTAGATTTTCAAACTCATCCAAATGCTCTTAAATTAAAGTATGTTAAAGAACATGCCAAAACTTAATTTAATAACGTCCATAAGAATTAAACTTTCACAAAAGAATTAAATAAAAAGTACAATTCATACTCAAACAATCCCAATTTAATATATGTTAACAAACACATCAAAACTTAATTTCCTACCATGCCACAATTTAATTCTAAGTTAAATACCATCATGAGAATTAAATATTAACCATAGAAAATAATTAAATTAAATTCTAGATTCTTAACAAAAGCATGCATACAAGTTGCATAAGCATCAAAAACAAGCAAGACAACAAAAATATGAAATTATAAAACCCCCTACCTCGACTTGAGATGAAATCTCAAATCCCCACCAAAACGAAACCGCTTCAAATCTGACGAAACGTCTAGGTTTTGTCGGGGACAACACGGTGAACAAGAACCCCAAGGAATTCCCATCAAAATCAAAACTTGACCTCAAACCTGAACTCAAAAAATGGCCAAAAATGGATTCTAATAAAGAGGAAAGGTAAAGCACGGCAAGGCAAGCACAAAACGCCAAGGCACTACCCCTTTTTACTAAAGGGAAGTGGCCAAAAAATGAAGAAGAAGGGTGGCAGCCCCTTGGCTGCCATGGCTGCCAGCCAAGAGAGAGGAGAGAGAGAGAAAAATCTGATTTTTCATCTTAAGAACTCCTATTTATAGAAAAACCCTAAAAGTGTCCCGAACAGGCCTTGCCAGGTCTGGAAAAGTGGAATTTGAGCAGACGTGCTCAAACAGCAAAACACCATGAATGAAAAAGAACCGAAATGAGAAAGGATGAACAACGGAAGAAACGGCGTCAAAAATCAAGTCCCGAGCAGAGAGATATGCCCCGAACAAGTTCGGCGGCAACTAGGGCCAGAAACCTTGAAACTGGAGAAATACAATCAGAAGGAAATCCTATAAGTACATGACTGGAGGAAAAGTAAAAATGAATCCCGTACCAGGATCCAGGCTCAATACAGGGCATTTAGCAATAACTTTCATTAATTGCACAATGGCCCCTCCAAAAAGTGAAAACTACATAACTAACCTAGAATGAAAATATCTTCCAAAAATATTTCCTTAAAAACCCCTAAAATAAAATATCTTTAAAAGATATTTATGAAAAACACCCCAAGAAATGGAAATTTTTCTGAACAACTATGCATCCATGCCCCTATGGACACCAGGAGCAACTAGAGTACTTTTCTGCAAAAGTAAAGATACGTATTTCATGGAAACCACTTACAATGAAGATACGTGAAGTCAAAAACTAACTTCGAACACAAGAAGTGAGGTTATGCCAACAAAGTGACAAATGGGGAAAAGGCAAAATAGGGAAAAGGACGAAAAAATGAATAGTGTCCAAAAAGTTAAAATATGGAAATGACTCGGTCCTCAAAGGAAGTTGTCAATCCAAAGAAAAGAGTCTCAGAAACTATTTCTTAGCACCCGAAACGACACTATGTGATGAGAAATTGAATTCAGAAAGGAAAAGACCAACGGAAAAAAAAAAAAAAAAAAAAAAAAATCCGTGAAAATCTGAGAAAAAGGAAAGAAAGGAAAATGACTGGGTCATTATAACCTTCCCACCTTAAAGGAATTTCGTCCCCGAAATCCAGACCCAAGAAAACAAAAAGGCGAAACCAGGATAACTACGGAGTAAATCTCCAAGTATCCCTTACAATATACAACGAAAGCAAATCCTAAACTAAAGGACAATGTAAAAGCCAATGTCAGTGGCACCCACGAGCTCATGACAACACAACCACTCAAAAGGAAAGTGACCATGCGGCCACAGAACAAGTCAAGACTCACACTCAGAATCCAAGGTCAGACGAGGAAACGGAAGACAACCAGCATATCATCCCTCTTGACAATACATCACATAAATGCAAAAACAACCATCAAAATAACTCTAAAATCCCCACATATCGAATCAAGGTACTGAACAAGGACAACGTGGCAGTATGAATAGCGACCAAAACCCGGCCACGACGTACTCAAATGTGTGGTAGTACTGACAGCACCTAGCGCCCACCCACACTTACTCATCAGTAAGGTAGCATCGACGACAACTAGCACTCGCCCATAACAGACAACATTGTGCGGTAGCGTGACGGTATAAGGCACTAGTTCATAACTTGCCCCCCACTAGGTCCACCCATGAAACCTCTCGATACAAATGACATCAATGTCAAAAATGATCATTACCAAAAGCACCACGGAGGCTAGACATTTTGTGATAGTTGAGATATGGTCCGAAGATGTCCGGTCGGACAATCCTGGCCAATCCCAAACTCTGACAACAAAGCCATAGGAACCGCTACGCTTAAGGCCTTAAATCGTCAGTACAACAAAACCAACAACTCCACCATCTCAAAATACTCCTACTAACAACATCAATCAAGAATCCAAAGCCTGACAAGTGAATCAAAACCTCCAAAAATAAAAACGAACCTCACCATAAGACATTGCATCGAAAGTCCTACACATCTCTTTGAAACATATCAACTACAAGAATACACCGAAATCAAACATCGGATCCACATCCCTATCATGGATAACTAAATCCTCAAAATACAAGTCCACTAAGTGGCACACATATCAAAATCTCAACAATTAAAATCACCAAATGAGTCCCTCAAAATTGTACTTGGCAATACCAAGTTAAGTTAAAATTTCTCAATTTCCATCCATAAACAAGCACTAGAACTATGATTCCTCAAAACTATGCCTAGTCATAACTAGGACGAGAAAAATTCAAAAACAAGCCATATCCAACAACGATCTCCCAAAACTCTTCCTAAGAGCTAACCACATCCAGGTCTCCAAAACTGAAACAAGTCTCCTAAAGGCATCCTCAAAAGAGCATCATGCTCACCTCACAAATTGAACAGATCCTCAATGATATGGACACAAGTCCCCAGAAAATGATCTCACACCAATCCACTCACCCTGAGTACCACAACCAGCCAACAACCACGGCGAAACTCTCCAAGGGAAGACACGAAGAAAAGGAACCGCCAGTCCTAAGAAGGATAACAACTCGACTCTGTCTCTGAAACGAAAGACAACAAGGTCAAAGACTTTGCCCCCTACATAGAAGTAAGTCGACCAAAATCAACCAAATCCTCACCAAGGACTCAAGACAACAATGGTGATCCTCACGGACCAGCCAACCCCAAAGCTGTGCACAACGTAACGAAAAGAACAGACTCACTCCTTGTGAAGTCCCTTACTCGAACCAAGGAAAGAAGAGAATTCCTCTATAAGGAATTTCACAACGAAACCATTGCAGAAACCGGTACACAAACAACGTGCAACCGAAGGAAACAAACGGAAAAACCAAATATAGAAGTCATGCATATGGCAAGGAATGCAACTCCTAAATAAATAAATCTACTCGCATAGATAAAATCAAAGTTACATGTGGTACATCTCCGCGTAACACAAAAGCATGTCATTAAAGCGCAGCAACAACATGGCATCTCTAAGCATATAAAGAAGCCATGCTAAAGCCACATAACAAGAAAGAAAATGTGGATACACTTTCACCTACTCATGTATCACAGCATCATAAATCATACTACTAACATAGTAGTAAACAAAACCGTAGAAGATAAAAATGATGCAACAGTGAACCCTGTGGACATCGTGTCCTAGAGTGTCTAGGTAAAATGAAAGACCAATCCTAGCCATAAATTGACTCCAAAAACCAACGCGACAACAACTTGTCTTAAAACAAATGTGGGCCCTGTAAGTGATACTAAGAGTGCAATGTTCTTTCTACCCAAAGCATCAATCAATCGACTTGATCCCAAAATCGTCATCACGCAAGGAGAACTCAAAGAAATGGCAACTATAACCATATCAACAACAACCAAATCAATCACTACGACTGATACCCAAAACAACCACCACCATCATCGATCAAAAGGACAATGCCTATCAAAACAAAACCAACATTGATTCCATCTGAACTACACTTGTAGCTAGCCAATACAGTAGCTTGACATGCCATGCACCCTCCCACAACGTACCCGCCCACAAAAATTGCAATCCCAAAAGAATCATCCCGATCAGCCAAAGATCCTAAGATGTAACGAACCACTCCACCACATGGTATGATATTGTCCGCTTTGGGCCTGAGCCCGCACGGTTTTGTTCTTAGGCTTCACCTCAAAAGGCCTCATACCAATTGGAGGTGACACACTTACATATAAGCACTTCACCTTTCCTCTACCCAGGCGATGTGGGACTGTGCACCCGTAGCTCGCCAGTGTGGTAGCTTGACAGTGTCTCTCGCACCCGCCCACGGCAAACCCCCCACAAGGTCATTACAATCCACCCCCCTTGGAGGCCCCACATCCTCGTCGGCACACTTCCAGCTGCGTTAGGCTTTGATACCATTTGTAACGACCCACTCCACCACATGGTATGATATTGTCAGCTTTGGGCCTAAGCCCGAATGGATTTGCTCTAGGGCTTTACCCCAAAAGGCCTCATACAATTGGAGGTGACACACTTACAAATAAGCACTTCACTTTTCCTCTACCCAGGCGATGTGGGACTATGCACCCGTAGCTCGCCAGTGTGGTAACCTGACAATGTCTCTCGCACCCGTCCACGGCACACCCGCCCACAAGGTCATCACATAAGAGGTCCATAACCTCATCATGGCTTAAAACCAACAAATCCAGCACTATGGCAACGCCAAATGACTCACCTCACGAGAGCCTAAACAAAAGGTGTCTCACCACCTACCTCAAAACCAATGCTAGGTCGACAACAACCTACACTACCATAAAACCATGTGGACAATCACCAATAACCTTAAGGAAGAGTGCCTAAACAAAACCAAACACACCAACTATCGCACTAAGTGACAACTCACCAAACGACTCAATCTTAACTCAAACATCCAATGACTAATCCCAAGTCCTGCCAAATATGCAACACAACTATGCATATACAAATCAAATCTAGCATACATCATATCTCATGCTTTTTACAATAAAATTTAAATCATGCTAAACTAACGGCATACCACATGTAGCACACAAGCACATAAACATGTTATCAGACCAAAACATGCTATCATAAAGCATATAAATACATAGAGCATGGAAACACAAGCATGATATGAACCCTAAACCCGTTGTCCTAAGGTGTTCAAACCTAGGAGCTCTAATACCACTTGTTGCGACCCGAGTTTTTCAACCCGGTGCGTCAGTGATGACCCGAAAGTTGATCCAATAACGGATCCGAAATGCAGAAGCAAAAGATAAAACCAAAGTCTATAGAGATATAAATCATCCCCAAGACACCAATGTGCCCTTCCATGAAGTCACGAAAACTCAAATGAAATGAAAGCAGAAACAAAGGTCAAAACGGGCAAAATCCATTAACCAAGGGACAAAATGGTCAACTCACAATTAAGAAGAGAAACATGACTCTAAACAAGTAAAACAAGGTGAATACAATCTAACCTAGTCATTTCACAACATTCAAGAGGTTCCAAGAACATTGGACAAGAATCCCACAAAATGCCTTTCCCCGGTTTAAGTAAAAACTGACACTGTCTCACTAAAATTTGAATAACTCCCACTTTGATTTGAATCTAGGAATAGCATTGGTACCATTGGAAAGATGACTCAAAATCCAAGAATTTAGGCTCAAGAATCACCCCATTTGGATTAGAAATGAAAGAGATATGACTGTTTGAAATCAGAACAACAGTGCTAAAACAGAACTGAAGACGCTAGAGTGTGGAAGCTATTTAGGTTGACCAAAATGGCATTTCGGTTGACTGAAATGACCAGAAATTTTCCTGAAATCCTAAAAGTGAAGAAAAATAACTTAGGTCAACCGAAGTCATGAATCGGTCGACCAAAATGGACCTAAAACTTGATTTTGGCTACTAGAATTCATGTTTACTGTACAAATGAAGTCCTAAAAGGCTTCGGTTGACCGAAATGGCATTTCGGTCGGCTGAAATGACTCAAGAAAGAACTGATACACTTGCTAAATGCCAAAAATGAAGAAAATTTCTCAAGTCTCAAATGAATCCCCCATGGCATGATCAAACTGAATTATATGCAAGTGTATGATGATGTGAACATACACGCAAGTGTAATATGACATTTTAAACATGTTACAATGGCCTACGGCCTCGCTGCATTTCATTTACAACATTTGACACGCCAAACATCTAAAGTTAGAAAAATTACATTTTTTAAACAAAATGTGGCGTCAAATGAGTAGAAGTGCTAAATTAAACATGTTTGGTCCTTGACCTCATGTCATACATATCAAATAGGTTCTAAATAGCGTATCCAAATACACTTTACATGTTATAAGGCAAAATGACATAATTGAACCTCACTAAGTATTACATCTTTATAAGCAAAACTTAAACATGCTAACACTTGCATGTGAACAAGAATAATTTGAAAGAAGCTTCAAATCTACGAATCACCCAAGGCAAGTGCAAATCTCCAATGCTGAATCCTGTACCTTAACAAATCCCCCAGTAACTTCGGGGTGAGTAAACAAGTTTACTCGTAGAGAATGAGCATGCATCAACTCGATTAGTTTATAGATTTTTAGACTATCATGAAACAATTCAAAAGGGTCATGCCACCTATCGTCTATGTCAAAGGTGAGACTCAAGGAGCATCCTAAGTTACCTTAAATCATTTCTAGCATAAAACACATCCTTTATGCAATTTAAATCACATAGAAGCATGCTATACAAAGCAACACAATATAGATTGTCAAACTCACCAACTTGAAATCTAAAATGCCATAACAACTAAATATAACAATTTAGCATAATTAGAGTTTCTAACACCAAACATCATGACATAGATTCTCAAAGTCATCAACTTGAAATCTAAAATGCAAAAATGACAAAAGTGAGTCCTACCACCCAGTGTCTATGTTCCAAATGAATCTATAGGATCATTCCTAAACTACATTTGAACATCATAGCATAGATGTACTTCACAACATCAAAATTCGTAATGATTCATTAAAAATTATAAAACATAAATGTACTTAACAACATTAAAAGCATACTATGATCCATTAAAAATCATAATGCATAGAGGTACTTAACAACATCAAAATCGCTAATAACCAAAACCACAAGTCACAATTAAACATGATTGTCAACTTGGAATTTGAATGGGAAATCAAATAGTAGAAGACTTGGACATCAAGCTCGGAATTCTGCCGAGACCTCAATGGCTATTCCGGGCACTAACCCGCTGGGAAGACCACCCTAGTGCGCACTATCTCAATTGGGGAGAACTCATACCTCCCGCACTAGAGCAAAACTCTAGCCATGTCACTTATAACAAAAATGTCCTAAGTCTACAAAATAATCCAAATAAGTTTACAACTTATACATAATTTATATAATGTACGAAATCACCTTCCATGCACAAGTAGGTTGAAACCACATAGTCCATGCCTTAGAGTTTAAATTCTAAAATGGCATATATATAATGTCAATTACAAAGTGTGCAATTCATTGCACAAGGTAACAACATATTCCATAAAGAAAACATGTTCTCATGAATATCAATATAACAACAATGTTTTCCAATGCTCAAAACACAACTATGTGAATACACAAAAGTCCAAATCCATGATTTATACATAGAAACAACATCTAAAACAAAATTAAATCCATAGAACTACAAGATAGAATTTAATTAAATAAAAATAATTAAATTCTCTAGATTTCAAATCATTTCCAAATGGTCTCAATTTAATATATGCTAAAGGACATAGCATGGTCATTACATATATTCATTCAAAATCCTAATTAGACCAATGGAACCATAAAAATTGATTTTAATTAATTCTCTTAATTAAAGTCTCTAGATTTTCAAACTCATCCAAATGCTCTCAAATTAAAGTATGTTAAAGAACATGCCAAAACTTAATTTAATAGCGTCCATGAGAATTAAACTTTCACATTAGATAATTATTAAATAAAAAGTGCAATTCTTATTCAAATAATCCCAATTTAATATATGTTAACAAACACATCAAAACTTAATTTCCTAGCATGCCACAATTTAATTCTAAGTTCAATACCGTGATGGGAATTAAATGTTCACCATAGAAAATAATAAAATTAAATTCTAGATTCTTAACAAAAGTATGCACACAAGTTGCAAAAGCATCAAAAACATGCAAGACAACAAAAATATGAAATTATAACACCCCCTACCTCCATTTGGGATGAAATCTCAAATCCCCACCGAAACGAAACCGCTCCAAATCTGACGAAACTTCTAGGTTTTGTCACGGACAACACGGTGAACAAGAACCCCAAGGAAGCCCCATCAAAATAATAGCTTGACTTCAAACCTGAACTCAAAAAATGGCCAAAAATGGGTTCTAAAAAGGGGGAAAGGTGGAGCACGGCAAGGCAAGCATAAAATGCTAAGGCACTACACCTTTCTACTAAAGGGAAGTGGCTGGAAAATGAAAAAGAAGGGTGGCAGCCCCTTGCAGCCAGCCAAGAGAGAGGAGAAAGAGAGAGAAAATTCTGATTTTTCATCTTAAGACCTCTTATTTATAGAAAAACCCTAAAAGTGTCCCGAACGGGCCCCGTCAAGTCCGGAAAAGTAGAATTTGAGCAGACACGCTCAAACAGCAAAACACCATGAATGAAAAAGAACCAAAATGAGAAAAGATGAAAAATAGAAGAAATGCCCGAGCAGAGAGATATGCCCTGAACAAGTTCAACGGCAACTAGGGCCAAAAACCCTGAAACTGGAGAAAAACAACTAGAAGGAAATCCTATGAGTTCACGACTTGACGAAAAGTGAAAATGAATCCTATACAAGGATCCAGGCTCAAAACAGGGCATTTAGCAATAACTTTCATTAATTTCACAATGGCCCCTCCAAAAATTGAAAACTGCACAACTAGCCCAAAATGAAAATTTCTTCCAAAAATATTTCCTTAAAAACCCTTAAAATAAAATATCTTCAAAAGACATTTATGAAAAACACCCCAAACACGAGAAGTGAGGTTATGCCAACAAAGTGACAAATGGGGAAAAGACAAAATAGGGAAAAGGACGAAAAAGTAAATAGTTTCCAAAAAGTGAAAATATAGAAATGACTCAGTCCTCAAAGGAAGTTGTGAATCCAAAGAAAAGAGTCTCAGAAACTATTTCTGAGCACCTGAGACGACAGTATATGATGAGAAATTGAACTCAGAAAGGAAAATATCAACCGAAAAAAAATATACGTGAAAATCTAAGAAAAAAAGAAAGGAAGGAAAATGATCGAATCATTACAACCTTCCCACCTTAAAGGGATTTCGTCCCCGAAATCCAGCCCCAAGGAGACAAAAAGGCGAAACTAGGATAACTACGGAGTAGATCTCCGAGTATCCCTCACAACATGCTATGAAAGCAAATCCAACACTAAAGGACAACGTAGAAGCCAATGTCAATCACACCCACGTGCTCATGACAAGACAACCTCTCAAAAGGAAAGTAACCATGTGGTCACAGAACAAGTCAAGACACACACTCAGAATCTAAGGTCAGACAAGGAAATGGAAGATAACCACCATATCATCCCTCCTGACAAGTCATCACACAGATGTAAAAACAACCATCAAAAGAACTCCAAAATCCCCACATATCGAATCAATTTACTGAACAAGGATAACGTGGCAGTACGAATAGCGACCAAAACTCGCCCACAACATACTCAAAAGTGTGGTAGCAATGATAGTACCTAGCGCCCGCCCACACTTACTCATCAGTAAGGTAGCATCGATGGCAACTAGCACTCGCCCATAACATACAACATTGTACAGTAGCATGACGGTATAAGGCACTAGTTCATAACCTGCCCCGCACTAGGTCTACCCATGAAACCTCTCGATACAAATGACATCAATGTCAAAAATGATCATTACCAAAAACACCACGGAGGCCAGACATTTTGTGAGAGTTGAGATATGATCCAAAGACGTCCGGCCGAACCATCCTAGTCAATCCCAAACTCTGACAACAAAGCCATAGGAACCGATATGCTTAAAGCCTTAAATCCTTAATACAACAAAACTAACAACTCCAACATCTTAAAATACTCCTACTAACGACATTAATCAAGAATCCAAAGCCTGACAAGTGAATCAAAACCTCTAAAAATCAAAACGAACCTCACCATAAGACATTTTATCGAAAGTCCTACACATCTCCTTGAAGCATATCAACTACAAGATTACACCGAAATCAAACATCAGATCCACATCCCTATCATGGATAACTAAATCCTTAAAATAGAAGTCCACTAAGTCGCACACATATCAAAATCTCGACAATTAAAATCACCAAATGAGTCCCTCAAAACTGTACTTAGCAATACCAAGTTAAGTAAAAATTCCTCAATTTCCATCCATAAACAATCATTGGAACTATGATTCCTCAAAACTATACCTAGTCATAACTAGGACGACAAAACTCCACCAACAAGCCATATCCGACAACGATCTCCCAAAACTCTTCCTAAGAGTTAACTACATCCAGGTCTCCAAAACTGAAACAAGTCTCCTAAAGACATCCTCAAAAGAGCATTGAGCTCACCTCATGAATCGAACAAATCCTTAATGATATGGGCACAAGTCCTCAGTAAATGATCTCACACCAATCCACTCACTCAGAGTACCACAACCCGTCAACAACCACAGCAAAACTCCCCAAGGGAAGACATGAAGAAAAGGAACCGTCAGTCCTAAGAAGGACAACAACTCGACTCTGTCTCTGAAACGAAAGACAACAAGGTTAAAGACTTTGCCCCCTACATGGAAGTAAGTAGACTAAAATCAACCAAACCCTTACCAAGGACTCAAGACAACAATGGTGATCCT
The DNA here is from genome assembly GCF_030987335.1 of Cornus florida. Taxonomy (NCBI): domain Eukaryota; kingdom Viridiplantae; phylum Streptophyta; class Magnoliopsida; order Cornales; family Cornaceae; genus Cornus; species Cornus florida. The sequence continues at coordinate 96,934,176 of NW_026775572.1, forward strand.
CACGGACCAGCCAACCCCAAAGCTATGCACAACACAACGAAGAGAAGAGATTCACCCATTGTGAAGTCCCTTACTCGAACCAAGAAAATAGGAGAATTCCTCTACAAGGAATTTCATAACGAAACCATTGCAGAAATTGGTAGACAAACAACGTGCAACCAAAGGAAACAAAAGGGAAAACCAAATATGGAAGTCATGCATATGGCAAGGAATGCAACTACCAAATAAATAAATCTACTCGCATAGATAAAATCAAAGGTACATGTGGCACGTCTCCACGTAACATAAATGCATGTCATTAAAGCACAGTAACAACATGGTATATCTAAGCATATAACGAAGGCATGCTAAAGCGACATAACAAGAAAGAAAATATGGATACATTTCCACCAACTCATACATCATAGCATCATAAATCATACTACTAACATGGTAGTAAACAAAACTGCAAAAGATAAAAATGATGCAACAGTGAACTTTATGGACATCATGTCCTAGAGTGTTTAGGTGAAAGGAAAGACCAGTCCTAGCCATAAACTGACTCCAAAAATCAACGAAACAACAACTTGTCTCAAAATAAATATGAGCCCTACAAGTGAGACTAACAGTGCAATGATCTCTCTACCTAAAGCATCAATCAATCGACTTGATCCCAAAAGAGTCATCACGTAAGGAGAACTCAAAGAAATGGCAACTATAACCATATCAACAACAACCAAATCAATCACTACGATTAATCCCCAAAACAACCATCACCCTCATCGATTAAAAGGACAACACTTATCAAAACAAAACCAACATCGATTCCATCCAAACTGCACTTGTAACTAGCCAGTACGGTAGCTTGACAGTACCATGCACCCGCCACAACGTACCAGCCCACGAAAATTACAATCCTAAAGGAATCATCCCGATCAGCCAAGGATCCTAAGAGGTCCATAACCTCATCACGGCTCAAAACCAATAAATCCAGAACTACGGCAACGCCAAATGACTCACCTCACGAGAGGCTAAACAAAAGGTGTCTCACCACCTACCTCAAAACCAATACTAGGTCGACAACAACCTACACTACCATAAAACCATGTGCACAATCACCAACAACCTCAAGGAAGAGTGCCTAAACAAAACCAAACACACCAACCATCGCACTAAGTGAAAACTCACCAAACGACTCAATCTCAACTCAAACATCCAATGACTAATCCCATGTCCTGCCAAATATGCAACACAACTATGCATATACAAATAAAATCTAGCATACATCATATGTCATGCTCTTTACAATAAAATTTAAATCATGCTAAACAAACGGCATACCACATGAAGCACATAAGCACATAAATATGTTATCATGAAGCATATAAATACATAGAGCATGGCAACATAAGCATGATATGAACCCAAAATCCGTCGTCCTAAGGTTTTCAAACCTAGGAGCTCTGATACCACTTGTCGAGACCCGAGTTTTTCAACCCGGTGCGTCAGTGATGACCCAAAAGTTGATCCGATAACAGATCCGAAATGTGGAAGCAAAAGAGAAAACCAAAGTCTATAGAGATATAAATCATCCCTAAGACACCAATGTGACCTTCCATGAAGTAATAGAAGTCAAATGAAATGAAAGTGGAAACAAAGGTCAAAACGGGCAAAATCCATTAACCAAGGGGCAAAATGGTCAATTCACAATGAAAAAGAGAAACTTGACCCTAAACAAGTCAAAAAATGTGAATACAACCTAATCTAGTCATTTCACAACATTCCAAGAGGTTCCAAGAACATTAGACAAGAATCCCACAAAATGCCTTTCCCCGGTTTAAGCAAAAACTAACACTGTCTCACTAAAACTTGAATAATTCCCACTGTGATTTAAATCTGAGAATGGTATTGGTACCATTGAAAAGATGACTCAAAATCCATAAATTTAGGCTCAAGAATCACCCCATTTGGATTAGAAATGAAGGAGATATAACCATTTGAAGTCGGAACAATAATGCTGAAACATAACTGAAGAAGTTGGAGTGTGGAAGCTATTTAGATCGACCAAAATGGCATTTCGGTCCACTGAAATGGCATTTCGGTCAACCGAAATGACCAAAAATTTTCCTGAAATCCTAAAAGTGAAGAAAAATCACTTAGGTCGACCGAAATGATGAACCGGTCGACCGAAATGGACCTGAAACTTGATTTTGGCTACTGGAATTCATATTTTACTGTACAAATGAAGTCCCAAAAGGCTTCGGTCGACCGAAATGGCATTTTGGTCGGCGGAAATGACTCAAGAAAGAACTAAAACACTTGCTAAATGCCAAAAATGAAGAAAACTTCTCAAGTCTCAAATGAATCCCCTATGGTATGATTAAACTAAATTATATGCAAGTGTGTAATGATGTGAACATACACACAAGTGTAATATGACATTTTAAACATGTTACAATGGCCTATAGCCTCATTGCATTTCATTTACAAGATTTGACATGCCAAACCTCTAAAGTTGGAAAATTTACATTTTGTAAACAAAATGTGGCGTCAAATGAGTAGAAGTGCTAAATTAAACATGTTTGGCCCTTGGCCTCATGTCATACATATCAAATAGGTTCTAAATAGCGTATCCAAATACACTTTACATATTATAAGGCAAAAATGACATAATTGAACCTCACTAAGTATTACATCTTTATAAGCAACACTTAAACATGCTAACACTTGCATGTGAACAAGAATACTTTGAAAGAAGATTCAAATCTACGAATCACCCAAGGCAAGTGCAAGTCTCCAATCTTGAATCCTGTACTTGAACAAATTCCCTAGTAACTTTGGGGTGAGTAAACAAGTTTACTCGTAGAGAATGAGCATGCATCGACTCGATTTCTTTATAGATTTTTAGGCTATCATGAAACAATTCAAAAGGGTCATGCCACCTATCGTCTATGTCAAAGGTGAGACTCAGGGAGCAACCTAAGCTTCCTTAAATCATTTCTAGTATAAAACACATCTTTTATGCAATTTAAACCACATAGAAGCATGCTATACAAAACAACACAATATAGATTCTCAAAGTCACCAACTTGAAATCTTTTTTTTTTTTTTTTTTTTTTTTTCATAATTGGCGTTTGTATAAAAAAAGGAAAAAGTATAATTACAGGCGCACAGAGGGCATACCCTCAGAAAAGAATTAAAATCTAAAATGCAATAACAACTAAATATTACAATTTAGCATAATTAGAGTTTCTAACACCACACATCAAGACATAGATTCTCAAAGTCATCAACTCGAAATCTAAAATGCAAAAATAACAAAAGTGGGTCATGCCACCTAGTGTCTATATTCCAAATGAATCTATAGGATCATTCCTAAACTACATTTGAACATTATAGCGTAGATGTACTTAGCAACTGTGATACCCCTTGATTCCGAGACACGGGTTGATCAGGCCCAGGCCCAAACCCGAGGGAATATCAAACAATCAATATGTAACCGAACACATAATACAAACTGAAATAAGAAATAAAATAATAAACTGAAGGAATGCTAATTTAAAATCCTCAAAATATAATTATTAAAATCCGATACTCCAAAACTCAATAAGTTTAGCAACTCAGGAATCTATCCAGTGGACCCCTTATTAAAATCCCAATAGAAACTAAAACATCAGAAATAGAATCTAAAGCTAAGAATAGAAAGGATTTCTACGTAGTCGGAGGAATGAATATCTGTATATGCACTGCACATCCAAGCTCTAACCCTGGAACTGACGAACACCTAAAAAATAATAAAGTGGGTCAGGCCCACATACAAGTCCTATTCTAATACCATCTATACAATAATCTGATACGTAGATACATCCTAGATAGCCCAACAATATCTAGAGTAGTCTATATGTTTATATAATACACACTATAGGACGCTTGCTAGTCCAATAGGTCCGTCTCAACCTGAGTAGAGATACCATGCAAATCACACATAATGTGGTCATGTGTACCTAGACCTACCAGGGAACAATACCTATGTCCAGTTATCCATCCTAATCGATATACGCACCCTAACCATGGTTCTAAGACTCAAGCTCATATCATGGCACCATATAATAAATATATAAAGTCCGTACTCCTCCTAATACAAAATACCATCCATCTGTGTATTGGTCTGATATATGTATAATCATCCGTCCTGAAACCATATTAAATCATTCAACTATTTATTGACCTGACACAAGTAGGTGATGGACTTAACTTATATGGTTAATCCGTACCTTAATCCAAATTAGGTAGGACTTAGTATTTGAACTAGTTCATACCTAGTATGTCACCGTCCCATACCGGTACATACAATCCTCCAGTTAACAAACTTGACAAAACAGTAAAAGATACTTATCAACCATACTCCATAATTAGCATAAATCTAGTTTAATATGTGTATAATCAAATTATACATCCAATATAAGATTTAGAAATCCTATTCCAATCCTTCAAATTTACAAAGTAGGACTACGAATACAACTCCTCCAAACAGTACCATAACTGATGCAATATATAGTCGATTTTAAAACATCAATTAATTTCCATTTAAGCATACTTGTTTTTCCAGATAAATAACTATATACTTAGAACACAGTTGAGACATGATTAACAGTTTAAAATCATGCGAACAAACTAAATTGCTTTAGAAAAACAATAAGCAATTTCAATGTATAATCCAACCTTCCACATATAGGTTTATTGTTTAACCTTATATTATTTCCTGTTGCAACATATTAACATCAACATGCTTCCCAAGAGTTTTTTACAAGTCTATAATAGATATAAATCTCATTCACAGCCAGTAGAACCATTTAGAAACAACTCCCACACTCCAAACCAAACCCAGAACTCGAAAAACTGAAGAAAAGAAGGTAGAGTCGCCTCCTAAAACAAAGGAGCTGGCTCTCCCCTTGGTGGAACCACCTCCACCTCATGTGGAGCTAGCTCTACCCTAGTCGGCTCTACAAGCCCTAGAGCCGGCTCCCTCTTTTGGTGAGCCGGCTCTCCTCATTTGAGAGCCGTATTCCCTAACCTGTTCATCTTCTTTGCCTCCGGTGAAGTTCAGAACCACTGTACAGTTTTTTTTATAACTTATTTCAGGGTTCAATTGATGTCCTAGAATTAATTATAAGCATGCATCCAATCCCAAATATACCAAGATTAAACAAGATTAAAACCAATGCAATTAGAATCTTAAGCGGGAACAACATTCAACACACTACAGATTTATGCAACGATTTAAAAGTTGTTTCAAACATGCTTACAAGATTAATATTAACTTCAATTTATTCTATTTTAATACTTGATTAATCCCTGGAGTCTAACTAGGCATGCACAGAACACGAATTAAAAGGAAGGAATAAAATAAAGACTTGCCTTGAGTTTCAGTTTTGAAACTCTAAACCACCGTCTTTGAAGCCTCCGTCCACGTCCGAGACTCCTGTTCTACACCTCTGGTCCTCTTGGTTCAACCCAGAAGCACTCTGTCCAGTTATCCTTGAACCTCTCTGGAAATCTCTCAAAGTTCTCTGGAAATCTCTCAAAGTTCTCTCTGTCTCACCGTAGTGAATAGGTTTTGTTTGTAACCCTAAACCAACGTATAATACTGTATTTATAGGCTTTAGCACAACCCAAATTCTAATACAAAACCAACCCTAAGTCAGCTAAATCCCTTATATGATTAATTAAATACTAAAATAAAACCCTACATCTAATATACATAGCAACCAAAACACGAACAACAGTTAATTTAAAAAAAAAAAAAAGTATTTAAATAGCCACATAAGCACATAATAAAACCAGTCACAAATTAAACAAAATACCCATTAAATAAAAACAAATAATAAAAATAAATAAATAAAACACACAATTCAATGAAAAATAAACAATTAACCAAATAATTTAGTAAAAACGCACTTAAATAATTAAATTAAATGCCAGGACTATCCTTTTAAATTTAGGGGTATTACATTCTTCCCCCCTAACAAAAGAAATTTCGTCCTCGGAATTCGCTCTTACCTTCTTTCCATAACTTAGGAAACTGTGAGTGAATGACATCCTCCCGTTCCCAAATAGACTCAGCCTCATTGTGATGACTCCACTAAACACACACCAAAGGGATAACCTTATTACGAAGGATTTGATCCCTATGGTCAATGATATGACATGGTAGCTCTAAATATGTTGCATCCGGCTGCAACTCAATCTCCCTTACATCAATATATTGATACCGATCCTCATCTAGCAGAAATTTCCGCAACATGGAAACATGGAACACATTATGGACGCGATCCAAATTATCCGGAAGTGCCAACTGATAAGCGATAGCTTAAACTTGATCCGTAATCATGAATAGACCGTCAAACCGCGGTGACAACTTCCCTTTCTTCCCAAAGCGCATTACACCCTTCATAGGCGACACTTTGAGTAGAACCTAATCCCCAACCTGAAACTCCAAAGCACGTGTGCGATGATCAGCATATCTCTTCTGCCGACTCTGAGCAGTGCACATGCGATCTTTAATAAGAGCGATCTTCTCAAAAGTATCTTTGATGAACTCAGGACCCAAGAATCTGCTCTCGCCAACCTCCATCCAACAAACAGGCGATCGATGACTACCGACAGGTCGGCGACTGAGTGCATATGCCACCACATTCGCTTTCCCTGGATGGTACTGTATAGAAAAGTGATAGTCTTTCATAAACTCCAACCACCTGCGCTGTCTCGTATTCAGCTCCCATTGAGTGAACAAATACTACAGACTCTTGTGATTGCTAAACAACCTGAAGGATTCACCCAACAGATAATGCCTCCAAATACGTAAGGCAAATACCACAACTGGCAACTCCAAATCATGTGTTGGATAATTAAGCTCATGAGGCTTAAGCTTCTGAGATCTATATGAAATCGGTCGCTCCTCCTGCATTAAAACACATCCAAGATCCTGCAAAGAAGCATCCATGTAGACCAGATAATCTATCCCGCTCTGTGGGGTAGACAAAATCGGTGCAGAAGTCAACTTAGTCTTCAGCTCATCAAAAGCTTTCTGACAATGTTCATCCCATACGAACCACACACCCTTCTTAGTTAGATGAGTGAGTGGTCCCACTATCTTTGAGAATCCCTGGATAAACCTCCTGTAATATCTTGCCAAACTGAGGAAACTCCGAATCTCAGTAGGTGAAGTAGGCTGTCCCCACTCAACCATCGCTGAAACCTTGGCCGGATCCACCGCTATTCCCCTTTCTGCCACCACGTGACCCAGAAACTTCACCTCTGTTGCCAAAATTCACACTTCTCAAACTTGGCATACAATTGGTGCTCACAAAGTGTCTGCAACACAATCCATAGATGTCTAGCGTGGTTGTCCTTGGACCTCGAGTAAATTAAAATGTCGTCTATGAAGACAATAAAAAATTGATCCAAGTAAGCCCTGAAGACTCGATTCATCAGTTTCATAAAAACTACTAGTGCATTACTCATCCCAAACAGCATGACACAGAACTCATAAAATCCATATCTCGTAAGAAATGCTGTCTTAGGAACATCCTACTCCCTAACCCTCAACAGATGATATCCAGAATATAGATCAATCTTGGAGAAGTATGTGGCTCCCCTTAACTGATCAAATAGATCATCAATCCTGGGTAAAGGATACTTGTTACGAATAGTAACCTTGTTCAACTCCCTATAATCTATATACAGGCGAAGCGAACCATCATTCTTCTTCACAAACAAGACTGGTGCTCCCTAGGGTAACGTATTCCTGCGAATAAAACCCTAGCTGAGTAATTGCTAAATCTGATCCCTCAGCTCTCTCATCTCCACTGATGCCATCCTATAAGGTGCCCTAGCAATAGGCGTAGTGCCCGGAGCTAAGTCAATCATAAAGTCGATCTCGCGACTAGGCGGCAACCCTGGAATCTCCTGAAAAACATCCGAAAAATCCTATATAATCGGTATATGATCCAATAATACAGTAACCTCCTCCTCCATTTCCTCCTCCACATGGAATAAATAAGTGCTACCGCCCCCCTTAGAATAGGGCATAGCAACAACGTACATATCCTGACTAGGTATGGTAAATACAATAGTCCTATCAAAACTAACTTGGGCATGGTAGTGAGATAACCAATGCATCCCAAGTATCACGTCATAAGTGTGCATGTCCAGGAACAATAGATTGGCTAGAAATCTGGGTCTACCGATATCTAGTGTCATATGCCCATCACTCTCATGTAGAATGGCTGTGTCGCCCAATGGTGTATAAATACCCTGAGGTCTAGTGCATACCCTCATCCTCATTCCAGATAAAGTAACAAAAGTCCTAGCTACAAATGAGTGTGTAGCACCCGAATCAAATAAAACACATCCATACAAACCATGAATAGGAAACTTACCCTCAATAGCCTGAGGTGCCTAAACATCTGTGGCATGGGATTGTACACCCTGCCATAATGCAACTGCTGTGGTGCCTGTCCCTGAGTCTGTGGCGGTGCCGGTAAAGCCAGATGTGTTTGTCCCTGAATCCGTGGAACCTGTGGAGCTAGTAAAGGCACTAGCGCCCTCTGCCCCTGCTGCACATGTTACCCATGTCCTTGTCCAGCTTTAGGACACTGCCTCGAGGTAAGACCATACTCCTCACAAGTGTAGCAACTACCCTGAAAAGTTCCAAATGGCCTCCTTTGTCGGTTAGTCGGTGGCTGACCCTATCCTGCCTGTGGTACCCCATTCTTGTAATGACCTAGTCATTTCTTTCCTTTCCTTTTTCCTCAGAATTTTACGGATAAATTTTTTTCGTTGAAATTTCTTTTCTGAGTTCAATTTCTCGTCGCTTAGTGTCGTCTCGAGTGCTCATAAATGGTTTCTAAGACTCTTTTCTTTGGATTAACAACTTCCTTTAAGGACCGAGTCATTTCCACATTTTTCATTTTTCTACACTATTCATTTTTCGTCCTTTTCCCTATTTCGTCCTTTTTCCCTATTTTATCTTTTCCCCGTTTGTCAATTTGTTGGCGTAACCTCACTCTTTATGTTTGGAGTTGGTTTTTGACTTCACTAAGTGGTTTCCACGAAATACGTATCTATACTTTTGCAAGAAAGTACTCTGGTTGTTCCAGGTGTCCATAGGGGCATGGATGTAAAGTTTTTCAGAATCTTTTTCTTTTCTTGGGGTGTTTTTCATAAATATCTTTTGAACATATTTTATTTCAAGGGTTTTTAAAAAAATATTTTTGGAAGATATTTTCATTCTGGGGCATTAGTGCAATTAACCCTTTTTGGAGGGGTCATTTTGTAATTAATAAAAGTTAATGTAAAATACTTCGTCTGGAGCCCGGATTCTCTTACGGGATTCATTTTCACTTTTTGTCGACTCATAAATTCTTGGAATTTCCTTCTGGTCGTTTTTCTTCAGTTTTAGGGTTTCTGGCCCTAGTTGCTACCGAACTTGTTCGGGGCATATCTCTTTGCTCAGGACTCAGTTTTTCACACCATTTCTTCTGTTATTTATATTTTCTCATTTTGAATCTTTTTTGTTCACGGATTTTTGCCGTTTGAGCGCGTCTGCTCAAATTTCACTTTTCTGGACCCGGCGGGACCCGTTCGGGGCACTTTTTGAGATTTTCTATAAATAGGGGGACTTAAAGTCAAAAAGTCATCTTCTCCCCTCTCCATGCACGACCAGAACCTGCTATGGCAGCCCAAGGGGGCTGCCACCCTTCTTCTTTCATTTGAACCTTCTTCCCTTTGTTAAAAAGTCGAAGTGCCTTCGCGTTTTGTGTTTGTCTTGACCACGCGCATCTTTCCCCCTTATTAGAACCTGTTTTTGGCCAAATTTTGAGTTCGGAGTTGAATTTAAGTTGTGATTTTGATTGGGCTTCTTAGGGGTTCATGTAGATCATGTTGTCCCCGACAAAACCCCGCAGTATCGTCGGATTCGGAACACTTTTTTTTCGGTGGGCTTTTGAGATTTTCATCTCAAATCGAGGTAGGGGATGTTTTAGGGTTATATTAATGTTGTATTGATTGTTATATGAGCATATACAACTTGTGAACATGCCTTGTTCAAGTTATAGAATTTAATTTAATTATTTTCTTTATTTAAGATTTAATTCTCATGATGCTAGGCAACTTAGAATTAAATTGTGGCATGCTAGATATTTAGGCCTTTGTATGGTGGTTGATATATATTAAATTGGGATTATTTTAATAAGAATTACAAATTTTATTTAATATTTATCTTTTGTGAAAGTTTAATTCACCTAGTTGTATCAAGCATGGACTCAACTTGTAATGTGATATTAAAGTAGGCCTTGGTGAGTTCTTTAACGTATATTAAATTGAAGAAATTTAGATATGTTTGAAAATCTAGAGCAAATTAATTAATTAGCTTAATTAATTTTATTTTTAAGTGTTGTAGTCACTCAATTTGATTTTGGGTATAATATATGTGCAGACTATGCTATGTCCCTTAACGTATATTAATTTGAGTTTATTTGGGATTAATATGAAATCTAGAGACTTTTCATGTTAGGTTGAAAATTCCTTTTAATGTAGTAAAATTAATTACCTTGTGAGCATATTACTAATTGGATGTAGAATTAGTACTTGGGGCCTTTTAAAATGGTAATTGGACTTAGCATGATATAGAATATCATTGACTTGTAAAGCTTGTTTAAATATATCTTGTGTAGGTATATAGCTTGTTAGAATATTACAATTGTTTACCTTGAAAGCTTGTTACTATTGAAGCTTATTTAGTACTTGTGGCTTAGGATAGTAATGTGACTTAATTGTTGTAAAATATTCTTGCTTTGTATGTAAATTGTATATTGAGAATATGACATGTCATATGCTATTTAGACTTGAACACTAGGACATGGTTTGTGTGAATTCAACCTTACTTGTGCAGGTAAATTGATTCTTAAATATTATTTGAAATGTATAAGTTTGGTTTAACTTATTGATTTTGCATAAGTTTTGAACTTATTATTTTTAGAGCCTTGTAAGGATCATACTCATGTGATGACTAGGGTTTAGCCCTAGTACGGATTCATGAGTCTCCTAAGTCATATGAAGTGCGCAATAGGTAGTACCTTGTGGGTTAAAATTACCCGAAATAACTTATACACGTGCGCACTAGCTAATACCTTGCGGGCTAGTAATTCGGAATAACTCGATTGGTCTGCAGCTAAGGATCCTAGTCTTTCCACTATTTGATTTCGCATTTAATTTCAAGTTGTTAATCATGGATTACTTGTAGCTTGAGAATTGATGCTTGCTTTGGATATTTGAATCCTATTTAGTATACTTAAACTTGTATACTTGCTCCGTAAGTTTAAATTTCATTTAGTATGCTTGTGTCGTGTATACTTGTTTTAGGGGTACCTCTTTTAGCTTAGAATACTTGTGTTCGTAGACTTGATTTACGAGATTTCCATATAAAATATATATTTGTGTACATATACTTAGACATTGCATGACTTGTCTTACTATGGTTTAGTATACTTGGAAATGTATGCTTGTATGTTGTGTAGCATGTTTTAACAATGTTTAGTATACTTGAGCATGTATCCTTGTGTGCCGTTGTTCACTTTAAATTGCATGAGTACCTTAGGATGATTCCTGAGTCTCACTTGACATAGACGTCATGTGGCATGAGCCCCTTTGACATGTTTCACCTTAAGGTGATAGAATTGTAAAATGTTAGGTCTATGCATGCTCATCTCCTACGAGTAGCTTTATGTTACTCACCCACGTAGTGGGGACATTTTCTAGGTACTGGGATCAAGATACGGGATTCACATCATGCTTGGATGATTTGTAGACTTGAAGTTCTCATTTCTTGTAAATGTTGGCTTGAAATGCCATTTATAGCTTTATATGTCAAAATGTGTAAATTTGATTCTATTTTTGTAATGTGTATATAAGTACACTCTTTACAATGTATTTGACATGTATGAGATGAGGCCATAGGCCAATGACATCTAATTTGTATCCTATGTAACTTTTAACTTCATGAAATATTATGAAAATATTGAAAAATGCCGAGTCATTGCTCCACTATGCTTGCATCGGGTGTGAGAATTTCATTTTTATTCTTTCATAGGGTCTTATAAATCATGTTTGAAGTGTGGCCAAGGGCCAAATGGTAATTTGAAATCATTTGTTAATTTTAGTTTTCAAATTTCCCTTTTCTTGTTCATTTTTGCCTTTTTGCCCGTTGGGGGGTCGGATTTTGCATCGGTGGTACTTTTAAACCATGGACCATTGTAGCACATCCTAATAGGCAAGTTACATTTGTGTGCATGGTTGTGTCTGGGAAAACCTTTTTATTTGGTGAAATGAGCCTCCTATGGACTCATTTTGAAACTTTGTTGCATAATCTGATTTAGGGGCTTTCTAGACTTTTCACATCAGTTTTATTTTCTTCTTTCAAAATGGTCGCTTAGAAAATGTGATTTTAGGGGGGGTTTCTTCTTCATGTTTTCCCAGAAAATGTCATTTTGATACCGGAAATCCATTGCAAAATACAACTTCCAGTTTTACATTTAGCAGCTTTATGACCCTCATTACCAGATTTCATGGAGGGGCATTTTGGGCATTCTACATTGAGTTTTTTTTTTAATTCTTTCATGTGTCACGTAGAAAACTTGATTTCGGGAGGGGTTTCTTTTTTGTGTTTTCCCAGAAAAATTCATTTGCTAGCCCATTTTTGCTCTCAGTTGTGGACTGATCCTGAAGAAATTTAATGTAGCAGCTTTTTGGGTCCCTCTTGACCTAGGCTAATCTAGGGGCATTTTAGGGATCTTACAGCGTGTTTTTCTCCATTCCTTTTGCGCTACTGGGTAGAAAACGTGATTTTAAGGGGGGTTTCTTCTTCGTGTTTTTTCCAAAAAAACTCGTTTAAGGGTCCGTTTTTAGCCTCAGTTCCGAGAAAAAAATGAAATGTTGTTTGCTGTAAAAACACTATTCCTGCCCAGATTTTTTTTGAAGCTTTGAGGCTTCATATCTTCATCATTCGGACTCCAAATCAAGTGATTTTTGAGTCTAAGTTTATTAGTTTTTACTGGTCTATGTAATAGTATACACGATTGCATCAAATTATATCTGAAAAGATCATTTTACCCCTTGTAAAGTACCCTTGCCGCACTGATTTTAAATCCAAAAGTTGGTTTTTATAAAACTTTGACGTTTCATATCTTCTTCGTCTGGACTCCGAATCAAGTGATTCTTGAGTCTAGATTTATCAAATTTTCCTGGTCTATCTAACGGTATGCTCAGTTGCATGCAGTTTTGTCTAAAAAGACCATTTTACCCTTTGCAAAGTACCCTTGCTGCATTAATTTCAAACCCAAAAATGTGATTTTTATGAAACTTTGGAGTTTCATATCTTCTTCATCCGGACTCTGAATCAAGTGATTCTTAGGACTAATTTGATTAAATTTTTGTTGTCTTTCTAGTGGTGTGCTCAGTAGCACCCGATTTTATGTTTTCAGAAATGACTATTTTGCCCCTGGGGGCTTATTTGTCATATTTTTGGTCTTTTGCTTCCGCATCAGTTCTCATTGAGTTTCATGACCTCATGGAAGGTCACTTTGTCTTCTTAGAGTCTTGTTTCCTATTTTCGCTTCTGCATTTCGGATCCATTATCGGATCAAACTACGGTTCATCATAGGACGTACTGGCTTGAAAAACCAGGGCCGTCACAGGTGGTATCAGAGCTCCTAGGTTCAAAAACCTTAGGACGATGGGTTTTTGGGTGCATATCATGCTTGTGTTGCCATGCTCTATGTGTTTAGTTGCTTCTTGATAACTTGTTTACGTGCTTATGTGGACGTATGTTTAGAAGTTTACCTTAACTATCACAGCATGATACATATGCTTATTTACCTTAGTACATTGTATATACTTGTAGATCTCAGCATGTTGTATGTGCTTATCTGCCTTAGCATACGGTATATATTTGTCGGCTTCAGTACATTGTATATGTTTGTTTGTTTTAGCATATTGACTTATGCTTGTCTACTTTAGCGTATTGCATGCACTTGTTATTCTTAGTATGATAGTATGATGCATACATTGACATGCCTTATATGACCTTACTACTGGTGTGAGTATGTAGTCTATTGTTATGTTACATGTCACCTGCTTACTTTTATGTCTTGTTTAGGCATTGTGGGTTGTTCCAGCTTGGTTGGTTGAGATTGATGCTAGGGCATCATCTCTTGGGGTTTCGTGGTAACCTTGATGTGGTGACGTCATTAGGGTCTTGTTTCTAAAGTCATGGGACGACGAGTCGGATTGACTCGAGTCCTTCCTTGGGGATTAGAAGTTTTGTCTTTGTAGGCCTTAACGGCGAGGTTCCCATGCCCTTTCTTCTTAGAGTGGTGGTTTTATCTTGTGCGGCGTTAGGATTCCACCTTGTGTTTAAGCCAGTCTTGGGAAAGACTTATAGACTCTTTGTTCCGGGAACCCTAGTGTTCATTCTAGGAGATGATTCACTTCCTTGCTGTGAGGGATTGGACTCATTCGGGTTTTTGGGATTCACTTTAGTGAGTTTGTTCTTCTGAGAGGCATTTCATCCCTTCTTACTTGTGATTTTGCGAGATTGTTATTTGCATAGTCATTCCTACATGTTTATATGCCTTGTTGTTTTGAGCATGCCTTAGAAACATGTTAGGGGATGTGACTATTTGATGGCTATATGCTGGTATAGATGGTGTGTTTTCCATTTACTATATCTGTTTGTCATGCTAGCGTCATAGGTGATCTGTAGTATGTCTCTGATGCTTGACCCCTATGTGATAAGTAGCATATTTGATTATCCTTGTACACTATGTGTTTAGTTGTTTAGTGCATAGAATTTCAGTTATGTTTAGTATACTTGTACCTAGTATGCTTGCATGTTATTTATTTCATTCCATTTGGGTTTAGTATAATTGAGCCTGTATACTTGTCCAGCATGGATTTAGTACTGCTTAGTATACTTGCGAATGTGTACTTGTACATATATATATATAGTATTTTCATTTTGATATTTCTTAGTATACTTATGAATGTATACTTGCATATGTATATATATGTTTCATAACTAATTACTTTATTAGTTTATTCCTTTTTATCATTCTGCACTATGCTTGGGGTTGTATGACCTTGGTTATCAGGATTGTGTGTATGAGCTTGATCCGATGTCTTGATTCCTAGACGTAGCCTTATAGTAAGTCAGCTTTAGGATGACGTGGAAGATTTTGGGTGCATTATTTTGTTGGGAGTCGATGTGACTAGGGCGATGATGATGTTGTTTGATTTGTAAAGTCCGATCCATTGGCTTGAAGGCATAGACTTGTCAAGCTTTGGATTCGTGACTGGTGTGGTTGACAACAGTGTTTTGAGACTTGTGGTTGTCAGTTTTTCCAATATTGAGGATTTAAGGCCTGAAGCGTAGCGGTGCCTATGACATTGTTGTCAGAGTTTTGGATTGGCCAGATGGTCCGGACGGACATTTTGGACCATATTGCAATTCTCACAGAATGCCTGGTTTCCGTGGTGCTTTTGGTAATGATCATTTTGACATTAATGTCATTTGTATCGATAGGTTTCACGAGTAAGTTTGTTGGGGGCAGGTGATGAATTAGGGTTTTATACTGTCATGCTACCATACAGGTTGTGTATGGGTGAGTGCTAGTTGCCATCGATGCTACATTGCATTACCTAGCTAGTAATGTGAGTGTGGGCGAGCACTTGACACTGTGGATGCTACCACACCTTAGGTACGTTGTGGGCGGGTTCTAGTCAGTATTCGTGTTGCCATGTTACTTCTGGTTATGTTCCTTGTTTCGATGTGTAGTTCCCTTGATCTCCTTGGGGTGGTTGACATTAGGTTAGTATGTCAATTTGTTAGAGAGGTGTCTCACGGTTCCTGGTTTCATGTCCTTTCGTTGATCTTGAGACCTTTGGAGTTATCCTTGAGTACTTTATGATCTATTCCTTGGTGTGACCTTGTGTATGGTCCTTGTTCGGTTCTTCTGGGAATGTTCCTGATTTCGGGGACGAAATCTCTTTAAGGAGGGTAGGTTGTAATGACCCAGTCATTTCCTTCATTTCCTTTTTCCTCAGAATTTTACGGATAAATTTTTTTCGTTAAAATTTCTTTCCTGAGTTCAGTTTCTCATCGCTTAGTGTCGTCTCGAGTGCTCGAAAATGGTTTCTGAGACTCTTTTCTTTAGATTGACAACTTCCTTTGAGGACCGAGTCATTTACACATTTTTCGTTTTTCGACACTATTCACTTTTCGTCCTTTTCCTTATTTCGTCCTTTTTCTTATTTTGTCTTTTCCTCGTTTGTCACTTTGTTGGCGTAACCTCACTCTTTGAGTTTGGAGTTGGTTTTTGACTTTATGTATCTTTATTCTAAGTTGTTTCCACGAAATACGTATCTTTACTTTTGCAAGAAAGTACTCTAGTTGCTCCCGGTGTCCATAAGAGCATGGATACAAAGTTTTTCAGAATCTTTTTCTTTTCTTGGGGTGTTTTTCATAAATATCTTTTGAAGATATTTTATTTTAGGGGTTTTAAAAAAAATATTTTTGGAAGATATTTTTATTCTCGGGCATTAGTGCAATTAACCATTTTTGGAGGGGCCATTTTGCAATTAATGAAAGTTATTGTAAAATATTTTGTCTGGAGCCTGGATCCTCGTACGGGATTCATTTTCACTTTTCAATGACTCATAAATTCTTGGAATATCCTTTTGGTCATTTTTCTTCAGTTTCAGGGTTTCTGGCCCAAGTTGCTGCCCAACTTGTTTAGGGCATATCTCTCTGATCGGGAATCATTTTTTGACCTTGTTTCTTCTGTTGTTTATATTTTCTCATTTTAAATCTTTTTCGTTCACAGAGTTTTGCCGTTTGAGCGCGTCCGCTCAAATTTCGCTTTTTCGGACCCGGCGGGACCCGTTCGGGGCACTTTTTGAGATTTTCAATAAATGGGGGGGACTTAAAGTCAAAAAGTCATCTTCTCCCCTCTCCATGCACGACCAGAACCTGCTATGGCTGCCCAAGGGGTCTTCCACCCTTCTTCTTTCATTTGAATCTTCTTCCTTTTGTTAAAAAGTCGAAGTGCCTTCGCGTTTTGTGTTTGTCTTGACCACGTGCATCTTTCCCCCTTATTAGAACCTGTTTTTGGCCAAATTTTGAGTTTGGGTTTGAAGTTAAGTTGTGATTTTGATGGGGCTTCTTAGGGGTTCATGTAAATCGTGTTGTCCCCGACAAAACCCCGCGGTATCGTCGAATTCGGAACACTTTTTTTTCGGTGGGCTTTTGAGATTTTTATCTCAAATCGAGCTAGGGGATGTTTTAGGGTTATATTAATATTGTATTGATTGTTATATGAGCATATACAATTTGTGAGCATGCCTTATTCAAGTTATAGAATTTAATTTAATTATTTCCTTTATTTAAGATTAATTCTCATGATGCTAGGCAACTTAGAATTAAATTGTGGCATGCTAGATATTTAGGCCTTAGTATGGTGGTTGATATATACCAAATTGGGATTATTTGAATAAGAATTATAAATTTTATTTAATATTTATCTTTTGTGAAAGTTTAATTGACCTAGTTGTATCAAGCATGGAATCAACTTGTAATGTGATATTCAAGTAGGCCTTGGTGAGTTCTTTAACATATATTAAATTGAGGACATTTAGATATGTTTGAAAATCTAGAGAAAATTAATTAATTAGCTTCATTAATTTTATTTTTAAGTGTTGTAGTCACTCAAATTCATTTTGGGTATAATATATGTGCAGACTATGCTATGTCTCTTAACATATATTAATTTGAGTTTATTTAGAGACTTTTCATGTTAGGTTGAAAATTCCTTTTAATGTAGTGAAATTAATTACCTTGTGAGCATATTACTAATTGGATGTAGAATTAGTACTTGGGGCTTTTTAAAATGGTAATTAGACTTAGCATGATATAGAATATCATTGACTTGTAAAGCTTGTTTAAATATATCTTGTATAGGTATATGGCTTATTAGAATATTACAATTGTTTACCTTGAAAGCTTGTTACTAAATTGAAACTTATTTAGTACTTGTGGCTTAGGATAGTAATGTGACTCAATTGTTGTAAAATATTTTTACTTGGTATGTGAATTACATATTGAGAACATGACATGTCATATGCTAATTAGACTTGAACTCTAGGACATGGTTTGTGTGAATTCAACCTTACTTGTGCATGTAAATTGATTCCTAGACATTTTTTGAGATGTATAAGTTTGGTTCAACTTATTGATTTTGCATAAGTTTTGAACTTATTGTTTTTAGAGGCTTGTAAGGATCATACTCATGTGATGGCTAGGGTTTGGCCCTAGTACGGATTCGTGAGTCTCCTAAGTCATATGAAGTGCACAATAGGTACTACCTTGTGGGTCATAATTACTCGGAATAACTTATACACGTGTGCACTAGGTAGTACCTTACGGGCTAGTAACCCGGAATAACTCGATTAGTCTGTAGCCAAGGATCCTAGTGTTTCCACTATTTGATTTCGCATTCAATTTCAAATTGTTAATCATGGATTACTTGTAGCTTGAAAATTGATGCTTGCTTTGGATATTTGAATCCTATTTAGTATACTTGAACTTGTATACTTGCTCCGTGAGTTTAAATTTCATTTAGTATGCTTGTGCTATGTATACTTGTTTTTGGCGTATCTCTTTTAGCTTAGTATACTTGTGTTCGTATACTTGATTTACGAGATTTTCATATAAAATATATACTTGTGTACATAAGCTTAGACATTGCATGACTTGTCTTAATATGGTTTAGTATACTTGGAAATGTATGCTTGTATGTTGTATAGCATGTTTTAACAATGTTTAGTATACTTGACCATGTATCCTTATGTGCCGTTGTTCACTTTAAATTGCATGAGTAGCTTAAGATGATCCCTGAGTCTCACTTGACATAAATGTTTGGTGGCATTAGACCCTTTAACATGTTTCACCTTAAGGTGATAGAATTGTAAAATGCTAGGTCAATGCATACTCATCTCCTACGATTAGTTTTATGTTACTTACCCACGTAGTGGGGACATTTTTCAGGTACCAAGATCAAGATTCGGGATTCAGATCATGCTTGGATGATTTGTAGACTTGAAGTTCTCATTTCTTGTAAATGTTGGCTTGAAATGCCATTTATAGCTTTATATGTCAAAATGTGTCAAAATGTGTAAATTTGATTCTATTTTTGTAATGTGTACATAAGTATACTCTTTACAATGTATTTGACATGTATGAGATGAGACCATAGGCTAATGACATCTAATTTTATCTTATGTAACTTTTAACTTCATGAAATATTATGAAAATATTGAAAAATGCCGAGTCATTGCTTCACTATGCTTGCATCGGGTGTGGGAATTCCATTTTTATTCTTTCATAGGGTCTTATAAATCATTTTTGAAGTGTGGCCAAGGGCCAAATGGTAATTTGAAATCATTTGTTAATTTTGGTTTTCAAATTTCCCTCTTCTTGTTCATTTTTGCATTTTTGCCAGTTGGGGGCTCGGATTTTGTATCGGTGGTATTTTAAAACCATGGACCATTGTAGCACATCCTAATAGGTAAGTTACGTTTGTGTGCATGGTTGTTTCCGGTCAAACCTTCTTCTTTGGTGAAATGAGCCTCCTATGGACTCATTTTGAAACTTTGTTGCATAATCTGATTTAGGGGCTTTCTAGACTTTTTGCATCAGTTTTATTTTCTTCTTTCAACATGGTCACCTAGAAAATGTGATTTTAGGGGGGGTTTCTTCTTCGTGTTTTCCCAGAAAATGTCATTTTGATACCGAAAATCTATTGCAAAGTTCAGCTTCCAGTTTTACATTTAGCAGTTTTATGACCCACATGACCAGATTTCATGGAGGGGCATTTTAGGCATTCTACATTGAGTTTTTTTTTTAATTCTCTTATGGGTCACATAGAAAACTCGATTTTGGGAGGGGTTTCTTTTTTGTGTTTTTCCAGAAAAATTCATTTGATATCCCGGTTTTGCTCTCAGTTATGGACTGATCCTGAAGAAATTTAATGTAGCAGCTTTCTGGGTCCCTCTTGACCTAGGCTAATCTTGGGGCATTTTAGGGATCTTACAGCGTGTTTTTCTCAGTTCCTTTCACGTTGCCGGGTAGAAAACGTGATTTTAAGGGGGGTTTCTTCTTCGTATTTTTTCCAGAAAAACTCGTTTAAGGGTCCGTTTTTAGCCTCAATTTCGAGAAAAAAATGAAATGTTGCTTACTGTAAAAACACTATTCCTGCCCAGATTTCTTACCTGGAAAATAAGTTGATTTTTTTGAAACTTTGAGGCTTCATATCTTCATCATCCGGACTCCAAATCAAGTGATTTTTGAGTCTAAGTTTATTAGTTTTTGCTGGTCTATGTAACAGTTTGCACGGTTGCATCAAATTATATCTGAAAAGACCATTTTACCCCTTGTAAGGTACCCTTGCCGCATTGATTTTAAACCCAAAAGTTGGTTTTTATGAAACTTTGACATTTCATATCTTCTTCGTCTGGACTCCGAATCAAGTGATTCTTGAGTCTAGATTTATTAATTTTTCCTGTTCTATCTAACGGTATACTCCGTTGCATCCAATTTTGTCTAAAAAGACCATTTTACCCCTTGCAAAGTACCCTTGCTGCATTGATTTCAAACCCAAAAATGTGATTTTTATGAAACTTTGGAGTTTCATATCTTCTTCATCCGGACTCTGAATCAAGTGATTCTTGGGTCTAATTTGATTAAATTTTTGTTGTCTTTCTAGTAGTGTGCTCAGTAGCACCCGATTTTATGTTTTTTGAAATAACTATTTTGCCCTTGGGGGCTTATTTGTCATATTTTTGGTCTTTTGCTTCCGCATCAGTTCTCATTGAGTTCCACGACCTCATGGAAGGTCACTTTAACTTCTTAGAGTCTTGTTTTCTATTTTTTTTTTCACATTTTGGATCCGTTGTCGGATCAAACTATGGTTCATCACAGGACGCACTGGCTTGAAAAACCAAGGCCATCACAATTCTGCTGCCTCTGAATAGGTGTCCCATTCATGTGAGCATCTGAACCACCCTTGTGCTTCTTCCAAGGCTGTTATCCCTAGAACTTGCCCTTGTCATTCTATCGATGTCCGTTCCCATTCCCTTTCTTAGCTGACTGATTAGTAGAGTCTCTGTCACCCCGCTTCTCACCTTTGGCCTGTCTGATGTCCACGGTCAACTGGTACTGCTGTAGAACGGCGTCTACCACCTAAGCATAGGTAGTGTAGGCTAGACTACTTGTAATAGCTCTCTTGATAGACCACATCAGTCCCTTAATGAAACTGTTGTGCTTCTTCTCCTCTGTATCCACCTCCTCTGGTGCAAAAGGAGACAAGCGTGTGAATTGCTGCTCATACTCCACTACTGTCATGTTCTCTTGTTGTAGATTAAAAAACTCAGTCTTCATGGATGCCCTGACTGCATAAGGTAAATACTTCTCTTCAAAGCGTGCATTGAACTCATCATAAGTTAATGCCATCATTTCCTCTATGGTGGTAACTGACTCCCACCACTGTTGTGCATCCCCAACTAGCTTGAAGGTAGCAAGCATATGCTTCTAAACCTCCGTGCACTGAACTAAGTAAAGATGTCACTCAATGTCCTACTTCCGCTGGTGAGCTACTCTTACATCAGTGGAGCCTGTGAACTGAGGTGAGCTCCCCTTTGTGAAAGAACTCCTGGCCATCTCCCAAGTATCAGTCTGAACAACCGGTACTGGTACCGGTGCTGGTAACGGTGCCGGCTATACCTAAGGCTGATTTTGAAGTGCAACTGTTACCCCTGCTTCTATAGCCCGAGCAATGAGGTCATTGATGTGAGGAGGATACTCTGGATCTCTTCCTTGATCCTGAGTCAACTGAACTTCCTCCTGTTCCTCATAGAACTGACCCTCATCCTCCTGACGCTGCCTATGGGCCGTTTCCCTTCGTTGCCGATTGTTCCGTCTGGTTCTTGCATTAACTATTCTGTTAACACAGAAAAACAGACATCAGTACGATTAAACCGAACCGTTAAGAATACAATGAATCCTAAACTTAAGCTCTAATCAAGAGAAAACGCTACGCGGAAGTCTTATACAATAGAATCCTAGAGACACTTAAACCTGGAGTGCTCTAATACCAACTGTGATACCCCTCGGTTCCGAGACATAGGTTGATTAGGCCCAGGCCCAAACCCGAGGGAATATCAAACAATCAATATGTAACCGAACACAGAATACAAAGTGAAATAAGAAATAAAAATAATAAACTGAAAGAATGCTAATTTAAAATACTCAAAATATAATTATTAAAATCCGATATTCCAAAACTCCATAAGTTTAACAACTCGGGAATCCATCCAGTGGACCCCTTATTAAAAATTCCAATAGAAACTAAAACATCAGAAATATAATCTAAAGCTAAGCATAGAAAGGATTCCTACGTAGTCGGAGGAATGAATGTTTGTATCTACAATGCACGTCCAAGCTCTAACCCTGGAACTGAAGAACACCTGAAAAATAAGAGAGTGGGTCAGGCCCACATGCAAGTCTTATTCTACTACCATTCATACAGTAATCCAATACGCAAATACATCCTAGATGACCCAACAATATCTAGAGTAGTCCATATGTATATATAGTACACACTGTAGGACGCTCGCTAGTCCGATAGGTCTATCTCAGCCTGAGTAGAGATACCAAGCAAATCGCACAAAATGTGGTCATGTATATCTAGACCTACCAGGGAAAAACACCTATGTCCAGTTATCCATCGTAGGCGATATACGCACCCTAACCATGGTCCTGAGACTCAAGTTCATACCATGGCACCATATAATAAATATATAAAGTCCGTACTCCTCTTAATACAAATTACCATCCATCTGTGTAGTGGTCTGATATATTGTATAATGATCCATCCTGAAACCATATTAAATCATTCAACTATTTGTTGACATGACACAAGTAGGTGCTGGACTTAACCTATATGGTTAATCCATACCTTAATCCAAATTAGGTAGGACTTAGTATTTGAACTAGTCCACACTTAGTATGTCACCGTCCCATACCGGTTCATACAATCCTCCAGTTAACAAAGTTGACAAAACAGTAATAGATACTTATCAACCATACTCTAGAATTAGAATAAATCCAGTTTAATATGTGTATGATTAAATTATACATCCAATATAAGATTTAGAAATCCTATTCCAGTCCTTCAAATTTACAAAGTAGGACTACGAGTACAACTCCTCCAAACAGTACCATAACTAATACAATATACAATCGATTTTAAAACATCAATTAATTTCCATTTAAGCATACTTGTTTTTCCAAATAAATAACTATATACTTATAACACAGTTAAGACATGATTAACAGTTTAAAATCATGCGAATAAACCAAATTACTTTAGAAAAACAATAAGCAATTTTCGTGTATAATCCAACCTTACACATATAGGTTTATCGTTTAACCTTATATTATTTCTTATTGCAACATATTAACATCAACATGCTTCCAAAGAGTTTTTTACAAGTCTGTAACAGATAAAAATCTCATTCACAGCCATTGGAACCATTTAGAAACAACTCCCATAGTCCAAACCAAACCAAGAACTCGAAAAACTGAAGAAAAGAGGGTAGAACCGCCTCCTAAAATAAAGGAGCCGGCTCTCCCCTTGGTGGAGCAGCCTCCACCTCATGTGGGGGTAGAGCCTGCTCTACAAGCCCTAGAGCCGGCTCCCTCTTTTGGTGAGCCGGCTCTCCTCCTTTGAGAGCCGTATCCCCTAACCTGTTCGTCTTATTCGCCTCTGGCGAAGTTCAGAACCATTGTACAGTTTTTTTTATAACTTATTTTAAGGTTCAATTGATGTCCTAGAATTAATTATAAGCATGCATCTAATCCCAAATATACCAAGGTTAAACAAGATTAAAACAAATGCAATCAGAATCTTAAGCGTGAACAACATCAACACAAAATAGATTTATGCAACGATTTAAAAGTTGTTTCTAACATGCTTACAAGATTAATATTAACTTCAATTTAATCTATTTTAATACTTGATTAATCCCTAGAGTCTAACTAGGCATGCATAGAACATGAATTAAAGGGAAGGAATAGAATAGAGACTTGCCATGAGTTTCAGTTTTGAAACTCTAAACCACCGTCTCTGAAGCCTTCGTCCACGTCCGAGACTCCTGTTCTATACCTCCGGTGCTTTTGGTTCAACCCCGAAGCACTCCATCCAGTTATCCTTGAACCTCTCTGGAAATCTCTCAAAGTTCTCTCTATCTCACCGTAGTGAATAGGGTTTTGTTTGTAACCCTAAACCAACGTATAATACTGTATTTATAGGCTTCAGCACAACCCTAATTCTAATACAAAACCAACCCTAAGTCGGCTAAATCCCTCATATGATTAATTAAATACTAAACTAAAACCCTACATCTAATATACATAACAACCAAATCACAAACAACAGTTAATTTAAAAAAAAACAATTTATTTTAATAGCCACATACGCACATAATGAAACCAGTCACAAATTAAACAAAATGCAAGTTAAATAAAAACAAATAATAAAAACGAATAAATAAAACACACAATTCAATGAAAAATAAGCAAATAAATAATTAACCAAATAATTTAGTAAAAACGCACTTAAATAATTAAATTAAATGCTAGGACTGTCCTTTTAAAATCAGGGGTATTACAATAACATCAAAATTCACAATGATTCATTAAAAATCATAAGACATAAATCTACTTAACA
This sequence comes from Cornus florida, assembly GCF_030987335.1. Lineage (NCBI taxonomy): Eukaryota > Viridiplantae > Streptophyta > Magnoliopsida > Cornales > Cornaceae > Cornus > Cornus florida. The sequence goes on from NW_026775572.1 coordinate 96,959,054, forward strand.
ACATTAAAAGCATACTATGATTCATTCAAAATCATAATGTATAGATGTACTTAACAACATCAAAATCGCCAATAACCAAAACCACAAGTCACAATTAAACATGATTGTCAACTTGGAATTGAATGCGAAATCAAATAGTGGAAGACTTAGACATCAAGTTCGGAATTCTGCCGAGACCTCAATGGTTATTCCGGGCACTAACCCGTTGGGAAGACCACCCTAGTGCGCACTATCTCAATTGGGGAGAACTCATACCTCCCGTACTCGCCAAACTCTAGCCATGTCACTTGTAACAACAACGTCCCAAGACTCCAAAATAATCCAAATAAGTTCACAACTTATACATAATTTATATAATGCACGAAATCACCTTCCATGCACAAGTAGGTTGAAACCACACAATCCATGCCTTAGAGTTTAAATTCTAAAATGGTATATATATAATGTCAATTACAAAGTGTGTAATTCATTGCACAAGGTAACAATATATTCCATAAAGAAAACATGTTCTCATGAATATAAATATAACAACAATGTTATCCAATACTCAAAACACAACTATGTGAATACACAAAAGTCCAAATCCATGATTTATATATAGAAACAACTTCTACAACAAAATTAAATCCATGGAACAACAAGATAGAATTTAATTAAATAAAATAATTAAATTATCTAGATTTCAAATCATTTCCAAATGGCCTCAATTTAATATATGCTAAAAGACATAGCATGGTCATTACATATATTCATTCAAAATCCTAATTAGACCCAAGGAACCATAAAAATAGATTTTAATTAATTTTCTTAATTAAAGTCTCTAGATTTTCACACTCATCCAAATGCTCTCAAATTAAAGTATGTTAAAAAAATATGCCAAAACTTAATTTAATAGCATATCACAAGTTAATTTCATGCAAGGCACATCCATGAGAATTAAACTTTTACAAAAGATAATTATTAAATAAAAAGTGCAATTCTTATTCAAATAATCCCAATTTAATATATGTTAACAAACACATCAAAACTTAATTTCCTAGCATGCCACAATTTAATTCTAAGTTGAATACCATCATGAGAATTAAATCTTCACCATAGAAAATAATTAAATTAAATTTTAGATTCTTAACAAAAGCATGCATACAAGTTGCATAAGCATCAAAAACATGCAAGACAACAAAAATATGAAATTATAACACCCCCTACCTCCATTTGAGATGAAATCTTAAATCCCCACCAAAACAAAACCACTCCAAATCCAACGAAACTTCTAGGTTTTGTCGGGGACAACACGGTGAACAAGAACCCCAAGGAAGCCCCATCAAAATCATAACTTGATCTCAAACCCGAACTCAAGAAATGGCCAAAAACAGATTCTAATAAGGGGGAAAGGTAGAGCATGCCAAGGCAAGCATAAAATGCCAAGGCACTACACCTTTTTACTAAAGGGAAGTGGCCGAAAAATGAAGAAGAAGGGTGGTAGCCCCTTGGCTGCCATGGCTGCCGACTAAGAGAGAGGAGAGAGAGAAAAAAATTGATTTTTCATCTTAAGACCTCCTATTTATAGAAAAACCCTAAAAGTGTCCCGAACAGGACCCGCCAGGTTCGGAAAAGTGGAATTTGAGTATACGCGCTCAAATGGAAGAAACAGCATCGAAAAAGAACCAAAATGAGAAAATATGAATAACGGAAGAAACGGCATCGAAAACCAAGTCCCGAGCAGAGAGATATGCCCCGAACAAGTTTGGCGGCAACTGAGGCAGAAATCCTGAAACTGGAGAAAAACATCCAGAAGGAAATCCTCTGAGTACATGACTCAATGAAAAGTGAAAATAAATCCCGTACGAGGATCTAGGCTCAAAACAGGGCATTTAGCAATAACTTTCATTATTTGCACAATGGCACTCCAAAAAGTGAAAACTGCACAACTGGCCCAGAATGAAAATATCTTCCAAAAATATTTCCTTAAAAACCCCTGAAATAAAATATCTTCAAAAGATATTTATGAAAAACACCCTAAGAAATGGAAATGTTTCTGAAGAACTATGCATCCATGCCCTTATGGACACTTGGAGTAACCAGAGTACTTTTCTGCAAAAGTAAAGATACGTATTTCATAGAAACCACTTAGAATAAAGATACGTAAGTCAAAAACCAACTCCAAAAACAAGAAGTGAGGTTATGCCAACAAAGTGACAAACGGGGAAAAGACAAAATAGGGAAAAGGACGAAAAAATAAATAGTGTCCAAAAAAGTGAAAATATGGAAATGACTCGGTCCTCAAAGGAAGTTGTCAATCTAAAGAAAAGAGTCTCAGAAACTTTTTCTTGGGCACCCGAGACAACACTATGTGATGAGAAATTGAACTCAGAACGAAAAAGATTAACGGGAAAAAAATATATATATCCATAAAAATCTGAGAAAAATGAAAAGAAGGAAAATGACTGGGTCATTATAATCTTTCGTTTGGAGACAGAGTCGTGGTGTTGTCCTTCTTAGGACTCATGGTTCTTTCTTTCGTGTCTTCCCTTGGAGAGTTTTTGCCTTGGTTGTTGATGGAATTGAGGTGCTCAGAGTGAGTGGATTGGTGTAAGATCATTTTTCGGGGACTTATGTCCATATCATTGAGGATTTGTTTGATTTGTGAGATGAGCTTGATACTCTTTTGAGAATGTCTTTTGGAGACTTCTTTCAGTTTTGGAGACCTAGATGTGGTTGACTTTTAGGAAGAGTTTTGGAGGATCGTTGTTGAATATGGCTTGTTTGTGGAGTTTTCTCGTCCTAGTATCGCTAGGCATAGTTTTGAGGAATCGTAGTTCTAGTGACTCTTTATGGATTGAAATTAAGGAAATTTGATTTAGCGTGGTGTTGCCAACCATGGTTTCGAGAGATTCATTTTGTGATCTTGGTTGTCAGGATTTTAATGTATGTGCCACTTGGTGGACTTGTATTTCGAGGATCTAGTTATCTGTGATAGGGATTGTGATCCAATGTTTGATTACGGTGAGTAGTCTTATAGTAGGTCTATTTTAGGATGATATCTGGGATTTTGGAGACGCTCTTTTGCTTGTCATACTTTGGATTCGTGATTGATGTTGTAGATAGTAGTGTTTTGAGACGTTAGAGTTGTTGGTTTTGTTGTATTGAGGATTTAAGGCCTTAAACGTAGCAGTACCTACGACATTATTGTCAGAGTTTTGGGGTTAACCAGGATGGTCCGGCCGGACATCTTTGGACCATATCTCAACTCTCACAAAATGTGGGTCTCCGTAGTGCTTTTGGTAATGATCATTTTCGTCATTGATGTCATTTGTATTGAGAGGTTTCATGGGTAAACCTAGTGGGGGCAGGTTATGAATTGGTGCCTTATACTGTCATGCTACTGTACAAGTTATGTGCTATGGGAGGGTGCTAGTTGCCGTCGATGCTACCTTACTGACGAGTAAGTGTGGGCAGGCACAAGGCACTGTCATTGCTACCACGCATTTGAGTACGTCGTGGGCGGGTTTTAGTCACTATTCGTACTGCCATGTTGTCTTTGTTCAGTACCTTGATTTGATACGTGGATATCTTAGAGTTCTTTTGGTGGTTGTTTTTGGATCCGTTTGAGGGTTTGTCAGGAGGGATGCTTACGGTTGTGGTCTTCCATTCTTTTGTTTGACATTGGGTTCTGTATGTGAGTTTTGACTTATGGCGTAGCCGTATGGTCACTCTTCTTTTGAAGGGTTGTCCTATCGTGAGCACGTGGGTGCGAATAACATTGGTTTGTATGTTGTCTTTCAGTTTTGGGATTGCTTTCGTAGCATGTTGTGTGGGATACTTGGAGATGTACTCTGTAGTTATCCTGGTTTTGCCTTTTATTTTGTTATGGCTGGATTTCGAGGACGAAATCCCTTTAAGGAGGGTAGGTTGTAATGACCCGGTCATTTTCCTTCCCTTCCTTTTTCTCAGATTTTTACGAATATTTTTTTTTCATTATCTTTTCTTTTCTGAGTTTGGTTTCTCGTCACTTAGTGTCGTCTCAAGTGCTCTGGAATGGTTTTTGAGACTCTTTTCTCTGGATTAACAACTTCCTTAGAGGATCGCATCAATTCCACATTTTCATTTTTTAACACTATTCACTTTTCGTATTTTTTCCTATTTTGTCTTTTTCCCGTTTATCATTTTTCTTTGCATAACCTCACTTTTGTGCTCGGATTTGATTCCGGCTTTGCATGCATCCACGATATTTGATTTTCATGACATTCGTATTTTTACTTTTGTAGAAAATACATTCTTGTTGCTTACTCTTTCTTAAAGGGCATGGATGCATACTTTCTTGTAAATATTTTTTATTTTTGAGGTTTTAGTGTGATTATGTAAAATAATTATTTTTCGTCTTGGGGAACATTTTGTAATTTAATTTGGAAGATATTTTAGAAAAGAACCTTTTTGCAATTTTTGGAAAGTGTGATAAGTGTCACATTCTCATGGAGCCACTTGTTGGCATTTGAGTGGGGAGACTTAGAAACATGATCTTATGACATTTGGAGGGTAGAGATTCACCCACTTGTTGGCCTAGGATTAGTGCACTTTTGGCTTAGATGGTTGACAAGTGTAGGCTTGAGATTAAGCCTAGGAAGGAGCCTTGGATTTGTGACAAGTGTAGGTTCACATTTTAATCTTACATTGTTGTGTGTGAGAGGTAGTGCAAGAGCACATAGTGAGTGGAGGAATACTAGATCCTCCACTCACCAATTTCACTTTCATCTTTTTCATTTCACTTGTTTTCAAAACCTTAACCTAGCCACCATTGGAGAAAAGCCTGGTTAATAGCTTATTTCTTCATTTTGGCTTCCTTCCACTCACCTTAAACCATTAACCTTGGGAGACAAAAGTTTCCTCGCACTCTCCTCTTCAAAACCCTTGTTTTGTTTTCCATTTTTGAGCTTGGTTGTTTGGGATTATAGAGAATCAATTCTCTATTGCGATAGTGGGTGTTATAGTTTATTTTCCAAGTGTTTTACTTGCTTTTGTATGAAATATAAGTTGTATGCATGTCTTTTATTAATTTGAGAAATTAATAATGTATCATAACTTGCATATAACTCACTTTAGACTTGGTATATGGCATGGCCATGACTTGATCTTTGTTATATATTAAATTGGGATGATTTAAATGATTTTTCAAATCTAGAGATTTAATGAATTTAATTTGATTTAAATTCTACTTAATTGTGTTTTGCTTGTATTCCATTTTAGACTTGATATATGGTATGACCATGACATAGTGCTTGTTATATATTAATTTAAGATCATTTGAATAACTTTTTAAATCTAGAGATTTAATTAATTTAAATTAATTAAATTTTACATGATGATATCTTGCTCATTTTGCACTTTTGATTTGATATATGTAATGAATATGCTTTGTTGTTTAACATATATTAATTTGAGGTTATTTGGAATTGATTTGAAATCTGAGTAATTTAATCATTTTTGTTTAATTAAATTTTATCTAATTGTTCCATGTATTTAATTGTGTTTTAGAAGTTGTTCTCTATATAAATCATGGATGTAGACTTGTTGTTTTTTCACTTGATTATGTTTTAAGCATTGAATAACATGGTTGTTATGTTTATATTCATGAGAATATGTTTCTAATATTGAATATATTGTTAACTTGTGATTTAATAGTATTATGAATATAGAATGCTTATTGTACACTATTAGAAGTTAAATTGCTAACTTGTTGCTATGCAGTAGTAATCTGAGATTCTTGCGAATTATTGATTGTATTAGCTTTGTAAACTTATTGTTACAATGTTGAGAATTAGTGTTAAAAGTTTACCATGGAGGTAGGATTTAAATTGTTAAGTAAGTGATATTGTATTGTACATTGTATCATGGTAAAGACTTGACATTATATATGTCGTTTTAGAATTGAAATTCTAAGGCATGGATTGTGTGGTTTCAACTCACTTGTGCATGGAGGTGGTTTCGTGCATTATATAAATTATGTATAAGTTGTGAACTTATTTATTAATTTTGGATTCTCTTGGGACATTGTTACATGTGACATGACTAGAGTTTGGTTCTAGTATGGGAGATAGAGAGCTCCCTATATTATAGTGCACACTTAGGGTGGTATTCCCAGCGGGTTAATACCCGAAATAACCATAGGTCTCGACTTTATCTGAGATTTGATGTCCAAGTCTTCCACTATTTGATTTCTCATTCAATTCCAAGTTGACAATCATGTTTAATTATGACTTGTGGTTTTGGTTATTGGGGATTTTGATGTTGTTAAGTAAATTGGTGCATTATGATTTTAAGGAACCGTCGCACGTCTTTAAAGTTGTTAAGTACATTTGTGCATTATGATTTGTAAGGAATCATCGCATGCTTTTGATGTTGTTAAGTACATCTATGCTTTATGATTTTAATAAATCATTGTAAAATTTTGATGTTGTTAAGTACATCTATGTTAAATGCTCAAATGTAGCTTAGGAATGATCCTATAGGTTTATTTGGAACATAGACGTTAGGTTGCATGACCCACTTTAGTTGTTTTCGCATTTTAGATTTCAAGTTGATAACTTTGAGAATCTATATCTTGTTGCTTTGTATAGCATGCCCTTATGTTGTTTGGGATTGTATGAATGATGTAATTTATGCTATAAATGTTCTAAGGTAGCTTAGGATGCTCCCTGAGTCTAACCTTTGACATAGACGTTAGGTGGCATGATCCTTTTGAATTGTTTCATGTTAATGTAAAAATTTATAAGAAATCGAGTCTATGCATGCTCATTCCCGACGAGTAAACTTATTTACTCACCCTAAAGTTACCAGGTGATTTGTCAGGTACGGATGCTTGGTATGGGATGTACAATATCCCTAGAATGTTTCGATAAATTGAAGTTTTTTAAGTGTATTTTGTTCATGATTCTTGTAAAGGTTGTCTTGAAATGCCACTTATACCCTTTTATGTCAAAATGTGTATATTTGATTCTAGACATGTAATGTGTACATGAGTACACTATTAACAATGTTTTTGACATGTATGACATGAGGTCGGAGGCCAATCATCATTATTTTGTATCCTATGTAATTTTTAACTTCATGAAATATTATAAAAATATTGAAAAATGTCAAGTTTTTGCATCACCATGTTTGCATCGGGTGTGGGAATTCTATTTTGATTCTTCCATAGGGTCTCATTAATCATGTATGAAGTGTGGCCAAGGGACAAATGGTATTTTGAAACCATTTCATAGTTTTGAGTTCCAAGTTTTCATTCCAAGTTTCATTTTTGTCATTTTGGCCGTTGGGGGGTCGTATTTTGCATCGGTGATATTTTTAAGCCATGGATCATTGTAGCACATCCTGATAGGTAAGTTACGTTTGCATGCATGATCGTTTTGAAGAAAAACTTTTTCTTTGGTGAAATGACTCTCCTATGGACTCATTTTGCATTTTTATTGCATAATCTGGTCTAGGGGCATTTTGGAGTTTTTCTTCGAGAAATAAATTTCGGTCTTAATATGGTCGCTTAGAAAATGTGATTTTAAGGGGGGGTTTCTTCTTTGTGTTTTTCTAGAAAATGTCATCTTGGTGCCGGAAATCCCTCACGAAGTTCATCTTTTAGTTTTGCATTTTAGCAGCTTTTTGACCCTCATGACCTGATTTCATGGAGGGGCATTTTAGGCATTCCACAGCAAGTTATTTTCATTTTCTTTCACGATGTCGAGTAGAAAACTCAATTTTGAGGGGGGGTTTCTTCTTTGTGTGTTTCCAAAAAATGTCATCTCGGCCTCAAAAATCCATTTTTTTCCGTAAAACCCCTATTGTCAGCTTTTTGCTCACTTTTTGTTCAAGTGTACGAACAGTAGATTTCTCGTAACTAGTTAGATGACTTAGGGCATTGTTGTGGTCATGAATTTTTGCCTTCTAACCGGTTAGGAAGGCCTTGAAACTGGTTAGATGTTCTTGGGTTGGCTCTTTTTTACCTTTTTGCCCCTTCTTCTTCCGTTAACCATATCTTCTTCATTCGAACTCCGAATAAAGTGATTCTTGAGTCTAAGTTCATTAGTTTTTCATTGTCTTTCCAATGGTGTGCTTGGTAGCACCCACTTTCATGTTGTAAATGATCTTTTTACCCCTAGGTCCATTCTTATCCGTTTTTGAAATGTCATTCCCGCATTTGTTTCCTTTGGGTTCCGTGACCTCCTTGGGTGTCACATTAGTGTCTTAGAGATGCATTGTATCTCTAAAGACCATTGTTTCATCTTATGCTTCCGCATTCTGGATCCGTTTCGGGTCATCACAAGACACACTGGGTTGTAAAATCCAGGGTTGTCACAGTATGCCTTTTAGAAGTCATTTTGGGGGGCAAATTTTTTCAAAAGATTAACATCTTGCTTGTTTTTGTGGTCCATATTATCATGTTTGTGAGATTGCTTTAAGATTCACTCTAGAGTTCTACACTTGCACATGCACACATTAGTATTCATTTGTGGGGTACATGTTTAGTTGGTTATTGATTTGGTTATATCCCAATTGAGCTAGTAGTGCTTTGAAAGCTTTCATTCTTAATAAGATGACCTTACATGCTAAATAACAAACCTTTAACCGAGTAACCGGGATTCATGCCTCATTGAGCACCGAACTCTCGCATGAAAAGTGAAGGCCCACACAATAGTTAAAATATATATATATATATATATATATATATATATATATATATTTCCAAAAGCAAATAAAGTGAGCACTTCTCACCAAAGTGGGAAGTAGGAAATGATTAGATGAGAGTTGTTTTGATTTGTAACCTAGTTGATTCGAGCTTGTAAGTCCTTAAGGGGTGTCTTTCCACCTAATGCCCTAAAGCCATCCAGTTTGGGAGTCATTGACCTAACGCTAGCTACATGGATCTTCTAGAAAGCTTAAGAGATTACTGTATTGCACCATACTCTTGTCTTTGATCCTATAAAAATAAAAATAAAAAACAAAGAGAGCGTGTAGGAAATAAATTGAATAAAAATGTTCAATCTTTGTCTTGATGATTGGTACTAGATTTATGTGCTAGCTTAAGACCAGTTCTGCCCATTTCATTGATATGCTAAGATAGCAACATATTTGATGCCAGTTCACTCAAAAAGAATGCTAGAGTTGTTTTGATTTGCATGATCATCTTACTTGATGTGTGGAGGAATGCCACTAGGAGGCAAAAATACACACATAAATAAAAGATTAAATTCCTAAAGGAATCTCCAAGTGGAATATTTCGCTCTCTAGAAAGCGATTTTTAGGTTTAGGGTTTGCATGTCCTTAGGCTTTTTTACCGAGGCTTATCCTCATGGAGGAGGGCAACCCCTCCTCCCCTCCATCGCCGGTTGTGTCTCCGGGCCAGCATGTTACCCTTTCACAACCTAAACTCCCTTAGAGGAGTTGTTTCACTTCTCCAAACTCCTCTTCTTCCGCTTTTACTAACCTGCAATTTCATAGTTCTAGCCATGGATCGAAGGTCTCTATTACCATTGAAGATGTAGCAGACGAGATAGATTACTAGAAGCCATCAGTGGTGGGTTATGTGTTGGGACGTCATCCATATTATCACCACTTCAAGGCGTTTGTGGAGAAACGATGGGATAAAAATATTACACTGGTGTATCTCAAAAATGGTTTCTTCATGGTTCGGTTTCAAAATGAAGATTTGGTGCAACAAATTCTATCTAGAATCCATACTTTTAAAGGGAGATTAATTAATATGAAATAGTGGTGTAAGAATGTGATTCTAGAAAGAGAAGTTATGGACTCGGTACCTATATGGACTCGTATACATGATTTACCTATGCACTGTCATAATGTTGTATCAGTCTCAAAGGTTTATTCTTCATTCTCGCATCCAATCTGTATGGACGATCCAGTCAAATACAGAGACAAATGAGGATTTGTTCATGTCATGATTTAGGTTGGTAACTCTGAGGAATTGCCGAAAAATATGGTGTTGACATGTATGGCGATAGTTAGTATAGATCAAGAGAAGTTATCCCAGCCAAGACGAAGAAAATCACAGACAAATGGGTGATCAAAAAGAAAGGAAAACTAGTGGACAATGAAGATGCCGTGCAAGTTGTTGATGAAATACCTCAACGAGGTTTTGAAGGAACTGCCATGCCAGGACATTCGGGTAACGCTACTACTTTGGAGGTATCCAATCCTTTTTCTTTGCTTGGTGATGATACAGAAGCTATATTGGAGAGTCATGGAGATGCAAAGGTTGTTGAGGATCTGGAGATAGTTAGTATAGATCAAGAGAAGTTGAATCCTATGGAAGGGCCTATCCAGCAAAATGTTAAAAGGGTTGCTTGTCCAATTAGGATTGTTTATGATTTAACTTTACCAAAGGAAGAGGGTTCTAAGAAAGAGAATTTTAAAAAAACTTTGGAAGAGTCACCACAGGTTATTGAGGAAGCCTTATTCAAGGGGCTTGTTTTTACTGCTGAGGCTAGTACAGAAATTGTTGACAGTGTTAAGGGTGGATCTTCAGGTTCTGGTATTGAGAAAGTGAACACTAAGGCACAATTAGAGCCACAGAAGACTATTTGTAGTGAGGTAGCTTTAGTCATGGGAATTGCTTCTACTGAGACTTGTAAAGCAAGTGAGGGTAGTGGAAAGGGTGGTTATTCAGGTTCTGTTACTGAACAAACTGGAGAACAAAAATTGAAACCTAAGAAGAGGTATCAAGCTCCACCCTTTGATAGGGTTACTAGAGGTAAACAAACTGGTGGTGTTTTACCACCAAAGTCTCTTTCTTAATGCTTGGGATTTGGAATGTTAGGGGTCTAAATAGACCAAATATGCAGGCAGTTGTCAAGGCCTGGATGGGGGAGAATAAATTTTCCTTGGTGGCTCTGGTGGAGACTAGAGTTAGGCAACGTAAAGCTAGTAAAATTCAGCATAAAATTAATTCTAGATGGAATTGGTTGGCTAATTATGATTCTCATTTCTTGGGAAAAATTTGGTGTGCTTGGGATCCTCTGGTGTTTGAAGTTCAGCTTATACAGGAAGATACTCAGGTGATGTTTTTTAAGGTTAGGCATATGTTAACAGGTGAGAATGTCTTTATATCTGTTATTTATGCTGCTAATATAGTGTATGAAAGAAGGAAGTTATGGTTGAATCTGCAAGATCAAGCTGCTGTGGTTGATTGTCCTTGGATTGCTCTAGGGGACTGGAATATTTCTAGGTTCCATAGTGAAAAAATGGGGGGATTAAGAGTGCCTCAACATCTCCTTGATGAATTTAATCAAGTGATCAAAGATATTCAAATGGAGGAGCTTCCTCTAAATACTGGTGGTTGGTCTTGGAGTAATAAGCAAGAGAGAACTAAAAGGATTAATATTAAGTTGGATAGGGTCCTTACTAATGAAGATTGGTTACATAAGTTTACTGATACTAGAGTGCATTTGACACCTGCTTCTTTATCAGATCACTATGGGTTGGCAGTAACTTGGCATTTAGAGTGTGTTATTGGTCCTAAACCTTTTAAGTTCTTAAAAGTTTGGTGTTTCCAATAAGAAATTAATGAATTGGTGCTTAAAGCATGGATTGAACCAGTTGATGGGAACCCCTTACACAAGTTACAGAAGAAACTTAGAGCTGTGAAATCTATTATCAAAGATTGGAATAAGAAGAAAGGTCAGGTCTCTGAGCAGGTTCAAGCTACAAGAGAGGATTTACATCTAATTCAACTGGATTTGCTGAAAGATTCTATGAACCATGATTTAATTACTAAGGATAGGGAGGCTACTTTGAAGTTGCAATCAACTTTAGACCTAGAAGAAATTTTATGGTGTCAAAAATCAAGGGTTAAGTGGCTTAAAGAGGGAGATAAATGTTATGCCTATTTTTATAATTTGGTAAAACAAAGGAGATGTTATAATGCAATTACCTGTTTGAAGCATTCTGATGGAGCCATATCTTCTGATCCTCAAGTGATTAAGGATTGGCTTCTGCACTATTATGAAGATTTATATGCTACCAAGGATACTATTATGACAGAAGTGGCTTCCCCTAGAATTCAATTAGCTGTTGCAGATTTGTAGGAGCTTGATAGGAAGGTTTCAGCAGAGGAGATTAAAAGGGTTGTGATGGATTTTAGTCCTGACAAAGCACCTGGTCCAAATGGTTTTCCAACCAGGTTCTTTCAGAAATTTTGGCATATTGTAGGTCCTGATTTGATCAATGCTATTGTTTTTTTTTTTAATGCTACTGTGATGCCTATGGGGATTAACTCTACTTTCCTTACCTTGATTCCAAAGCTAAATCATAGGGATAAAGTAGAAAATTACAGACCAATTGCTTTATGTAATCTTAGTTACAAAATTATTTCCAAAATTTTGGCTAATAGGCTAAGTGTTGTTCTTCCTAATATTGTTGGGTTGGAGCAATCTGCTTTCATCAAGGGAAGAAGAATTCATAATAATATATTGTTGGTGGCTGATGTGATCAAAAATTTTGGATTGAAGACAACAGGTCCTGCTATGGCTTTGAAGGTGGATCTTAGGAAAGCTTACGATTCTGTTAGTTGGGATTTCATACAAAAAAAAATTCTCCAGTTATATGGTTTCAGTAGTAAATGGATTCAATGGGTTGTCCAGTATGTTACTTCTTCTAAGTTTTCAGTGCTTTGCAATGGGGTGCCTACTGGTTATTTCTCAACTGGGAAAGGTCTTAGACAGGGCTGTCCTCTTTCTCTTCTTTTGTTTACTTTAATTACTGATCATTTCTCAACTCTGATACATGATAAAATTGTGGGAGGACAGATCAAGATGTGCAATGTGGTTCAAAAAATTGGAATGCTAGTTTCTCATGCATTTTATGCTGATGATTTATTTATTATTGTGAAGGCAGATATTTCTACGGCTAAAACAGTTGATGAGGTGCTTAAAAGGTTTCATTAGGTATCTGGGCTTAAAGTGAACAAAGATAAGAGTTCCATCATATTTTCTAAGGCTGTCAGGGGGAGAAGGAGGATTTTACAGATTCTGCAAATGAAAGAATAGGCTTTTCCTATAAAATATCTTGGAATTACTCTAGTGAACAGAGTTTTGAAGAGTGTTGATTGCAAGGGTCTATTTGATAAAGTAAATGCAAGGTTGGATCACTAGAATACTATCAACCTTTCCCTTGCAGGTAGAATCAAGCTCCTTAAATCAGTTCTATATTCATTCTTATATCATTGGATATTTGGTTTCAAAATACCATGGGGATGTATTACTGCTTTAGAGAAAAAGTTTAAACATTTTTTATTAAGTGGCAAGTTAGACTCAGGAAAGATGCCCCAACTCAAATGGAGTCAAGTAACTCTCCCTTATGCAGAAGGTGGCTTTAATCTACGTAGAATCTCTGACATTGATTTTGCAGCTAAGGTTTCAATTTGTTGGGATTTTCTAAGGAAAAAGAAAACTTTATGGGTGTAGTGGATGCATGCTAGATACTTACAACATTATAATTTCTGGATGGCTTTACTAAACCCTCAAGACTCAAGTATTTGGAAACAGATTCTGGATACAAGAGATTTTATTCAAGCAAATGTGGTGTTCAAGATTGGAAATGGTGGATCCTTTAATATGTTATTTGATCCTTGGTGTGCAGGTCTATCATTGGTTCAGAGATTTGGGGCAACTATGTTTAGAAATTTTGATAAACAAGCTACAGCAGCTACTCTTCTTGTTGATGGTGGATGGGTTTTACCTATTTCTTTCCCAGAACCTGCTGCTACGTTTGTTGTTAATATCATTCCAAAAACTAGTAATGATGAGATCTGTTGGATGCATGGTGTGCTTTGTTTGAAGAATGCCTGGATAGCTTGCAGGGCTAGAGAGCAAGTGGTTCGGTGGAAGGGTCTGTGTTGGAAATATTGCAGACCAAGGATTTCTGTGGTTTTTGCAATTATCATGCATAACAAAAATCTTTCTTTTGTTAATTTACAGAGAACGGGTTTCCATGGACCATTAGTATGTCATAACTGTTTTCAGGCTGAAGATAATAATAATCACTTATTCTGTACCTGTGTGTATGCTATTGAAGTCTGGTAGCAGATTGTTTTTTGGTTGAAAATTCCTGATCACAAGTTCCAAGACCTTAATTTGTTTGTTGATTGGATGCTTCAGATTACACAGCCTAAGGGTTTTAAGTTCAAGTTGTTGAAAGGGTTCTTTGTTGTGTTTATTTGGAAGATCTGGATGGTGAGAAATTCAGCTTTACATTGTGATACAAGAGTATCCTCTACTACTGCTGCAAATGATATAGTTTAGGAAGTTTTAAACTTCTTTTCTATTGGACTTGTTAATTTTCTTGCTCTTTTTTATGTGGTATAATGAAGCTTTGTTGCTGATAAAAGCTTGGTTGTATATCTGGTTTGAGTTCAGCTAGAATGGAAGGTCTTGACATAAGTTTTTATGTGTTTTGACAAGAATTTCATGTGCAGCATTTGGTCTGTTTCAAGGTCTTTAATGGGTTGTTTAGTCTGTTTAGGTTTATTTTGCTATGCTTTGTAAATGGACTTAGTCCATTTATTCTTTTTTCTGCTGGAGAGTTTATCTCCTCTTTGTAATTGTACTCCTTTTTCTTTATTTAAATCAAAAACACACCATTCAGGAAAAAAAAAAAAAAAAAAAAAAAAAAAAAAAAAAAAGGGTGTGTAGGACCATGTTAGCTAGCTTGCTTGCTATTGAAATTTTGGAAGATTGATTACAAGTGATTCAAAAAATTGCATACTTTAGTTAGTTTTCTTTCGATGCTTGTTTGGATCATTGGTGTCTTTTTGGTGAGAAAGAGCTTAATATTTGTAGGTATCATTTCTGGAAACCCTCATGAGACTTCACTCGTCCACTAGGAGTAACCTAGGGATTCAAAAAGCTTATTACATATACTAAATGCAACTGTGTTTCCTACAAAAGTGGCGCAATCCTTTTACTGCTTTCTAGTTCATAGTTGTGTATTTGTTTATTTCTTTCTTTGCTTTGTAGTTCATTGTAAGGGACTAGCAATATATAGTTTGGTGGTGTGATAAGTACTCAAATGTTGCACATTTTAGCACCTAAGTTAGGGTATTCTAGTCCATTGATCTATCGTACTTTCTCGTTTTAGTTCTAATCCTTGTTTTTGTATATTTCAGGTCAATAATGTAATGACCCGGTCATTTTCCTTCCTTTCATTTTTCTCAGATTTTTACGGATAAATTTTTTTCTTTGATTTTTCCTTTTGAGTATAGTTACTCATCACTTAGTGTTGTCTCGAGCCCTCGGAAATGGTTTCCGAGACTCTTTCCCTTAGATTGACAACTTCTTTAGAGGACCGCGTCATTTCCACATTTTTCGTTTTTCGACACTATGCACTTTTCATCCTTATCTGTTTTTCACTTTGTTCACATAACCTCACTTTTCGTGTTTGGAGTTGAGTTTTGACTTCATATACCTTTATCCTAAGTGGTTTCCACGAAATACGTATCTTTACTTTTGTAGGAAAGTATTATGGTTGCTCCTAGTGTCCAAAGGGGCATGGATGCAAAGTTCTTCAAAAATATTTTTTTTTCTTCGGGTGTTTTTCATAAATATCTTTTGGAGATATTTTATTTTGGGGGTTTTTAAGAAAATATCTTTTGGAAGATATTTTCATTCGGGCAGTTTTGTAGTTATCCCTTTTTGTAAGGGCCATTGTGTAATTAACGAAAGTTATTGCAAAATACCTCGTTTTAAGCCTGGATCCTTGAATGGGATTCATTTTCATATTTCGTCGAGTCATGTACTCTTAAAATTGTCCTGCGGTCGAACCCTATAGTTTTCGGGTTTTCGGCCCTAGTTAGCACCAAACTTGTTTGGGGCATATCTCTCTGCTCGGGACTTAGTTTTCGACGCCGTTTCTTTCATTGTTCATATTTTCTCATTTCGGTTCTTTTTTGTTCCTAGAGTTTTGTCATTTGAGTGCGTCTACTTAAATTTTACTTTTCTGGACCCAGCAGGGCACTTTTAGGGTTTTACTATAAATAGGGGGTTATAAAATTAAATCAGCTTATTTCCTCTTCTTCTCCCACATTTCAGACCAGTCATGGTAGTGCAAGGGGCTGCCACCTTCTTTTCTTCTTTTCCACCTTCTTCCCTCGTGTAAAATGTAGTAGTGCCTTAGCGTTTATCGAAGGCCTTGACGACACGCACCTTTCCCCCTTATTAGAAGTCGATTCCGACCATTTTTGAGTTCAGGTTCGGATTTTCATAGTGCCTCAAAGGTTAAAATTGTTTCCCTCGTAGTCCCCGACATAACCTAGGAGTATCGTCGGATTCGGAGCACTTTTCTTTCGGTGGGGATTTGAGATTTCATCTCAAATTGAGGTAGGGGATGTTTAGGTTTAAATATATGTTGTATTGAAGGTTTTATAAGCATATACAACTTGTAAGCATGCCTTTGTATTAATTCTAGAATTTAATTTAATTATATTCTATATTTAAGATTTAATTCTCATGGTTGTATATAACATGGAATTAAATTGTAGCATCCTATTAAATTAAGCCTTGATATGCTTGTTAACATATATCAAATTGGGAGGATTTGAATAAGTATTGCAACTTTTAATTAATCTTTCACTTGAATGAAATTTAATTTACATGGTTGTAAATAGCATGGAATCAACTTGTAATGTAATATTAAATTAGGCCTTAGTATGTTCTTTAACATATGTGAATTTGAGGACATTTGGAATTATTTTAAAATTTAGAGAAAATTAATTAATTAGATTAATTAATTTTATTCTAAGTGTTCTAATCACTTAATTGGATTTTTGACTTGATATTATTGATGAGCTTGGCATATTCTATCATATATATTAAATTGAGAATATTTGAATGAGTTTTGAGAAATTTATTTAATTATTTTCTTGACATTGATCTTAATTTACCTTGTTGTGACTAAGGTAGAATTGGTTTGTAACTTGAAATTAAATTAGGCCTTGCTATGACCTTTGAAATATATTATATTTAGGATTCTTAGAGTTGCTTTGTAATCTTGAGAATTTAATTCTTTAATTTAATTAAATTCCATTTGTATGCTTTCATTGAGGTAATTAAGTATTGATGTTATATTCTTACTTAATTTATAATTTGCAACTTAGCGTATGATTACAAGATGGTATTCCATAAGTAGAAGTTATGATTTAACTTGTTGTATACACATTATACTTGTATGACATTTAATATGCCATTACAGCTTGAAGGCCTAGAGCATATCTTGTGCGTATTCCATGACTTGGTTGTGCATGGTATTTGACAATGTATATTATGTATATGTGATATATTTGTTCCACAACTTGATGATTTTTGAAAAGCTTGTATGAACATTGTAATATGTTAAGGCTAGAGTATGTCTCTAGTACGGGGGATGAGAGTTCCCTCTACAACATATAGTGCGGACTAGGTAGTTCCTTATGGGCTAGTAACCCGAGATCACTTGTTTGGTCATTGAGACCATATGTCCTTTGTCTTTCCGCTATTGGTTGATTTTACATTCAATTCCTATTTGTAATTATGGATTACTTTTAACTTATGCTTTGATGCATAGTGCTTCATTTCTTGCTTAGTATACTTGTACCCCTTATATATAAAAAATGCTTAGTATACTTAGATTTGTATACTTATATGCCATGCATGTCAACATTACTTAGTATACTTAGAAATGTATATTTGAATTTATATGTTGCATTTCCATTTCAATATTGCTTAGTGTACTTAGTGTGTATCCTTGTATATTAATGATTTACTTTCTAGATGACCTAGTATACTTATATCTTCTATACTTGTCTTAAGTGCATTTCAATCTTGATTGTATACTTGCGTATGTATACTTGTATAGTGAATGACTTATTGCGTGTACCGCATACTCCTATGTTGTTTAAATTGCATGAATGATGTGGTTTATGCTAGGAATACTCTAGGTAGCTTAGGATGCTCCCTGAGTCTCACCTTTGACATAGACGCTAGGTGGCATGACCGTATTGAATGGATTTGTATCAACTTAATAAGTTTGTAAAACGTTAGGTCATTACATGCTCATCTCCTACGAGTAACTTTATGTTACTCATCCACGTAGTGGAAACATTTTTCAAGTACAGGAATCAAGATTCGAGATTCACATTGTGCTTGGATAATTTGTGTAACGACCCGGTCATTTGTCTTCCTTTCCTTTTTCCTGAAATTTTACGAATGAATTTTTTTTGTTTAATTTTCTTTTCTGAGCTCTGTTTCGTGTCGCTTAGTGTCATCTCGAGTGCTCGGAATTGGTTTTTGACTTCACGTGTCTTCATCTTGAGTGGTTTCCTCGAAATACGTATCTTTACTTTTGCAAAAAAGTACTCTAGTTGCTCCCGGTGTCCATAAGGGCATGGATGCACAATTATTTGGAATTATTTTTCCCTTCTTGGGGAGTTTTTCGTAAATATCTTTTGAAGATATTTTATTTCAGGGTTATCTAAGAAAACATCTTTTGGAAGATATTTTCATTTTGGAGCAGTTTCACAGTTAACCCATTTTGTAGGGGCCATTGTGCAATTAACGAAAGTTAATGCAAAATACCTTGTCTGGAGCCTGGATCCTCGTATGGGATTTATTTTCACTTTTCGTTAACTCGTAAATTCATAGAATTTCCTTCTGGTCGTTTTTCTCCAGTTTCAGAGTTTCTGGACCCAGTTGCTGCCGAACTTGTTCGGGGAATAACTTTCTACTCGGGACTTGATTTTTGACACCATATCTTTCCTTGTTCATATTTTCTCATTTTGAATCTTTTTCGTTCACGGAGTTTTGTCGTTTGAGCGCGTTTGCTCAAAATCCACTTTTCTGAAGCCGGCGGGGCCCGTTCGGGGCACTTTTTGAGATTTCTATAAAAGGGGGATGAGATATTTCATTTTTCATCTTCCCCACTCCCCTTGCATGACCTGAAGCAGCCATGGATGCCTATGGAGCTTCCACCTTCTCTCTCCTCCTTTGATTTACTTTTCCTAAGTGAAAAGTCTTCAGCTTTCATTCCCTCGACGTGTTTTTACCATTCCCCCTTATTAGAATTCATTTTTGACCATTTCTTGAGTTTGGGTTTGAAGTCAAGTTATGATTTTCATGGAGCTTCCTTCGGATTCATGTAGATCGTGTTGTCCCCGACAAAACCCTTCGGTTTCGGTAGATTCAGAACACTTTTTTTCAGTGGGCCTTTGAGGTTTTCATCTCAATTTGAGGTAGGGGGTGTTATAATTTACTTTCTTACTCTATTACATGCTTATGATGCTTATTTAACTCAATTGCATGCTTGGATATTAAATCTAGAATTTTTTATTATTTATTTTCTAGTATGAAATTTAATTTTCCCGGTGAGTTATAGCATGTTTTAAACTTGTGGCTTGACATTTTATTACACCTCGATATGTTGATTAACATATATTAAAGTTGGAGCATTTGGATAAGAAATGAAGATTTTATTTAATATTTATCTTGAATAAAATATTAATTCATGTGGCCTTAACTAGCTTGAAATCAATGTGTGATAGCATATTATATTTAGCCTTAGCATGCTCTTCAATATAGTTGAATTTGAAAGTAATTGGAGTTGTTTTGAAAATTAGTAATTATTAATTAATTTGATTAATTAATTTGCCCCGAGTGCACTATTCACTCCATTTGAATTCCGACTTGATATTCTTGATCTACATGCCATATAGCTTCACATATATTTGATTTAAAATATTCGGTGAGGTTTTGAAATCTTTCATTTAATTAATTTCCTTGTTTAAGATTTAATCCTCATGGTGATATAAAACTTGGAATTGAATTATGGCATGCTAGAAAATTAGACTTTGGTATGGTTGTTCACATATATTAAATTGGGATTAAGTGCATGAGAATTGCAACTTTTATTTTATATTTAACTTTAGTGAAAGTTTAATTCACATGGTCGTAAATAGAATGAAATAAACTTGTAATGTGATATTACATTAGTCATTGGCATGTTCTCTAAGATACGTTAAATTGAGAGCATTTGGTTAAGTTTAAAAATCTAGGGATTTTAATTAAAAGAATTCCTTAAAATCTATTTAATGGTCCCCTTAACTTAATTAAGTTTTTAACTTGATAATTGTATTGATCATGACTTGTTTACTAGCATATATTAATTTGGGACTATTAGAAGTTGTTTTAGAACCTTGGGATTCAAATTAGCATGATTTAATTAAAGCTCTACCTTGTTGTTGTATACTCATTTTGTTATGTTTCGAGCATTGGATAACATAGTTGTTATGTTTATACTCATGAGAATATGTTTCCTTATTGAATATATTGTTGCCTTATGTAATGATTTGCACACTTCGTATTTAACATCTTTTATGCATAGCGTGTAACGAATCACACACTAAAGATTCAACATTCATCATATCATATTAGTTGTGGACTTAGAGCATGTATTGTATAGGTTTTCAAATTTGGTTGTGCATGGTAGATAGTTGACTAACTTGTATATACATACTAATATATACGTTGTTGCACGACTAGTTGATTTTGGAAACTTGGGGATGTCGTTGTTTGGCTACGGCTAGGACGTGGTTCTAGTACGGGGGATTGTCCCTCTATATAGTCTAGTGCGCACATAGGGAGGTTACCCATGGGCTAGTAACCCTAAAGTAACTATGTTGTCGGTCTGATCTGGTTTAACGTCCAAGTATACACTTTATTTGATTTCACATTTCATTTCAAGTTGATAACTAGATGATGTTATGACTTTTCGTTTCTTACTTGTTTTCTCGTTTTAAGTTTCAGGATGTTTACTTCGAGACACCATGCTTTACGCATTATATTAGAAGTTCTAATGTTGGTTAGATTGCATTGAAATTGTGATTTGTGTTTCGATGTTCTAATGTAGTTTAGGAATGATCCTATAGATTCAATTGGAACATAGACGTTAGGTGGCATGACCCACTTCTGTTGTTTTCGTGCTTTAAATTTCAAGCTGATAGCTTTAAGACTTTGTATTTTGTTGCCTTGTATAACATGCTTTTATGTGGCTAGATTGCATTGAAATTGTAATTTGTGTTTTGATTGTTCAACATGGTCTAGGATAATTCCTTAGACTTATTTAGAATATAGACGTTAGGTGGCATGATCATTTTAGTTGTTCTGTATTCTAGATTGCAAGTTGATACCTTTAAGAACCTTTATCTTGTTGCCTTATATAACGTGCTTTCATATTATTTAAATTGTATAGATGACGTGATTTATGCTAGAAATGATCTAAGATAGCTTAGGATGATTCCTGAGTCTAATCTTTGACATAGACGTTAGGTAGCATGATCCATTTTGAACTATATCATGTTAGTCCTAAAAATCTCTAAAAAATCGAGTCGATGCATGCTCATCCCCTACGAATAAACTTGTTAGTCTTGTTTGTTCACCCCGAAGTTACTGGGTGTTTTGCAGGTGAAGAAGCTTTGTTGTGGGATACACAACACTCTTAGATATGCTAGAAGTCTTGAAGTAATTTTGATGATATTGAATATACACATGTTAGCATATCATGTTTACTTTTGTTTATTTTGACAAAACTTGTACTTATTGTTTAAGCCATGTAATGTGCACTTAAGTGCACCTTTTGACACTCTTTCGATGTGTATGTAATGAAGCCGGAGGCCAATATCATATATTATGTATGTTATGCACTTTTACTTACAAACTTCATTATGGAAATATTGAAAATTCGTGAGATATTATGTCATAACTTTTGCATCGGGTGTAAGAATTCCATTTTTCTTCTTTCATAGGGTCTTATAAATCATGTTTGAAGTGTGGCCAAGGGCCAAATGGTAATTTGAAATCATTTGTCAATTTTGGTTTTCATGTTTTCCATTTCAAGTCCATTTTTGCCTTTTCGGCCGTTGGGGGGTCGGATTTTGCATCGGCGGTATTTTTAAGCCATGGACCATTGTAGCGCATCCAAATAGGTAAGTTACGTTTGCGTGCATGATCGTCTTCAAGAAAAACCCTTTCATTTGTGAATTGAGCCTCCTAGGGATTCATTTTGACATTTTGTTGCATAATCTGATCTAGGGACATTCTAGACCTTTCACATCAGTTTTATTTTCTTCTTTCGAATGCTCACTTAGAAAACGTGATTTTAGGGGGGGTTTCTTTTTTGTGTTTTTCCAAAAAATGTCATCTTGGTACCCGAAATCCCTCGTGAAGTTTCAGCTTCCAGTTTTCATTTCGCAGCCTTATGACCCTCATGACCAGATTTCTTGGAGGGGCATTTTGGGCATTTTACTGTGAGTTTTTTTCATTTCCGTTCACCAGGTTGGGTAGAAAACTCGATTTTAGGGGGAGTTTCTTCTTCTTGTTTTTTCATAAAAACTCGTCTTGGCCTCCATTTCAAGCCTCAGTTCTAGAATCTCACTTTTTTTCTTCTTGCTGTCAGCTTGTGCATGCCATTGGGCGCCGGTGGGCTCGTGCATGGGCGCCGTGTGCGCCATGGCCTTCATTGGGCCGCCGCGACGTGTCAACTTCAAACCCTCATTTCTCCCTCGTCCGGACTCCAAATAGAGTGAACTTTTTTCTGAACTTGACTAAATTTTCGCTGTCTTTCCAACGGTGTGCTTGGTTACACTCGAATCTTTTTGGATAATTACCAGTTTACCCTTTAGCCTTAAGTGCTCGTTTTTCTTCGTCAGGCCATTTCTCCTTCGTCCGGACTCCGAATCATGCGATTCTTAAGTCCATCCTGATTATTTTTTTGTTTTCTTTCTAGCGGTGTGCTCGGTGGCACCCGAATCCAAATTTTTCAAAAATAACTATTTTGCCCCTAGGGGCTTATTTGTCATATTTTTTATCTTTTGCTTCCACATCTTGGATCCAGTTCGGGTCATCACATGACACACTAGGTTGAAAAATTCAGGGTCGTCATAGGTGGTATCAGAGCGTTCGGGTTCAAATACCTTGGATGACGAGTTTTGGGTGCATATCATGATCATGTTGTTTTGCTTTGATATGTCATTTGTATCTTGATAACATGTCTTGTATGATAACATGTTCACATGCTTAGGTGTTTTGAGGCATCTATTATTTGTTAAACATGCTTTATGTGTATATATGCTCATGATAACATGATTTGGGTTTCTATCATGTCTGCGTTCTTATGTTAGCATAACCGTATGCGACGTATGTTGGCATACCTTATGCTTTTCATTAACGTGTATTATCGTACTATGTACTTACGTGCTTCTTGATAACATGTTTGATTTGATAACATGCCTATTTGCTTATGTAGCAACTTGTTTACTACTTGTGTGAGTAGATAGTTATGCTATGTTGCATGCTACTTGTTTACTTTATGTCAGGTTTTGGCATTGTCTCTTAGGATCTGTCGTATCCCTTGGATGCATTCTTATTTCACGAGTTTGTTCCATGGATAGGAGAAATTCATCCTATGAGGACCCATGTAGGGAACCTTCTTGTCTGTTCTGTTGGTTGATGCGAGTAAGGCTCATGTGAGCGTAGACGACTGCGATTCATTTCCTTTTCCTTGTCTGGTGGAGTGAGACATGGGCCAGGGAGGCACCATTTCATTTCCTTTTCCTTCGTGGCTTCTAGATCTAAGGCCTTAAGCGTAATGGTGCCAATGGCATTGTTGTCAGAGTTTTGGGATTAGCTACCCCAACTCTCATAGATGCCTGGTTCCCGTGGTGCTTTTGGTAATGATCATTTCTGACATTGATGTCATTCGTATCAATAGGTTTCTTAGAGTTGACCTGGTTTGGAGCATGTTATGGACTAGTGCCTTATACTATCATGCTACCTTGCTGACGAGTAAGTGTGGGCGGGTTCTGGTCTCTGTTTGTACTACCTTGTCACTCTCTTCCTTTTATCGTGTTTTAATGTTTCATTGTCTTGGGATTCTCTTAGTGGTTGACGTTGAGTTAATGTACCGATTCGTATGAGGTGTTGCCTCAGTCCGTAGTTCCGCATTCCTTTAGTTGATCTTGGACTTCAGGATTTTTCCTTCAGTGCATTGTGAGCTATCCTTTGATTTGACCATTTGTTCGGTCATTATTCTGTTCTCTCTGGTTTGTTCCTAATTTCGGGGACGAAATTCCTTTAAGAAGGGCAGGTTGTAACGACCCGGTCATTTGCCTTCCTTTCCTTTTTCCTGAAATTTTACGAATGAATTTTTTTCGTTTAATTTTCTTTTCTGAGCTCTGTTTCGTGTCGCTTAGTATCATCTCGAGTGCTCGAAATTGGTTTTTGACTTCACGTGCCTTCATCTTGAGTGGTTTCCTCGAAATACGTATCTTTACTTTTGCAAGAAAGTACTCGGGTTGCTCCCGGTGTCCATAGGGGTATGGATGCACAATTCTTTCGAATTATTTTTCCTTTCTTGGGGTGTTTTTCATAAATATCTTTTGAAGATATTTTATTTCGGGGGTATCTAAGAAATCATCTTTTGGAAGATATTTTCATTCTGGGGCAGTTTCGCAGTTAACCCTTTTTGTTGAGGCCATTGTGTAATTAACGAAAGTTATTGCAAAATACCTCGTCTGGAGCCTGGATACTTGTATGGGATTTATTTTCACTTTTCATTGACTCGTAAATTCATAGAATTTCCTTCTGGTTATTTTTCTCCAGTTTCAGAGTTTCTGGACCAAGTTGCGGCCGAACTTGTTCGGGTCATAACTTTCTGCTCGGGACTCGATTTTTGACGCCGTTTTTCATATTTTCTCATTTTGAATCTTTTTCGTTCATGGAGTTTTGCCGTTTGAGTGCGTTTGCTCAAAATCCACTTTTCCGGACCCGGCGGGGCCCGTTCAGGGCACTTTTTGAGATTTCTATAAAAGGGGGATGAGATATTTCATTTTCCATCTTCCCCACTCCCCTTGTATGACCTGAAGCAGCCATGGATGCCCATGGAGCTGCCACCTTCTCTCTCCTCCTTTGATTTACTTTTCCCAAGTGAAAAGTCTTCGGCTTTCACGTTTTTTGTTTCCCTCGACGTGTTCTACCATTCCCCCTTATTAGAATTCATTTTTGACCATTTCTTGAGTTTGGGTTTGAAGTCAAGTTTTGTTTTTTCATGGGACTTCCTTCGGATTCATGTAGATCATGTTGTCCCCGACAAAACCCTTCGGTTTCGGTGGATTCGAAACACTTTTTTTTCGGTGGGCCTTTGAGGTTTTCATCTCAAATTGAGGTAAGGGGTGTTATAATTTACTTTCCTGCTCTATGACATGCTTGTGATGCTTATTCAACTCAATTGCATGCTTAGATATTAAATCTAGAATTTTTGATTATTTATTTTCTAGTATGAAATTTAATTTTCCCGGTGAGTTATAGCATGTTTTAAACTTGTGGCTTGACTATATATTACACCTTGATATATTGATTAACATATATTAAAATTGGAGTATTTGGATAAGAAATGAAGATTTTATTTAATATTTATCTTGAGTAAAATATTAATTCATGTGGCCTTAACTAACTTGAAATCAATGTGTGATAGCATATTATATTTGGCCTTAGCATGCTCTTCAACATAGTTGAATTTGAAAGTAATTAGAGGTGGTTTGAAAATTAGTAATAATTAATTAATTTGATTAATTAATTTGCCCCGAGTGCACTATTCACTCCATTTGAATTCCGACTTGATATTCTTGATCTACATGCCATATAGCTTCACATATATTTGATTTAAAATATTCGGTGAGGTTTTGAAACCTTTCATTTAATTAATTTCCTTGTTTAAGATTTAATCCTCATGGTGATATACAACTTGGAATTGAATTGTGGCATGCTAGAAAATTAGGTTTAGGTATGGTTGTTCACATATATTAAATTGGGATTAATTACATGAAAATTGCAACTTTTATTTTATATTTAACTTTAGTGAATGTTTAATTAACATGGTCGTAAATTGAATGAAATAAACTTGTAATGTGATATTACATTAGTCCTTGGCATTTTCTCTAAGATATGTTAAATTGAGAGCATTTGGTTAAGTTTAAAAATCTAGGGATTTTAATTAAAAGAATTAATTAAAATCTATTTAATGGTCCCCTTAACTTAATTAAGTTTTTAACTTGATAATTGTATTGATCATGACTTGTTTACTAACATATATTAATTTGGGACTATTAGAAGTTGTTTTAAAACCTTGGGATTCAAATTAGCATGATTTAATTAAAGCTCTACCTTGTTGTTGTATACTCATTTGGTTATGTTTTGAGCATTGGATAACATAGTTGTTATGTTTATACTCATGAGAATATGTTTCCTTATTGAATATATTGTTGCCTTGTGTAATAATTTGCACACTTCGTATTTAACATCTTTTTTGCATAGCGTGTAACGAATCGCACACTGAAGATTCGACATTCATCATATCATATTAGTTGTGGACTTAGAGCATGTATTGTATAGGTTTTCAAATTTGGTTGTGCATGGTAGATAGTTGACTATCTTGTATATACATGCTGATATATACGTTGTTGAACAACTTGTTGATTTTGAAAACTTGGGGATGTCGTTGTTCGGCTACGGCTAGGACGTGGTTCTAGTACGAGGGATTGTCCCTCTATATAGTCTAGTGCGCACATAGGGAGGTTATCCACGGGCTAGTAACCCTAAAGTAACTATGTTGTTGGTCTGATCCGATGTGACGTCCAAGTATCCACTTTATTTGATTTCGCATTTCATTTCAAGTTGATAACTAGATGATTTTATGACATGTTATTTCTTACTTGTTTTCTCGTTTTAAGTTTCAGGATGTTTACTTTGAGACACCATGTTTTACGTGTTGTATTAGAAGTTCTAATGTTGGTTAGATTACATTGAAATTGTGATTTGTGTTTTGATGTTCTAATGTAGTTTAGGAATGATTTTTATAGATTCAATTGGAATATAGACGTTAGGTGGCATGACCCACTTCTGTTGTTTTCGTGCTTTAGATTTCAAGCTGATAGCTTTAAGAATTTGTATTTTGTTGCCTTGTATAACATGCTTTTATGTGGCTAGATTGCATTGAAACTGTAATTTGTGTTTTGATTGTTCAACATGGTCTTGGATGATTCCTTAGACTTATTTAGAACATAGACGTTAGGTGGCATGATCATTTTAGTTGTTTCTGTATTCTAGATTGCAAGTTGATACTTTTAAGAACCTTTATCTTGTTGCCTTGTATAACGTGCTTCCATATTGTTTAAATTGCATAGATGATGTGATTTATGTTAGAAAGGATCTAAGATGGCTTAGGATGACTCCTGAGTCTAATCTTTGACATTGACGTTAGGTAAAATGATCCCTTTTGAACTATATCATGTTAGTCCTAAAAATCTCTAAAGAAATCGAGTCACTGCATGCTCATCCCCTACGAATAAAATTATTAGTCTTGTTTATTCACCCCGAAGTTACTGGGTGTTTTGTAGGTGAAGAAGCTTTTTTTGTGGGATACACAACACTCTTAGATAGGCTAGAAGTCTTGAAGTAATTTTAATGATATTGAATATGCACATGTTAGCATATCATGTTTACTTTTGTTTATTTTGACAAAACTTGTACTTATTGTTTAAGCCATGTAATGTGCACTTAAGTGCACTTTTTGACACTCTTTTGATGTGTATGTAATGACACCAGAGGCCAATATCATATATTATGTATGTTATACACTTTTACTTACAAACTTCATTATGGAAATATTGAAAATTCATGAGATATTATGTCATAACTTTTGTATCGGGTGTGGGAATTCTATTTTCATTCTTTCATAGGGTCTTATAAACCATGTTTGAAGTGTGGCCAAGGGCCAAACGGTAATTTGAAATCATTTGTCAATTTTGGTTTTCATGTTTTCCATTTCAAGTCCATTTTTGCCTTTTCGGCCGTTGGGGCGGATTTTGCATCGATGGTATTTTTAAGCCATGGACCATTGTAGCGCGTCCAAATAGGTAAGTTACATTTGCGTGCATGATCATTTTCAAGAAAAACCCTTTCATTTGTGAATTAAGCCTCCTAGGGATTCATTTTGACATTTTGTTGCATAATTTGATCTAGGGGCATTCTAGACCTTTCACATCAGTTTTATTTTCATCTTTCGACATGGCCGCTTAGAAAACGTGATTTCAGGGGGGTTTATTTTTCGTGTTTTTCCAGAAAATGTCGTCTTGTTACCGGAAATCCCTCGTGAAGTTTCAGCTTCCAGTTTTTATTTAGCAGCTTTATGACCCTCATGACCAGATTTCTTGGAGGGGCATTTTGGGCATTTTATAGTGGGTTTTTTTCGTTTCCGTCCTTTAAGGTAGGTAGAAAACTCGATTTTAGGGGGGGTTTCTTTTTCGTGTTTTTCCAGAAAAACTCGTCTTGGCCTCCGTTTCAAGCCTCAGTTCTGGAATCTCACTTTTTTTTCTCTCTTGCTGTCAGCTTGTGAATGCCATTAGGCGCTAGCATGGGCGCCCAATGGCCTCGTGCATTGGCGCCGTGTGCACCATGGCCTTCGTCGGGCCGCCGCGACGTCTCAACTTCAAACCCTTGTTTCTCCCTCGTCCGGACTCCAAATCGAGTGAACTTTTTTTTAAACTTGACTAAATTTTCGCTGTCTTTCCAACGTGTGCTCTGTTGCTCTCGGATCTTCCTGGATAATTACCAGTTTACCCTTTTAACCTTAAGTGCTCGTTTTTCTTCGTCAGGCCGTTTCTCCTTCGTCCGGACTCTGAATCATGCGATTCTTAAGTCCATCCTGATTATTTTTTTGTTGTGTTTCCAGCGGTGTGCTCGGTGGCACCCGAATCCACATTTTTTAAAAATAACTATTTTGCCCCTGGGGGCTTATTTGTCATATTTTTGATCTTTTGCTTCCGTATCTTTGATCCAGTTCGGGTCATCATAGGACACACTGGGTTAAAAAATCCAGGGTCGTCACAATTTGTTGACTTGAAGGTTTCAAATTTTTGTAAATGTTGGCTTGAAAATGCCACTTGTAGCCTTGTATATCAAAATGTGTATATTTGTTTTTAGACATGTAATGTGTGCATAAGCACACCTTTTGGAATGTATTTAACATGTGTGAGATGAGGCCGGAGGCCAATGACAATTATTTTGTATCCTATGTTACTTTTGATTTCATGAAATGTTATGGAAAAAAATAGAAAAATGACAAGTCATTACTTCACCATGTTTGTATCGAGTGTGGAAATTCCATTTTTATTCTTTCATAGGGTCTCATTAATCATGTATGAAGTATGGTCAAGAGCCAAACAGTAATTTGAGATCATTTATTAATTTTAGTTTTCAAATTTTCCATTTCTAGTTCATTTTAGCTATTTTTGGCCATCAGGAGGTCATATTTTGCGTCGGCGGTATTTTTACGCTGTGGATCATTGTAGTGCATCCTAATAAGTAAGTTACGTCTGTGTGCATGATCATTTTCAAGAAAAACCCCTTCCTTTGTGATTTGAGCCTCCTATGGACTCATTTTAAAATTTTCTTGCATAATCCGGTTTAAGGGCATTTTGGAGTTTTCCTTCAGGAAATAAACTTCTACCTTGACATGGTCACTTAGAAAATGTGATTTTAGAGGTTCTTCTTCGTGTTTTCCAAAAAATGTCGTCTTGGTGCCGGAAATCCCATGCAAGGTTCAGTTTTCTATTATGCTTGTAGCAGCTTACATTGTGATCTAGGTGCATTTTGGGTATTTTACATTGTGTTTTTTTCATTTTCGTCTACGATGCCGGGTAGAAAGCATGATTTTAGAGGGGGTTTCTTCTTTGTGTTTTTACAAACAAAAAAAAAAAAAAAAAAAAAAAAAAAAAGAAAATCGTTTTGATGCCAAAAACAACTTGTAGATCTGGAAATTTGGTGCGTTTCAGGTTTTTACCGGAAAAAGTTCTAATCTAAGGGGCATTTCGGGTATTTCACTTGAAAAATAAAAACTGTTCTTGACATAGTCATGTAAGAAAACATTATTTTAGGGGGGGGGGGCGAGGTTCTTCACAACTTTTTTCAAAAAAAATGTCATTTAAGCCCTCAAAACCCCATTTGAATTTCGAAAATCTGTGCAAGCCCTGCACATGTTTGAAACCCAGAAAGTTGGTTTTTTTAAAACTTTGACGCTTCATATCTTCTTCGTTCCGACTCCGAATCAAGTGATTTTTGAGTCAAAGTTTATTAAATTTTGCTTGCCTATCCAATGGTATACACGGTTGCATCCAATTCTATCTAAAAAAAAACCATTTTACCCCTTGCAAAGTACCCTTGCCGCATTGATTTTAAACCCAAAAGTTAGTTTTTTTAAAACTTTGACGTTTTATATCTTCTTCATCCGGAGTCCAAATCAAGTGATTCTTGAGTCTAGATTTATTAATTTTCCCTTGTCTATCTAATGGTATGCTCAATTGCATCTAGTTTTGTCTAAAAAGACCATTTTACCCTTATAAAGTACCCTTACCGCACTGATTTTAAACCCAAAAGTTTGATTTTATGAAACTTTGGAGTTTTATATCTTTTTCATCCGAACTCCAAATTAAGTGATTCTTGGGTCTAACTTGATTAATTTTTTTGCTGTATTTCTAGTGGTGTGCTCAGTAGCACCCAATTTTATATTTTCAAAAATGACCATTTTGCCCTTGGGGCTAAATTTGTCCGGTTTTCTTTTAATTTGTTTCCGCTACTTTCTTTGAGTCCCATGACTTCATGGGAAGTCACAGATGTGTCTTAGGAATGATGTACATTCCCAAGG
Source organism: Cornus florida (assembly GCF_030987335.1). Classification (NCBI taxonomy): domain Eukaryota; kingdom Viridiplantae; phylum Streptophyta; class Magnoliopsida; order Cornales; family Cornaceae; genus Cornus; species Cornus florida. Next base: position 96,989,831 of record NW_026775572.1, read on the forward strand.
ACATTGTTTCCATGTGTAAAGGCTATTTTACCCTTGGGGGCTTGTTCGGTCTTTTTTTGGTCATTCGTTTCCGTATTGTTCTCATTGAGATTCATGGCCTCATGGAAGGTCACTCTGACTTCTTAGAGATGTATTGCATCCCAGGGTCTTGTTTTCTATTTTTGCTTCCGCATTTGGATCCGTTATCTGGTTAATTTTCGGTTTATCACAGCACACACTGGCTTGAAAAACCAGGCTCATCTCAAATGAGGTTTAAACAAGCTAAAAACAGTGTATTAAGCCTTATTTGAGGTCAAGAAGAGAATCTAAAAAAATTCAGAAAAAGTGCACTGAAGTAATCTTGATCGATCGAAGATTCCTCCACGATTGATCAAAGGTTGTCGATCCATCGAAGCCATGTCAACATGCCAACTCAGCAAAGGATAAGGCCAATAGAAGATATTTTCTTGCCACGTCATCTTTGATCGATCGAAGTTATCTTCCATCCATCAAAGTCTCCTTCGATCGATCGAAGCCCTGCTAATAGTGAGCTATTTAATTCCCGAGCGCGCCCGAACTCCACCTAACTTTTGGCTGCTGGATTAGACTAATGAAATGGCCATTTTCTGACTTGTTTCCTACACAAAGAGGCTTGTATTTAAATCAAATTGGACCATTTTGTTAGCGTTCCTAACTTTTAGCTAGAGTTGTTCATAGTTTAGACATAATTTTCTCTCTCTAGATTAAGGTTTTTGGAGCAAAAGAAGGGGTAAGAAAAGAGAAGAAGATGAACTCAACCATGAAGATAGCCCTTGAGGGTTGAACAACAACTACCATAAGTGGCTAAATCCTCTTCTTGGGGCTTGGAAAAGCCCCTAGCTTGCCTTCTAAACCCTAGACTCTTGATTCATTTAGGGATTTTTGTTGTAAATAATGTATTAACCTTGTGATTTAATAAATCTTTTGATTTTGATGATTTAATTCTTCCAATTAATCTTTCAATTTTATTTACATGTCTATGTGTGATGAAATGGATGGTTATGTCTCTACATTGGATTCTACAAATTTGATGCATGTCTATGTGTGTTTGAATTGTGAATCTAGTGATGGTCATACATAGACTCATAGTGCTTATTGATTACACTTGTGATTGATTTGATGGGTTATACTTATGCTTAATGGGTTGTTCCACACCCGTAGTTAATTAGTTTAATTTTCATGTCAATAGTGTAATTGTAGTGCAATTGCATTTTATTTCCAAGATAAGTGGACAATCCGCGCTTGTATTTGATGATTCATGCTTGTTATCACATGATGTACATTTCTCTAAATTTTTGTGTGCATCAATTGTGGGTTTATTGAATGGTTAATGGCTTAACTTAATGGGTTATACTTATACATTAGTCAAAGTAGACAATTCACACTTGTTTAGTCATCCATGCTCATTGTTTAAATTGTTGGCATACACTTGGTTTACAACATTTAATTTTCCCAAATTTGTCAAGAACTAGTGGTTTAGAAGAATAACTCAGTAGTAATTCCAATGCCTTAAGACCTCTCTCCTATTCTCTTACCTTAATCCATTTTAACTTGTTTACATTGTATGTTTCCAATTTAATAGTAGTTAATTAAATCAACCAACCCTCTCTTTGATCAATCGACCTACTAATCCAACTTTAATTCCAAATACCTTGCAAATCCCTTGAGACGATCCCTTCTCACTTGATACTACATAGTATAAGTGTTGAGTGGTTTTATAAATTTTTAAATGTGGTAACACTTAACACTATTTTGAGCACTAGGCTCCGTCCACACTATATAAGAAATTAATTTTTACAAAATCTAGAAAAAAAAGTTTCATTTGAAGTTTTGAATATCAACAAAAATTGATGATTGAAGAATCTAAATTCTTACTTTCCAAAAAAAAAAAAAGAATCTAAATTCTTATTTTATTAATTTGTTTGTGGTTTTTTTTATTATAATTATTGTTTTGTTAAGTTTTCAATTGTTACTTTTTTTTAAAAGTTATTTATTTTTTTTAGTAGATAAAGAGAGTTATTTTTGTTAATTTATTTTTGGATAGTTTTTGTTTTGAAAGGCATTTTATATTTTGGTTTTAAATTGCCTATTTTTACATTGCTATTTAATGTTTTTCATCCACACTTTTGACCTTTTTGTTTTGTCTTGTTTCCCACTTGAATTTATTTGCTCTTTTTCTCCTGAGAGAAAGAGAGTGTAGACAGACAAGTTTCACACACAAAGAAAGATTATATTCTAGCTTACAACCCTTATTTCAATGTAATTTCTAAAAAAAAATAAAAAATAAAATAACAAAAAATAACAAAAACAAAAATCCCGTATTTCATTGCACACATATCCCTTTTTTCATTACACACATGTTATGTATTGATTTGACCTATGGAATCAATTATTTCTCATCGATGTAGATGATTTTTATGAACACTACAATCAAGGTTAAACTCAAAGTTTTTTTTGTTCCTCTCTCTATATAAATTTTGTATGTATATATGTATTTTTCGGTGGGTGTGTGTATTTTTCTTTTTTAGCTTTCTTAAATTTGGATTGGATTAGACTAATTAGTTTTGATTTTCTTAACATCTAGAAAAGTTGAATTTCTCAAAATTTTACTTGGTATATTGTTGTATTGGTTTTTTTTTTTTTTTTTTCCTGAATGGGTTGATTTTATAAAAATATTCAAAATAGTACAATTACATTAGGAGACAAATCTCCAAAGCCTAAAAAAGGAAATAAATTCCAATTTCAGCAAACAGCAAACCTCAGAATGAAAAATTACAAACCAAATACAATCAATAAGTCTGCTAAACTAATATTGAGATATATGATAACATCCCAAATAATAGCTTGCACTGCATGTGAGCTCTGTTCTTGTATCCCTGTATGAAGCATAGCATTTCTACTGGACCATATCTTCCATAGAGTAACTGGAAAAATCCCATTCAAAATCTTAGATTTAAGAGACTTTGTCATAGTGTTTTGCAAAAACCAGTCCATAATGTGATTAAGACTTAAAAATTAAGGGACCTGTAGCTGCAGCAAATCAAAAACCTCTCTCCAAATCTCAACAGCAAAATCACAATGATAGAACAAATGTTCACTAGAATCATCCCCAGCATAGCAATTATGGCAAATAGAAGTAACTGGTAGTCCTCTTTTCTACAAATTCACAAAAGACAAATTTTTGTTATGTAAAATGATGACAGCACACAAACTGATCCGAGACTTGCAATGTTTCCAACACAATCTAGCCCATTTACACCTGTTTCCAGTAACTCTGCAACAATTCCATGCTACTTTCAAAGAGAAATTCCCATGTTTCCACTTGATTTTATCACTTCCTGCATGAATATCAGTCTGCTGAATAGCAATCTTCATGTTCTCAGAGAAATCTGTAGGAAGATTCCAATTTCTTTGATGTAGAATCACATATAAGAAAGTTTGTCTATCAAAATTTCTAAATCTATTAGCCCCAAATAGCTGTAATAAAGACTGTCCTTGACACCAAAGGTCTGTCAACAACATGAACTGAGTGCCATCCCCAATCTGAAATTTCATATTGTCCAACAACATCTCTCGGACCCCCAGCAGATATTTCCAAACGACTGAATCAGTGACCTTTGGAATAACAAGCCAGAAATTAGTCTTGGTCAAATATACCACCTTCAACCATTGTATCCATAATTTATCTTTTTGTTGAATAAAATCCCAGCACATGGTTACCTTTGCTGCAAAATCAATATCTCTAATCTTTCTGACATTGAAACCACCCTCTTCAATAGGAAGAGTGACTTGACTCCACTTAAGATGAGCCATCTTCTTGGTATTTTGTTTACCACTCCATAAAAATTGTTTACATCTTTTCTCCAACAAATTTTTTACTTCCCAAGGAACCTTGAATCCAAAAATCCAATGATATAAATAAGAGAACACAATTGATTTGATCAACTCCACCCTCCCAGCCAAGGATAAGTTGATTGTATTCCAATGACCCAACCTAGCATCCACTTTATCAAGCAGGATCCTATAGTCACCAGTTCTTAGAACGTTATTTGATAAAGGCAACCCAAGATACTTGAAAGGAAACTGTTCAACCTAAAACTTCAAAATTCTGGATAATCTTCTTCTGCCTCTCACAGCTTTGGAGAAAATAATTGAGCTTTTTTCTTTATTCACCTACAGCCCTGAAGAAGATCTGAACACAGTCAAAATATCTACAATAGCTTTGATTGAGGCCACTTTAGCTTTCACCACCATAACCAAATCATCTGCATAGAAGGCATGTGAAATCTTCAGACCTGTTTTAACCACCTCATTGCATCTCTTGATTCTTCCAACCTCAATATCCTTATTTATAAGATTAGAAAAATACTCTGTTACAAAGGCAAACAACAGAGGAGACAAAGGGCACCCTTGTCTAAGACCTTTTGAAGCTTGGAAAAAACCTGCAGGGACACCATTACAGAGCACAGAAAAATTTGCTGTAGTAATACACCCCATTATCCATGTGATCCACTTCTCACTGAAACTATGACTTTAAAGAATATTTTGTAAAAATCTCCAATCCACTGAATCATAGGCCTTTTTAATATCAATCTTTAAGGCCACTGAAGGATCTCCTTTCTTCCTGCCAAACCCCTTGACAAGATCATTCACTAACAGGAAGTTATTATGAAGTCTCCTATTCTTGATGAATGTTGACTGTTCTGGTCCTATCAGATTAGGCAGCACAGAACTCAACCTGTTAGCAAGCAACTTAGAGATAATCTTATAAGTGATATTGCACAAGGCAATAGATCTGTAATTCGCAATTTTGTCTCCATGATTACTCTTAGGGATAAGAGTAAGAAAAGTTGAATTAACTCCCTTTGGAAGATTTCCATTATTGAAAAAATGCAGGACCCCATTCACCACATCTTGGCCAACAATCTCCCAAAATTTCTGAAAGAACCTAGCAGGGAAACCATCAGGTCCCGGAGCCTTATCAGGTTTGAAGTGCATCACAACATTTTTTATTTCCTCAGTAGTGAAACATTGATCAATAGCACAACTGTCTTCCTGAGATATCTGTTTTCTTAGATTAATAACTTCAGCATTCGTCGCCCCATTCTCATTATATAAGTCAGTGTAAAAATTCATTAACCACTCTTTAATTGTGTGAGAATTTGAGGACACTTCACTTGTAGTGTTTTTCAAAGCTGAAATTGCATTATTACTTCTTCTTTGCTTCACCACATTATGAAAAAAGGCAATGCACTTATCCCCCTCTTTGAGCCACTTAACTCTGGACTTCTGTGCCCACATTATCTCTTCCAAGTCCAAAGAATTTTGAAACTTACAACTAGACTTTTTCTCCTGCTGTATCAACTCAGAATTTACTGGGTTATTCAACATCAGCATTTGAACTTTGTGTAATTCCTCCCGAGCTGCAAACACTTGTTCTGCCATAATCCCCTTCCCTTTATTCCATTCTTTGATAGCAATCTTAACTTCTCTAAGTTTTTTCTGTAAAACATGTAAAGGGTTTCCAGTAACAATCTTATTCCAAGCTGTAGACACAACCATCTTCACCTCTTCTTGGAGACACCAAATTTTTAAGAATTTAAAAGGCTTAGGCCCTGCTGAGATTCTAAAATTCAAAGAGATAGCCAAACCATAATGATCAGAGAGAGAAGCTGGAGTTAAACTCACCTTTGCATCAGTGAACTTGTGCAACCAACTAGAATTAATCAAAACCCTATCAAGTTTAGCATTAATCCTAGTTTGAATTTTTTGTTTGTTACACCAAGACCATTCTCCATTGTTTATAGGAATTTCTTCCATACAAATGTCAAATATAACCCCATTAAATTCATCATGATTAGCCCTAACCATGTTCCAGTCACCTGAGGCGATCCAAGGCCCTGCAATCACAGTTTCATGAGCCCTGAGAGAACTCCATAGCTCCATTCTATCTGCTGCCTTATTAGCAGCATACACAGCAGAAACATACACAACAGTACCAGACATAATATGTTTAACATGCAACAACATAGTTTGAGAATCTTCCTTCAGCATAACCACATTAAACAAGACAGGGTTCCATCCAAACCAAATTTTCCCCAACTTATTTGAACTATAATTAGCTAAACAAGACCAAGCTAGACAAATTTTCTTCTGAATTCTACAAGCCCTCTCCTCCTTGACCCTAGTTTCAACAATAAAAGTTAAAGTAAAATCATTTTCCCTTATCCATTGCTTAACTTCCTTTTGTATTGGAGACCTATTAAGGCCTCTAACATTCCAGGTACCTAACATTGAGAGGAAGGATGCAATGGACCACTGCTAGCATACATACCCCTGGTAACTCTATCTGACATAGGTATCTGAGGTTTCTTCCTTTGTTTAAATAGCTTTCCTTCATCTTTACCCTCTAATTTCATTGAATTAATCCTCTTAATACCATCATGATCCTCCACCTCTTGCCTACCTTCTGTTTGCTCTGATATTGGGTGAATAGCTTGTATTGGAGTTATCTCTTGATACACTTCTAAAGCGAAGTTATCCTCTTGAGAGTTAACTACTTCATCCGTCAATTCATTCGTATTGTTAGCTTCCACAAGCTAAAAATTATCCTTCTGTTTCTGAACAGTTTCCTTAGAATCCACCTTACTTATGTCACTTTGTGGTACCTCCACAAAATCCACATTATCAACATTACTTTGACCCTTATCATCTTCCGTAATCTCTAGCACCTCAAATGCATTTGAAGTAAGTAAAATTGGCTTTGGAATAACCTGCATTACTCTCTCAGTAATTTTATCAACCACTTGGTCTTCACCTTCCACCTCAATCATCTTGCCCTTTTGTTTGACCACCCATGTAACACCCCCACATTTTCCACGCATAAGTTGATCAGGCTTATACACGAAAAACGAGGGATATCAAAAACAATTGGCAATATACAAGCATGGAATACAAAATGATGGAAATAAAAGAATTTAGACAGGAAAGAAACATTAAGTAATACAACATCCATCCATCCTTTATTTAAATACAGTCCTCCATTACAACTTAGAAATCCTATGTCAAGGATCCCTAACTATAAACCTGAGAGTTCGACGTCAAAAGTAAATAAAAACTGAAACTGAAGTAATACGTAAAACTTCTACCCTGAACTGGATCGTAAGAGTAGATGAGTTCGGATGGTGGTCCCACACTGCTAACCTCAACCTTGGAACGGGTACTGACCGTATCCTGAAATAACAACAATGGTGGGTCAACCCCACGAGCAAGTCCTCTCTACTATGACCCAAATCAGAGAATCAAATAAATTAATCATTATGAATCGGTTGAGTACTATATCTGTATACATCCTAAGGGAACTATCCAATGTATAACATGACCTCAACCAGAATAGACGGTGATCACTTAGACTCACACTAGGTGGTTAAGTGTCGCCTTTCCCTACCCGGGAAATCAGCTATTATACATGGTGCACGGTACTGGCAACACAGACTATAACGAACTACACAATGATAACACCTCTCAAAGTACTGATGAATATACTGAGCATATAAATTAGGCAACACATGCCAATAATATTACTAAACATACTGAGCATGTCAATTAGGCAACACATGCCAATAATATATTAAACCACATACCCCGACAGCCACACATCTGTCTATAGCAACGAATGCATAAGGTATAAATGAGTCTAAACTTATTAGCCAGCTCACATGGTTCTATATGGCAACACATCCATATAATATAAATGCGACATAATTTAAACAGTCCATTTATTCTCTGAAATGCACACAGCATAATAATCATGGTTGATATATGATTAACAGTATAAATATCCCATAACATCTAATGGATAACTTATATGACGATAACCGTGACATTATTAACAGTACTAATGAATACCATTTAATAAAATAATAACACCACCTATAGTAATGTTGTTCAAATGAATCACATTCATATCCGTACGGTAAACGGGCCAATTAAGGTTTAGAAATATTAATCGGCCATAATAATACTTAACGGGTATTAAAATAATAATTTCGTGGCCCGTTAAACCCGTAAATACCAACGCAGTACCTAAAAATCCAAGTTTAAGGTTCTGGAATTTACAAAACAGTCCCTAGGGGTATTCTGGACTTTTCCAGTAGCTGTAGAGACCCCACACGCGCCCTCACGCGCCTCCCAGAGCCTCCCCACGCGCAGCCACTTTTCTCACACGCGCACGCGCTTACACGCGCCTTCACGCGCGTCTAGAACCTCCCACGCGCCTCCACGCGCGTCTGGCATCAGCCACGCGCGCGCACGCGCTCCCACGCACGCACCATGGCTTCCTGCAGACGTGTCACTTCCTGGTTGGTTGGCTGCATCCGGACTCCGTACTCGCGTCACACCGGATCATCTCACCCTATCTTCCCTCCATCCAACGCCCACAGATCCGGGTGTACCGCGGTAACATGGACCGCGGTGCACCGGATCAATCGCTGCTGTTTAATGGTCCAGATGCGCGCGCATACCCTCCTATGGTGCGCCGCATCACACCGGATCACTCCGGTCATCTCCCCCATTGCCGGCGACCGGAAAACTCGCCGGAAGGTCGCCGGAAATTGTAGAAAAGCCCCGGAAAAATCTAGAAAAATCTAGAAAAATCCCTAAAGCTTTATTTAATTATTTTCGGCCATTATTAATTTCATAGGACATTAAATAAATATATACCATCCTATATAATTAAAATTTCACAAATTAAATAAACTAAAATTCCTAATTTATTAAACTCCTTACATGGTCTCTATGCGCTAAAATAATATAAATAAAACAAACAATTAATTTATTAATTCAAAGGGGAAAAATAGATAATAACTTGCCTTTTTGGATTTTAAATAAATCCGCCGGTTGCGCGTAGTCGGGTAAATTTCTCCTACACCGGTCCAAGCTCCTTTCTTTCTCTCTCTTCCTTTCCACACTTTTACAATGGCTTACTAAAATTTATAATTTGTTTCTAACTCCCTTTCCTTCCTTCTAAGGTAGGCTAGCTAATTTATATACAAATTATATAATATAAATATTACAAATATCTATTTTTGTATTTAATTAACCACATTCCCAACCATATGGCTTTAAGTCTACCCATACACATTAATGAAATCCTATCCTAATCTCTAATTTCATCATGACATTGGTTTAATACTATTATTATTATTATAACTATTATTATTATTATTACTAATATTATTATTAATAAACTTTTATAATTATCATTATTATATTATTATTATTATTATTATTAAACTATTATAATTATTATTATTATTATTACATAAGAATACATTATATCATCATAATACTTTATACCACAAATATAATACTTTAATTAACTAATATTGCTTAATTAAACATAATCAACAAATAAAATTAATTATAATAATACATGCACAATTAAATGAATAAATTTACTATTTTAACATACACAATTAATTTACATGCACCATTAAATGAACTTAATATAACAATGTAGTATGCACAATAATAGGTAAAGGAATCCACACATAATTGAATTTAAATAAACTAAACTCTTTAATAAAATACGGGGTATTACAACCCATCTTTCCATCTTCTTCTTAGGTTTATTCTGTCTTGTCTGCAACAACTTCTGAGGGCATTGAGATTCAGTGTGATCCACTCTCTTACACACAGCGCACAATGTGGGCTTCCATTCATATTCCAAATCAATGGTACAATCACATCCATGGATATCCACTGTCAATGAATTCGGTAGCTCCTCCTGGACATCCACTTCAACCATCACTCTCACAAATAATCCTTTATCTTTGTGAGTCTCAGGGTCATCCATATAGATTAGATTAGCAAAAGAAGAACATATCTTAGACAAAGAACTTTCATTACGACAATGAACAGGCAAATCGTAAATCCGTAGCCAAACTGGTACTGTCTCCATCACTTCCTTAACCAGATTCACATTCTTATCCCATTTCTTTAGAATAATTAGGCGTCCCTCAAAAGTATGGATTCTGGATAAAACAGTTTAAATATCACTCTCGTTCTTGAACCTCACCATGAAGAAACCGTCCTTCAAATAGACCAGAGTAAAATCCTTGGACCAATATTTTGCAACAAAAGATTTGAAGTATGGGTAGTAAGGTTTTTTTCCCATTACATAACCCACCACCGAAGTCTTCCAAAACGCAACTTCTTCTGCAACATCTTCTTCAGTTATAGAAACTTTCACCCCTCGACATTCTTTATGAAATTTCAGATTTTTGAATGATGAAGTTGTGGTATTTTCAAAGAAACTACTAAACGTAGGTCGTGTAGGTGGCGTGATCTGGCTTGAATCACTTGCCGGCGTCGGGAGGGTGGAGGATTGGCCCTCCTCCATGGTGGCCGTACCCCCCTTCACGCGAAAAAAAAAAAAAAAAAACCCTAATTTCTCCTAATTTCTTTGTAAGCCGAGAGGAAACAAACAAATATCCCCTTGGTAATCGTTCCGTCTCAACACCGTATTGGTTTTTAGTTTATAAGAATATATAGCATTCTTTCCAAATTCAATATATGCATTTTTCAATATTAATACTGTAGTATAGTTTTGTTTTGAATCTCAAATAAGTTTCTAAAAAAGTAAAAATGTTTATTTATCACCTTCTTTTTTTTTTCTTTTTACTTGCCAATATTATTTGATTTAAATTAGGCAGAATTGATTTATTGTTGTTTGTTTTTTTATTGATATATTGTGTAATGATTATTAATTTGTGCAAGTATTAAATGAATTTCTTATTTTTATATAAATTAAAATCTAATTGTTTAATTGAAATTTTTATAATTTTGGCATAAATATTATTTGTGTTTGTTCACAAAGTTTGATAAAAAGTTTCTTTAAATAACTTTTTTTTTATTTAAATAAATTTGCAAAAGTTTAGATAGATTTATTTTTATAAAAATATAATAAATAGTAAAATATTTTTTCCTACATAATATTTTTTTTCTCAAAAGTTATAACTAGGTAATGTTATTTATAATTAAGGTCCTCAGCCTCAAACTTCTAGCTACACCTCTTATTGCAAATGAGATACTTGCGTGGAGGACAACAAAGTACTATTTTGTGGTTTATTCACGCGCTCCAATGATAATAGCCAAATCTTGAATGCTCCTAAATAAATCCCCAATCTAAAGACAATTTATTTTATTTTTATTTTTTTACACTGGTTTACAACTTAAGAATGTGTTGTGATGAACTGTGGAACCGGTTCAGTTCGAGACTAAGTCCAAAAATTTGTAACCAAGCAGGCCAAATTGGATACTTAATATATATATATATATATATATATATCCCCAAATGCGTAACACTGTAACATGACCCACGTACAACGCTGACCAGAGAAAGCTTCACGGCCGCGAGCAGGAAACTTCACGTCGACCAGAGAAAGAATATTCTGGTGACAGTGGTGAGAAATCAACGAGGAAGGAATTCCGGCGAGTTTGAACCGATAAAAAGGAAGAACTGAACGGCGGCACAAGATTCACAATTCCGGCGACATGAACCAGCAAATCCGACGACGCCAATGACTGAATCGGGGAGCAGAGATGCAAGACGACTGGCCACGATTCAGGTGGTGTTAATGGAGATATAGGGCTTGTGGTTGGTGGTGATTTTAGGTATTGTGGGTTGGGCTGCAGTAGGCGATAGGTTTTTTTTTATTTTTTATTTTTTATTTTTTAGATGGCACGGCTTTTGTTTTGTTTTGTTTTTTTCTTTTTCAATTGGGGTTGGGCTTTGTGATGGGTGATGATGATGGAGGTCTTGGGTGGTTGTTGGTTGGAGGAGCGGTGATGGGTGGCGGCTGGTGGTGATGGTTTTGGTTTAAGGTGGTGGTGGTATGGGTTTGGTGTAGTAGAGAAGATGATGGGGTAACGTTTTTTTTTTTTTTTTTTTTTTTTTTTTTGCAATTGGGGTGTGGCTTTGTAGTGGTGAAAGTTTTGGGTGGTGGCTGTTATGGTGGTGGAGGACTGGTTGGGGATAATGGTGGGTGGGTTTAGGGTGTTGGGTTGGTATGGTGGTGATAATGGGTGGAAGCGAATGGAGGTTGCAATTGGGTGCAAAAAAAGAAATTTTTTTTTTTTTTTCAAAAGGCTTATGCACAGACTACTGTTCTCCTTTGTGCCTGCAACTCCTCCTACATTAAAGAAAAGAGAAGAAGACAAAACAAAAAGAAAAAGAAAACTAAAAAGAAAAATAAAATAACAAAAGCAAAAATATCAATACTGTTGATCCCATGTTTACCATTTTTTATGGAGAGGTTTTGCACTTTCAATATCTTTAAGTGTTTGCACTTTCAATGTCAAGTGTATACTACATTCTCATATTCAGTGGGCTGCCAAGGGTAATTACCGATGCATCTTTAATGGTTTTGCTACTAACAGTCAGAGGGGTATTCTTATCTTTCTACATGTGTGTAACCTATTTACATTTGCTGGAGATGGTACATTCCATCACAATCCCTAGTTTCATAAGTTATATACATATAAATGCTGGTATAGGACAGCTTGCTGATATGTGTGACATATGTACCATTGAAGTGTATTATAGTAATTGTGTCTACACTCTCGAGGATATTTTGATCCGTCTATAATTATGTGACAATGTGAGACTCTCTACAGATGGTGCATTATATGAATAAGTGTGATATTGCTCAACATTCTCTGTGTCAACTAAAAGGTTAATCGTGGAAGGGTGTGTATAAATAGGCTACATGAATTCACCACTGCCACGTGGTAATGTGGTCCTGTAAAAAGAAAATCATTCTCTTGATTCATTGGCTATTGTAAGAGGACCTTATCCATAATAGGGTTGAATTGAGGTCTCTGTAAAAAGGCTGTTATAGCATTCAGCTGAAGGTGTGCCTCTTAGTGTGTAAAAAGCAAGTTTGCAGCAGCTGTGAGAGGGATTATTCGAAAGCTGAGAATGAAGAATATTTTCTGTGATATTATATGATTTGAGCTTCAATGATTCACAGAAAATTGCCAAAAGACAACACAGTTGCAGTGAAGATCAAGGAGGCTGTTTGAAGTTGAATTTCTGGTGCAAAGAGAGGTTGAGGAGGCTCAAAATTGTTGTGGTCATTTCTAGAGCTTCAACAAAGGCTGAGCAAATGTATTTTGGTGGTTTATATCAGCTGAAATAGCTTGAGACTACATATTGGGGTTGGTATTAAATCACATATCTCAAACCTCTAGCTAAACTTGTTTTTTCTGGTGTATGCTGATGAAACTATGATTAACTTGCTATAATCTTGCGATACTATGATTGTTGAACATCTGAGCATGATTAAAATGTTGTTTTGAGGCTGTCTAAGTTGAGGTTTGGACTGAGGAGTGACCTGTTCTACTTTAGTACCTTGAACCACACTAGTGTCAACTTGTAGGAGTTTTGCAAGGCTGGTTTGGGTGCTGAAAATTCAATATACTACTGTGATTGTTGTGCTATTCAATTAAGCATGTTTATTCTGTGAATATATACTTGAGAGAACCAAAATCCAGAATTTTGAGGTGATGAAAAACCAAAAATACCCTCATAACAGTGCTGCAACAGAAACTGTCTTATGATGTCTTCTTTGGACTGAAATTTGTTATTTATTTACTACAAACTGAGTAATGGTGTGTTAAACAAGTGAAATATGTTGAAAGGCAATTATCAGAACTATACTCAAGAAGGTTCAGCCACGAATTGACATTTTTACTCCTGAAAACAGAAAGTTACAGAGCAGCAAAAATCCACCTGCTGTGAGTATTTGTTTTGTTGTCTTGTGAACCAAATGGCTGTGAAATTGTTGGTATATCATGTCCCAGCTTTAAAACAAATGTGATACATTATTTTCAAGCTGAGGGAATCCTTGTTTGAAGAGATTTTGAATTATCTCAAGGTGGTGTTTGGCAAATGACTGAAAACAAGTTTATTCTCTGAAATGGCTGCTGTGAGCTTATATCTATGTTATACCTTGCTATTTAATTTGTTCTAAACATCTAAGCAAGTGTATATTGTGTATACAAGACTAGGGGAGTGAAGTTTGAGCTGGTTCTAGAGGTGGTTTACAGTTTTACCTTTTGAAGCTTAAAAGCTAGGGTTTGTTGACACTAAGCCTGCTTGTGAGTGTTTATTGCTATAACTTGCTGTCTAAATTGTTCTCTACAATCAAGCAAGTTTATTTTGATGATACAAGGTTGTGGGAACCAAGTGTAAGCCTGAAATGAAGCTACATTGCAGAGTTGCCCTTTGAAGCTACAAAGCTAGGGTTTATTGGGGTCTTAGCTTAAACTGTGCTATCTAAGCTATACCTTGCTGTTTGCATTGATCTTGTCTACTGAGAAAGTGTATTCTACCTATTAAAGACTGAGGAAGTGGAAATTGGGTTGGTTCTGAGGTTGGATTACAATATACCCTTTGAAGCCTAAAGCTAGGGTTTTAGGGACTACAAGACTGTTGTGTGCTATCTTTATTATACCTTGTTGGTTTCACTAAGTTTATCTCTTAAGCAAGTGTATCTTAGCTATTGAGAGCTATGGAAGGCAATTGCAAGCCATTCTTGGAGCTGCATTGTGAAGTTACCTTTATACCGTTGAATTTGGGGTTTTGGCCTTGTGGGAGCTGTTTTTGTTTTACCTTGCTTATCTACCTGTGTTATCCATACAAGCAAATGTATTTGACTAATTCAAGGCTGTGGGAACCTAGTTTGATCATCAAGTGAAGCTGCATTGTGCTTTGACAGTTATAACCTTCTTGTTGCAGAAAAGTGAAGCTAGGGTTTTTTATATTGCTTAGGCTGTGTATTCATTATTATCTTGTGTTGCAGCTTAAGTAAATTGTACCTAGTCTGTTGACACCTTCATTGCATTGTTGATTAAGCTATTGAGAGCTTTGTGTGTCCAAGCAAAGGGGCTGTGGACTGGGGGCATGCCTGTGTGCACTTGTTTGATCTTATGTGTGTAGAGGTTGTGAAAGTCAGTGTCTGGGACGACCTTGGTTTTTAGGTCAGCGTGTCCTGTGATGAACCGTAAGGATGATCCGATAACGGATCCGAATGCGGAAGCGAAAACAGAAAACAAGACTCTAAGAAGTCAAAATGACCTTCCATGAGGTCGTGGAACTCAACAAGAACTGATGCGGAAGCAAAAGATCAAAAATATGACAAATAAGCCCCTCGGGCCAAAATAGTCATTTCTGAAAACTGTAGATTCGGGTGCCACCGAGCACACCGCTGGAAGGATAATGAAAAACTAATCAAAATGGACTCAAGAATCGCATGATTCGGAGTCCGGATGAAGGAGAAACGGCATGACGAAAAAAAACGAGCACTTAAGGCAAAAAAGGTAAACTGGTAATTATCCAGGAAGAACCGGGTGCAACCGAGTACACCGTTGGAAAGACAACGAAAAATTAGTCAAGTTCAAAAAAAATATTCACTTGAATCAGAGTCCGGACGAAGGAGAAACGAGGGTTTGAAGTTGAGACATCGCGGCGACCCAACGAAGGCCATGGAGCACACAGCGAGCCCACCGGCGCCCAAAGACATGGTTGGTGGCAGCCCTTGGCTACTGCTACATTTTTTTTTTTATCTGCCCAGAACTGAGGCTTGAAACGGAGGTCAAGACGAGTTTTTCTGAAAAAATACGGAGAAGAAACCTCCTCTAAAATCGAGTTTTCTACCCGACCTCGTGGACGGAATCGAAAAAGACTCACTGTGAAATTCCCAAAATGCCCCTAGATCAGAACTGAACAAGAGGGTTAAAAGTTGCTACAGTGACTGTCTGCAACTGAGAGCAAAAACGGGTTAGAAGATGAAGTTTTCTGGGAAAACACAAAGAAAAAACCCCTTCAAAATTGAATTTTCTACGTAACTCGCGAGAGAATTAAAAAAAAATGCAATGTAGAATGCTCGAAATGCCCCTCCATGAAATTTGGTCATGGAGGTCCAAAAAGCTGCTAAGTTGGAAAACTGAGAGCTGAACTTCGTAAGCGATTTCCGATATCAAGACGACATTTTCTGGAAAAACACGGAAAAGAAACCCCCCCTAAAATCATGTTTTCTATTCAACCATTTTGAAAGAAGAAAAAAAACCACCGTGAAAGGTCCATAATGCCCCTAGATCAGAATATGCAAAAAAAATGCGAAATGAATTCACAAGAGGCTCAAAACACAAACGATAAGGTTTTGCCCGAAAACGACCATGCACGCAAATGTAACTTACCTATTTGGACGTGCTACAATGGTCCACGACTTAAATATACCACCGATACAAAATTCGACCCCCCAACGGGCAAAAAGGCAAAAATGGAACTTGGAATGAAAATTCGGAATCCAAAAATACAAAACGGGATCAAATGACTGTTTGACCCTTGGCCATACTTCATACAAGATTAATAAGACCCTATGAAAGAATGAAAATGGAATTCCCACACCCGATGCAACCATGGTGAACCAATGACTTGCGATTTTTCAAGGTTTTCATAATATTTTATGAAGTTAAAAAGTTGTATAGAATAAAATACACGTCATTGGCCTCCGGCCTCATCTCATACATGTCAAATACATTGAAAGGAGTGCACTTATGTACACATTACGTACATGGAATCAAATATACATATTTTGACATATAAGTCTACAAAATGACATTTCATGCTAACATTTGCATGAAATGGAAACTTGAAAGCTACACGACATCCAAGGAATGCTAGGCGTCACGAACCAAGTCTTCGTACCTAAAATATGCCCCAATATCGTAGGGGTGAGTAACATAAAGCTACTCATAAGAGATGAGCATGCATCGACCTAGCATTTTACAAATTTATCACCTTAAGGTGAAACATGTTAAAGGGGCTCATGCCACCTAACGTCTATGTCCAAGTGAGACTCGGGGAGCATCCTAAGCTACCTTAGAGTCTAAGCAACAAGAATCATGATATACATACGTGTATGAAACGAATCATGGTTGGGATAATCCAAAGAACACGACAAGAAGAATGCTTGAGCATAGATTAACATGAATTGCATTTTCAATACAATTGAACTAGGTCTAGAGTAATCCATACAACATGGCAAAAGCATATTTGAATACAAGTTAACAAGAATCACATTATCCATGCAATTCAACAACAAAAGAGCATGTTAAACAATGCAACGAGATTTAAGTTCTCAAAGCCATCAACTTAGAATCTAAAGCACAAAATAACAGTAGTGGTTCATGCCACCTAACGTCTATGTTATAAATGAATCAATAGGATCACTCCTAAGCTTTATTAGAACGTCAAAACACGATTTTCAATATCGATACAATTTAACCATCATTGGAACTTCCAATACAACGCATAAAGCACAATTTCGCAAAGTTAACATCCTATAACTTAAAATGGAACGATAAATAAGAAACAACAAGTTACAACATTATCTAGTTATCAACTTGAAAATGAAATGCGAAATCAAACAAAGTGGATACTCGGACGTCACGCCGGATCAGACCGACAACATAGTTACTTTAGGGTTACTAGCTCATGGGTAACCTCCCTATGTGCGCACTAGACTATATAGAGGAACTATCCCCCGTACTAGAACCACGTCCTAGCCATAGCCAAATAATGACATCCCTAAGTTTTCAAAATCAACAAATGGTGCAATAACGTATATATCAGCATGTATATACAAGATAATCAACTATCTACCATGCACAACCAATTTTGGAAACCTATACAATACATGCTCTAAGTCCACAACTAATATGATATGATGAATGTCGAATCTTCAGTGTGCGATTCGTTACACGCTATGCGTGAATGATGTTAAACACGAAGTGTCCAAATCATTACACAAGGAAACAATATATTCAATAAGGAAAACATATTCTCATGAATACAAACATAGCAACTATGTTATCCAATGTTCAAAACATAACCAAATGAATATATAATAAGTCCAAGTCCATAATTTGAATATAGAAACCACTTCTAAAACACAACTAGATCTTGGAGCAAATTGATATAATTTAAATAGATAAACACAATTAAATTCTTTAGATTCTGATTCAATTTCAAATAACCTCAATTTAATACATGTTAAAGGACATGGTATGGTCATCACCTATATCCATTCTAAAACTCAATTAGGTTGTTGGAACAACAAAGTAGAACTTTAATTAAATCATGCTAATTTAATTACTAAGGTTCTAAAGTAACTTCAAATGGTCCACAATTAATATATTAATATATACTAGTAAACAAGTCATGGCCAATACAAATATCAAGTTAAAATCTTAATTAAGCTAATGGGACTACAAAATAGATTTTAATTAATTCCTTTAATTAAAATCTCTAGATTTTCAAACTTAACCAAATGCTCTCAATTTAACATATCTTAGAGAACATGTCAAGAACTAATGTAATATCACATTACAAACTTATTTCACTCAATTTAAGACCATGTGAATTAAACTTTCACTAAAGTTAAATATAAAACAAAAGTTGCAATTCTCATGCAATAAATCCCAATTTAATATATGTGAACAAC
This sequence comes from Cornus florida, assembly GCF_030987335.1. Taxonomy (NCBI): domain Eukaryota; kingdom Viridiplantae; phylum Streptophyta; class Magnoliopsida; order Cornales; family Cornaceae; genus Cornus; species Cornus florida. The sequence goes on from NW_026775572.1 coordinate 97,008,421, forward strand.
CATACCAAAACTTAATTTTCTAGCATGCCACAATACAATTTCAAGTTGTAAATCAGCATGAGGATTAAATCTTAAACATGTAATTTTATTAAATAAAATGTTTCAAAACCTAACCGAATATTCTAAATCAAATATATGTGAAGCTATATGGCATGTAAATCAATAATATCAAGTTAGAATTAAAATAGAGTGAATAGTGCACTCGGGGCAAATTAATTAACCAAATTAATTAATAATTACTAATTTTCAAAACACCTCTAATCACTTTCAAATTCAGCTATGTTGGAGAGCATGCTAAGGCCTAATTTAATATACTAACACATATTGATTTTAAGCTAGTTAAGGCCATGTGAATTAATCTTTCACCTAAGATAAATATTAAATAAAATCTTTAATACTTATTCAAATATTTCAATTTTAATACACGACAATGAGCATATCAAGGGGCAATATAAAATCATGCTACATGTTTAAACCAAGTCATGAGCAGCCGAAAAAATTAGATCCCGTACAAGAAAAATAAATAATAAAATCTCTAGATTTTATATTTAATCATGCAAACAAGTATTATAAGCATCACAAGCATGCTATATAACAAGAATTTAAATCTAGAACATCTCTTACCTCAATTTGAGATGAAAATCTCAAATGCCATCAAAATGGAACGGCTCCGAATCCGACGAAACTACTAGGTTTTGTCGGGGACAACGCCGTGAACATAACCCCCATGAAAGCCCCATCAAAATTATAACTTGACCTCAAAACCAAACTCAAAAAATGGTCAAAACTAAATTCTAATAAGGGGGAAAGGTAGAGCACGGGGAGGGGAACAACAAACGTTAAGGCCGAAGACTTTCCATCAAGGAAAAGTAAACCAAAAGAGGAAAGAGAAGATGGCAGCACCCCTTGGGCTGCCATGGGAGCTCCAGGTCGTGCATGAAGAGGGGAGAAGATGAAAAATGAAATATCCCACCCCCCTTTTATAGAAATCTCAAAAAGTGCCCCAACGGGCCCCGTCGGGTCCGAAAAAGTAAAATTTGAGCAGACGCGCCCACATGGAAAACCTTTGTGAATGAAAAAGACTCAAAATGATAAAATATGAACAACGGAAGAAATGGAATTGAAAACTGAGTCCCGAATAGAAAGTTATACTCAAAACAAGTTTGGCGCAAACTAGGGCCAGAAACCCTGAAATTGGAAAACATCGACCAGGAGGAAATTCCAAGAGTACACAACTCGACGAAATGTGAAGATGAATCCCGTACGAGGATTCAGGCTCAAAATAAGACATTTTGCAATAATTTTCATTAATTGCACAATGGCCCCTCCAAAAAGTGAAAACTGCACTTATGGCACAGAATAAAAATATCTTCCAAAAATATTTTCTTAAAAACCCCTGAAATAAAATATCTTCAAAAGATATTTACGAAAAACACCCCAAGAAAATAAAATAATTTCAAATAACTTTGCATCCATGCCCCTATGGACACCGGGAGCAACTAGAGTACTTTCTTGCAAAAGTAAAGATACGTATTTCGTGGAAACCACTCAAGATGGAGATACATGAAGTTAAAAACCAACTCCAAACACAAGAAGTGTGGTTACGCCAACAAAGTGTCAAACGGGAAAAAGACAAAATAGGAAAAATGACGAAAAGTGAATAGTGTCAAAAAACGAAAAATGCGAAAATGACTCGGTCCTCAATGGAAGTTGTCATTTCACATGAAAGAGTCTCAGAAACCAATTCCGAGCACTCGAGATGACACTAAGCGACACGAAACAGAGCTCAGAAAAGAAAATTAAACGAAAAAAATTCATTCGTAAAATTTCAAGAAAAAGGAAAGGAAGGCAAATGACCGGGTCGTTACAACCTACCCTCCTTAAAGAAATTTCGTCCCCGAAATTAGGAACATACCAAAGAGAGCAGAATAGTGATCATACAAAAGGTCAAATCAAAGGACAGCTCACAACGCACTGAAGGACAAATCCTGAAGTCTAAAGATCAACTGAAGGAACGCGAAACCATGAACTGAGACAACACCTCATATGAATCGGCACGTTAACTCAACGTCAACTACCGAGAGAATCCCAAGACAACAAAATGTTGAAACATGATAGAAGAAGGGAGTAACAAGGTAGTACAAACAGTGACCAAAACTCGCCCACACTTACTCGTCAGTAAGGTAGCATGACAGTATAAGGCACTAGTTTGTAACATGCTCCGGAAGGGAACTTTTCGATACAAATGACATCAATGTCAAAAATGATCATTACCAAAAGCACCGCGGGAACCAGGCATCTGCGAGAGTTGGGGTAGCTAATCCCAAAACTCTGACAACAATGACAATGGCACCATTATGCTTAAGGCCTTAGATCTAAAAGCCACGATGGAAAAGGAAATGAAACGGTGCCTCCCTGGCCCACATCTTACTCCACCAGACAAGGAAAAGGAAATGAATCGCAGTAATCTACGCTCACAGAAGCCTCACTCGCATCAACCAACAGAACAGACAAGAAGGTTCCCTACATATGTCCTCACAAAATGAATTTCTCCTATCCAAGGAAGAAACTCGTGAAACAAGAATGCATCCAAGGGATACGACAGATCTTAAGAGACAATGCAAAAACATGACATAAAGTAAACAAGTAGCATGCAACATAGCATAACTATCTACTCACACAAGTAGTAAACAAGTTGCCACATAAGCAAATAGGCATGCTATCAGATCAAAACATTTTATCAAGAAGCACATATACACATAAAGTATGCTTAACAAATAATAGATGTCTCAAAACACTTTAGCCTGTGAACATGTTATCATACAACACAAGTTATCAAACAAGGCATGTTATCAAGATATAAAAGACACATCAAAGCAAAACAACGTGAGCATGATATGCACCCAAAACCCTTCGTCCTAAGGTTTTCGAACCTAGGAGCTCTGATACCACCTATGACGACCCTGGTTTTTAGGCCAGCATGTCCTATGATGAACCGTAAGGATGATTCGATAACGGATCCGAATGCGGAAGTGAAAACAAGACTCTAAGAAGTCAAAGTGACCTTTCATGAGATCGTGGAACTCAACAAGAACTGATGCGGAAGCAAATGATCGAAAATATGACAAATAAGCCCCTAGGGGCAAAATAGTTATTTTTGAAAACTGTAAATTCAGGTGCCACCGAGCACACCGCTAGAAGAACAACGAAAAACTAATCAAGATGGACTTAAGAATCGCATGATTCGGAGTCCGGACGAAGGAGAAACGGCATGACGAAGAAAAACGAGCACTTAAGGCAAAAAGGGTAAACTGGTAATTATCCAGGAAGAACCGGGTGCAACCGAGCACACCGTTGGAAAGACAGCGAAAAATTAGTCAACTTCAAAAAAACATTCACTTAAATCGGAGTCCGGACGAAGGAGAAACAAGGGTTTGAAGTTGAGACATCGCGGCGGCCCGACGAAGGCCATGGCGCACACAGCGAGCCCACCGGCGCGCATGCCGGCGCCCAAAGACATGGCTGGTGGCAGCCCTTGGCTATTGCTACATTTTTTTTTTATCTACCTAGAACTGAGGTTTGAAACGGAGGTCAAGACGAGTTTTTCTGGAAAAACACGGAGAAGAAACCCCCCCTAAAATCATGTTTTCTATTCACCCATATTGAAAGAAGAAAATAAAACCACCGTCAAAGGTCCATAATGCCCCTAGATCAGAATATGCAAAAAAAATGCGAAATGAATTCACAAGAGGCTCAAAACAAAAACGATAAGGTTTTGCCCGGAAACGACCATGCACACAAATGTAACTTATCTATTTGGACGTGCTACAATGGTCCACGACTTAAATATACCACCGATACAAAATCCGACCCCCCAACGGGCAAAAAGGCAAAAATGGAACTTAAATGAAAATTCGGAATCCAAAAATACAAAACGGGATCAAATGACCGTTTGGTCCTTGGCCACACTTCATACAAGATTAATAAGACCCTATGAAAGAATGAAAATGGAATTCCCACACCCGATGCAACCATGGTGAAGCAATGACTTGCGATTTTTCAAGATTTTCATAATATTTCATGAAGTTAAAAAGTTGTATAGAATAAAATACACATATCATTGGCCTCCGGCCTCATCTCATACATGTCAAATACATTGAAAGGAGTGCACTTATGTACACATTACATACATGGAATCAAATATACATATTTTTACATATAAGTCTACAAAATGACATTTCATGCTAACATTTGCATGAAATGAAAACTTGAAAGCTACACAACATCCAAGGAATGCTAGGCGTCACGAACCAAGTCTTCGTACCTGAAATATGCCCCAGTATCGTAGGGGTGAGTAACAAAAAGCTACTCGTAAGAGATGAGCATGCATCGACCTAGCATTTTATAAATTTATCACCTTAAGGTGAAACATGTTAAAGGGGCTCATGCCACCTAACGTCTATGTCCAAGTGAGACTCGGGGAGCATCCTGAGCTACCTTAGAGTCTAAGCAACAAGAATCATGATATACATACGTGTATGAAACGAATCACGGTTGGGATAATCCAAAGAACACGATAAGAAGAATGCTTGAGCATAGATTAACATGAATTGCATTTTCAATACAATTGAACTAGGTCTAGAGTAATCCATACAGCATGGCAAAAATATATTTGAATACAAGTTAACAAGAATAACATTATCCATGCAATTCAACAACAAAAGAGCATGTTATACAATGCAACGAGGTTTAAGTTCTCAAAGCCATCAACTTAGAATCTAAAGCACAAAATAACAGTAGTGGTTCATGCCACCTAACGTCTATGTTATAAATGAATCAATAGGATCAATCATAAGCTTTATTAGAACGTCAAAACACGATTTTCAATATCGATACAATTTAACAATCATTGGAACTTCCAATACAACGCATAAAGCACAATTTCGCAAAGTTAACATCCTATAACTTAAAATGGAACGACAAATAAGAAATAACAAGTTACAACATCATCTAGTTATCAACTTGAAAATGAAATGCGAAATCAAACAAAGTGGATACTCGGACGTCACGCCGGATCAGACCGACAACATAGTTACTTTAGGGTTACTAGCCCATGGGTAACCTCCCTATGTGCGCACTAGACTATATAGAGAGACTATCCCCCGCACTAGAACCACGTCCTAGCCATAGCCAAACAACGACATCCCTAAGTTTTCAAAATCAACAAATGGTGCAACAACATATATATCAGCATGTATATACAAGATAATCAACTATCTACCATGCACAACCAATTTTGGAAACCTATACAATACATGCTCTAAGTCCACAACTAATATGATATGATGAATGTCGAATCTTCAGTGTGCGATTCGTTACACGTTATGCGTGAATGATGTTAAACACGAAGTGTGCAAATCATTACACAAGGCAACAATATATTCAATAAGGAAAACATATTCTCATGAATACAAACATAGCAACTATGTTATCCAATGTTTAAAACATAACCAAATGAATATATAATAAGTCCAAGTCCATGATTTGAATATAGAAACCACTTCTAAAACACAACTAGATCTTAGAGCAAATTGATAGAATTTAAATAGATAAACACAATTAAATTCTCTAGATTCTGATTCAATTTCTAATAACCTCAATTTAATACATGTTAAAGGACATGGCATGGTCATCACCTATATCCATTCTAAAACTCAATTAGGTTGTTGGAACAACAAAGTAGAACTTTAATTAAATCATGCTAATTTAATTACCAAGGTTTTAAAGCAACTTCAAATGGTCCACAATTAATATATACTAGTAAACAAGTCATGGCCAATACAAATATCAAGTTAAAATCTTAATTAAGCTAATGGGACCACAAAATAGATTTTAATTAATTCTTTTAATTAAAATCTCTGGATTTTCAAACTTAACCAAATGCTCTCAATTTAACATATCTTAAAGAACATGTCAAGGACTAATGTAATATCACATTACAAACTTATTTCACTCAATTTAAGACAATGTGAATTAAACTTTCACTAAAGTTAAATATAAAACAAAAGTTGCAATTCTTATGCAATAAATCCCAATTTAATACATGTGAACAACCATACCAAAACTTAATTTTCTAGCATGCCACAATACAATTTCAAGTTGTAAATCACCATGAGGATTAAATCTTAAACATGTAATTTTATTAAATAAAAGGTTTCAAAACCTAACCGAATATTCTAAATCAAATATATGTGAAGCTATATGGTATGTAAATTAAGAATATCAAGTCAGAATTTAAATAGAGTGAATAGTGCACTCGGGGCAAATTAATTAATCAAATTAATTAATAATTATTAATTTTCAAAACACCTCCAATCACTTTCAAATTCAGCTATGTTGGAGAGCATGCTAAGGCCTAATTTAATAAGCTAACACATATTGATTTTAAGCTAGTTAAGGCCATGTGAATTAATCTTTCACTTAAGATAAATATTAAATAAAATCTTTAATACTTATTCAAATATTTCAATTTTAATACACGACAATGAGCATATCAAGGGGCAATATAAAATCATGCTACATGTTTAAACCAAGTTATGAGCAACCGGGAAAATTAGATCCCGTACAAGAAAAATAAATAATAAAATTTCTAGATTTTATATTTAATCATGCAAACAAGTATTATAAGCATCACAAGCATGCTATACAACAAGAATTTAAACCTAAAACATCTCCTACCTCAATTTGAGATGAAAATCTCAAATGCCATCAAAATGGAACGGCTCCGAATCCGACGAAACTACTAGGTTTTGTCGGGGACAACGCCGTGAACATAACCCCCATGAAAGCCCCATCAAAATCATAACTTGGCCTCAAAACCAAACTCAATAAATGGTCAAAACTGAATTTTAATAAGGGTGAAAGGTAGAGCACGGCGAGGGGAACAATAAACGTTAAGGCCGAAGACTTTCCATCAAGGAAAAGTGAACCAAAAGGGGAGAGAGAAGATGGCAGCACCCCTTGGGCTACCATGGGAGCTCCAGGTCATGCATGAAGAGGGGAGAAGATGAAAAATGAAATATCCCACCCCCCTTTTATAGAAATCTCAAAAAGTGCCCCAACGGGCCCCGTCGGGTCCGAAAAAGTAAAATTTGAGCAGACGCGCTCAAATGGAAAAACTTTGTGAATGAAAAAGATTCAAAATAATAAAATATGAACAACGGAAGAAACTCCATTGAAAACCGAGTCCCGAGTAGAAAGTTATGCCTAAAACAAGTTTGGCGCAAACTGGGGCCAAAAACCCTGAAACTGGAAAACATCGACCCGGAGGAAATTCCAAGAGTACACAACTCGACAAAATGTGAAAATAAATCCCGTACGAGGATCCAGGGTCAAAACAATACATTTTGCAATAACTTTTATTAATTACACAATGGCCCCTCCAAAAAGTGAAAACTGCACTTATGGCCTAGAATAAAAATATCTTCCAAAAATATTTTCTTAAAAACCCCTGAAATAAAATATCTTCAAAAGATATTTACGAAAAACACCCCAAGAAAAGAAAATAATTTCAAAGAACTTTGCATCCATACCCCTATGGACACCGGGAGCAACCAGAGTACTTTCTTGCAAAAGTAAAGATACGTATTTCATGGAAACCACTCAAGATGGAGATACATAAAGTTAAAAACCAACTCCGAACATAAGAAGTGTGGTTAAGCCAACAAAGTGTCAAACGGGGAAAAGACAAAATAGGGAAAATGACGAAATAGGGAAAATGACGAAAAGTGAATAGTGTCGAAAAACAAAAAATGCGAAAATGACTCGATCCTCAAAGGAAGTTGTCAATTCATATGAAAGAGTCTCAGAAACCAATTCCGAGCACTCGAGATGACACTAAGCAACACGAAACAGAGCTAAGAAAAGAAAATTAAACGAAAAAAAATTCATTCGTAAAATTTCAAGAAAAAGGAAAAGAAGGCAAATGACTAGGTCGTTACAGTGTTCTAGTGAGTAGAAGGTGGTTGGAAAGTGAGGCAGCTAAGTGAGTAATTATTTGCATGCAGCAAGTGAAGTTGGTGAGCTAATGTGTGTGAATTAGTTGTAAAAGCTAGTATCTATTCTTGTACAAGGGTATTCTTGTACAAGGGTGTGTGTAGTGAGTGAAATAGCTGAGTGTGTAACAAGGTTCATACTACTAGTGGAGGCTTTTATTGGCTGAGGCCAAGAACTAAAGTTTTTCCCTATTAATGGGGTTTCCTTGTATATCTTGTGTCCATGTGTTTTGATTGATTGTCTTGGGTTATATCTTCCATGTTAATTATGTCTATACCCCCCCCCCCCCCCCCCCCTCCTCTTGGTCCAATAAATATATTGATTATGGTAATGAGAGAAGCACGAGATTTTTTTTCCTTTCTAAACCCTAAGCAAAGAACTGATAAATCAATAAAAATGAAAAGGAAGGGATGAAAGTTGGTTGGGCTCCCAAAAAATTTCAATTCTGAATTTTTGTTCTTCGAGTTCTCCAACTTGATGCCGCAATGGCACCATTTGACGAGTGTAGATTTATAAATATTTTCGTTACTTCTCTACATCTCGTGCAAAAATTATAAAAAAAACTGCAAATAAACTAAAAATGATATAGTGATAAGCAAGGGTCGAACCACTTTCAAATTAGATTCCGAACATAGATTCAAAACATTAACTACAAGGGATAGAGAAAGAATTTTTAAAACAATTTGATGATTTTTGAATAATGAACTAAAATCAAAATAAATAAATAAATAAGACTAAATAATTTCTTATCAAATAATAAAAAGAAAAAAAAAATTTCAAAGGAAAGAATTCACCACCACGGCCTAATATAAATAAATTTGTATATTTCTTTTTATGTAAATTTTCCTCCTATAAGCAAATCACTTCATCAGTCCAATTACAACTTGGAAAGATAACGAAAAATTATAGCATTAATTAAAACTTGCTTATATATGAGAGAACATATTTTTACTTAATCTGATATATCTTTGGTAAATAGAAGCAGACATTCTCCAAATTACCATTACTTAATCTAATATTTCTTTGGTGAATAGAAGTAGGTATTCTTTGAATTACCATTAATTAGCAAACACGAATAATCCTCCTTCTAATTTTTTTATCAAAATAAGAATACAGAATAGAAGAGTAAAATAATATTCTAAAGAGAAAAACTTACGCAATAACTATTTATATTTCAACCATGGTGGCTTCATCACTCCCTATTTATATTTCAACCATGGTGGCTTCATAAAATAAAACTACTCTTCATAAAAATATGAAATTATAAGAAAGAAATTCAAGACAAAAATTATCTACTTTTATTATTTTCTCTCATTAACAATGTATATCCCACCTCTTCTACATATGTCCCTATTTATAGAGTTTAGAATGAAACGATTGGGAGGGAAAAATTCTAATCACAGAAGTGAAAATAAAATAAAATCTTCCTAAAATCTTACTGCATTCCATTTTGAAATTATATGTTTTCCAATTTGGCTTGATATCTTTGAAAATTTGATGAAAAAACCGATTTTGACTTTGACTTTGACTTATCGTGTAATCTCACATTTTTGCTATTTGTATCTCTTTTCTTCTCATTTAGAAATCAGCCCCTATAAAATATTAAAAGAATGGATAAACATATTTATTTAATAGAAAATACTAATTAATCATTTATTATTGAATATAAAATAAAAAGTTTTGTGCACTAACCAATTTGGTGATTTGATAATGGAAAGATGAAAATTTGAGAGCTTCAAATTTTGTACCCTCAATGGGACAACTGCAATGGCCTGTTCAATCCAACATGAAGTAACCTGATCGAGAGGGGACCTTGAGGGCTTTTCGATAAAATAATATGAATTTCATCGTGAAAGGATTAATTTGAGTGTTTAATGAATGTAAGATTGAGATTTAAAAAAATCAAGAATAGGTAAACTAGGTCCAAAAGTCCTACTTCCACGATTTCTCAAAATTGGCTCAATGGGGGAAGTGAATCAAAACTAAATGATACAATTTGATGGATTATGATCCAAATCAATGTTTTGAACCACTTGATTGGATTTGATGAGAGATTACGACCCTCCAATGTTGCCTGGAATCAAAATTTAGGTACTAAACCCTTATTTAGGCTCAGGCTGGACTCAATTCCACAATCTAACGGTGAAAATGAATCAAAATATTGAAAAAGGGTGAAATTCTACCTTTGGGGTAGATGTGGAGTCATTAGGACTCCATCATTCTAAAGATTGATAAACCCTAGATGATGAAAAATAGGCGAAGTAGGGACTAGAACAAAATGTGTTGTCTATACTCTATAGTGAGAAATTACTACCAGATTACAACCCTTGGTAGTTCTTTTAAATTATTTGAAGAGAACTCCATGATTAAACGAATTGATAGACGAATCGAAGTCTGGATGATAAAAAATAGGCAAAGTAAGGGTTGGAACAAAATATGTTGTCTACTGTGAGAAATTACCAACCAGATTACAATCATTAGTAGTTCTTACAAATTATTTTAAGAGAATTAAACCAAACATGTCTTACGTATTCAATCATTTCTATTTAATCCTCCTTACACGCAATAAGGTAGACAAATACCAAATAGATTGTTGGGCAACTGAACTTCTTGTTACATGAAATATATATATATATATATATATATATATATATATATGGGTCAAGTATAGAAAACACCCTAAAGTAATTTACAGTGCATAACACACCCCTTACGTGCAAAAAAACAGTCTTAAAATTTCAATTTGGTGCAAATAGGTCCATCTGACAAATTTTAATCCTAAGTTGACTAAATTACTCTAAACCATTTTATAAAATATATAAAAATAAATAAATTGGTAAAATGACCAAAAAGGACACTTTTGGAGGATATGTCCCTCTCGTGCAAAAAACACCTTAAAGTTTCAACTAGTGTAAACAGGTTCTTTTGACAAATTTAAACCCTAAGTTGACTAAATTACCCTTATTAAACCATTTTATAAAATGTATAAAAATAAATAATTTTATAAAATGAGTGAAAATGATATAATTGGAGGACGCCGGCAATGAATAAGTAAAGATAAAAATATAAAATAAAAAATAAAAGTATAAAAGAAAAGTAAAGATAAAAATAAAAAATAAAAAAACAAAAATAAAGTACAAACTGAAGAAAACAATTTTTTTCCAAACTCCGAAAATTAGTGCAAACTAATATTGGGATTATTATTATTTTTTTTTTGGTTTAATAGTGCCGGTACAAAAAAAAAAAAAAAAAATATAGAAAAAAAATTAGTAGAAAAGAGTAAACTGGAATCTCAAAAAATTCAAATCTTTATTTTACAAATTCTCAAATTTAAAAAAATATATATTTAGAGATATATAGAGAGAAAAAAGTTTCAAGAAATATATATGTATATATATATATATCAGGTAATGTGCACATAACACCCCTATACTATGATATTAGTAGCATATATATTTTCTTGGGCATTTTCGGAAGAGCAAAAGGGCAAAACGAGTATTACAACACTAATTTATGTCAGAGGAGTATTTTTGCACAATGTAAAAAAATCAAAAGTATTTTTTACATACTTTTTCAAATAGGGGTAAAAGTGTTACGCGGAATATACGTTAGGGGTGTTTTCTGCACTTGTCATATATATATATACTTATTAACTTGAAAATCAAAATGCAAGGATAGGCAATAATTTTTCTGTTATACAATGCTTATGATTGAATTGGATCAATCAATTTAATTTTTTGAGATTTGAATTCCTCGCCTAGCGCATATTATTATTATTAGTACTAGACTCCGAGCTACTAGAATAATTGTTGTTTTGTTCTTGAGAGAGAGAGAGAGAGAGGAAAAATAATTTTTTAAATAAAAACAGATTAATAATTACTATCTCCGTTCCAAATTAGATGTCCTGTTTGTTAGATTAAACACTGTTTGATTAAGTCATGAGAAAACCATATCCCAGAATTACTTTGTATGTTCTTTCTTTACTCTCTTGCATTTTTTTTACTTCATGAGAAAATCATATCTCAGAATTACACAAATTTTGTATGTTCTTTCTGTTTACTCTCTTGCATTTTTTTACTTTTTCTGTTTTAAAAAAGATGTCCTGTTTGAAAAACCGTAACTCAGAATTCATGTAATTCTTTTTCAAGACAGGGGACGTAAAAAAACATGCAAGAGAGTAAACAGAAGAAACATACAAAATTTGTGTAATTCGGAGATACGATTTTCTCATGACTTATTCAAGTAGTGTTTAACCTAACCTCGAAGACTTTTGAATCATCAAATTGATAGTAGTGTAGACCATCCTACGCGTACTTTGGTATGCAACACTTCAATTTCAAACGCAATATATATAAAATATACAATTTAATGATACTAACGTGTACCACTACGATTATATACTTATTATATCCCTTTCTAGTGTCTTCTGTTTGGACCTTGCAAGTGGGTTGTATTTGATGGGTATGCGCATAGGAGCCACATGAACCAAATCACGATGAGAGGTCATTGTGTTTGATAATGACCCATGCCCTTTTCCTATTGCATCTTCCATCTCTCTCACTATATATATATATTCGACTAATTATAATAGTAATATTTTTTAGTCTTTTGGAAACATTTGTTATTTAATTCATTGTCGTGTATCACGTATCGGCTTTCTTTAGGCTACAAACAAACACACAAAAACAAAGCAACACGTCAATAATTAATTAATGAATATATATATATATATATATATATGTATATATATGTTGATACGTGATACACGACAATGAATTAAATAACAAATATTCCCAAAAGAGAAAAAACTAATTATAATAGTAATATTTTTTTGTCTTTTATTGACGTGCTGCTTTGTTTTTGTGTGTTTGTAGCCTAAAGAAAGTCGATACGTGATACACGACAATAAATTAAATAACAAATGTTCCTATTATACGTGATACACGACAATGAATTAAATAACAAATGTTCCCAAAAGAGAAAAAAATATTACTATTATAATTAGTCGAATGTCATAACAAACCAAGTTAAGCCGAGCATTAGCATCTTGAAAGCCACAAAATCTAAAGTTACATAAAGTGTGAAAGGGAGTTGAAATGTGTGTGAAGTATGGGAGTGAGAATACGAGAAGTATGTGAAGTTTGGTAGCAACATTCATAGAGGAGAATTATATAAAGGCATGTGTTATTGGCGCTCCAATAAAATCATTTAGTGTTCCATTCTCACAATTTATTATAGTAAAATAACAAAAGAGTCCTTGAGTTTATATTTTTATAACAAAATTGTATTTTCATCCAGTTCTTCTCTGGATTATTTTCCCTCCATCGCATAGTTTAATATGACTTCTCCTAGCAGGCAAAATTGTGTGTAGTTTGCCAAACTCGGAAATATAAAAAAAATCAACCTTGCAATCCTAAGAGCTAAAAAGCAATGCTGATAAAGAAACACCATCCCCAATGCAGCAAACAACAATTTATGCACTTTTTGTTATGAATAAACTACTGTAGATGCAAGAAAATCCTCTTCCTATTGATGGAAGAGTTTTTCTCATACCCCAAACAACTTGCCTCTTCCCTCCCCGGTTCTTTCTATTTATATTTCTTCCTTTGTATCCTAATTGCTAACAACTATCTACTCTAAAAGCTTAAATTATTAGAGAGGGTGTAACTTAAATATATATATCTATATATCTATATATATATATATATATCCTTCAACATGCCTCATCACGTGTGACCTTTTTTTAGTCCAACATGTATTTTTCAATTTTTTTATTAGGGTGACAGTGAGATTTGAACTCGAGACCTTTGTCTCTAATACCATCTATTTTTATTAACTTTTATTAGTACAACCTAAAAGGAAATGCATACTGCCCCGCTCGCCCCCCTCCCCCCAAAATATTTTCTAACTATAAATGGTTTCTAAACTTCTATTAAAAATACACGACTTTCTTATACATTTTTTTTTTCTTAAACCTTTCAATATTATATTAAATTAAGCCCAATTGCAAAAATAGATAATATATCCACTTTACTTTAGAGTTGAAATTTTTTAAATTTTGGATTACCTGTCTGTTTTTTTGTGTTTGTTATGGAAGTTTGATAATATATATATATATATATATATAAATTTCTTTAAATAACTAATTGATTGATTAATATTAGGTTAATTGGTTATACGATGGTCAAGCTACCAATCGATAATATATGAATTTTATTGTCTCAAAGATAATTATTTGGTCTTTTGTAGTAGTTATTTGGTATTTTTGGTTAATTTTTGTACATATTTATGTCATTTAATTGGCTAACGGTTGGTTTGATAAATTTTTGTATGACTATAATCGATAATATCCAGTAATGGGCTCTGGTGGACTTAAGCCCACAAAAAAAGAATTTTTTTATTTTATTTTATTTTATTTTATTTTTTACTAGAGGTAATGTTAGCCCACCCCCCCCCCCCCCCCCCCCCCCCCCCCCAAAAAAAAAAAAAAAAACTTTTAGTAGTATTAGCTCACCCCATAATAGATTAGCCCACTCCATTATATAATTCGGATCTGCCCTTGAATATATATATTTGGCTTAAAATAGTTTTATATTAATTATAAGTTTGGCCCCCCCAACCGTAGAATCCAGCTCCACTCTTATTAATAACCATGTACTCCAAAAGCTTAAGCTGTTAGAGAGGGTGTAACTTAAATATATATATCCTTCAACACTAATTCCCTCTCTTGGTCCTCATGTTTGAGGCTGATGGACCTTGAATCTGTTTAGACCCCGCCTTTTCTTCTTTATTGGGCTGGAGGATAAATGGGCTACGCTCTCTAATGTGTGCAGTGGGCCGGACTATCCCTATGGATATTTCTGGCCCTTCATCTGCCCCCTTAATTTCGTCCCTATCTTTAGGGCGAAATTAATTACGATGGAAATATGCGCTTTTGATGGATATCATGGTTATATGGGAGACATGTGATTGGTTGGCTTAATGTCACGGACTTGAACCTTTTCAAGCTACCGTGCGGCCTTAGACACTTTCAAGCCCCCTTGAAGCGCTAAGTCAGCCTACCCGAGTGTGCTAGCTTAGTGAAGACTAAGGCTAGACAAGTGTTTTGCTTACTTGGGTGTGTAGGAAGAGGTTAGGCTAGTGAGCAAGAGAGTTTGGAAATGTATAGAACTTGTATTGCTTGAGAGGAGAGATTACAACTTGGTTGCTTGGTGAGGAGCAAATGAACTCTCACCTCCTATTTATAGGCCTTTGGCCTTACAAGAACATTCTAGATATGTACAAATGTGTGGCCTAGATTTAGTGTCTAGAATCCTCCAGAAATATCTACACAACTCTAGAACTATCTACTATGTATAAGACAAGTCTAGAGAATTCTATACAACTCTAGACAAGTCTAGAAAAGGCTAGACAACTCCACACTAATCTAGAGAATTCCGGAAAGTTCCATACTTGTGTAGAGAAGTCTAGAAAGCTCCAGTCCATGCAGGCTCCATGTCATCGTCTGCTGGGCGTCTGCGTGGCATAGCCTCTTGGTAGCGGGGTGTGACATTCTCCCCCACCTAAGCTCGCGACGCCCTCGTCGCGTCTTCTTGCTTGAACCGCTGGATATGCTCTGCGAATTGCCATAGTGTATCCTCGTGCTCCCAGCTCGCCTCGCTATCTGGCAAGTTCTTCCACTTCACTAAATACTCTGTATATTTGGGCACACCTCTCCTGCTTATCCCACGATCTGCAAGGATGCAATCAACTTCCTTATCAAAGGATGTGACAACGGCCGTGGGTGCCCTATGCGATATGCCCCTAGTAAGGTCTTCCGTGTCTTCATGATAAGGCTTGAGCATGCTGACATGGAAGACTGGATGTATCTTTAACTTGGGTGGAAGCTCCACCATGTAGGAGACCTTGCCCACCAGCTTGACGATGGGGAACGGGCCCTCATACCTCCTTACTAGCCCTTTATGCACGCTCCGGAAGGACTTAAATTGTTGGGGTAGTAGCTTAACCATCACCTGGTCTCCCACTATGTACTCTACCCGGCTTCGCTTGGTGTCGGCCCACTTTTTCATCTTCTTTGCCGCCTTGTCAAGGTACGCCCTAGCCAAGTCAGACTGGTCATGCCACCTCTTGGCAAATTTGTAGGCCGCCGGACTCTTACCATCGCAAGTCGAAGCAATGGCGTTGGGTGTCATAGGCTGCCGTCCGGTAACAACCTCAAATGGACTGTGATTGGTAGCCTCACTCCGCTGCAGGTTGTAAGAAAATTGTGCCACCCCAAGGAGTTTGGCCCAATCTCGCTGATTAGCACTCACATAGTGCCTCAAATAAAGCTCCAGAAGAGCGTTGATGCCCTCCGTCTGTCCATCTGATTGGGGGTGAAAACTCGTAGAGAAGTTAAGATCCGTTCCCATCTTCTTGAAGAGTCCCGTCCAAAATCTACCCGTGAAACGCGGGTCTCTATCACTGACAATATTTTGCGGAACTCCCCAAAGCTTGACCACATGGTCAACAAACAACTCTGCTGCCCTCTCTGCTGTGCAGTCTGCTGGTGCGGGTATGAAAGTGGCATACTTGCTGAACCGATCTACCACCACTATAATGCTCCCACAACCTTCTGACTTGGGCAAGCAAGTGATGAAATCCATAGAGATGCTCTCCCATGGTCTCTCTGGAATAGGCAATGGCTCTAGTAGGCCTGCAGGATGCTGTTGCTCAATCTTGTCTTGTTGGCACATAAGACAAGTCCTTACATATGTCTCCACGTCATCATGCATCCGAGGCCAATAGTAAGAATCTTCTAGGAGTGCTAGTGTGCGCCGCATACCTGGGTGACCAGCCCATTTAGTGTCATGGCACTCCCTTATTAGCTCCTTTCGTAAGTTGCCCCACCTGGGCACAAAGATTCGGTCCCCTGTAGAGAAGTAAATCATCCTTTAGCCAAAAGCGCCGAGTCTTCCCTTCCTTAGCCAGCTGAATAAGGCTTTTGGTTAGAGGGTCATGCTGCAACCCCTCCTTGATCCACTCCACAAGAGGGTGCTGGGGCCGACTAATAGCCGCGAGCTCGGCCTTGCGACTAAGCGCATCCGCCACAACATTGGCCTTGCCCGGCTTATATTCAAAATGATAAGTGAACTCCGCTAGGAAGTCCTGCCAATGAGCTTGCTTGGGGCTAAGCTTCTTCTGTGTTTGGAAGTAGCTAGTGGCAACATTATCCGTCTTGATCACAAATTGTGCCCCGAGTAAGTAGTGCCTCCAAGTACGCAGGCAATGGATGACCGCCGTCATTTCTTTCTCCTGCACCGTATAACGCCGCTTGGTGTCATTAAGCTTACGGCTCTCATAAGCTATGGGGTGTTCTTCCTGCATTAACACGCCCCCAGTAGCGAAGTCTGATGCATCTGTGTGCACCTCATATGGTTTGGAGTGGTCGGGCAAGCTAAGTACCGGCTCCTCTGTAACTGCCCTCTTCAAGTCATCAAATGCCCCCTGGCATGACTCTGTCCAACTCCAAGCACGCGCCTTCTTGAGAAGGTCCGTCAATGGGGCTACTCTCGCCGAGTAACCCTTGATAAAGCGGCGGTAGTAGTTGACAAGCCCAAGAAATGAGCGTAACTCTGTCACCTTAGTGGCGGCTCCCACTCTTGAATGGCCCTCACCTTTGCCTCATCCATCATCAACTTGCCATCCCGTATCTTATGCCCTAGGAACAACACCTCCTCTTGGGCAAAGGAGCATTTCTCCGTCTTCACATATAGGTCATTCTCCCGTAGGACTTGGAAGACTGCCCTTAAGTGCTGCACGTGCTCCTCTAGAGTGGTGCTATACACAACAATATCATCCAAGTACACCACCACAAAGCGATCCAAGTAGGGATGGAAGAGCTTGTTCATCAAAGTACAGAAAGTAGCAGGTGCATTGGTGAGGCCAAACGGCATAACAAGAAACTCATAAGAGCCATACCTCGTCACACGCGTAGTCTTAGGCTCATCCCCGTCCGCTATCCGCACCTGGTAGTACCCCGAGCGCAAGTCAAGCTTAGTGAAGTAGCGTGCTCCACCAAGCTGATCAAAGAGATCGGCAATGAGAGGAATGGGGTACTTGTTTTTGATAGTCACCTTGTTGAGCGCCCGGTAGTCGATGCACATGCGCAGGGACCCATCTTTCTTCCTCTGGAACAACACCGGTGCGCCATATGGGGCCTTCAATGGTCGAATATAGCCCGCATCTAACAGTTCCTTAAGTTGCCTCCGCAATTCCTCCAACTCTGGGGGTGCCATCCGGTAGGGCACCAAAGCAGGGGGTTTAGAACCCTGTTCCAACTCAATCTTATGATCCACCTCCCTCCTAGGTGGAAGCTTCTTGGGCAGCTCCTTAGGCATCACGTCCGTGTACTCGTCTAGCACGGCTCGTATCTCCTTAGGCACCTCTTCTTGTGGGGAAGGGACTAGCTCATCTTCGGGTGTCTCTAGTAACGTAGCAAGGTAGTTAGTCTCTCCCTTCTTGAAGCCCTTCTTGAACTGCATAACTGACAAAGCTTGGGCTTCCAACTTGGCGCCTCGCTCCACTGGCACCATGTATGCTGTGTTGCCTTCCATAATACACATAGTGTTAGCAAAAGGAATGGGGAAGGCTCTCACCTTGTCTAAGAACTCCAACCCAAGGACTAGTTTGAAGTCGTCCATGGGTACCACCGATAGATCTATGTGGCCACCCCACTCGCCAATGCATGCTTGGATGCCGTGTGCCATGCCATGTATAGCCTTTGCCACCGACTTAACTGCCTTCATGGAGCCCCCTTCTTTGCTATACTTGAGGCCCAACCTTTTGGCCTCGTTAAGGCTCACAAAGTTGTGGGATGCACCCGTGTCCACCAAAGCACGTGTGGGTGTCCCATTGATGCTCGCCTCCACGAACATTAGCCCTTTAGCCGCCGCCTTAGGGACTTCAGTTTTAGCCTTAATGGCATTAAGGATTTGCAGTGAACCCATCTGCGCCTCAAAAAGTTATTGCTCTTCATAGCGGCTCGTCATGGCATTGAGGGTCTTCCGCTTTGGGCAATCCCGTACCCAATGTGGTCCATCACATATGAAGCAAGAACCCTTAGGCTTGGGTGCTCCTTCCTTGTTCTCCCTTCCCTCTTTGCCTCCATGGCCACCACCTGGCTTACGGGACCAATCCTTGTGGGGTGTAGTGCCCTTGTCTCCCCCACCTTTGCCGGCATACCTCCCCTTGTCCTTGTCTTTGTCTTTTGGCTTGGACGAGGGTTCCTTCTTGGAGCTGAAATCAATAAAGGACTCTGCCTTTGCAATAGCTGTGGCAAGGTCTTGCACGTTGCGCCACCTCAACTCCGTCTTAGCCCACAACTGTAATCCATCCATGAAGAAGAAAAGAGAGTCCTTGTCGGATAGATCCAGGATCTCAGGAGTCAAGTTAGTGAATTCCTTCACATATTCCCGAATCGACCCAACTTGTTTTAGCCTTCGGAGTTTGCCCCTAGCTTCATCCTCGGCATTCTCAGGATAAAAATGCTTCTTAATTTCCCTAGTGAAATCAGCCCAAGTATCAATAGAGACCGTACCTTTGCCTATGTCACCATACTTTTTCCTCCACCATAGCATGGCATGGTCGGTGAGGTAGTGGGTTGCCGTGCGTATCTTGATGGTCTCATCGGTCATACCCGTAGCCTCAAAGTATTGCTCCATGCTGAAGAGGAAGTTCTCCAGCTCCCTCGCTACCCGGTTCCCACCATAGCACTTAGGCTTGGGAATATCAACCCGGGGTGCTACTACCCCCGTAGTAACTGTGCCAGACACCACCTCCCGTTTGCACAATGTCCAGTCCGCTCGCATTTCCTCCATTTGCTCGCAGAAAGTGCCAAGCTCCTGATCAACATAGCCACGTAGGGTGGCAAACTCCCCCAACATAAGTTCTCGAAGTGCTTGGAGCTCCTGCCGAAAGTCACCACTTAGGGCATTGAGTGACCCTTTGACAGCATTTTGGACCTCAAAGTCCTCCGACTCCAGCCCATCCATGCGCTGGTGAGCATCCTCAAGCTGCTCCAACACGTTGGCTATGGACCCCTCCATCTTTGCCACACGTGCCTCTAAGCCCGCCATGATGTCCTTCGACCTAGCCCTCGTCCTCACTCCGCCTAGAGGGGGATTTGTTTCCCTTCCACGTAGAGTCTCCTCTTGGGTACCAGTCACGTCTGATAGCTCCGCCATAGCTTCCTCCACACAAGGTGTGACTCTTCACAACCTTAGCTCTGATACCAACTGTCACGGACTTGAACCTTTTCAAGCTATCGTGCGGCCTTAGACACTTTCAAGCCCCCTTGAAGCGCTAAGTCAGCCTACCCGAGTGTGCTAGCTTAGTGAAGACTAAGGCTAGACAAGTGTTTTGCTTACTTGGGTGTGTAGGAAGAGGTTAGGCAAGTGAGCAAGAGAGTTTGGAAATGTATAGAACTTGTATTGCTTGAGAGGAGAGATTACAACTTGGTTGCTTGGTGAGGAGCAAATAAACTCTCACCTCCTATTTATAGGCCTTTGGCCTTACAAGAACATTCTAGATATGTACAAATGTGTGGCCTAGATTTAGTGTCTAAAATCCTCCAGAAATATCTACACAACTCTAGAACTATCTACTATGTACAAGACAAGTCTAGAGAATTCTAGAAAATTCTATACAACTCTAGACAAGTCTAGAAAAGGCTAGACAACTCCACACTAATCTAGAGAATTCTGGAAAGTTCCATACTTGTGTAGAGAAGTCTAGAAAGCTCCAGTCCATGCAGGCTCCATGTCATCGTCTGCTGGGCGTCTGCGTGGCATAGCCTCTTGGTAGCGGGGTGAGACATTAAGCTCCCATCTTTTAGTCAACGTGCCATCATCATTCCTTTGACAGATCCGTCACTTTAGTATGTACTCTTACTCCTTTACTTTCACGACTTCAATTCCTTCTTTTCATCTGAAGTCTTCTCCAGTAAGCATCGAATCTATTAACTTCCTCTATTCCCGGTGATCAAACCTTCTCATGTTTGCAGTATTTCTCTTCGTTTCTTGAGGTCAATTTCCTTACTTCATTGTTCCTGTTCAATTTTTCTTTCTTTCTTTATCATGGTTAACCTTGATGAACTGTGCCTCAACTGTAATATTCCTGGTGATGTTCAAACCTGATTTTAACCTTAATTATTCTCAACTTAATGTACTCAGATCCCTTTTCATCTTTTCTTCTATGTCATTCTTAATAAATTGGGGCTTGATACTCTACAAGTTAGCCCAAATTTCTTTAGAATAGTGTCCACGCTCATTCTCATGAACCGGGAGAGGAATCTAGAACTAGACATGCTTGACCTTCTATTTTGCTATAAAGTTGTTAAAATTAGCAAGACAGGTGATTGGTATAACTTTCACCCAATCCCCGATCGAAAAATTTGTACCAATCGAAAAATTTTCTTCCATGTTTTTTTGGTTTCCTTGGTCATCATATGGGGGTTTCGGTAGATTTGTTTGACGAAGAGGTTTATAAAGGCAAACTCAGTCTATTGGAGAGGCACGTGTGGTGCTTAATCCCTTTAACTCCTGACTATCTGACCGAAGAGTCCCTCGAAAATATCGCTTTTGAAGCTTTACACATGGGACGTACAAGGATTCTTACATTTGGGAGGGCTAGGAGGGCCATTCAGAAAGCTACTTAGTTATCTGTGAGCCAGCAACTTCGGGCAGTTCCCCTTCTCCTTACTGTTTGTAATGACCCGGTCATTTCCTTCTTTTTTTTTTTTCCTTATAATTTAACGGATGAATTATTTTCGATGAAATTTCTTATTTGAGTTTAGCACCTCGTCGTTTAGTGTCGTCTGGAGTGTTCAAAAATGGTTTTTGAGACTCTTTTATGTGGATTGACAACTTCCTTTGAGAACCGAGTCATTTCCGCACTTTTTATTTTTTTGGATACTATGCACTATTTTGCTTCTCGTTTTTCACTTTTGCTTGCAAAACCTTACTTTTTGTGCTTGGATTTGATTCCGGCCTTGCACACATCCATGATATTTAAATTCCATGATATCTACATTTTTACTTTTGTAGAAAAGTATGTTAAATGTATACTTTCTTTTTAAAGGGCATGGATGCATGACTTTTGGTAATTATTCATAACTTAAGAGGTTTTTGTGCAATTAAAGAAAGTAATTATTTCTCGTCTTAGGGACCATTTTGTAATTTTATTTGGAAGATATTTTCAAAAAGGACGTTTTTGTAATTTTTTCAAAAATGTGACAAGTGTCACTTTCTTATGGTGCTACTTGTAGGCATTTGGGTGGAGAGACTTGGAACCATAATCTATTGACACATGGAGGGTGGAGATTTATCCACTTGTTAGTCTAAGATTGGATCGCTTGTTGGCTTGGATGGTTAACAAGTGTAGGCCTAGGATTAAACCAAGAAGGGAACCTTAGCATGATGACAAGTGTAGGTCTCACATTTAGTCTTGCAATTATTTTTAGGCCACTTTAGGATTATGGTTTTAAAGAAGGGTTTTTGTGCAATTGACCAAGACTTGTGTGTGTTGACCATGGTGTAAGATCACATAGTGAGTGGAGGATTTCTAACTTCTCCACTCACATTTCATTTCATTATTTTATATCCTTCCTCACCAAAAACCCTAGCCTCCATGGATGCAGCTGATCGGTTAGTCAATTAACATCAACCTTCGTAATAGCACGAATCATTGTAAAATAGGGCTATTGGTCGGGTAAGTCGAACCACTGGGACTGCGCTAGTCTAATACAATCTAAATGTCTAGAATCATTCTAGAATGATAAGGGAGGTTTATAAAAGGTTTGTGTGTTTGTCACTAAACTAAGAAATTGAAATGCATAAAACAATAAATTGCAATTAAAATTAAAGGAAGTGAGATGCAAGTAGAAAATACTAGGAAGATGAATCCACACTACACCCTAAGTACATGCTAGACTAAGGCTAAATTGGGGAGGTACAATGTATAAAATGGTCATGGAATATATAGCAACACTATGTTACCAAACACTTTTGGAAAAGTTCATTAAATCATTAAAAAAGAATAATCCCTCAAAAATTCATACATTTGAGCTACCTAAACTAAAGTGTAGCCCTCAACATATTCACTCAAGCAAGAACTATCAAGTTTATAACCAAATGATAAAGCACATGAGGTAGGAAACTAGCATAACCCATCAAAGGAAATTCCTAAGCAATTGACTATCCATTTTTCTAACAACATGCCTTGAAAACAAATCATAGTTTGATTTCCATTGTCACTATAAGAATGCAAGCAATAAGATTAATACAAAGATCATTAAGACAAGCAAAAGAAACTCGCATTAATCATTTAAAAGTGTTAGAGTTCATTACATGAGATGATATGCTCTAACTATGAAAATGCCAAAAGTATACATCAT
This sequence comes from Cornus florida, assembly GCF_030987335.1. Taxonomy (NCBI): domain Eukaryota; kingdom Viridiplantae; phylum Streptophyta; class Magnoliopsida; order Cornales; family Cornaceae; genus Cornus; species Cornus florida. The sequence goes on from NW_026775572.1 coordinate 97,031,909, forward strand.
AATCCCCAACATAGCCTAATCTAAAACATGAACAACAAGGGGAGGCTTCATCACCTCCCTAGGTGTGGTTTAGTTACCCATCACTACAAGGAATGAAGAAGAAGAAGAAGCCTCCATCTCCATTTTCGAGCTCCTACTGTAGCACTCAAGAACACCACCCTCTTTGCTCTCTTCTCTCTCCTCTCCTCTTCTAAAAATGAAGGACATGATATATGTGGCCTTTGGTTGCCTTCTCTCCTCCAACAAAGCCCTCCCTCTCCTCCAAAAACATTCCCAACCACTTCATAAAAGAGGGAGATTCAAATTGAGGAAACCAATGAAGCAAGTGGCTGAAAATGAGGAGTCCCGAGCTGCATTTTGCCTGAATTTCGAGTGCTCGAAATAGGGCCTCGAGCACTCAAAAATGGAGCAGATTGCTCCATGCTTGCTTTGCTTCGCTTGGACCTACTTTGGTAAAATAGCTATAAATTTGTGATCCAAACTCTGAATGACAAACCGTTTGAAGATTTGGAAAGCTGATTTAGAGCTATAAAAACTTTATGTTTTGGTGGAGATCCAATTCTCAAGTCTGGTTGGTCGAAATTGAAGATCAAGGCAGAAACTCATTGCTGCCAGGCAGTTCTGAGTACTTCTAATAAGAAGATCATAACTCTCTGCTCCAAACTCTGAATGACAAACCACTTGAAGATTTAGAAAGCTGATTCAGAGCTCTAAATCTTTCATGTGATGATGGAAGTCCAGTTCTTGAGTTTGCTAGGTCAAAAATGGCGACAAAAGTCAGGTTCCACTGCTGCCAAGCTTCAGCATTGAGCACTTTGCATTCAAAATTTCAACAAAAACATCATTCTTGCTTCTTTTAAGCCAATGAACCTTAGAATAAACAAAAATGCACAAATGAAGATAATCTGCATAATAAAATCAAATAATGGACTTAACTAATGCAATTTAGGGCGCTTGAATATGCAATATTCGGCGCTTATCACGCCCCCAAACTTACATTTAGCTAGTCCCTTAGCAAAACCAGAATGAAAAACTTGATGGAATGAAAAAACATGGGAATGCTAAAACAAAAATATCAACCATGGCAAAAATAAATATATACATAGCTCAAATACAACTTGAAACAGACAAAGAGCTGGAGACGAGGTCATTGGGAAAATTACCATGCATATATGAAGCATTGATACAAAAATTGACAAAAACCATTTCAACATGCATGCATCAACATCATCATCCATATAAATAACTCAATTGTCATCTCTTAAATGGAAATCAACTTTACTTCAGTGAAAGTGAATTGGATTCTCAACATGCAGCTTTTACTTTCTTTTCCAATTCCAAGGCACAAGTTTTCAAATCATTGAATTCCCCTTTAAATGAAGTCCCTAAGGCATGATTTTATTTACAAGACAACTTTTGTTGCCTGCTGACAATTTATTAAAGCTCAAAAATGAAACATAGAATGGTTGTGCAGTGCTGAAATCCATTAAGCTTTCTAACCAACCTATGTAGCAAGCATTAGGCCAACAACTCCCAAACCAGATGGCTTTAGGGTGCTAAGTGTAGAAACACTCCATAGGGCTTAATAGCTCAAGTTGGAAAGGCTACGAACTCCAACAAACCATGTTTATTACAAATATTTTTTGAATGACCGTGCAATGTTTAAGTCTTTTAAGCTTTCTAACCAATCCATATAGCAAGCGTTAGGCTAACAACTCCTAAACCAGACAGCTTTAGGGTGCTAAGTGTAGAGACACTCCATAGGGCTTAATAGCTCGAGTTGGAAAGGTTACGAACTTCAACTGTTCATTATTTTCTATCTTTCTCAATTTTTTTTATTTTTATTTTTATTTATTTTATTTATTTTATTTTTATTTTTTTTAAGAATCATGCCAAAGATATTCATCCATTAGGTTCATCAAATCAGATTAACTAAGCCAAGATCAAGGTCAATCAAGTTGCATGCCTCACAGTTAAGTTTCCAATGTGCATCTGTGCATTGTGAAGCTTATAAGAGTGTAAAGTCCAGCAAGAATCTAATTGAGATATTTATACAGATTAATTTGAATCCACATGATCATTTCAACTTAAATTTTTCTTTATTTTCAAAAATGTCAATTGCTTCTATACACAAAGTTTTAAACATATGCTTCATCTCCAACAAGTTCCAAGTTACATTATCATTGCTTTACAAAAATATGATACCAAAACTATGCCAAGAATGCAATAATGCACCCCCAAAATTGAACGACACAGTGTCCTCAATGTGGGACATGGATTAAAGTTAAAGACAAAAATGACAAAGAGTAAAAAAGAACAAAAATACCCAGGGGGAGGAAAAGGCATGGTGAGACAAAACCCCCAAACTTGAAATGGACTGCGCCACCTGGATAGTATGACGAAGAACAAAAAGAAACAACCACAAAAGGCATTAATAGCACAAGCACATATACAGAAAAATACTGAACAAAAAGATAACAGAAAAGAGAGAATTTGCATTCAAAAGGGAGTTTACATGATTACAAAAGAGCTGTACATAGATTATGTCTACTAGAGCAACCTATACATAGCAAATTCTAAAAGTTCAAAAGTAAAACAAAAGATACAAGAGAAATATTTACATATGAACAAAAAGATAAGGTCCAACACTCGCAACAAGCTACGGGCCAGAGGGTAAACGGGCGAGGATGGAATGGAGGAGAGATTGAGTCTTACGCCATTCGGCGGAAGCCAAACGACGTTCCTCAGCTGCGACACGGCGGTCTTCAGCAGCAAGACGATGATCTTCTTCGGCTCGGGAAGAAGTCTCACACATAGTCCGAGTGTATGCGGATAAAGAATTCTCAAAACGATCCATCCGCTCATGAATACTGGCAATGCTAGCCCGAATGAAAGCCTGGTCCTGTTGAGAGTCGACCGGAGGCTCTAACCTTGCAGCGGCTGCTGCTATGGGAGCATCCTCAAAAGGAGGAGGAGGTGGTGCTTGGAGGGACAGAGGGGCAGCAGGCTGAGGGGTACTAGAATGGCTAAGAACATTGATCCACCGGCGCTTGGTAAAATTTTTAATCTTTTCGCCTTTTGGTTCATGGGGAGGAACAATGAAACCCTTGTGCTTAAGGAGCCGAGTGATGAAAAACGGTAAAGGCAATTTCTGATTTTCAACTCGCGGAACCCGTGCATTATGAGCGTCATGCCAAAACTTCATAAATGTTGTCCAAATGAGCTCCAGGATGGAGAACCATTGGCCTTGGTCCATGGCATATAAGGCTTGCAAAAGGAGGCCCCTACGCATAGTGCTATGCACCAAAGGGCAGACATTGTGCTTGAAAACAGTGTCAATGAACCAGAGGCGTTCCAGAAGATTGGTTTTGCGAATAAAAGACCGGGGCCTATTAGGATCGTCAACATTGCCAATGGCGGCCACTACCTGCTCGACAGTCATATCATCGACCTGCTCATACAACGTATGACCAGTAGGGTCCAAAAGGTCAGCGGGGCACTCAATGGGGCAACCAGAAACCTGAATGATGTCAGTCATAGTGAAAGCATAGGTGGTGCCATCAATGGATGTAGTGAGAGAAATGGGTGGCTGATAAGTGCTTAAATGTTGCACATTTTAGCACCTAAGTTAGGGTATTTCAGTCGTTGTAGCTATCTTAATTTCTTGTTTTAGTCCTAATTTATGTTTATGTGTATTTCAGGGTAATAAAGTTAAACTAAGCTAAGAACGGTCCATTAAAGCCTTTTTAGAGTCAATCAAAGATATTCAGAAAAAGCTCAGAAAATGGCAAAAAGGAGGTCGCAGCCCATTGCTTGTATAGTGTGTTTATTCTTCAAAAGCGGTCAATCTCAGGCTTTTGATGATGTTCCCAAAGATGAAGAAGCAAACTAATGAGTTCGAGGCTAAAATGGAGCTAAATAGGGCTTAAAGGAAATTTTCAACTCTGGGGGGATCGATCCCCAGGGTGGGGGATCGATCCCCCAGGACTTAGCAACATTACAGTTTTTATTTAATTTTTGGGCTCATTTTGGGAACTGTTGGGCTTTAATGAGATTGTTACTTAAGGCCCAGTGAGCCATTAGATTAGGGTTAGTTTTAGTTTTTATTTAGGTAAAGATTATTAGAAAAAAAAAGAAAAAAAGAGATTTTATATTATTATTATTTTTTTTTCTGTATCGTAGTATCGTATTTTCTCTCTAGAAAAACACGCGAAGAAAGGGAAAAAGAAGAACAGGCTAGGGTTTGGAAGAAAAGTTCAGAGAAGATGAAGCAGATGATGGGGATTGTCCTATCTTCGACTCCATCAACCATGAGTGGCTGATTCTTCTACTTAGGGTTGGATAAACCCTAAGCATGTAACCTATTCTCTCTCTCTTTTCATACTTTTTGGGGATTAATTTATGTAATTAGTGTATAGTCTTGAATATTATGAATTAAATTCTTCCAATTGATTATCTGTATTAATCTCATATTGTCTTATGTGCGGTTGATTGATAAACAAATTTTACACACGAATTCTTTGTTAATTGATTCTTGTGATGGCTATGCATGGTATTGCTTAGTTGTAATTGTGTTTCAAATTGATGAAAAATGCTTACATTTGATGGATGGTACTACATGTTTAGGTTAATTTGTTGTTTAATTAGTTTTAAATTCATGTTTAATTAGTTTAATTTAAGTTTAATTAATTTAATTGCAATTCAATTATTAGGTAAGTAGACCATCCATACTTATGTTTGAATTCCATACTTTTTGTCACAATTGCATTATCTTTTTAGATTAATGTGTGTTAAATTTGTAACTTGGATTGATAAATCATGCTTTGAATGGGTGAATTGCACTACACTTAGTTTAATTGTCATTAGGTAGTTGATTCATGCTTGAAATTGATGGTTTACACTTTTCATTGCTCTTGTTAGCCACATATAGATTACATAGTATTATTTCCCCAATTAGTTGAAAGTGAGTGAGTTAGGGAATGTGCTTAGTGGTGAATCCTACACCCTAAGTCTCTTTCTAATCTCTTAAACTCTATTTCTTTATTGCAATCATTTAGTTTAAAATTAGTTTTAATCACAAACAAAACCCTTTTGGCAATCACATAAGCATTAAAGTAGAATTCAATTCTGGAAAACCTATAATTGCTTAGATCTCTTGGGACGATCCCTGCTCACTTCATACTCCATAGTATAAGTGTTTAGTGGTTTTATAAATTTTAAAATATGGTGCCCACTTGACATTATTTCTAAACCTAAAGTGTTGTGCATTATTTTGTGCACACGCTCGGTCGCACCATAGTTTTGGCGCCGTTGCCGGGGATCTAACGGTTTTTAAAGAATTGAATTAGACATTAGTTCTTTGTTGATTGTTTACTTTTAAGTCATTTTTATTTTTATTTTCTCATTTAATGTGCAATTAGGTATTTGATACAAGAAAGGTGAACATTGGAGCTTAAAGCAATCATTGGAATTTGGAGTTGCTTAAGGACCTTTGTAAGCAATTCTTACCCTAATTGTTCATTTTTCTATGCTTGCGAGATAGTCCTTGTTGAGGCTTCCATAATGCTTAAATATTTTATCTAAGCATAGGTCCTTGTCGAGGCCATTACTTTCATTGTCATATGCATGAGCCATTGTCGAGGCAATTATTTTATGGTTTTTGGATTGTGAATATGAATGGAGCCGTTATTTGATCCAAGTTTGAAGGAAAATTTTACCCTTTATCCTTATGCATCTCCATCATATCATGATCCTTATGAGAGTGAGTCCAATGCATTTCATGAATCATCATCATATAATGGACTTGATCACTCTTATGACTACTACCCTCCCCCACCATTTTATGAAGAACCATCTCCATTACCTTACTTTCCCGGATTTGAAAATAAAATGTTAGCTCTAATTGATGAACTTAATGAAAGGAGACAACTTATTAATTCTCATTCTCATAGGCTAGCCATGTTAGAAACTCAAGTTGAGGAAATTGCAAGTACTCTTTCTTGTCAAGAGGAAGAGGAAGAAGAGGCAAGTCAATTAATGACTAATCAAAGTGAGCAAAACATGATAATAGAAAAGCGTGAGGCAAGTAGGCTAGTGACTAATCCAATAGAGCATAAATTGAATTATGAGGACATTCCTTGTAATCTTGAGCATGAGGAAATTGATAACTTAGAGAGTGAGGAGTTGTTGACCACTATAGAGGTAGGAGAGGAAAAGGAGGAACTTGTAAAAAAGAACCTTCCTTTTATTATCCCCAACGATCCTCTTGAGGCATGGCTTTTGAAAATGTATGAAGGATGTGGTTTTAACATCGAAAGCTCCACATATGAAGTGAACTCTCTAATGAACTCCATAGCTAACTTGGAAAGTGAAGAGATGGTGATCAGTGAGGAAGAGAAAAGGGATGAAAAGAGTGCATTTCCTAATAATTCAATTGAGTCTTTGAAAGACGTTGCTTTGCCAAGTGCAAGACTGTCCATTATTGATTTCATTTTCAAGACCATTGATGAAAGGAAAAAAATTGCATCTTACATCATTTCTTTTCAAGTCATTCTTTTGGGAGATGAATTTGTTGTTATGAGAAAGGATCCACTTGGGAAAATAGACAAACGGATTAACGAGGATGTCTCATATCCGGTTTTTGATTCTTTCGACTAGTGAGTCACCCCAACGTTTTTCTAGTGACATTAAACACTAGTTTTTCGTAGAGTTTCCCGACTTTACTTCTCCCTCATTTCTTTTTATTTTATTTTTTACATCTTCGTCTAAATAAAATTTTATTTTATTTTCTTCTTTTACTTTATTTTATTTTTTGTACAATTCTGCTTTCAGAAATTCAAAATAAAAAAAAAAAAAAAATTGTAAATGAGTAATGTAGGTTGGTGTTTGATTTTATTTCTATTTTATTATTATTTTTATTATTTTTGTATATATTTCATGTTAGTTTTGATTTATTCAAAAAATATAAAAAAAAAAAAAAAAAAAATTTAAAAAAGTATTAATTAGTATAGGTTGATAAGTGATTTTATTTCAATTTTATTTATTATTATTTTATTTTATTTTTTTATCTATTTTTCATTTTAGTGTATATATTCTTTTTAGCTTTATTTTGTTTTATTTTTTTGTTTATTTTATTTATTTATTTATTTTTATTTTTTAAAAAAAAAATTGAAAAATTAAAAAAGAAAAAAGAAAAAAGAAAGATCGATCCCAAAATGGGTAGGAGATCGATCCCATTTTCTTGGCAGAGAGCAACAAAAAAATAGGCCAAGTGGATTGATCCCCCGTCCAAAGGGATCGATCCCATTTTACTTATGTTTCTCCCTTCTCATTAAACAGTGAAGGGGACATTTTTTGCCTAAAATTATCGATCCCCCATCAAAGCAGATCGATCGCCCCTTAACTTTGTTGTGCCCTACCTTCAATCTCCAAAATACATTCCTCTCTGTTCTCCCAGTTTCGAGTCGCCACTCTAAATTTCCTCCTGGCGTTCACGGTGTACAGGAACCCACAATCTTCCGCTGATCTCTTCTCCTCTTCCACGGTGTCGCGGCTGTTAAAAACGGCGCCATGGTTCTGAGTTCTTCTCCGCCGACGGTTTGAGTTCGCCATTGGCTTCGCCTTTTATTTTCCGACGCGGCTGTTCGTTACTTTCCGGCGAGCATCTGGGTCATCTTTCTGAAAAAATAAAAAAAAAAAAAAAAAAAAAAAAACAGCAGCGGCGTTGCATCTGCTTTCTTTCCGGCGTCGCATCTGTTTATCTTCCAGCGCCATTTCCTGGTTCTTGTTTAATTCGTCGGCGTCGCGGCTGTCCGTTTTCTTCCGGCCGTGCTTGAATCAGTCCGATTCCGGATTGGTCCTCACCGGCGAGCTTGTGACTCGTCGTTTTCCCCAGCGATTCCGGCGGCTGGTTCATCAAACGGCGTCGCGGCTGGGTTCGTCGTCGATTACCGCTTCGCAGTTCTCCGTCGTCGCTGCTGGGTCTCGCCGGCGATTCTTGGACTGGGTTTACCCAGTTCTGCCGGTTGTCTTCTCCGGCAAGCTTGTGATGTTAATTTAAAAAAAAAAAAAAAAAAAGTTGCATTAAAAAAAAAAAAAAAAAAAAAAGAAAAAAAGTTGAATTGTTGATTAAAAATAAAATAAAATAAAAAAATAAATTGCATTGATTTTATTTATTTAAAAAAAAAAGTGTTGAATATATGATTAAAAAAATAATAATAATAAATAATTAAATAAATAAAAATAAAAATAAAAATGAAATTGTTGATTGTAAAAAAATTAAAAACAAGAATCAATTCAGTAGATTTTGTAATAAGGTTTTTATTTATTTATTTATTTTTTTTTAATAAAAAAAAAAAAAACATAAAAAAAAAAAAAAAAAAAATCAAAAGTCCCAATCCGTCTTGCTAGAGACGTTAATCTTAGCCCATTTTATTTTTTATTTCTTTTGTAGGTTGTGTACACATAATCTTTTTCTTTGATTTTTTTTTTTTTTTTTTAAAAAAAAAAAAAAAAAAAAGAAAAATTTCAAACATCAAAAATATGTTACTAATATGCCCTTATGCTTGGTGATACATGTTTCATCTTTTATCTAGGGTTTCATCTCATATCTCTTTGCAGCATGTTATATATTGTTTTGGACTGTGGGTATTGCTTATCCCATATGCTATTTGATGTGAGTTTGCTAGTATGGTTATATAACTAGGTTTTTGCATCCAAGTTTGGGGGAGACATCTTTCCTACTGGATCACTGCTGGACTTCATAATCGTTGCCATCACGGTATACTCTTTTCATCATTTTACATTGTTCCCATTGCACATTGAGGACAATGTACAGTTTAAGTTTGGGGGTAAGGTCATCATGCTTCACTCTATTTTAAGTTAAGCTTTAAATGCATGATGAGATTTGAGATGTGTTTGGCAATGATTTCGAACTTTTGAAGCATAGTGCCTTTAAAAAACAAGTTGTTAGAGTCTAATACTTCTTGTATGCTCTAGGATGCCATTTAGGGGTAAATTTTAATTTTTGACATCATGTTTGCTTTTGTGGTACACATCATCTTGTTGGTTGAAAATGCATTGAGAGTTGATTCTAGAATTCTACATTTGCACTTGCGCACACTAGCATTCAATTTGTGGGGTACATGCTTAGTTGATTATTGTTTTGGTTTGTTCCAATTGAGCTAGTATGCTTTGAAAGCTTTCATTCTTGATAAAATGACCTTGCAAAGGAAAGAAAAGAAATAAATTAAAAAAAAAAAAAAAAAACTGCATTCTTTCAACATGTCAACTGATTAAAAAGGAAGACAAGGGAAGAATGTAAGATGTATGATTAGTTTGAGTTCGTAGCCTAGCCATTCCGAGTCATTACGCCCTTAGGAGTGTCTTTACACTTAACGCCCTAAGACCATCTGGTTTGGGAGTCGTTGGCTCAACGCTTGAGCTTAAGGAACTTGGACATTGCACATGGTCATACATAAAAAATCAATAAAAAAATGAAATCAATAAAAAAAAAAAGAAAAAAAAGAATGTTTGATTAAATAACAAGGTTCATTCAATGTCTTGATGTCTGGTACTATATCTGCATGCTAGTTTGAGGGTAAGGCTATGCCATTACTTTGATTTGCTAGGATAGCAACACATTTTGATGCCGGTTCACTTAAAAGGATGATAGAATTGATTCAATTTGCATGATTAATTGATTGATGTGTGGAGGACCGTTTGTGCTTACATGATGTTGAAACGTTGATAATAGCTTAGAAATGGCAGAAATTTGCATACTTGAGGTAGTCTACTTTCAACACTTGTTTAATATGTGTCGTTACTTCTCAAGTAAGAAAGAGCTGTTGATGTTTGTGGGTACCATTTCTGTAAACCCTCACGAGACTTCACTCGTCCACTAGGGGTAACCTAGGGGTTTAAAAGGCTTGTTGCATATGCTAAATGCAACCGTGATCCCTACGAAAGTGGTGTTATCTTTATTTGTTTTATTAGTTCATAGTTGTATATATGTTTATTTCATTTCCATGCTGTAGTTCATTGCTAAGGACTAGCAATATCTAAGTTTGGGGGCGTGATAAGTGCTTAAATGTTGCACATTTTAGCACCTAAGTTAGGGTATTCCAGTCGTTGTAGCTATCTTAATTTCATGTTTTAGTCCTAATTTATGTTTATGTGTATTTCAGGGTAATAAAGTTAAACTGAGCTAAGAACGGTCCATTAAAGCCTTTTTAGAGTCAATCAAAGATATTCAGAAAAAGCTCAGAAAATGGCAAAAAGGAGGTCGCAGCCCATTGCTTGTATAGTGTGTTTATTCTTCAAAAGCGGTCAATCTCAGGCTTTTGATGATGTTCCCAAAGATGAAGAAGCAAACTAATGAGTTCGGGGCTAAAATGGAGCTAAATAGGGCTTAAAGGAAATTTTCAACTCTGGGGGGATCGATCCCCAGGGTGGGGGATCGATCCCCCAGGACTTAGCAACATTACAGTTTTTATTTAATTTTTGGGCTCATTTTGGGAACTGTTGGGCTTTAATGAGATTGTTACTTAAGGCCCAGTGAGCCATTAGATTAGGGTTAGTTTTAGTTTTTATTTAGGTAAAGATTATTAGAAAAAAAAAAAGAAAAAAAGAGATTTTATATTATTTTTTATTTTTATTTTTTTTTTTTTTCTGTATCGTAGTATCGTATTTTCTCTCTGGAAAAACACGCGAAGAAAGGGAAAAAGATAAACAGGCTAGGGTTTGGAAGAAAAGTTCAGAGAAGATGAAGCAGATGATGGGGATTGTCCTATCTTCGACTCCATCAACCATGAGTGGCTGATTCTTCTACTTAGGGTTGGATAAACCCTAAGCATGTAACCTATTCTCTCTCTCTTTTCATACTTTTTGGGGATTAATTTATGTAATTAGTGTATAGTCTTGAATATTATGAATTAAATTCTTCCAATTGATTATCTGTATTAATCTCATATTGTCTTATGTGCGGTTGATTGATAAACAAATTTTACACACGAATTCTTTGTTAATTGATTCTTGTGATGGCTATGCATGGTATTGCTTAGTTGTAATTGTGTTTCAAATTGATGAAAAATGCTTACATTTGATGGATGGTACTACATGTTTAGGTTAATTTGTTGTTTAATTAGTTTTAAATTCATGTTTAATTAGTTTAATTTAAGTTTAATTAATTTAATTGCAATTCAATTATTAGGTAAGTAGACCATCCATACTTATGTTTGAATTCCATACTTTTTGTCACAATTGCATTATCTTCTAGATTAATGTGTGTTAAATTTGTAACTTGGATTGATAAATCATGCTTTGAATGGGTGAATTGCACTACACTTAGTTTAATTGTCATTAGGTAGTTGATTCATGCTTGAAATTGATGGTTTACACTTTTCATTGCTCTTGTTAGCCACATATAGATTACATAGTATTATTTCCCCAATTAGTTGAAAGTGAGTGAGTTAGGGAATGTGCTTAGTGGTGAATCCTACACCCTAAGTCTCTTTCTAATCTCCTAAACTCTATTTCTTTATTGCAATCATTTAGTTTAAAATTAGTTTTAATCACAAACAAAACCCTTTTGGCAATCACATAAGCATTAAAGTAGAATTCAATTCTGGAAAACCTATAATTGTTTAGATCTCTTGGGACGATCCCTGCTCACTTCATACTCCATAGTATAAGTGTTTAGTGGTTTTATAAATTTTAAAATATGGTGCCCACTTGACATTATTTCTAAACCTAAAGTGTTGTGCATTATTTTGTGCACACGCTCGGTCGCACCAGTGGCTCTTTAGGGCATTGGAGATTCTGGTAGAAGAGGCGCACTACACGGGTGTAGGCAACCTTGGCAAGGGGTGCGCAAATGTGCTGCAGACACCGGTTAGTCAATTCGGCTACAGCCTACGAAGTAGTGGGGACAGTGTCAAAGGCGCCCGTGAGCGGAAATAAGAGCTCGTAGTTGAGCTCTTTGTCAACCCAAGGATCACGTGGTTGCTCACGAAGAACAGCAGGGGCACCGACAGAGGATCTAGGACGACTAGAAGAACAGCAGGGGCACCGACAGAGGATCTAGGACGACTAGAAGGGCCAGCACGAGACATTTAGAGAGGCGGACTTGGTTGAGGATTTTCAGCGAGCACCTGGCGTGCACCACAAAAGAGAGAAGGTGAAAATGAGTGGGATGGATGATCAAACCCAAAAATTTTGACAAGCAAACCAAGCTTTAGCATAGAGCTAGCATCAACAAATCATCAACACAACAAAACACCAACATTGCAAGCCCATCCTCCTTGTAAAATCATCATGAATGAACAAAGGCAGGAAAAACAAAGGTAGAAGAAACTGACCTGAATTGCACTCTATCCTAGAGCAAGAAGAATGGTAGGAAGAGGGAGGTGAGATAATGGGGTGGTGGTTGGTTGATGAGGGTAGGTGGGTGAGTATAGTGACTTGCGTGGGGTGAGAGAAAGGTGGTGGTTGTGGGTAGAGGTGATGAGAGGTTTCAGAGAGGTGGTTGATGCCGAGAGGATTGAAGAGAGAGGAAAGGTGGTGGAAAGGCTTGATGGAGGTTGTGATGGTTGAGAGAGAGAGAGGTGAGGTTTGGGTGAGTTGTTTCGGGTGAAGGGAGAGAGAGAGAGATGAGCCGAGAGGGGGAGTGAAGGTTGGTGATTGTTGGGGGTGGAGTGAGTTATAGGATGGCTGGGGGTTAAAAGGTGTGAGGGATTGGTTAGGTTCGAGTGCTCGAAGAGGCCCTTCGAGCACTCGAAATAAGGACAGAGGGCTCGGGCGAAGGGTATGAAGAGGTCAAGCACTCGAAGCTTGGGCTTCGAGTGCTCAAAATTTGAGCAGTGGGTGAGGTTGAAAGAAGTTGGTTTGGAGATTGGGTGTGTTGGGTTGGTTGAAGGTTGGTGGAGAGGATGGGGTGAAGGAAGGTGTTGTGAGGTTTGTGTGGTGTGGGTTGGGAGCCGAGAGAAGGTTGCATGGGGAGGTTGGTTGGTTGATGTATGTTGGTTGCATGGTTGGGAGAGAGAGGAGAGCATGGTTGGTTTGGTGAGATACCGAGAGGGTTGGTGTGGTGTGTGAGAAGTGTGGTTGGTAGGTTAAGAGGAAGAGGGTGGTGAGAGGTGAGGGTAAAGGGATTGGTGAGTTGGGTTGCATGGAAGTGGGTTTGCAGGGAAGGGTGAGGATGAGGTGTTGTGGTTTAGGTTGGGTTGGTGAGGAGGTTGATTTGCAGGGGCATGCATGGATGTTGAGGTGTGATTATGTATGGAAGAGAGAGAAGCCGAGAGAAGTTGGTTGTGAGTTGGTTGATGTGCATGGCATGGTGAGGGTTGATGGTGGTTGAGGGGTGATGAGGTGAGACGTGGTGAGCTCGAGCAGGTGAGGGAGATGGGGAAGGTTGGCTATATGGTTGGTGGCCTCGGGTGAGGGGTGGAGGAAGGTGTTGTGAAGTGGTTGATGCTGCAAGGGAGGGGTTTGGTGTTGAGCATGCTCGAGTAGAGAGTGAGGGATGAGTTTGGTTTTTCAAACACTCGAAATTTGGCTTCGAGTGCTCCAAAAACAAGCAGAGCCTCAGAATTGTTTTTTGTAGAAGTTTCGAGCACTTTGGATTGGCCTTCAAGTGCTCGAATGTGAGGCAGTGTGCTTGGGATGTTTGGGATGGAGGTTCGAGCACTCGAAATTGGAATTCGAGTGCTCGAAATGGAGACAGTAGCTGCACATGAAGGGCTGAATTTTTGGAGCAATCCAAATAGAAGCTAGAGTGCTCCAAAAATGGGCAGTAGCTCATGGAATTTTGGTTAGATCATTCGAGCACTAGAATCTTGGCCCAGTGAGCATTTTGAATGGATGCAATTGCTGAAACAAATGTGTCAAACTTTGCAACATCTTGCTAATGCATGAATCAAATTGGAGAAATTTTCAAAATGCAACACATTTCCAATGCATGGATGAAGGTAGGAAAATTTTTAAACCTTTGCAACATCACATAATGCATGAATTAAATTTCAGAAATTTTTTTAAAACTTTGCAAATTAATTCCAGTGTAATGCATGGATGGAAAATTTTGAAAACTTTTCAACTTCTTTCTAATGCATGGACAATGTTCAAACTTTTGAACTTCAATCCATTCTAATGCAAGGAGGGAAAATTGTCAAACTCTGCACTTCATCGTAATGCATGGAAAATTTCTAACTTTTGAACTTCATTTCATTTCAATGCATGGATGAAAATTTTTCAAACTTTGCACTTCATTTCTAATGCATGGAAAAATTTAAACGGTGCAAGAATTTTGGAAAATTTTCAAACTTTTACAACATCATGCATGGATGGGATTTTTTTGGACGAAAAAAATTTCAAACTTTGCAACATCACTCTAATGCATGGATGGAATTTTTGGAACCATGGTCCAACAATGCATTGAAGATGAGAGGCTATGCATATGAGTAGCATGCCAAAGATCCGATGAAATTACTGGAAAGAGGTTGAAATTTCCGGGAATGAAAAATTAAAGTGGAGAAGGTCTAAGAAGCCAGTCTAAAATTTTGGAACACAACTGAAGAACATTCCAGAAAAATCAAACTTTTGGCTTTTCGAAACCATTTCCCAGAAAATTGCAAGGCTCAGGCAATGGAAAGGAGGTAGGGAAGCTTGGAACATCGAAAGAATTTATTCCCTTGCTTTGCTAAATTTAATGTCGATAGCTAGACGAAGTTAGAGTTGGCACTAATCCTCATAAATTGGGTCCGTCAAGAGGACTTCCTCAACTTTTCGGGTTGGGATTGTGCCATCAATGCAAGGCTTAAGCCGTTGGCCATTAACCTTGAAGAGTGATCCTTTTGCAGGATCTTGAAGTTCGATTGCTCCATGAGGAAAGACAGTAGTGACAATGTATGGACTATCCCATCTTGACCGGAGTTTACCGGGAAAGAGTTTCAAGTGGGAATTGAAAAGCCAAACCTTTTGTCCGGGGGCAAAAGACTTCTTGACGATGTGTTTGTCATGAAAAACTTTAGTCTTTGCCTTGTAGATTTTTGCACTTTCATACACGTCATTACGCAATTCCTCAAGTTCATTTAATTGCAATGCACGATTAGAGCTGGCTTGTTTGAGATCAAAATTGAACCTTTTTATGGCCCAATAAGCATGGTGCTCTAATTCTACCGGGAGATGACATGCTTTGCCAAAGATAAGTCGATATGGTGACATGCCAATGGGTGTCTTATAAGCTGTCCGGTAAGCCCAAAGCGCATCGTTTAGCCTTAATGACCAATCTTTGCGGTCCGGTCTAACTGTTTTTTCCAAAATGTGCTTAATCTCCCGGTTAGAAATCTCTACTTGACCACTCGTTTGAGGGTGGTAAGTTGTAGCAACCTTATGAATGACGGAATACTTGGTAAGGACGGATTTGAGATAACGATTTCGAAAATGAGATCCGCCATCACTAATGATTGCTCGGGGCGTACCAAAATGACTAAAGATATGGGACTGAATGAATTGGATCACGACTTTATGATCATCGGTTTTGGTAGCCTCGGCTTCAACCCATTTAGACACATAATCCACCGCTACAAGGATGTATTCATAGCCATAAGAAGATGGAAATGGTCCCATGAAGTCAATCCCCCACACATCAAAAATTTCAACAATTAAAATGTTGGTGAGGGGCATCATGTCTCTTCGGGACATGGATCCAAGTTTTTGACATCGTTCACACGATTTGCAAAAATTGTATGCATCCCGAAACAAGGTAGGCCAAAAGAATCCGCTTTGAAGAACTTTGTTAGCGGTCTTTTTGGCACTGAAATGGCCTCCACAAGCAAGAGTATGGCAAAAATTTAGAATGCTTGTGGTCTCGATTTCAGGAATGCATCGCCGGATGATTTGGTCCGGGCAATACTTGAATAGTTCCGGATCTTCCCAAATGAAATGCTTGACTTGGGAGAAAAACCGGTCCTTCTCTTGTTTGGACCAATGAGTTGGAATTTTGCCAACCGTAAGATAGTTGACAATATCCGCAAACCATGGAAGATTGAAATGTGAAACTTGAAGAAGTTGCTCATCCGGAAAGGAATCACGGATGGCTGCGAATTTGGAAGATTTTTCAATGAGTAAGCGAGAGAGATGATCGGCGACAACATTGTCGGTCCCTTTTTTGTCCTGGATGTCAATGTCAAACTCTTGAAGTAAGAGGATCCATCAAATTAAATGGGGTTTTGTCTCTTTTTTCACTAACAAATGCCTAAGAGTGGCATGATCCGAAAAGACGATGACCTTGGAACCAAGAAGATAAGAGCAAAATTTATCTAAGGCGTACACCACAGCTAGCAATTCTTTTTCAGTGGTGGTGTAGTTCAATTGGGCATCGTAGAGAGTCTTGCTGGCATAATAAATGACATGCGGAAGTTTATCCACACGTTGGCCCAAAACCGCCCCTAATGCATAGTCGGATGCATCACACATGATCTTAAAGGGAAGAGACTAATTAGGCGGTTTCATGATTGGGGCGGATGAGAGAAGAGTGCGAAGTTTAATCAAAGCTTCCATGCAAGCGTCATCAAAATTGAATGAAACATCCTTAGCTAAGAGATTACATAAGGGCCGTGAGATTTTGCTAAAATCTTTGATGAAGCGACGATAGAATCCGGCATGGCCAAGAAAAGAACGGATTTGACGGACGGAATTCGGAGGAGGAAGATTAGAGATCAACTCAACTTTTGCCTTGTCTACCTCGATTCCCCATTTAGAAATGACATGTCTAAAACAATGCCTTCTTGGACCATGAAGTGGCTTTTCTTCCAACTTAGAATGAGATTTGTCTCTTTGCATCTTTGGAGCACCAGAGACAAATTTTTGAGACACTAGTCAAAGGAGGAGCCAAATACGGAAAAATAGACCATGAAAACTTCCAAGAACTTTTCAACCATATCCGAGAATATAGATATCATACACCTTTGGAACGTTGCCGGCGCATTGCAAAGCCCAAAAGGAATGTGTCGATAGGCAAACGTACCAAAGGGACATGTGAATGTTGTTTTCTCTTGATCTTGGGGGGCGATTGCCGCTTGGTTATAGCCAGAATAACCATTAAGAAAACAATAGAAGCTTTGGCCGGCTAGCCTTTCTAGGATTTGATCAATAAATGGGAGTGGGAAATGATCCTTCCTAGTTGACGAATTGAGTTTCCGGTAGTCAATGCACACACGCCACCCGGTGGTAGTTCGTTGTGGCACGAGCTCATCCGCCGAATTTTCAACAATGGTGAGATCGGATTTCTTGGGAACAACTTGTGTGGGGCTCACCCACTTGGTATCAGAGATAGGGTAGATGATTCCCACATCTAGCAATTTGATCACCTCTTTCATGACCACTTCCTTCATATTTGGATTTAACCGGCGCTGGACCTCTCTAGTAGGCTTTGCGTCATCCTCCATATGAATGCGGTGCATACAAATGGAGGGGTCAATTCCTTTCAAATCTGCCACTGTCCAACCAATAGCTTCTTTATGCTCTTGGAGCACCGCTAAAAGGTTGGTCTCTTGGTCTTTTTGAAGGTCCGAGGCAATGATGACCGGAAGGGTTTGCTTTGGACCAAGGAACACATATTTGAGATGGGCCGGGAGCGGCTTAAGCTCAAGTTGTGGCGGAGATAGCAATGATGGGACCGGAGGAGTAGTGGAAAGTTGGGGAAGTGGTTTTTTTGGAATTTTCTAAGGAGGTACATCCATGATAGCATTAATATCAAGCAAGGAATTGACTTCTTGAATGGCTTGATCAACATCAAAGTTTGAGAAGTCAAAATGGGACATGCAAGTTTCAAGAGGATCTTTGCTTAGAATGAAGGGGAGAGATTCTTCGACCACTTCATCAATGACATCCACAAGAAAACAATCATCCTCATTGGAGGGATGTTGAGTTGCATGAAAGATATGGAGTTTGACTTGCATGTTTCCAAAAGCAATGTCCATCACCCCAGTTTGGCAATTAATTGATGCATTAGCCGTGGCTAAAAATGGCCTACCAAGGATCACGGGAATGTGCTTTTTTGGGTCATGG
Organism: Cornus florida; assembly: GCF_030987335.1. Classification (NCBI taxonomy): domain Eukaryota; kingdom Viridiplantae; phylum Streptophyta; class Magnoliopsida; order Cornales; family Cornaceae; genus Cornus; species Cornus florida. The sequence goes on from NW_026775572.1 coordinate 97,049,972, forward strand.
ACCGGTTCCGTATCAAGAACCATAAAATCTACCGGGAAGTAGAATTTGTCCACTTTGATGATAACGTCCTCGAGAATACCTTGTGGATGCTTGACCGATCTATCGGCAAGTTGCAAAACCACGGGAGTCGGCTTAAGATCTCCCAAACCAAGTTGTAGGTAGACTGAATATGGAATTAATTCACACTAGCTCCTAAGTCAAGGAGGGCCCTCTCGATTTTTCTGTCACCAATGACGCAAGAGATTGTGGGGGCACCCGGATCCTTATACTTCGGAGGAGTGCTATACTGAATGATAGCACTAACATTTTCAGTCAACCTCACCATTTTTGGCAAATGATTTTTAGAAGTGCGCTTTTGAGTGCACAAATCTTTGAGAAATTTTGCATAGGGAGGGATTTGCTTGATAGCATCCAAGAGGGGCAAGTTAATCTTCACTTGTTTGAAAACTTCCCACATGTCTTGAATTTTACAATTCTTGTTCCCAAAATGTGTCGACTCTTGAAGACGTTGAGGAAACGGAGCTTTTGGCTCATAAGTAGTTTCCACATTTGGGGTGACATGTGTGGGATTTCCGTGAATGGTATTTGGACAAGAATTTGGATTGGAAGAGCTTGGATTTGGATTGGAAGAGCTTGGATTTGGATTTTTCAAAGGAGAAACTTCCTCACTTTTGTCTCCATCGACCTTGTTGTCAACCACTTTACCACTTCGAAGGGTAGTGATAGCTTGAACATGCTCAAGACTCAGCCCACTCGGAGAAGGGGTTTCGTCAATTGCATTAATCCCTCTAGGATTTTCAAATGGTTGAGCGTGAAGCTTACCCTTGTCATTTTGGAGCAATTGGTTCACCGAATTAGCTATTTGGCCCACTTGATTTTCGAGCTTAGCTATGGATTGAGTATGGGAGTGAACCATTTGGAGAGTAGGCTGCAAAGATGTCAAGAGTTGCTTATTGGAATCCATGATTTGCTTATTCAATGATTCCATCATTTGCTTGTTTGCAGCTACTATCTCGTCAGTTGGACACACAGGAGGTTGATTAGAAACATTTGGATTGTAAGGAGGATGGTAGCTTGAAGAGGCTTGGAAAGGCCTACCTTGATATTGAGAAGAGGGCTGATTTTGAGGCCCTTGATTTTGAAATTGGGAAGTTTGTGGGGCTTGTTGCCTCCACAAAAAATTCGGATGGTTTCTCCAACCCGGATTATATGTATTGGAATATGGGTTATGCCCGGGCCTTGATAACATGGCATTAGCTTGCTCTTGGTTGGGATTGGGAAATTGCTCCGGTGTGGGGCAATCTTCCGAGAGATGGAATGGACTAGTACATGAAGCATAAACTGAACTTGCCGAATTTTGAGACAATGAAGGAGGAAGATGTGGTGCCATCAATTGGTAGAATTTATGAGCTATGGCATCCACTTGAGATGATTCCTCCCTTATTGATTTTGGTTGACAAGGGTTGGTGTTCTTTGCAATGGTTGAGGTCGGAGCCCTACGAGAATTATGTTGAAGTGAATTTTCGCTTAAATTCTCAAGTAGGGTCCAAGCCTCATCTGCATTCTTGGATATGAACATCCCACCACAAGAAGAATCAACCATGAATCTATGGGTTTCGGTCAAGCCGGCATAGAAAGCTTGCACTAATTGCCATTTTGGGATCAAATGATGAGGACATTTCCGAAGAAGATCTTGTAGCCTTTCCCAAGTCTCATGGAGTTATTCTCCATCAATTTGAGAAAAGCTTAGAATGGAACGCCTCATTTGGTTGGTTTTACTCACCGGATAATACTTCTTAAGGAATTCTTGTTGCAATTGAGCCCAAGAAGTAATAGAATTGGGAGCGAGGGAGTTCAACCAATATTTTGCCCTATCCTTTAGGGAGAATGGGAAAAGATGGAGATGGAGTGCATTGTCCGGAAAACCTCTCAACCGGATGGTCGAATAGATTTCAAGGAACTCATCAAGATGCTTATATGGATCTTCATTATCAAAGCCATGAAATGATGGAAACATTTGGATGGTGCTTGATTTGATCTCATATTGAGCTGCATCGATGTTTGGCATTACTATGCAAGAAGGAGAAGCATAGGTGGTAGGGATGAAATGATCTATAAGAGTCATTGGCTCGATATTAGGAATTTCAGCCCTTTCATTCCCCGGATTTCCTATATTATCTTCCATTGTATTAAATTCAGTTTCAAGATCCCTTGTAAGAGTAGATTCCCTAAGGTTTCTTCTAAGAGTTCTTTCAAGAGAATTGATATCAATGGGCGAATCGATTGTGGGTAGAGAGAGTGACCTATGACCGAACATCAACAGCACAGCATATAATCAACAAAGCAATTCATTATCCACAACTCCACATACGATGTTCCCTTTCTCCTCAATTATCAAGACAGAAAATAAATGGCCACGACAAGGACCAATGCTTGAACACGAAATTAAAACAATAATATAGCCTCAACAAGGGCTTGTAAATAAATTAACTACTTCTAAGCTTAACACATGCACAATATATAACAATGCGAAACTAAAAGGTCAAGAAGCTTACCTAAGGTCCTCTAGACTTACACTTTGCTAGCGTTCCCACAGCGAGAGTCGAGTCCCTAGAATCTTACAACACGAAAATGGTTAAACTACACGAAAAATATGCACAAAACACAATATGCACAATCAAACTAAATTTAACCCTAAACTTTGGTTGCTAAACCGTTTGCAGTCCCCGGCAACGGCGCCAAAAATTGATCGGTTGGTCAATTAACATCAACCTTCGCAATAGCACGAATCATTGTAAAATAGGGCTATTGGTCGGGTAAGTCTAACCACTGGGACTGCGCTAGTCTAATACAACCTAAATGTCTAGAATCATTCTAGAATGATGAGGGAGGTTTATAAAATGTTTGTGTGTTTGTCACTAAACTAAGAAATTGAAATGCATAAAACAATAAATTGCAATTAAATTAAAGGAAGTGAGATGCAAGTAGAAAATACTAGGAAGATGAATCCACACTACACCCTAAGTACATGCTAGACTAAGGCTAAATTGGGGAGGTACAATGTATAAAATGGTCATGGAATATATAGCAACATTATGTTACCATACACTCTTGGAAAAGTTCATTAAATCATTAAACAAGAATAATCCCTTAAAAATTCATACATTTGAGCTACCTAAACTAAAGTGTAGCCTTTAACATATTCACTCAAGCAAGAACTATCAAGTTTATAACCAAATGATAAAGCACATGAGGTAGGAAACTAGCATAACCCATCAAAGGAAATTCCTAAGCAATGGACTATCCATTTTTCTAACAACATGCCTTGAAAACAAATCATAGTTTGATTCCCATTGTCACTATGAGAATGCAAGCAATAAGATTAATAGAAAGATCATTAAGACAAGCAAAAGAAACTCGCATTAATCATTTAAAAGTGTTAGAGTTCATTACATGAGATGATATGCTCTAACTATGAAAATGCCAAAAGTATACATCATAATCCCCAATATAGCCTAATCTAAAACATGAACAACAAGGGGAGGCTTCATCATCTCCCTAGGTGTGGTTTAGTTACCCATGACTACAAGGAATGAAGAAGAAGAAGAAGCCTCCATCTCCATTTTCGAGCTCCTACTGTAGCACTCAAGAACACCACCCTCTTTGCTCTCTTCTCTCTCCTCTCCTCTTCTAAAAATGAAGGATAGGATATATGTGGCCTTTGGTTGCCTTCTCTCCTCCAACAAAGCCCTCCCTCTCCTCCAAAAACATTCCCAACCACTTCATAAAAGAGGGAGATTCAAATTGAGGAAACCAATGAAGCAAGTGGCTGAAAATGAAGAGTCCCGAGCTGCATTCTGTCTGAATTTCGAGTGCTCGAAATAGGGCCTCGAGCACTCGAAAATGGAGCAGATTGCTCCATGCTTGCTTTGCTTCGTTCGGACCTACTTTGGTAAAATGGCTATAACTTTGTGCTCCGAACTCCGAATGACAAACCGTTTGAAGATTTGGAAATCTGATTTAGAGCTATAAAAGCTTTATGTTTTGGTGGAGATCCAATTCTCAAGATTGGTTGGTCGAAATTGAAGATCAAGGCAGAAACTCATTGCTGCCAGGCAGTTCTGAGTACCTATAATAAGAAGATCATAACTCTCTGCTCCGAACTCCGAATGGCAAAATGCTTGAAGATTTGGAAAGCTGATTCAGAGCTCTAAATCTTTCATGTTATGATAGAAGTCCAGTTCTTGAGTTTACTAGGTCAAAAATGGCGACAAAAGTCAGGTTCCACTGCTGCCAAGCTTCAGCATTGAGCACTTTGCATTCAAAATTTCAACAAAAACATCATTCTTGCTTCTTTTAAGCCAATGAACCTGAAAATAAACAAAAATGCACAAATGAAGATAATCTGTATAATAAAATCAAATAATGGACTTAACTAATGCAATTTAGGGCGCTTGAATATGCAATATTCGGCGCTTATCAGCAGCTTGAAGCCTTAAGCCTTAACCTTGATTTTTGAGAGTCTTCCACTCACCTTAGACCATTAACCTTGGGAGACAAAAGTTTTCTCTCATCTTCCTCTTCATAACCTTGAAGGGTTTGCCATTTTGTGCCGATTTGCCTTGGATTCAAAAGGAACAATCCTCGTGTGAGGTAGGGGGTGTTAGAGGTTATTTTCTATGTGGTTTTAATTGCTTTTGCAATGGAATACAAGTGATATGCATATTTTAATGTTAATTTGAAAAATTAATGATTGTTGTAACTTGCATATAATTCACTTTTGACTTGGTATGTGGCATGGCCTTCACTTGATCTTTGTTATATAATAAATTGGAGCCATTTGAATGAGTTTTCAAATCTAGAGATTTAAATGAATTTAATTTGATTTAAATTCTATTTGATTGTACAATGCTTATTTTCCATTTTTGACTTGATATATGGCATGGCCATGACTTAATTTTTGTTATATATTTATTTGGGATCATTTGAACAACTTTTGAAAAATTAGAGACTTAATTAATTTAAATTAATTAAAATCTACATGATGATGTCTTGCTTGTTTTGCTCTTTTGATTTTATATATGTAATGAGCATGCTATGTTGTTTAATATAGATTAATTTGAGGTTATTTGGGATAGATTTGAAATTTAGAGACTTTCCATGATTAGGTTGAAAATCTCTTTAAATGTAGTATTCTAATTACCTTGTGAGCATGCTACTAATTTGATATATACTTAGTACTTGGGGCCACTTAAAATGGTATTTAGACTTTACATGATATAGGATATCATCGATTAGTAAAGCTTGTTTAAATGTATCTTGTGTAGGTACATAACTTATCTAGAATATTACAATTGTTTACCTCGGAAACTAGTTACTAAATTGAAGCTTATTTAGTACTTGTGGCTTAGGATGGTAATGTGACTCAATTGTTGTAAAATATTCTTGCTTTGTGTATAAATTGCATATTGAGGACATGACATGTCATATGCTATTTAGACTTAAATTCTAGAACATGAATTGTGTGAATTCAACCTTACTTGTGTATGGAATGTGGTAACTTGCATTTGATTTTGTATAAGTTTTGAACTTATTGGTTTTGGAAAGCTTGTGAGGACATAATTTATGTGATGGCTAGGGTTTGGATCTAGTACGGAGACAAGAGTCTTCTAAGTCATAAGTGCGCACTAGGTGGTACCTTGTGGGTCGTAATTACCCGAAAATACCTGCTTAGTCTAGCGACCACATGTCCTAGTTTTTCTACTTTGATTTCGCATTAAATTTCAAATTGTTAATCATAGATTACTTGTAGCTTGAGAATTGGTGCTTGCTCATGTATTTGATCTCATTTAGTATACTTGAGACCGTATACTTGCTTCGTGTATTTTGAGCTCATTTAGTATACTTGAAACTGTATACTTGAACTTATATCCATGTTGGTGTATCTAAACTCTATCTAGTATACTTACGCTTAGTATGCTTGTTTTTTATATACGGATTTCATTTTAGTATACTTGTGCCATGTACGCTTGTCTTGTGCGTACTTGATTAGCTTAGTATACTTGTGTTTGTATACTTGATTTATGAGTACTCTATGTATATCTTATACTTATGTATGTGTGCTAGACATTGCTATCCCATTTAATATGATTTAGTATACTTGTGAGTATGTGTACTTGTATGTCGTGTATCATGTTTTAATATGGTTTAGTGTACTTGAGCATGTATACTTGGATGCCGTTGTTCGCTTTACCTCGCATGAGTAGCTTAGGATTCTCCCCGAGTCTCACTTAATGTAGACGTTAGGTGGCATGAGCCCCTTTAACATATTTCACCATAAGGTGATGTAATTGTAAAATGCTAGGTCGATGCATGCTCATCTCCTACGAGTAGCTTTATGTTACTTATCCACATAGTGGGGACATTTTTCAGGTACAGGGACCTTGAATTGGGAAGCACACTATGCCATGGAAGTTTCGTTGACTTGAAATATCTATTTCACGAAAATGTTGGCTTGAATTACCACTTGTAGCTTTATATGTCAAAATGTGTATATTTGATTCGATATATGTAATGTGTATATGAGTACACCTTTTACAATGTATTTGATATGTATGAGATGAAGCCGGAGGCCAATGACCATTATATTGTATTTTATGTAACTTTCAACTTCATGAAATATTATGAAAATATTGAAAAGTGTTGAGTTATTGTTTCACCATGGTTGCATCGGGTGTGGGAATTCCATTTTTATTCTTTTATAGGGTCTTATAAATCTTGTATGAAGTGTGGCTAAGGGCCAAACGGTCATTTGACTCCATTTTATATTTTTGGATTCCAAGTTTTCCATTCCAAGTCCATTTTTGCCTTTTTGGCCGTAGGGTGGTCGGATTTTGCATCGGCGGTATTTTTAAGTCATGGACCATTGTAGCGCGTCTAAATAGGTAAGTTACGTTTGCGTGCATGGTCATTTCCGGGCAAAACCTCATCGTTTGTGATTTGAGTTTCCTATGGACTCATTTTGCACTTTTGTTGCATATTCTGATCTAGGGACACTCTAGACTTTTCACATTGGTTTTATTTCTTCTTTTAACATGGTTGAATAGAAAACATGATTTTAGGGGGGTTTCTTTTTTGTGTTTTTCTGAAAAATGTCATCTTGGTATCGGAAATCCATCGCAAAGTTCAGTTTTTTGTTTTCAATTTAGCAGTTTTTTTGACCCTCTGGACCAGATTTATTGGGAGGGCATTTTGGGCATTCACAGTAAGTATTTTTCAATTTTTCTTAAAATTCTTGTAGAAACTCAATTCGATTTTTCTTCTTTGTGTTTTTCCAGAAAATGTCATCTAGAGCCTTAAAATCCCATTTTTTCCTGAAATACCCCTGCTGCTAGGTTTTTGCTGAGTTGTATTACAAGTGTACAGGTCAAGTATACGGGTGATGACTCTCGTAACCAGTTAGATGAGTGTGGGCAGAGAGTTGGTCACTGTTTTTTGCTTTCTAACCGGTTAGAAAGATCTCCTAACCGGTTAGATGTTCTTGGGTTAGTACTTTTTGACCGTTTTGCCCCTTTTTCTTTCGTTTGCCATATCTTCTTCATCCGGACTCCGAATCAAGTGATTTTTGAGTCTAAGTTCATTGATTTTTCGTTATCTTTCCAATGGTGTGCTCGGTGGCACCCAATTTTAAGTTGGAAATGAAGTTTTTTCCCCTAGGTTCATTCTTGTTTGTTTTTGAAACGTTGCTTCCGCATTTGTTTCCTTTGGGTTCCGTGACCTCGTTGAGGGTCACATTGGCGTCTTAGAGTCATGTTATATCTATAGAGACCGTTATTTGTCTTTTGCTTCCGCATTTCGGATCCGTTATCGGGTTATCTTTCGGTTCATCACTGACGCACCGGGTTGAAAAACTTGGGCCGTCACAAGTGGTATCAGAGCTCTTAGGTTCGAAAACCTTAGGACGACGGGTTTTGGGTGCATATCATGCTTGTGTTACCATGCTCTATGTATTTAGTTACTTCTTGAAAACATGTTTACGTGCTTATGTGGACGTATATTTAGAAGTTTACTTTAACTGTCTCAGCATGATATATGTGCTTGTTTGCTTTAGTACATTGTATAGGCCTGACTGTCTTAACGTGTTGATTTACGCTTATATGCTCAGCATGATGGTAATGCTTGTTTGCCGCAGTGTATTACATGTGCTTGTTTTTCTTAGCATGATTATATGATGCATACATTGACATGTCTTATGTGACTTTACAACTTGTGTGAGTATGTAGTCCATTGCTATGTTACTTGTTAACTGCTTATTTTATGTCTTGTTTTGGCATTGTGGATTGTCCTAACTGGGTTGGTAGAGATTGATACTAGGACATCATATTCTGGGGTTTCGTGGTGACCTTGATATGGTGATGGCATTGGGGTCTTGTTTCTAACGTCTGGGGACAATGAGTCGGATTGACTCGAGTCCTTCCTTGGGGATTGGGAGGTTTATTTTTTTTGAGCCCCAACGGCGAAGTTCTCGTATCTTTTCTTCTTAGGATGATACTTAGGGATTTGATAGGTGCATTGACCTGTGATTCTTCTTGTTTTGCCTTGAACAGCTCCTACGAGCTAAGGTTGGGATGTGGGTGTTTTCGTGTAATTAATTACATTGGTGCAATTAATCACTCTCCCACGTCCTTAGAGACTTGGGATTTTGCGTTTAGGGTTCTGATAGGATCCTATAGAGTTCTCATCGAACTCATTAGCATCTTGAGTTGACTTGAGTTCTCCTATTGGTGTCTCTTAATGGTTAGCGTTGGAACTATCCATTACATCGTTGTTTGTTTTGTGTGGCGTTAGGATTCCACCTTGTGTTTGAGCCAGTCTTGGGAAAGACTTGTAAACTCTTTATTTTAGGGACCTTAGTGTTCATTCTGGGGAGATGATTCATTTCCTCATGGTGAGAGATTGGACTCATATGGGTTTTTGGGATTCTCTTTTGGTGAGTTTATCCTTTTGAGAGGCATTTCATCCCTTATTGCTCTTTATTTTATGGGATTGTTATTTTGCATAGTCATTCTTACATGTTTATATGCCTTGTTATTTTGAGCATGCTTTAGAAACATGTTTAGGGATGTGACTATTCGGTGGTTATGTGATGATATGGCTGATGTATCTTTCATTTACCATATCTTCTTGTCATGCTAGCATCATAGGTGATGTGTAGCGTGTCTCTGATGCTTGACCCATATATGATAGGTAGCGTATTGATTGCCTTTTTACACTATGTGTTTAGTTGTTTGGTGCGTAGATTTTCAGTTATGTTTAGTATACTTGTACCTAGTACACTTGAATGTTGTTTATTTCATTCCATTTTGGTTTAGTATACTTGAGCCGTTATACTGGTCTACCATGGATTTAGTACTGCTTTGTATACTTGTGGATGTATACTCGTACATATACATATATTGCATTTCTGTTTGGATTTTGCTTAGTATCCTTGCATATTATTGCATATGTATACATGTTTCATGACTAATTGCTTTATTAGTTCATTCTTTCTTATTATTCTGTACTGTGATTGGGGTTGTGTGACCTTGGTTGTCAGGATTGTGTGTGACCTTGATCTGATGTCTTAACTCCTAGGCGTAGACTTGTAGTAGGTCAGCTTTTGGATGACGTGGAGGATTTTGGGTGCATTGTCTTGGTGAGAGTCATTGTGACTGGGGTGATGGCGATGTTGTTTGATTTGTAAAATCCGTTCCATTGGCTTGAGGGCATAGACTTGTCAGGCTTTGGATTCGTGACTGGTGTGGTTGACAACGGTGTTTTGAGACTTGGGGTTGTTAGTTTTCCAATATTGAGGATTTAAGGCCTTAAGCATAGCGGTGCCCATGACATTGTTGTTAAAGTTTTGAGATTGGCCAGAATGGTCCGTCAAGACATCTTTGGACCATATCTCAACTCTCACAAAATGCCTAGTTCTCGTGGTGCTTTTGGTAATGACCATTTTGACATTGATGTCATTTATATCGATGGGTTTGACGGGTAAGCTTGTTGGGGGTAGGTGACGAGTTAGGGCTTTATACTGTCATGCTACCGTACAGGTTGTGTGTGGGCGAGTGCTAGTTGCTATCGATGCTACCTTGCATTACCTAGCTAGTAATATGAGTGTGGGATGGCACTTGACACTGTGGATGCTACCACACCTTGGGTACGTTGTGGGCAGGTTCTAGTCAGTATTCGTGCTGCCATGTTACTTCTGGTTGTGTTCCTAGTTTTGATGAGTAGTTGCCTTGAACTCCTTGGGGTGGTTGACATTGGTTTAGTATGTCAATTTGTTGGAGAGGTGTCTCACAGTTCGTGGTTTCATGTCATTTCGTTGATTTTGAGACCTTTGGAGTTGTCCTTGGGTACTTATGATCTATTCTTTGGTGTGACCTTGTGTACGGTCCTTCTTCGATTCTTCTGGGAATGTTCCTGATTTCGTGGATAAAATCTATTTAAGAAGGGTAGGTTGTAATGACCCGGTCATTTCCTTCATTTTCTTTTTCCTCAGAATTTAACGAATGATTTTTTTTTCGTTGAAATTTCTTGTCTGAGTTCAGTTCCTCGTCGTTTAGTGTCATTTGGAGTGCTCAGAAATCGTTTCTGAGACTCTTTATGTGGATTGAGAACTTCCTTTGAGGACCGAGTCATTTCCACACTTTTCATTTTTTCAGACACTATGCACTATTTCGTCATCTTCTCGTTTTTCACTTTTGCTTGCAAAACCTTACTTTTTGTTCTTGGATTTGATTCCGGTCTTGCACACATCCATGATATTTAAATTCCATGATATCTACATTTATACTTTTGTAGAAAAACATGTTAAATGTATACTTTCTTTGTAAAGGGCATGGATGCATGACTTTTGGTAATTATTCATAACTTAAGGGGTTTTTGTGCAATTAAATAAAGTAATTATTTCTCATCTTAGTGACCATTTTACAATTTAATTGGGAAGATATTTTCAAAAAGGACCTTTTTGCAATTTTGCCAAAAATGTGACAAGTGTCACTTTCCTATGGTGCCACTTGTACCCATTTGGGTGGAGAGACTTAGAACCATAATCTATTGACACATAGAGGGTGGAGATTTATCCACTTGTTAGTCTAGGATTGGATCGTTTGTTGGCTTGGATGGTTGACAAGTGTAGGCCTAGGATTAAACCTAGAAGGGAACCTTAGGATGATGACAAGTGTAGGTCTCACATTTAGTCTTGCAATTATATTTGGGCTACTTTAGGATTATGGTTTTAAAGAAGGGTTTTTAAGTAATTGACCAAGACTTGTGTGTGTTGACCATGGTGTAAGATCACATAGTGAGTGGAGGATTTCTAACTTCTCCACTCACATTTCATTTCATTATTTTATTTCCTTCCTCACCAAAAACCCTAGCCTCCATGAATGGAGCTTGAAGTCTTAAGCCTTGACCTTGATTTTTGAGAGTCTTCCACTCACCTTAGACCATTAACCTTGGAAGACAAAAGTTTCCTCTCATCTTCCTCTTCATAACCCGAAAAGGGTTTGCCATTTTGTGTTGATTTGCCTTGGATTCAAAAGAAACAATCCTATTGTGAGGTAGGGGGTGTTATTGGTTATTTTCTATGTGGTTTTAATTGCTTTTGTAATGGAATACAAGTGATATGCATGTTTTAATGTTAATTTGAGAAATTAATGATTGTTGTAACTTGTATATAATTCATTTTTGACTTGGTATGTGGCATGGCCTTCACTTGATCTTTGTTATACAATAAATTGGAGCCATTTGAATGAGTTTTCAAATCTAGAGATTCAAATGAATTTAATTTGATTTAAATTCTATTTGATTATACAATGCTTATTTTCCATTTTTAACTTGATATATGGCATGGCCATGACTTAATCTTTGTTATATATTTATTAGAGATCATTTGAACAACTTTTAAAAAATTAGAGATTTAATTAATTTAAATTAATAAAAATCTACATGATGATGTCTTTCTTGTTTTGCTCTTTTGATTTGATATATGTAATGAGCATGTTATGTTTTTTAATATAGATTAATTTGAGGTTGTTTGGGATAGATTTGAAATCTAGAGACTTTCCATGATTAGGTTGAAAATCTCTTAAAATGTAGTATTCTAATTACCTTGTCAGCATGCTACTAATTTGATGTATACTTAGTAATTGGGGCCTCTTAAAATGGTATTTAGACTTAACATGATATAGGATATCATCGATTAGTAAAGCTTGTTTAAATGTATCTTGTGTAGGTGCATAGCTTATCTAAAATATTCTAATTTTTTACCTTGCAAACTAGTTATTAAATTGAAGCTTATTTAGTACTTATGGCTTAGGATGGTAATGTGACTCAATTGTTGTAAAATATTCTTGCTTGGTGTATAAATTGCATATTGAGGACATGACATGTCATATGCTATTTAAACTTAAATTCTAGAACATAAATTGTGTGAATTCAACCTTACTTGTGCATGGAATGTGGTAACTTGCATTTGATTTTGTATAAGTTTTGAACTTATTGGTTTTGGAAAGCTTGTGAGGACATAATTTATGTGATGGCTAGGGTTTGGATCTAGTACGGAGACAAGAGTCTTCTAAGTCATAAGTGCGCACTAGGTGGTACCTTGTGGGTCGTAATTACCCGAAAATACCTGCTTGGTCTAGCGACCACATGTCCTAGTTTTTCCACTTTGATTTCACATTAAATTTCAAATTGTTAATCATGGATTAATTGTAGCTTGAGAATTGGTGCTTGCTTATGTATTTGATCTCATTTAGTATACTTGAGACCGTATACTTGTTTTGTGTATTTTGAGTTCATTTAGTATACTTGAACCTGTATACTTGAACTTGTATCCTTGTTGGTGTATCTAAACTCTATCAGGTATACTTACGCTTAGTATGCTTGTTTTTTATATACGGATTTCATTTTAGTATACTTGTGCCATGTATACTTGTGTAGTGCATACTTGATTAGCTTAGTATTCTTGTGTTTGTATACTAGATTTATGAGTAGTCTATGTATATCTTATACTTGTGTATGTGTGCTAGACATTGCTATCCCATTTAATATGATTTAGTATACTTGTGAGCATGTGTACTTGTATGTCGTGTAACATGTTTTAATATGATTTAGTATACTTGAGCATGTATACTTGGATGCTGTTATTCGCTTTAACTCGCATGAGTAGCTTAGGATTCTCCCCGAGTCTTACTTGATATAGACGTTAGGTGGCATGAGCCCCTTTAACATGTTTCACCATAAGGTGATATAATTGTAAAATGCTAGGTCGATGCATGCTCATCTCCTTCGAGTAGCTTTATGTTACTCACCCACGTAGTGGGGACATTTTTCTGGTACAGGGACCTTGAATTGGGAAGCACACTATGCCATGGAAGTTTCATTGACTTGAAGTATCTATTTCATGAAAATGTTGGCTTGAAATACCACTTGTAGCTTTATATGTCAAAATGTGTATATTTGATTCCATATATGTAATTTGTACATGGGTACACCTTTTAGAATGTGTTTGCTATGTATGAGATGAGGCCGAAGGCCAATGACCATTATTTTTTATTCTATTTAACTTTCAACTTCATGAAATATTATGAAAATATTGAAAAATGTTGAGTTATTGTTTCACCATGGTTGCTTCGGGTGTGGGAATTCCATTTTCATTCTTTCATAGGGTCTTATAAATCTTGTATGAAGTGTGGCCAAGGGCCAAACAGTCATTTGACTCTATTTTATATTTTTGGATTCCATGTTTTCCATTCCAAGTTCATTTTTGCCTTTTTGGCCGTAGGGGGGTTGAATTTTACATCGGCGGTATTTTTAAGTCATGGACCATTGTAGCGCATCTATAAAGGTAAGTTATGTTTGCGTGCATGGTCGTTTCCGGGCAAAACCTCATCGTTTGTGATTTGAGCTTCCTATGGACTCATTTTGCACTTTTGTTGCATATTCTAATCTAGGGGCACCCTAGACTTTTCACAGTGGTTTTGTTTTCTTCTTTTAACATGGTTGAATAGAATACATGATTTTAGGGGGGGGTTTCTTTTTTGTGTTTTTCTGAAAAATGTCATCTTGGTATCAGAAATCTATCGCAAATTTCAGCTTTCTGTTTTCCATTTAGCAGCTTTTTCAACCCTCTGGACCAGATTTCTTGGGAGGGCATTTTGGGCATTTCACAGTGAGTATTTTTCGATATTTCATAACCTATAGTAGAAAACTCAATTTAGAGGGGGGTTTCTTGTTTGTGTTTTTCCAGAAAATGTCATCCAGAGCCTCAAAATCCCATTTTTTTTCGGAAAAACCCTTGTTGTCAGGTTTTTGCTGAGTTGTAGTACAAGTGTACGGGTCAAGTGTACGGGCGATGAATCTCGTAACCAGTTAGATGAGTGTGGGCAGTGAGTTGGTCACTATTTTTTTCTTTCTAAACGGTTAATAAGATCTCCTAACCGGTTAGATGTTCTTGGGTTGGTACTTTTTGACTGTTTTGCCCCTGTTTCTTCCGTTAGTCATATCTTCTTCATTCGGACTCCGAATCAAGTGATTTTTGAGTCTAGGTTCATTGATTTTTCGTTGTCTTTTCAATGGTGTGCTCGGTGGTACCCACTTTAAGCTGGAAATGACGGTTTTTTCCCCTAGGTTCATTCTTGTTCATTTTTGAAACGTTGTTTCCGCATTTGTTTCCTTTAGGTTCCGTGATCTCGTTTTGGGTCACATTGCGTCTTAGAGTCATGTTGTATCTCTAGAAACTGTTGTTTGTCTTTTGCTTCCGCATTTCGGATCCGTTATCGGGTCATCTTTCGGTTCATCACTGACGCACCGGGTTGAAAAACTTGGGCCGTCACAAGTGGTGTCAGAGCTCCTAGGTTCGAAAACCATAGGATGACGGGTTTTGGGTGCATATCATGCTTGTGTTGCCATGCGGTATGTATTTAGTTGCTTCTTGATAACATGTTTACGTGCTTATGTGGACGTATGTTTAGAAGTTTACTTTAACTGTCTCAGCATGATATATGTGCTTGTTTGCTTTAGTACATTGTATAGGCCTAACTGTCTTAACATGTTGATTTACGCTTGTATGCTTAGCATGATGGTAATGCTTGTTTGCCATAGTGTATCACATATGCTTGTTTTTCTTAGCATGATTGTATGATGCATACATTGACATGTCTTATGTGACCTTACAACTTGTGTGAGTATGTAGTCCACTGCTATGCTACTTGTTAACTACTTATTTTATGTCTTGTTTAGGCATTGTGGATTGTCCTAACTGGGTTGGTTGAGATTGATGCTAGGACATCATCTTTTCGGGTTTCGTAGTGACCTTAATATGGTGATGTCATTGGGGTCTTGTTTCTAACGTCAGGGGACAATAAGTCGGATTGACTCGAGTCCTTCCTTGGGGATTGGGAGGTTGATTTTTTTTGAGCCCCAAAGCGAAGTTCTCGTATCTTTTCTTCTAAGGATGATACTTAGGGATTTGATAGGTGCATTAACTTGTAATTCTTCTTGTTTTGCCTTGAACAGCTCCTACGAGCTAAGGTTGGGATGTGGGTGATTTCGTGTAATTAATTGCATTGGTGTAATTAATTACTCTCCCTCGTCTTTGGACACTTGGGATTTTGCGTTTAGCTGATAGGATCCTATGGAGTTCTCATCGAACTCATTGGCATCTTGAGTTGAGTTGAGTTCTCCTGTTGGTGTCTCTTAATGGTTAACGTTGGAACTATCCATTACATCGTCGTTTGTTTTGTGTGGCGTTAGAATTCTACCTTGTGTTTGAGCCAGTCTTGGGAAAGACTTGTAAACTCTTTATTTTAGGGACCTTAGTGTTCATTCTGGGGAGATGATTCATTTCCTCATGGTGAGAGATCGGACTCATCTGTTTTGGGATTCTCTTTTGGTGAGTTTATCCTTTTGAGAGGCATTTCATCCCTTGTTGCTCTTTATTTTACGGGATTGTTATTTTGCATAGTCATTCTTACATGTTTATATGCCTTGTTATTTTAAGTATGCTTTAGAAACATGTTAGGGGATGTGACTATTTGGTGGTTATGTGATGATATGGCTGATATATCTTCCATTTACTATATCTTCTTGTCATGCTAGCGTCATAGGTGATGTGTAGCGTGTCTCTGATGCTTGACTCCTATATGATAGGTGGCGTATTTGATTACCTCTGTACACTATGTGTTTAGTTGTTTGGTGTGTAGATTTTCAGTTATGTTTAGTATACTTGTACCTAGTATACTTGAACGTTGTTTATTTAATTCCGTTTTGGTTTAGTATACTTGAGCCTGTATACTGGTCTACCATGGATTTAGTACTGCTTTGTATACTTGTGGATGCATTCTTGTACATATATATATATTGCATTTCTGTTTCGATTTTGCTTAGTATCCTTGTGTATTATTGCATATGTATACATGTTTCATGACTAATTGCTTTATTAGTTCATTCCTTCTTATCATTCTGTACTGTAATTGGGGTTGTGTGAACTTGGTTGTTGGGATTATGTGTGAGCTTGATTTGATGTCTTGACTCCTAGGCGTAGCCTTGTAGTAGGTCTGCTTTTGGATGACGTGGAGGATTTTGGGTGCATTGTGTTGGTGAGAGTCATTATAACTGGGGTGATGGAGATGTTTTTTGATTTGTAAAGTCCGTTCCATTGGCTTGAGGGTATAGACTTGTCAGGCTTTAGATTCGTGACTGGTGTGGTTGACAACAGTGTTTTGAGACTTGGGGTTGTCAGTTTTCCAGTATTGAGGATTTAAGGCCTTACGCATAGCGGTGCCCATGACATTGTTGTCAGAGTTTTGGGATTGGCCAGAATGGTCCGGCCGGACATCTTTGGACCATATCTCAATTCTCACAAAATGCCTGGTTCTTGTGGTTCTTTTGGTAATGGCCATATTGACATTGATGTCATTTGTATCGATGGGTTTCATGGGTAATCTTGTTGGGGGCAGGTGACGAGTTAAGGCTTTATACTGTCATACTACCGTACAGGTTATGTGTGGGCGAGTGCTAGTTACCGGACGATGCTACCTTGCATTACCTAGCTAGTAATGTGAGTGTGGGTGGGCAATTGACACTATGGATGCTACCACACCTTGGGTACTTTGTGGGCGGGTTCTAGTCAGTATTCGTGCTGCCATGGTACTTCTAGTTGTGTTCCTAGTTTCAATGAGTAGTTGCCTTGAATTCCTTGGGGTGGTTGACATTGGGTTAGTATGTCTATTTGTTAGAGAGGTGTCTCACAGTTCATGGTTTCGTGTCCTTTCGCTGATTTTGAGACCTTTGGAGTTGTCCATGGGTACTTATGATCTATTCTTTGGTGTGATCTTGTGTACGGTCCTTCTTTGATTCTTTTGGGAATGTTCCTAATTTCGGAGATGAAATCTCTTTAAGGAGGGTAGGTTGTAATGACCGGGTCATTTCCTTCCTTTTCTTTTTCCTCAGAATTTAACAGATGATTTTTTTTCATTGAAATTTCTTGTCTGAGTTCAGTTCCTCATCGTTTAGTCTCATCTGGAGTGCTCAGAAATGGTTTCTGAGACTCTTTTATGTGGATTAACAACTTCTTTTGAGGACCAAGTCATTTCCGCACTTTTCATTTTTTTAGATACTATGCACTATTTCGTCATCTTCTCGTTTTTCACTTTTGCTTGCAAAACCTTACTTTTTGTGCTCGAATTTGATTCCGGCCTTGTACACATCCATGATATTTAAATTCCATGATATCTACATTTTTACTTTTGTAGAAAAGCATGTTAAATGTATACTTTCTTTGTAAAGGGCATGGATGCATGACTTTTGATAATTATTCATAACTTGAGGGGTTTTTGTGCAATTAAATAAAATAATTATTTCTCATCGTAGTGAACATTTTGTAATTTAATTTGGAAGATATTTTCAAAAAGGACCTTTTTATAATTTTTCCAAAAATATAACAAGTGTCATTTTCTTATGGTGCCACTTGTAGGCATTTGGGTGGAGAGACTTGGAACCATAATCTATTAACACATGGAGGGTGGAGATTCGTCCACTTGTTAGTCTAGGATTAGATAACTTGTTGGCTTGGATGGTTGACAAGTGTAGGCCTAGGATTAAACCTAGAAGGGAACCTTAGCATGATGACAAGTGTAGGTCTCACATTTAGTCTTGCAATTATTTTTGGGCCACTTTGGGATTATGGTTTTAAAGAAGGGTTTTTGTGCAATTGACTAAGACTTGTGTATGTTGACCATGGTGTAAGATCACATAGTGAGTGGAGGATTTCTAACTTCTCCACTCACATTTCATTTCATTATTTCATTTCCTTCCTCACCAAAAACCCTAGCCTCCATGGATAGAGCTTGAAGCCTTAAGCCTTGACTTTGATTTTTGATATTCTTCCACTCACCTTAGACCATTAACCTTGGGAGACAAAAGTTTCCTCTCATCTTCCTCTTCATAACCCTTGAAGGGTTTGCCATTTTGTGTTGATTTGCCTTGGATTTAAAAGGAACAATCCTCTTGTGAGGTAGGGGGTGTTATAGGTTATTTTCTATGTGGTTTTAATTGCTTTTGTAATGGAATACAAGTGATATGCATGTTTTAATGTTAATTTGAGAAATTAATGATTGTTATAACTTTCATATAATTGACTTTTGACTTGGTATGTAGCATGGCCTTCACTTGATCTTTGTTATATAATAAATTGGAGCCATTTGAATGAGTTTTCAAATCTAGAGATTTAAATGAATTTAATTTGATTTAACTTTTATTTGATTGTACAATGCTTATTTTCCATTTTTGACTTGATATATGGCATGGCCATGACTTAGTCTTTGTTATATATTTATTTGGTATTATTTGAACAACTTTTGAAAAATTAGAGATTTAATTAATTTAAATTAAATAAAATCTACATGATAATGTCTTGCTTGTTTTGCTCTTTTGATTTGATATATGTAATGAGCATGCTATGTTGTTTAACATAGATTAATTTGAGGTTGTTTGGGATATATTTGAAATCTATAGACTTTCCATGATTAGGTTAAAAATCTCTTAAAATGTAGTATTCTAATTACCTTGTGAGCATGCTACTAATTTGATGTATACTTAGTACTTGGGGCTTCTTAAAATGGTATTTAGACTTAACATGATATAGGATATCATCGATTAGTAAGGCTTGTTTAAATATATCTTGTGTAGGTGCATAGCTTATCTGGAATATTCCAAATGTTTACCTTAGAAACTAGTTACTAAATTGAAGCTTATTTAGTACTTGTGGCTTAGGATGGTAATGTGACTCAATTGTTGTAAAATATTCTTACTTTGCATATAAATTGCATATTGAGGACATGACATGTCATATGCTATTTAGACTTAAATTCTAGAACATGAATTGTGTGAATTCAACCTTACTTGTGCATGGAATGTGGTAACTTGCATTTGATTTTGTATAAGTTTTGAACTTATTGGTTTTGGAAAGCTTGTGAGGACATAATTTATGTGATGGCTAGGGTTTGGATCTACTACGGAGACAAGAGTCTTCTAAGTCATTAGTGCGCACTAGGTGGTACCTTGTGGGTCGTAATTACCCGAAAATACCTGCTTGGTCTAGCGACCACATGTCCTAGTTTTTCCACTTTGATTTCGCATTAAATTTCAAATTGTTAATCATGGATTACTTGTAGCTTGAGAATTGGTGCTTGCTCATGTATTTGATCTCATTTAGTATACTTGAGACCGTATACTTGCTTCGTGTATTTTAAGCTCATTTAGTATACTTGAAACTGTATACTTGAACTTGTATCCTTGTTGGTGTATCTAAACTCTATCTAGTATACTTACGCTTAGTATGCTTGTTTTTTATAGACGGATTTCATTTTAGTATGCTTGTGCCATATATGCTTGTCTTGTGCGTACTTGATTAGCTTAGTATACTTGTGTTTGTATACTTGATTTATGAGTAGTCTATGTATATCTTATACTTGTGTATGTGTGCTAGACATTGCTATCCCATTTAATATGATTTAGTAAACTTGTGAGCATGTGTACTTATATGTCGTGTATTATGTTTTAATATGGTTTAGTGTACTTGAGCATGTATACTTGGATGCCGTTGTTCGCTTTAACTCGCATGAGTAGCTTAGGATTCTCCCCGAGTCTCACTTGATATAGATGTTAGGTGGCATGAGCCCCGTTAACATGTTTCATCATAAGGTGATATAATTGTAAAATGCTAGGTCGATGCATGCTCATCTCCTACGAGTAGCTTTATGTTACTCACCCACGTAGTGGGGATATTTTTCAGGTACAGGGACCTTGAATTGGGAAGCACACTATGCCATGGAAGTTTTGTTGACCTGAAGTATCTATTTCATGAAAATATTGGCTTGAAATACCACTTGTAGCTTTATATGTCAAAATGTGTATATTTGATTCCATATATGTAATGTGTACATGAATACACCTTTTACAATATATTTGATATGTATGAGATGAGGCTGGAGGCCAATGACCATTATTTTGTTTTCTATGTAACTTTCAACTTCATGAAATATTATGAAAATATTGAAAAATGTTGAGTTATTGTTTCACCATGGTTGCATCGGGTGTGAGAATTCCATTTTCATTCTTTCATAGGGTCTTATAAATCTTGTATGAAGTGTGGCCAAGGGCCAAACGGTCATTTGACTCCATTTTATATTTTTGGATTCCATGTTTTCCATTCAAGTCCATTTTTGCCTTTTTGGCTGTGGGGGGGTCGGATTTTGAATCGGCGGTATTTTTAGGTCGTTGACCATTGTAGCGTGTCTAATTAGGTAAGTTACGTTTGCGTGCATGGTCGTTTCTGGGCAAAACCTCATCATTTGTGATTTGAGCTTCCTATGGACTCATTTTGCACTTTTGTTGTATATTCTGATCTAGGGCCACTTTAAACTTTTCACAGTGGTTTTATTTTCTTCTTTCAAGATGGTTAAATAGAAAACATGATTTTAGGGGGGGTTTATTTTTTGTGATTTTCTGAAAAATGTCATTTTAGTATCGGAAATCCATCACAAAGTTTAGCTTTCTGTTTTCCATTTAGCAGCTTTTTCGACCCTTTGGACCAGATTTCTTGGGAGGGCATTTTGGGCATTTCACAGTGAGTATTTTTTGATTTTTTTAATGGACACGTAGAAAACTCAATTTTGAGGAGGGTTTCTTCTTTGTGTTTTTCCATAAAATGTCATCTAGAGCCTCAAAATCCTATTTTTTCCGGAAAAACCCCTACTGCCAGGTTTTTGCTGAGTTGTAGTACAAGTGTATGGGTGATGAATCTCGTAACCAGTTAGATGAGTGTGGGCAGTGAGTTGGTAACTGTTTTTTGCTTTCTAACTGGTTAAAAAGATCTCCAAACCGGTTAGATGTTCTTGGGTTGGTACTTTTTGACCGTTTTGCCCCTGTTTATTCCATTAGCCATATCTTTTTCATCCGGACTCCGAATCAAGTGATTTTTGAGTCTAAGTTCATTGATTTTTCATTGTCTTTCCAATGGTGTGCTCGATGGTACCCAACTTTAAGCTGGAAATGATGTTTTTTCCCCTAGGTTCATTCTTGTTCATTTTTGAAACGTTGCTTCCGCATTTGTTTCCTTTGGGTTCTGTGACCTCGTTGAGGGTCACATTGGCGTCTTAGAGTCATGTTGTATCTCTAGAGACCGTTGTTTGTCTTTTGCTTCCGCATTTCGGATCCGTTATCGGGTCATCTTTCGGTTCATCACTGATGCACCGGGTAGAAAAACTTGGGCCGTCACAAGTGGTATCAGAGCTCTTAGGTTCGAAAACCTTAGGACGACTGGTTTTGGGTGCATATCATGCTTGTGTTGCCATGCGCTATGTATTTAGTTGCTTCTTGATAACATATTTATGTGCTTATGTGGACGTATGTTTAGAAGTTTACTTTAACTGTCTCAGCATGATATATGTGCTTGTTTGCTTTAGTACATTGTATAGGCCTGACTGTCTTAACATGTTGATTTACGCTTGTATGCTCAGCATGTTGGTAATGCTTGTTTGTCGTAGTGTATTACATGTGCTTGTTTTTCTTAGCAGGATTGTATGATGCATACATTGACATGTCTTATGTGACCGTACAACTTATGTGAGTATGTAGTCCATTGCTATGTTACTTGTTAACTGCTTATTTTATGTCTTGTTTAGGCATTGTGGATTGTCCTAAGTGGGTTGGTAGAGATTGATGCTAGGACATCATCTTCGGGGGTTTCGTGGTGACCTTGATGTGGTGATGTCATTGGGGTTTTGTTTCTAATGTCAGGGGACAATGAGT
This sequence comes from Cornus florida, assembly GCF_030987335.1. NCBI lineage: Eukaryota > Viridiplantae > Streptophyta > Magnoliopsida > Cornales > Cornaceae > Cornus > Cornus florida. The sequence goes on from NW_026775572.1 coordinate 97,072,337, forward strand.
CGGATTGACTCGAGTCCTTCCTTGGGGATTATGAGGTTTATTTTTTTTGAGCCACAATGGTGAAGTTCTCGTATCTTTTCTTCTTAGGATGATACTTAGGGATTTGATAGGTGCATTGACCTGTGATTCTTCTTGTTTTGCATTGAACAACTCCTACGAGCTAAGGTTGGGATGTGGGTGTTTTCGTGTAATTAATTGCATTGGTGCAATTAATTACTCTCCCTCGTCCTTGGAGACTTGGGATTTTGCTTTTAGGGTTTTAATAGGGTCCTATGGAGTTCTCATCGAACTCATTGGCATCTTTAGTTTAGTTGAGTTTTCCTGTTGGTGTCTCTTAATGGTTAACATTGGAACTATCCATTACATCGTCGTTTGTTTTGTGTGGCGTTAGGATTCCACCTTATGTTTGAGCCAGTCTTGGGAAAGACTTGTAAACTCTTTCTTTCAGGGACCTTAGTGTTCATTCTGGGGAGATGATTCCTTTCCTCATGGTGAGAGATCGGACTCATTTGGGTTTTTGGGATTCAGTTTTGGTGAGTTTATCCTTTTGAGAGGCCTTTCATCCCTTATTGCTCTTAATTTTACGGGATTGTTATTTTGCATAGTCATTCTTACATGTTTATATGCCTTGTTATTTTGAGCATGCTTTAGAAACATGTTAGGGGATGTGACTATTTGGTGGTTATGTGATGATATGGCTGATGTATCTTCCATTTACTATATCTTCTTGTCATGCTAGCGTCATAGGTGATGTGTAGCGTGTCTCTGATGCTTGACCCCTATATGATAGGTAGCGTATTTGATTACCTCTGTACACTATGTGTTTAGTTGTTTGGTGCGTAGATTTTTAATTATGTTTAGTATACTTGTACCTAGTATACTTGAACGTTGTTTATTTCATTCCGTTTTGGTTTAGTATACTTGAGCCTGTATACTTGTCTACCATGGATTTAGTATTGCTTTGTATACTTGTGGATGTATACTTGTACATATATATATATTGCGTTTCTGTTTCGATTTTGCTTAGTATCCTTGCGTATTATTGCATATGTATACATGTTTCATGACTAATTGCTTTATTAGTTCATTCTTTTTTGTCATTCTGTACTGTGATTTGGGTTGTATGACCTTGGTTGTCGGGATTATGTGTGAGCTTGATCTGATGTCTTGACTTCTAGGCGTAGCCTTGTAGTAGGTCAGCTTTTGGATGACGTGGAGGATTTTGGGTGCATTGTCTTGGAGAGAGTCATTGTGACTGGGGTGATGGCGATGTTGTTTGATTTGTAAAGTCCGTTCCATTGGCTTGAGGGCATAGACTTGTCAGGCTTTGGATTCGTGACTAGTGTGGTTGACAACGGTGTTTTGAGACTTGGGGTTGTCAGTTTTCCAGTATTGAGGATTTAAGGCCTTAAGCATAGCGGTGCGCATGACATTGCTGTCAGAGTTTTGGGATTGGCCAGAATGGTCTGGCCAGACATCTTTGGACCATATCTCAACTCTCACAAAATGCCTGGTTCTTGTGGTGCTTTTGGTAATGACCATTTTGACATTAATGTCATTTGTATCGATGGGTTTCACGGGTAAGCTTGTTGGGGGCAGGTGACGAGTTAGGGCTTTATACTGTCATGCTACCGTACAGGTTATATGTGGTCGAGTGCTAGTTGCCGTCGATGCTACCTTGCATTACCTAGCAAGTAATGTGAGTGTGGGCGAGCACTTGACACTGTGGATGCTACCATACCTTGGGTACGTTGTGGGCGGGTTCTAGTCAGTATTCGTGCTGCCATGCTACTTCTGGTTGTGTTCCTAGTGTCGGTGAGTAGTTTCCTTGAACTCCTTGGGGTGGTTGACATTGGGTTAGTATGTCAATTTGTTGGAGAGGTGTCTCATAGTTCGTGGTTTCATGTCTTTTCGTTGATTTTGAGACCTTTGGAGTTATCCTTGGTTACTTATGATCTATTCTTTGGTGTGACCTAGTGTACGGTCCTTCTTCGATTCTTCTGGGAATGTTCCTGATTTCGGGGATGAAATCTCTTTAAGGAGGGTAGGTTGTACCCGATCATTTCCTTCATTTTCTTTTTCCTCAAAATTTAACGGATGATTTTTTTTTCGTTGAAATTTCTTGTCTGAGTTCAGTTCCTCGTCGTTTAGTGTCATCTGGAGTGCTCTGAAATGGTTTCTGAGACTCTTTTATGTGGATTGACAACTTCCTTTGAGGACCGAGTCATTTTCGCACTTTTTATTTTTTCGGACAATATGCACTATTTCGTCATCTTCTCATTTTTCACTTTTGCTTGCAAAACCTTACTTTTTGTGCTCGGATTTGATTCCAGCCTTGCACACATCCATGATATTTAAATTCCATGATATCTACATTTTTACTTTTTTAGAAAAGCATGTTAAATGTATACTTTCTTTGTAAACGGCATGGTTGTATGACTTTTGGTAATTATTCATAACTTGAGGGGTTTTTGTGCAATTAAATAAAGTAATTATTTTCATTTTAGTGACCATTTTGCAATTTCATTTGGAAGATATTTTCAAAAAGGACCTTTTTGCAATTTTTCCAAAAATGTGACAAGTGTCACTTTCCTATGGTGCCACTTGTAGGCATTTGGGTGGAGAGATTTGGAACCATAATCTATTAACACATGGAGGGTGGAGATTCACCCACTTGTTAGTCTAGGATTGGATCACTTGTTGGCTTAGATGGTTGACAAGTGTAAGCCTAGGATTATTCTTGTTGGTGTATCTAAACTCTATCTAGTATACTTACGCTTAGTATGCTTGTTTTTTATATACGGATTTCATTTTAGTATACTTGTGCCATGTATGCTTCTCTTGTGCGTACTTGATTAGCTTAGTATACTTTTGTTTGTATACTTGATTTATGAGTACTCTATGTATATCTTATACTTGTGTATCTGTGCTAGACATTGCTATCCCATTTAATATGATTTAGTATACTTGTGAGCATGTGTACTTGTATGTCGTGTATCATGTTTTAATATGGTTTAGTGTACTTGAGCATGTATACTTGGATGCCGTTGTTCGCTTTAACTCGCATGAGTAGCTTAGGATTCTCCCCGAGTCTCACTTGATATAGACGTTAGGTGGCATGAGCCCCTTTAACATGTTTCACCATAAGGTGATATAATTGTAAAATGCTAGGTCGATGCATGCCCATCTCCTATGAGTAGCTTTATGTTACTCACCCACGTAGTAGGGATATTTTTTAGGTATAGGGACCTTGAATTGGGAAGCACACTATGCCATGGAAGTTTTGTTGACTTGAAGTATCTATTTCATGAAAATATTGGCTTGAAATACCACTTGTAGCTTTATATGTCAAAATGTGTATATTTGATTCCATATATGTAATGTGTACATGAGTACACCTTTTACAATGTATTTGATATGTATGAGATGAGGCCGGAGGCCAATGATCATTATTTTGTATTCTATGTAACTTTCAACTTCATGAAATATTATGAAAATATTGAAAAATGTTGAGTTATTGTTTCACCATGGTTGCATCGGGTGTGGGAATTCAATTTTCATTCTTTCATAGGGTCTTATAAATCTTGTATGAAGTGTGGTCAAGGGCCAAACGGTCATTTGACTCCATTTTATTTTTTTGGATTCCATGTTTTCCATTCCAAGTCCATTTTTGCCTTTTTGGCTGTGGGGGGGGGGGGGGGGGGGGTCGGATTTTGCGTCGGCGGTATTTTTAGGTCATGGACCATTGTAGCACGTCTAATTAGGTAAGTTACGTTTGTGTGCATGGTCTTTTCTGGGCAAAACCTCATCGTTTGTGATTTGAGCTTCCTATGGACTCATTTTGTACTTTTGTTGTATATTCTGATTTAGGGGCACTTTAGACTTTTCACAGTGGTTTTATTTTCTTCTTTCAAGATGGTTAAATAGAAAACATGATTTTAGGGGGGGTTTATTTTTTGTGGTTTTCTGAAAACTGTCATCTTGGTATCGGAAATCCATCGCAAAGTTCAGCTTTCTGTTTTCCATTTAGCAGCTTTTTCGACCCTCTGGATCAGATTTCTTGAGAGGGCATTTTGGGCATTTTGCAGTGAGTATTTTTTGATTTTTTACACGTGTCATGTAGAAAACTCAATTTTTAGTGGGTTTTCTTCTTTGTGCTTTTCCAGAAAATGTCATCTAGAGCCTGAAAATCCCATTTTTTTGGGAAAAACCTTTGCTGCCAGGTTTTTGCTGAGTTGTAGTACAAGTGTACGGGTCTAGTGTACGGGTGATGAATCTTGTAACCGGTTAGATGTGTTTGGCTAGTGAGTTGGTCACTATTTTTTGCTTTCTAACCGGTTAGAAAGATCTCCAAACTGGTTAGATGTTCTTGGGTTGGTACTTTTTGACCATTTTGCCCTTGTTTCTTCCGTTAGCCATATCTTCTTCATTCGGACTCTGAATCAAGTGATTTTTGAGTCTAAGTTCATTGATTTTTCATTGTCTTTCCAATGGTGTGCTTAGTGGCACCCACTTTTAAGCTGGAAATGATGTGTTTGCCCCTAGGTTCATTCTTGTTCGTTTTTGAAACGTTGCTTTCGCATTTATTTCCTTTGGGTTCTGTGACCTCGTTGAGGGTCACATTCGTGTCTTAGAGTCATGTTGTATCTCTAAAGACCATTGTTTGTCTTTTGCTTCCACATTTCAGATCCGTTATCGGGTCATCTTTCTGTTCATCACTGACGCAGTGGGTTGAAAAACTTGGGTCGTCACACTGTTGCTCAACCTGTGCCTGCAGCCTCTAATTGGTCCTTAGAGAAGAGACTTGCTAAAAGGGATGAAGGAGATGAGGTGGATGATATTCCTCTTGCTTTGAAGCATAGAGTGGGGTCATCTAAGGGGAATTAGTCTGTAGTGACTGGATTACCTCGTCTGACTAGGCCCTCTGAGGATGCCCTTGCCCCCTAGTTCTGTATCTACTCCTCTCATACCCTAGAGAGATGTGTTAACCGGGGAGTTTGGCTCTATGGTGTCAGCTGATGCCACCATGTTCAAGGATGGGTCCATTACTCTAGCCTACTAAAAAAATATGTGGTCCCCCAAAGACCTGGTTCCCTCTGAGTGTTATTGAGGTATGTATTATGTTGATCCTAATTCAGGTTTGCTCTTTTAATGTCACTATACAAGTCAAAAGGTCAATGCCACAAGGGTATTTCTCACAAGAGTATTTTAGTCTTTATACAAAAGGGTATTTTGGTTAATTCAACTTGCTAAGTATGTTTGGAAATACTTATTGAAGGTACATTATATCTCTGGTCCAGAAAAATATGTTGAATATCATCACTTATCTTGTATATACAATGTGTATCAACCCAAGAGGCAATTCTGGTATTTCAGTGATATCTCAAGGTTGTTGGAAGAACTCACAGCAATGTGCCACGCGCATAGTGGTCCTTGTGGGAGAAAGCTAATTGACAGCCTTGCATTATCCTGAGCTAAAGTATATAGTGATATATAGATACATATTTGCTGTAAAATGTGAGTGCAGTAGAAGACAAGAATGTGTGATGCATCAATGGGTTTTGAGGTCCTTTTATTCACTGAAAATGTCAGGATAATATTCTCTACATTGTTTTTTGGTGGATCTCAGCATTTTTATCCATAACATTAGGGTTTTTCAGTGTGAAAAAAGGTAGTATAAAGTATCCTTATAGCAGCTTGCAGAATGTGAGCCTAGAGAGAAATATTGAGCAAAACAAGCTTCATTATCAACAAACTCAGAGCTAAATAAACTGTGAGCTTAATGAATGATTTCCTATTGATCCAAGCCTATAATGTTCACTGAAATCCATATGAAGAGGCTGTAGATTAACTGAATTGAAAGAAGAACTTGTGGTGCTGATTTTCTAGTATAGAAGGGTGATTTAGAGGCTCAACTTCTATTAAGGCCATTTCAGAGGTTTCTACAGGTTGAGGCAAGTATACTTTATCTATTTACAGCTGCAGAAATTAAGTTATTGAGTATATAACTGCTGGTGTTCAGTTTAAGGTCTCTTACCTCTATATTGCTGCTATTTTCTGGTTTAAGTTTCTGAACTGAGTGTTACATGTTCAAATCATGTTGTGAGGTGATTGTATATATGTGAAACATGATTGTGATGATGATTAGAAGTTGTTGAAGTTGATTAATTACCAAAAAATTGACTAGTACAAGTTTTGACCTCTTAAACCTAAAAAACAAGGGTTTTAAGGTTCTTACACTGAGTTTCTGAGAATTGAAATTAAAAGTTATGCCTCAGTACTTGTGCTCTACATCAAATCATATGTGTAATAATGGTACAAGTTTGTGAGAACACAATTTCGGCCTGAGATTATACGAAGTTCCAAAAGCACCCTTCAGTACAGAAATTTTGCAGAAACTATAGTTAAGACAGTTTGTGTGATTTATCTTGAAAATAATCTGCTGTGTTTGTGTGGTGGTCAATCTGAGCAAGTGTGAGTGGAATCAGAGCTATAGACCTAAGCACTCAAAGATATCAAGACAAAATACCAGTTTTAACCTTCCATATCAGTGTTAATTCAATGTTGTTGTTTTAAGCCTGCTGTGTGATTTCAGTTTTGTTGGTGAGCTGTTAATTGGTCTATCTTGCTATTTTAACTGTGTTCTGTGCCCTAGAAAGTATATATATTGAAGACAAAAATGTGGAAATTAAATGTGATTATGAATTGAAGCTGTATTGTTGATTCTTACACACAAAACCATAAAAACTAGGGTTTGTTGAGTTCAAGCCTATTGTGTGGTCTGACTTCCATAACTCGTTGAGTTCATTGGTTCAATCATTTGAGCAAGTTTATTTTGTGAGTTAAAGGCTGTGGAAATAAAGAAAGGGTCTGGGACTAAGCTACATTGTGAATTATCTAACCTCAAAGGGTTTTATGAAGCTTCTTGAACTTACAACTGTTGCTGATTGCTATGCATTGAAGACCATTGTTTATCAAGATTTTTCTGTGAAGATAAGATAGAAGAAATATTACTTGAGTTACCTGTGAAACTACATTTGTGATCTTGAATCTTTGGGTCTCAGATTTCCAGATTTACCCCTCTTCCCTTTGCTTGAGTAGAAAAGGCATTAGAGGCAGTAAATTGGGGTTTTGAGTTGCACAATCATTCTGAGCATTTGTGTAGCTGACTAAGAAACCTAGTTTGAGCAACCAGTAAAGCTGCATTGTGATTTGACAGAACTATCCCTCTTTGTGCAGAGAAGTGTAAGCCAGGGTTTTAAATTGTATTCAACTTAAGGCTATGTATCTCATTCGTATTTTGTGTTATAGCTTAAGTTTATTGTGATTGGTGTATTGACAATTATTGTAAATGGTAGTGAGGCTTTGATACCTCACCCCCATTGTAGATTAAGCTATTGAGAGCTTTGGAGTCCAATCAAGGTTGCTTAGGAGAGGGGGAGTTCATGTGTGCACTGTGGTGAGCTAGTGTGTATGAATTGGTTGTGAAAGCTAGTATCCATTCTTGTACAAGGGTGTGTGCAGTGAGTGAGATAGCTAAGTGTGTAACAAGGTTCATACTACTAGTGGAGGCTTATATTGGCTGAGGCCAAGTGTAATACCCCTAATTTTAAAAGAATAATCTCGGTATTTTATTAAGTGTTTTTATTGTGTTTTTAATTCTTTCTTTGATTTCTTGTCTATTTGTTTAATTATTTTTATGAATTAATTGATTTTGTGTTTATTTGGAATACTTGTTTAGTTGAATTATGTGTTAGATGATGTATATTTGTTTATTTAAATGTTAGGTGTTTTCTTATAATTAATGGTTAGAAATTAACTATTTTAAATGGTTTTATTTTATTTTATTTTATTCTTTTGGGTATGGATAGTAGTCATGGGCCAACCAATTGGGTTCCATGGACTACTTGGATAAGGGGTTAATGGGTATAGGTAATTACCCATGGATTATGTATATGTATATATATATATATATATATATATATATACAAACAAATATACATATATATATAAGGAAAGTACTTTTATTGATAATCTGATGTATTTATTTTATTTATATAAAAATAATATACATAGATTTTATGTAACATATATTTTAGTTACCTTTTTAGTATTTTAATTTTTTTTATTTTCTTTATTAATTTAATGTAGATTTGGAACAGGAGTAGGGTTAGTAATAGTCTATATATATATAACTATAGGGTTGAAAAGTGGACTAGAAATATATCACATATAATTTTAGAGAGAGAGAAAAAAAGAAGAAGGAAAAAAGAAGAGGAATAGGAAGAAGGAGGCTAGGGTTTTTATCAAATCTCTAAAGGCAAGTTCTTTGTTCTACAATTTTCCTTTGATCTGTGAATTATATATCTCTAATATAATCTTAGGGTTCTGTAAAGAATAATTAAAACTTGGAATTTATAATTTAATTGATCTCGAACATAGGTTTTATCAATTATATTGCATGGTTATTATTGTTGTATGAATTTATAAATTTAGAGATTTGATTTGATTACTTTATGAATTGTTACATGTTTTACAAGATGTATTTTCATATCTGTATATTGATGTAACCTAGAAACATGACTTAGAATCTTTAAACAATAAATATCTGGGTTCATATTAAAATTCTGGGTTGAATCGCGTAAACAGGGTTTGAGTCGTTGATACAGTGCTCGAGCCTTGGGGACAAAGCTCGAGCCATAGATGAAAAGCTTAAGCAATTGGATGTAAAACTCGAGCCTGAGAAAGAAAACTCGAGTAATTGGGTGAAAAGCTCGAGCCTGAAACCAGATACTTGAGCAATTGGGACAAAAGCTCAAGCCTTACCTGGGAAGTTTCGTAAACAGCGTTGAATAAATTTTAATTGAATTTGAAGGGTCCTAAATATCAAATAAGGACTAGATATGAGTTTAAATAAATTTTAAACAAACTTAAATATATCAAAGCATGTTATTTGATTCTTTGAGAATAAATGGATTTAATCTTTATTTTGTTCTAACAATTAAGATTAAAGGTGTAGCATGAATTTTATAAAGAGAATGCTTACTTGACTGTATAATGAAATATTAGCATGTTTAAGATTCATTATGTGTAGGATATATGATGTAGGAAGCTTAAATAATTTATAAGTCATTCCTATTTTGTGATAACATGATATTATATTATTATGTTTATTCTGGATTATTTGGTGAACTTCTTTAATTGTTACATCAACTATTGGATTGTGTGGATATAGTGCACCAGTATGGGATGGTGGCACTCTAGGGATAGATTAACTTATCAGTTAAGTCCTACCTATTTTATAAAGGAATGGATTAACTAAAATGATAAGTCCAACTTATATTCAAGTCAGGTCAGCTGAACAAGTTGAATGACTTATAGAGGATTACTTGTAGAGGATTACTTTATACTAGATAGGATAGTTACTGGACTTTATATATAGAATTATAGCGCTATGATATGAGCTTGAGTCTCAGGATTAATGGTTAGGGTGCGTATATCACCAGGGATGTGTAGCTAGATATAGTGTAGTTGTGTGCCCTGGTAGGTCTAGGTACTCATGCCACTATATGTGCATTTTGCGTGTTACCTACTATTCAGGTTGAGGTAACCCTATAGTTTAGTGAGGTTCCTTTAGCAGGTATATGTATTATAGACTATATAGTTATTGCATGAGTTAGCTATAGATATATAGTTTCTCCGGTCTCTGTTTGGGTTGTCATAGAAAGAACTTTTTCATGGGCGTGACCTACTATTATTATTTCTTTCAGGTGTTCTTCAGTTTCAGACATAGAGTTTTTTCGTGCTGAGCAGAGACAGTCCACGTCATTCTTCCTATTCTACATAGGATTCTCTTTATGTTTTAGTTTTGGATTATGTTTAATTTCAGTTGTTTCAGGTGGATTATCATTTGGGGTCCACTAGATGGATTCCCGAGTTGTAATGATATTAAAGGTTTTGGATATTTCATTTGGAGGATTAAATATTTATTAAGTTAAGATTTCAATCAATGTTGTGGAGAAGGAAGATTTCAATTTCTGATACGGTTGGTGTAATCAAGTTGTTATATCCAATCAAGTCCTGAAAAAAAAAAAAAAAAAAAAAAAATTAATCTCTAGCAAACGTGGAAAAGAGGGAAAAAAAAAAAAAAAAAAAAAAATTTGTGATCTCCAAGAAGCGTGGAGAAGAGAGAAAAAAAAAAAAATTGTAATCTCCAACAAGCGTGGAGAAGGGGAAATAAAATAAAATAAAAATAAATAAATAAATTTGTGGTCTCTAGGAAGCGTGAAAAAAAAAAAAGAAAAAAAAAAAAATTAATCTCCAGGAAGCGGGCAGGAAAAAAAAAAAAAAAAGAGAGAAGAAAGAAAAGAAAGAACAGTCATACCTATGTGTTTAAGAAGATGCCGCAATCCCACACAATCTTCAGAGGCTGCGATCTTACAAGTCCTTCAGAGCTGATTGAAATTGATGTCAAAATCCTATGACTTGGGTGATATATATATAGGCAAGGGATTTGTATAAATTGGAAAGTAAAATTTCTGAAGTGGGATTGGAAAGGCAAAAAAAAAAAAAGTTGGATACTTCAAGTCCCATTTGAAAAAGGAGACAAGTCTTGTTAAGCTTGGGACTCGAAGTGGGGGAATTTGTAGACACTAAAATTTTAGTGGACTTTGATTTGGATAAATGGACCCATTAAATATGGGCCTAATATTTAATTAAGTTATTTAATTGGCCCACACTTGGTCCATTTAAATTATTTAATTAGTCTAGCCCAGATGGTTAAATAAAAAGAATAATTATTCTTAATAAAATATATTTGGAATAATTATTTTTAAGGATAATTATCACAATATAACCGGTCTGGCCAAGTTATAATTTTATCCTTATCAGGAGATGACACGTGTCATCATCCTATTAATCCAAGACGTTTATAAATAGAGGCCTGGAGGAAGAAGGAAGGGGGACACAAAGTCAGAATTCAGAAATCTAGAATTCCAGAGAGAAATACAGAAACTCTCATCTCCAACATCCAAACCCAAAAGCGAAGAACACCAAGCACATCAAATCGTGCCGTTCTTCATCAAATTCCACGATGATCAACAACAAGCACAGCCAAAGACATGCCGTTCTTTATCAAATTCCATGGTGATTCGAGATCAAGCCTGTGCAGCCCTTGGATCCAACCAATCAACAAAAAAAGGAGATTAATTAGAGGATCAGTTCTTTCTTTTGTAAATAATATTACAGAGGATTGTACCTCAATTTCTCAAATTAATAAAATTATATTATTTACTCCATATTTTGTTTCTATTTGCAGACTTACAAAATTTGTGTGTACAAATTCTTTATTTGATTTCTTGTCTATTTGTTTAATTATTTTTATGAATTAATTGATTTTGTGTTTATTTGGAATACTTGTTTAGTTGAATTATATGTTAGATGATGTGTATTTTTTTACTTAATGTTAGGTATTTTCTTGTAATTAATGGTTAGGAATTAACTGTTTTAAATGGTTTTATTTTATTTTATTCTTTTGGGTATGGATAGTAGTCATGGGCCAACCAATTGAGTTCATGGACTACTTGGATAAAGGGTTAATGGGTATGGATAATTACCCATGGATTGTGTATATGTATATATATATATTAGTAAGTCTAATGACGTCTTCTGAATGATGCTGGAAGTCATGTGCAAAACTTGAAAGGCTGAATTGAGGTGATGGCCACTGACTTGCTTTGGATTCCTTTTTTGAAAAGCTTGTCTGTCATGAACACCGAAAGGTGCTAAAAGCCTAAAAATGGAGAACTATTGAATAAAATTTTAAACTGTAGTTTTTGCCCTTTTTTTTTTTTTTTTTTTTTTTTTTTTGAAATGAAATGATGATTTCTGAGAATATTGTTTACTAGAGCTGTTGGGTAAAAATACCAAAACAGTCATCTTCATTGGGTTGGGCCAAATCTGTTTGGGAACCATGGAAAGAACCTGAGCCTTCACTTTTGTTGGAGCCCAATTTTGAGAAGGCTATGGGATTAACTTGGGCTAGAGCTTCCATGAGGAAGGCTTCGTACTCATCTTGGGATTTTGCTGAAGAAAGCTTTGCTTGGGCTTGGCTTTTGGAAAGAAGGAAAGCCGAAGACTCTCCTAAACTAGAACATGATATTGCAGGGTGCTTTGAGAACCATTCAGAAATTGCTTATGGAGTAACATCTTTGATAGAAAATTGGTCCCACCATTTGACTTTGAAAATCCTTCCTAGAAGAGGAAGATTAGAAGGGGTTTTGAGGATTTGGAATTGCTATAGAACTATCCATGACAATGCAAAATTTGCAAAAAATAAGAATCATTTGGGAAATTCGGAAAGCTCAGGAGGAGCATGGAATTTTTCATTGAAAATTGAAAATCCCTTGGACACCTTTTCAGGGATAATTTCTTGGCAGGGACCAAACAAATGCCACCAGTCAATGAACCATCTGGGGATATTTAGATTGAAATTCTTTTGGAAAAGGATAAGCCAGGAATGGCTATAATCCTGATTTTGGAAATAAAAGGTATTGTACCAGGCATCCTGATAGTCCCAGTAATTGAAAGTTTGAGGGTTGCGAGGCTGAGAAAATTGCCTCGGAGCATTGATGTTTTTACCCTAGGCTGCTGGATTAAGGACTTTTTGAATGGTACATGTGGTGTGAGAAATGAAAGACTCATCACCTGGTTTTGAATGAGTTTGAATTTTGATGGAATCAGTGTCCACTAAAATAAACTCATAAAAATTTTGTGTTTTCCGAAAATCTAATGTTGGATAATGAAAACCTTTGACAAAAATGATTTTGAGAAAGTAAAACTGGGTTTTGGTTAAAAAGCTCTTTTTCAACCACACAAATGGTTGATGAATTTGGTTTTTGAAAATAACGAGATTTTTTGAGAGTGGGGTTGTTGACCACCACTTACTGTGAAACAGATCTTGAGGAAATTTGTTTATCTGATGCTGAAGAAATTGCAGCATAAGTTTTTTGAAGGGGAGGAAAAACTGGTTGTTGGGATTATAAGTATGCTTGGATGGGGTCATACTGGATTGGGGACATGTCTATGACATGTTGGGGAATTGTGGTTATGGCTGAAAACTGGTTTGTAATTAATAGAGGTGGACTGGCATACATAACTTCTTCATCTTCCTCGACTTTATCATACCAGGTTTTTTTGGAAGGGTTCTGAGAAGAGGATGATTGAGCATATGCATCTTTTGTTTTGTGGGGTTTTGTGCTCGCAACTGAGGCTCCTCTACTTGTCTTGGGAGGCATCGTAACCACCCCTAAGCTCCTGCTTTTCCCTACAAAAATTCCCTGGTGAGAAAATCAGGAAGAGAATTATTTTCGCCTTTTATATATTCAATATCAAAGTCAAATACAGAAAGAATAGCTTTCTATCTGGCGAAAATTTGTTTTGAGGCTATGTTATGAACATCTTTCTTTAAAACAGTTTTTGCAGATTGGCAATCAACACGAACCAAAAATTTTTGATTTAGTAAGTCACTTTGAAATTTTGAAATACATAAAACTATAGATAAAATTTCCTTTTTGACTGTAGAGTAATTTTGTTGTGCTTGGTTCCATGTGCCAGAGGCGAACTGAACTAGTTGTTCCTTGTCACCTGTTTTTTGTTTTAGGATACCTCCATATCCTAATTCAGATGCATCAGTTTCTACAATTTTGAAGGCTTCTGGATCAGCAATAGATAGGCAAGGAAGGTTTTTTGCTTTGCTTTTAAGGATTCTGACTGTTTTTGTATGCTCATCGGACCATGGGGGAGGGGACTTTTTTAATCTTTGGCGTAGTGGAGCACATAGAAGGGAAAGATCCTTAAAAAACTCAGAGAGATAATTTAGGCACCCTAAAAATCTTTGAAGCTGGGTTTTGTCTTTAATTTCATCAGGGAATTTATCAGCAAATTGGATGGATCTGTTGATTAGGATGACAGTTCCTTGGTGGATCTGGAAACCTAAAAACCTAATCTTGGTCTGAAACAAAGTTAACTTTGATAAAGAAAGGACTAATCCATTATGCTTGATGGTTTGAGCAAAGACATTGAGATGTTTCCAATGAGCATCTATAGAAGAAGAAAATATTAGTATATCATCAATATAAACAATTGAAAAATTCGTAAGATGAATAAAAATATCATTAACAATTTTTTAGAATTCTGAAGGGGCATTTTTTAATCCGAAAGGCATCACATTCCATTCGTAATGGCCAAAAGGAACTGTGAAAGCTGTTTTGTATCTATCCTTTTCAGCAATTTGGATTTGCCAAAATCCTGACTTGAGATCAAACTTTGAAAAAACGGTTGCATGAACGAGACGTTGGATTAGGTCCTTTTTATTGGGCAGGGGATACCTGATCCATTGAAGAACTTCATTGAGGGGCTTATAATTGATAACTAACCTGGGAACACCTCTTTCTATTTCAGCATTCTTTTGGACATAGAAAGCGGCACAGCTCCATGGGGAACGGCTTTTTCGGATGAGGGATTTGTTTAATAATTCCTGTACTTCCTTCATACAGTAATTAAGAAGTTCTTGACTTATTTGGCTAGGACGGGCTTTGATAGGGATATCCTTTTCATTGAAAGATTTTTCATAAGGTAATTCAACATTGTGTTGTCTTCTATGCCAAAAGGCGTTTGGGAGCTTAGAGCAAACCTGACTTTCAAGTCTTAATCTGAACCTTTGAATAGAGTCTTGGAGACTTTTTTGACTGAGTCGTTCATCAATTTGTTTGAAGATTAGTTCTTGTTTGAGAAAGTCTAAATGCTTTGTTTTGCTTTCAATTCTGTTGACAGCAGGGACTTGAGTAGCATAGGAATCCTTAATGGTATTGAGATCCTTGGTGTCTATAGGATGAGCAAAAGGAAAGCAAATTTCTTGTCCAACTAGACTTGTTGAAATGCCTTGGCTATCAACTTTGAACGGGAAGAGAAATAAATGGAGTTCCCAAAATAACAGGGGTATTGAGGTCTTTGACAAGGATGAAAGGTGTTTTAATACAAAGACCCTGAACAAACATGGGCTTTGGTTAACTTGTACTGAACAGTGAGTCGTGAACCATTAGCACCTTGAAGCCGTTCTTTGGTTTTCTCAAAGTATTTCGTAGGGACAAGTCCTTCATTAATACAATTGAGATTAGCACCGGAGTCAATGAGAGCCACTGTATGAATGGTATAGTCTTTGTTGATGACAATTTTTAGATTAACATGCCACATCTGGAATGTTATCTGGGTTAGAAGGTTGATGTAAGTTTCATTGTCCTTGGTGGGATTTTCAGAAACTTGTTGTTCAAGTTTTGCAGAGGACTTAGGTAGTAAGGCATCTATCTGGGATTGTTGAAGAAGGATTTGGCTTATGAGGGTAAAAATATCATGAGCAGTAGAATCTTTTAAAACCTTGCCCTCTTGCTTTAGGAGTGAAATCTCTTGCTTAGTTTGTTTGATTTCTTTATGGAGATCTTGAATCGCAATCGGCATCTGGGGTTGTGTACCAAATCTTTCAAAGATATTAGTAAGGTTGTAAGTATTTGGTATAACAACGGGAGCTTTGTCATTTCTTTGGCCAATGCTGTTGGTGAATTTAATCAAGCATTCCTTACGTTGATCAAGATCTTCTATTTTGTCAATGAGTTCCAACATGAACTCTTGATCTTTAGTAATCACACAGATATATTTGGTTTTGATATGTTGGTCATCCAAAGATGGGTTGGAAGAATCAGAATCATAATCTGTATCAGCATGATAGTCATCTTCTTGAATACCATTGATATCATGTTCGGATTCGTCATCAGAAGAGTTTAAAAGAATTTGCATCAGTTGGCTCCTGACGGTTTCAGGGAGATCGAGTTTATTGATCTTCTGTTTGGCTCTACAATCGCGTTTGTAGTGACTCATCTTGTCACACTTGAAGCATTTTATATCTGCTTTTGAGGTGGCAGGATTCTTTTGAAAATGTTTTGGAGGAGGGGTATTTTTCTCAGAGGAGAGATATTTATCTACAAATGAGGGTTTGCCCTTGTTATACCGTGACCTGTTTTCGTATCTCTTGGGAAAAGGCTTGCGGTAGCAGGTGTGACTTTTTCTTTTGGAAGGAGGGGTTAGGTTTTCGAAGCCGAATTGTTGGCAGAAAGTTCCTAATTCTTTTCGGCTAGTGGCATTCTCATGCTTGATTTGCTGTTGGAGTTTGAAGTCGGTGCAGAGAGCAATTCCTTCAGCTGTGATGGTACTAATTATGTCACCATAGGTGAGGGAGTCATAAGGAATATGGCCATTGTGTTTTGATCTGAAATGCTTGCGAATTCTCTCAGCAAAAAGATTGGGGAGCCCAGTAATGAACTTTTCTTTCCAAAAGGCTTGGTTACAATCAGTCCTGGTGAGGACCTTTCAGAGGAAGACATCCTTGTACCATCTGAAATCCTGAAGTTTATGACATCGAAGGTTGGCTAGGATTTCTGAGGTCTTGTCTCTAACAATTGAGAGGTCACCGAGGAATTGTTTGGCGATAGAGAAGATAAGAGTAGCAACTACATCTTCTATATCTGCACCTTCTTCTGTTTTGATAATTGTTCCTTCAGGAGTTGTTTTGACAGAGTTAAGAATGGCTTATCGTTTATCTGGAGTGAGGATGTTGTCCCACCATCCTTTGAATTGGCCTGTGAATCCTCCTACAAGGAGTTGTGCTATAGCATGATCAGAAGAGTCATTCTTGGTTTTGTAAGCAGTGCTGACCATTGTCATTTCGAATCATTGGTCGCAGAGTAGAAATCTTTGCGTAAAAAGTCTTTATCGATCTCATAAACCTTTTCTATCGATTTTATGTAACATATATTTTAGTTACCTTTTTAGTATTTTAATTTTATTATGTTCTTTATTAATTTAATGTGGATTTGGAAAAGGAGTAGGGTTAGTAATAGTCCATATATATATAACTATAGGGTTGAAAAGTGGACTAGAAATATATCACGTATTATTTTAGAGAGAGAGAGAAAAAGAAGGAGGAAGAAGGAAGAGGAAGAGGAAGAGGAAGAAGGCCAAGGTTTTTATCAAATCCCTAAAGGCAAGTTCTTTGTTCTACACTTCTCCTTTGATCTGCGAATTATATATCTCTAGTATAATCTTAGGGTTTTGTAAAGAACAATTAAAACTTGGAATTTACAATTTAATTGATCTAAAACATAGGTTTTATCAATTATATTCCATGGTTGTTATTGTTGTATGAATTTATAAATTCTGAGATTTGATTTGATTACTTTATGAATTGTTACATGTTTTACATGATGTATTTTCATATCTGTATATTGATGTAACCTAGAAACATGCCGTAGAATCCTTAAATAACTTCACAGTAGAATTCTGGGTTGAATTGCATAAACAGGGTTTGAGTCGTTGATATAGTGCTCGAGCCTTGGGGACGAAGCTCCAGCCATGGATGAAAAACTCGAGCTTGAAAGGAAAGGCTCGAACAATTGGATGTAAATCTCGAGCCTGAGAAGGAAAGATCGAGCAATTGGGTGAAAAGCTCGAGCCTGAAGTAGGATGCTCGAGATTGAAACAGGATGCTCGAGCAATTGGGACAAAAGCTTGAGTCTTACCTGGGAAGTTTCGTAAACAGCATTGAATAAATTTTAATTGAATTTGAAGGGTCCTAAACATCAAATAAGGACTAGATATGAGTTTAAATAAATTTTAAACAAACTTAAATATATCAATGCATGTTATTTGATTCTTTGAGAATAAATGGATTTAATCTTTACCTTGTTCTAACAATTAAGATTAAAGGTGTAGCATGAATTGTATATAGAGAATGCTTACTTGACTGTATAATGAAATATCAACATGTTTAAGATTCAGTATGTGTAGGATATGTGATGTAGGAAGCTTAAATAATTTATAAGTCATTCCTATTTTGTGATAATATGATATTATATTATTATGTTTATTCTGGATTATTTGATGAACTTCTTTAATTGTTACATCAATTGTTGGATTATGTAGATGTAGTGCACCAATATGGGAAGGTGGCACTCTAGGGATGGATTAACTTATCAGTTAAGTCCTACCTATTCTATAAGGGAATGGATTAACTAAAATGTTATATCCTACTTATATTCAAGTCATGTCAGCTGAACAAGTTGAATGACTTATAGAGGATTATTTTATACTAGATAGGATAGTTACTAGACTTTATATATATAATTATGGTGCCATGATAGAGCTTAAGTCTCAGGGTCAGTGGTTAGGGCGTGCATATCGCCATGGATGTGTAACTAGATATAGTATAATTGTTTGCCTTGGTAGGTCTAGACACTCATGCCCACTATATGTGCGTTTTTGCATGTCACCTACTATTTAGGTTGAGGCAACCCTATAGTCTAGTGAGGTTCCTTTACTGTGTATATGTATTATTGATTATATAGTTATTTCATGGGTTAGTTATAGATATATAGTTTCTCCGGTCTCTGTTTGGGTTATCGTACAAAGAACTTGTTCGTGCGCCTGACCCACTTGTAACGACCCGAACCTATAGGTCCGAAACGTTACCTGGGTCCTTAACTGAACCCAAGGTCAACTAGGGACAACACCACCCTTTCCTACGTCAATACATAATATACGTGTCATTCCGGGTTTATATATAAAAAAATAAGTAATAATAGATAAATAAATAATAATAATGAAATGAGATTATAGCTACAAAGTATGTCAAAACGGTCTACTAACCCATCAAACCCTGTGGAGGAACGTCGTCTGATACTTGCCATCCATGTCCTAAAAAATATTAAATATAAGGGGTGAGCAAATTGCTCAATAGGTGGTGCCTAAGACACACCTCTTGTGACCCCGTGAATCCAAACAAAGAATAAAACAATAGGGAACGGGGTCATACTAAACCAGGAGAATGCAATATCAATTCCAAGTTCAAAAACAAATGGATGTCATGCCATGAATGCAATGCAATGCATGTCACTCCCCATTTTTAGAAAACATCTATCACTTTACAAACTGTTAATATAACCCACCCTTTGGTGACTCCACAGCGACACGAGAGAAGGATTGGCTACTGTCCCTAACCTTTGGTACCTCCGCAGCGTTATTTGGGGCCCAGATAGCTCAACTATGCTAGGGCAATCTCCCTAGTTCCCTATAGGCTATATTAACACACCGGCCCTTTGGTGACTCCGCGTTGACCGGGTTTTCACAAACCCATTTTTCTCAAATTTCTCCCCAAAAATCCCCTTTCACTTTCATTTCAAAACACTTTCCCTTTCCTTTCATGCCCAATGCTTGTATGCATATCACATGTCTTTTTAGTACTATGAAAATGGAGAGAATTATTATCACACAATTAATATGCTTCCACATATAATTCTAACCAATTATTAAACATCATAGGCATGGAAAATTAACACATGAAACATGTTTTTCACATAATTCCATCAATACATGTAGGCATAGATTTTCTAATACAACAATTATGTCATTTTCAAGGCAATCAATTTAAATAAAGTATGTTTTTCATACAAATTTAATTATTTCACATAATCATATATTTCATCTACACAAATCAAGTTACTTTGAAATATAATCAACACAATTTTGCATGTTAGGACATATATCAAGTAAAATTAACTCAGTAAGGTGTAAGATTGTATGGATTAGAGACCGCTACCTCAATTTAAGCCAAAATCATCAAATTGTGCCCTAGATCTTGAACCTCTTAGAGTGCACCAAACTAGAAATTGCTCCGATTAACTTGTAGATCTCGTCGTGGGCTTCAATTTGCCACAAACGGCACTTAAAAATTCCAAGAATAGAAGGAGAGATCTAAGCTTAAAGTTTGGAGTAAAAGGAAAAGAAAAAAAAGAAAAGTGAGAGAGTGAGGGAGAGGACCAGCGGGGAGAGAAAAGAGAGCAGAGAAAATGAGGCAAAAATTGCCTCTTGATTCCTTTTTAATAAATCAAATAGTGAAAGACTTGGACATCAAATCTCAGAGTAAAAAGAAGACCTAAACGGTTATTCCGGGCACTAATCCACTGGGAATACCACCCTAGTGCGCACTATAAATTAGGGAGACCTCATACCTCCCGCACTAGAGCCAAACTCTAGCCATGTCAAAGTAATAATGTCCCAAGTGACTCCAAAATCAATTAATAAGTTCACAACTTATATATAATTAAATAATACACGAAACCACCCTCCATGCACAAGTAGGTTGAAACCACACAATCCATGTCTTAGTGTTTCAATTCTAAAATGGCATATATAATGTCAAATACGAAGTGTACAATTCCTTACATAAGACAATAATATATTCAATATTGGAAATATGTTCTCATGAATATAAATTTAACAACAATGTTATTCAATGCTTAAAGCATAACCAAGTGAATATACAATAAGTCCAAGTCTATGATTTAAATATAGAAACAACTTCTAAAACACAATTAAATCCATGGAGTAATTAGATAGAAATTAATTAAATTCTCTAGATTTCAAATTAATTCCAAATAACCTCAAATTAATGTATGTTAAACAACATAGCATGGTCATTACATATATCAAATCAAAAGTACAAAATGAGAAAGATATCATCATGTAGAATTTAATTAATTAAAATTAATTAAATCTCTAGATTTCAAAAGTTAATCAAATACTCCCAAATTAATATATAACAAGGACTAAGTCATGGCCATGCCATATATCAAGTCTAAAATGGAATACAAGCAATGTACAATTAAGTATAATTTAAATCAAATTAAATTAATTAAATCTCTTGATTTGAAAACTCATTCAAATGGTTCCAAATAATTATATAACAAAGATCAAGTTAAGGCCATGCCATATACCAAGTCTAAAGTGAGTTATATGCAAGTTACAATTAATTATTAATTTCTCAAATTAATATAAGATATGCATAAAAGTTGTATAAGTTTCTAAAATCATCAATACAACTCAAATATAAACCTATGACATCCCCTACCTTACTAGAGAAGTGTCTCTATAGAATCCAAGCCAAGTAAGCACAAAATGGTAAACCCTTCTAGGGTTATGTAGAGGAAGGTGAGGTAAAGCTTTTGTATTCCAAGCTTCATGGTCAAAGGTGAGTGGAAGGGCCTCAAAAATCAATTTCAAAGCCTAAGCATCAAGCTCCTTTAATGGTGGCTAGGATTTGTGGGGAGGAAGATAAAGAGGAAACGATGTGATAAGGTATGAGTGGAGGAGCTAGAAATCCTCTACTCACTATGTGATCCTACACCATGGTCAACACATATTACTCTTGGTCAATTGCACAAAAACCCTTCTTTAACAACATAATTCCAAAGTAACCCAAAAATAATTACAAGTAGGTCCCTCCTCTAAATATCTTGCAAACTTAATTGCAAAGTGATCCTCAAGACAAAAATAATTACTTATAGTAATTACACAAATAACCCCAAAAGAAAGATAAATTCCAAAGAAGTGTGCATCCATACCCCTAAGGAAGAAAGTACACTACTAACATGCTTTTCTACAAAAGTAAAAATACGCATAGCATGGAATTTAAATATTGTGGATGCATGCAAAGCCGGAATCAAATCCGAATATGAAAAGTGAGGTTGTGCCAACAAAGTGACAAAAGGGAAAAAGACGAAAAGTGAATAGTGTCCAAAAAATGAAAATGTGGAAATGACTCGGTCCTCAAAGGAAGTTGTCAATCCAAAGGAAAGGGTCTCGAAAACCATTCCCGAGTACTCGAGATGACACCAAGAGACGAGAAACCAAACACAGAAAAGAAAAGACAATGGAAAAAATTTATTCATAAAATTTAAAGAAAAAAGAAAGGAAGGAAAATAACCGGGTCATTACAATTAATCCTTCCTTTAAGTCCACAATTAATGTACGTCATCAAATTAGAGAAATATATTACTTGCATTCATAAGTATGGAACATCAAACAACAAGCATGGATTGTCCACCTATCTAAGAGAGTAAGGCAACTACACTACAACTAAGTTAGTGACATGAAAATTAAACTAATTAAACTAAGGAGGTGGCACAATCCATCAAGAAATAAGTATGAACCATCAAATAAATCATAAGAGTAATCCAACTTCATACCTTGATCATCAATAGATTTATAACATCAACACACATAGACATGCATCAATGTCACAAAATCTAGAAATAAACACATGAACATTCATCCTAGCATACATAGACATATGGATAGAATTAGATGATTAATTGGAAGTATTAAACTACACAAATCATTGTAAAACAAAGATTTATATATATAAGATGTCAAGACAACAAATACAACGCAAATCCCCTTAATTATAAAACATTAAAGTCTAGGAGGCATGCTTAGGGCTATCACTAGCCCCAAGAGAATGGTTTAGCCACTCATTGATGTTGTCATCCAACCCTCAAGGGCTATCTCCATGGTAGAAATGATCCTCCTCTTCTTGGTAGAAACCCTAGATGAGTGGAAGAACTTTCCCCAAATGATGTGTATCTCTTTCTAATCTCTAGCCTCCTCCAAACCTCAATTGTTGTGTATGTATCAAAATATCCAAAATCCTTATATAGGTAGGTCAAATGTCACACCCAATGGTCAGACCTCGTGCACTAGGGCCTCCAAATGATTGCATCACGAGCACATCTTTTAATTGGCTGGAACTCTGTTTTTCATGCATTTGAGGAAGTTCGATCGATCATAAGGGTGCTTGGATCGATCGAACTATGGCGTTGCCTTTTTGAATAATGACAAAGCTGAGATATTTTTGGGATATTTTAGGAAAAATGATAAAAGTGGTAGGTGAGGATAAGATCAAAAATGTTGGATCGATTGAAGAAGAAGTTAGATCGATCGAATATGGAAATTTCTTGAAGATATGGACAAAAGGCTCGATCCATCATGGTATGGTTAGAACGATCACAGTGTGGTTGATCGGGGATTGTTTCGATCGATTAAAGAAGGCTTCTTTTCACCACTATGCTTCCACTTTGCTCATTTCTTCCACTAAGCTTGAGATTGCTTTGTTAATGCTCTAATTCAACTGAATTGACTTATTTTGGGGATAAGTGCCAAAAAGGAGAAATAACATCAAATTAGACTAAAACGAAAAAATAAGATAGAATAAGGTCCTAGAACATTCAAGCATAAGAGGTTTAAATGTGCACTTTTCAGCGTTTATCACACCCTCAAACTTAAATATTGCTAGTCCCTAGCAATGAACTACAAAAGAAATAAGGAAATGAACATACTAGTCCCTAACAATAAACTACAAAGGAAATAAGGAAATGAACAACTATACAACTATGAACTAGAAAACAATAAATGGATAACGCCACTTTTATAGGGAACACAATTGCATTTAACATACGCAACAAGCGTTTTAAACCCCTAGGTTACCCGTAGTGGACGAGTGAAGTCTCGTGAGGGTTTCCAGAAATGATAACCACAAACATTAAGCTCATTCTCACTAAAGAGGCACCAATATTCTAAACAAGCATTGGGAGAAAACTACCTCAAGTATGCAATTTTTCAACCATTTCCAAGTAAATTCCCAAAATCTCAACATCAAGCAAGCAAGTATGGTCCTCCACACATCAAGACAATGATCATGCAAATCAAAACAACTCTAGAATCCTTTTTAAGTGAACTGGCATCAAATATGTTGTTATCTAAGCCAACTAAAGAAATAATCACATCCGGCCTCAAACTAGCACACAAATCTAGTACCGATCATCAAGACAAAAAATGGACCTTTTATTAAAGCTTATTAATCTAGGTACGCTTATTCTTTTCACTCGAGATTTTTTTTTTTTTCCATATCCGTAAGGATCAAAGATGGAAGCATAGTGCAATGTGTTGATCTACTAAGCTTTCTAGCGATCCATGAGGTTGAGCATTAGGTCAATGACTCCCAAACATGACGGCTTTAGGGCATTAGGTGTTTAAACACCTAAGGACTTATAAGCTCAAATCAACTAGGCTAGTCCATCTAATCATTTCCCATTTCTCACCTTTTGGGAGAAGTCTTCACTCTTTTTATTTGCTTTTGCAACAACCTTATTTAATTATTTATTTATTATTTATTTATTTATTTTTTTGGTCAAGTTATTACCCTAGAGTTTGGGCCCTCTACCTTTTGGCGCAAGAAATTTAGTACTTCATGAGGCTAGAATCCCAGCTACTTCAAGAATGAAAGCTGTTAATGCACTACTAGCTCAATTGGAATATAACCAAATCAATAATCAAGAAAGCATGTACCCCACAAATGAATTCTAGTGTGCGCCTGTGCTATTGTAGAATTTTGGAGTGAATCTCAAAATAATCACAAAATCAGGATGATGTGGACCACAAATGCAAGCATAATATCAGTCTTTCAAAAAATTTACTCCTAAATGACATGTATAAGGCATACAAGGAGTATTGGACTCTCAAGTCAAGAAATTTTTAAATTTTAAGCAATGTAGTCCTTAAAAGATCAAAATCATAGTTAATCATAGACCAATCATAGAAAATCCCTCAAATGCACAAGTCATGCTCAAAATTTTGAATTGAATGCAACGAACACACATTGCCCCTAAACTTAAATGGCACACTGTCCTCAATGCACAAAGAGAACAAAAGAAAGAGGAAAGAGTATACCAGTGCAGCTATGACAAAGAATAGCGGGACACAAGTATCTAAAGTGGGTGGTATAACCCCCCCAAACTTGGGATTAACTATGATCCTGAAAAGATGGCACTGGGATAAAACCTCATCAGATAACAAAGGGGATAATAATGGTGCACAGTGGACATGCAAGTGCAAGTAGGATAGTAAATGAAATAAAGAGAAAGAGGAATAAGGGTGGTCCTGAAAAATATGGGCAACACTCTCTCACTGAAGTCACTGGGATGCACCTGATAATGGAGTCAATGAATATAAAATCTATCAATATAATATCCAAAAACATCCATAATATCGAAAAATAAAAACAGTAATATGTACATTAGAGTAGTCAGGCCAACAGATTGGCCGCAAAAATAGAATAATAGTATTAAAGTATCAGTCAAAGAACACAAATACATATATGATAAAGAGAGAGAAGGAGGTCAAGCAGATGTAGTCGGTCTGGTAGGGCGTGAATCCTGGATGTCTCTGGAAATGCCCTGCACCGCAATCAGCACATCCGTGCAGAGAGTAGTCACATCGGTGCTGAGAGAAGCCACATCTGCTCTAAGGGAGACGACTGTATCCTCTGTGTCTAGATACGCTCCTCTAAGCTGGGTGTCTGAGATAGAGCATCAGGAATGGCTGGAAGCGCCCTCTACCGCCGTTGCGTCCGCGGCATCCTCTACTACTACTGCTGTTGCTGCTTCCTCCTCCTCTTCCTCTACCTCCTCTGCTGCCTGGGCTACCTGGATCTCTAGACTCTAAATAAGAGCATTATAGCTCTTATTCTAGTCCTTTTTGCCATAGTGGCAAGCCCCAGTCTCAGTGTGTTCCTCCGAGTGAAATGGGTAGTGGTGGTCCGGAGGATCTGTATGATCAAGTGGGCAAAGGGGAGGAACTTGGCGCTTTTTGGCCTGCTCCTGCTGATGTAATCTGTGTATAGCTTCCTCATAACACTCCAATAGAGTGCAGGAACTGAAAACTATTGCCCGGTGTAGGAGGCATATAGAGCTGCCAAGAAGTCTGCCCGCCTCTGAAACTTGTGCCCCGCCATAAAAACATTTCGGTATAAAACTGAATCAAAGAACTATAGGATGTCAGGCAACTAGGTCTGGGTGACATAAGTGTCGGTGGTAGTGGCAGTGCCATAAAGAGCTGTGGCCATGTCTGCAAGGGATGGCCTCTAAAGAATTGGATAATCTATGCTTGGAGGGCAGACGTGTGGGCACTAGGAAGCTGACGCTAACATCTCAACTGTGATGCAGATGAGATGCCTATCTATGGTAGTCTGTAACTCAGCCAAGTTACTCGAGGCAGGCCGGAGGATCTGGTAGAACAACTGGACGAGCCTCGGGTAAACGAGATTGGCCATTGGGGCCAGAATGGGAGAAATATGGCGGTAGTAGATCTCGTCATAAGCCCACTTGGTTGTGATCGACTGGGCAAAGAATGTCTTATCAAAAACGGACTAGTGCGGCACTAAAAGGCACAAATATCGCCGCTCAACTTTGTCACGGACCATGCCGGGCTGTACTGGTGGTGGTGCCGGAATAGGTGAAGGAGGTGGCGTGTGCTCGGCCTCCTGAGATGATGATGAAGAAGAGGAAGATGAAGAAGAGGAGGAGCGCTTGGACTGAGCAGGAGCTAGCTCTTCCACTCACTGTAGTATCCGTCAGTCATATGTCCAGTTGGCTGTGGTCTTAAACCGAGTCATGGCCTACAAAAAAAGAAAGAAACATTTGCAATGGTAGTTAGTAATAGGAAACAGTATATGAGATACAAAATTGAAAGCACAACAAATAAAAATATGGGAAATATGGTTGTCAGATGAAGATAGACAACTTAGAATATAAGCACATGAATCTATCTATGCAAGTGGTAACACAACCAAGTATAGACAGTGAATTATCAAAAAACGTGAAACATGCTAGACATGATAAGTATGGAATGCAACCAATGTGGAAAACATAGGCATTGGGCATAAATATAATAGCATAGAAAAAAATAAGGGTATAGGGGCATCAATATGAAAAAATAGTGAAGTTCGATCAATCAGAGAAAAATGTGATCAATCCAAGTTAGATCGATCATGAGATATATTGGATCGATCGTGCTCTGATCGATCTGAGCACTAATGTGATCGATCGAACCTGCTGAGAATTGAAAAGTCACTCGTTTGTGATGTGGACGACAGGAGGTGAGTCCAAATGGTCACTTCAAGGCTCTTGACCCCCTATACACCTCAACAATGCAAATTTGGTCACTTAAAACAGCACGTGACCCCCGAAATCAAATTTGGAAACAAATTATATATATACACATATATACATATATATACATGCTTGCAAGTCCAAATATGGCAATGAAATCAAACATGGAGGCTCAAAATCTAAACATGGCAACATAAAAACACTTGAATCACTTCAAAAATGGAAAATAAAACTAAAAACTTACCAAAGATAAGGAGAGAAGAGGACCGAGGAGAGAGAATGAGATCGGGATCAGAAATGGAGTTTTGAAGCTTTGGGAGGTCGCCGGAGTCTCGCTTGAGGTGGGGAAGATGAAGGAGAGACACCTAGAGAGAGAAAGGGTTTTGTATCGATGTAAGAATCGATCCAAATGACCCCTGGGTCATATTTTAAAAAATCGGTCCCGACATGTTTGATCAATCATATGGGTCAATGGATTGATCGAACGTAGATCGATCATGAAGGTGCTCAAATCGATCGAACCCACAAAATAACAAAATATTTTTTGAAAATTAAAATCTTTTTGGATTTTTTTTTTTTTTTTTTTTTTTTTTTGTATAATTGAATTTGAAATTTGAAATTGAAAAAGTCAAAGTCAAACGGAAGGACACAAATAGATCGAAGAATCGATCGATCCAAGAGGTGAAAACCTGCAGAAAACTTCGAACGATACATCGAGAGATGAAATATGCAGAGATTGAAAAATTTTCTAAGTATGGAACTGAGATCGATCCAAGGGAAAACTGGATCGATCTAGGGATACATGGATCGATTGGAGAGAAAGTTCGCACGATACACAGAGAGATGAAATATGCAGAGAATTTTCGCACGATGGAACAAAGAGATGAAAGTATACAGAGATGATGTTCGATCCATCGAATATCTCTCGTGATAGATCGAACAGGCACTAGATGCTTAATTTAAAGATGAAAACACATGCATTCCTCATCAAAGTCTCAAACAACATGTATAATCCCCGAATATATCTAGACGACACAAGAAAAGAAGTAAAATAGAAATGGGGAATGAATAGGGTTGAAAACCCTACGAATGCTAGTTTTTAATGTCTCTAGCAAGATGTTGGGCTCTTTTAGTCCGGATCAAAAATCTTGTTATGCATCCCCTTCTTAATGGGGTGAAAAGAACTTTGAACCCCACCCAACAAACTATTCCCTAAGGAACTCATTGGATTTGATTCAAATGGAAATGATGGTCCTTGATCAACAAAATCTTTGGGCTTCCATGCCCTTGCAACACTTGGTTTGAAAACATTTTTTAAAATCCTTTTTGAAGATAATCCATTTAAAGTTTTAACATCAAGCAAACACTTATTTTTGTCAAATTCATTTTCAAGACATTTTTTGACAACACACACTTCTTCATGCTTATTGATAAGTGCTCAAATATGATGAATTTTAGCACATAAGCTAGGGTATTTTAGTCCATTCAACTATCTTACTTTCATGTCTTAGATACTTATTTGTGTTTTTGCCTATTTCAGGTCAATAATGTTTAAACAGGCTAATAAGAGCCATTTAGCTCAATTTTGGAGCTAAGGAGCAAAGTTAGAAAGAAGCCATGAAAGTTGCACCAGAGGAGCTTTGATCGATTAAAGGGAATCCCAATCGATCGAATAGGTCTGCAATCGATCGAAATGAGACGGTGCCAGCTCAGCAAAGTGGATAAGGCCTAGAAGATATTTTTGATGCCATGTCAACTTCAATCGATCAAAGCTAAGTGATGGATTGATCGAGATTCTTCGATCGATCGAAAATGTTACTAGCAGTGAGCTGTCTAATTTTTGAGCGTGCTGATTTCTACCTAACTTATGTAGCTGCGAATTTCCTCTAATCATAGGTTGTAATTCTGACTTGGTCCATACTCAAAGGAGTATGTAATTGATTTATTGAACTATATTGTAGTATATCATCACAGAAGATATTACCAATTATAAAAAAAAATATTCCTCTCTCTAGAACTAGGGTTTGGGGAAGAAAGCAAGGATGAAGATGATGATGCCAACCTCCAAGCTAGCCTTTGAGGGTTCCATGACCACTACAATGAGTAGCTAAATCCTTCTCTTAGAGCTAGAGATAGCCCCTAGGCTTGCTTCTCAAACCTAGCTTTTGTGTATGTTTAGGGATTTTAGTTGTAATAGTTGTTTTGACCATGAATAAATATAGATCTTGTAATTTTTACTTGATTTGTATGGATTAATGCTTTCAATTGATCATATAACGACCCTGGATTTTTCAACCTAGTGCGTTCTGTGACGACCCGAACTAGATCCAAGATGCGGAAGCAAAAGAAGTGAGATAACGGTCTTCCAAGGCATAACACACCTCTAAGACACTTTGATGACCTTCCATAGGGTTATGGAACATAATGAACCAAGAAATGAAGCAAGGATGCCTAACCCGAAAAGAAATGAACCAAGGGCAAAATGGTCATTTCACACTGAAATGGGTGCCACCGTGCACACCATTGGAAAGACAACAAAAAATGAATGAAGTTAGACTCAAGAATCATCTGATACGGAGTCCGGACGGAAAGGTTATGAAATAAAACAAAGTGGCCTCCTCCGTTTAGAGTTACCACGAACCTATCTCACTAGAACTAGAATAACTCTCACTATAGGTGAAGTTTTGATACCATTGGAAAGCTAACTTCAAGCTTTTGAGATTAGGCTCAAGAAAAACCAGATTTGAAGCAGAAATGAAGGAGATAAGTCCCTTTGAGGTCGGTGTGAGGAAACTGTCGAAGAAAACTAGAAGGAGAAGGTCCCAGGGAGAATCGGTCGACCGAAATGTAACCATCAGCCGACCGAAACTCAACCGTCAGTTCATCGAACCCCAATCATCAGTCGGCCAAAACAAGGTTTTTCAATAAAAGCCTATTGGAATGGACCCTCGAGCATGTGTCAGCCGACCGATGGAGTTCCATCAGCCGACCAACGCCTCTGCTGTTGCTATGGAAAGCTGTTGCAAAGGTGAAAATGGTGCTAGGTTCATCTCTATGGTTCTACATGCATCTTCCATGATCCGAACATGTTTCAAAACACTTTCTAGGTCCGTTCAAACATCTAAAATAAGCAAAAATAACGAGGAGCTCAAATGACACTCTTATGGATGAATTTTTCATAAAATCACCTAAAAATGGGTCAAAAGTTGAAACTTAAGAGTTTTGTGCAATGTGGACATACACGCAAACATAGAAAGGCATTTAAGACGCGTCCTAATGGTCCGCGGCTTTAAAATGTCAAGAATGCAAAATATGACCTCTCAACGGCCAAAAATGCCTAAAAACACTATAAATGAAACCATGATGCAAAAACTTGAATGAAATGGTGTTTGGCCCTTGGCCACACCTCAAACATGATCATAGAAGCCCTATGAAACAAAAAGAATGGAATTCCCACACCTGATGCGAAAGTTATGAAGTAATAACTTAGTATTTTTCAATATTTTCATAATTTGCCTTGAAAACGAAAATATATAGAATACAAGTTACATGTCATTGGCCTCCGGCCTTATCTTATACATGTTGAATACAATGAAAAGAGTGTACTTATGTACACATTACATAAATGGAATCAAAGAATACAAATTTGATACATAAGGCTACTAAATGACATTTCATGCTAACACTTGGATGAAATGGAAACTCGAAGTTACAAGCCATCCAAATGAACGACAAGCATCACGAACCAAGTCTTCATATCTGAACAAATCCCCCAGTAACTTTGGGGTGAGTAAACAAGTTTACTCGCAGAGAATGAGCATGCATCGACTCGATTTCTTTCAAATTTTTAGATTAACATGAAATAGTTCAAAAAGGTCATGCCACCTAACGTCTACATCAAGATGAGACTCTGGGATCATCCTAAGCTACCATAGAGTATAAACAACAAGAATCAAGATACACATACATATTTGAAACAAGTCAAGATTGGGATAATCCAAGGAACATGACAAGAAGAATGCTTGAAAATAGATCAACATGAATTGCATTATCAATATAATTAAGTAAGGTTTGGAATCAACACGACAAAAGAATACTAGAATACAAGGATCACATTATCAATGCAATTTACATAATTGGAACATACCAATTAACACGACAAGAAGTATACTCGGATACAAGTTAACAAGAATTACATTATCAATACAATTAACATGATTGGAGCATTCCAATTAACACGATAAGAAGTAATACATGAAATCAAAGACATGGCATAATATCTATGCAATAAACAAGATTAGATCATTCTAATTAACACGACAAGATTTATACATGAGATCAAAGACAAGGCATAATATCTATGCAATGAAATAATATTGGGGCATTTCACATAACACGATAAGTTTAAATCCTCAAGGAATAACAACTTGAAATTTAAAGAGTGAAATCAACCAATGTGGAAACTCGGATATCGCCCGGATTAAAACCGTACTCTTGGGATCACTTTAGGGCTACTAACCCATGGGTACCTTCCCCTAGTGCGCATTATAGTGTAGGGAGCTCTCTATCTCCCATACTAGAACCATGTCCTAGCCTTGTCAATTCTTGATTGATATCCCAAGTCCCAAAATCAACAAGTTGTGCAAGTCAAGATTGTATCAAAATACAAGATATGCATTAACCACATTTCATGCACAACCAAGATTTTGGAACACACAAGTTATGCCCTAGGTTCTCAACTATAATGGCATGTGAAATGTCAAGAAATCATAGTATACATCTATATAGATTAGAACCAAGATATGTAGCACAAGAAATCCACTGAAGTAAATATACTATAAGTATAAGATACATGATATCAATTACTTGCTAAACAATACGTGTAATTAAACCATTCCAAGACAAATGTACAAGTCTATGAAGTACATTAATGAAACCAAGATACAAGGGGTTATGATTAAATCGATGGAAGCATAAAAGGGAATTTAATCTACTAAAGGGATTAAATTATTAAGATTACAAGGCAAGTCAAGGATCATGTCAAGACAAGTTCAATATCAAGTTATATGTTCATTTCATACGAAACACAACCATGTGGATCAAGTTCCATACAAAGGAAATAATTAAATATAAGTTTTAAAACTTATCCGATTATTCTCAAATTGGTACATGTGAGGGAACTTGTCAAGGAAAGCATGAATTCCTAATTAGAAACTTAATCAAGACCAAGGAGCCATTGAATGGATTTTAATTAATCCTTTTAATTAAAATCCCTAGGTTTCGAAATTCATCCAAATGATCTCAAATTAATATATGCTATACAACATGTCAAGACTTGATTTAAAAGCATGTTACAAGTGAATTTCAAAAAATAATAATTGAAAGGTTTCAAAACCTAATCAAATATTCTAGATTTAATATATGTGAAAGTACATGACATGCATATCAATAAAATCAAGTCAGAATTTCAATAGAGTGAATAGTATACCCAGAATAAATTAATTAAATATTACTAGATTTCAAAACATCTTCGACTACTCTCAAATTTATCTATGTTGAAGAGCTTACTATGGCCTAATATAATATGCTAACACATATTGATTTCAAGCTAGTTAAGGCCACATGAATTAAATATTTACTTAAGATAAATATTAATAAAAGCCTTCGTTACTTGTCTAAATGCTCTAAATTTAATATATGTTAATGACCATATCAAGGGATAATATACTATCATACCACAAGTTTAAAACATGCTATAACCCACCGGGAAAATCAAATCTCACACATGAAAATTAAATAAATAAAAATTCTAGATTTGATATCCAAGCATGTATATGAGTTGTGTAAGCATCCATATCATGTAATACAACAAGAAAATAAATTATAACACCCCCTACCTCAATTTGAGATGAAAATCTCAAAAGCCCACCGAAAGAAAAGTGCACCGAATCTGACGATACCGAAGGTTTTGTCGGGGACAACACGGTGAACAAGAATCCCCAAGAAGCCTCATGAAATTCACAACTTGACTTCAAACCCGAACTCGAAAAATGGTCAGAAATGGGTTCTAATAAGGGTGAAAGATGGAGCACGACGAGGTGAACAATAAACGTTAAGGCCGAAGACTTTTCGCTTAGGAAAAGTGGATCAAAGGAGGAGAGAGAAAGTGGCAGCTCCATGGGCATCCATGGCTGCCGGCTAAGAGAGGAAGAAGAAGAGAAAAATCTAATTTTTCTTCTTTAAGTCTCTTATTTATAGAAAATCTCAAAAAGTGCCCCGAAAAGGCTTCGCCGGGTCTGGAAAAGTGGAATTTTAGCAAACGTGCTCAAACGGCAAAACTCCGTGAACAAAAAAGATTCAAAATGAGAAAATATGAATAATGGAAGAAATAACATTGAAAACCAAGTTCCGAGCAGAGAGATATGTCCCAAACAAGTTCGGCGCAAACTGGGTTCAGAAACTCTGAAACTGGAGAAAAATGACCAAAAGGAAATTATAGGAGTACATGACTCAATGAAATGTGAAAATGAATCCCGCACGAGGATTCAGGCTCCAGATGAGGTATTTTTGCAATAACTTTCGTTAATTGCATAATGGCCCCTCCAAGAAAGGTTAACTATAAAATTGCCCCAGAATGAAAATATCTTCCAAAAGATATTTTCTTAGATACCCCTGAAATAAAATATCTTCAAAACATATTTATGAAAAACATCCCAAGAAAAGAAAAAGATTCTAAAGAACTGTGCATCCATGCCCCTATGGACACTAGGAGCAACTAGAGTACTTTTTTGCTAAAGTAAAGGTACGTATTTCGTGGAAACCACTTAGAATGAAGATACGTGAAGTCAAAAACTAACTCCGAGCATGAAAAGTGAGGTTTTTTAAAAAAGTGACAAACGGGGAAAAGACAAAATAGGAAAAAGGACAAAAAATGAATAGTGTCTGAAAAGTGAAAATGTGGAAATGACTCGGTCGTCAAAGGAAGTTGTCAATCCACACGAAAGAGTCTCAAAAACCGTTTCCGAGCACTCAAGATGACACTATGAGATGAGAAATTGAACTCAGAAAAGAAAATTAAACGGAAAAAATTTATCCGTAAAATTTCAGAAAAAAAAGGAAAGGGAGGAAAATGACTGAGTCATTACAGATCATTTGGTTCTATTCATATGTCTATGTATGCTAGAATTAATGTTCATGTTTTTGTCTCTAGATTTAATGAAATTGATGCAAGTCTATATGTGTTGATGATGTTAACCTAGTGATGGTCAAGGCATGGTGCTTAATTGAACACTTTTGTGGTTTATTTGATGGTTAATACTTATTTCTTGATGGATTGTGCCACATCTCTAGTTTAATTAGTTTAATTTTCATGTCTCTAGCTTAGTTGTAGTGTAATTGCTTCAATTTCTTAAGTAGTTGGACTATCCATTCTTTTTGTTTGATGTTCCATACTTGTGAATGCAAAGACTGTATGCCTCTTGATATTTGTGTATGCACTAATTGTGGTTTAATTGAATGAATTTTGGTCTCATTTAATGGGTTGTGCTATTCATTAAAATTGGCTAGACAATCTATTCTTATTTGCTATCCATGCTTAGTTTTAATTAGTGACACACACACACATGTTACAACTTAAATTTCCCCATTAATGCATAATTGCTAGTGTTTGATGAAGTAAAGCTTCGTGGTGACTCTAAGGCCTAAGACCTCTTTCCTATATCTTTTCTAGATTGTTATTTACTTGCATTGTTTTTAATTGCATTTTAGTTCACTTAATCAATCACCAATCATCTTTGATCACTTGACCTACTAATTCGACATTAATTTCCAAGCACAAATACACCTCCTTTCCTTTGGGATGATCCCTACTCACTCTAGCTATATTTATAGTTAAAATTAGTAGTGGCATTCTCTAAATTTAAACTTAGCCACACTACACACACTAACTTGTTGGTGCATGCGACGACACACCCAGTTTTGGTGCCGTTGCCAGGGAATGGCACCATCGTATTTTGGAAATTAATTAAGAACTAGCACTCTTTTGATCTTGTCTTTATTTTTATTTTATTTTGGTTACTTATTGTGTTTGTTCTTGATTGGCTAGGTAAATTGAGCCAAGAGGGTGAAGCAAAGGGAAAAGTAAAAGAAGCAAGCCAAGCAAAGCTAAGCAAGAGCATAAAAAGCTCAAAAATAAAAAAAAATTGCAAAGTAAAGCAAGGCAAAGAAAAAATTAAAAAATAAATTGAAGTTGCTTATGGACCCTTTGTGAGCTTTTCTAAACTCTTTCTCTAATTATATTGTCGGCCCACGTGGAGGCAAGTTTTTATTTTTCTTAGATAGATCGTGAGCCTGCATGGAGGCAATTTTATTTTTCTTCCATCTTGTTCAAAGCATCGGAGTATGGTATCATTGTATGTGGAGGATTGTTGATTGATTTGTTGAGGAGGAGAAGTGCTTGTTATATGCTTGTTATTGTTTGTTTGTTTGCTTTGATAGTGCATGTATAGTCGTTGGTCGTTAAATCCTACTCTTGTCCCACTTACTTTGAATCTTGAATCCATTGTTCATAATTATATGGAAAGGGGTAATTCTCCTCATTCCATTTCATCAATGGAAAACATTAATGAGAACATCAATGAGGACCATGTGGAGGACCTTGGTCACATCGACCAACATGGTATCCTCCACCCTAATGTGCACCATCATGACCACATTCAAGTACCATTAGGCATGCCAAGGCCCTTTATTCCACCACAACAACAAAGCCATGTTCCGTTGGGAATGCCTCGGCCAATTTTTGCTCTATAACCTCCCATTATTTAAGGCAATCAAGGTGTTTGTGTTGCACCACCGGTTGTTAAGCCTCCTCTTGCTTTGCATGATCATTATGTGCCAAATGAATATAATGCACCCATATGCATTCAATTGCCATCATTTAGATCACATCACTATGAAATTAAACCGTAAACTATTCAAATGCTTCCCAATTATCATGGACTTCCAAGTGAAGAACCTTACAAGAATTTTGATGAGTTTCTTGAGGTGTGTTCCATCGTGAAAAATACAGACATGCCGGAAGAGGTTTTGAGATTAAAACTCTTCCCTTTCACCCTTAAAGATAAGGCAAAATATTGGTTCAACAATCTTAGGCCTTTTTCGATAACGTTTTGGGCAGAAATACAACAAAAGTTTTTGAAAAAGTATTACCCGATTTCAAAGACCAATGCAGTGAGGACTTCAATTAGAGAATTTTCTCAAGGGGAATGAGAATTGTTTCATGAGGCATGGGAGCACCTTAATGACTTGCTTAGGAAGTGTCCACATCATGACATTCTTAAATGGCAATTGGTACAATTTTTCTTTGAAAGTTTGTTGGATAATTTTAAAGGGATGGTGGATGCTTCCACCGGTGGTTCATATCTTGATAGGCATGAGGATGATGTATGGCATCTTTATGAGAGCATGAGTGAGAATTCAATGCATCTATCCTTGTCCTCCAAAAAAGGTAGAAATTTAGGTGGAAGGAAGAATGTCGGCTTGTATCAAGTTGATAATTCCAATGACATAGCCACCGAAGTCAAGTCTTTATCTCAAAGGTTTGATCAATTTTTGATCAACCAAAATTCGATGAATCAAGTGTCTTCCTCTCCTAGTTATCATCATCATGTTTTAAATGAATCTTGCATGGCTTGTTCTAGTGTTTTACATTCTACTTTCAATTGTCTCCATGGACATGTGCAAAGTGAGCACCATGAACAAGCGAATGCCACATTTGTCAACCAAGGGAATAATCCATATGACACATATTACAATCTCAGGTGGAGGAACCATCCAAACTTCTCTTGGAAAAGCCAAAGGGAAGGGTCAAACCTTCCCCAAGGAGGTTTTCAAGGTAAGTATGTTCCACCCCCAATGCAAGGCCAAGGTTCCCAAGGTTATAGATCATCTTTTCAATCATTATATGGAAACCAATTTTCAAATTCTCATTTTCTTAATCAATTATCTTATTCTCAAGGAAATTCTAGGAGTCCCACTTTTGAGGAAAAAGTGTTGACTGCTTTGGGTACTTTTGAGGCAAATACCCAATTACTTCATTCTCATTCTCAATCCATTACAAAGCTAGAAACCCAAGTCGGGCAAATAGCTAGCACATTGAATGCTAGGGAAGAGGGGAAGATGCATTTGAATCCACCAAAGCAATAATTTGTTGTGGAGACCAATTCCTCATCGGAAAGTCCCACAATTAAGCATGTCAATATGGTGACAACCTTGAGAAGTGGAAAAATTTTTGACAATCAAGTTGGTGTTCACAATGAAGAGAGTGAACCGGTGCAACCAAAAGTTGACACCCGTCCCGTTTAACATTATATTCCTCCTTCATTATATATGTATAAACCATTTGTTGAGAAAGTTTTGAAAAATGATTTGAAAACTTCTTGTGTTAAAAGTGATTCAAAGAAAGATTTTGAAAAAGTTTTTGAGCCAAAAGCTCTATTTCGGGATGCCTTGAAAAGATCCAATTCTCTTGAAAATTAAAACACCAAAGCCAATGATATAATTGAAGTGTTTAGGTAAGTGAAGATTAATCCTCCTCTCTTGGATGCAATTAGGCA
Source organism: Cornus florida (assembly GCF_030987335.1). Lineage (NCBI taxonomy): Eukaryota > Viridiplantae > Streptophyta > Magnoliopsida > Cornales > Cornaceae > Cornus > Cornus florida. The sequence continues at coordinate 97,109,838 of NW_026775572.1, forward strand.
AATTCTGGCTTATGCCAAATTTTTAAAAGATCTTTGCACCCAAAAGAGAAAGAACAAAAGCCAAGCACTAAAGAAAGTTGTCTTGACCGAGCAAGTAAGTTTCATTTTGCAACACAACACTCTTCCAAAATTTAAGGACCCCGGCTCACTTACTACTTCTTGCATTATTGGTGACCATGTCATTAACCGGGCTCTTTTTGATTTAGGAGCAAGTGTTAACCTTCTTCCATATTCGGTGTATGTTCAATTGGGCTTAGGAGATTTAAAACCGACGTCGGTAGTTTTGCAACTAGCCGACCGATCCATCAAAAAACCCTGTGGTATCATTGAGGATGTGTTGATTAAAATTGATAAGTTCTTTTTCCCGGTTAATTTCATTGTCATAGACACGGAATCGGTTCCAAATCCTAAGTGCCAAATTCTCGTTATCCTTGGCCGTCCTTTCTTGGCAACCGCTAATGCTAACATAAGTTGTAGGACCGGGATAATGAAAATATCATTTGGGTATATGAAAGTGAAATTGAACATATTCAATCCAACCCCCAATTCCATGGACAAGCATGAAGAGGTGTGTGTTGTGGAAAAGTGTCTTGACAATAAATTTGAAAAAGTTGAGTCTTTGCTTGGCAAAGAAATTTCCAAAGGTTTATCTTCTAAAATGATTTTAAAAAATGTTGTTTTAAAAACAAGTGTTGAAAGGGCATGGAAGCGAAATAGTTTTGTAGACAAAGAACCATCAATCTCCTTTGAATCAAATCCAACAAGTTCTCTAGAGAACAATTTGTTGGGTGGGATTCAAAAAACCATTCACCCCAACAAGGAGGGGATGCACAACAAGATTTTTGATCCGGGCTAAAAAAGCCCAACGTCTTACTAGAGATGTTAAAGACTAGTGCATTTCATAGGGTTTCCCAACCCCAGTCCTCCCTTATTTCCATGTTTATGTGTTTCTGCGTCGTTTAGATATGAGTTGAATTGGAAAATTCGGCTTAAAGGCCATTTCCTGCATTTTGAGCACTGCCAGTGAGGTTTCGATCGATCGAACTGAATTTTGATTGATTGAAGTTCTATTTCAATCGATCAAATCACCTGGGTTGAAGACCTTTCAAATTCCATTTTGATCAATCAAAGTTCCATTCAATCGATCAAAATCCATTTTGGATCGATTAAAGATAAGTGTGCATTCGATCAAAGTCCTTTGATTGATCGAAAATGCGTCTTTCGAATTCCGGAAAATGCTTTAGCGGTTCAAATCCAAACCCTAATTTTATTTTATTTTTATTTTTATTTTTTCTTTCTCCTCCCTTATTTTCTTTTTCTTTTTCTTCCTCCCTCTCATCTTCTCTCTCTCACCCCAAACCCTAACCTCCCTCTTTTCTCGATTCCACCTCCCTTTCATCCATCTCTCAATCTCTCACACTCTCACTCCCTCAATATCACATAACCACCACCCCACCATTCTCTTCCATTTCTGGTGAGAGAACCAAGCAACCGAGCTTCGCCGCTGTCCTCCGTTAACGCCGGCAAGAGCTTTTGGCCATCCGGCCAAGCTCCTTCATCTTCTAAGCTTCATCTATCTCGAGTTCTCTCTTATTCTTCATCTCTGACTGATTTAGGCCAAGGAGATGTTAATTCCAAGCTCCGACGAGCTACTGCACATTCCGGCGAACCTCCGGCGAGGTTCTGATCGTCTTCTCCGATTCTGGCGAGATCGAAAAATCTCCTTTTTGCCCAAATAGCTCTGTTTCACTCTCCTCTACTCTCTTACAGGTCGGGTATGTTCCGAATGTTTATATTTTTATTTTATTTTTATTTATTTTGTTTTTGTTTATTTTTATTTTTGTTTTCATTTTATCTTGCATTTTATTTTTGCATTTTATTTGTCATAAGCTTGTAAATATAAAACAAAAATGGAAACCCAATAAAAATTGAAAAATCAAAATAAAAACAAATTAAAAATGAAAATAAATAAAAAATAATGAATAACATTTCAAAATTGTTTTGTTTTTTTTTTATTTAAAAAAGAGAGAGTTGGGAACAAAATAGAACTGAAGAATGAATTGTGGTTGTTGATATAGTTTAGAAGGAGAACGGGCAAATTTAATTGGTTTTGTGGATTGATTGTGGGTGGTGTCCCTTGTTGAATGTTGAAATTGATTCTTGATTGTTGAATGATGTATGTATGGATGTTTGTTGAGTTTGAAAATTTTTTGGGATGTCCATTTTTAATGGGAGACCATGCTGGATTTTCGTAAAATTTTAAAACTTTGATTTTTAAAAAATCCAATAAGGCATGTGGTTTGATTTTGGAAATTGAGTTGAAATTTGGAAAGGATTTTAAAGATTGATTTTGGATTGAAAAGAAAGAAAATTTTAAATTGTTTTCAAAGTTTAGAAGTAGAAGTTGATTTTGAAATTGAATGGCATTGAAAAATTTGAATTGTTGTGAGCATAGTTCCACCTTGTCTCATTTACTTATCTTAAATGTGAAATGCATGGATGTGTCTAAGTTATCTAACTTGAGTGCAAGCATGACTTGACTTGACTTTGTGCTTTTGAAATTGAAAAATGCTAAGTCTTATCTTCAATGCCTAAAAATGTTTCAAATGGACCTCTTTGAAAAGTTTTGACTGATTTGAGTGCATTGTTTTGGTAAAATGATTTTTAATGCTAAAATGCTTTGTGATTGCACTTGTTAGGTTTCAAATAATTTTAAAAGGAAATTTTTGAACTTTGTTTTGAAAATGAGAAGTTGAGTTGCATGATTCCTTCTTTTGTGGTTCATTCATTGCATGATTCGTATCATGAAGTTGTTTTACATTGCAATTGAATGTCTTGACCCCAAAGTTTGTAAAAATTCCAATTTTGCCCTAAAAGTGTAGAGTAATTCCAAAGTTGACCAAAATGCCTTTATTTGAGTTGAAGCTTGTTCCATTTGATTCCTTTGCATCCATTTGCATGTGCTAAGTGCCTTTGAACATGTTTGTGATGAAATTCTTGATTCTTGCCATGCTAAGGCACAAGTTTGATGTTTGTTGACCTTCCTTATCATGATTCTTGATTTTCTCTAGCAAACTGAGTTGAATTGCTATTCCAACCCAACTGTTTGAAGTTAATTAATTCCATTGTTTCTTAAATGCCTTTGAAACTTGTCAAATGTGATCTCTTTTGAATAATTATGTGCCTTTGGAATAATTACAACTTGTTGCTTATATATACCCTATTTTGCACACACTTATATCACATTGACAGTTTTTGAGACTTTCTGTGAATCTTTTGATCACATATTCTTAGAATTAATTTCTGACTAAGTTTAGGGGTGTGTTATGGACTTTTGAGTTTGAAATGCATGATTTGGATGATGTGTCTGTTCTTTGATCTTAGTATCAATTCTTGAACTTAACTTGAGATTTTGAAATGTAATTTGAACTAAGTTAGGACTGTGTTTACTTGACATTAATGTATATATGTTTACATGCCATTATCTTGATATCTTATTCTTGTGATCCATTTTTGTTGACTGAGGTTTTTTTGGGTCCAGATTTTGACTTCTAAATGGTAAGTTTCTTGTGTTCTCAGTATTTGACCATTCTCAACTTCATTTAAGCTATAGAGGGGGTCACCAGCCATGAGTGATCATAGGATGTTGATTTTGTTGCATTGTAATACAGGATATTTTTGTTTCTGGAGTTGTTGTTGATATATGTGCATCATTCAGAAATATGCCATCTAGTTGCATACCATGTCCAGTATTTTTTCTTGAACTTGCTTGTCATAATATGCCTTGGATTGTAGTGTTTTGCAACTGTGCATTTCATTTAGTCTTTATTACATGACATGCATGCTTCTTGACTCCTAGGTTGACAGTTCCCATGCCTATATTCTCTATGTTATCATGCTTACTATATTTAATCTTCACTGTTGCACTTGTAGACATTCTTGCTTAGGAATTGATACGATGTCATCCTAACATCTACTTATCATGTCATTGCAGCATCTACTTGAGTTTTATGTTTATGAATGAACGTGCATTATTTATGGACATCACAGCCTATGCTCACCCTGTTGATCTTATTTCTGCTTTGAATGTTCCATCTGTGACTTTTGAAATTTTTTTTGAGCCAAAAGTGTTGGTCCTGAAGTCCCTTAACCATTGTTTGCCTCTTTAATGTCAAAAACCTATGTTGCAGTAGATTCAAAGGGCTTTTTCATTGTCAATGTTGCTTGAAATAAGTCTCAAGGGCTGTGTGGTCATTCTCTCATCAGTGACTTATCATTCATATGTGTCTTAATGTATTTATCACAGTGTATTTACCTGTTCTAGTTGAAATTGCTGAATTTTTGTGTGGACTCAGTTCATAAAAATTGTCACAGATGGTTCCAGGTGTAGCATTGTTATTTCTCAGCTGTATTCAATATATATACATATATTTAGGATGTTGCATTGCACTCGATTAACGTAATTGAATCTGCATTGCTAGTTATACAGTCTTAGGACTTTTCCTTAGCTAAGAAGTTAAAAATCTGTTGTAAGGGTATTTTGGTACTTTTTTACTTTGCTCATGAGTGTGACACGTTGCAGTGGTCCTAAAGTAAGTGAATATGTAAGAATATTGCATTTCTTGGAGGTTAAGTATTGAGCTGTATGAAGTACACAGCCTTGTAGTGTGTATGTGAGAATTTCAGTATGCATAGTGATAATATTGTTGAGGTGGTCTTCTGTAATTGGCTCTTGCTCCTGAAAATATTTGCATTGTGCTTTACCAATGATTGGGTAGAGGTGACAGGTGTGTTCTGACGTTCTAAGGACCTAAAAGCCTTTTTAACAATCAGAGGGGGAAAGGCGCGGGCGCCTGCGGGGCGACATAGGCTCACTACCTATTTTGGCGGGCGCCAGTGGTGGCATGGCGGGGGCCCGTGGAGAACGGCGGGCACCCGCGGAAGATCAAAACTCTCTGGCCAATTTCGCGAGCTCCCACGATAGCGCGGCGGGAGCCCACAGAGCTCTACAGATACTGCCTTGTGCAGCCTAGCTCAGCTTGTAAGTCCCGAAATGTGATCGCAAGCAACTTAAACACGAACTTGAATTCCTGAGGATCCTAGTCATTGTGGAGAATCATCGGAGCGGGATTTGACGCTCCATGGCTCAAGAGAGAGTCGCGAAATCTGAATGTCATTTAAACTTTGGATTTAGACGAGATAAATGCCTCAATAACCTTGAATATTTCCAGAAATGGTACAGAGACCTAAAAATGATGAAGAAAACCGAATGTGATCGCCAGAATGCTATATGAGACAATTCCGAAATAATACACATTTTTGGTTACTTAGTGAATTTCCGGAAGATTCTTGGCACATTGGCACACGGAAGAGAAAAGCCCGGTAGATGGAAGAATTGCTTTCCATGAATGCTAAATTTTACGTCGATAGCTAGATGAACCAAGATCGCGCATAAGTCCTCATAAATTAGGTCTGTTAGTAGGACTTTCTCTACTTTGCGGACAGGGACTATGCCATCAACCTAAGGTTTAAGCCGTTGGCCATTAACCTTAGAGAGAGATCCATCGGTAGGATCTTGGAGTTTGACTGGACCATAAGGAAAGACGGAAGTGATGATATATGGTCCATCCCACCGAGAACGGAGTTTACCGGGAAAAAGCTTCAAGCGAGAGTTGAAAAGCCAAACCTTTTGTCCAGGGGCAAAAGACTTGTGGACAATGTGCTTGTCATGAAGAGCTTTAGTCTTGGCCTTATAGATTTTGGCACTTTTATACGCATCATTTTGAATTTCTTCAAGCTCATTAAGTTGTAATTTACGAGTAGAGCCGGCTTATTAGAGATCAAAGTTAAACCTTTTTATGGCCCAATAAGCACGATGCTCTAGTTTAACTGGGAGATGACATGCTTTGCCAAAGACAAGCCGATATCGCGACATGCCAATAGGCGTCTTGTAAGTTGTCCGATAGGCCCAAAGCGCATCGTTTAGTCTTAATGACTAATCTTTGCGGTCCAGTCGAACCATTTTTTCCAAGATATGCTTAATCTCCTAATTAGATACTTCCACTTGACCACTCATTTGTGGGTGATATGGTGTGGCAACCTTGTGAATGACGGAGTACTTAGAAAGGATGGATTTGAGATAATGATTTCGGAAATGAGATCCACCATCACTAATGATTGCTCAGGGCATACCAAAACGACTAAAAATGTTGGATTGAATGAACTTGATAATGACTTTATGATCATTGGTTCTGGTAGCCTTGGCTTCAACCTATTTGGAAACATAATCCACAGCTACAAGGATATACTCATAGCCAAAAGAAAATGAAAATGGTCCCACAAAGTTAATCCCCCACACATCAAAAATTTCGACAATTAGGATGGGAGTGAGGGGCATCATATCTCTCCAAGACATGGACCCGAGCCTTTAACATCGCTCACATGACTTACAGAAGTTGTAAGCATCCCGAAGCAAGGAGGGCCAATAAAATCCGCTTGGAAGGACTTTGTCAGCAGTCTTTTTGGCACTGAAGTGTCACCCACAAGTAAGAGTGTGGCAGAAATTTAGGGCACTTGTGGTTTCGGTTTCAGGGATGCACCGCCAGATGATTTGGTCTGGCCAATATTTGAACAACTCCGGATCTTCCCAAAAGAAATTTTTGACTTGGGAGAAGAACCGGTCTTTCTCTTGTTTGGACCAATTAGACGGAATTTTGCTTACCGTATGATAGTTGACAATATCCGCAAACAAAGGGAGACTTGAATGGGAAATTTGAAATAGTTGCTCATCCGGAAATAAGTCTCGGACTGTAGCAAATTTAGAGGATTTCTCAATGAGTAAGCAAGAGAGATAGTCGGCGACAACATTGTCGGTCCTTTTTTTATCCCGGATTTCAATATCAAACTCTTGGAGTAAGAGTATCCATCACATTAGGCGGGGCTTGGTCTCTTTTTTTGTGAGCAAATAACTAAGGGCAGCATGATCCGAAAAGACAATGACCTTGGATCCAAAAAGATAAGAGCAAAATTTATCCAAGGCAAACACCACAGCTAACAATTTTTTTCAGTGGTGGTGTAGTTTAACTGAGCATCAGAGAGAGTCTTACTAGCATAATAGATAGCATGCGGAAGCTTGTCCGCACGCTGGCCCAAAACCACACCTAATGCATAATCGGATGCATCACACATGATCTCAAATGGGATAGACCAATTAGGCGGTTTCATGATTGAGGCGGATGAAAGAAGAGTGCGAAGTGTAACGAAAGCTTCCATACAAGCTTCATCAAAATCAAATGGAGCATTCTTGATGAAGCTTACACAAGGGCCAAGAGATTTTACTAAAATCCTTGACGAAGCGAACGATAAAATCCAGCATCACCAAGGAAGGAGCTGATAAGCGCCGAATATTGTATATTCAAGCGCCCTAAATTGCATTAGTTAAGTCCATCGTTTGATTATTTAAGTAGATTATCTTCATTTGTGTGTATGTATATATTTTCAGGTCCATTTGCCAAAAAAGGAGCAAAATCAAGGCTTTGTGGAGTTTTGGCCATCAAAAGGCACAATTCTGAATTTCTGGCAGCAGTGGAGTCAGGACTTTGCTCACCATTTTGACCTTGCAAACTCGAGAACTGGACTTCCATTATAAAATGGCATATTTAGAGCTCTGAATCAGCTTTCCAAATCTTCAAGGAGTTCATCATTTGGAGCTCGGACCAGAGAGTTATGGCCTTGTTACCAGAGGTGCGCAGAACTGCCTGGCAGCAATGAAATTCTGCCTTGATCTTCATTTTCGACCAATCATCCTTGAGAATTGGATCTCCACCAAAACATGAAGTTTTTAGAGATCTGATTTAGCTTTCCAAATCTTCAAACGGTTCATCATTTGGAGTTTAGATCACAATGTTATGGCCGTTTTACCAAAGTAGGTCCGGGATGAGCAAACCAAGCATAGGGCATTCTGGCCAATTTTCGAGTGCTCGAGGCCTAATTTCGAGTGCTCGAAATTAGGGCAGATTGCTTCACGAGATCAGCAGTGGAGTCAGGACTTTGCTCGCCATTTTGACCCAGAAAGCTCGAGAACTGGACTTCCATCATAACATGAAAGATTTAGAGCTCTGAATCAGCTTTCTAAATCTTCAAACGGTTCATCATTCGGAGCTCGGAGCAGAGAGTTATGGCCTTGTTACCAGAGGTGCGCAGAACTGCCTGGCAGCACTGAAGTACTGCCTTTCTCCCCATTTTCGACCAACCAGACTTGAGATTTGGGTCTTCATTAAAACATGAAGTTTTTAAAGCTCTGAATCAGCTCTCCAAATCTTTAAACGGTTCGTCATTCGGAGTTCGGAGCGCAAAGTTATGGCTGTTTAACCAAAGTAGGTCTGGGCGGAGCAAGTGAAGCATGGGCATTTTTACACTAAATTCGAGCGCTCGAGGCCTTGCTTAGAGTGCTCGAATTTAGGGCAGAATTACCTTCGGGAATTCTCATTTTGGCAGCCACTTGTGCATTGGTTTCCTCATTTTCTACTTACTTCTTTATGAGGTGGTTGGGGATGTTTTTTGGAGGAGAGAGAGAGCTTTGTTGAAGGAGATAAGGCAAGGAAGGCCACACATATCATTATCCCATATTATACAAGATTAGAGGAGAGAGAAGAGAGCAAGAAAGGTGTGTTCTTGGAGCTAGAAGAGGGGAGCTCGAAAATGGAGGTCAAGGCTTTGATTCCTCCTTCCTCTAGTGCATCAATGGGTAACTAAACCTCCATCTAGGGAGGTGATAAAGCTCTACCTTGTAAGCATGTCTAGTTTTTGATTTATTTTGGGGAATGAAATGTATATTTGGCTAGTTCCATGGTCTAGAGCATGTTACAAATTGTAATGAAGATTTTGAATGTTTGAATGACTATGTTGATTTGCATACTCTTGTCTTAGATTATTTAATCTCATAGTTGTATGACTTATAGTTTCATAGTGACAATGGAACTAAGATTATGGAATGGTTTTAATGGCATGGTTTTGAGTAGCTTGTTAATCCATAGCTTAAGAATTTCTTTTGATGAGTTAATCTTGTGACTTGATATCATGTGCTTCCACCAATTGATTTATTGTTTGACAATCTCTAGCTTAGTGAGCATGTCTAGGGTTGCATCTTAGTTTAGGTAACTCAACCATGTGAAGCTTTGATAGGTTGTTCTTACTCTTTAATTAATTGAATTTCTTGAAGATATTATAGTAGTCATGTATTATTATATATCAAGGTCATTTCTACATTAATTCCCCAAATTAATCATATAATTAGCTTGTGTAGAGGTTTGGAGTGGACTCACTTCCCTAGACTTCCTTCTCTAAATCTTCTCTTTTAATCTCCTTCAATTTATTGTTTTATGCATTCTGAATTTGTAATTTAGTGACAAACAAAACAAACCCTCTATGAACACCCCTTATCACTCTAAAATGACTCTAGACACTTAGATTGCCATAGATTAGCGCAGTCCCAGTGGTTCGACTTACCCGACCAATAGCCCTATTTTACAATGATTCGTGCTATTGCGAAGGTTGATGTTTATTTGACCAACCGATCAATTTTTGGCGTCGTTGCCGGGGACTGCAAACGGTTTAGCAACCAAAGTTTAGGGTTAATTTTAGTTTGATTGTGAATATTGTGTCTTGTGAATATTCCTTGTGTGTTTTGATCATCTTCGTGTTGTAAGATTCTAGGAACTCGAAGCTCGCCGTGGGAATGCTAGCAAATTGTAAGTCTAGAGGACCCCAGGTAAGTCTCGTGACTTCTAGTTTCGCATTGTGAATATTGTGTATGTGTTTAATTTAGTTGTGAAGCCCTTATCGAGGCTCTTAACTTGTTTATATTTTGTATTCAAGCATCGGTCCTTGTCGTGGCCATTTACATTTTCTGTCTTGATAATTGAGGAGAAAGGGAACATCGTATGTGGAGTTGTGGTTGATGAATTGCTTTGTTGAGTATATGCTTTGTTGTTGATGTTCGGTCGTAGGTCACTTTCCTTACCCACAATCGATTCTCCCATTGATATTAACTCTCTTGAAAGAACTCTTAGACAGAACCTTAGGGAACCCACTCTTATAAGGGACCTTGGAACTGAATTCAATATAATGGGGGATAACGTAGGAAATCCGGGGAATGAAAGGGCTGAAATTCCTAATATCGAGCCAATGACTCTTAGAGATCATTTCATCCCTACCACCTATGCTTCTCCATCTTGCATAGTGATGCCAAACATCGATGCAGCTCAATATGAGATCAAGTCTAGTACCATTCAAATGCTTCCATCATTTCATGGCTTTGATAATGAAGATCCATATAAGCATCTTGATGAGTTCCTTGAAATCTGTTCAACCATCCGGTTGAGAGGTTTTCCGGACAATGCACTTCATCTCCATCTCTTCCCATTCTCCCTAAAGGATAGGGCAAAATATTGGTTGAACTCCCTCGCTCCCAACTCTATTACTTCTTGGGCTCAATTGCAACAAGAATTTCTTAAGAAGTATTATCCGGTGAGTAAAACCAACCAAATGAGGCGTTCCATTCTAAGCTTTTCTCAAGTTGATGGAGAACAACTCCACGAGACTTGGGAAAGGTTACAAGATCTTCTTCGAAAGTCTCCTCATCATTTGATCCCAAAATGGCAATTAGTGCAAGCTTTCTATGCTGGCTTGACCGAAACCCATAGATTCATGGTTGATTCTTCTTGTGGTGGGATGTTCATGTCCAAGAATGCGGATGAGGCTTGGACCTTACTTGAGAATTTGAGTGAAAATTCACTTCAACACAATTCTCGTAGGGCTCCGACCTCAACCACTCCAAAGAACACCAATCATTGTCAACAAAAATCAATAAGGGAGGAATCATCTCAAGTGGATGCCATAGCTCATAAATTCTACCAATTGATGGCACCACATCTTCCTCCTTCATTGTCTCAAAATTCGGCAAGTTCAGTTTGTGCCTCATGTAATAGTCCATTTCATCTCTCGAAAGATTGCCCCACACCGGAGCAATTTCCCAATCCCAACCAAGAGCAAGCTAATGCCATGTTCTCACGGCCCGGAAACAATCCATATTCCAACACCTACAATCCGGGTTGGCGAGACCATCCGAATTTTTCGTGGAGGCAACAAGCCCCACAAAATTCCCAACTTCAAAATCAAGGGCCTCAAAATCAGCCCTCTTTTCAATATCAAGGTAGGCCTTTCCAAGCCTCTTCAAGCTACCAACCTCCATACAATCCAAATGTCTCCACTCAACCTCCTGTGAATCCAATTGATGAGATAGTGGCTGCAAACAAGCAAATGATGGAATCATTAAATGTGCAAATGATGGAATCATTAAACAAGCAAATCATAGATTCCAACAAGCATCTCTTGACATCCTTGCAACCTACTCTCCAAATGGTTCACTCCCATACTCAATCCATAGCTAGGCTCGAAAATCAAATGGGACAAATAGCTAACCAAGTGAACCAACTTCTTCAAAAAGACAAGGGTAAGCTTCCCGCTCAACCATTTGAAAATCCTAGAGGAATGCATGTGATTGATGAAACCCCTCATCCGAGTGGGCCGACTCATGAACAAGTTCAAGCTATCACCACCCTTCGGAGTGGTAGAGTGGTTGACAACAAGGTTGATGGAGACACAAGTGAGAAAAACCCTCCGTTGAAAAATCCAAATTCAAGCTCTTCAAGTCCAAATCCAAGTTCTTCTTGTCCAAATACCATTCACGGAAGTCCCACGCATGTCACCCCAAATGTGGAAACTGCTTATGAGCCAAAAGCTCCGTTCCCTCAACGTCTTCAAGAGTCGACACATTTTGGGAATAAGAATTGCAAAATTCAAGACATGTGGGAGGTCTTTAGGCAAGTAAAGATCAATCTTCCTCTCTTGGATGCTATCAAGCAAATTCCTCCCTATGCAAAATTCCTTAAGGATTTGTGCACTCAAAAGCGCACTTCCAGAAGTCATTTACCAAAGAAAGTGAGGTTAACCGAAAATGTTAGTGCGATCATTCAGCACAGCACTCCTCCGAAGTATAAGGATCCGGGTGCCCCCACAATCTCTTGTGTCATTGGTGACAACAAAATCGAGAGGGCCCTCCTTGACTTAGGAGCTAGTGTGAATTTGATTCCATATTCGGTTTACGTACAACTTGGTTTGGGAGATCTAAAGCCAACTCCGATAGTGTTGCAATTTGCTGATCGATCTATTAAGCAACCACGGGGAATTATTGAAGATGTGATCATAAAAGTGGACAAATTCTACTTCCCGGTAGACTTCGTGGTTCTTGATACGGAACCAGTCCATGATCCAAGAAAACACATTCCCATAATTCTCGGACGTCCTTTTCTAGCTACAGCTAATGCTTCCATTAACTGTAGATCCGGATTGATGGATATCTCTTTTGGGAATATGAATGTTAAGCTCAATATCTTCAATGCTGTGCAACTTCCTTCAGATGACAATGAGTGTTTTGAAATCACTATTGCTGATGAACACATTCAAAATCCAATCCCACCTTCTTCAATGGAGGATCCCCTACATACTTGCTTGGTCCCTTTTGATTTTGAGGATTTTGGTGTGGACAAATCCATTCGGGAAGTCAACTCCTTGCTTGATATTCCATCACCATTTTCCTCTCCTTTATGGGAAGCACCAAATCCATCTCTATCGTGGGATTGTCCATCTCCTTCCATTTCTTCACCGGAGTTACCTCAACATTTTGAGGGTGAACCACCGGACAAAGGTAAGGAGAATGTTGACAAGTTGCTGAAAATTCTTCCAATCATTCCAGCCCAATCTAGAATCATTGTCCATGATACTCAACCTGTGAACAAACCATTTGCGTACAATGAGGTATATGACTTGGAGATTGCAAATATGAAAGGTCATGATCCTACCATTGTTAGTCAAAACAATGACATTCAACGAGCCTCCATAATCTCGAACAAGCAACACCTTTGCTTAAATCTGAAAATAAAAGAAGTGAGATTAAAAGCGATGCTCAAATCCTCTAAGGCCAAACTTGTTTCTCTTCGGAAGGATCAATATCCCTCACCATTCATTGATCCAAGTTTGAGACCATATGAAGGAGGCAAGTTGCATACGGAGCGTTAAGGATCCATCTCTCCAATGGATCCTGATCCTGGTTCGTTTAGCTATCGACATTAAATTTAGCAAAGCAAGGGAATAAATTCTTTCGATGTTCCAAGCTTCCCTACCTTCTCAAATTGCTCGTGCCTTGAAATTTTCTGGGAAATGGTTTCGAAAAGCCAAAAATTTGATTTTTCTGAAATGGTCTTCAGTTGTGTTCCGCAATTTTAGACCGGCTTCTTAGACCTTCTCAGCCCTAATTTTCATTCCCGAAAATTTCCATCGCTTCCTAGCAATTTCATCGGATCTTGAGAATGCTTCTCATGTGCATATTTTCTCATTTTTAATGCACAAGTTTGAAAATTTTCTCAAAATTTTCCATGCATTGGAGATGAAATGCAAAGTTTGAAAATTTTTCATCCAGGCATTAGAAATGTTGAGCAATTTGACAATTTTTCCAAAAATTTTCCACCCATGCATTGGAGAAAAGTTGCCAAGTTTAAAAATTTTCTAAATTGATCCAAGCATTGGCGCACAATTGCAAAGTTTGAAGAATTTTCAAAAAAATTAATCCATGCATTGGATTGACATTGCAAGTTTTAAAAATTTTTCTACATTCATCCATGCATTCATGTTGGCTGAAAAATTCATTTCCATGTTGCTCACATTGCACATTCCATTGCAATGAATTCATTTTCGAGCCTACTGATCCAATTTCGAGCAATCTACCTTCCCTGTCGAGTGCTCGTTGCTGCCTCCAATCTTGCATGCACTCACTGCCCAATTTTAGAGCACTCTAAATTCCATTTGGAGTGCTCTAAATTTTCAGCCCATCATTCGCAGCTACTGCCTCTATTTCGAGCCTTCGAATCCCAATTTTGAGTGCTCGAACCTCCTCCACATCTTGCCAATCTCTCTGCCCCAAGCTCGAGCACTCTAGCTCCCATTTGGAGTGCTCGAGCCTATCCAACATGCCCACCATGCAACAAACCAAGCAACCTTCCAATCATCAACCAACCTCTTCACCCCATCCTCTCCACCAACCTCCAACCAACCCACAACCCCTTCACCTCACCACCTCTCCCATTCTCGGCAACCCAGCAACCACCACGCATCCATCTTCACCCTCCACCATCAGCCCCATGTAACACACCACCCAACTCCAACCTCACCACTGAACACTTCTCTCTCTCGGCATCCACCCCCAAACCAAACAACCACCCAACCACCCATGCTCACACGACCACCCTCTCGGCATTTCAGTTCCGTAGCCACTGCCAGTTTTTCGAGCACTCGAAGTCCAACTTCGAGTGCTCGAACCCCCTCTCAACCTCACCCAAGCTCTCTCACTCACCACCCGAGCACTCAACCTCTCTCAACCTCTCGGCATCTCTCCATCCAGGCCAACCCCTACATGCCAACTAACCTCACACTCCACCTCCACATTCAACCAACCCATCTCACAAACTCAACCTCATCTCCTCTAACCACAACCACCTCACCACCCCCTTGCATGCACACCAACCTCTCAACCAAACCAACCTCTCATACGACCAACCCCTCATGCATATCTGAAAAAAAAAAAAAACAAAAAAAAAGAAGTTAACTTTTAAAATTTTTAAAAATATATATACATATATATATATATATATATATATATACATATATATTTATACCTATATAGATATAATACTAATAATAATAATAATACTAAATAAATAAATTAATCAATTTTTTTTTGGCATTATTTTGTTTTTCATCTTGCACTAAACTTCAGGTTAGAGTTTTTCTTTCTGTTTTGGTTTTTCTTACGAGACCTATGCTTTTCCATGTATATTTTAGTTGTGTTTTGATAGGTCTTCATGTCCAAGTTTGGGGGACGCCGTTGCGCACTCACATGGCTGCACATCTACGTCGTCGTCACTCCACTTGGTATTATTGTTCTTTTCCCCCCTTTTGCTCTTCTTTTGGTATGCTTGTCTTCACACATTGAGGACAACGTGACATTCAAGTTTGGGGGTGCATTTATGCATTTTTGGTTTCATAATTTTTGCTAAGCAATGATAGTATAACTTGACACTTGTCGGAGACGAAGCATATGTTTAATACCTTGTGTATAGAAGCAATTGACATTTTTGAAAATAAAGAAAAATTTGAGTTGAAATGATCATGTAGATTTAAATTAGTCTGTATAAATGTCTCAATTAAATTCTCGCTGGATTTGACACTTTTTTAAGCTTCACAATGCACAGATGCACATTGGAAACTTAACTGTGAGGCATGCAACTTGATCGACCTTGACCTTGGCCTAGTTAATTTGATTTGATGAACCTGATAGATGAATATCTTTGGCATGATTTAAGTTGTCTAAAAAAAAAAAAAAAAAAAAAAAAAAAACTGAAAAGGAAAGAAAATAATGACCAGTTGACGTTCGTAGCCTTTCCAACTCGAGCTATTAAGCCCTAGGAGTGTCTCTACACTTAACACCCTAAAGCCATCTGGTTTGGGAGTTGTTGGCCTAACGCTTGCTACAAGGGTTGGTTAGAAAGCTTAAAGGACTTAAACATTGCACGGTCATTCAAAAAAAATAAACTGGTAATAAGCATGGTTCGTTGGAGTTCGTAGCCTTTCCAACTTGAGCTATTAAGCCCTATGGAGTGTCTCTACACTTAACACCCTAAAGCCATCTGGTTTGGGAGTTGTTGGCCTAACGCTTGCTACATAGGTTGGTTAGAAAGCTTAAGGGACTTCAGCATTGCACAACCATTCTATGTTTCGCTTATGAGTTACAATAAATTGTCAACAAGCAACGAAAGTTGTCTTGTAAATAAAATCATGCCTTAGGGACCTCATTTAAAGGGGAATTCAATGATTTGAAAACTTGTGCTTTGGAATTGGAAAAGAAAGTAAAAGCCGCATGTTGAGAATCTAATTCACTTTCACTGAAGCTAGATTTGATTTCCATTCAAGAGATGATAATTGAGTTATTTATATAGACTTTGATGTTGATGCATGTATGTGGAAATGTATTTAGCCAATTTTTGTATCAATGCTTCATATATGCAAGGTAGTTTTCCCAATGACTCCATCTCCAGTTTTTGTCTGTTTCAAGTTGTATTTGAGCTATGTATCTATCTCATTTTACCATGGATGATATTTTTGTAGTAGCATGCCCATGGTTGTCTTTTCATTAAGTTTTTCATTGTAGTTTTGCTAAGGGACTAGCAAAATGTAAGTTTGGGGGTGTGATAAGCGCCGAATATTGTATATTCAAGCGCCCTAAATTGCATTAGTTAAGTCCATCGTTTGATTATTTAAGTAGATTATCTTCATTTGTGTGTATGTATATATTTTCAGGTCCATTTGCCAAAAAAGGAGCAAAATCAAGGCTTTGTGGAGTTTTGGCCATCAAAAGGCACAATTCTGAATTTCTGGCAGCAGTGGAGTCAGGACTTTGCTCACCATTTTGACCTTGCAAACTCGAGAACTGGACTTCCATTATAAAATGACATATTTAGAGCTCTGAATCAGCTTTCCAAATCTTCAAGCAGTTCATCATTTGGAGCTCGGACCAGAGAGTTATGGCCTTGTTACCAGAGGTGCGCAGAACTGCCTGGCAGCAATGAAATTCTGCCTTGATCTTCATTTTCGACCAATCATCCTTGAGAATTGGATCTCCACCAAAACATGAAGTTTTTAGAGCTCTGATTTAGCTTTCCAAATCTTCAAACGGTTCATCATTTGGAGTTTAGAGCACAATGTTATGGCCGTTTTACCAAAGTAGGTCCGGGATGAGCAAACCAAGCATAGGGCATTCTGGCCAATTTTCGAGTCCTCGAGGCCTAATTTCGAGTGCTCGAAATTAGGGCAGATTGCTTCACGAGATCAGCAGTGGAGTCAGGACTTTGCTCGCCATTTTGACCCAGAAAGCTCGAGAACTGGACTTCCATCATAACATGAAAGATTTAGAGCTCTGAATTAGCTTTCTAAATCTTCAAACGGTTCATCATTCGGAGCTCGGAGCAGAGAGTTATGGCCTTGTTACCAGAGGTGCGCAGAACTGCCTGGCAGCACTGAAGTACTGCCTTTCTCCCCATTTTCGACCAACCAGACTTGAGATTTGGGTCTTCATCAAAACATGAAGTTTTTAAAGCTCTGAATCGTCTCTCCAAATCTTTAAACGGTTCATCATTCGGAGTTCGGAGCGCAAAGTTATGGCTGTTTAACCAAAGTAGGTCTGGGCGGAGCAAGTGAAGCATGGGCATTTTTACACTAAATTCGAGCGCTCGAGGCCTTGCTTAGAGTGCTCGAATTTGGGGCAGAATTACCTTCGGGAATTTTCATTTTGGCAGCCACTTGTGCATTGGTTTCCTCATTTTCTACTTACTTCTTTATGAGGTGGTTGGGGATGTTTTTTGGAGGAGAGAGAGAGCTTTGTTGAACGAGATAAGGCAAGGAAGGCCACACATATCATTATCCCATATTCTACAAGATTAGAGGAGAGAGAAGAGAGCAAGAAAGGTGTGTTCTTGGAGCTAGAAGAGGGGAGCTCGAAAATGGAGGTCAAGGCTTTGATTCCTCCTTCCTCTAGTGCATCAATGGGTAACTAAACCTCCATCTAGGGAGGTGATAAAGCTCTACCTTGTAAGCATGTCTAGTTTTTGATTTATTTTGGGGAATGAAATGTATATTTGGCTAGTTCCATGGTCTAGAGCATGTTACAAATTGTAATGAAGATTTTGAATGTTTGAATGACTATGTTGATTTGCATACTCTTGTCTTAGATTATTTAATCTCATAGTTGTATGACTTATAGTTTCATAGTGACAATGGAACTAAGATTATGGAACGGTTTTAATGGCATGGTTTTGAGTAGCTTGTTAATCCATAGCTTAAGAATTTCTTTTGATGAGTTAATCTTGTGACTTGATATCATGTGCTTCCACCAATTGATTAATTGTTTGACAATCTCTAGCTTAGTGAGCATGTCTAGGGTTGCATCTTAGTTTAGGTAACTCAACCATGTGAAGCTTTGATAGGTTGTTCTTACTCTTTAATTAATTGAATTTCTTGAAGATATTATAGTAGTCATGTATTATTATATATCAAGGTCATTTCTACATTAATTCCCCAAATTAATCATATAATTAGCTTGTGTAGAGGTTTGGAGTGGACTCACTTCCCTAGACTTCCTTCTCTAAATCTTCTCTTTTAATCTCCTTCAATTTATTGTTTTATGCATTCTGAATTTGTAATTTAGTGACAAACAAAACAAACCCTCTATGAACACCCCTTATCACTCTAAAATGACTCTAGATACTTAGATTGCCATAGATTAGCGCAGTCCCAGTGGTTCGACTTACCCGACCAATAGCCCTATTTTACAATGATTCGTGCTATTGCGAAGGTTGATGTTTAATTGACCAACCGATCAGGAGCAGATTTGACGGACAGAATTTGGAGGAGGAAGATTAGAAATTAACTCCATGTTGGCTTTGTCAACCTCAATTCCTCTTTTTGAAATAATATTTCCTAGAACAATGCCCTCTTGGACCATAAAGTGAGTCTTCTCCCAGCTTGGAATTAGATTTGTCTCCTTGCATCTTTGAAGCACAAGGGATAAATTGTGAAGACACAAATCGAAGGAGGAACCAAAGACGGAAAAATCGTCCATGAAAGCTTCCAAGAACTTTTCAACCATATCAGAGAATATGGACATCATGCATCTTTAGAACATGGCCGGTGCATTGCAAAGCCCAAAAGGCATGCTTTTATAAGCAAAGGTTCCGAAGGAGCATGTGCAAATGGTCTTCTCTTGATCTTGTGGATCAATTGCCACTTGGTTATAGCCGGAATAACCATCAAGAAAATAGTAGTAGCTTTGGCTGGCTAGCCTCTCTAGGATTTGATCAATGAATGGGAGTATAAAAGGATCCTTTCTAGTGGTAGAATTTAGCTTCTGGTAGTCAATGCACACACGCCACCCAGTGGTGGTGTGTTGTGGTACGAGCTCTCCCGCGAAATTTTCAACGACGGTGAGGCCAAATTTCTTGGGGACGACTTAAGTGGGGCTCACCCACTTGATATCAGAGATGGGGTAAATGATTCCCGCATCTAGCAATTTGATCACTTCTTTCATGACCATTTTCTTCATGTTAGGATTCAACCGGCGCTAGACCTCTCTAGAAGGTTTTGCATTATCCTCCATATGGATGCAATGTATACAAATAGAAGGGTCGATTCCTTTTAAGTCAGCCACCGCCCAGCCAATAGCTTCTTTGTGCTCTTGTAGCACCGCTAAAATGCTGTTTTCTTGGTCCTTTAAAAGGTCTGATGCAATAATGACCGGAAGAGTTTGATTTACACCAAGAAACATATACTTGAGGTGAGCCAGGAGCGGCTTTAACTCAAGTGGTAGTGGATATTTCAAGGAAGGGACCAGAGGAGTAGCGGAAAGTTGAGGAAGTGGTTCTTTCGGTATCTTCCAGGGGGAAAATCCATGATAGCACCTATGTCGAGCAACGAATTCACTTCTTAGATGGCTTGGTCAATATCAAAGTTTGAGAGGTCAAAATGAGACATGCAAGTTTTTAAATGATCTTTGCTTAGAATGAAAGGGAGAGATTCTTCAACCACTTCATCGACCACATCAATAAGGAAACAATTATCCTTTTCGGAAGGATATTGAGTGGTATGGAAAATGTGGAGTTTGACTTGCATATCTCCAAAGGCGATGTCCATTACCTTGGTTCGGCAATTAATTGAAGCGTTAGCCGTAGCTAAGAATGGCCTACCTTTGGATCAAGAACCGGTTCTATGTCAAGAACCACAAAGTCTACCGGGAAGTAGAATTTGTCCACTTTGATTATGACATCTTCAAGAATGCCCCATGGATGTTTGACCAATCTATTGGCAAGCTGCAAGACCATGGAGGTTGGCTTAAGATCTCCCAACCTAAGTTGTAAGTAGATTGAATATGGTATCAAGTTTACACTAGCTCCTAAGTCAAGGAGGGCTCTTTCTATCTTGTTGTCACCAATGACACACAAGATTATTGGGGCGCCCGGATCCTTATACTTTGGAGGAGCACTGTGTTGAATGATTTCACTCACATTTTCGGTCAATCTTACTTTCTTTGGCAAATGATTTTTTGAGGTGCGCTTTTGAGTGCACAAATCCTTGAGGAATTTAGAATAGGGGGGATTTGCTTTCTAGTATCCAAGAGAGGCAAGTTGACCTTTACTTGCTTGAAGACTTCCCACATATCTTGAGTTTTACAATTTTTATTCCCAAAATGTGTCAAATCTTGGAGAGGTTGAGGAAATGGAGCCTTAGGCTCATAAGAAGTCTCCACATTTGGGCTAACAAGCTTAGTGTTTTCAGCATTAGACTTTGGAAATTCAAGAGTGAGATTTGGATTAGAAGAGCTGAGAATTGGATTTTTGGGAGGAAGAACTTTTTCATTGTTTCTTCCATCAACCTTGTTATCCACAACTCGACCACTCCTAAGGGTGGTGATTGCTTGGACTTGTTCATGAGTTGGCCCACTCGGAGGAGGGGTTTCGTCAATCACATGAATCCCTCTAGGATTCTGAAATGGTTGAGTGGGAAGCTTCCCCTTATCTCTTTGAAGAAGTTGGTTCATTGAAGTGGTTATTTGCCCCACTTGATTCTCAAGTTTAGCAATAGACTGAGTATGAGAATGAACCATTTAGAGAGTGGGCTGCAACGATGTCAAGAGTTGCTTGTTGGATTCCATCATTTGTTTATTTAGAGATTCCATCATTTGCTTGTTTACAGCCAAAATCTCATCGGTTGGAAACGCAGAAGGTTGATTAGAGACATTTGGATTATAAGGGGGATGGTAGCTTGACGAGGGCTGGAATAGCCTATTTTGAAATTGAGATGGGGGTTGATTTTAATTCCCTTAATTCTAAAAGTTCAAATTTTGTGAGGTGGGTTGCCTCTACGAAAAATTCGGATGATCTCTCCAACCTGGATTATAAGTATTAGAATAAGGATTGTTTCCAGGTCTGAAAAACATCGCATTTGCTTGCTCATGATTGGGATTAGAAAATTGCTCCGGTGTGGGGCAATCTTCCAAAAGATGGAAGGGACTCGTGCATGATGCACACATCGCACTTACCAAATTTTAGTACAAAGAGGGAGAGAGATATGGTGCCATTAATTGATAGAATAAATGAGCTATGGCATCCACTTGAGAAGATTCTTCCCTCATTGTTTTTGGTTGACAAGGATTGGTGTTTTTAGCATTGGTTGAGATAGGAGCCCTACGAGAATTGTGTTACAATGAACTTTCACTCAAATTCTTGACTAAGGTCTAAGCCTTGTCCACATTCTTAGACATGAACATCCATCCACATGAGGAGTCGACCATGAGTCTATGTGGTTCGATTAAACCATCATAGAAGGGTTGCACTAATTGCCATTTTGGAATTAGATGGTGCGGGCATTTCCTAAGAAGATCTTGTAATCTTTCCCAAGTCTCATGGAGTTTTTCTCTATTAATTTGAGAAAAACTAAGAATGGAGTGCCTTATTTGATTGGTTTTACTCACCGGATAGTATTTCTTTAGAAGTTCTTGTTGCAACTAGGCCCATGATGTGACGGAGTTTACAACAAGGGAGTTTAACCAATACTTTGCCCTATCTTTCAAGGAGAATGGAAATAGACGCAGGTGGAGTGCATTCTCAGGGAAACCCATCATCTTGATAGTAGAGCAAATTTCAAGGAACTCATCAAGATGCTTATAGGGATCTTCATTATTGAAGCCATGAAAGGTTGGAGGCATTTGGATGGTGCTAGATTTGATTTTATATTAAGCGGCTTCGATATTTGGCATCACTATGCAAGAGGGAGAAGCATAAGTGGTAGGGATGAAATGGTCCCTAAGAGTCATGGGAACCACATTTGGAATTTCAGCCCCATTATTATTGATTCCCTCATTCCCCAAATTTTCTTCATTACCGGCCATTGTATTAAATTCAAGTTCAATTCCTTTTATGTTAGTAGATTCCCTAAGGTTTCTTCTAAGAGTCTTTTCAAGTGAATTTATGTCAACTGGAGAGTCAAGAGTCGGTAAGGAAAGTGATCTACGGCCAAACATCAACAAATCACAACACAATCAAAACAACAATACATCACCATAACCTCCACACATGATGTTCTCGTTCTCCTCAATCATCAACAACAAAAATTAAATGGCCACGGTAAGGACCGATGCTTTGTAATATAGAAAAATAAAAAACTAGCCTCAACAAGGGCTTTACAATTCAACTATCTCTAATTTAACCACATGCAAGATATTCACAACTTTGAGACCAGGACTTCGAAAACTTACCGGGAGTCTTTTAGACTGACAAATTTTCTAGCTTTCCTATGGCAAGCCTTAAGTACCTAGAATCTCATAAGAAAACTTGAAACACAAATTAATCAAAACCAATGAGAAAATATCCACAAGAACAAAATATTCACAATCAAACCAAAGCTAATCCTAGAACCTCGGTTGTAAAATCGTTTGCAGTCCCCAGCAACGGCGCCAAAAATTGATTGGTTGTCAATTATACCTCAACCTTTGCAATAGCATAAATCATTGTAAAATAGGGCTATTGGTCGTGTAAGTCGAACCACTGGGACTACTAGTTTATGGTAACCAAGGTGTCTAAAATCACTTTTAGAATGATGAAGGGTTATAGAGGTTTGTTGGATAGTCACTAAAATTAGGAATTTAATTTTCAAAAAATGATAAATGACAATGAGTTAAGAGTTAAAGATAATGTAAAGGGGCTAGGGAAGTGAATCCACTACCAACCCTATACATATGCTAGATAAAGACTAAAATTAGGGATAGGCAATATATATAATGGTCATGAAATATATAGCAACACATGGTTGCCATATACTTGTCAAGAAGTTCATTAAATCACAAAGCAAGAATAATCCATCAAAGGTTCTTATATTTGAACTACCTAAACTAGGGTGTAGCCTTAAACATACTCACTTAAGCAAGGATTATCAAGCCCCTAATCAAATGATGAAGCACATGAAGCTAGGAATCAAGCATAAACCATCAAAGGGAATACCTAAGCAACGGACTATCAAGGTTCTCTATCATCATGCCATTAAAACCGTTCCACAACCTTATTTTCATTATCACTATGAAAATGCAAGCAATATGATTAATATAAGAAACCATCTAAGACAAGATAATTAACTTAAAATAACTATTTATAGACATTGGAATCCATTACAACAAGTGAGGGGCTCAAGATCATGGAAAGACCAAAATTATACATTATTATCCCCAAAATAGAAGTTAAGCTAGAACATGCTTACAAGGGAGGGCTTTATCACCTCCCTAGATAGGGATTTAGTTACCCATGGATGTAAGGAATAAAGGAGAAGAAGAGTCTCCACCCTCCATTTTCGCAGCATAAGCAATCTAGAACTCAAAACTTCCAAAACACTACTCTCTCTCTCTAAAACTTGGTCCAAAGTGAGTTATGGAATAATACATGCTTTCTATCTTTTATCAAGCCAAAACCCTCCCTCCTACCACACAATCCAGAGCTCCAACAACCCTAGAAGCAATAAGGACCACAAAAAATGCATAGGGGACAAAATGTAACCCAAAAACAGGGGTAGGTAATCTGCTGCGGGCGCCCGCTGGTCCTTGAAATCCGAGGGTAACTACTGGTGGTTTTGGCTGGCGCCAGCAGCGGCACGGTGGGTGCCCGCGGAGCTGGCGTCGGGGGCCCGTGAGCACTGCGGGGCCTCGCGGAGGAAGGTGACCTACTAGCATGATTCGCAGGCGCCCGCGGTGGCACGACGGGTGCCTGCGGATCCCTGTAGTTGCAAAATCAACAAACTTTTCATGAGCCACTTCGAGCCGGTCAGTTGACGTGGTTGCCATTCTGAGCATTATGCCGCTAACTTCATACATACAACGACTCAAGAGGCTTGGCCCAAGAGACGGTCCCTAGCAACGGCATGCCTACTTCATCAAGAGATTGTCAAAACCGTTCCTTTAGCTACATTTAGGGGAACCAACCTAAAAGCAGACAAAAATAAACAAATAAATCAAAACTATACATTATCGTCAGCTAATGGACTTAACTATTGCAAATAAGGGCGCTTGAATATACAATATTCGGCGCTTATCACAACTCCAAACTTATATTTTGCTAGTCCCATAGTAAACCAAAATATAGAACCCAACAAGAATGACAACATATAAAAATGCTGACAATATGTGTCAATCATAAAGTAAAAAATTACCTACGAAGCTCAAATGTAACTTGGAACAACTGAAAATTGGAGACAGACTCATTCAGCAGACTACCTTGCATATATGAGGCCTTGATAAACAAAAATGGTAAAACACATTTCAACTTTTATGCATCAACCATCATAGTCTATATAAACACTTCAATTGTCATTTCTAAAATAGAATTGAACTATAACTTTAGTGAAAGTGAACTGGATTCCCAATATGCGGCTTTTACCCTCTTTTTCCAATCTCATAAACACAAGCCTTCAAATCATTGAATTTCCTTCTAAATGGGGTTTCTAAGGCATGATTTTATTCACAATACAACTTTTGTTGCTTGTTGAAAATTTATTCAATAATTCAAAATGATACATACTATGGTTGTGCAATACCGAAGTCCTTTAAGCTTTCTAACCAACCTATGTAGCAAGCGTTAGGCCAACAACTCCTAAACCGGATGGCTTTAGGGTGCTAAGTGTAGAAACACTCCTAGGGCCTAATAACTTGAATTGGCAAGGCTACGAACTCCAACGAACCATATTAATTTATTCTTATCTTTCTGTGAATGACCGTGCAATGTCTAAGTCCCTTAAGCTTTCTAACCAACCCATGTAGCAAGCGTTAGGCCAACGACTCTCAAACCGAATGGCTTTAGGGTGCTAAGTGTAAAGACACTCCTAGGGCTTAATAACTTGAGTTGGAAAGGCTACGAACTCAAATTGGTCATTTTCATTGATTACTTCTTCTTTTTCTTCTTCTTCTTTTTTTTTTTTTTTTTTTTTTTTTTTTTTTTTTTTTTTTTTTTGCTAACTTAGAATTTATAAAAACATGTCAAAGATATCCATTCATTACGGTCATCACCTCAAATCAGCTGAGTCATGATCAAGGTCAATTGGGTTGCATACCCCACAATTAGGTTCCCGGTGTGCATCTGTGCAATGTGAAGCGTAGAAGAGTATGAAATTCGACGAAAATTTAATTGAAGCATTTATACAAACTGATATGAATCAACATGGTCATTTCAAATTTTTTTTTATTTTCAAAAATATCATTTGTCTCTATACAAAAAGTCTTAAACATATACTTCCATCTCCAATAAGTTCCATGATTACACTATTATTGTTTCCAACAAAATGATTTTATTAACTTACATGCATCAAGATACCGTCATGCAAGCAAAAATGTTATGTTATCTCAAAAATGCAACAATTGCAATGCACCCCCAAACTTAAATGTCACATTGTCCTCAATGTGAGAAGACAAAGGATAAAATGATAAAGGAAGAGTGCAACAAGAACAATAGTACCAAGTTGAAGAGGAATTGAGTAGCGGTGCAAAAATAGGTCACTTCGTGAATTCCATGAGCACACCCCCAAACTTGGTTTCAAAAACCTGTCAAAAGATATCTATACACAGTAAGTATCATATGAATTCAAAATTAATGAAAATAACTGCAATTTATTCAACTAAAAACTATAATCCATGCAAAGTAGCAAAAGTGATGCAGTTATAAATTCAAAAATAAGACGTAAAGCAATTGCCAAACCCGGCTCAAAAGAAGTCTAAAAAGTACTACTGAAAAGGGAAATAAAACTAGAAGCATAAAATCACTCCATTATTGGAGTGGTGGTGGAACCGCCAAGTGCGCGGTCCATCAAAGTCTGGAGCATAGCCTTCAAAATCTCCTGACTCTCCTTAGTTTTCTGGATGGTGCCCTCTATGTTGTCAAAGTGCATGCCAAACCCAACAAGATGAGCATTGAGGGCAAGATAATTAGCTCGGGTCATGACATCCAATGGCGGAGCAACAGGGGCTGCTGGAGCAGTGGGGGTATTATGAACAGGCGGAGTAGGAGCCATAGTGGGTGCCGGAGCACCCCAATCCAAGTCATCGCCAATGTGGGCCTTACAGGACGTCTTAAGCTGAACTATGCTCGACTTCCAAACCCCGAGGTTGAAGTCAAACACAGTCTTCTCTTTCGCCTCACCACGAGGTGCTCTAAACTTTGCATCTTTAAGCAACCTGGTGATAAGGTATGGAAATGGAAATACCCAGGTGGTGGCACTGTTGGACCTCACCAAGATCAACTCATTGTAAATCTTGAGAATTTGGTCCCAGACAAGCTGTGGGTTAGAAAACCAGTACTCCTTTTTAGCGGCATAGAGGGCTTTCAGAAAATCCCCCTTACACTCGGAATGACCTAGCATAGGAAGGACGTTCTTAGCCAGAACCGAATTAAGAAACCACAGCAGGCATGGTAAGAAGGATTTATTGGTGCTTGTGGTTCGATTGCCGATAAATTGACCGTGACAAATATCTCCCACAATATCTGCCAAAGATAGCCGAGCCGGTGGTTCAACATAAAGAGATAGGCCTGCCTCATTCACCGGCGAAGCCAATGGACAATCCATAGCCATAGTAAGGTCATCCAGGCCAAATTCATAAACGTCGCTATCAATGGTGGTTTTGATGACGTTCGGTTCTACACATGAATGGAACAGGTTTGCGTAGAATAGATGGACCATGGGCGGGTAGTAGGCATGAGCGCGTGGGTTAAAAAGTGATGCGAGGCCACGTGCCCTTAATTCGCGGAACTGACCATGCCGTCTCTTGATTTTGCTCAAAATCATTTTCAATGTTAAATTTTGCTTCGGGGACGATTGGCTATTTAGCCCAATTTGGAGTTGGAGGCACATTAGAAGGCCCTCGGATGAGAGAGCACGCTTGGAAGCAACTTTAGGAGCCATTGGAATGAAGAAAGTTGGTTCAGGAATTTCGACAAACATCTGGCATGCACAAGGATTGGGAAGAGGGGCAAAATGAGGTTAGATATGTAAAAATCCCAAAAATTAACCTGTAATGGACATGCAATTATCACCCAACAATTACCAATCCTCCATAAAGAGAGTCCCAACCTCCTTGATGTGAAAATTTAAAGAAAAAGAAAGGGGAAGAGACCTACCCAACTTGGAGGAACAAACTTCCTTTATGCTTGAAGGATGAGAGATTGAAGGATGAAGATAATTGATGAAGAAGGATGAGGGATGAGATAGATGGAATGGATGGAGATGGATGAGATTGATAAGAGAGTGAGAGGTTTTGAGGGGTGATTAGGTTTGGGGCGAGGGTATGAGAAGGAGAGGCAAAGTTAAAATGAAATGCAATGGGCTTGAAAGCCCATTTAACAATCAGCAGGGGAAAGGCGCGGGCGCCCGTGGTCGCGCGGCGGGTGCTCGCGGGGCGACATAGGCTCACTGCCTATTTTGGCGAGAGCCCATGGTGGCATGGCGAGGGCCCGCGAGTCTGCGGCGGGGGCCCACGGAGAATGGTGGGCGCCCGCGGAAGATCGAAACTCTCTGGCCAATTTCGCGGGCGCCCGTGGAGCTCTACAGATGCTGCCTTGTGCAGCCTAGCTCAGCTTGCAAGTCCCAGAATGTGATTGCAAGCAACTTAAACACGAACTTGAATTCCGGAGGATCCTAGTCATTGTGGAGAAACGCCGGAGCGGGATTTGACTCTCCATGGCTCAAGAGAGAGTCACGAAATCCGAATGTCATTTAAACTTTGGATTTAGACGAGACAGATGCCTCAATAACCTTAAATATTTCCAGAAATGGTACAGAGACCTGAAAACGATGAAGAAAACTGAATGTAACCGCCGGAATGCTAGATGAGACAATTCCGGAAGAATGCACATTTTCAGTTAATTAGTGAATTCCCAAAAGATTCTTGGCACATTGACACACGGAAGAAGGAAGCCCGGTAGATAGACGAACCAAGATC